>NC_053043.1:5010000-6260000 GCF_003473485.1 Medicago truncatula | reverse complement strand
CAAAACCCCTTCAAAATAATTATCAAACTTACCAAAAACTCGTGTAATCGCACTTTACTTCTCTTCTGCAGTTGAGCGCAATTAAGCAAATGTAAACACCCAAAAATCACCACCTAAACAACACATACAACCCCACAAAATCACATGAAATTGTAATGATAGTTTAATCTCAATAGCTTATAAAATTAACTTTTCGGCTTGCCGTGTAGAAATTTAAGTTCAATCACCTTGTTGGCACATGAATGTGTTTGAGGAATTTTTAAATTGAATTGTTTATTCAAATGCATGACAATCATTAGAGCTGAATGAAGACTTTGTAGACACTTTGCTCCGCAATTGAACAATACCAACTTATTGTGACATTTATTATATTTTATTTTGACCTTCCCCTTGTTTTCTGTTCTTTTCATTTTCATAATAATAATCTTTACTTGTTACATAGCTATCATGTAAAATAATTGAGAAAACACTTAGCCACAATTGTAGCAAAAACAACTAGCTAGACACCTAAACCCTAAAGGTAACCTGCAATCATGCTCCAATCATTCCAATAATTTATCTTCCTTGTGAAATGTGATTTATATATATAGTTATAATTATCACATTCATTTGCATAACACAAATAATTAAGATATTTGTATGTGACATATCATGTAGATTTTGTGGTCTAGCAATAGGAAAATTCCAACAAATACTGCTGAATCCAAGATATGTTCAACTCAAACACATCATAGGGTTTAAATTATTCACCATGTTATATAGCTGGCACATTTTTAATTCATTGAATCATTATTCAAATTATATAAGAGAAGGAAAACTTGCCACAAGAGAGAGAAAAGAGGGTATATTAGTATTATTTTTTTACAAGAGGGTATATTAGTAAATGTAGGGTATCAATCATTTGACATATACTCAATCAAATAATAATAATCATCAATCCAAGCACATATATAAGCTCTATTTCATTTCATTTCCAACTCCCACCAAATCTCAATCTTCATAGAATCCCACACTTTTATAGTATACCACAATTTTCTAGCCTTAAATTAGCATGGCCAAATCACCATATCTAGAGGAAGATTGTATCAAAGACTACAAATTAAAAAATAATAGTAACCCCAATAAAGCAAAGAATTTGTCTTTCTTTGCTTCTATTTTCTCCCTTTTCATCTACATATGTATCTTCTATATCTTCAACCTTTCTCCTTATACTCTCTTGAACAACAACATATTTTGGTTTATCATGTCCAACACTTTAATCCTCATCATAGCTATTGACTATGAAGCATTCTCTTCATCCAAACAAAAACAAGAAGATCTCCATGAAGAGTATGTAAAACATAGTCAAGAAATTAGAAACCATGTCTCATCAATTCCCACATATGATGAATTACAAGTTGATAAGCAATGTATTATTAATTCCAACCAAGAGTTCTTGCAAGAGGAAAAAGAAACAATTGTCCCCGAACGTGTGTTGGAAATTGTCGTTCAAAATCAACCAAAGAAAATTAGGACTAGTGATGATAGTGCAAATGAGAAGAAGAAATCAACACTTCTATTGCAAGTAGATGGTGATGATGTTCACAAGGAACATGAATTAGAGAAAGCAACATTTCCTACAAGATCAATCTACCGAAGAAGTAAATCTTATAGACACAATAGAGCCAAGCATGTTGTGATTGATGAAAGGAGGAACTCAGTGAGAAGGTTAGAGTCTATGAAGATGGAACCAAAAATAGAAGAAGAAAATGAGTTTTCTAAGATGTCAAATGAAGATCTCAATAAGAGGGTGGAAGAATTTATTCAGAAATTCAATAAGCAAATTAGACTTCAAGCATCAACTATAAATTAATCAATGTCCATCAAATTTAGACGGTCTTTTCAGAGTTAGAATCAAAGACTATATTCCAAAAATTTTGGTGTCATGTCATATGTACTTGTTTAATTATGTTACATTTTGATATATACGTTCTTAGTCCTATCTTTTTCTCGGTGTTTTTCTTGTCTATTTACTTTAGATTTTGTGCATGCACCAATATGTTCTCTTTCATCTTTTTAACCTTTTTTTTCCTTACTAGAGAAATTGAAAAACTAAGAGATTCCTTTGAAGTAAAAAAAAAAAAAACATATTCATTGAAAAATTAACGAATAAATTAATAAAATATGAACTCATTCTAATCTTACTATTTTATTTTCATAATCATTTTTAATAAAAAGAAGGATACATATAAAAAAAAAAAAAAAAAAACCTAGAGATACATACACATCTACCATCATGAAGGAATAACTATCTTGATAACACCTATAGTTTTAATAGTAAAAAATATACTAAAATAAATTTTAATTATTTTAAAAAACTAACAATTTATAATTATGTGGGTGCCATAGAAATTTGATGAAATTGACACTTTGATTAATAAAATAAAGTTTGTTGAGTTAAGAAAGTTGGTTTGGTTAGTAAGTAGTTGACTATTCTGAAAGGGTGTGGGCTCAACTTCCGCCACTGACGTGAGAAATCTTTCGGTGAATGATTGTAAGTACATGTCAGCTCTCTCTATGCTTTGAGACATCACTTGACTCTCGTGAGCTCTAGAATTCAAGTCATTTAAACTTTTTTTTTTATGTAGAAAAAAGCGTGTTGAAAATAGTATATGATAGGAAGAGCTCCACTAGTATTTTTCATTATTTCTCATCCATTTGAGTTATCATATTTAAGACGTGTCAAAGATTAAATATATGTATCATTTATAATTCAAACTTTGATTTGTTGCATAGTAAAAACTTGCCCCCTACCCATGGACTCAACCCTTTTGTTTTTTTATGATAGGAAGGTGTTGTATTTTATGTGATGTAAGATACGGCGTTCGATTTTGCGTCTAAATAACACACCTTTAACTAAGTGATTGAATTCAAATGGTTAATTAGCTTTATCAAATGATAAATTGTTCTTTAAAGTCTGTGTTTAATTTTTACGTAGAATAATTTTTGGCCATGCTATATTTATCTTACAACTAAACTTCATATTACTTAATGTTGGAAATTCCGCCTTAATTGTGGTCCGTCCCTAGTCGCCTAAATTGCGACCTTCGGTTAGCCTTAATTGCAGCCTCTAGGCTCCAACACCTTCATTGTGTTGGCTTTGAGGGGGTGGATTTAATCCCACATCGGATAGATAGTACTCTTGAGAAGAGTTTATAAAGAGGAGACACTTCTCACCTTACAAGCCGGTTTTGTAAGGATGAGTTAGACCCCAAATTTCAACACTTAGGTCATTTCCCAGAGAACCGGAGAGTTATTTATTACAAAAAAAAAAAAAAATGTTTTTTTTGGATTATCGTGTTAAATGATGAGATGTTAGGAGCGGATGATAATGCTCAAAAGTTAAATTTGGATGCTCTACCTTTTTGCTTCCTTTTTCTTGCCTTCTTGGGATATAAGTAAGACTTTGTCTAACGGTGGCATTTAGGGTGGGTAAGGGAAAAAGTTACCCACCATGGAAAAATAGATTTAGACCATTAGATTTAAGATCTTATGATAGTCTCTCCACACTATATTTTTTTCCTTTGTCTTCAACCTCTCAACCTCCAAACAACCCAGCAAAAAAATTTCAATACTTCAGAACACTTTTAACAGTTTCACAAAAACTATTCATAACTTCCCTGATTCAAAATTATGCTCCACATCAAAATCATTTACGACATTTAAATCTCAGCAAAAACAACTAACAATTAAATTCTAAAGAATTAACGGTTAAATTGTAAAGAATAAATAAAAAAGAAAAAACAGGTAGAAGAAAATCAAGAACCTTGAACAAAGAACATATTGAATTCACAATGAGGAATAAGAAGAATGGTGCAAGAGAAATGAAGAGAAGCAAACGGAACACTGGAGTGACGAGGATGAAGACAAGAGCGATGACATAGTCGAAGAGGATTTCACCGTTGTGAGGTTGTCGTGGTGACATGGACATGGGTACAACGCTGTTTCGAATCCATATTCCAACATCAAACCAAAAAAACAAGTTTTAAAACACATATTCCTTTTTCACTCTACCTTCAACAACAACAACAATGAATTTGTGTGTCCTATTTGTTGATTTTATCATAGTTTCTGTCACCTGTTGAAAGTTCAAATTGAATTAATTAAAACTCAAGTTTTACAAAACTCAATGACAGACGTACCATTAATGATTGGCCTTAATGATTTCTATAATTTAATTTGATTGAGATAACAAAGGAATGAGATGAAATTGAAAAATCATATGTTTATAGTTATACCATAAAGACATCAAATACTTTCAGCCAAATGGAAAAATAGATTGTTGATGTGTAGAGTTTGTTGGAACTTGGAACCATGGTTTCTGGAAAAAGACACACACATAGACAAGATAACGGTGGTAGAAGAAAGTGGAAAAAAATTTTAGTTGAAGAGACTATCATAAGATCAATGTTCATCTTAAATCTAATGGTCAAAATCTACTTTCCTATGGTGGAAAAATCTTTCCCTTACCCACCCTAAATGTCACCTTGTCTAACATGTATACCCAAAATGATTTATATTTTTGTGCAAGCAAAATGGTAATATATCACGCATAAGTCTTTTTCATTATTTCATCATATTTCATCAAATAGTGAAAATTAACTTGTACATAAGATTTACCTCATTTATGTGGTGCATGGTTGACCATTAATTAATTCAAAATTATAAAACTATTATATTATTACAAAAAAAAACTGATATTAAAGGGTAAAAGATAGAAGAATATGAGAGAAAAGGAATGGCTCTCTTGTCTTCTCCATAAGCAATTAGAATCTGAAAGAGAAAGTGTTGTATGGTTGCAACAAAACCAACCATCACAATGTTTTCTCTCCAAATGAACCTCTTTCCCTCTCCAACGCTAACTACTCATTCTTCAACAAAGACCCTTCCCACCACCACTGTTACCGCTACTAAGCGAAGAGCCATAGTCTTCAGTTCAAGCCTTGTAGTTGCTTCATGGCTTAATTTCCTTAATTTCAATTCAGCACAACCACTTTCACTTTCACTTTCACTTTCACAACAGCTACAAGATGAACTTCAACAACAAGAAGACCACCTTGTACATTTGTTTCAGGTTTTTCTGTTTTTTTATGACACCCCTTTCACTATTTTTGATAATGTATTGTTGGGTTGTATTGAAATTGGAAATACATTTTAAAGTTGTTTGCTTTTCTTCATGTTTAATCAAATTTTGCAATCGGGTCACGAGCTTTAACAATAGGAAGTGTATGATATAGTTCTTGAACTTTTTTTTTTTTTTGGGAAACTCAGTATTCAGCCCAAAGATCAACTAATATTGGGTACCAATCTCACCATCCACTAGCAGATGCCTAATTGAAGCGAGAACAAACGTTCTGCATTGACTGACCCAACACAGGAATTCTTGACACCCGGTGGATTTGAACCTTAGACCTAGAGAGGAGCACAATCCTAAGTCCCTTCAGCACTAGGCCAACCCCTTGGGTTTATTTGGTGAACTAAATTGACGGATTGAAAATAGTTTAGGGAATACTTATTATATTTCTATAGTTAATGGACCAAATTGGAGAGACAATGATAGGTTAGATACCAAATTAATGGTTTGTTTTTGTTTATAAGTTGATCTCTACACTTTCATTCATTTGATATTGGGGAAAATTGCAAGCAAATTCGGCAAGTCAGCCACAATTTGAGAAAATGACATGATTCAATGTAATCATAAGTGCCGGAGTCGTGTTGGTGGTGTCGGACACCGACTCATGTCCGATACTGAGACACACCTAATCTGAGGAGTTTCCGTGCTTCATAGGCCGTGGCACCCTTGCAAAGCTCTCACAGTAGGACTGCAGTTGCAGTTACAAATGACAATTTTGAATTATACAATTAAAAGTTTAAAACCAATACACACTGTTATTGGATAAATGATATGTCATATTTGTTCTCCATCACATATGAAACGGTGATTTTTGTTGATTATCTTTAAACTAAGCATTTGGATTATCACAGGAAACTTCACCATCGGTTGTTTCCATTAAAGACATTGAATTGACTAAAGTCCCCAAAACCTCTTCTAAGGAAGTCATGCTAGATGAGGATGAAGATGCAAAAGTGGAAGGCACTGGTTCAGGCTTCATTTGGGATAAATTTGGCCACATAGTAAGAAGAAGAAAAAAAATAGAAGAGGAATTAGTTTGTTTGTTCCCTTTATTTTGATTCTGCTTGTTATACTTATTTTACAGTTATGCCATTATTTTTTTGAAAAATTACTGAGACTTTAGATTAAAGGTCTGTCTGGTGTCTGAAACGAATCGGTGTCAGACATTGACACAACACCGATGCATGTGGTTACACTCGATCACTTCTATTTTCTTAAATTTTTATTACCAGTATCTTGATATTAG
Source organism: Medicago truncatula (assembly GCF_003473485.1). NCBI lineage: Eukaryota > Viridiplantae > Streptophyta > Magnoliopsida > Fabales > Fabaceae > Medicago > Medicago truncatula. The sequence continues at coordinate 6,253,581 of NC_053043.1, read as the reverse complement.
TGTCAATGTCGTATCTGGTACTTGTGTATGTGTCAGTGCTCCATAGTAGAGTTATTGAACAAATTATTACTTTCAAGATGTTGTAATGGTGCTTTCAATTCAGTGGATATGGACATACTGAAAAAATGTTGGAATCATTGGACAGTGAATACCTAAATGTAAGGCATGTATGCATAATTTGACAAACTATATCAGGAATTGCAGACTCTCCCATGACATAGATATAGTCTTCAATTACACATGTTGCCATTTTTTCAAACTTTCAAGGTAGTAATTCGTTTTTTTCTTCTTCTGGTGCACAGGTTACCAATTACCACGTTGTAGCTAAACTAGCTACCGATACAAGTGGTTTACAACGTTGTAAGGTTTTCCCTTGTGCTAATAATTCCATCAAACTTCTTATTTTAGATGGAAGAAACATATGTTATATTGGAGTTTATACTTCTATCTGTAGGTTTTCCTAGTTGATGCCAAAGGGAATAACTTTTCCAGGGAAGGGAAAATAATTGGTTTTGATCCATCATATGATCTAGCTGTTCTGAAGGTATATACATTTCAATCCTCTTCTTTTCCATTCATTAGTCTTTTCCCAGACATTTTGATTTCTATGTTACTCCAGTAGGATTCTTCTATATGCTCTCAATCATAAATGTCCACTTTCCAATCCATTATCATAATCCAAATATTTGATACTTGAACACAAACATTTTTTTTATTTAAGCTGTTGTCCACCATTATGGTTTTTGCAGTTGTATCCTCAATATGTGAAAGTCATTTTCAAATCTGCTTGTTCAAAGTTTCTTTTGAGCAAGTTGATATTATGCAACAAACCATGGTTATTAGTATCTTACGATAAATGCAAGTTGTATCTCAATTTGATACTAAATTGAACCCAATTGATGTTAGCGTGTATCTATTAAGACATTAATCTCATCTTGAATCCTAATTCATTGTAACAAATCACTATCTACACTTAGTGTAGCCGACCACTTTTTTTTATCAGCTTTGTATAACCAACCACTTTTCTTTTGTTATTTGATAATTGGCTTGATTCTTGAATTACTTTGAGGTTTGTATATGATATATTAGTTTATATTTTGTTTTGTCACTTTCTTTACTTAAAAATGATACTTTTATTGACAATGTATCATTTGATTCAAAATAGGTTTCACTTCACAATTCAGAAAATAGGTCTTCCAATTCACGACTTGAATATAAACTTGATAACCTTGACAAATGTTTAGTTCCCTTTTTTTGTTTTGTTTTGGTAATGAAATGTTTAGTTCCTTTGATTCCCCATATTAGTGTAAGGGTTCTAAAAATGAATACAGAAACTAATTTGATGTTCATCACACCGAAAGACCCTAGTAAGTTGGTTTCTTTATGGCACAAAAATGCAGGCATTTGCTTTATGGTATAAATCCCTCCTATTCTGTCCCAGTAAGAAAAAACTGTCTGTCTTATCATATTAAGTTTTTCGGCAAGCCATCTGCCTTAATACTAGACAAGGTCCAAGTATTCCAAGACCTCAGATGATTTAGGAGGAAACCCTGGTTGTGAGCTGTCACCACAGGACACGACCAAATGAGCTAACAGGGGGTTTAGAGTTCCTCTTTTCAAGGAGACTCATCCACACCTGGGCCCTTTTAATATGATGAGGAGAAGAGGGGCCGCCACATGTGGCGTCCGTGTCACCTGACGCTACACCTCATTTGCTCCGTCCAAGATATTCCATATTAGCTGATGCAACTGTACTTTGGTGGATTTGGATATGATATCATAATCCAGATCTGCCGTTCTGTATTCTTCATCTTATGAGTTATGATGGTAATAATGAATCATTACTTACAATACTCCTGGTCTACTCTTCTAGAAGCTAGCAAAAGTTAGAAGACACTAAGATTTAACACCTTCCAAATGACAACATGTATTACAGGTCATGAATTATTTGTAAAGAAGTTAGGATTGAGTTACACTCCTTCCTTTCAATGTTGTGAACTTGCTTCCTTTCACAGTAAGCATAAATGAATTTGAAAAAAGAGGGCTTCTACGGTGCAGTCAAAAAACTGACTTTTTTAGAAAAGTTATTTTGTTTAGCCAATAGTATAACTGCCGATGTCATGTCAGCTAGTGTCATGTTGGTGGACCACTCTAGAACTAAACTTTACCTTATTACAAATCAGTCATCGTACAAAATATTAAGGGAAATTTCAATCTTAGTGCACAAATGAGAATCTATGTTTATTTTGATTTAATCAGGGACACAATTGGAATAAGTAAATATATAATGACATACCTTATGGGCAAATGCGCAATACACCATATAATCTGACGTGACATGAATTAAATACACAAATGCTCAATGATTGACCATTTAACTTCACCAGAAAAGTCATTCTCATGACTTCGCCGTAGAATTTTCCTTGAAAAAATCCCTCAAATGGAAGGGAACACATTTTCATGGTCAACAATAGTGGATGAAGTAATTAGTGGCATGATAATAGGGTTATGATGTTCATTTCTGCATCGTGCATGTCACTGAGCACTTTGAGCCTGACATATGATTGTTATTTTTTAAAACCATCCCTGTCCTTCTGACCTTTCTAACTAACTAACCAACTAATTTTTATAACTAACTATTGATGCTTTACTCAACTGACTTGTAACTAACTATTGATATATGGGAATATCTAACAAGTTCCCTCAGCTGTAAAAATACTTTGCATTGTTTTTCTTTCCGCCTACTTTTGTGAATCTTATTTTGGATAATCTTATTTTAAGAAATTAATGACACTTGATCTATTTGCAGGTTGATGTTGATGGATACGAACTAAAGCCTGTTGTTATTGGTGAATCTAAGAATTTACATGTTGGGCAGAGTTGCTTTGCCATTGGGAATCCTTATGGATATGAGAATACTCTCACAACAGGGGTAATATCTCTTGATAAGTTGAATCCAACATGGTAAACATTCATTAGAAAGCCTCTCAATCAGCTAAGAACTCTATCTTATCATTGCCAAATGGTTATAGACGGAGGATGAAAATTTGTGGATAAAATTCAAGAAATTATTCATAACAAAGATATGACATGTTGAGCTGTAGCTTTTCAGATAAAACAAAATTGCTTGGTTCTTCAGAATAATATTATGTGATCTTTGTGTATTATGCAATGTAAATTATGCAGGTGGTTAGTGGTTTAGGCCGCGAGATACCTTCCCCAAACGGAGGGGCTATCAAAGGAGCCATTCAAACTGATGCAGCTATTAATGCAGGTAAGCTATACCCTTATTTGAGGTTCTTAAGACGTCAACACCAAGCATTTGTTGGCTTGTTGCCCCATGAATTAGAATTTAGGAAAAATATTACTCCCTTTGACCCACAATAACGGTGGCATTTGACTATTTCACACGTATTAAAAAAATATGATAAATAAAAGAAAGAGAATGGGTGATTTTACTGAGTTGTCTTTATTAACCATTTATGTATTTCCATTATCGCCAATGCAAAGTGAAAAACAACAAGTTAGGAGTGATGCACGTAGGCTTTGTTTGGTAAAAGGTAGCGGATAGTTGACAAGGTAGCTAATAAGCTTATATCAAATAACCTAGTTGAAAGCGGATAATCAATTTAATTGAATTTCTAGTGTTTGTTAAAATTAGCGATTGAATTAGTTGATAAGTATAAAATGACATAAAGGTAAAATTGATAAAAGAAAAAATGATAAGTTATAAGCCCAAATGCTACTTGAAATAGCTTATCAAACAATGCTACTAGCTAGTAAAAAACGCTATAAGTTTGTGAAAGTTTTTGTTCCCAAACAAGTCTTTTTTTGTCATACGAGCTTGTAAGTTAAAGCTATATGACCTTATAAGTTAAAGTTATCTGCTATAAACTAGAAAATTGGTCTTTCCAAAGAGAGCTCTAATATTAATTAGAGGGTACATTTGGATAAAATCAATTAAAACTGCTTTGGAAATTGAAAGTGACACTTTTTGAGACAATCGCTTTTTTCGAATGTAACATAGGGGGTAATTTGGAGAAACTGTACTTTGTGACGTAGGGAGTAAATTTGGAGAAACTTTACTTCATAACCAATAGAATTCTCCATACTGTTTTAGATTTCAGTATTTTCCATCCGCATAGGACTATATAATATGATCTTGTGTTTGCGCGCGGATGTTAACAGGAAATTCAGGTGGACCATTGATTGACTCTCATGGCCATGTTGTTGGAGTAAACACAGCCACCTTCACGAGGAAAGGTAGTATGATGCTCCTCATTGTACTTTAATGAGTATAGTTCTATATAACACGTCCTTTCCCTTATTTATACTTCTTTTGCATCATTTTTGTTGCAAAATTATGTTGCTTGTCACACTTTTTAAAGATAGTTTCATACAAGAAGCTGCAACAAAATTGAAATAAAAAATTGAGATGGAATACTTTTTTTATGTCCACGCGTTATTTTTCAAGAATGTATTGCTTTTGGTTTATTCCAGGAACTGGAGCTTCATCAGGTGTTAACTTTGCAATTCCCATCGACGCTGTACTCAGAAGTGTACCATACCTTATTGTATATGGAACACCTTATAGTAATAGGTTTTGACAGTGCATGAAATCAACTTTTTTTGAGGAATGTTTTAGAAAACATTTGATATCATATTCACATGAAAGATGTTGAGTATTCTAACTTTTCTTTTTTCTTTCATACAAGTGGTCATTTTATGTAATATACAACATGCCGGAGATAAAATAGGCTTCCATATGTGTATGTATCCATAAATAAGCTGCGGGTAAATAGAGCCTTTCAAGTTCCCTGCAAACAAAATTCTTTAACTTAATTCCTTTGTTGTTGATACCTTACAAGTTACAAACAATTATCATCCTATTTAGCTCTCAACAGCATAATGAAGGTTCCTTAAAAAAAAAAAAAAAAAAACAGCATAATGAAGGTGCAATTAACTAACTATGAGGTAGTGGTACAACGGTACTACTGGACTTTACTCCAAGAGTGTCTTTACCATACATCTTTAGTCGGGAATTTGTTTTAAGATCCTATTATTTCTTCCTTACATATTGTAATTTCTTGTCATAATTTAAATAATTGTTTAAATGATACATTAAATTATATTAGGAAAATGTTAAAAGAGTATTCTTTAGGCCCCGTTTGGATTGGCTTATTTTGAGCTTATGTGAGCTTATATACTCCCATAAGCCTTTTTAAAGGTGTTTGGGTAAATAAATAAAAATATTTTATCATAGTTTCATAAGCTGCTTATGTCATATTTCATTAAGCCTAAATTTTCAGCTTACCCTCCGGCTTAACAAGGAGCTTATGAATTTACGTGACCTCCTTCGATTCTCTCTGGATCCACATTTTCAAAACATGTATTTTAATTATAATTGTCTTTGGCGTTGCATCAGTAACCAAATTACTATATACTTATCTTACTAAAGTAACACACGTAACTAATATTTTTATTATTATTTTTTTGTTACGTAACAAAATGAAATTGAATAAAAAAAAAACAAACTTAACTTGATTTTTTTTAAGGACAAATATTGATTATACTATATATATAATTATAATTAATATATTATAATATTGTTTTTTACATCTTGATTAACTTTATAAAAAAATCGTGATAATTGTGGTTCGATTCTCTGATTTTTCTGTTAAATTAAAAATATTTAAAATTTCGATAATTGCTTATGTAATGTCACATCCAAACACTTCAATTTATGTAAATACTTTTTAGTGTACATATCCAAACATAAATAGCTTATCAAGTATAAGAGCTTATGATGTAAGCTCTAATTCTATAAACCCTAATACTATAAGCATCTATATAAACTATTTATCCAAACGGGGCCTTACTCCTTTAGATACTAATTCAGGAAACTAATATAAAAACATTATATGGGAAAGTGGTGAAAAATAATATATTCAACGTTTTAAAAGTAAAATAATTGTTGTTTTCAATGAACAATTTTTATTTTTTGTTTTTTCTAACTAGTGTTTTAGAGACATCGGTTGATATGACCCATTGTATATATTTTTTTTTTTTTTTTTGACAAAAACAAAATTTATTCATTTATTCAAATCGAGAGATTATATCATTCAACACCGCTAAAAATGTAAAGGATGAATCTGCGAACAAACTCACAACATCCAAGTTAATAACATCCAAGTTTGATGGGTTCCTTATGGGTGCTGATCGCAGGGGTGTCTCTTTTGGTGTTTGTTTTTGGGTGTTCCACCTATATACGATGTCTTTAGTTTGTACTTTCCGTAACACTGGTCTCAGTTCGTCTTGTGCAGAGATCTGATTTTTAATAAAATTTTGCTGATTCAAAAAAAAAAATAGCATATAACTGCATAATGCCTACAAAAATATATGATAAAATTAAAGTCACCGGAATATCCATGGCCTCCGGATCTGCAACGTTGACGCCCAAATCTTTGATTGAATGATCGATCTTTCAATATGAATCAAATGAACACCGCACAAAGATGGAAAATCAAACAACGCCACACAAGACAACGAACAACAAACCACCACACTTCGATGATGAAATCACAAAGAAAAAAACCTAGATCTATGTGAAAATCACTTATTTAGATTGAAATAGAGAGAAAAAGATGAAGAGGGGTGATTTCAGGTCAAGAATAGACCGAAAACCACCCCTCAATGAAGAAACCGTAAAAGAAAACCTAGAGAGAGAAAACTAGGGTCGGCTTGTTGGAGAGAAATATTTTTTGCAAAAATGACTTAAAAAGATAAATATTATTGAACCGATCCGAGCATTAGTTTTTTTACTTATGTCTTAGGATAAGCCATGGGTTCTTTACACATAAGTTAAAGATATATTTTTTTCTTCAAAAAGAAGTTAAAGATATATTTTTATAATTCATAAAATTATGCTAGAATTGGACAAATAAGTTTTATATTCCAATTTAAAAGAAGTTAAAATATATTTTTATAATTCATAAAATTATGCTAGAATTGGACAAATAATAAGTTTTATATTCTCATTTAACAGTTGAAACAATTCCTATATGAAAATTGCTTTTTTGATATTGAATACTTCCTATTGGCATAAGTAAATGACTAAATTACCCCCAGTGGTAGTTAACTGCCTCTGGCATATGCGCCAACTGCCGCTGGCTTTGCTTCTTTTTATTATGATTTTACGCGTTTCGGTAGAAAAATCAAAATAAATCGAAAGTTATTCAGAATTCTACGAAACTTTGCACATCATCAATATGTATTTATATAGAGGTGTCTATAAAGTTTCGTAGTATTTCGACTAAGTCTCGATTTATTTTGATTTTTTGACCGAACCATACAAAATCGCAATTTTTTTCAAGTGCGAGTCCGAAAAAGTGTCCTAAGGGTTGAACTTTTTTATGCTTTTTTGCACTCATGTTTAGAACAAAAAGTAACATCTCCCACAAAAAAATTGAATTTTTCGACAAGGGACGGATTAAATATGATTTTTTAACGCGCCTAAAATTTAAGACACGAAAACATCAACCTAAAAATTGAATTTGAGCTGTTTTTTTTGCAGACACCTCTATAAAAATACATATAGAGGATCTGCAAATTTTCTTAGTATTTCGAGTAATCCTCAATTTATTTTAATTTTTTTATTGAAACGCGTAAAATTGCAATATTTTTCTAACTGCGCGTCCGGAAAAGTTATATAGAAGTTGAATTTTTTCATTATTTTTTGTACACATATTAAGAACATAAAAAAAATATTTCCTGCAAAAAATTAGAATTTTTCGACAACGGATGGATTAAATATGAATTTTTAATGCGGCAATAACTCAAGAAACCAAAACATCAAAACGTCGACCTAGAAATTGATTTTTGATCTGATTTTTTGTAGACAGCTCTGAAAAAATATAAATAGAGGTTCTGTAAAGTTTCGTAGAATTCTGAATAAGTTTCGATTTTTCGATCGAAACACGTAAAATCATAATAAAAAGCAGCAAAATCAGCAGCAGTTAACTACCGCTGGAGGTAACTTGATCATTTACTTATGTCAATAGGAAGTATTCAATATCAAAAAAGCAATTCTCTTCCTATATTACAAACTATTAAAACATGTGTTGTAGCCCTTTAGATCTATGTATCTTAATTATTTTTTTAAAATACATATAAAGCTTACATGTTTTTGTATGTACTTTTGGGTCGGAGTAAACCTTGGTTTGTGAATATTCAACCCAACCAAAATATCAAAAGAAATAACTAAAACTGTAAAATATTTGAAGGAATTACAAAAGGGAAATTAACTAATACAAACTATTTCTATAAAAGAATTAAGGGTGTGTTTGTTTCAAGTTATAATTGTTGATTCCCGAGAATAAAATGATAGGAATGTATATGCCTATGTTTGTTACAAGTTTACTAAATTTTATTCCCGGGTATAAAATGTTCCTGGGAATAGAAAAAATTTCCCAAGGAAAATGGTGGGAATAAAGTTCCCATGGAGATGGGAATAAATTCATAAATAGTTTACCTATTATAATCCCTATTTTTATGGTTCCTAGGAATATTATAAAGCTAACCAAACATATTTTTCCTAAATTCCTTGGAATAAAATTCCCATCTTTATATTCCAAGGAATGTTATTCCTAGGAATAAATTTGGTAAACTTGAAACAAACACACCCTAAGGCTTAATTGCACTTTTCCCCCCTATCTTTTGCCAATTGTGGGATTTTGCACCCCTCTTTTTTTTTGAGCAATTTTGCACCCCATCTTTTTGCCCCCTTTCTGATTTTGCACCCCATCTTTGTGTTCAATTGCACTTTTGCCCCTTATCTTTTTGTTAATTGTGCGATTTTGCACCCTCACTTATATTTTTTGAGCGATTTTGCACCCTATCTTTTGCCCCTTTTCCCCTCTTTTAATGATGATTTTGAACAAAACACAGTTGGCAAAAGATAGGGTGCAAAATCACTCAAAAAAAAAAAAAAGGTGCAAAATCGCACAATTAACAAAAGATAGGGGGAAAAGTGCAATTAAGCCAAGAATTAATGGAGAGCTTGAGCCTCGCTTTTCTCTTACTGAAATCATCCTTGTATCCTTCAGCTGCAGTATTCTTGGTTAGGATATTTTTTTCTCATTCCTCTACGGCTCTACCCAACTCCTGAACATTCCTCCAAATCACAGCCTCTCCCTTTGGCTAACAGAATTTATAGTCACTTTAATCAAGGAAATTACAGTTGTAATAATAGCACAATCTTCACCATTGAGCAATGGATCAGAATTCCATCAGAGCAAATCATAGACATACATGCCATCCTATTAACAATTTCTGCTCACTGAAATCTCTAACCCCTTGCACTGAAAGAAGAAAATAAAAAGAAAGAGGAGTGTTATTTGAACAACCATTTGGTTGACAACTTTTAGGACAACCATAATTTATAAAAAAAAAATTGGTATTTGCACGAAAACCAAAGCAATAGAGAGATAAAGTAAAAAGTAACGTGAGTATGAGAGAGAAAGTTGTCACAAAAGTTGTCATAAAATGGATGTTGAAATATCATTTCTCAAAAAGAAAAGATCACTTGTTAGTGACACAATCACCAAATTGCACCGAAATCTTCAACCGTTGTGCTGAAAAATCATTAAAAATAGTTGTGATTTTCTTAATTAACTTAATTTGATTTTACTAAGTTTGTTGTGAGAGTTTAAGATCATCAAATTGTCACAACTTATACACGAAATATTAGGTTAAATGAATGAAACCAACCTACATGCCATTACTCAACACACTTAAATGTGTAATTTTTGTCCTTTTTCATGCATAGACAAAGATAAAGTGAAATTGACTCTTTTCACAAAAATGGAAGAGATGACTTCACGCCTCTGAGCCTGAGCCTACTACATTGTCTTTGGATTTAGATGTGTTGCAGGCAGGACTCATCAATTAGTTGCAGGTAGCTATTGCCTGTAACTCTTTTTGTTTTCCTCTTCCGAGTATAATTTTTGCTTTTAGTTTTCCTTTCCTTTGCTTATTGTGTTTGTTATACAATTGTGGGCAAGATTGATTGCTGGGTAATGGGTAATTAAATAAAGTAAATTTGTGTTGCAGTTATACTGGTATACGTCATGAAGCTTTCTGAAAGAAAATGGTGTTTAGCATTTGAGGTCTTTGTTTGTAGTTGATAGTAAAGTGGCGTGTGATTTTATACGTTTTAGACAAGGCTCCGTATTAAATAGGTTTTCTAAGTTGTTTCTACAAGATCTCCTAAAAAATCTCACAAGTGATTATTGCTGCTGAAATAAGTCAGTCCAAACCGATCAAAGCTTTTACGTCTTGAGGAAACCTGCTAGTGTTACAAGTATGGTTTCTTGTACAAATAGATGTGTACATTTTTTTATTACCAAGACAAGAAAACATGTGCTGATTTACCCTTTCTTCATTATTTTATTACTTCTCATAGGAAATGCAACTTTTCGTTATTTCCAGGATACAAATTTTCATCACAGTCACATCGGAATACATTTAGTTGAAGTTTGATATATCAAACTCAGCATCTCAATTCTCAATTACAATACAGGCCCCGTGAAGTTTAGGATAATTACAAATTTACAATAAATTTGAAGGGAAAAGAAGGCATTGGCAAGAATAAAGCAGCTAAAAGATATAGAAGCCATGTAATGTCACCATTCCAACATAGTTATATTTTTATCTCCACTCAAATGAACCGTAACATTTTACACTCATGGGAAACCCTAATCATTTCTTCATTATTGAAAGCTTAAGCAAGCGTACCAATCTTATATTCTAAAACAACATACTGAAATCTCAAATTCCATTGATAATTCATCAATGGAACAAATGAAACCCCCAAAAGTACTCATGTTTTGTAAAGTGATAGAAGTGACAATTGTTCATCTACAGAGCAATCCACATGACATGACATGCGGCAAGAAGAAGGAATAAGAATAAGACCAATGCACCTCTGTTCCATTGGAGAAGGAGACGAGCGTCGAGTGCTACGATACTCCACAGTATCCTGAAGAATAATATTCCCTTGCTTGTCCATGCAATAGAAGTTACCCAAGAAGAATCTTCCATCTTTGATCCCAACCAACATTTGGCGAAACAGCAGCTTCCTTACCCGACTGACTCGATCTGATTCCAAACTGTCTGAGCTTCCTCCTTGAACTGGAACAGGTTGTTCTGCTTCTTGTTCCATCTTAGCACTTGACAATCACCTGCAAAAGAACAACAGATACCATCTAAACAACTTCAAAGTCTGGACAAGTGTAAATGCAACTGCAGAATATATTATTAAAATGGAAAGATGATTTATGAAAATATTATTATTGTGAATCAAATTCAATCACACACAACAAATCGTGCAAAATACGTGAAGTTTGCACGCATCAACAAGCTTATAAAAAGGTCTCAGATTATTTAAACACATCATAATCTAGAAAAGATGATCAACCAATATAGGCAAATTAAACACATCATTGACCTTACCTTTATAAAAATCACAGTACATTAAAAAAATCACAAAAAGAACTAAATTAAACGTTTGTTGTAAACAAAAAAAAAAAACAGATTTAGATGGGGATTTCACTCATTAATGCCTAGATTTATTTAGGTTTAATTCTGACAGCAATTTTCCTTAACTCAATATCAGAAGAGGGAGCTTCCGCTTCGTATCCTCATTGTGAACACTTCTCCCCAGAAAAACACATTAAAACAGTCGAAAAACTGAAACGAAAAACTAAAAGGTTTTTTCATTGCACTAGATAATCAAGGAGATAATAAACAAATCAGAGAAAGAAGGTTAATTAAATCAGAGAAAGCCCAGCATTCAAGTAAAGATCTTTTTTCACAACTCAATATCATTAACATTTGATTGAGTTTTGATTTTCATCATAGCAAATAAAAAAAATTGACCATTTTATTCCAGAAAGTGAAACAGAAATTAACAGTAAGAGCAGAAAATTGTTAAGAAAAACAGTAAGGGCAGAAACGATTCATTCATAAACCCTAATAAAGGTAAGGTAAGAGAGAGACGTAAAAGTGACAATATCTTTTGAGTAACAAGTTGATGATTGTTGAAGAAACAAATGAAATGGCCACAAAAAAATTGTTACCTACAAGGAAATGAAAGCTTTCTTCACATGTTGTTTGGAGCAGTGTTTAAAAAACCAGCCCCATCATCGACTAGGCTAAGTCAATGGGTCACTAGTTGAACCATATGGATGAACCGGATTAAACCAGATAACACAGTAGTATAACCCAGACTCTATAACAAGTTTGAATAAATACTTAAACGAATGACTTAGTCTCTTAAAAAAAAACTCATGATATCTACTAACATAATTTCACAAGCTCATTGTTCAAATTCACTGAGGTGACATAATTAGCTAATCAAACACAGACTAAATCCATATTAGAACTATATCCCCTTCTTCCTTTTATATTCACGCGGCATTATTTTGTTTCACATTATCAAAATAACGAAACTTTACAGAAAATTATACCCTTTTCCATCACCGTGAGATTTTCACCCCTTTTAACTAACATAATTAGTGTTTACCAAGATTGCAAATTTCATTTATTTATCTGTGATATCGAGCAGGTAAAGAAATAACTCAATAGAAATAACTCTGCAGGATCTTCTCTACATAAAGCAAGATCGATTAAAGCATCACTCAAACACAATTCTTTATAACGACCCTGTTTGGATAAACAACATGATTTGCGGCTTATAGCATAAGTGCTTATCGTATAAGCTCAATTGAAAAAAGTATTTCGATTACACAAATTAAAATAAAGTGAAATTGCTTTCGTTTAAGCTATAAGCTGTTTTTATAAGCTATTTTGGAGAACTTATGGAAATAAGCTATTTTCAATTTGAAGAGTGAGGGAAGAAAGAAAAGAATATACCTGACAAGAGAGAAACGAAGGCAACGCGGGGGAAGGACAGAGGCCGGAAGAAGGCAGGACGGACGGACGGACAGCAAGGAAGGAAGGGTTGCGAGAGAGAGAGTGAGACTCTGTCTAACTTCGTTGTGTTTCTTTCTAACGACAGACTAATTTAAACTTTTTTATTTTTTGAAAAAATAAACTATTTTTTGTTAAAAAAAAAAAAGAGTAAATAGTCAATTTCGACTCTGAAATTGTAAGTTTCATCAATTACCCCCCTGAAATTAACAAAACTTCAATTACCCCTTGAAATTTCACAACGTTAGTCAATTTACCCCCTCCGTCAAATTTTTCTGTTAGTGAACATGACGTTTTGCAAATACTCCCCTGAAGTTTTGCATTTATGTGCAAAATGCCTCCAAGCTTAAAAATTTATATTATTTTTTTCTTAAAAACAAACAATTAATAGTTAAATATTAAAGTTAACTATTAATTTTGGAGTTTGGAAAAACTACATACATATATAGATCAAGATAGGGAAAAATATGTATTTTTAAAGTGACAATAATGGTTATTTCTAATAGACAAATTATTATTTTTAGAGGTTTATAAACAAATTAAAAATCAAATTTATATTTATATTTTCTCTTTCACCATCTTAGTCTTTTAACTCCTCCAACCCCTTCAACAATTTGCTCAAACCATTTAAACTACACAACCCCCAATATTAATCCACAAATCATCCCATTATTGTCACTTTAAAAAATGCATATTTTTCCCCATTTTGGAGTCTATTTTGATGTATATATGCATGTAGTTTTCCCAAATTCCAAAATTAATAGTTAGTTTTAATATTTAACTATTAATTGTTTGTTTTTAAGAAAAAAATAATATAAATTTTTAAGTTTTGGGGCCATTTTGCACATAAGTGCAAAACTTCAGGAGGGTATTTGCAAAACGTCATGTTCACTAACAGAAAAATTTGATGGAGGGGGTAAATTGACTAACGTTGTGAAATTTCAGGGGGTAATTGAAGTTTTGTTAATTTCAGGGGGTAATTGATAAAACTTACAATTTCAGGGGGAAATTGACTATTTACTCCTAAAGAAATAAAAACATAAAAATTACTCATTGTTATAAACAAAAATCTACATTTTAAATTCATTCAATAAATTATGTATATGGTTTACGATAGAGATCACATACATCATTGATTTAATGAATCTAAATATAAATTTTTGCTTATAATTATGGAATAGTGTGCACCGTATGAAATCAAAATTTTCATGAAGTTTGAAATGAGAAGGTCTCCTTAGCCAAGTTTGATAAGAAAATCAATGCAATGTTTCCTTCTTAGAGAGTGTGTGGACAATGCAAACACTTCAATCTTGATAAATTGAATCTTTGATATCTTAAATCAAATCACGTCATGGAAAATTCAGATCACGTCATGATAATTCAGTTGTTTAGCTAAAAGCAACACTTGATGAATAACGGAAATTCAACATGGAAAATTTCGGAGGAGCCTGAGAGGAGCCCCGAAAAACTTGATATCAAAATCTCTTAAGAATGACGAATCCCATAAAAAAAATTGGAGGAGCCTGAGAAGATCCCATAAGAAACTTATAGGCTAGCCAAACTTATATCTAGTGGGGCTGCATAGACAGTTATCATCAACATCAAGAATAATACAAATTTAATTTGAAAAATCTCATTTAACTCATATTTCATGTTGTGCAACTGGCTGGGAGCTAGAGAAGTAAGAGATGAAGTTTAAAGTTATATTATGAGCATTCACTATAAGATGGTAGATATGACTAGTTGAATTGGATAAGCAAAAAGAACTCTAACAACACCAAGACTGTCGTACATACATGCGTCAAAAGTGTTGGAGTTGATTGAATATTGTCCCGCCTTGAGCCAGCTAATCGTGTCCAAGTCGGAAAAGAAGCCAGGAGAAACCAGTGTTAGAGTTGATCAAATATAGTCTCGCCTTAAACCAACTAATCATGTCCAAGTTAGAAAAGAAGTCAGGAGAAACCAATAAGATGCTAGAGATTTCTAAAAGTTGAATAGTCTATAATACAACGAAGGAATATCTTGTTATGCTCATTACATCAAAGACCTAGATCATTAAGAACCTCATTGCGTTCGTGTAACAAAGACGCGGTGGTGAGAAATTATTGCAAGCCAACTAAATAAGGAACTTAATCTTTTTTATAATAGATAAAAATAATGACATAAAACATCCACAGGTTTGAGCCGACAAAAATGTCGAAATCATTAGATCAAATATCGTGATCGATAGAACTAGGCATGACAATGGGGCGGGGTGGGGACGAGTTTTGTCTTCCCCATCCCCAACTCCCATATACTTACCCGTAACCCTACCCATATCCAACGGGGATGAGAAATTGAAGTCCATCCCCGTCCCCAATGGTTTCAAGTATTCCCGCCCCATCCCCGTCCCCGGCTCCCCGCAGTGAATCAATTTTTTTAATAAAAAAAGAGTTTTTTTTTAAAGCTTCAATGGTAATGTTGTAATGCATTATCCAACAATATTCACTCTTTTTAACATTTTCTTATCGAATAATTTGGTTGCTCCTTTAACTATCAATGAAAGTTCATATATCATGACAATTATCAAATCAAATAACATGGCATATCATTATCAACCCCTTCAACAAAAAAAAATAAAAAATATGACCTTTCTATATTCGGGTAGGGTCTAGGTATGAGTTCGGGGTGGGTACATATATCACCGTTACCCGTCCCGTACCCAAATTTTGAAATTGGGGAAAACCCAAACCCATTTAAATTGGGGTTGGTGGGTTGATTTGGCGGGTACTCATGGGCACGGATTTTGTTGGCATGCCTAGATAGAACTCTAACATCTCTACTTGTGCTTAAGAAAGAAAAAAAAAAAAAAAATAAACCAACTAAAATTATATTTTTCCCATTATTAAAAAAATAAAAAACACGCCAAAAATAAATAAATAAAGGCTTAAATATGGATATGGCCCCTGCTAATATCTGGCGTTTTGATTTTAATCCCTATAAAAATATTTTTTTGGTTTTAGTCCCAGCAAATATAGAATATTTGGTTTTGGTCCTTAGTATTTTGTTTTAATCCTTGTAAAATCATTTCATATTGAAATTAGTCCTTATAATATTCATTTTAGTCCTCGTTTTGAGGGACTAAAATCAAATATTCTACATATTACAAGAACCAAATTCAATATGAATCAATTTTACAAGGACTAAAACAAAATACCAAGGACCAAAACTAAATTTTTTATATTTGCAGAGACAAAAAAAATATTTTTACAAGGACTAAAACCAAAATTTGCGAGGACTATTTTCATAAATAAATAAAAAAAATACACTTAGACTGGGATCAGAAGCGATTCTTACTCTGATTCTCACGTTAGGGTTTTAACTTCTTCTTCTTCTTCTATCCAATTCCAATTATAATCAATCAGGTATGTTATTTATCTACGAAGTTCACTTCTTTTCGCCAATTCACATCTATATTCTTTTGCTTCTCATTCGCATCAATATACGCTTCTTAAATTTAAAAAACTTAAAAAAAAAAAATATTATAAAAATTTCTGAATTGCCAATTTTTATTCGTCAATTATCCTTTTCAAGCTTTGTTAGGCACCTTGCAATACAATTCGGTATCGTAAGAATATAGAATTATTTGTTAAGCTTAATTTTTTAATTGCATTTTTATTGAATTGTGTTTTCTATTTTTACTATGCCAAAGTTAATATTGAATTATGATCTGTGATTCTATAATGTTTTTGCCTTATAATTCTGTAAAATCTAATCCGTATAAGAGTGTATAATTTTAATTGGGACGTGTTCATGTTCATAATTTGTTAACTGCTTGTTACTAAGTGGGTGTATTTAGATCTGCTATTATTTATTTTTAGTGCCTTGATTTAGCAAAAAAGTGGTTAAATTTTGTTCTTTTTATTGTTTATTTGATGTTTTTTATTGTATGGTGAAAATAAAACAATGTTTTATGACGGGTTATTATGCGTGTATTTGAAAGTATGTTTTGTTTTCAGGAACTGCGGCGGTGATTTGTAGGATGGGTGAGAATGGTAAAAGAAATCGTCAGCAGAGAGATGGTGACCGTGGAGGCCGTAACTGGGACAACAAAAATCAGAAGAGGCGTGTAAATGATAGAGATGAAAGGGACAAAGGTGAATTGATTGCGTATAGGATACTATGCCCGAATGAAGTTATTGGGAGTGTTATTGGTAAGAACGGAAAAGTTATAAATTCAATAAGGCAAGAGAGCAGGGCAAAAGTCAAGGTTGTGGATCCATTTCCCGGTGCCAAGCATCGAGTTATAACAATTTTTTGTCACGTTAAGAATAAGGAGGAAATTGAGATCGAAGATGAATTCGATAATGAGAAGCCTTTATGTGCTGCCCAAGATGCTCTTATCAAGGTTCATTCTGCCATTTCAAATTCCATTGAAACTGCTGGAGATTCTGAGAAGAAACGAAAGAATAAGGATGAATGTCAAATCCTTGTTCCGTCTAGTCAGTCTGCCATTTTGATTGGCAAGGCTGGGGCTACGATCAAACAACTGAGAGTTAAGACAAGGACAAATATCAAGGTCGTTCCGAAGGATGCAGCTGACCCTGAGCACTCGTGTGCCATGGAATTCGACAATTTTGTATTGGTAGGTATTTTTACCATAATCAAACATATTAACTTGCTATTGAAGTGATGGTCAGATTGATAACATGATTACAATATATGAATCTCCATTCTATAACGTGTGTGTGTATTATATAGGTGTTGATCTAGTTTTTTGGAGAAAATCTTATAAAATTTTATATTTAAATAGTTTTATATTTTCTGGTTGTTTGATCAATTCTTTTGCAGTGGGCTTCTATCTTATTATGTGCTTGTTTTCATTGAGTAGATTACAGGTGAATCGGAAGCTGTAAAAAGAGCATTATTTGCAGTTTCAACTATCATGTACAAATTCTCCCCCAAGGAGGACATTCCTCTTGACACAACTGTACCAGAAACCCCTCACAGCATCATCATTCCTTCTGAACTTCCTATTTACCCACCTGGTGGACTGTATCCAGCTTCAGATCCTATTGTTCAACCTAGATCTTTTCCTCAACTTATAGGTGCTACAACTATGCAAGATCTGCATGGTGGTTATGCGGATACAGGAAATACATGGCCTCTGTACTCATCTCCCCTTCCAGTAGTTTCCAGTCTCGGTGCTTCCCAATCTGAAGAATTAATTGTAAGAATGCTGTGCCCTTCTGACAAAATTGGACAACTCATTGGGAAGGGAGGAGGTACTATTAAACGTATGAGGCAGGCTAGTGGTGCTCGTATTGAGGTTGATGATTCCAAGGCTCGTCATGATGAATGTTTAATCACTATAACTGCAACAGAGGTGATTATCTGTGCCTCTTCCATTTGTTCACATCTAATCACACTTGTTCTTAGAGTAGGGTTTAGGGTCATCATGATTATCTGTGTTCACCTATTATTACTTCTATATTGTTGATTTATCTTAAATATTTCTTGGCTGGATCATCATGTACGTTTTTGCTCTAATGCTCTCTTATTTTAACTGACTCGTACATTTCATTCATATCCTTGAAGTTCCATTTAAGTTTAAAGCACATCAGATCCATAAATGAAGGAAATATTTTTATAGTTGTTACCAGTTAATTACTGTGGACTCGTTGTTAAATGATTCTGTGCCACCCCTCATAACAAGGAGAATTGATGCTTATTTGGAAATCAGCGCTAACCGAGTCCATATGTTAACTGCAATATGGTATTATTGTAGATCAGGAATTTAAATATTTTGGGTGAGGGACATGGTGATTCTGCAATGTTACTCACGTAAAGAAAATATTTTAACTTAATTATGTCAGAATGTCAATAAGGTATATGTCAGGAATAAGTTTGTGTAAGTTTTCACACTAAGAAGCAGGTATTTATTTGTTGCTTTATTTATAATGTGGTTAATCTATAGGTGTTAACTGCAGATAAACTTGGTATCTTCTTCAACTAATTGCATTTCATGATCAACTTTATGCTTGGTTTACTTTTGGTGGATTTTGGTGCTTCATTTCTTTTCTTCAATATTCTATATTCTGCACGTAGTACTAGTAGCCTTTTCCTATTTTGTTTTGAATGTGCTGTTCTGGTATCATAGAATTGAATTCTCATGTAGTATGTGTGTTTTGTAGTCTACAAGTGACCTGAAATCCGTAGCTGTTGAAGCTGTTCTACTGCTGCAAGAGAAGATAAATGATGAAGATGATGCCCCGGTTTCAATCCGGCTCCTAGTTCCATCTAAAGTGATAGGGTGTATTATAGGAAGAAGTGGTGCAATCATAAATGAAATTCGGAAGAGAACTAAGGCTGATATTCAAATCTCAAGAAGTAATAAGCCTAAATATGCAGATGACAATGATGAACTCGTTGAGGTTTGAATTATTTTTCACTTCATTTTTTTTCTGTAATTTGTGTAGCAAATTCATTCAATCTGCTTTTTCAATTTATGATTTAGGTGGTCGGTGAAGTTGATTGTGTGAGAGATGCACTAATTCAGATAGTCTTGAGACTAAGGGAGGATGTATTGAAAAATAAGGACATTGACCATAATCGCCACATAGGTTCCGAATCCTTGTACGCTAGCAGTTCTGTTCTTTCAGCACCACCTATGCTGTCTTCAATTCCTGCTACTGCTCCTGCACTAGCTTATGATCAGAGGACTGGAAGCGGAACTGGACTGGGCATGCATTCTTCTAGAAGCCATTATGGATATGATTCTTACTCGGTATGATAATTTATTCCTTTTCATCAAAAAAGGTTTACTTCAAAGTTCACATTAGACAGAATATTTTATTCACTGTGAAGTTCCACATTTCTCCTCAAGTATATATGTCTGGGGTGAAATTCGTATGACTATTAAGTGTTAATATACTTGGTCTTGTTTGTTGTTGGTAAATATCACACTCTTGTGTAATATTAGTTGCTTGGAACCCAATGACTATGCTCAATGATATTATTCTTTGAGACTAATTCTAATTATAGACAATTTGATTGAGTTTAGGTGCAGCAAATAACTTGACTTTCTTCATCATATGGATAAGGATGTTTTTACAACTGTACATATAATTTAAAACGGGAAAATCTTGTAGCAATGCAAATTGAAGTTATGAGAACTGCTTAAGATATAATGAAGTAGTTAAATAGTGAATGCTGATGGATTTTAGCTGTCTTTTCTTCATCAAATTTTGCTTTCTTTTCTTTGTCAATTTTTCCAGCACTGTCTGAAGTCTGTTTTTGAGTACAATAGAAAATGGATACTTGCGTTTTCCTGTCTTTATTTTGTTTTTGTTGCAACATAATTAATTTTTATTTTCAACTCTTGATTATATGGAACTGATATTTTCACTCTTTTTTGCTTCTTTGTAAAAGATGGAAGACAATGGCTATGGATCCATGTCTTCATATGCCACCAATCTGTATGAAGGGTTAGTGTATATTGTTATTAATTACAGTTATATGTGCATGTATAATTTACAACTGATTTGGTCCCTTTTCTTTCTGTCTATTCCTCTAGTCTTTTGTTAAACTGGTTGGGTATTTTCAACTCATGTTTCTTGCATTTATTAGACATCGTTTGCCTCCCCTTTCAACATTGGAGATGGTTGTTCCTGCTAATGCTGTTGGCAAAGTGATGGGTAAAGGTGGGGCAAATCTAGCCAATATCAGGAAGGTTAGTTCTCACATTCCTATTTACGTTTCTTTTATTCTGTGGAAGAGGGAAATAATTCACGGTTTGAAAGGCATTTTTCTATATCGTATTATAATATTATCAATCATCTCAAATACATAACATGGTAATATAATGCTATTTAGTTTTGCTATTTGGTGCGCGTCATACACATGATAGGATAAAAGCTTATCCTATCATATCCTTATCCACATCCCTCGTCCTATCTTGACCATCGAATGGACCCCAAGGGTTTTCCCTCCGTTTTTTTCAGTGTTGTTTTCTGTTTTTTACATTTTGAGTGACAAACCATCAAATTTTAAGTGTTATCTTTCAGATGTCATCTAATGACAACCATTAATATAAACCTCCGCCAAAAAAATTCAAATAGATACACACACAAAGGGAGGGGGAGAGAGATATGGAGACTTGCTCTTTTAAATGTCAATGGCCAAAGTTTCAGGCATTCTCTCGTTTATACACATTTGACATAGCATCATGGACCAATAATTTTTTGATATTCCATGCTCATTACACATGCACATCAATAAATGTGTATTTTATGCCGGGTTGTTTCAATTCAGATTTCAGGAGCAACAGTAGAGATTTCTGAGTCCAAATCTTACCGGGGTGATCGCGTTGCTCTTATTTCTGGCACATCTGAGGAAAAGCGCGCAGCTGAAAACTTGATCCAGGCATTCATAATGGCCACATAAGCTTTCAGAGCTATTTCCAGATGTTTTGGAGGTGAAAATTTAATTCTCAATGCATCTGTTCATTCCTCTTCTTACTCTGTCTAGGTTGGTTTCGAGAGAATATCCTCTAGGGTTCTTTGACTGGACTCGTGCTTCTTCCATAAGGGACTAGCAAGATTATGACAGAGCTTCCATTGCTGGTTTTGTATTTAGGATTTGTAGTTCCTTTCTCCGCCTTTTCTTAATCTACTCTTCATCTATGTCTTCTCTTAGAAATGTAGGATCTTTCTGTCCATTCATGCTGTTTTTCCATTATTAGTGTGGAATCATCTTTATCTCCATGAATAATGAATAATTCTCGGAGGAACCATGAAGCGGTGTTTATGTTGTTGACTTGTTTCTTCTGGCACTGACTTTTATTATCCTCTCTTGGTGAAATCATCTGTTCTAATTATGCAAATGAAATGCAAGATTATCTAGCAATTTCCTCTTTCCGGTAACCATGGCTTTTGAGTTCTTCGGTCAAAAGTGCAGTAGTTGCCTCGCGAAATTGATAATTTGCAGATCATTTCCCTCCTCCATGCTATTTTCTGTATATCTAGTAATTCAGTGTAAGTGAGGGCAGTTGAAATATGACCATTTATGTACTGTTTGATTTCCAGGCCTCTGGTCATTTTGTTACCACACTCAATGGCACTTTATTATATGCCTGTAATCTGAAAAATCATTGGAATGTATTTTGTAAAACATGTGTTCTTGCTTTTCACTTCTCGGTTGTCTTATGATGGATACCATTCACCAGGAAATGCTTGCTGCTGCATTTTATTGTAGCTGTCCTTCCCCCTCTTCCATTGTGGTTCAAAATGATTTTATTGGATCTCTTAAATTCTATCAAGTTAAGTTCACGTTATGTTCTCTATATCTGGCTTATCTGCTACCTGCGGCGTATAAATTATCCGATTGCAACTTAACATGTATATATTTCATTGGATCTCCCAAATTCAATCAATTGGGGCTTGTTTTGACCTCTTATCTCTGCTCTCTGCGGCTTCTGTTGTACTATTCAAAACTTATTTCAACCCAACGTGTATTGTTTTTAACTGAATTTTGGTAACCAAGATATTAAACTGATCTAGTTTTAGTAATTTATTCCCAAATGAAACTTGAAGTTGTTGGTAATAACTGGTTACTAATATGTTAGGCATCAGCGCTTAAGATTTTTCTCTTTGACTACTAAGAATAATCGCATAGTGCAATAAGATAAAGTCAGACTATTTCATCAGCATTTGCCTCGTTGCTGCACTCCTATCTTTTAAACATCATCCTTGCAGCACCAATGTGCTCAGAACTTTCTTCCACCGCCATGTGACTGACTCCTCTCAAACTTTCCATGTGGCATTGATTACATGGCCTTTTGTCACATCCATGCCAAAATAAGATATGATAAGAGGTAAGATAATAATTTTTTACAGACTCTAAAAATGTAAATATGACATTAGGGTTCTTGCATTCACGTTTGAAGGATAACAATGTCCACTTTCTTTGTTCTTTGTCGGATCTTCTCGTATCATTAAATCTTTCGTCGTTATAAATTTCAAACCTTGCTCAATCACAACTACACCCTCACTCCTAACTGTATCAATGGTTGCATCCTTCATTTATTCCATAGTTGCAAATTTGACCTAATCATGATGCACGTCTTCTTGTTGATCTCCTTGAACAAGGTCTCAAGCACTCACCAATCCCACTTTACATTTCACATTGTCACTCCTAAATCTCACAAATGCAGAATGACTTGTGAACACTACATGGAAACCCGAACACCCTATAATCACCTGGAGTCCCAAATAGCACAATCCCAAGGTCTTGTTCAGGTCATCATCTAATGCTATTGTGTTATAGTCTAGCTTCAAAATAATCAAACCTAGATTTAAGTTGTGTGGTGCCTGTGATTAGCTTTTTCTGTACATCATCGATGATGAGTTTCCGTCTTGTTACTATTGGGGGCCTCGTTTTGCATTGATTCACAAAGGAAAGTGCCGGTGTTTGAGGTGGAGTTTTTTTGTCTAACCCTAACATGGCCAAGATTCAATAGCCACCGTTCAAAATAAGGAATTTTCTCTTATTTGAAGCTTGTAACCCTTTGCTCAACTTCAAGTTTCATAAAATGACAGAAAAGCTAAAATCTCCCTGGACAAGATGTTTCATGGTCATTGAATTTGCATATTTTAATTTGAGAACAACCATCACGAGGAAAAAATGGAAGGACTAAGAAAAAAAAATCCATTATTTGAAGTGATTTTTTGCTCCACTATGCAATGGTGAAGATGGAAAACAGGAATGGAGTTATAGTGAAGCAATATTACCTCTACAATGTTTCCTTCTCCATTGATTTTATGGTCTTCTTTTCTCTAATAGGAAACTTCAAGACTAGTAGGTTGGTGCTATTCAAATTTGGCTCATCTTTAATAGTTTGTTTTTGGTTTTTGCTCCTTTGCTTTATGTTTAAACCCTTCATTTTTACAAACTATTGGTTGTAATCTCTGTTGTACATTGTTTGCTGACATGGAAAACAATGCAATGTAGCAATGCCACATTTCATGATTAATATCATCTGGCATTACTTACATGTGCTTCTGTTATTCACACAACAGTCGGATATTGATGAGACACTGAAAGCTAGTCACTCTGGATTTGTTGAGGACTCGGATAGATTTTTTTTTGTGGTACTAAAATTGAAAGATGCTATATTTGGCACAACATATGGTAAAATTAAATGCATATTTGGAACTACATTCAAGTTCAATTTCTCGCTTCCTGAAGCTTCTTTACTGTCGAATTATCTAAGCTACAAAATGTAGTTTTATATTTGACACAGTGTTTTCAATCGCGAAAACATACACGCTAATTTTATGTTTTGATATGCATGAACACATGAAATCTCACGTCTTGATGCTTTTGAATGTGAAATTCCTGGAGCTACAATTTTGTAAAAATTCAACGTGGAGCCAAACATATGCTCAACCTTCTTTGAATAATGTGCATTCATCAACTAGACACTTTTCGGGTTTATGTTGAAAATTCACATTTCCTTTCTAATTATGGTAGTGATAGTCTCTTGGGTGTTCTTTCTAGTGTGGTAGTCTCTACGGTCTCACTTCAATCCTTAGTTTAATATGTCGATGATGTCATGCCCTAGATATCTGGTTTGTCCCGGAGATATTTGGTTCCATGTTAAGGTGTATGATTCACTGGGGGTTAGAGTTGTACTAAAGCTTGTCAATATGAATTGTTTTTTTGTTACATAAGTTGAAAACTTGAAATAGATATTTATTGTACGTCCAGTTTAGTATATTCTTTTGATTTCTATAAGAAAATTATGGAATACTGCCTTCATGTTTATATTTGTGTATCATTATATGTATATAAAATCCCTAAGGAATGATTTCTGTATCTATGCTTGATTATAATAATGATCTTTATACTTTAAAATCCATGAACACTGAAAAAGTGAGAAGTCCGCAGACATTTTGTGATGCTTCTAGCGAAGGTTTAGATTCTATTTGCTGAAAGTTAAAGATATAGTAGATCGTAGATAAACCAACCGATTGAATATAAAATTTTGATAATAAAGGTTGAACTAAAGATCCGGTTCCCTCGTAAATATAAGCTTATAAAAAAAAAATGATATAAACTTGTGAGATAAAATTCTTGTCAAACAACTCTACTTTGATCATATATAAGCTTGTGTTACAAGTTATACTATGTTGTAAGCTAATAGCTTTGCCTTGCCAGACATACTCTTAGAGTGTAGTTAGATGTGGTAAGATACACATTTTCAAACATGCATTTACAAACAATAGTGTATATCATTATCATTTTCATGGGTCTAAAATTGACTACTTGAATAAGAATGCCTTTTTTGAACAACAACTTGTTACACTACACAATCAACAGGGACTTGGACCACACCGCAAACATTAAAGTGTGTATTTAGTACCACAACCATACAGCTTTTTCATCATTGTTGTTCTTTTAATCCTCTCTAGTGTAATGGAATTCAAAGATTTGGGATATTTCAACAGGAAGCAGGACAATTATTATTATTCCCACTTCCTTTAAGTGGCAACTGAGAAAGTCTTTTTGAAGTGCGTTTGTCATGTTTTAAGTGGAAATATAACTTTTTTTTCTTTCAGAAGATAGTACATTTTTTCACTTTTGGAATTACTTTTTCTATATATATAAAAAAAAATCAACTAGAATCTTTTTTTGTTCCGCAATGCAAAATTGACTGTCTAAAGTCGATTTGCATTTAATAATGTTTTACCGGGCAAGAATTAGTTCGTAGCATGGGAAATAATTTAGTTTTTTTTTTTTTGACAAAAGGTAATAATTTAGTTATAAGTATGTACTAAGATATTTGTATTTTTTGGGAGTAAAATATAACATCCATCAGATCACCAGTCAAGAGTTATAAATTTCCCCTTAAAAAAAGAGTTATAAATTTCTAAAAGAGTAAACTAGTATTTTAGTATTTGAAATTGTAAAGGTTGGTAGATCATTTTGTCTCTTAAATGTTTGAAAAAACAATTTAGTATACCATGTTAAAGAATATTTGTCAATGGACAAAACTTGGATACCGTTTCGTAGAGATTGTTCCTACTGTTTTCAATTAAAAAGTGACATAATTGTCACTATATTTTTTGAAAGGTTGTTGAAAAACTCACTTAAAACTTAGATATTTTGTCTTTTTCACGAATTTAGCATAGCAAATTATAATTTTATACTGTTTATTTTGGTGCAACACAAGAGACTATTTACGATAATATCCACGTCTTCAATTTATAAAAGTTAAGGATGGCTTCAATTTATAGATGTAATGGTCTATTTTCTATCCCCCTAATTTCGTTAAAGACCCGGTTGGTTTGTCGCAATAGTTGTTTTTAACTTAAAGTTTCATGTTTATTTCACTTTTTATTTTTGAAGTTGTTGTTGTTGTTTTATGTTATCGATATGCTAATTAATTTATCACATGTGAATGATGTGCTAACCCATGTGATAACCTAAAAATGTATCTTTCACGACAAAACTTCGATATATTGCATGTATCACAAACAAAGTATACTAGAAATTATTTTGTTAATCATGAGAAGACCTAAGTAATATAAACCCACCCATGGGTCTGTTTGGTAACATCCAAAAAAGAGCTTTTAGCTCTTAGCTTATAGCTTATAAGCTCGTTTGACAAAAAAGTTTTGTTTGGTAAAACTTTTTTACCATGAGCTTATAGCTTATAAGCTATTTTTCAGAAGTTATTCCAAGTAGTGTTTGAGCTTATAGCTTCTCATTTTTTCTTTCAATTTTACCCTTATTATTTCATTTAAATTCCATTTTTATCCATTACAATTTTTATAATAAGCTACGTAATAAAGACTGTTATCCCTTTATTCCAATTTTTGTATATATATCAGCTGGCCTTTTTTTTTTTTTTGAAAAAATATATACCTTCGTTTTTTTTTTTACGAAACAAAATACTATTACTCTATTAGTGTTACTTTTATTTTTTTGAGGTAAGTATTTTTTTAAAGAAAAATTAGTTTACAAAATTACAAATACTTAAATATTAATTGATATAATTTTTATTATGAATTAAGAATACCCTTTATGTTATTTTACATTTATCAGCTAGTTGAACCGCTATTTTTACCAAATACTTCAGTTAGTTTATTAGCTAAAAGCTATCAACTAATTTATCAACTATTCACTATTTTTACCAAACAGAACTTAACTACTTTAATTAACGGATCACTACTTATTTGGTTGGTTGTGACTTTTGAATTGGAATACATATCCAAGCTAAATGAATAAAACTAACTCAACTAAAAGTCATTTTTTGGGTTATGTGGTCAAGAATTGCACCCTTTAAGCGAATAAATGGTGAATTTTAGATTTACACTCTAACCAATGCATGTTGTACGGAATATCCCGATCCCTAGTTACTTTAAAAAGCCTAATCTAAATTATAATGTAAAGTTGCTAAGAAAACAAAACTATAACATTTTAACCGGTTTTTGCTTTGATTTACTTTAAATGATTTATTTTAGTGGTCAGAGTTTGAATCTCAGACCTTATATATTATGCAGTGTTCCTATCATTTGAATTAAGCTCACGAAAATATTACTTTAAATGATTAATCATACAAAAATAAATATGTAGCGTATCACATTTTATTTTATCGATATTCTTGTGCATAATTTTTCATCACAAATTTTAAAATCTTATCGACCATCCTTAAGCACAATCTCATATCAATTTGTTTTTGGCACATACACGCAAATGAAAAATATTAAAAGAAAAATAAGTTAACCACGTCATTTAAGTATTCTCTTTTAATCTGTTTTATTTATATATGTCTAAATAATTTTGTTTTGAATTTTTTATCCATTTGAATACTTAGAAACAAAATCGATAGTCCTTTTCTTTTTACAAAGAAAATTTTAACATTGTCAAATATTATTTGAGTACATGATCAAACAATCGTTCAATAATTTATCTCTCGTATTATTGTGTGTATTTGATTCTTCAAGAATAAAATTACGTGTAAGTTTGTGCCTAATTTTATCCATCTCAATATAAGTCACATTGTAAAAAAGAAAAATTATCACAAATTATATTAGTCAATTTATGGTATCAATAAAACTTTAATGTTTCTTTTTCTATCATATATTTTTTTCATTTATTTAATTTCCTTTTTCAATATTTTTAATGAATACAACCAATAATTTTGTGAAATCACTTAAAAAAATTATTTTCAATATAAAATTAACCACATTTGTAAATATGAAATTGTTGAATTTACTAATAATTTGGGAGGAGAAAATACATTTCATCTTAAAACTATAAGATATACTCTCTTCTTCAGTAAAATAGATATCCTCCACGCACAACTGTAAATATCAATCCTTCGAACCTTGTGAAACCAAAATAAACAATAAACTCTTCCTAAGAGTTTTAATGTTGTTGCATTTTCATGGTTGGATTGGAAGACAAAACTTTGATTAAGTTAAAAGAGACTCGAATCATTTCATTTAAGCACTTTTGGTAACATTGAAACCTATTCTGATCTTGATAAGTCTATTTGACTAAATAGGGGTTGACCATATTTTCATTCGAGAGTTGAAAGTGGTAAAGTACTTCATAACTTGCGTGTTTTGTGTTTGTTTGTACTTGATTCCATTTCGTATGAGTACGGAAATTGCAATCTCGATATGTCATGATCATGAATGAACACATGCCACAACGTGCGCATCCTGTATTCTTGTTTTCTTTTTTTAGTTAGTACTAGTAATTTCTTTGGTCAAAAATTAAACTACGGGAACAATGTTAAGTGCACATGGCATGTGATCCATAAATTATAGGATAGTAAACTTCATTTTGTAGGGTTTTTATTTGCAGGAAGCTTATGATTATTCGCACGTCTGCTTGTAGACTAAGAGATAAATTAATTAATTGCATCATACTTCATCCAGCCCAAAATATATATTTTCTTAAAATAATTCAATTACATCAGGGAAATCAATTAATTTAGTCAAAAGTATTCAAGTTGTCTAGAATTTGTATATTTTAGCTAAATTTAAATTTATTGGCAAAATTGTCCTCAATATGAAGAGTTTGTGTTCTTTGTGGTATTGGAGAAACAAATTGATTCATGAAAGTAAGGGAATAATGCATGTTAGACCTTGGAGGGAAGCTATTCCCTTGATCCAGTCCAGCTCTATGATTTTCTTTTTTTAGGGAAGATTCACGTCTATGATGTCAAGACTAACATTCGCATTGGTTTGCTTCGTGTTGGCAAGGTCGTTGAAAGTACAACATGGCAGCCACCTAGCTCGGATTGGAACGGTCTTAATGTGGATAATGGATCGGTCTTAATATGGGTAATATTGTTGTGATTTGTGGCGGAGTTAGTGGTGAGTGAATTTGTGGTTTCTCGAAGTGTTTATGTAGCGAAGCTTTGGAGAGTTGATGGTTTGAAGTTTGCTCGTTCTTAGGTATCGCAAGGTGGAGTTTGATATTGACTCACATGTAATAGTCCATACTCTTAGGGTATGTTTGGATAGTAAGGCTGTGTTTGGAACAGTAGAAAGATGAAGGAAAGAAGGCACAAGGGATGGAAAGTTTTTTGAGAAACGTGATTCCATCGTTTGGTTCTTTGTCAGTGAGGAAAGAAAGTCTGATTTTGATGGGCCCCATGCACATAAACCTTTCCTCCCCAAAATGAGAAGAAACATGGGGGAATGGAGGCCAATGTGATAAAATTACAAAATGGCCATTGAAGCATATTATCTATATGCTGTATTTTTTCCTTTAATTAATATATGCTTACCTCAACGTCACTTCGATCTACCATTTTTTTATTCTAATTAATAATATAATATATTTATAAGTTACTTTTTTTTAAGAATAAGTTACTTGTTTTTACAACGTTACTTATTTATGTCTATAAATTATATAAATAAATACTTAAAATATTATATCTATTATGTAGGGATATTTATGTCAATTTACTAAATATATAACTATCTTTCCTTTCACTTTCTTCATACTATCACTCAAACCAAACAACTAAATAATCATTTCACTTTCCACTCACTTTCTACTCACTTTCATTCCTTCAACAATCTTTCCTTTTACTATCTTTCCTTTCACTTTCTTTGATCATCCAAACAGAGCCTAAAAGGAAAGAAAGTTAGAGGAAAGAAGGTTAAAGGAAAGAAAGTAAGAAGAAAGTGAGTAGAAAGTGAGATGATTTGTTGGTTGTTTGGTTATAGTGAAAGTAAGGGAGGAAAGAAAGAAATGAATTTATTAAATGACATAAATAGCCTTATGTTATTGTGTTATTTAAATGATTTTCAATAAAAATACATTTAAATAATTTTGATATAAACACTATTAAAATTGGTCACAAAAAAAAATGACTATCATGAGTTCTAATTTGAGCATGCTAAGAAATGTGTATAAATATTGAAAATAATAAAATATTCTATGAGAGTATGGTTCAAAAGAAAAAAAAATTGAAATATGTGTTGTAAAAATATACAAGACCAGAGGGTATTTTGGTAAATGCAACAGAAATAGTGACTTTCTTTCTACTTTCTAATCTGTTTAGTGCAGAAAACTTTCTTTCCTTAACTTTATGAAGGTGTGCCAAACAGTGGAAAGAATATCATTCCACTCTCTTTCCATTCCACTCCTCTTTCTTTCCTTGGAACCAAACATAGCCTTAGTTTCTTCTTCAAAGGAAAGTCTTTCAAAGTTGGACTGAGAGGTTTTAAATCTAATTAAACATTTGTACAGAGTCAAATATTTGTGCACCTATATGGCGTGTGGTTGATGGTTTCTTTGTGATTTCATACAAGCATTGTCATGTTCACATAAGTTCATTAATTGTTTTTAAGTGATGTAGTTGCACTCTATATTCTGCACTTAATTGATATGTACTATTTTAGGCTTAGGTAAGAAGAAAATGTAAGATTATATCAGTATAGTCTCTTAAATTACCAATATTTCAAAATAATTCATGAATACGACTAACAATGAGCCGAAACAGTTTTGAAAAAAAAGAGCCGAAACAGTTGAAAACTTTGATCACGTTCTTAATCACTTAGTTAATGGAATGTTTTACTCTTTATATATAGAATAGCTAGGGCTGATGAACTTTTTACACGTTTGGCTAGTTAACGCATGAACCAATTTTTAGTTTTATACAAAAGCAAGTTAGAAAGTAGAAACTATTGGAAAAAATCTAAGTCCCATGTTGGATAGATATAGGAGACAATCCTCACTTCACAAGCTGATTTTGTGATAATGAGTTAAGCCCCAATTTCAACAGAAACTACCGGAAATTTAGCACATGCAACGTCAAAATTAAAAATCTTCTTTCACGCATCACTTAATTTTTAATTTTATTTTAACGAAATTTTGAGTGAGTGAGGTTTTGGGGCTCATTAGGATTAAGGCAAACCTCAAGACTCAACGAATATTAAGAGAGATACTTACATGTTATCCATCAAAGAGATCTTCATGCTGGATAGCGGAAGTTAAGCTCTTGATCATGCGGATAAGACACCCTTCCAACTGGACCAACATTCATTGACAGATATTCTTTCATCAAAAACCACACATTCTCAACGGTGACAATGTACTAAGGCAGTCATTTATCATTTATGACATTTCATTGATTTTTTTATTTGACTAAACTAGCATTTGTTGCAAATAAATACTTGTGAATATGATCCAAATTAAAGTCATAATTTTGATTGAATTAAACTTTTTAAGTAAAAATACTCCAATAAAAGGTTTAAGGGGTTACCGAAATTAAGGATGTAAATGAGTATCTATATCTATTGGTACAGAATAAGATAATTGTACTCATCTTATTGGATAAATATGAAACTTCTGTTTATATGTGCATGTATGTATCCATTTAGTAGGTAATCACAAATTTTGATGCATTTGTAACTATTTATAAATATCCATGAATATTGTTTTAAAATAAATCGGTTTTTGTATTAAAATATTTTTGTAATCACCTAAATTTAAAAACAAAAAGTTCATCACACATTTTACTCTCAATTTAACAACAGAAGTTTATCACGTTTATTTTTTCTTTTTGTCAAAACATAATAATACACATACATTTCTAATTAAAAAAAAAAATCACATTCGACAAAAACATAAAAAAGTAACAGGTGGTATCTAAGGATTTTTTATTTTTTTTACTAAATTTAAAAGACTAAGTAATTTACTTGATTTATTTAAGTTACGACGTAAGTACTTAAGCAGAGATTCACTATATATATAGCTAACCCAAAAGATTGAATCTCATAGAAATATATTGGGAAGTCATTGAATATCTCAATAGTATGAGTAGAGACGTCAAAGGAGTATTACACAAAGAAGAGATCTGATAGTTTTAATCGCTATTACTAACAATTTCAATCTTCTAAAATAGTGATTTCCTAAAATAAACTTGGGTCCATATTATTGTATGAAAGCTGTTCATGCAAAAGATATAAAAATGAATTAGTCTTAAGAACGTGGCTCCAATACACACCATGTTACTATTAATTAATTATCTCGTGAATCTAATCCTTTAATTTTTTTTCTCTTGTTTTTTGCAGCATTTCTCGCACGAATGATTATTAAGGAAAGTTAAAATTAGGGTTGGGAATATACTAGGTCGGTCTACAGGGGCCTACGACCTGGCATGTTTAAGTCTGGTCTGACCTATTTATTAAAAAAAGTTAGGTTAAGACTTTTTAAAAAATCTATTTGATAAAATAGGCCAGGCTTAAGCTTTTAAAAAAGTCTGATAGGCCGGCCTATTTACAAGGACTATACCTTAATGCTTATAAAAGTTTAAGTGTCACTTTAAAAATGATGTTACCTCAACCTAAATTAAACGAAAATTAAATAAGGACTATACAATAAATAAAAGCAGGTGTCTGTAACTAATAGGAAACCTACTAAGAAATAGAAGCACAGTGCGACAATAATAATTTTTTTTTTTGAATAAATAATAATAATTTTTAGTTCCATTAAATTAATATATATATATATATATATATATATATATATATATATATATATATATATATGCATATTATGATGAATGGTTTTTAAGAATTTGAGTTTGATTCCTGGATAAAACAATTGTTTGTCAAACTTAACTTATCTTTCAGTCAAACTCCAATCTTGATATCACTAGATGTGTGTTCAATTTGCCCCGATCAAGCAAATCAGATCTACCCCAAATCCTATTTTTCCCAAATTGATAATTTCGACGGAATCCTTTATTCTCTTCTCCTTCTTGTTTTCAGCAATGTATACAATGTGAAATCTCTAGTTCGATATTGTGTTGTTTCGCATTGTTTTCAATCTTTAGACGATGATTTGAATTATTTTTGACGATGATTTGAATTATTCAGAGGATTTTTTTGACAAATCAAGTGGTCCTTTCCTGAAATCCTCAAGGATTGGTTTATGCAGACTGCATGCCATTGTTTCTAAAGAAGCCTTAATCCATAAAGTCGATCATGACTTGGAGATTTTAAGGTTGTGTTGGAAAGGCAATGATGCATGTGCAAGTGAGCCTCGAGTGTATACCTACGAGGAAGAAAGTGCGACAATATTAAATACTTGAAGAACCATCATGCTACTATACAACAGTCTTTCATTGAGTGTCAAAGAATAATACCTCTGTGATACATGAAACATTGATGGAGTATGAACATGAAACGTGAGTTTCATGCATATTATCCAATTCCACTACGTTTTGACTCAATTTGAGGTATTCACAATCCATGGTTCGCATCAATGATCTCGAGAACAACTATCCTCGCTCGACGACTCTCGCCATTGCCTAACTTGCACGTTGTTGAGAGCTCTCCTCTCACCACCTAAAGCTCAATTGTCTATTTGGCAATATCGGCTAACATACTATTTATTTTTAGATGTAAACTAAAAATAATAATAATCAAACATATCCAACTTTTTTATTAAAAAATATATATTTTTGTTCTTGACAAAATAAAAATAAATATAGAAGCAGCAGCAGGCATAGCTTGACACCAAACACAATCACAGCCCATAAATCATAATATCTCTCTCCCTTTATCTTTTCTCTCCATTCTATTCTATTGTAGTATTGTCTATATGTAAAGACAAAACCATAACCGTAGATTTGTCTCATCAACCTCATTTCCCATTTTCATCTAAATCTCATTTCTCAATTCTTCTTCAGATCTACCCCCAAATCACACCCCCTTTTCTCGATCTACACCACCATGTGTTCAATTCGCGCAGATCAACAACCAAATCGGATCTACCCTGAACCCTCCTATTTCCCTCAAATCGATCACTTCGATCGAATCCCCGATTCTCTTCTCCTTCTTGTCTTCAACAAGATCGGTGATGTTAAAGCTCTTGGTCGATGCTGTGTTGTTTCGCGTCGTTTTCACTCTTTAGTCCCGCAAGTTGAAAACGTTGTTGTTCGTGTTGATTGTGTAATTTCCGATGATGATTCGAATTCATCTGTGAATTCGAGTGATAAATCTCGTGGTCCGTTTTGGAATTTGTTGAGGTTGGTATTTGGTGGAATTGCTAAGCCGATTCAAACTTTAGGTCAATTTTTGGGTCCGAAAAGGGGATCGAATTCGTCGGTGAATTCTGGTTCTGGATCTTCGCCTCTTGCTGTTGGAAGTGAGGAGGATGGTGATGGTGGTGTTACACATCATTCACCTACTCAGGTTTTGAAGAATTTTAACGAGATTCGTTTGTTAAGGATTGAGCTTCCTAGTGGTGAATTAGGGATTGAAGATGGGGTTTTGTTGAAATGGAGAGCTGATTTTGGTTCAACTCTTGATAATTGTGTCATTTTAGGTGCTTCTTCGGTTTTTCAACCAAAATCTCAAGATGGGGTTGTTGCTGTTGATGGTGGTGGTGCAAATAACAATGGTGGTGATGATAATGGAAGCATACCGGATTCGTTTTATACGAACGGTGGATTGAAATTGAGGGTAGTTTGGACAATTAGTTCATTGATTGCTGCATCTGCAAGGCATTACTTATTGCAACCAATAATTTCGGAGCATAAGACATTGGATAATTTGGTGTTAACTGATGCAGATGGTCAAGGTGTGTTGTATATGAACAGAGATCAGCTTGAGGAGTTGAGGGTGAAGCCGCTTTCGGCTTCCTCGGCTTCGAAGAGGACACTTGTTCCTGCTCTTAATATGAGGCTCTGGTATGCGCCTCATTTGGAGTTGCCTGATGGGGTTGTTTTGAAAGGAGCTACTCTTGTTGCCATTAGGCCTAGTGAATTGTCACCTACCGCTGGTAAGAAGGAAGGATCTGATTTGTCTTGGGTTTCGACCGCGTTTGAAGAGCCTTATAGGTCCGCAGCTGCGATGCTTATT
This sequence comes from Medicago truncatula, assembly GCF_003473485.1. Classification (NCBI taxonomy): domain Eukaryota; kingdom Viridiplantae; phylum Streptophyta; class Magnoliopsida; order Fabales; family Fabaceae; genus Medicago; species Medicago truncatula. Next base: position 6,218,209 of record NC_053043.1, on the reverse strand, counting down.
AAGAGGAGGACTTATTGCCTTGAGATGAATTCCTTTTGATGCTTTTTGCTCCCTTATAAGGTGCATTATTTTGCAATTGTTTTGCTCTTTATTTTTTTGTTTTTTTTATTTATCATTTAATTCATACTTTAGGTCAATATAAATATGAAGTTGTATTCTTGTTTTTTGCTAAACAATTTGTTAAGAATGATTTTGTGCAAGGTTAATGGATTGCTACTCGATCTTAGTGTGTGTGCGTGTGTGTTTGTGTTCAATCATTTTATTTTTGGTCATAAGTGTGATCCTTTATATTGTGGATAATTGCGGTCAAATTTGGCTAATGTGGCCTCAATTGCAGTTGTGGATACATCAAAAAACTTAATGTCGCAGCTCAGATTGCAATCATGGACTTTTTTAACCTTGTGTTTGCCTACAATCTGAATCTGCCTGTGTCTCCTTTTAATTATGCTTGTTTCAAAGAATTCTCTCAGGTTAGGTTTGGTTTGTTGGATCTAATTTCTTGTCTATGTGATGCTAGTTTTCAACTCGAGAGCTCTTCGTTCTTTCACTTTAATGCTAAATACTTTTAGTGATAACCTAATTCTATATGCTATACCTGTCTTCTAATTGTATTAGAAGTGGTAGAATGACAATATACAACTTGGGTTCTGGTCTTGATATCTCTATTTGGAAAAAGTATGCACATAATGCCTTTTGCTTACAATTTTTATCACTTTCTAGTGCCTATTTTTGCGATCTTGTTTCCTCTAGTTTAGTGATTTGATTCTTTTGATCTAGCATTACATTACCTTATTATTCCTTCAATGTATGTTTAAGAATACTCTTATTTATTTGTTTGGATGAATTTTCAGGGAATGTAGAATCATTTAAGAACAGGGGAACATGAAGTTCCTGATATAGAAAGGAATCAGAAAACACAGTTTGTTTGGAAGCAGCCCGGCCAACCTGAATCTTGCTCTTTCCAGCTTCTGATCAAGTGCAGCCCCCCTATGAGTAGTAATTATTATTATGAAAAGAGCTGCAAATCATTTACCTATCTTGCTTGAACTGAGATACTGAATGCATCTGCTGGTTTTTAAAATTTATGGCAATGCTTTTATAAGACCTGCAACTAGGATGATCTTGTTGTAAGATCTTTGAGTTTGTTGTAGTTATATGCCCTTTTCAGGTCACCATCTGTGAATATTCTAGGTTATTTATCCGTTTGGTTTGCATTTGTGATATATATTGTTCTCAAGTTAAATGAGCAATGTACTTTTGCTTCTGTAATTTTAAATAACTTCTGGATGAGTCAATCATACGGTGCAATTGTTCCTGCACTTAACTGTCATATTTAGTAACAACTACTTATGAGTGTATTTGTTGTAAACAGTTCAATAAATCATGTGATTCATGCCAAGGAGTTGAATTCAACTTGTGCTAAAAATCTTGATGCCCAGTGAATTAAATGCACCGAGATTAAACTGTTCAATAGTATTCAGCTCATGAACTGATTAAATGCTGAATTGAGCTTTTAGGTTAGTTCGAAAAATTGATCTACAAGGTAAGGCTGAGAATGAATCTAAAACACCCTCTTTTCGTTAAATGAGTTGAGATTAAACTTTTCATATTTTTTACTCATAAGCTGATTTTGATCGCTCACACACGCACGTACACTTGTATAAAAAAAAGGATATTAGGTTAATTATTTAATGAAAGAAAAATCGTAACAATTTTGTTGACAATAAATAATACATAATATATTTATATGCTAGTATTATTTATTGATATATGAAGATGTAATTGTCGGTATAAATTTTTAACCCACGCACAGTTTTTAGATTTGGAATCTCTTGTAGTATTATTTATTGATAAGACAAATTTTAGTATAGTCCTAGTAAAACTCCTCCTTGAAATCATAAATTTTTTAATTTATTTTTGTATGTTTCATTACATGACATTGACATGTTAATTATTGGCACGAGAGTATTGAAGAAAATAAACCTAATTATTGAAAAGCCAATCAAATTTAAGCTAAAGTTTGATCTAGCTTAGCTGTCATAAGATATTTAAAAAGCATCGAAAGATTGTACATCAAATTAAGATGTATAATTGAAATCAGTTGCTATTACGCAACATACATATTAAGTCCTGTGAATGCAAAAGTTAGCCAGCTATATTGCTAGTTGATAGTAACTTATATTACATGCATGCAGTATAGATAAAATTGGCTTCCTTTAAAGCTCACATGGTGTCTTCGTACTACAAGGATTTGATTTTCTTTGTTACACCGTGTCAAAACCACTAACTGGCTGCCTTTAATTTTATGGAGGACGGTCCCCTGTGATAGGTAGCCGAATTTAATACAACATAATTAGCCAGTCAGATTTGTATAGTGAATCTACTTATGCTGTGTACCATTAACTCCCAACATTTACATTTGCAAATTTGTAGGAGTACTATACCCAAGTATAGACTACTAGATTTATATACAGTGTGTGCTAGTATTAAACAATTTCAATAGAGTAGGTTGTTATTTGATTCTCATCAATATTGTTATTTTCTTAACTCGTACTAGTAACTTTTTTTTTTTAACATGAAGTAAAATATCACATACTAGTACTTGTTTGTTAATAATAGTTCATTAATTTTTGAAAGAATTATTTAACGAAAGTGTCAGACAAATAAAATCAAATTGTTTGGTAACATGATTGGGACTGTTGTATTACTACCAACCCACAACGATTCTAACCAAAAGAAACAACATATTACTACACAAAATTGTGACTTTCTTTTTCTCCTTATCTTTTTTTTTTTCTTTTCAAACTATATCTCTAATATAGTGGTTACAAATTCATAAGATGAATAAATAGTAAATTCAGAGTTAGAACCTCAATTATTATATATGTAATGTAATGTTTCTATCAACTACCGAGACCTAGGGGCGGATCCATTTAGGTGCTATGTGGAGGTAAAGCTCCACATGTTTCTTTCCTTTTTTTTTTTGGTTATAATTGATAAAAACAGAAAAGAAGTGACTCAGTAAATAACTCTCCTTTTCTCCCTCCCTCTTAGTTCCACAAAGGTATTTGGAGTTTTTGATGTGAACAAATTATTGAGGATGACTGAGTTTTATCCAAATGATTTTATAGATGTATCGGAAGTGGCGTTACGCACTCAACTTAAGAATTATGTTACAAATGTTCTATCTGACACAAAATTTGCTAAGTTGAAAGGGCTTTCAGATCTTTGTGCAAAACTTGTGGAAACAAATAAGTGCAAACAATGAGGTATGTTGGCACACTAGTGTATGTTCGACTATTTGATTTGCGAGTTTTTGTGTTTCTTACACAATCTCGACGAGAATAATATTTGTCGATTAAAAAAATAGATTTGGTTTGCATTATTATTTATTTGAAATTTTAGCTCCACATGTACCTAAAGTCTGGATCTGCCCCTGCCCGAGACCTTTGTATTTCTTTTCTAATGAAGATAAATTTAGGCAATGCCATCTTTTAGCAAATTCAAAAGAACCTATTTTTTTTTTGTGGTGTCTGAGGTTTGCGAACCCTAGACCTTGCATATATTATGCATTGTCCTTACCAACTGAGATAAACTCACATAGATCAAAAGAATTTATCTTATCATTATCTATGTTGTCCATGTTTTATTAACAATGATGGAAGTTTTTTTTTTTTAGAAGCTAGAAAAGCCACTTAAATTGACATCGAGAGAGAATCAAATCTAAGAATTGACACAAAAAAAGAATTGAACATGAAACTTTGAGAAGAAACATACTCCTCGTAATATATTCCCATTTGATTCTTATGTCAATGGACTATTAGTAAAACTTAAAAATAAAAAATAAAAGTGGATTTATTAGTAACAACTCCGTTTCTAATCACAATACACAACAGCCTCCCCCAAGATAAACCCCATCTCTTAAATTTACCACAACAGTAGTCTGATTGCTTTATTTCTTGTTTTCAAAACATGACGTTCATAATTGAAATCGACATGATTTGTGTAAAGGAACAACAATCAAACTTTCCTTTGTCTATAAAATTGTTCTTTTTTGCTTGTAACCAATTGTGGACCTACATGCATTTTAATTTGGGTCTACAAATACACCCTAGATTTTGATAAAATTATAAGTAATATATTGATTTTGTGTGGTTTTCTCCCTTTATGTTTCAAACAAATCACAGACCACACCACACCCTATTTTATAATTGATGAGATATATTAAAAGTATATTATTAATAATGTTTGTTTATTTTTATAATATATTGCACTCACTACTCATGCTCATGTCGACTGCTTATAAGTTGTAACCAAAATGTTTGACTATCATTATTTCTGTTTTTTCTTCTTCCTTTTTAGTAATGGCTAAATCGCTGGAGTCAGTGTGCAGTGCACATACCATGTCTGTCTTAATCTACAAATGGGTCTCACCATAATAAGTGTGTATGTGTATATCACTAATTTATGTTTGAAGGTATTAATAAAATTAGTAGGAAATATTAAAAGGGCATTTTGAAGCACCAACATGAATTGGACTATAATTATTTGAAAGCAAAATCTTTACTCTAAGTATTGTATATTGAGCGAGGAGATTGCACTACGAATTAATTCGAACATAATTTAATATCTGATTTGATAATTAACTCGTTAAATTTAGTTTATAGACCAAATGATTTGAATTTGAGTTAAAAACTAAGTTTATTAACTAAATGATCCGAACTTAAATTATATATAATTAGATTAGTTCGATTTATGAGTTGTATATTAAGGTTTGAAAGTGAAAGAATATTTTGAGCGTTTTCTCAATCCAAATGTGAAATTTTGATTGATTCTGTCTTTGTTACCTTTGGTATGGTTTTGTATTTTAAAATTTGAGTTTTCTAATATTTATATGCATATTTATGATAATCTGAACTTTAAATTTGTGTCTTTTCTTTAACACTTTATGATTGAGATAACTTATATTTTATTTCAATATTTGTCTTTAAAAAAATTAAAAGGTCTAAGATCTAAAATTTTATACTTATTTTGACAAAAAGAAAAACCTATTTTTAAATTTTGTGATTCAAGCAAACGAATTGAACTAAGTTGTTCGTAAAATTTAAATGGAGGAAACTTGGACTAAAAAATGTTCTTATAAACTCTGTCGAGTTTAGACGGATTTAACTTGATTCAACTCAACTCATTTTCAATCTTAAATTTCGTTGTCGTTAAAAGTAGCCAATCAAATTTTTCGACACAGATCGTCAAAGAAGTTAGTGGATATATTTCGGATACCTACAACATACTTAACAAAAGAAAACATTTGAAGATAAGAGGCAAGTAGCAAGCATATGTCGCACTCAATATCAGATAAGGCAGCTGGTGGAACAAATAAATTGAAAAAGTAAGTGAATTTCAAAGAGGGTGAGCTATATTTTGAGGCCTATATTACTTCACAAGTTGAATCTTGTTAGGAAAATTGAATTTAGTCATTGTCTACACATACAAGTTTCCAGTCCATTATACATTACATAATTACATAATGGAGCATGAAAAGGTTATGTTTGATCAATTAGGTAGTGTATGTATTAATTCCAACCGTGTATAATATTTCACTAGTCAATGCCTTTTCTTTCTTTCAATCATTTATCTAGTTGTTTGCATTTACATCCAGGTTCTAGAGAGATGAAGACAGTTCTTGAAAGTTCAGTACTGATTTTAACTCTTGGTAGCCTCTTCAATTTTTTTTTTATTAACTCTTGGTATTTTTTAGGAGCCACCTAGCTATAAGAATTCAATAACAACCACCAAAATAAAAAGTCAGAACTCTAATTTCAATTTCAAAAAATATCTTCTAAAATACAAATAAAAATGTCCCTCATTGACTTGTAAGAAAAAGTAACTTTACTTACGTAACAAACTAAAAATTGAGCGGAGTCACACACATGTTTGCTTCTCTTATTTTTATCGGACTTAACATCGAATATGTCACTATCTGAGACAAAAACAAATCTTAAAAGTTGAGTGAGATACATATCCACATTTTCTTTTTTTCTTTATAAATTACTTTCAATAGAAATTTTAACTCTTGGTATTTCTTAGGAGTCACCTTGCCGTAAGAATTCAATAACAACCACAAAAATAAAAATCAGAATTCTAATTTTAATTTTAAAAATTATCACCTAAAATAAAGATAAAAATGTCCTTCCTTGACTTGCAAGAAAAGTTACTTTACTTACATAACAAACAAAAAAATAGAGCGGAGTCACACATGTTTGCTTTTTCTGTTTTTGGCAAATTAACATCGAGCAAGTCATTGTCTCAAACATTACAATAAGGAAGTCGATAAACTTTTAGACAATTTTCAAGTATGGATCTACTTCATAGTGAACCTTATAACTTGCATCATTTTTATTTCATTGATTTGTCCTTTTATTCCTTAAAAATAATTATTTGATTGATTATTTTGAAGGATAACAAAAATTGCAGGCATTACAGTTGTGATGACAAGGCAAGGGTGTTTCCAAGAACCGACCTGATCTATTTCCTTCTGCTTCTCATTCTCTAACAATAATTCACATATTAATTTATTAGGTGATTAGTTGTTTCTGCTTCTAACTCTATCTGTATGTCACATGATCAAAGGTACCTTAGCTTTGTACACTTACAATCCACGTGAAATGATTTCTAAACTTTGTGACTTAAATCATCAAACACAAGCTATGTTACACCTTACCCTTTATTTTCCTATAATGCTCCACTCACTCTTTATTATTTGTTTTCTTATCACACACACATTGCTGATTTTATTTATATACAATCAATTAGTAACCATATCTTATATTATTATAATTGAAGGTGTCACCTTCTATTTAATTCTACCCTATATTTATTTAAACAAAACTTCCCTACGTGAGTAGATGATTCCAAGTTGGAGAATAATATAGAACTTATCAAATGGTTAACAAGCCCCCACATGCTAATCTTTATGCCGGCAGAGTTTGTGACAAAAAGGGAATTAAACCACTCAACAAAAAAATAATAAAGGATATAATGAAAAGGAAAAAAATTATGTTATGTGTACATGGGTCATTTTGATTATCTAATAATTGTACTTTGTATTATCATATTATACATTGTGATTGTCGAGCTTTTTCAAGTGGCACTTACAATTTTCAAACCTTTCTAAAATGACTGAAGTTGGAACTTGTCACCTTTTTTGGTTAATTAGGTATGCCTTTGATTATGAGGTGATAAAAAATTAATTGATTTTGAAAATTTGATTATGTCTATATATATTTACATATAAATAGATTGAACGATAAATTACACACAAAAATTAACCGTAAACGTAAAATTAATTATACTCGAGAACATTTAAGTATGTCATACACATCTAATATCAAGGTTGCCTCCTTCCTACAAAGTAGAAACAAATTGAAGCAATTGGTGTAGTTTGCTCTTCTTTTTTCTTCTTCCCATAAATAGAAATTTTATTCAAAGTATCTAGCATGCATCAACACTAGGGTTCAAGAGACCACTTAGTTAGGAGCTTGAGCTAGATAAAAGGGTACATCAAAAAGTCGCAAATATACCACCTATATAGAATTACTCATACAACTTGAGACAACAAATTTGGATCACACCAATTTGGCTAACCCATAACAACCAAGCTAAGAAAAATAAAAACTATACCAATCAAGATAGCACACTTCTACTATATATTGTAGTTTATAGTGTATGAAGCAATCAATTAAATTAAGTATAAATTTAAATTATTAGGTTGGTTTATAAAAACAAATTGAAGCAATTGGATGTATTTATATTCCTATTGTATTTATTTATTTACACTTTAAAGGCTTAAATTATTGTTGATTTCGTTGGCAAGTCAATAACAAGAGGGCTAATTGTTGCTTTAAACAAAGACTTTTGGTTCTTCATTTTCTTAGCATGTATGAGGTAGAAGATCTTGGAGTTGACATTACTAGCGTGTGCTTTAAGATTTGTTAATTATAATATCTGCCTAAACTTTTTTGAAAATGACACTGAATTTTGTAAAGAAAAACTGCTCTAATCATATCTATGGACTTTTCCTTTTATTCCATTTACTAAGCTAAAGTTGCTTTGATATGTCGTTTTAAAGTGAAAATTGTATTGATTATATACTATTGGATTGCAACAAGCTAAATGTTCTTCCGTGATTCCAGCAAAAGTTAATGAATGTGTTATTCGTTTTCTGTGTGTCCTTCTAAGAATTGTACATTTTGATCATTTGATGTCCTTACCAACTACATATATATGCTCAAATGGAAACTAAATTTTAGGGAGGTGTATTTGATTGAGATTTCTATTGACTACTTTTTTTTTAAAAAAAAAAAAACATGAAGATTTTATAATTGAATCAATAAAAAATATATGTTCGATACAATGTAGATTAGACTTCATTTTTTTTTTATCGAATTCTCTTTTTCTTCTGAAAACTTGAGGATAGAGGACAAAAAAATGCCCCATTCTCTTTTTCCACACACAAAAGGGTGACCAACATAAAGAATGTTGTTGTTGATTAGAATCTTATAAATCGATGAAATTGCACTAGAACAAGAAATGAAGACGTTGATGAAGCTAGAATTTAATCGAGGCATCAAATGATATTCTTAATTGTGATTCTATTTCTTCAAGCAACTGATGTTGAAGAATGGACTTTGTCCATCAGTTGTGTGTTCCTTAACTACTTCAATAGAATATTAATTACCTTTGTTTTTTAACACAAAATTGCCCTTTTATCCATTTCTTATTTTAATTTTATTTTCAATAGGTTTATAACTTATTGTGAAGTTTTAATTTAAGTTTTTGTTGTTGACATTAAAAAGGGAAATTATAGAATTAATAATTATTTTGTACATTTTTAATTAATTTTTTTGCTGCTTAATATTAATAGTAACTGATTTGTGCATTTTTTTTTTATGAGTGATACAATGGTTAAATATAAGACATTTGATTGCATTTTTCAAGAGAAAATTTATCGAACAAGATAAAAATTGTATATAACATCAACACCGACACTAGAAAAGGAACCTTGAGGTGATCAAACGATTCAACTAGATGAGCAATCTTGCAAGATTCAAAAAAGTCACCATGGATAAATTTTATGTCAAATTTTAAAATGTGGCCTCGAAAAATGTCTCCATATTTAGGAATATCCAATGAATCAATGAGATGCAGCTCGAAGAGTTGATATTAATTGTGGTCCCTATCAATGTCGAATTGAAAAGTAGTCCTTCAATGGAGATAAACATCCCAGAAAATTTCAAGCATATTGGTACAAAATGTTCCCTTCATGGCTAGAGCACTATCACATTAATGATGCTACTTATTATTTTCTTAGTTACTTATTCAGTAAACAAAAATCAAGTGGACACCTTAGAGTTGACATCGTCTCTAGAATATAATTTAAAGCATGGAGAAATATTCAATTCATATGTGTTAGTTTAACTTTTAAAAAAAAAAAAATGAAGAAATATCAATGTTGACAAGAGCTGTGTCAAGAGATCTGATCTATTGATTCAATTTGTTAGCTAAAATTTCTATATTGTGTTTTAGCATGCTATAGTGAATCACTAAGTTAACGAAAACTAGAGGTAACTTTCTTGAAATGATCAAATTCTTAGTTTCTTACGATGATGAATTTCGAAATTTAGTGTTAGAGAGCGTTTCATATAATACAATAATGAACTCTTATTGATTTTGCACATGATGAAAGAGATTATAAAAATTACATATCGTCTTTGCCAAACTTTATAACAAAAATCTCAAGATACGTTTAATGTGGAATTTAGTTAGCACTACAAAAATATTAATTTATAAGTTAAAAGATGGCGGTTGGAATGATCTATTGAAAAATTTGACTTTATTTTATGAACAACATGATATTGATTCTCCTGATTGTAATGTGTTTATATAGGGTGTGAAGGTTGCACTTGTCATAAAAAAAGGATAACATCTAAGCAAGTCTAACATTTTAGAATGAATCACTTTTATGTTACAATTGAACATCAATGGCAGGGAATGAATCACAAGAGTGTTTCTTTTTCTATTTTGACCTTTTTTTTTTTCTTTCAATTTTTTTGTTTATTACCAGCAGACTAGAGTGTTTCTTTTTCTATCTTACAAATTTCTCACACTCTTATAAATTTCAGATTATATAATCTGAAAACTCTAAAACATTCTCCAAAAAATTTGAAAACCCTCCATTTTTTTTCTTCGGATTTTATAATCCAATTAAGATGTACGAGAAGGTTAGTGTATGAAACAAAAAAACGTTCATTTTATACTAACAGACAGGGGCGTAGTTATGAATTCCAATGGGGTGGCTTTGGCCACCCAAGATTTATTTTTATTTTTATTTAAAAAGGTTAGTATATTTAGTAATTAGCTACCCCAATAGTATATATTTAGCTACCATACAAATGAGTTGATTTGTGAAAAACTAATAGAAATAAAAATGTTAATTTTTTTTTTGACAAAGAAATAAAAATGTTAATGATATCCACTTGTTTTATAGATGTATTTTATTTTATTTTTACATTTTTATCATCTAAGAAACAACAAAGAGAGCTTTATAGCTACAAAAATTAAAGAGAACTTTATTAACAACAAAAATTGTGAAGAAAACACTCAATATATATTTTTTATCTTATTTTTGAATAATTGGCCTCTGGTATAAAAATGGCTAGCTTCGCCTCTATAACGAGCTTGCCCAATTGTTGGAAGAATTTGTGACAAAATGGGCCTCATAAAATCTTGAGTCCAGATCTGCGTAAATCTGTCCAGTTATGCGATTCTTCTCATAGATACGTGACACGCGGCAATTATAAGTTCAATGGCTTGGATTAAAACTGAAAACTATTTAATAGTATACTCCATCTTACAATTGTCATGCCCTAATTCAATTCAATTCAATGGAATCCTTATCATCTTCTTCTTCTTCCGTAACCTCCTCGCCGAATTCAAAACAAGTAACCGATTCTGGAGAACGAAACTGGGTAGATCTTCCACGAGATTCAGTGTTATCCATTTTCCGGAAGCTTGACTCAATCGATATTCTCATTCGCCCTTACAATGTTTGCACCATATGGCGCGAAATCTCAAAGGACCATTCCCTCTATCGCACTATCAACATGCCCAATTCAGCCGACCCTAACACTAAATGGGAGTTACTGAATCTATGCTACCGCGCAGTTGATTACAGCTTCGGCCACATAATTCATATCAACATCGAGAATTTTGCTACCGATGCTCTTCTCCACCATATCACTAATTCGTAGTATGTTTCATTTTCTCTTTCTTATTTATTTTTAATTCACATTCGTTGTTATGTCCAATTCCTTTTTTTATTTTATAGCATACCAAAAACATCCTTAATTAAAGGGTTAGTGATATTTTAGGGTCTAAATTAGTGATACATACTTTTGTCTACAAGTCCCTGGCAAAATTGCCAAAATTGTGAGACTGAACGCCATCAATTGTGTGTTTGTGTTGAAAAGAAAGGACAAAATATGTGTTCCCCTTCTACTATTAGTGATACACAATATCTTCTATTATTAGTGATAACAATACTAGTGAGACTTTGTTTTAAAGGATAAGTGACAATTGTCTTTTTATTTATTTCAGATTTTTATGTTTGTGATATAGTTATCGCCAAAAGTGAAAACTTGCACGTGTTTGTAATACATACTAGTTTGTAGTGCTTCTGTTTATATTATAAAATGTCAATATGTGATTTATAAATACGAAATTTGAAATTTTTAGATAGATAACTAAACTTACCACACATACTTTAGTAACACTAGTTAGTATATCAATGTATGGTGGATTTTGGTGGCATATCTATGTAACAGTATCTCATCTTGCTATCTTGACATTTTACAGTGCAAGACATTTACAACGCCTTCGTCTTGCTTGTTGCTATAACGTAACGGATCAAGAATTTTGTGAAGCTGTTGAATAGCTTCCTCAATTAGAGGAACTTGATATATCACTCAGCAACCTAACTCATCATTCTTTTGAAGCCATTGGCCGAAGTTGCCCTCGATTGAAAACCTTTAAATTTAACATTCAAGCATACAAATATCCACGCGTTGAAGATGATGATGATGCATTTGCTATTGCGCAAACCATGCCTGGATTACGCCATCTCCAGCTTTTTGGAAACAAGATGACTAATGATGGTTTGCTTGCTATTCTTGATGGCTGTCTTCACCTTGAATCTCTCGACATACGCCAATGTTTCAACATTAATTTTAATTTGGTAGCAAGTGTGGGGAAGAGATTTATAGAACAAGTCAAGTATTTACGGCTTCCATATGATGCCACTGATGATTATCCATTTCAAGCGGCATTTGATTATGCTTCACTCGCTGAAGACCCAGATTGGTTTGTGTACCAAGATTTTTTGTCTGACGATGATTATGAGTATTATGAGGTATTATGAATTCTGCATAGGAGAAACGTGTTGTGAATGTCTTAGACTCTTAGTAACAACTCCTCGTTTTTTCTTTGTAACATTGGGATACAAAGAAAGTATGGAACGACCCATCAATGCATGTTTGAATGAATTTATTTGGTACGACAGTCTTTTTCATTGACATATTGCAGTTGATAATATCATCTAGTATCTTTGTGAAGCACATTCATTGTTTGCAACTTGTGTTTATCTGATAAATAAATGTAAGAAGCAGTTTATTTAGAGATGTTTGAAAATATGAGAATTTATAGTTTGACTGTGAATTTCTAAGTTTTGTAAAGCGCAGTTGATTTTTTTACCCTGTCTTAAAAATAAAAAAGATTAGCATTTTGATATAATTCATGGTGAAATGTTGGTGCTAAAGTGCTAGTACAAAAATACTACCATCAAGGGCAACTGCCTCAGTGGGCATTTATGATCACGGTATACAACTACATAGAAATTAGATTTGTGTTGATCTCTTTATATATTGTTATAGTTTGTTTTAGTTTATTGATAATTGTAAACATTGAAGGAAATAATTGGAAGAATAAAATGATCACACAACTCAAATTTCTCTATCACCCTTGTATACTAGAGATATGCTAAAAACAAACACTCAAACAGTCATTTGTCTAGATAGAATTAAAGGAGGACTTATTGTTAGGCATTTAAAGAAAATTAATTTAGTGTTACTTGGTAAATGGTGTTGAAGGTTAATGGGGGATTGAGAAGGGTTGTTCTATATGGTTTTAGATATAAAAATATATATTATTGTGATGGAGGTATGATCATATGTCTGTTATGTATGGGGAATGCTTTGGGAAGGATAATTTGGTGTGTGTAGTGGGAAATGGTGAAAATACTCTATTTCGGAGACATTTTTGTTGGAGGGTCGTTCTCTTGGCGAAGGTTTTTCACGGTTTTATAGTGTTTCTAATGTTTAAGATGTCATTGTTGCGAATAAATTTAGATTACGGGAGTGGGTTATAATTGGAGGAGAAGATTATTTGTTTGTGAAGAAGAAAGTCTTTTGGAATGTATGCATTGCTTGTTAATGTGATTTTGCAGGATAATTTAGCTGGAAAATGGATATGGAAGTCTGAGCAAATATGGACTTTACTCAATTAAAGGATAACTTAGCGAGAGGTTTGCATTGTTGTATATATGGTGTTTCTAATGTTAAAAATATTATTGTTACATAGAAGTTTAGATTGGATGAGGGGGTTAGAGTTAGAGGAGAAGATTATTTGCTTGAAATTTGGACATTGGCCAATCAAATGAATGTACTAGTTATTATCTAAAGATTTTTTCAAGCTGCAGAGATTGATCTTATTAGTAACAAAGACATTTTGTGGAACAAATTGGTGCCATTTAAAGTTTTTGTCTTTGCTTGGAAGTTGTTGCAAAATCGACCTCTAACGAAAGACAGTATGTTAAAGTATGGTGGTTTTGTTTCCAAGCTTCTTGTTTTCGTTGGTGGATGGCATACAAATGAAAGCTTAAATCACCTTCTTTTTTAGTTTCCCATGTTTGGTCGAGTATGGTGATTTATTCTTTAGTGGTTGCGTATTCAAAGTGATTTATCAATTACTCCTCAAATTAACCTTCACAAATTTCGTGGTTTACCTCTGAATGTAAAATAACTAAAGATTTTCTTCCAACGACATGCACTTTATCTATTCGAAAAGAGTGTAATAGATGCATTTTTCATCAAAATGAAGTCTCTTTAGCGAATATCATTGATAGAATGAAAAATGCTTACTTGGTAGTGGATAAAGATAAAATCTAATGATTTTGAGTATGACTTAAATCATTAATTGTCTAATCCATTACATTGTTGATGATTTTGTAATTTTTCTTTTTGTTGTTGTCTCTTTTATTTAAGTGTGTATTCCATTTGGTTATCTATCTTGGCACACCTTGAATCGCCATGCATAACAAGGTTTAAGAGGAAAGGAAGGTTAGCATGCCACACTCGCTTTTATTATTTATTTAAATAATTGTATGTCTTTTATATTATTATTTTTACCAACCCACCAATCCTGATGAGATGTGGTGAGATATACGACCCTCTTTCTTAATTTCAACCCACCTTTATTTTTTTGTTGTTTCATGGCGAGGCAGAGCATAAGAATATGGGTATGTTTATTATGCCACTCCTATTAGGTTATTTCTTATTTGGGATAACTTCTAGTATATGTTATTACAAGGATTTGGATTAGCTGCTGTAAAAGAATCCCACAGTTACACACAGTTGAGCAAATCTAGACCATTAAAGCCATCCAAATGATCCAACGCACCAAATTACTTCTCCTATGGTTTATAATTGTCTAAACCACGTCACTCTAAATCAGATTGCACAACACTTCATGGGGTCGGAAAATATAACGACGAGAAGAACAATGGGTCAACGGCGGCACGACGGGCAAGAGATTGTATGGCGGTCATCGTCAAGCATGGTCGGAGAGATGGCGGTCGTCGTCAAATGTGGTTGGGGAGGCGCACATGACTTCTTCACTCCTCCCATCATCTGAATCCCTTTACGACTAAAGTGAATCAAATCGTTTTTATATTGTTTGGAGAAATCAAATTAAACAAGAAATTTGTGATGAAGAAGAAGAATTGTTTACAATCAAATTAAACAGATGCAATATGTTCCTGCTCAAATTTTTTGAATGAGCTTGGGATTCAAACCTTCTGGAGATATTGTGAATGAGCTTTGGATTCACAAGCTAGGTCAATTAACACTAGTTTTTTTCATTCATTATAGCTTCTTATGATTCAAACATTTCCTTTGTTTTGTACTAGAAGACAACATGTTGTCTTAGCTGGAGAAACTTTATAATACTTTTTAAAAAGATTATTTTAAAAAGTTGAAACGACGTCGTTTGGCATAACTGTGTGAAATTTGGGTATTTTGCTACATCAGAAAATCCCAATCCGTTGTTACAGATATGTTATATTGACAACCAAAGTTGTCACAACACTGTATGTATATACGTTAGATTCCATTTTTTCAACTTTTCATGTATCTCGGGATGCGGACTTTAGAGACAAAGAGTATACATGACCCACAAAAAATAGTATAAGTTATTCATTAATTATCATTTTTTGATTGTACATATATCACACTTCATTTAGATTCATGCATTATGCCCTTTGCCTTGAACATTTGAAACACTCAACATAGTTCTCTTAGAAACTCTCTACTAGGTATTTCTTCTTCCTCTTCAAACTCTGCATCATACCTCTCACCATCTTCCTTATTTACTTTGTATTCTACCATAAATATAGTTTCTTTGGACTTCGTTTACGAGTTTTGGAAAAAAAGAATAAGCAAATTTGAAAAATAGAAAACATCATAAAGGGAGGGCTTTGGGGTGTTCAACTTTTTTCACAATACAAAAATCTTTTCAATTGAGGGAACTCAAAAATTGTATTGGAAGAAAATTTTGGAGGGTTATATGAATTTTTCAAATTTAATCTATGTTGTTATAATATGGTTAAAATAAAATAAAAATACTAATCAAGCATGAAGAAATCTAGCTTGGGAACTTCATTATCATCCTCCACATTGGCTCTTATCTTAGCAACTTCCATCTCCTTGCAATATTCATCAACACTCTTGGTATCTTGGGTGTGTCTTTGTAATTTGTTGTGCAATTTCCTATGGTAATATGAAGGCGTGGATCTTTTCATCTCATCCCAAATATCAAAGACCTGTTTTGCATGTCTATGTAAAGAATCAAGAAGATTCATCAAGTAATGGATCAAATCAAGACAAGTCAAACAAACCATTGGAAAACAATTTATCTGAATGCATTACCTTAATTTATTGAATAAAATCAAATATTACCCATAAAGAAAAATAATGCTAATTCTTTATAACATAATGCCTAACGGACCTATATGCAAATATGAGAATGACATTAAGGGTGCGTTTGTTTTATCTTTTAAAAAAATAAATTTTGTGTTAAAAGAATCTAAAGATTAATTTTTATAGAGATTTTTTTTTAAAAAAGTTGCTTTTGTTTGTCTACCACCCATAAAAATCCATTTTTTAAAGAAAATGAGTTTTAACATGTACATGTGTTACCTCTTTGTTGTAAAAAAAAAAAAAATTTTGAGAAAAGCTAGTCCTAATAGCTTTTCATTTTAAAATCAAAATAGACTTTTTTGATAAAATGATTTCTCTAAAAATCCTAAACAAACCGTTCAAAATGAAAAAAAAAGTGATTTTTTTCCAAAAAAAATCCAAAACAAACTGGCCATAGGTCTCTTAACGAGCATTCCTTGGTTTTGACTAACCAACAGTAATACATAGATAAAGGAAATAGCATTATTTTCCTTTATGGGATGGGCATTATTTGATTTTATTCCATGAATTAAGGCAATGCGTTCAGATAAATTGTTTTTCAATGGTTTGTTTGACTTGTCTTAATTTGATCCATTACTTGATGAATCTTCTTGATTCTTTCCAATCTCATCCTTTCTTGATAGATTGATCACACTACACTAAAACATATTATGTAAATTCAAGGGCTTCAACCTGCATCTTTTTAACGTTAATACAGGTGTTACAACAAAAATTCGTTCCATTTTTGTTTCCCATTCTAAATAAGTCTCTGAATTATTTCTTCCGTCAAAAGGTGGTACTTTTATTTTTAAACCACTCAATTTGTTCCCCCTAGGTCTTTCTTCTCTCCTTCTCATCCATTACTCCTCATCGCTATAATTTTGTTGGTTTTCTAATCGACCAAGTTTCTCATGTATTTTCTTCCCTCAACATCTTTACCATTTGAGTTGTAAGAGTCTCCAACAACTTCACCACCTGAACTTTGACATGGTTAATCACAAAAATTGGGAAGAAATTGGTCCTTACGTGTTTACACTCAATTATATATATAATATGTCACACTCTTGCCTTTTTCCATTCAAATTCTCTTTTCAATTCCTTTAAAGAAACCAATCCCCAATCACAAAAACAAGATTTAAGGAAACAATCTTACTAAAAAAAAGAAAAAAAAAAGAAGAGAGAGAGTAGCGTAAAAAAAAAAGGAAAATTATGAGAAAGGAAACAATCTTACTAAAAAAATAATAATATGAAAAAGGAAACAAATAAAAAATAAAAAAAAAAGGAAATATAAGAAAGAAAGTAAATAACTCACAATGATACTAGGAAACAATTTTGTCAAAAAAAAAAAAATTGATACTAGGAAACAATAGTGTCACAACAATTAAAAAGAAAAGATGAATCTTAGCTCTAATAAATATTTGGTTTCTTTTTTATTTCTCTTTTTTTTTTCTTCACTTTTTTTATTTTTTTCCAACTTTTTTTTTTATATTTGGATTCAACTGAATTAAAATAAAATAATTGTAAACAAACAATAGAAAAATAGATGATCACAAATTTGATACAATAAGGTCTAAATAAGAACCTTGCTCTAATTATCACTTGATTGATGACTACCCAATTGATTGATTTGTCATTCTATGTGCATATCATTGACAATTATAACACATAATTTGAAATGATGATTAGAACTAGAGTTATGAATTTGCTAGAATAGAATTGACAATGAAAAAGAAATATGTATAATTCTAGGAACAAATAATAAAACGATGGTAATAAAAGGAATATGGAAATATGGAAGATAAAAATGGAGGGGGAGGGGTGGATCGACGCTCAACCTTTTAGGAAGAAGATGAATGATAAACCTTGGGGGAATGATTGCCATAAGAAAATTTGGTTTCTTGGTATGATCAAAGAGAATGAGAATAGTCTAATCCATAACCGAAAAGAGACAAGCAATTTACTTGTGCTCCATGATTATAGAAACACTATCAGAAAAAAGAATTAGGGTTAAGTATGTTTTTTATTCATATAAATATACTAATTTTTTGTTTTAGTTTCTTTAATTTTTTTTTTCAACTTTTAGTTCCTATAAAATTTTCAATCACTACTTTTGGTCTCTATTTTTAAGTCAACTTTCTGTATTTTTTTAATGAAATTGTGCATAAATATGTAGAATATTGTAAAAATCTCTCCCAAACAAATATAATTTTTTAACAAAACATAAATTAAATATGAATTTTTAACCACACAAAATATAATAATTCATATTTTGTTAAAAATTCTATTTTATTTTGGGATAAATTCTTATAATATTATAAATTTTTCTTCAAAAATATGTTTTCTACATATGAGTTTACTTTAAATGAGGGATCAAAAGCGAAATAATTTTTTTTTGAAGGACTAAAAGTTGAAGAATTTTTTTAGGGGAACTAAAATGGAAAGTTGACATATTTATAGGATCAAAAACATATTTAACCCAAAAAAACTAAGACCATGATGCCGCATTACAAGGAAGCTACACACATGTGGATAATATCAACGAAAAGTGTTGTGCAAACAAAGAAATACACTCAATCATGGAGCACTATCCCTTACAACACGATGATTCACACATTACCCATGTAATTAGTCGAAGAAGACTAATTTCTGCAAGGCACGTCGTGGCTAGTAGAACTAGTGTTTGCCTATAAATACCAACCTTGTAAATTTTTCTAACACACATAATCAATGAATCAAACAAACTATTTTTTTTTTAGATTTTTATCTCTTTACCTTTCTGCTTCTATCTTCTGTTATATGCATAGTTTAGTAATTCAACACCCCAAAATCTTCTCACTTGTCACTCGTTGGAGTAGTTAAGGAACCCAAAACTCAATGTAACATTAAAGAAAGAGAATCATAACTCATATTCCACCTGTTTCAAAATACACATTGCAGTCAACCATTTCATATATGTCAATACACAACTTTGAACATTAATATCCTTAATTATCAATGATAAAATTTTATAAAATTTTGATATTTAAAAATATTTATTGAAACAAATTGAACAACATCTTATATGGTAACATTTATATTATATATTAGGTAAAAATATATAATCAAAATAAACTATACGAATAATATACATTATAAAACTACGACATGTATTTTTAACGGAGAGAGCTGTGAAGCCTGGATACGAGATACGATACGGATACGATACTGCACCGATACGGAAAAATTTCAAAAATCAAGATACGATACGGCTGGGATACGTTAAAAAAAAATTATATAATTAAATTTACAATATAATTATAACCATTTTTTTAATATGCAAGTATATTAACAAACACAAGAAACCAGACTCGTAGCACATTAACATAAATATAAATAATATTGACGATTAAAAGAGTGGTCATTAGTCAATTACATACGCAATATATACCAAAAAGAGCACCATCGGTGCTATACATCAATGCTACACTATATATAAAAAGAACTTGTTAGTGTTATACTATATCGATCCAAAAAAGAATCACTATATCCAAAAAAAAAAAAGAACACATCACTACTAAGAGTTAACACAAACAAGTAACTAACGTTTACATCTCCTCTCCTCCATTCCCATCATCAAGATACAAATCAACTTCCAAATCCGGTTCATCCAAAGACAACTCTGCTAACTCAATTCCAACATCATCAAGTGGTTCACACATTCTTGATTGTCCTTTCTTATATCCATCTTCTTTCCTTGACAATAGTCGAAGATTAGTATGCACATAACCAAATTTTCTACCCTTTTTGGATCCATTTTGTTTCTTTTCAAAGAATGGATAAAAGAGAAAGTACTCAAATTTCTCTCACAACAGGAGGAAGAACAAGGTTACACAAGAAGCTTTAAAGCAAGCTTTTGGATAGTTTGACGGTGGCCAAAGTGGACAGCGACCACTTTGGAAGAAAAAGTTGAAACCCTAATTTCTTAGAAAGGGAAAGATGCAATTGGTTGTGTGGTGTGGTGTGGGTCGTACTGGCACCAAAGATAGATAAAGGAAATATATATATATTATAGTAATATAATGTTTTTATTCTTATTTTTTAAAATAAAAAAAAAACAGAAATCAAAATAATATAAAAAAAAAAACACAAGTATCCGTGCGTATCGGGATGTATCGCAAAGTATCGGATAATTATTTTTTTAAAAAATAAAATTTAATATTTGGATACTCTCCGGATACGTATCAGGAAGTATCGGACATGTATCGGTGCAGGATACACAGGGGATACAATACGTCATCCATTTTAAAGTATCGGGGCTTCACAGGGAGAGAGTAGTTATTAATCGATACCTCACCTAACTTTGAAGTTCAACAAGAGTAATAAACTCAAATAAATGATTTGTGCTTATAATATAACTAGACCATTGACCCGTGCTAACGCACGTGTCATTTAAAAAATTAATACTCACTGAAAAAATAAAACATTGTAGTTCGCTTGAATGTAAAAATTGTCGTGAATCAAAGCAAAATGACAATTACCATAGACTTTGTTATTGTTCCATAATTCTAGTACGTAGTTCCTGTTACTTTAACATAACATATAATTTTAAAAGGGAAACTGAAGTTCGTTGACATGCAAATAGTTTCAATAAATAAGAAAATGAATAGTACACAAAAAAGTCCTTACACATTACGGAAAACTTCTCTGTAGATCACACTTGATGCAACATCGGTATCATCGCCGTCGTCGTCATTAATCAATATTTTTAAACCACCCCTCGAAGTAACCCGTGATATTGCAACGTACAACTGTCCATGTGAAAAATAACAAAGATGAATCCAAAACGACATCTAAAAATTTCAATAAACAGATAGCTACCTCAGTTGACTCAATCATGCTTTCAATTGATTCGGTTAGTGTTGAGCAAGTCATCTGATAAAGACGCAGAGCTGTTCGTTGAAATTTGGCTGACACTTCGGGTGAACTGTATTGATGCATTTTTCATTCTAATAAAATGGCACCAATGTTAATAGAAGAGTGGTGAGACCTCCAGATAACTTAATTATGACCAAAAAAACTTGTCATTATTCTAAAGCATATAAAAATGTAAATGGTTACCGTGTCATGTACACAGCGACATCAGGCAAATCGCCATTAAGTATCAGCTTAGTCCCATTAAAGGCATTAGCAACTCCCATAGCACCTAATTTTTTAAAAAATCAACAGCAAGTGAACATAATTTCACATTTCATTGTTGATATCAGCAGAAAGCACAAACTTAAAACACGACATACCTACATACATGCGTGTCTTGCAAAACTGCAATATCAATATAGTAGGTGTGTCGTTGTCATGGTTGCCAAAAAAGGTCACAATTTTGTCAGCATGTTCACCCCAAAGAGAGCAATGCAAGCGGTTGTTTCTGTAATAAAATATTACCAAAATATCAATTCAGAAACATAAGGTATATTAAAATTATATTACAACCAGGTACAAAGAAAGAGACAAATCTTACTCAAGATCTTCTAAAGTGGGATCAATAACCCTGCTTTTCCTTCCGTCCTTTTCAGTTTCCCTTATATCACCAAAATTAGGAAGTGACCAACATTTTAGGATAAAGATTAATATGAATAAAATGAAATTAATATTGTTGATGGGGCACTTTGTTTTACTTAAGAATTGACATTTTTTTTTTACTTAAGAATTACCATAGTTGATTCGCCAAAACATATTTTAGAGATGTGGATGAAATGTGTAGTAGTTACTTGAATGAGAGGAATTAAGATTTTTAGTTTGTTTCCACCCAAAACATATTTTAGAGATGTGGATGAAATCCCCTACTTATTTGAATGAGAGAAATAAGGATTTTAGTTTGTTTCCACCAAAAAGTTATTTTAGAGATGTGGATGAAATCTCTTAGTTACTTGAATGAGAAGAATTAGGATTTTTAGTTTGTTTCCACCGAAAACATATTTTAGAGATGTAGATGAAATCCCCTACTTATTTGAATGAGAGAAATAAGGATTTTAGTTTGTTTCCATCAAAAAGTTAGATTAGAGATGTGGATGAAATCTCTTAGTTACTTGAATGAGAGAAATTAGGATTAGGATTTAAGTTTGTTTCCACCCAAAACATATTTTAGAGATGTGGATGAAATCTTTAGTAGTTACTTGAATGAGAGGAATTAGCATTTTTAGTTTGTTTCCACCCAAAACATATTTTAAAGATGTGGATGAAATCCCCTAATTACTTGAATGAGAGAAATAAGGATTTTAGTTTGTTTCCACCAAAAACTTAGTTTAGATATGTTGATGAAATCTCTTAGTTACTTGAATGAAAGAAATTAGGATTATGATTTTAGTTTGTTTCCACCCAAAATATATTTTAGAGATGTGGATGAAATCTTTAGTAGTTATTTGAATGAGAGGAATTAGGATTTTTGGTTTGTTTCTACCCAAAACATATTTTAGAGATGTGGATGAAATCCCCTGATTATTTGAATGAGAGAAATAAGGATTTTAGTTTCTTTCCACCAAAAAGTTAGTTTAGAGATGTGGATGAAATCTCTTAGTTACTTGATTGAGAGAAATTAGGATTAGGATTTTAGTTTGTTTCCACCCAAAACATATTTTAGAGATTATGATTAGTAATTGTTAGTAATAATGTTAAGAGGAGACGTTACACAGCTATGCTACTAAATTGATTCTAGTAATTGTTACAAATAATGTTACTAAAAGCCATGTTACTAAAATGCTTCAGTAACACAGCCATGCTACTAAATTGATTCAGCAACGCAAAAACAAACACAAATATATAAATCAAAAAGCAAAGCAAGCAAGGCTGAATTATTTATGAAATTCAAGGGACATTTGCTAAATTCAAAGACAAAAAAAAAATAGATGCTTCCAAAACTCTAAGAAACTAAAACTTAAAATTCAAATTGGAAAGGTCTTGCACAATTTATCTAAACATGGACTAATTGTAAATAACATCAAGGTAGATGGTATCATGTGACCCAACCATCGGAGCACCCCCTATGATCTTCACACCTTGTTGGACTTAGGATCAGTTAATATTGCATAGCGCCCAATTTGATCTTCGAAATCACCGCCAAACATGTTACGCAAGCATACTGCACCCTAAAAAAATAACAAACAAAAACATCACAAACATTGATAAAAATAGAATGCAAATAATTAAGAATTGGTATATTTCACAAAAAACACATACAACATCAATGTCATATTCAACGATATATGATCTGTATTTCAGTCTGAGCTTGTTGATTGTTTTGTCAAGATCGGAAAAAGAGTTTTTCACCAACGGACCTACAAAAGATTGAAAGGGATCGAAAGAATGATTTATACTTTAAAACAGCGAGGAATAAGAGCAAAAATCTATATATTTAGTTTAAACCAGAGTGGAATGAAGATATGGTTACCAGTGAGGCAGTGGTATGACAGCAAAGTCTGAATGTTTCTTGAAGCCATGTTGAAAAGAGATTTCGGTTTAGGAGAAAGGATTAAAATATATTGGTTAGGGTTTGGAGGAGGGGAATTAGGAAATATGGTTTAGGAGGAGTGAAGTTAGATGGTTAAGGTTTGGAGGAGGAGAATTAGAAAATATGGTTAGGTTTTAAAGGAGGGAAAAGTTGCTAAAATATTAGGGTAAAAATATTAGGTTAAAATTAAGGCAACAAAGCTTTCTTAGGAACTAGACTTTCCACCCGTGCTGCCGCACGGGTCATATACATTGTAGATATAGTAGACAAAAACAAATCTCAATGCATATCAAAGAGAATGAAATATGTGGTCCCAAATATATGCAGATGTTGGAATTCGAACCTCAGACACCACGCTTATTCACCAAAAAAATATTAATTTTTATCAATCGTGTGTTACTTCATTCTTTTGTTAAAACTATATGTCAATATTATATTATTGGTATGTTACTTCATATTTTTCTATTTTTTTTTTGAAAAAATGTTACTTCATTCTTTTGTAAAAATTATATGTTAATGTTATATTATGTACCTAAAAATAGTTCATTCTTAACCTCAACATGTAAAATGTTTTATTTAAATAATTTTCCTTTTATCGAATATTTGGCCTTTACCGTAAATGATACCCTTTAACTGTTTGTTGAAATGTTTCTTCCACCTGTTTATATAGATTGCAAAATTCAGGTGCATTTTGTGGTAAATATTTAACAAAGAGAGTTCAGTTCTAATTTGGATGAAAAGTGTAATATTAACAAAAAAAATGTTGCTATAATCTTTCAAAACCCTTTTATTCCAATAGGGCGATTTGTTTTGTTGAAGAAATAGGGCGATTTGTTTTGAAGAAATAGGGGAAATAAAGCGATGCCGATTTGCTTTGTTCATGAAAATAGGAGATTAGGTGTGAGCATTAGCGTTGTTCATGAAAATAGAAGATTAGGTGTGAGCATTAGGGTTAAAACGGTAAAATTATGCAACAGGGTTTAGGTTAAAATTAGGGCTCATGAAAATATGAGATTAGGTGTGAGCATTAGGGTTGTTCATGAAAATATAAGATTAGGTGTGAGCATTAGGGTTAAAACGGTAAAATTATGCAACAGGGTTTAGGTTAAAATTAGGGCTCATGAAAATATGAGATTAGGTGTGAGCATTAGGGTTGTTCATGAAAATATAAGATTAGGTGTGAGCATTAGGGTTAAAACGGTAAAATTATGCAATAGGATTTAGGTAAAAATTAGGGCTTACGGGTTACCTTTAATATATAAGAAGATTAGGTGAGAGCAATAGGATTGTTCATGAAAATAGGAGATTAGGTGTGAACATTAGGGTTAAAACAGTAAAATTATGCAATAGGGTTTAGGTTAAAATTAGGGCTTACTTGTTAACTTTAATATATAAGAAGATTAGGAGAGAGCATTAGGATTGTTCATGAAAATAGGAGATTAGGTGTGAACATTAGGGTTAAAACAGTAAAATTATGCAATAGGGTTTAGGTTAAAATTAGGGCTTACATGTTAACTTTAATATATAAGAAGATTGTTCATGAAAATATGAGATTAGGTGTGAACATTAGGGTTAAAACAGTAAAATTATGCAATAGGATTTAGGTTAAAATTAGGGCTTACTTGTTAACTTTAATATATAAGAAGATAAGAAGATTAGGAGAGAGCATTAGGATTGTTCATGAAAATAGGAGATTAGGTGTGAACATTAGGGTTAAAACAGTAAAATTATGCAATAGGGTTTAGGTTAAAATTAGGGCTTACATGTTAACTTTAATATATAAGAAGATTGTTCATGAAAATATGAGATTAGGTGTGAACATTAGGGTTAAAACAGTAAAATTATGCAATAGGGTTTAGGTTAAAATTAGGGCTTACCTGTTAACTTTAATATATAAGAAGATTAGGAGAGAGCATTAGGATTGTTCATGAAAATAGGAGATTAGGTGTGAACATTAGGGTTAAAACAGTAAAATTATGCAATAGAGTTTAAGTTAAAATTAGGGCTTACATGTTAACTTTAATATATAAGAAGATTGTTCATGAAAATAAGAGATTAGGTGTGAACATTAGGGTTAAAACAGTAAAATTATGCAATAGGATTTAGGTTAAAATTAGGGCTTACTTGTTAACTTTAATATATAAGAAGATAAGAAGATAAGAAGATATGTGATTATTTTAACCAACAAATACTGAATAGGGTAAATTAAAATTTTGAATCTCAACTACTAAACGGGAAAAGGTAAAAGTGTTTGTACATGATTGACAAAGGGAAAGGGCAAGTGTTTGTACATGATTGACTATAGTAGGAAGAAACCCATGATAAATTAAACAAAATATGTACTTGTCATTAATAGGAGTCGTAAGGTGTGACGCATGATAGTATTAATAAAGCTAAGTTTATAGTGCTTTGAAAGAGACATGATAGAATGGACTCCGTCCTAGCAATTAAGGTTTTGGTATCTTAATCTTTCATTCACACCTTTGAATTCCACTCATCACAAACTCATTAGGTACTATACGGAGTACATCACAAAAACACATTCACATAATCACGTGTATGTGACTGAATCTAATCTCATTCCAAATTTTCCACTCGTTCTTTTCTCTACCACACTTCACTTCAACATATTATTATAAATAAGATATTATCCTTCAATTCTCTTTTGTCGTCTTTCTCCCCAAACTTTTCTCTACTTTTTCTCGTTTCAGAACCTTTTTCGCTTCATTTCTCTCATCAGGTATCTCTCTTCTTACTTCTTATTCGTCAGTTCTCCTCGGGATCCTCGCCTTCCGTTCAATTTTTTCTTTCTTCTGCAAAAATTAATTCGCATCTATGAATTTAGCTTTTTCAATTCTACTTTAATTTTCACTTTGTTGCTTTCTGTTGATTTTGTTAATCTTAATCTTATACTTAGCTCAAAAAATCTCCGCTAAACTGTGAACTAATGATTTTCAGTTCAAGTAAGTGAAACCTGCTAGTGAATTTGATTTTAGATTCATAAAATCTAATCTAGCGAATTAGAATTGCATAAGTAGAATGTGTTTGTGTTTGCAACTGTGTTAATCATTTTTTTTTTTTTTTTTTTTATATATCTTTATATTGATAGTAGTTTGTTAATTTGTTCTTAAGTTAGTTATGTGATGAAACAGATGTAGTTTTTAATTTTTAATCTATAATAAAAATTTAGGTTAAAAAATTAGTAGAAAGTATGAAGTAGCGATGCAGAGACACCTGACACGTTGACACCGATAATATTTTGATAAAATGAATTAATTGGAGGTAATTACATCGGATACTGGACACGCCTTTTATCAGAGGTGCCAATGCTATTAGAAATGATTTTTTGTTAGTTGTAATAGGCAATAGGGTTAATTGAGGTAGACAAATATGTTCTTCTAGATGCTTGATTTTCTTCGAGTAGTGAAATGCAAATGCTTCATTTTATTATTTTTCTTTTCATATGAGGATAATATATGATGAAGAGAGAAGAAATTATGGATGCTTATTTTTAATGTTATTGTTGTTAGGATCATCATTTGAAGAGGAGAGAGGGGAGAATTTTGTGCTGATGTGTGGTATTTGAACTTGAATTGTTTCTTCACCAAAGCAGTTTGAGAAAAATGGCTTTCGATCCGTTGGTTTGGTATTGTCAGCCGGTTGAAAATGGAGTGTGGACAAGAACAGTTCAGAATGCTTTTGGTGCTTACACTCCTTGTGCGGTCGACTCTTTGGTGATTGGTATTTCTCATTTGGTGATTCTAGGCTTGTGCATCTATCGTATATGGTTGATTCAGAAGGATTTTAGCGTCAAGAGGTTTCGTTTAAGGTCAAATGTCTACAATTATGTTCTTGGGGTTTTGGCTGCATATTGTGTGGCAGAGCCTTTATACAGATTGATTATGGGAGTATCGGTTCTAAATTTAGACGGGCAGTCTCAACTTGCTCCGTTTGAGGTGCGTCATGATTCTGATCACTGCACATATATTTCTTTGATTTGGTTTCTTTTATCTTATTAATGTTTCATATAATTGAAATTTAAAAGTGCTTATTTGGTTAAGCTGCTGCTAGCTTATCATTTTTGCACACCATACCTTTTATTTCCTCTGGTTGGACATTAAAGCTGCAGTATCATCTATTGGCAGATAACATCGCTGATTATTGAGGCTCTTGCTTGGTGCTCTATGCTGATTTTGCTTGGGATTGAAACTAAAGTCTACATCTATGAATTCCGATGGTTTGTCCGATTTGGTTTGATTTATGCTGCTGTAGGGGGTGCTGTTTTGTTCAATTTCATCATTTCTGTCCAGGAACTTTATAGCAGGTTTGGCCATATCACATTTGTTATGTTATGTGGCTTGTTGGCAATAACAGTGCAATGCACATCATCTATTGAAATATCATAAAATCAGTTATTAGAGAGATGAATCTGGGGAGTACAAAAATGTAACACACAATATCATCTTTAGAAAAGCTGAAAGAAGATAACAAACAAGCTGATCAATTTGCATATCTGTTAGTGAGACTCCTTTTATGGGTCAAAAGGCCGAACACCAGGGATGCTATAAAAAGGATCCTATATGACAACACATATAAGAAAATAATATGCATCTGTGACATACCATCAACCCCTAAATAATATACTCCGAACTCCGAAGTACTCTGTAGCCTTGGGGTGTTCTCGATCTGCTTATTATGTACCCTTGTATAGGATTTTGTTTTCTAAAATAAAAATACCCTCATGCCCTTTTCCTCCCCTACAACGATGACTGCAATATCAATCCAACCTTTTTCCCTCTAGGCGGAGTTGGTTACATGGATCAGTTGACGTCGTAAAGTCCTGTCATACATTAGGTCCCATGATAGACTATTTACCTCTAAATCTCTCTTAATGTTTTGAACTATAACTTTCTATGACCTCTCTTTACCTATAACTATTAGATTGTACTTCGTCTAGTATGCTATGTTTATCAATGCTTCTATACGTTTTCTTTATACATGCTCAAACCACATAAGATGTAGTTCTATCATTTTCTCTACCATGGGAACTGCCCAATTTTCTCTATAATGATGATTGTGTTTTTACTCCTATATTGTCTTGTGTAGCTACTCATCCCTCGTAACAGTCTCATATCTGCAACACTAAGTTTATTTTCTTGTTGGTTCTATGTCACTTAACATTCAGCACCATACAAAATTGCGAGTCATATAACTGGAACAAATTTTTCCTTCGTTTGAGATGTAATTTTCTATTGTTAATCCAGCCAAAACATTCCTATATTTCATCAGCACTACCTGAGTTATATAGTTGACTTCTCCATTTATTTCCTCATTACTTTATATGATAGTTCCAAGGCACTGAAAGTGTAAGACCTGTGGTAATGTATGTGATCCTTTTTTCACCTTAATAGAATTTGTTTGTCCTCTGCTAAATTTGTAGTTCAAATACTTGTTTTCATCCCCCCATTCCTCCAAAAATTGAAGCATCAAACCTACGCTGAAACAAACCTGTATTATGAATAAAAAAGTTACCGTTGGAATTTATTTTAGTCTCCCTTTTAGCTAATGTTTTAAAATCTTGTTTTTGTCGTAGTGGTGTGCAGATCTAATCTGGGGTGACTATACACATGCATGGTCATATACTATATACCATGTAATTGTTTTGTGTATCACATTACATCATCATCATCATCATCATCATCATCATTTCATGACATTATATTCCCCTCCCCTACTCACCCAAAAGTGAGGCGTTGACCTGGAAATATATGTGTTGTGATTCCTACGCATCACCTCCTATTTCTTTCATTCCATTTTTAAGTAAATATTTTTTTAAAAAAGACCGATACTCACATACATATTTTGTGTGTTTGTAGATTTATATTACTATATAACTAGGCATATCACGCAATGGGAATTAAGCAATCAATATTTTTCATCTGCTTCATGCTCAAGGCAATATGTTTTTCCGTCATTGTTTTTCTAAATCCAACATTTTTGTTTCCTCTACAGATCAGTGTTGTATTTGTACATCAGTGAGGTGGTCTGCCAGGTATTTTCTACACATCAGATTTAGTATGATCATTGGTTATGTTTTTATTGTTACTGGTTGATTGATACTTCATGTTCCGTTTGCAAATCCGAAACACACTTTTGAAGCTAGCATTAGGCTCCTGATGACTCTTGTGGCCCTTGCAAAGCTTTCAAAAGTAGTGCTTCTTTGTGTTTAAAGTTGGCTGTGGCTTTCTTAACTGGTTCAGAGTGGACCTTTGTTGAAATAGTGAATTGCTGGCTACTGGGACATGGTAACTTGATATCTTCTGGCCATCTCTCATCCAATGTGGGAATCTTAACACCCCCCTCACGCCCAGCACTTCTGGGCTTAGTGTGTGGATATAAATGATGAGCCCGATGGCGGAAACCTGATAGCAGATGGCCCAACAGATCTTGCAGGAGACTCTGATACCATCTCAAATTATACATTGGGCCTAACTCGTCCTTACAAAACCGGCTTGTAAAGTGAGGATTGCCCCCCACTTAATCTCTCATCCAATGCGAGACTCTTAACACTATCAAAGCATGTATGGTAAGACTTGTTCAAGCCTGTCCCAAAACTTACTTTACACGTTATCCTGACATTACTCTTTAAGGCTCTCTTCAAGCTACACAATAACTATGCCCAGCTTGTTACAAATGTCATGTACATTGCTTGGACATTTGCCTTGCTAATCCCTTCAATTCTTTATATACATTTTCCAGAGTACAACACTCACCTTATAAAGAGTATTTCTTTATGACTAAAATATGTGAGGGGATAAGGTTGTCTTAACTGTT
Organism: Medicago truncatula; assembly: GCF_003473485.1. Classification (NCBI taxonomy): domain Eukaryota; kingdom Viridiplantae; phylum Streptophyta; class Magnoliopsida; order Fabales; family Fabaceae; genus Medicago; species Medicago truncatula. Next base: position 6,187,549 of record NC_053043.1, on the reverse strand, counting down.
ATTTCTACTTAAGTTTGTTTGAGGGAGTTGCTATTACACATAGACAGTTTGATTGGGCAGTTTAGATGCATTATTGAGCTCTTCCTCCTCATAGGTTTCTTTTTTCCCCCGTTCTCTATTTTGGAGGGCATCTTATCCTCCTCCTACTTGTATTTTCTCTCAATTTCAACTCTTTATGTAAAGGAAAGTAATATTTATCTTCTCTTGGGTCCAGGTTTTGTTTGGAATACTTTTGCTTGTGTATGTCCCTACTTTGGATCCTTATCCAGGCTATACCCCCATTGCTAGTGAAATTGTTAATGATGCTGCATATGATGAACTCCCTGAAGGAGAGCTCATTTGTCCAGAAAGGCGAGCTGGCTTATGGTCAAGTACGTATACAGATATTAATGAAATGTTAATTCCAACAGTTGGTAATACTATTTATATTGAGCTATTGGAAAATGCATTAAAGGTTTATGTGAAGAAGGATCTGAACAGTCACTCTGCTGCTGATTAAGCTATTATTTTTTCTGTTTTTGTATGTTGCCACTTAAGTGAAAATGATGAGATACGCTGCATTTTGTTTAGAATAATTCTGTTTTTTATTTTTTATGTGGTCATCAATTTTGAAGGTAGCATTGTGAAAACTCTGTTCATAGTGTATGCATGGTTAACTGGTTTTGAATTGTTCCTTTGGCAGAGATGGTTTTTTCTTGGATGAATCCCATTATGAAACTAGGATATGAAAGACCACTTACAGAGAAAGATATATGGAAATTAGATACATGGGAGCGGACAGAGGCATTGCAGAATAAGTATGTTTAGTTTCTCCTACAATTTTTTCTTCTTTCTACTGTAATTATTGTTTAAAGTTTGGTTTATAATATCTCTCTCGGATCTGTAGATTCCAGAAATGTTGGGCCGAGGAGTCTCAGAAATCAAAACCTTGGCTTTTGAGAGCATTAAATGCAAGCCTTGGAGGAAGGTATGGATAAACAAGGATTTGCAGATCAATTTCCTTTTTGTTTTGATACCATATATATCCTGTTTGAAAAGTGAAGAGAGAAGCAAGAGTTTGGCAAAATTGTAGGTAGATAAAGATTATATAGAGAAACTGTAGGTTGAAGCATATTGTACGTAATATTCCCCAAGCTCGCTCCTTAATTAGCGGTAGATACTAGAGATATAACTTATGATTTTATGTTGGTTAATTATTTTTTTTATCTGCACTTCATTTGATTTTATTTCGTTTTGATTCTGTAGGTTTTGGTTTGGAGGCATTTTCAAGGTAATGTACTTTTTTTTTTCTTCCTGTTAATTAGATGTCATAGATGAACATCATTTCTAACATGATTTAACTTAATAAACTGTTCTCTTTGTGAGGATTTTGGTATAAAGCATTTGATATGAATTCAAAATAAAGGAAAGTTTTGTTTGTTTTAAACTATTGAATATGTTAGGAGTAGATTAACGTTCACATCTTAGTCAAAAGTTTGCCACATATATGGATTATGGATCCTTTGGAGTTTGCTGCATGTTAAACTATATATGGTGTCCTGATGTTCCTGCAAGGTTATATATAGAACACTTTCATTTTAAATCGGTGATTAGTGTTCTTATGTATCTACTGCCCCACGAAATGATTCTTAAAATACATATGCATCAAATAAGTTGGTGCTGTCACATCAACTATCAACTTAAGAAGTTGGTATTAGATGTCACTGGCATCTAGTGATCTGCCCGTTGCAATGCTATATGATTGTTCAGACTTTTACCAGCTACCGATGTTATGCTTCCAATGTGAAATCCGTGGGTAGATGTGTTTTTGATGATTTGGAGTGATACTTTAGCCTGACTGAACTGTTAAGTTGAGAACTTTACATCTAATTTATTTGCTCTCCTGTTTGCAATATGTAGATTGGCAATGATCTTTCCCAATTTACGGGCCCACTTATATTGAACCAGCTTCTACAGGTTAGTTACTCTTTTAATGAATTGTCACTTGTCAAGTAGTACTAGAACAAGATTAATAGAAGATCAGCCCATAATGTATTACATGCATTGGCAGTATTATTCTCTAAATACCTTACTATTAGTAATGTTTAACAATTTTCTTGATGTTAATTGACTTGTATCATGAATTGTCTGCAGTCTATGCAAAATGGTGATCCAGCCGGAATGGGCTACATTTATGCCTTCGCAATATTTGTCGGAGTGGTATGAAACAAATCTGACCTTTTTTTTAGAGGAATGAAAAAATCCGATTAAATACTGTTTGCTGATATTTGTATTGAATGCATTGCGAAGCCAACAGTTTTGATGCTTATTTATTTATTTGCTTGTTTCGGATTCTAAAAGTTCAATTGCAGTTCTCGTACTGTTTCGTATTTTCCTTTGCATGCTTACAAATGATGATAAACAGTGATGTTTTTGGTTTTAACTAAACTGTGCAAAACTACATGATGGGTTGTGTTGATCAAGCAAATACTATATAACTTTTGGGAGATTTGACTAAGATCTGTCTGAAATTTTGTTTGGTAGGTCTTTGGGGTGTTAAGTGAAGCTCAATATTTTCAGAATGTCATGCGTGTTGGTTATCGTCTGAGATCAACGCTGGTAATTCTTTCTTCTGTCCAAACAATGAGGCAAGAGCTGCCTAAAGCTTCACTTCTTGAACAAGGGTCTAAGAGTAGCATCTTCGAAGCATAGGTTGTGGAGCTCTAGTTCCATGCTTTGGCTGAAAATCTAGCCATGTCAATATTTTTTGGCAGTGATACACATGATTTTAAGCCAGGAGTAGCTCTGCATGTTTCAATTGATATTGATATTCACTCGGTTGCACTTAACATTGGTGAGTTTGGTGTTCCATTTTCCTTCCTTGTAGGTAGCAGCAGTATTTCGCAAGTCTCTAAGGCTTACTCACGAAGCGCGAAAACAATTTGCATCTGGAAAAATAACCAACTTGATGACTACTGATGCTGAGTCACTTCAGGTATGGTTTTCCTTTCCTCCCTATCATCTGATGTCTATTCTAATTGTTGCGGCTGACATGTATGAAAGATCCACCTGATTTGAAGCTGTTAAATAGGACGATACTGGATTTGACTGTAACATGCATCTTTAGTAAGTGGTATTAGTTGGAAACATAGTAACCAATTATATCAAACTAACCCGTACTTGAAAGTTAAAACTGAAATTTTAAATTACATGTCCAATGGTGGCATTGTCAATATACAGATTATTTACTTAACCAATTATTGAAGTTGTCAAATAAATTCTCTAGAGTGGAAGGACAAACCGAAACTTCACCACTAAGAGAAAACAGCCCAGTTTATTCAACTTGTTTTGAAAATAGAAATGGATATATACCGTGGGAAATTTTACTATTGTACGGAAATGGTCGTGGAGCCCAAAATCTTTGAGATATTAATATAATTTCTGTTGTAAACAACTTAATGAAATTTTTGTATGGTAATTTTTCTCAGTAATATGTTTGCCGTTGCTATACTGCCTCCATGCAATTAACTTCTTTATTATTTTATTCCCTTGAACAGCAAATATGCCAATCACTTCACACTTTGTGGTCAGCTCCCTTTCGAATTACTATTGCAATGGTTCTTCTTTACCAAGAATTAGGCGTTGCTTCCCTTCTTGGTGCTTTGTTGCTAGTTCTTATGTTTCCATTACAGGTACATACGTTCACATTTATACTCCCTCCGTCCCATAATATAAGCAAAAAAAACACATTTTCTTTGTCCCAAAATATAAGCAAAAAAGACAAACTTTTATCTTTTCCAAGATTTTTTTTGTTTATTCTCATAAAATTAAATGCAAATTACATTCAATTTTCTCTCTCTCTTTCATTTTTTCCATAACCAATAGCCAATGAAAATTGTTTTTACATCTTCCTATAAAACTTTTTCCGAAGAAAACACAAAAAGCTATACTCCAAATTCTTATGTTTTAGTTTTCTTAATAAGTGTGATTTTTTTATTTTTTTTTGCTTATAATTTAGGACGGAGGGAGTACCATATATTTACACTGCACCATTTTTTTAGTATAAATACACTCTCAGGAGAAATTATAACATATTCCCTTTCCTCTCTCCCTACCTTTGATAACCCGTTCTTCATTGTCATCCATCAAGGTAATGAGGTTCTGAATTCTGATATAAATTTGCTTTTTGAAGCACCAAATATGTATTTTTTTCATTAGCTAACAATATAGATTTAGATTAGTAATTTGCTTTTTTTCATCAAGGTAATGAGGTTCTGAATTCTGATATAAATTTGCTTTTTGAAGCACCAAATATGTATTTTTTTCATTAGCTAACAATATAGATTTAGATTAGTAATTGTGTTCTGGGCTTGGGGCATGTTATCCCTGGTCTGACTATTTTCAATCATCATGATAGCTTAGTGAAAACATGAATAATGACATGATTTGTGGATGCAGACAGTAATCATCAGCAGAATGCAGAAGCTGTCTAAGGAAGGATTACAACGCACAGACAAGAGAATCGGTCTCATGAATGAAATTTTGGCTGCTATGGACACTGTAAAGTATGTCTTTTACCACAAATGATTAGCTGTTTGTTTACATAATAGGGTTTTTCTATCATGTGCAAATTTGCACATGTTAAGAAGTTTAAAGATAATATTTTTTTATATAAAGTGTTCAGTTCTAACTGCTTTTTTGTTGATTATGTGAACATGCTTATAGATGCTACGCGTGGGAGAGTAGTTTCCAGTCTAGAGTAGTGAACGTACGAAATGATGAATTATCATGGTTTCGAAAAGCATCATTACTTGGAGCGGTATGGAATGATACTAATTCAAGACATTTATGTTCCTATCATTATTTGTTTTGCAGCTTATTTATCTTTGCTTCCTTGCATAGATAAGTTTTGGTTACCTTAAAGAAACCAATTTCTGTATTGCACTGCATGGATGTTGGATGTGCTTCCATTAGAATTCAACTGTTCTCGGGTTGGGCTCCCGTGGACCTTCTTCAAATTATAGGGTTTAGATAAAAAGAGAACAAAACTAATGAAGACTTTGAATATTATTGATAGTAACTTGATTATAGTTTGCTGGATACAAAAAAACCAATACTCCTCCTGATTATAAATGAGTAGGGAAATCAGGAAGTAAATCATAATAATACCTAAATAATAGTGTTGAATTAGAGAAAACAGACAGAAAATAATATATTACAATTACAATCCTATACAACAAATACAAAGATTATAATATATTTTCAACCTCAAACAGGAGCATATATACATTATATATGCATCAAGCTTGTTACAAAGTTAACTGATCCTAGGACCTCATAGGGATTTGGTGAAGATATCTGGCTAGTTGTGTTGTCTAATGACGTGATCTTCTCCATGAGGAAATGACAGTCTATCTCTATATGTTTAGTCGTCTCATGAAAAGCAGGACTAGATGCAATATACAATTTTGTTTGATGATCACATATTAGCGTCACATACATAGTCTATCCAAACCAAAGCTTCCCGAGTAACTGTTTCAACCCAATAAGTTTACAAATCACTAATGTCACGACCCTGTATTTGGCTTTTCCAGCGGATCTTGCAACTAGTTATTTCTTGCTTTTCCAAAACATCGCGTTACATCTAGTAAGCACAGAATACCCCCCTTGTGGGTCATCTAACAATGAGAGTCTGCCAAATCAGCAATAGAGTAACCAAATATTCGAGTATGTCCTTTAAAAATGAGACATTTTCTTAGAGCACCTTATGTATTTCAGGATCCATATCACAACATTCCAATGGTCCTTACCAGGGCAATTTAAAAATTGGCTTGCTACACTGACTGCAAAAGCAATGTCTAGACGGGAGGCTGAGATAATTCAATTTCCCAACTAATTTGCTATATCTTCTTGAATCTGACAACTCCTCTTGATTAGTAGTGTCAGCTGGTTTGGCATTCAATGATTCAGCCTCCTTAAGAATATCCATAACGTATTTTCTTTTGAAATCACTATACCATCCTTAGATTGAGCTACCTCGATACCCAATAAATAACAGTCTTCCAAAGAGGAAGAAGACAATGCATGTGAGTAGGTGTCAAGGTCGTTGGAGCTGAAACTTAGGAATAATGTAGATCAGCCAGAGGCGATCCAAACTCGCCAGAAATGTTTTCTGTGACTGTGGATGGTGGGTGGTGTCTGCAATGACGGCCAGACATGGAGGATATCATGCTAGATAAGTGAAAACCTTTTGAAACAAGAAGAAAAATAATTGGGCTCAATAAAATATATTCTGAATAAAGGTTACCATATTCCCAAATATTTAGGAACTGAAATGTGGAATAACGACGAGACAAGCCACAGAGGGTCGGTCTAGGTTCTTGATACCATAAGTTATGGCTTTTAAGATAAAAGCAGAACAAAAATAATAAAATCTTTGACTGTTATTGATAGTAATAACTATATTCTAACTTGATACTAACTAAACACCAACACATATTTATAAGGATACGAGACTTCTGATCCTAAATAAATAGGGAAATCATGGAACAAATCATAATAATACCTAAATAATATAGAAACTAATCCTATGAGGGAATCTATGATACTCTAAAATTACATATTGATCTTATGAGACAAAATGAGATACTAAAACAAAATAATGTGAATATATTATAAGATATTTTTTAATATTCTAACAGACCTATGTAAATACCTGGCAGAAACAACTAGACATTTGATACATGAATATAATCATCATTAAGTTATATTATCTGCTCCCTATCTTTATTTTTCGTTAAATATCTTTTTGTCTCAAAGCTGAGATAGAAAAATCCTTTGTTTGAGCCACTGGAATAACCTTAACGTCTGTTACCTGCCCAGATATAATTTATAATTGAGACGAATAATAGAACAATTGATGATGAATGAAGCCTGATAAATAGATAAGATAAAATTTGTAGGCAACTACTTGAATGTAGGTCCATCACAATATTGAAAGTGATTAGAAATTATAAGTGAATTGAATTGACATAGTTATAACAGTTCATAGCAGTTACAGAGGGAGTCTGAGTGACAGAGGTGAACCTATATCTATGTCTTTCCTCCTCCAAAGCTGAACTTAAGTAGCTGTTAGGTCATGATACTCACTGATCAATCATTCTCAACACAAAGGAATGATAAAAGTTAAAATACTTGATGTATGATGGATAATATCGTAATAAAAAAAGAAACTTATTTAAATGAAATAAAAATCTCAATGAAACACATACCCCAAATCAAATAATAGACTATAAAGATTATAATGCTGAATTATTATAATGATTGATAGTGTACAAGAGTTTAATTTTCTTGAAATATTAGTATTTAGCATTGAGCATAGAAAATGCGTATTAATCATGAAAACCTGTAAGTATATATATTTTTTTCCAGCATTGCTTCTTGACTTCATCTCTTTATTGAATTCTTCTTGGCAGTGTAATTCATTTATACTAAATAGCATTCCAGTTTTTGTAACTGTGATTTCGTTTGGAGTTTTCACCTTGCTTGGAGGGGATTTGACACCTGCAAGAGCTTTCACATCACTTTCTCTGTTTGCTGTGCTTCGATTTCCTCTCTTCATGCTTCCTAATATTATAACTCAGGTTATTATCCTTTGCATTTTTCCGAGTTTTTACAGCAGGGCACATTATCCTATGTTCTTTTATTCTCTCTTTACCTCTCTGTTTTTCTTTATCTGTTCCATCAGTTATTCATAAATAACAGAATCAGAGTTATTCTGTTTAGCAAATTTCCATAAAAAGGGAGAAATAAAGCTTGCTTAGATATGAATAAATGAATGCCATACCAAATAGATTGGTGGAATTCACACTGGCCTGATTCTTCATTTTGTTTTAAAGGTGGTTAATGCAAATGTATCGTTGAAACGTCTAGAGGAGTTGCTCTTAGCTGAAGAGAGAATACTTCTACCAAATCCACCTCTTGAGCCAGGGTTACCAGCCATCTCAATCAGGAACGGATACTTTTCTTGGGATGCAAAGGTCCACAATCTTTTTATCATCACATGCTTGCATATTTCATCATTACTTAAAGATACTTATATTGACGTATTATTCGCATTAAAGATATCTGTTTAATAGTTCCCTCAAGCTGAAAAACAGATATTTGTGTTTTGCATCATGTTTCACCTACTTGCTTTCTGTTATTTTTTTCATCTTGCTGAGACAGAATTGAAATTTGTTTGTATGTCAGTGTTGTGTTAAAATGATCTCTTCCAATAAGCCCTGTATGGAAGAATTATTTTCATTTGATAACATTAGGAATTGTGAACGTTCTTGCTTTTGAATTTTCTCAAAAAAGAATCTATGTATATTTTCTTTCTTCAGGCAGAGAGGGCAACATTGTCGAACATAAATTTGGATATTCCTGTTGGTAGCCTAGTTGCTGTTGTTGGCAGCACAGGAGAAGGGAAGACATCGCTCGTATCTGCAATGCTTGGAGAACTTCCTCCAATTGCGGATTCTACTGTTGTTTTAAGAGGAACAGTAGCTTATGTACCTCAAGTTTCATGGATTTTTAATGCAACTGTAAGTTATTGATATGCTCTATTTAGAAAGCTCGCAAACAGGAATTCACTAAACAGACTCTGAAAATGATGATTACAAAATGATAACATATATATTCTTATTTATACTAAATTCCCAACCAACAAGTAACCTAAATAACCTTTTCTTTGGATGCATTGCAATTAAGCATGTGAGAGTGAATACTAGAGATATAAAATCAGCCTTTTGCTGTTACCTTAAATGATTGTTGGTCTCTAGCAGTCTCCACCACCAGTGTTATGTGCATCATATAATCAATTGATAGGTTGTTATAAGTCCACCAAGTTGGGAATTGGATCTTGTTATGTGCATTATAAAATTAATCGGATGCTATTAACCATAAAGATGTGAGTATATCCTATTCCATTCGATAATTATCGTTTTCTTTCAAATAGGGAGGTGACTGATAACATTATTTCTACAGGTACGGGATAACGTTTTGTTCGGTTCTGTCTTTGACCCAATAAGATATGAAAGGGCAATAAATGTGACTGAACTGCGACATGACCTTGAGTTACTACCTGTGAGTATATACATGAGTGTTATAGAATTTGATTGGATGCAATGGATGTTTAATTTGATTCTCTTATTTACAACTTGGTGGTCCTTGCTCTTTCTTTCTCTTACATGCTTAATAACTATAGGGCGGTGATCTTACTGAAATTGGGGAAAGAGGGGTAAACATCAGCGGTGGTCAGAAGCAAAGAGTATCCATGGCTAGAGCTGTCTACTCCAATTCGGATGTACTCGTCTTTGATGACCCTCTAAGTGCTCTGGATGCACATGTGGCTAGACAGGTTACCTTCATGCTAAGTTATTCAACAGTACTTAATGTTATTTCTATTCCTTCAGTGATCTAAACTCAACTGAAGTAAATTTATGCTGTTTATGGTGTTGTTTTGATCATCTTATGCATGCAAATCAGATACTGTCTTAACATTGTCTAATGTACACTTCGGTATCATCTCAGGTTTTTGATAAATGTATCAAGGGAGAATTGAGAGGGAAGACTCGAGTTCTTGTTACAAATCAGCTGCATTTCCTTTCACAGGTTGATAGAATCATTTTGGTCCATGAAGGTATGGTGAAGGAGGAAGGGACTTTTGAGGAACTCTCCAGCCAGGGGCTTTTGTTCCAAAAGCTGATGGAAAATGCGGGTAAAATGGAGGAGTACGAAGAAGAAAAGGTAGATATCGAAGCTACTGATCAGAAGTCCTCTTCAAAACCAGTGGTCAATGGAGCAGTTAATGATAATGCAAAGAGTGAAAGCAAACCAAAAGGAGGAAAATCTATCCTTATTAAACAGGAAGAACGGGAAACAGGTGTTGTCAGTTTGAATGTTCTAATAAGGTAACAAGATTAAATGAATAAGTATAATGTCAATCAAAATATTGAAAGCTCACAGCTATTTGCTGTAGTGAAATACTAGATGATGGTTCCTCATAGAAACACACAGATGTGCTCTTATACGCACCTGCACTCATGTTCATGAGTAAAATGCAGTGCCCTGTCTGTTCACTTTTTTTTATTTTATTTTTTATAAAAAATAAATAAATCAAGATACAAGGTTTTATATTATTTAAAGTAATCAGTTATCTGATTGGATAAAGAAGGATATGATTGTAAATAAAATAGTTTAAATGTGAAGTAAACTTGGAAGGAAAAACGATATACAAAAACTTGGTATCAACTTTATATATAGGTATAGATACTTAAAAAAAATCATATATTTGGTTGGATGAAGGATAGAATTAAAACTTAAATAGTTTAAATTAAAGGTAAAATTAGAAGAAAAAATATTCACAATAACTTGGTATCTGTTGTATAAGAGAGAAAAGAGAGACATATATGAATAGCACTAATGAAGATTTATTATATAGGAGTTAAGTAGCTTAGAGACTAAGCTAGGATATATTTACAGAAGGAATATTCTAAATAATATTGTATGCTAAGTAAGTAACTTAGAGAGTAAGGTAAAATATATTTACAACGTAAATATAATTATTTACTATTTATTTAAATATCAACGGTGTCCATTTTTATATAGATTATAGATAGTTATGATAATGAACATCTATAAGAAAGGAGAATATGGTGCTAATTCTTGTTTCTCTTTTTCAATTTTTTTTTATCATGTTTCTCTTGGCCTTTCTGTATGTTTACGTGGTCTTTATTCTTATTGTCATCTGAATCCTTTTAGGTACAAAAATGCATTAGGAGGCACTTGGGTTATTCTAGTACTATTTGCATGCTATTTCTCAACTGAAGCGTTACGAGTGTCAAGTAGCACATGGTTAAGCCACTGGACTGATCAGAGTGCTGTAGATGGTTATAATCCCGCCTTCTACAATCTCGTATATGCAGCTCTATCATTTGGTCAGGTATAATAATTCTCATAAAATGGCAATAGATTCACATTGTGTTGCAGTCAGTCCTTTTGCTCAAGATAATGAACAGAGTTTTATGCATGCACATCGTAGATACTAATTTGAATGTCCCTCTCCTTACCAGGTTTTCGTGTCTCTAATAAATTCTTACTGGTTAATCATATCAAGTCTTTATGCTGCCAGAAGGTTGCACGAAGCCATGCTTCACTCAATCTTACGAGCTCCCATGGTCTTTTTCCACACAAATCCACTCGGGAGGGTCATCAACAGGTTTGCAAAAGATCTAGGTGACATCGATCGTAATGTGGCTCCATTTGTGAGCATGTTTTTAGGTCAAATTTCACAACTTCTTTCGACCTTCATCCTGATAGGGATTGTAAGCACGATGTCCCTTTGGGCAATAATGCCATTGTTGGTATTGTTCTATGGAGCATATCTATACTATCAGGTATAATAAACATCTTGTTCCTGCGTTTATTTGTTGAATCCCTGAAAATTGCGTTGAAATAATAATTGTAGATTATAAATCGATTTATTTTGTTTGTTAGAGCACTGCTCGTGAAGTAAAGCGATTGGATTCAATTAGCAGATCTCCTGTTTATGCACAATTTGGGGAAGCACTAAATGGTCTATCAACGATTCGTGCTTACAAAGCCTACGACCGAATGGCGGATATAAACGGGAGATCCATGGACAACAATATTCGGTACACGCTGGTGAACATAAGCGCAAACCGGTGGCTTGCAATCCGATTGGAAACCCTAGGAGGCCTCATGATATGGTTCACTGCAACCTTTGCTGTGATGCAGAATGGTAGGGCAGAGAACCAGCAAGAATTTGCATCCACCATGGGATTACTTCTCAGCTACGCTTTGAATATTACCAGTTTGCTCACCGGTGTGCTCAGACTTGCAAGTTTGGCTGAGAATAGTTTAAATTCTGTTGAGCGGGTTGGAACCTACATCGATTTGCCTTCGGAGGCTCCTTCTGTGATTGATGATAATCGCCCTCCTCCTGGGTGGCCTTCCTCAGGCTCCATCAAATTTGACGAAGTTGTTCTTCGCTACAGGCCTGAACTTCCTCCTGTTCTTCATGGTCTATCTTTCACGATTTTTCCGAGTGATAAGGTTGGCATCGTTGGGAGGACTGGCGCGGGAAAATCCAGCATGTTAAATGCCCTGTTTCGAATTGTGGAATTGGAAAAAGGAAGAATATTAATTGATGATCGTGATATTGCAAAGTTTGGGCTGGCTGATTTGCGGAAAGTTCTTGGCATTATACCACAATCTCCTGTTCTCTTTTCTGGTATTTAAGATATCATCTCTCTTGTTATCGCCTTTTAGTAAGACAGTCTAATTAGAAAGTGACAAGGGCTAGGGATTAACACATTTTCATTAAAAGTTAAAATTCTGTTTAATTGGAAATTGCAATTCTTCTTTGGTGAGCTACTTGGCCTCATGGTTGAAAACACCGATGCCAAATATTCATAAATGCTCAGGTGGTTAGGCTAGGCTCATCCTTGTTTTCTATTGGGATTTATTTGGTCAATTTTGTATAGTTCTTAAATTATGAATTGTTGAAAATTGAGAGGCTTTTAACTTCTGAGTTGGTTTCTTGTAGCTAAATAAAATTAAAATATGAAAATCAAATGTCACTATTATAACGTCGAGGTTGGCTTAATTTTTATAGGAACTGTGAGATTTAATCTTGATCCATTTACTGAACACAATGATGCTGACCTCTGGGAAGCTCTGGAGAGAGCACATTTGAAGGATGTGATACGGAGGAACTCTTTGGGGCTGGATGCTGAGGTAATTGCTAAATCTTGCTTAGTTAGATACATGATTGTGTTCATGAACATCCACTGAAATGCTGGCATTCTTTACTTTTCATTTAAGACATGCTTTAATGTGCAAGTAAGTCTTTCTCGGATGCTTCATGTATGTAATTGAATTTGATTATCGTTAAATCCACACTCCTTTTGCTTTCCACATGTCTACATTCCAGTTCTGTGATTATTATTACAGTGATTAGTGATATCTTTAATAACGGCTTTCATAGTTTGGTAGCGTAATCAAACATTCATACAAACTAGATGATTAAAGCTGAATTTGGAAGCTATATGCTCCCGATATGTGGTCCAATTTAGGATGAAACTATAATTCATGGATACTTCTAAATGGTAGGTGTAACTGCCTATGTATCCAGTTCTGGTACTTTTTGGGTACACATGAATACACCCTCTAATTAATACTGCTTGTATCACTTGTAAGTTAATATCTTCTACTTTTCATTTATGGTAATGGTGAATACACCAATAATTGATAAAGTTAATCTGGTAATATTACTATTCTCTTTCGTTCATTTGTAGTCTTTTCTATTTGATAAAATTTATAGTCTTTTCTTATTCTACCTGAACTGAGCAAATGTGTCACTTATTGTGGGTTGGATGGAGTATTAGCTTTTTATCCTATCAATGATTATCTATTTTACCACTTCCCTCTATAAGATTGGTTTTGCCCTCTTTCTTAAAAAGTTCTTGTGAAAGTTTTTGTAGCAAATAGAATAACTCAAATAAATCATTACTACTTGATATAGGTCAAAGTATACTATATTAGGTAGAGCTTTCTAGAATTGAAACTGTCTTGTTTATGAGATACATGTTTGTTTAATGTCTAACCTAATCCTTTTTAAGTTTGGTAACACGAAAGCCTTTTGAAAGCATATTTTTCTGTAGGGCCTTTAAATAGGTCATAATTTTATCACTAAATATATTTATTGACTCAAATCTTTCATGTAAGCCAGTATCCTTTAATCTTTAGAAAGTTTAAAAAGTCTTTGATTTTGACACATTTGAAATAAATTATATTCCGATGGTAACAACAAAAATATTTTAATATTATTTGAATAGGCCAGCCTGTTAGGCTAAGAAACTGTTTAGATGCTTTATAGCTTGACTGTTTTTTTTTTTTTTGGCTAAGTAGACTTTTCCAAATGACCATGGCCTTGTCTATTTAAAAAAGTAGGCCTAACGCGGTTCTAATGCAGGCTAGGCTGTGTCAGGCAGCCTGACCTGATTTCACCCCTACTTTGTGGTTGCATTTGATTGAGCATATTGTGAGATTTTGTGCCAGAGATATTTACATGCCCGTCTTCTTTTCATTAATGAAAGTATGCTGTGTCAAGGTATCCGAGGCAGGCGAGAACTTCAGTGTTGGACAGAGGCAACTGTTGAGTCTTGCCAGGGCTTTGTTGCGGAGATCAAAGATTTTAGTACTTGACGAGGCAACTGCAGCAGTTGATGTTAGAACAGATGCACTCATACAGAAAACAATCAGAGAGGAATTTAAATCCTGTACAATGCTCATTATTGCTCATCGCCTCAACACCATTATTGATTGTGATCGGGTTCTTTTGCTTGATGGAGGCAAGGTATGCACTCAAGTGTCAATTGACGATTTTAAATAGCTTTTTTGATGCATTGCTTTTCTTTGTTTTGAAAGTTTGGCAATATTTGGTTGGCATGATGGATTCTTATGATTCAATAGCTGGAAGGATAAAATGATGCATAAGAAATTAATTGATGATGCTGTCTCTGGTCTTAAACCAATATCATTGGGTTGGCTTGGGACCTTGGAGTGTGCTCCTCTCAAGGTCTCAGGTTCGATTCTCCCCGCTGCCAATATCGGTGGGCTAGTTTGGCTTCTTCAATAAAAATATCATCGGAAGTTTTAGTAAGAAAAATTGAAAATTTGAACAAGTAATTGTTACAAATGCAGAAAGGCCCAAAATTTGAATCTAAACCCATAAACTGACGTTTGATTCGATGCTCTGCACTGATGTGTTATTTTATATTTGAAAGGTTCTTGAATATAATACCCCCGAGGAGCTACTGTCAAATGAGGGTAGTGCGTTCTCTAAGATGGTGCAAAGTACAGGTGCTGCAAATGCCCAATACTTACGCAGCTTAGTACATGGTGGGGACAAGACAGAAAGAGAAGAGAACCAACATCTGGATGGTCAGAGAAAATGGCTAGCTTCTTCTCGGTGGGCTGCTGCGGCCCAGTATGCTCTTGCTGTCAGTCTCACTTCGTCACAGAACGACCTACAACGATTGGAAGTAGAAGATGAGAATAGTATTCTCAAGAAGACAAAGGATGCTCTGATTACTTTGCAAGGTGTTTTGGAAAGGAAGCATGATAAAGAAATTGAGGAATCTTTAAACCAACGCCAGATATCCTCGGAGGGATGGTGGTCATCCCTTTACAAGATGATTGAAGGTATAATTGTGTTCCATCTTTTACACAGCCTCACATGCACCGAGATAATTTACAAATTCTGCTGATGACAGTCTAGCTATTAGAAGGATGATTTTTAGTTTTACATTTTATTATGTAACTGTATCGCTTCTGCCCTTGTATCAGGTCTTGCTATGATGAGCAGATTGGCCAGGAACAGGCTCCATCAATCAGATTTTGGTTTTGAGGACACATCGATTAACTTTGATCAAATTGATATGTAAGGAAAGCTGCGTGATTTAGATGACACGGTTTCCTGTGACTCATACTCAAGGCTTTGCTAACTATATTTTGGCGATGTAGCTTACAACTGAGCTATGATTACCTTAGAAAATACAATAAATCCTATTGTGTATTTCTTGGAAGAAAATCATATTTTTTTTTATTAGCATTTCAAATTTTGATGCCAAAATAAATTTCTCAAACAATAGGTTCTAGATAATCTTGACTGTACTATGCTACTTCTGTATATTTTATTGTGCTATTCTTAGCCTTTTTTTAAATCACTAACGCTTAGACAAACGATCAACCGTTTATGAATTTAATTTTTCGCATGACTGCATTTTTATCGTGTCTATTTAATTCAAACCAATGTAGGGGAGTAGAGGAATCTGATTAGATATTTTGTTTGATTAAAAGGATGGGAGAAGAGAGAACATTTTCTTGAGAGTGGAGAGATTTTATTTTGGTTTCTTTTCATAGGTTCCCTCAATGAGAGAGAGGTAATTCTATTTGATGTATGTGAGACGCCAAATGTGAGTATCTTTTCCAACTAAAATTCGAACGTTCTGTTTTCCATGTTGTGGTAGCTTAGAAAGATTTTAATAGGGGGGATTACTATTTTTTTTTTTTGTTTACAATTTTTTCTTCTATTTTATATAATGATATTTTAGCGAGTATATTGAAAATTTTATCAAACATTTTTTTTCTCATCTTCAAACTCCTCAAAATTTAAGGTAAATTAAAATTGAGAGGGATTTTGTTCCCCTTTTCCCTCTATTTCAAAATATTGAAAGAAAAAAATTAACATTAATTTTATATAATTTAAAAAATACGGACACTACAAAAACAAAGGTATGATATATAAGCTAAACAAATCTATCATATATACTAATTGTAAATATTAGTATGTCAATTATGTTTGTATTTTCTCCCTTAGTAGGATTCAAATACTAAGCCTTCAATTCCTTTTTTTCCCCTTAGCTAAACAAAGTGAATGACAAAATTACTCTTATAGGAAAATTATATTTAAGTTTTAAAAATAAATATTAAATTACTCTTTTTACTCTATCATACATTTTTCTTATCTCCTCTCTTATCTTGCGCAACAAACAGATAATTAAAGTATCTCCTTTTTAGAGTGAACATGTCTCTCTCTTTTTAGGTTGCATAGTATGTATGAGAGACACGGATATGAAGGATTTTTTGTTTTTAGAAAAGAAAATCATCTACATTTCTATCTATCTTGATCGTCTTTTAGTGTCATATTTCTTCATTTTTTATATTCTTTTCTTTTTTAACCTAAAATCATTGAAAGGTAGAGAATTCAAATCCGATCATTGTGACCGGACGGTGTCTTTGCCAGCTTCGGTTCCGTTGCTTAAGCCTAAAGGTGATCGCTATGTCTTTTATAACGGTTGTGAGTGAGTGACGGTGTAGTTCTGTTATTGTGGGATCTTGTGCTTAACTTTATATTTATTTTCTTCTTCAACAACAACGTCATGTCGCACTTATTATTAGTGGCTCACTTTTCAAGCTCTTTTTTTGGGTACAGACCATTTGCTTTTTGTCTCGTCTAGTCACTTTCCTTGTTGTGAAGATCAAAGCGTAGTTAAAAAAGGTTGGACCCATGAATGCATTAAGTGACGTTCATTTATAATCTTGTAGGGTGAATTGCAGACTCAGACAATCAATAATTTTATATGAAAGGTAGTAGCACTTATGTCACACATCATTTACTCGTTTTTATTTTCAAATTTCTTGTACTATGAAACTCCTTTTAAGAATTTTAAGTTGACTTGGCAATTTATTTCATTAAAACCGTTTCTCTGATTTTATTTTTTTTTTTAAATTTGACTTAATAGGTTAATTCTTTATTAATAGAAGGATATGAAAAGTGGGTGTATTAAGCTCTTAGGCTATATATATATATATATATGAAAGTCTTCGCGAGCTTAGCTCAATCGATCCCTATATGCATAACATATGAAATTTATTTTAATCCTTATGTCTTCTTTCCTTTTTAGTTGCCTTTACTTTTCTTTAAGAAGGAAAAAAAATCACCTGAATTTTTCTTCTTTTTCTTTCTCTACCTAAATTGTATAAGTTTGAACTTACATTTCTCATCTCTATTAGTTTTCTTATCCTTTAATGTATGATTGGGAGAGAATGCTTTAACTAAATATGACTAATCAAATTCATCGTTATAGATTAGTAATCGACAAAATTGATTGTAGATAATTTACCCAAATTACATTCTCCATCCATTTTTAAATATAAGCAAAATTGATTTTTTTAGATTTATTCAATTAATGATATATGTGGTTAATAATATGGTATAAAAAATGAAGTGTCATTCCTGTGTTTGACTAGTTGATTGAAATGGGCATGATTGAAGTTGTAGGAAGGAATAGAGATAGATTCCATTTCCACCACAATAGCATTCTAGTAATTGTTATTCCATTTTATTTTGCTACCACAGCAAATAATAGGATATAAAGAGTAGTAGTACTATGTAATGTAATTAGACTCTAACCCATACGATGTACGGATTTCGTAGATTTTCATATATAAGTATGAAAATGACTATATTATTAATTTTAGAGTTACATTCAAAGTCATGGAAATAATCAAACTAAGTGATGATTGAGAGTATTGACATGCAAAATCTCAAAAAAGAAAGTTAAAAACATTCTCTTTGCATCAACAAAAATAAATATGGAATCAAACTCATAAACTAAATTATGTGAAAGTAATCAAACGTGGAAATAAACACAATAAAAATGAGTGTTGGTGGCTTAAAATAAGACCTTTAGAATTGCATGTCTAATTTTGAAGCAACAATATTTCAATAAAAATGTTAGTGGTTGAGTTGTAAAAACTCTAAGGAGTTGCTATAGATACCTAGTTCAATTCCGCAAAATGCAACGAAGTTGGAACTCGTCATACAAAATTTAAACAATGAGCGCTAATTAAATAGTTCAAAATACACATCAAAGGAAAAAAGTTACTGTATAAAGTTAGTATGAGAAACATATCAAGTGATTCAACCATATAAGCCTATAAGGTCACCTACATTTTCATTTTTCAAGACTATGTCGTAGGAAAAAGGGGAAGAAATGGTTGATGTAACAGCCCGATTTTCGCTAGAATTATTTTAAATTGTTTTAATATGTGTTTATATGTGTTTGTGCGTGATTAATTGTCATTGAGTGCATTTTTATGGTTTTCGTGTTGGGAGGGTAATTTAGTAATTCATGGTGAGGATTATTTTGTAGTGTTTCAAGTGAGAACCATTATTTTACTAAGTTACTAGTGTGATAATTAGTGGTGAGCCGGTAAGTGATCGTTGTTATTATTTTACCGTTAAGTGAGTAAAAACATTTTAGAATTAGTGATTGAGTGAGTTAAGCCCACTAAGGCATTAGGGTTAAGTCCATTTGAGAGGAGCTTGTATAAACTCTTGTCTTTAGAGAAA
This sequence comes from Medicago truncatula, assembly GCF_003473485.1. Lineage (NCBI taxonomy): Eukaryota > Viridiplantae > Streptophyta > Magnoliopsida > Fabales > Fabaceae > Medicago > Medicago truncatula. The sequence goes on along the minus strand of NC_053043.1, from coordinate 6,168,585 downwards.
ATAGGTTTTCATTTCATAAGAATTTTGAGAGAGGTAAAGAGAGAAAGTTTAAGAGAAGAGGAAAAGGGTTAGAAGGGAGAAAGCTTGAGGAACCAAGAGGTGATAGAGATTCTACGAGCTAAATTGAAATTTTTGCTAGGATTATTGCTTATTGAGGTAAGGGGGTTAGATTTCAATCATAATCACTTAGTTGTAATTTTTCCCTAATTGTATGCTTAAGTGCTTATTTGAATAAGTGATTATTTTGCTCTTAGTTGTTGAAATTCGTGCTCTTGTTATGATGATATGTTTGAGTACATGAAATTGCATGTTCATAGTATGTGAAAATGATATATTGTGAATTGTGCTCTAATTGTTGAATTGTGTTATGTTGTTGTTGATTTGTGATGAGAATCATGTTTAATTGATGTTGTTGTTGTTAAGAGATATTGTTGTTGATGATTCATAGCTTGGGTATTCATAAATCATGAGTTTGTGATGTGGAATAAGTTGTTGTTGTTGGTTTTGTGAAAATGGGTTGATTTGGTGAATTATGTTTAAATGACATTTGTTTTCATGTTTTATGTGTTTTTGATGACTGTTTGCTTAAGCGAACGGTAAGCGAACAGCTATTGTAAGCTTCTGGAACTTGGTCGCTTAAGCGAACGGATGGTCGCTTAAGCGAACTAGCCCAGTTTCAGCAACTTTTGATTTTCGTTCCGGGTTTTAGGGGGCCAATCCGAGCTTTGTAAAACACTTCTTTCAACTTGTTTAATCTCTATTTGTACTCCTAAACCTACTGGAACATGATTTACTTATTCAAACTTGGGATTTTCTAATTGGATTGAAACTAGAACTTTTGATAATTTCGGATTTTGTCGGAAATGAAATTTCATGAACAAAAAAGGATTACAAGCTTGGTCTACAGTCCAAGTGGACTTAGGTAAGGCTTGTGAAGTTGGTACAAGGTCTTAATCATGTCAAACTTGATTTTCGGGTGGGATTACGGAATGTGTGAGCTTGGGGTTTTCTCTTACAAATTTAGGCTAATCTTTGAACTAATGTTTGATAGTTCGTAACTGGCTTAAGTTCATGACTACATGATTGATCAAGATTGATTTGTGAGTTTCCAAACTTGAATAAGTTACCTTGTTTTGAAAATTATCAATGTTGGTCGTTTTGCCAGTTGATACGAACTTTGTCGAAAATGATTCTTTAAAGCCAATTACCTTATAATCTTTCGTGAATAGCTTTATATGATTAAATGAAGATATGTGAGTAATTGTTAGGTGTTGAATATGATGTTTATCATAATGCGAAGTATTTTCTCCTTTACTTGGATTGTGAGAAAGTATATGGAGTTGTTGAACTATATGATATAGTTATTGTTGAATATTGCATATATGTTAATTGATGAGGATATTGTTGGTGAATACATATTGATGAGGATATTGTTGGTGAATACATATATGCTGATTGATTGTGATATTGTCGACGAATGCATATATGCTAGGTGATGGTGTGGTGATGCTCTTAATTGAATTATGACTTGATTGATTGTGTGGGTGTAAATACTTGATAATGCAATTGTTGTTGAAGTTGATCAATGTAAATGGAGGTGTACTTTTACATTGTTGTTGGTGAGTGCATGATTTTGCATTATTGAGTCTGTGCTTGTATGTCCATGCATCATAGTCATATTGAGTCATATGAGAAATGTAAAAGGGTTTGTACTTTTACACAGTTGAATTGTAAGAGGAGGTGTACTCTTACATAAGATGTGTTGTTTGCAACTTGGGGTGACGGCCTAGACGTTGTTGGTGATGGTACTGCATGCATTTAGAAGAGTCCAGAATATTGCATGCATTTGAGTGGTTGATGAATTGTGTCACAATTGGATATGTGACTTGGTGAATTTGTGTATTGGTGAAATTTTTGAATGTTGTGATCTATGTGGATTGTGTATATGTAGATTGGTGGATTTTGTTGGTGGTTGTAAATAAATAATTTATGCTCTAATTGCATATCTTACTTACTTGTGCTTATACACTTGGTGAATCAATTTGATGATAATTATTTTTGACAATAATGATGAGGTGAGATTTGTATATGTATGTATATATGATTCAGTGATTCCTTTGATAATGATGATTGCTTACTTATAACCTAGAAATGATGAATTGTATTTATTGAGTTAAGTATGCTAAATGAAGAATAAATGTGAGTAATCCTTTCTTGATTGTTGTTGATGGATGATGAGCTTATGTCGATGATTTGATTAGTGATTGAATATGTTGCTATGCTACGTCAGTAATTTGATAGCTTGAAATGTATGTGATGGGGGATAATAATCATGTGATGCTAGTATTATAGGAGGGATGGTTATGTATATGTGTTATGCATGAATCCTTGAATGCCTGTGTTTGTTTATGTTGATTATGATTGATGTAAAGCTTACCCCATTGGTTTTGACCGCCTATCTGTCTATATGGATGGGTAGACGAAGTGCATGATTAGTTTGCTTTTGGTGAGTTGCTTGGATAGCGGGAGCTATCTCCGTTATCGTTTCCTTAGAGTCTAGGGTAGGCTCTGATCTAGGATGTCTGTCTTTATGATTATTCTAGATTGTTTATTCTGGATTTATTTATGTTGCGGAGATTTGCCCATTTGTCGGGATTTGGAGAATTTTTATGATGTTGTATTTTGATCTTACGACATGTAGACTTTGGAGATGTATGATCTATATCCGCTGCAACTGTTGAGAATTTTATATATGCTTGTTGTTTGGATTTTGTTGATGACGTAGCGTCTATTTCTTGAATATTTATATTATTCGCGTGTTTTATCGCTTTAATAAAAATAGGGCGTTACAGTTGAAAACCGCAGACTTTTGGGTTAGATGCGATAGAGAAAGATAAAAAAAAGGGTTTGAAACCGTTTGGAAAAAGAAAAGAAAAAGGAATTAATTGGTTTTTTGAAAAAGGGATTTAATATTGGATATCATGTAGGGGGAAGTCAAATGATATCTTAAAAAGAGCAAGTGGTTTGGTTGTTAAAATGCTTAGAAGTAGCCAACATGACATGGGTTCAAATCTTTGGAGAGAATTTTTTTTCATAAATATTTTTCAAAACCTCAAAAAAGGGTGGAATTAGGGTTAATCAATTGCTTGCAACACTGTTTAACTTTTTTTTTTTTTTTTTTTAACGAAACACTCTTTAACATTTAGATATATAAAGATTGACTAAATGTGATAAGGCACTAAAATTTTCATCGAAAAAGCTCTCAGGCCTATTCAAATTGTATAAATTAGACTGAATCAAATTGTATAAATTAGACTTATATATCGAATTTTTACTAAATAAAGCTTTGTACCTGTCTTCTTTCCTATTTGTAATGAACAGAAAACAATATTTTTCCACTTATTCCCATTTTCTTAAAAGCTTTCCATCCAACCAAATATGTTTATTCTATGTTTCAACTTTTAAGAGCTTTTTTTATGTTACCATCTGATTCATAGAGGAAAAAGATTCTAATAATTTGAAGTTTGTATGTGAGATAAGTATAGCCTGATCAAGATTTAAGAATTGTTCTATCTATAAATCGAATTCGATTCTTTCAAACGATTTGTCCTTTTATGAAGTTCATTAAGCACATAAGATTAATCATTTAGTTTTGGAGAGCTAAAAACATATTTAACCCAAATCATAAATTAATGGAAATACATCACAAATTCCTAATTTTTCCATCTTTACTTTCCTCATATAAATGAGTGTAAGGATAAACAATCATATATATATTCTTATGAAATGGTATCTTAAATAAGGTACTCTACAATTTTTATGTAGCTTGGATTACCACGTAGATGTGCTCTAATGAAACAAAAATCATAGAACATTTGCATAGTGTTTGAAACCCAATGATAAAATCTTTGTTGGATATGCTCTAAGTTGTGAAATACTGTTACTTTTCGTAGGGTTATAAAGTAATCTATGACAAAAGTAAATGAGATTTTTTTTAAGAGGAAAAGTAAATGAGATGGTGACCGTTACATGTAAATATTTTCAAATATATAAATTTATCACCCTTTCTTTTATTTGAATCATTTTGCTATGCTAACTTATGGTGCCGTTTAGGGTGGGAGACCTTTTTAGATCTCCTAGAGTAGGAGATCTCTTTTTTTTTTTTTTTTTTTACAACTAATATGATTTTTTTTATTTTAAAATAATATGGGTGCTTATTGACCCTTAGATAAGAATTAAATGATTGAGATTAAAAACCCTCTTTTAAACAACACATGTTCCTTGCTACATGATATCTTGTTTGTATAGATTATTCATCTTCTCCATATCAAAAGTGCAGATTCTAAATAAAAAATATCATGTTGAAAGTGTATGCATCTTGCAGGGAACACAAAAATATACATGTTGAAAGTGTATGCTTGCTGGGAATGTATGCAGCTTGCAGGGAACACACGAGGATGGTGGTGGTAACATTGTAGGATTTATAAGCTTCTTAATCCTTCATGACAAAAAAATTCATTACAAATTCAATTGCTTTTTAAAAGTTCAAGATTAATGTTTTAAATATACCATCCTAGTGGGTGGGTCATGCTGCAAACAAATCTATGCCATTCAAAACCTTTTTTCTAAATCTAATGGCTGGCATCGATTTTGAAATTAAAAAAAAAAAAGAAAAAGTAAAAATTGTAGTCTCGGAGACCCATTAAGGTTGCCTACCGTAGCCAACACCTATCTTTCATTCTTTTGATTGAATACATATCATTATCAGTTTTTCTTTTCTGGTACGGTATTTATAAAAAAAGAAAAACTATTTTGGTACGGTACTCATATCTTTGATTTATTCTTTTTTTTTTTTGACAAAATAAAAGATACTCATTCATTCAAATTGAAAGAGTACATCAATATAATGCAAATTCGCTCAAAACAAAAAGGATGAATTTGTGAACAGATTCACAACATCCATGCTAATAGCATAAAACGGCAAAGTACAAATGCATACACAATGACTATATTTAAATCTCTGGAATAACCATGTTTCCGGATCTGCAACGTGGATGACACTAAAGTCATTGATTGGATATGCACTGGATCGAAGCTGATCTGACAATCTGAAGCGATCAAATATCTGAGAGAAACAAGAAAAACAAACAACGTCGCACAAAGAAGATGAACAACCAACATCGCACGAAGACGACGAAATCACAAAATAAAACGAAATAGATGTGAAAATCACTTATTTCAATAAAAGGGAAATAGAAAAACGAATTAGAGGGGTGATTTTGGGTCAAAAATTGACCTTAAATCACCCCTCTTTGATGGATGAAGGAGAAGAAATTAGGGTTTTTGTGATAGCTCACAATAGAGAAAGGAAAGAGAGATGCCTAATCATAGAATGTATCCCTGTTTATAGGAACAAAGGACGTTATCTTTGATTTATTCTTGAACAACAAAACAATTTAAATGGTTTGAATTAATATGAGTTGATGATATATATGCCGTGGGTCGTGGGATAAATTAATATGAATTTGTTACTAATTTTACAGATATGATAAGTTGCTATCTGTGTGACACATTTTGTCCAATTGTCGGGCCATCAAAACAGCGGGAATATTGGTGGCTGCTTTCGATCTCTCACGTATAAATGATGTTTCCTTACAAAATAGTTCTTTGATTCTTCCACTATATAATCATTTTTTAAGGGTGAAGTCCACTATATAATCATAATCATTTGCTTTATAATCATAATATTCTCTCAATTTTAAATGTTTGAGGTCTTTTTTATATATTAGTGAAACGAGGAAACCTGAAAGATAGATAGCTCAAGTCATTAAGAGATTAATTAAATGATTGTATTTTGAATATTTTAGTTTGGAACTTTTACTTTCAAGTTAAATATGTCATGATAAGATTTATCAAAGTTTATAATTCAAGTTGAAATCAAAATCAACGAAAAATAAGAACATAGGAAATAAAAGTTACAAAACTTATTTACTTTGTAGATATTGTTAGATAGGAAGCATGTTTGACTCCAAAAAAAGAAAATTAAAATGAGAGAGATATTGAGCTTGTAATTGATAGATTGAAGAATAACTAATATAATAGACTCTAACTAATCATAAATAATTTGTAAACTATTAACCAATATCAAAGCAATTTTAATTAATATTTGTTATATATAATTAGAGATTTATTAGATAAAGTTAGATCGAGAAAGATTAGAAACATGCATTCTATTTAACCCTCGTTCTTTTATTTAATGAAACTCATGTAGAGAAAGTGTTATAAAGAGAGTGTTTTAACACTCATTTTGTTAGAGTTTGTTAAATGTGCAAGTTGGTAAGTATTAATTAAAAATTAGTCTTTTTCCTACGTTGAATTTAGGTTTTTTCCAATACACTCTTCACCCTCAGCGTTATTGAATTTGATATGTGTAGATAAATGTTACCTAATTTTAACTAAAATAAACTCTAATACCAATTGAGAAGCTCAGTAAAGCTCAACAAATAACTAAACTAACAAACTTTTAACTTATTTTTCTAACAGCATCTGATAAATCTCTGATTATATCAAACAATATACACATATATCTAAATATATAAAACAAATGATTCTATGAGGATGTTAACAAAAATATTCTAGTACACAATATAAGTGGTCGGCAATGGTTACACATTCAATTCCAAAAACTATAGCACTCTCATAATGTTAGGTCTAGTTAGGTTCTCAATTATTGTATAAAACTGTATGTCAGTAAGTTAAAACCTCTGAGAATTGCTTGAGAAAATGACAAACTCTCTAAAACAGGTAAAAGACAACATACGAATTAATAAAGGGGCCACAAATCTCTTTTATGTGTGGATTAGTAGAATTTGGAGCCACTAATTATACTCTTCATTAGTACCTATAACTTGTGGAAATCTATGGTTTAGCTAGATTTTTTAGGGCTAGTTATTGATTTGCAATCTCTTGTTTTGCTAAATAAGATAACTTAGTGGATATCATTTTGTCAGCTAGCTGATAATGGTGTATACCCTCCACACATTATGGTTTGGATCCTCACCCAATTCAATTATTGGTGAAGTCAGGAATTAAACTTGTGAAAATCAAGTTTAGTAGTATAATTTAGTAAAATAATTTAAATTTCAAATGTATAGTAATATATACGAGAAATTTTAAAAATTATAAGATTATATTAAAACTTGACACGGTCAAACAAATAGAAAAAGAGTTTGTTGTATCACTATCTCAATCAATAAATATATTAGAATTTGATTTACCGACTTCAATTCATTTTTAACATAATTCATAGTGGATAACATTTAAAAATTGACACTTTTAAACACATTAAACTCATATTGTTGCTACTCATTTCAATTGAGTATTTTCTTGAAAAGAAAAATTTGAAGTGCAATTCTAGTTAAGGATTGTGGTTTCTTTATAATTTGCACTTTCTTTGTTCGTTGTTAAAGATTCTAGTTAAAGATTAGTGTAATAAAATCAAAAAACTTAAGTTTTTGAGACTCAATATATTGTGTCAAAAAAGTGTTCATTATATAATATCATATAAAGTTCATAAATATAAATATAAAGATAAAAAATATAGTAGCATATTAATATAAATTGTTTTAAAAAAAGTTTGGAAGGATCATGACCTCTCTTGATTCTCATTCTAGCTATGTCCCTGATTTTCCTATACCTAAGGTTAGGCGTATGAGCTTTCTTTGCATTGAAAAATTTTAGTTAATGGAATCTTCTTTTTGATATTTTTTTTTCTTCAACTTTCCATATAGTGCACACTATCAACACAACTCATTCTTGCAAATTTGATATCACCACCAGATATTTCAAGTATAAGGCTATTCATCAAAGTTAACATTTTAAAATGCTTTCAAAATTGATATATTTATCTCAAAAGTTAGCACTATAAAGTCATACATCCGAACACACACAAAAATACAATTTTCTACAATTAAAAAATAAACTTTATGTGATTAACAGATGGTCATCTAAATCTTTATAAATTAACTGTCAAAAAAATATTTGAATTTTAGAATAAAAAAAATTATAATAGTAGTCTGTTTTGGTATTGAACTTTGGATCTAATTTTGTTGAATGAATGTATAATATTGTACTACTAACCAGGATGTAAGTATGTGGACATTTAAAGGTCACATCAAGATTATATTAGGGGATATGCCCCCCAATTATGTGATAATTATTATAGGAAGATTGAAATTTCGATCCTAAAATGATAAAATTGGTTGCTAAATTAACTAACTACAGAATTATATGTTAATTCAAAAAGATAAAGGAGATTGGGTATGATAATGAAGTTTTTTTTGTGGTGTCTGAGATTCGAAATCTAAACATTGAATATATTATGCATTGTTTTTAACGAACTGAGCTAAGTTTATGAGACTAAAACTTTTATAAAATGAGTAAGTGACGGATTAATAGAGTATTTGAATTCAAATCGATAAATGTGTTCAAATTTAGCATTTGTTCTTTTTCAATTGGTTGATTGTTGCCCAAACTGAGTTACTCTCATATTTTCTTTTTAGTATATTCAAAAGTATCTACTAAAAATGTCCAAATTCGTCTCTCACTAAAATAACTCTCTAACATCCTCTTAATTTCTCATCAATAGAATGACTCATACTAATGCTTCTCTTTAATTTCTCATCAATCAATAAAATAAACCAAATTAGTTCTCTATTGTGAAATGAAATCCCTTTTAAGTCACTCATTCAAATCTTTGTTATCTTTTAAAACATGATAAACCTAATAACTAATTCGTTGTACTTGTGCAAATGAGCTCTGCTCAATACATGGTTGGTTCAAATTTTGTCATAAACCTCCCAAAGCAAACAAGCTTCATCAATACTGAATGTTTAGGTTCCCCATTTAAACAATATGCTATGGCCCCATAGCACTAACAAATACCACTTGATGCACTTTTTGCTGCTCTTTCCTAAAACATTAATTCCCATCCCTAACAATCATGGGTCCCCTATGCATCAATTTTTTCTCAATCTATTTCCAACAAAAGGATGAGGGTGTTTGTCAAATAATTCAAAAATTATGTACTAGCCATTTTAGAGAATTGTTATTTTCCATTGATGGGACCCAATAAATATCTCAATCAAATATTGTTCATAGCATGCTGTTGTCACCAATCAATATAACATGCCATGTATGCACTGTTTTTTTTAATGGCCATGTGGATATTTAGTAATCAATCTAATCTGTCTACTTTCTGTTACATATGTTGCTTTCCGTTACTAAATGAACACGATATTTAATTGACATCAACTTAATTGTCATTTGTTTGTACTCACAACAACTTACATCAATATGTCACTAGAACTAAAATCAGTTCAATTAACAACTAATCAAGTACTTATCTTTCAAAAAAAAACTAATGAAGTAGTACTTAATTAATAGGTGGGGTTTAGCATGGGAAAGGTGAGTTGTTTCCTACCATGGGAAAGATTTTTATGACCATTCGATTAAAGAGGTGTACATATTTTATAATAGACTGTCTATATTATATTTTTTTTCTTTCTTTTCATATTGTCTTCAACCCATAAATACCATGAATACCAAAATTTTATAGAGATCTGAAATCCATGCTTTACCAAAGCCTTTCCAGGTAACATTAATAAACCCAAAAACACATTGATTCTTGGCCTTTTTTGCAAGAACCTAAAAACACATGTAAATAAAAATTACCAAGTCTAAGAATAAAAAAGTGTGGAAACATTGATGAACAAAAAATCAAGTTGAAGACAAACATCAAAATTTGCTCACGGCAATGGTTTTGATTTTGATTTCCTATGAATTAACTTGTTTTGTTTTTAACTTAATTGGTTCAACAAAAAATTAAGTAAAAAATCGAAAACAAATCTTGTTGTGTTTCAAGAAATAATTATATGATTTTTGGATTATAACACTCTGAATTGTTGTCTGTTCATAAGAAAACAAAATCAAATTAATGAACAAAACATTACGTTAAAAACAATCATAAAAAATCTGCAATGGTATTTCTTGTTAACTGTTCTTTAATTTTATTTACCGGGTGTTTTAAGAACATGATGAAGATTGAGTCAGTGGTGGTCAATAAGTGGAATTTGAGAGGTTGTTGTTGGAGGTATGATGGGTGAGTAGAGTCATGGATGAAAGAGAAGGATGATGGAAGATAATGTAAAAATAATCTAGTGTTGAAAGACTATGATAATATTATGTTTCTTACATGATTTAATGGTCATAAAAAACTTTCCCATGATGGGAAACAATTCCCCTTTCCCATGTTAAACCTCACCCAATATATTGTTCAGAACAACTTTAAAGTTAGGGAAATGCTAACCATTGCCCTTAGGGTATTGGATAAAGGAACAAAAATTAAAAAATTTGTATTGAAAAATGATAAAAAGTGGTCAAGTCAATTTGTAAAAAGTTTATAAAATATTGTTTCCAATGTAAAGCTACTAATTTTAGTTACCTTAATCATTGTCCTGAGGGCAATGGTTAGCGAGACCCTTAAAGTTATTAATCAATTATTATTGAAATTGATATTGTTTTTCAGTCTAGGTCGAAATTACTAACCAAATCTTTAAAAACAATTAAAAATTAAAAATCATCATAGAAATCAAAAGTTCTATCTTGACCGGTAAAAATGGTGGTAAGAGGTTAAACCTTAAATATTTTATTATGTGTGTGAGTGCATCTATTTAATTATAGTTTCCTTATTTAGGCCAATATGATATATGACAAGTAAAGGGTCAATATGAGATAGGTCAAGTAAAATATGAAAGGCATCTCTACATACCAAACTATGATAAGTGGATTACCTGACTTGGAGTCTTGTTTCAAGCTAATAAATTGGAAAGAAAATTTTGTCCACAACAAAAATAGAAAAAAAATATATATATATATGAAAAATGTTACTAACAACACGGTCTCTAACAATAATTTTTCATCAAATTACTTTTTTTAGACACAAATTTTTGAATTTGTTAAATTAGATGCAGTAATCATAATCTAACGTGTGTATTTGAGTTCGCTATTACTGCTGCCATTTCATATATTTATCACTCTAAATTTTAAGCAATAAAAAAATATGTTAGAAACGTTTGTGGTGAATAGTGTATTCTTATTTGTTTTTGGGTTTGCCTCCGAGCACTCTTTAAGCATACTAAATTTAGTAATTATTATTTTAAAATATCAAAGTTTTCAATTTTCAATGTGCTGATTACACAAACTTTTATAAAAAGTTATCATTTCTCCCTCAAAAAAATAAATTTATCATTTAAAGTCCTTAACCAGTGCCCCATGGGCATGGTGCACTCGTTAGCACTTCCTTTGTTTTTTTTGTAAGTGGAGCAAGGACAAAGAGGAAACACCGACATCCCGACTAGGTTGGCATCTCGGAAAACCTCCATCATATGCCGTCAAACTCAACAAATTATTAAAAAAGGGGAAATGAAAGTATATACAAAGAGGGGGACTAGGTCAAAATCCTCAGAAAAAAGATACAAGAAATAAAAACAACAGACTATGAAAATATGTAATTAGGCAGATAGCACATTGGACTATGTGCCCCATATTAGCCAACCTCAAACATTCTAAAAAAATATATATATTCATTGGGCAGGCGGCGCAGATGCATCCGTGGAACGGGTACAATAAGGCGGCTTCCAATCGAATTCGTCAACATTTGTTTTTTCTTTTTAGGCAAGACCGGAAAAGATCCAAATCTTGTTGAATAGTGTCGTATGAACATTGATAAACCAAATCAAAATCATTAGGGCAGCATCAACACTAATGTAGAACCCAAGGCAATTCCGGGTTTCATTCATGGAATCATTTGTTACATATTGGTTATCATCATCCTAGAAAAAGAATAAATTGGGATAAAGAATTAATTCAGGACCACAAAATCATCACAACTTTTTCTTTTCAGCATTTTTTATTGTCTGATTCTCTCCACGAAATGCCTCGTCCTTCAACTACCACATCCAATGGTGACATAGTGTTTAATTTGTTGATTTCATGATCATATGCTAATAAATTATTGTCAAGCAAAATAAATCGACTAAACAATCTACAAATTAAAGCAGAAAAGAGAAAGAATTGGGAATTTCAAATATATTTACTCATAAAATAATATCTGAAAATCACCCAAAAAAAAAACATCTGAAACATTTTTTATTTTTTTGTTGTTGTTTATCATCATCATCCTGAATAGAAAAAGGTAATAGGACCACAAGATTATTGCCTCAAAAAAAAGACCACAAAATTATAAGTAAACAGGTTTTTTTATTTGATTTTGTCTAGCTATAGTTGTTTTTCCCGTGAAACACTTCTTGTCCATAACTGAATCCCTCAAGAACTTCCGATTATGCCACCCACACACATATAGTCTATATAGGTTATTCACTCAACATAATCTCAAACTCTAAATCTAAAGCTCATGTTGATTTATGTGGAACACCAACGAAAAGATTTAAACAAGTAGTTTCGAAGCAATGAATTATATTATTCACCAATGTGCAAGGAAAGAGATTATTGATCGGTGTGCAAACAGAATCACCAATTAACGATTATGAATATGCAGTGTTCGTGGGTGCAAAACCCTAGCAGAGCTAGGTCAAAAACCCCAAAAGGATTCTTAATAACAATAGGTAAAATCAAACATTATCTTCAAATTTAGGCTAAAACATGAAGGAATGGAAAGGGTAATGGTATCGTATGTGTGTCCGTAAAAATTCACCCTACTTTACGGAACGATATCAAATTGTCAAAAGTCTAAAAAGTAAATAATAAATTTCCTACTGAAATCGTGGGTTTCGTCAAATACCCTTCTGAAATTGCATAACGTTAATCAATTTACCCCCTCCGTTAAATTTTTCTGTTAACTGTTTACGGTTATGATCAAATACCCCCCCTGAAATTTTGCACTTAAGTGCAAAATGCCCCCTAAAATTGAAAATTTATATTTTTTTTATCCTTGATCCAAAAGATATTAAAGGCAAACAATTAATAATTATTGATCATATAAATCTTTGTGGAATGTATCTTTATGGAGCTATTGGTCATATAAATCTTTATAGAAGGTATGTTACTCTCATGTGTTTTAAATATATACATATATAGAAGACATTTTTTTACACAAGTTGGTAATTATGTTAGAGTATGCAGTCATAAAGTACAACATATATAAAAGACATTTTTTTACTCAAGTTGCAACTTAATTAATGATATAACTTTTATAATGCAGGAAATGTCGTATCTATTAGATGCAACATGTGAAATAGATTATGTCATAGACCTTCTGCATGAAGCCGGTATTGTTGGAACAAAATGTGTTTCACAATAAACCTTAATGAATTTTGATGATAACAAGGTATTAAAAATTGTCAATTGGTTATTGTTAATAATTGTTCAAGTGTACAGGACCATAGGCAAAGTCAATCAATTTCAATAGGTCTTGGAAGAACAATGGAGAGCAAAGGAATCCAAAGCATCTGAAGAAAACTGCGTCTGAAGCTAAGAAGTGCTTCTGAAGTAATGACGTCATCAGAAGCAGAAGTTCATCAGAAGCAGAAGACCATCAGAAGCAAGATTTCACCAGAAGCTATATCATCACCAGAAGCTATAAGTGATCGGTAAATTTAAACTGACGATACAAAGGAGCTGTTTTTCGTTTCAACCTTGTCTAAGATACCACATTGTACTACAAAGTTATGGGATAGATATCAATTTTTGCTGCTATGGCATTTTTGTCTTGGTGTATTTCAAGAGCTTGATATCTTTTTAATGTTTGGTTTTTAGTTTTACCTTCTTTGTAAAAAAATTATCTTGCTCCTTGTTGATAAATATGAAATATGAATGAAAAGGCTGCACATGACAAAACCATGATTTCTTTGGCATATATTCATTCATTTTCTTGTGAATAGAATTTTTATGACAATAGGTACAATATACTACTTGAAGAACAAATGTATGATTTTTGGTAAGAAAAAAAAATCTAAATTTTTAAGTTTAGGGGGCATTTTGCACATAAGTGCAAAATTTTATGGGGGTATTTGATCATAACCGTAAATAGTTAACAGAAAAATTTGACGGATGAATAAATTGATTAACGTTATACAATTTCAGAAAGATAATTGAAATTTTATTAATTTCAAGGTAATTGACGAAATTTATAATTTCAGAGAAAAATTAACTATGTACTTAAAAGTTTAAATTGTTTAAATATTTTTAGCATACGTAAACTACACCAAAATTTAGCGGGGTTAAACAAATGGGACTGCATACATTTCACCCATGCATTTCATCTCAAAAAGTTATGACCTTTTTGAGACTTTGTTTAATGTGTGTATAAATAAAATAAATAGTATTGCATTAGCTACAAATGTGTTTTTATTATTGAATCAATAAATTTTTATCATACATATATTTTGATTTAATTGTGAAATTTATTAATTTAATAATTAAAATTATTTTGTACAAATGCAAGACTTGACTCACTTATCATAAAATTAACCTATTTTTTATTAGTCAAATACACGTTCATGTGTCCCGTTGAAAATATTTTCGTACCAATTAACATTGATGTATAGAAAATTGATTGAAAGAGACACGTTGTATGTAAGATGCGAAAAAAAATTAACTATTGCTATATTTTTTTAGCAACTTCAGCTATAACTGATAATAGGATTTATACTAAAATGCATATTTTGCCCCTCTAAATTTTTAAAATAGCAATTTCGAGCCTTTTAACCCCTTAACCATAGCTTATTTGACAATATTGAGACCTCCTTAACTTATTTGACAATAGTGAGCCCTCCATCTATTTTGACATGATCGATGTTTACGTAGATGATGTGACACATGTTGGTTGTATAAATATTGTTGATAAAACATTTCTTAAGCTTTTCAAAAAAAAAATATTTCTTAATTATTTAAATCATTAAAAAAAGTATTTGGTGAATAATGTTTATATATTTGAAAAAATATTAAATCATCAATATTTAATTGATTATTATGTTTCACGTCATCTACATAAGCATTGACAAGTCAAAATAATCTATGGGGTCTCACTTTTCGAAAAATGGCTAAATTGTGAGGTAAAAAAAATGCTATTTTAAAAAATGGAAATCAAAATCGTCGAATTTTAAAACTTTGGCTACAGAATTCAAGTGTATATTTGATTTCAATTTTGGAAGGGCCATAATTGATTATGGGCAAGTATAACCGATTTTGGTATGTTTAAATATTTTTAAGTAAATTTGATCTTATTTGAAGTAAAATTTATAGTTTTAAACTTCTACAATTGATTTTAACTTTGATTTTTTCAGTCAATTCACTTTTATTTAAATATATCTAAACTTAAACTATTTTACGATCAACTTTTTTTTTTACCATAATATTAATATGAAGTTTTTACCATTCACTTAAACGGTGATTAATCTTTGGTAAGAACCCACGGGACACACAGTTTGGATTCTTTCATGTCAAACATATTTTTTTCCATATGTATGAGCAAAGAAATGAACCCATGATCACAAATTTAAAGTTAAAGAGCTCAAATCCTTCCCCACTTACCAATTCATTTTTAATCACGAAGAGTTAAATATAGTATCAATTTCCATATACAGAAAACAAACGAACACAATATTTAATTTGTATCAAGTTCAGATATACTCCATGAACTAAAATCTAAGGTAGCAACACAAGATACGATGCACCAATACAATACTGACACGAAAATACGAAGGGAAAAAAAAATGTAAGGTGTGGAAGCAAGCAAGAATTTGGTGCTGAGGAAGAATGTGTGGGTTTGAAAGAGAGAAAAATGAGGCAGAGAGAAGAAGATTCCCATGCAGATGTACATGTACTAGTACAGTAGTAACTGAATAATAATGAATTATGAAATGATAGGTCAGGTCACAAGTTACTCACAACACATCTTACATTGGGGCCTAAACCGTACCATAGGTTGGACCTACTGCTGTTGACAATGTTTTTAAATAATTTAGTTAATGGTTTTTGTTTGGTTGGTACTTGTGTTGTTGCGTCCAAAACTCGTCACCCCCCACAATTTACTCTCTCAAAACTCACAACCATAAATAAAACTTTGCTTAAGCATTGGAATGTGCATTTTTGGTTCAACATTATCACCAACTATGTCTGAAATCTATCTAGGCTCCATTGTCATTCAATAGTCATATCTCTGTGTGATATGACTCTCACTGTCCACGGCCCTCCCAGACCAGACCAGACCAGCTAGCTATTCATTCCACACACTCAATTGTGGTTCTTGTTCATCTAATTATTACACTAATTATTCCTCTTTTTGTCATCTGTCTCTCTATTTTTGTTTTTCCAATTTCAAAATCATTTTTTTGTTGTTCTAAATAGCTAAACAGTCCTCAGGTTATGAGGGATTCTAAATTGTTAAAACTTTAATTGAGTTTTTGGTAAGTGTATATCAATTTTCTTATGATTTTATATTATATTTCTTTTATTGAATGGATTTTATGTGACTCTTGTCGTTTTAAGAATGAATCTAACGTAAAATTAAAGGTTTCATTTTTCAAAGTAAAATAATTCACATAAATATAACTCAATTGGTAAAAAAATGTTACGTTGTAAAAGAATATTACGCTATAAAAGAGTCGAGGTTTAAACTTTGACTTTTTCATTTATTCATCTTAATGATGAATTTCTCTAATCAACGTTGGATGGATAAATTCATTAACAATTTTTTTAAAATGAGTTGGATGGTAAGAAACTAAGCTAAACAACAATGTCATCTTTTCTCTATAAATAAAATGTCATCTTTTTTATCTTAGTTAGCAAAAGATAAAAATAATAATAAAAATATTTAATCACTTTGATCGACCTACTATCGGTTCTGTCCATGTAATTTTTGAAAAATATACTAGTAAAATTTAAATAAGTACTATATTACCTAATTTTAAAATTAATAAAAGCTTATTTAAATATGTAAAACTTAATAAAAAATAATATATTTAGAAAAAGTTTTAAAATTTTAAATGTTTATAAATTATTTTATCAAAAGAAATGTTTATAAATTATTAATTGAGTAAATTACACTCCCTCCTCTCAAAGATGTTTGAATTACACTCCCCTTCCCTCTTAATCAAAACATATTAGAAAACATTTCACCCTAAGAGAAGTTTGAATTACATTCCTCTCCCTTCTTATGTTAAAATCTACATTTTACTCCCTCAATTTTTTTTTATTTCTAATAATCTAGCAAAAAAATGATAATCTAACACACTTCGAAAAAAATAGTATTGCGGGTCTATTTTAATATAATCAAAATTTGAATACATATTTTTCGCTATTTTTTATTCACAATTTCATTAACATTATAGTTTTAACCCTATTATAAAATATGAAACAACCAAAGATCAAATTAAAATATGTGAAAAATTACTAAAGACAATAAAGTATGGTTATTTAAAAGTTAATTTTATACTATAAAAAATTTATACTATGGTTATTTCATATTTTAAAATTAGGTAATATAGTACCTATTTAAATTAGGTAATATAGTACTTATTTTTAAATTAGGTAATATAGTACAATAAATTGATCGACCTACTATGGTTATTTAAAAGTTAATTTTATACTATAAATTATAAAATTAATAGAAAAATATTTAAATTTAATTATCATTGACGTTTAAATTATAAAGAAATTAATTTATTTTTCTGAAATGGTTGTTCAAAATTAGTATAATATCATAAAAATATTTATTTATGTTAAAATAGAATAAAGTGTAGTGAATATTTAATTATTAAGGGAGAGAGTTGTAATTGAAGCATCTTATAGGGAGAGTGTAATTTACTCTTATTAATTTGATTTGATTAAATGCATAAAACTTACGTTTAATTGATAATTATGATAAATTAATATACCGCTAAAGTGGCATAAAAATGAAATAATTGAATAAAGCAACAAAAAAGAAAATGGATCAAGTAGAGCCATTGGACCCGCAATAGTAGGGTTGGGCTTAACAATGTCAAAGACAATAGCAAGTGGGTCGGTCCCATCCGACCATTTATGTAATTGAGTCTATCTGACCTGAGAGAGCTTACTAGACTATTTCATTTGACGACTCTAAAACTAGGGATATCAATGTAACCATCTCATATCAGTATGGATGGTCGTTAGATGATATTTCGCGAATTTGTCATAGATAATTTTATCAAACTATCTTACACTAACAAATACGGACTTTGTTGTCATTTCTCTATTTCGAAACTTATTTGTGGGCTTACTCTTAATTCAATTTGATATGTTCTTGTTCTAGTTGGTATTTTAAGCTTCTCTAACAACCCAACAAAGAGTACATGCATTGATTTTTATTTTAAAGAAAAGAGTACATGCATTGATGTGTATGTCAAAAGATTTAGAGTAGACTTATATAGTGCATATCAATGCTTCAAATTTCACTCTATTTAAATGTGGTTGAAGGATGTTATTTTTTATTTTTTTTAAGGAGTTGAAGGATGTTATTTAAATATTTAAAAGTTGACCAACACCTTATAAAATTATATAATATATAGCTATTGAATTAACTCATAGAAAGAAAACAAAATCTAATCTAGATCATATACTTATATACACGGCAATGAAATTGTTGCCCGAATCTTGACAAAATAACAATTGTTGTCCAAATAACAATTTTTCTTATAAATGTTAATAGAATACAAGTAACTTTAAAATTTCACATGATATACATATACAATTTATCAATCCAAGGAGCTTGAATGTGACCACTTCTAGCAGTATATGACTGATTGACTCATGCAAGCATCGTGGACAGTTGACATCTTTTCTGCATTTGTAGTAATAATATTTCTGACGCATAAGTAAAAGCTCTTTCTTCTCCATGGACTATATGGTCCATGCTTTGGAGTAAGATTTTTCCCATGTCTGAGTTATCTTACTATCTTAATAGAATTAAAAAAAAAAATCTTTTATTTAGAAATGGATTGACCAAATCTAGAATTATGTTTTCGACTATCACTGCTTATTAATTAATCTGTACAATACCACAACAATACAATCATATAATTAAATGCATAATAATTTGCTGTAATCGTAGTTATTATTTGCAAATTATACTCCACACATTTGGAATTTTGTTTCACAAACCGTACATATAGTAGGTATATACAGAAAATATAAAGCGTGGATGAATTTGATCCAAATATTTGCTCTTGGTTTGTACAACAAATATAATTGACCACTGTATCGTTTGGTAAGCATCAATACGTTGCACGAGTTATCTAAAACTAACCCCTTTCACTTTTTCTGTCATTCTTTTTCTACTTTACTCTGTAAAAAAACAACAGAAAATTGACTACAAGAAAACCTCCACACGAGGTGCATCAGCACCGCACGCTCAGCCCCATATATGTCTCATAGTTAGTGTGTATTTGATGTAGGTCAGAATTACGGTGATTTTTCTAAACGTTATACTCCCTCTGTCTCTTTTTATCTGAGTTTTTTTTTTTTCTTTTCACACATATTAAAAAAAAATGTCTAAGTGAAAGAGAAAGAAAAATAGTTTTGAGTGTCTTGTTAAGTATTAGTGCAAAGTAGAATATATTAAATTGGGAGTGATGAAAGTAGTATTAATTAGAGTTATAATTGGAAAAAAAAATAATTATTATTGTAGTGAAAAGTGAAATAGATCAATTTTTTTTGGACAATATTTTTTTGCAAATAGCTCAGTTATTATGGAACGGAGGGAGTACTATACAACTCTTTCCGTCTTATAATACATGATACAGTTGACCTTATTGCATCCCAATGCATAATTTTAAACTTAAATATTTTGAATAATATGCTAGAAAAAATTATGAAAATTTGATACTTTGAAAATACTTATCGAGACGAATCTAACGACATCGTATATGACATTATTTATCTTTGTATATTAATAGAAAAATATGGTCAAAGTAAGTTAAATCAAAATTGAAAATTTTCAAACGAGTCATCTATTGCGCGACGGAGGTAGTACTATCCGGTGTGATTTTAGACAATTTACGAGGTATTGTTTTTGAAAAATTATGATAACTCACTCTGATTCTGATATATTTAGTTTATGTTTGGTTCTTCTTTTAACGTAATTAAAATTAATTTTAAAGGTGTGTAATTGATTCTCGTATGTTTGGTTGTATCTAGTACATCTTTCGGTATTATTATAAGCAAAACTTTGCATTTTAGATTAATTTAATTAATTATGTATATAGTGTTTTTTTGTAGACCACATACATAATTCAATAAATGAATCTAAAATGCAAAGTTTTGTTTATAATAGTGACCGGAGGGTGTAATATTTATTAAGGTCATTGTAACCATTGTCGGTTAAGGAAGTAAATATAAAAATTTCTCATAAAAAACAACAATTTTTTTCTTTTTATAAAGTTGAACATTCTACTTTCATCACTTCCTAATACAAAGTTTCTACATTAGTTTTTGTTAACTAGTGTTTGTTCCCTATTTATTATTATGTCATTGATTCTATTTGAACCTGTGTTTTATAATTTTTTTATTTTAGAATTTATTTTTTATATAAATTTATTTATAGTTCAACTTATTTTACATGAATGTATCCAAATAAAAATTATTTTTAGTCAGAATGACTTCTAACCAAAATCAATTCTACAAAATCAAATCTCGTTGCACAACCAAACATGTAGTCCTCTCTTTTTATAGAAGTAGTTTAGAAAAATCACGGGTATTAAAAAAGGTTGTTTAATAAAATTGTGATAAATGTGCGTGACTATTACTAGATTGCCCTTAATTTAATATATATTTAATTTTAACTTTTCATATACCAAGACAAATTTGTAGTATTAATAAAAAATTGTATATGGTAATTTTTTTTGTATCTTCGTAAACTTAACTAAGTTGGTATGGAAAAAACATATATGCAGAGTTATTGTTCAATTTCGGACACCATAAAAAAAAAATTATTTTAAACTATTACCACGTGACCATGCCCCTCTAAAACCAACCACGTGCCATAACTCACCCCCTCACATGATAGTTTAAACCCACTTCAATTTTTACCTCCTACTACACTTGAAGATAAATAAATACCACGCAACAACCCTCTTCATTTCCAAAACTCATAACACTCTCTCTCAACGCATTCAATTTCATTTCAAAGTACACTCAACAACAACAACAACAACAACAAAAAATCTTCACAAAACTATTCCAATTTCTATGATATTTGTTGATATTGTTCCATCATGTTAGAGAGTGGTAGTGGACGTGATTCTGGAATGAGTTTAGAAACATTAAACTCCAACACACAACGAACTTCATTAAGCAGCGGCAGTGAAAGCATTTGCAGCACCAGCTTCAGCCGTCTCTCCTTCGACCTACTTCCATCCTCCTCGCCGGAATCTCTCTCCATCAAACCTCATCGTTCCTCCGACTTCGCCTACACCGCCATCCGCAAATCCGGCCTCACCTTCCGTGACTTCCATCTCCTCCGCCGTATAGGCGCCGGCGACATAGGCACCGTTTACCTCTGTCGCCTCCGTGACTCCTCCTCAAATGAACTCCTTTACGATGATAACACTTCCTTCTACGCCATGAAGGTTGTTGATAAGGACGCTGTTGCTCTTAAGAAAAAGTCTCATAGAGCGGAAATGGAGAGAAAGATACTTAAGATGCTTGATCATCCTTTTCTTCCTAGTCTCTATGCTGAGTTTGAAGCTTCTCATTTCTCTTGCATTGTTATGGAGTTTTGTTCCGGTGGAGATTTGCACTCTCTCCGTCACCGCCACCATCGTAACCGCTTCTCTCTTTCCTCAGCAAGGTAAACCACCTCTTTTGTTCTTTTCCCTATTTAATATAATAAATGAAGTCAAAATATGAAAAAATAAATTAAATTGTAACATGCCAAAGTAGGTCATCGAGTCAAGAGTTATAAACAAAGTTATGTCATGACTCGAAGCTATGTCTGTCTCGACTTTGATGAATCTCATTTCCAACTGTGTATTAAAATTAAAATTAAAATTAATTGGTTGTTGATATTATTGTTACAGGTTTTATGCGGCTGAAGTACTGGTGGCATTGGAGTATCTGCACATGTTAGGAATAATCTACAGAGATTTAAAGCCGGAAAACGTGTTAGTCAGATCGGACGGTCACATCATGCTCTCAGATTTTGATCTCTCACTAATTTCCCATGCAATCCCAGCGGTTGAATCATCACCAGACATTTCCCCTGATGATCCACCAGAATTTACCTGCACTCGCCCACGTTCCATTGCAACTCCCTTTGCCTGTCTTTCAAAGCAGCTTTTCCGGTCTAAAAAGGTTCAATCATTTCAATCAAACCGGCTTTTTGTAGCTGAACCGGTTGAAGCACGGTCTTGTTCATTCGTGGGAACACACGAGTATGTTTCACCGGAAGTAGCTTCAGGAAACTCACATGGTAACGCTGTTGATTGGTGGTCGTTTGGAATATTCATCTACGAGATGGTGTACGGTAGAACACCGTTTGCGGGTCCTACAAACGAAGCAACGTTGCGGAACATTATTAAGAAGCCTCTATGTTTTCCTACAGCCACGCCTTCAAGTGCGCTTGAAATGCACGCGCGAGACCTAGTGTCTCGTTTGCTTAACAAAGACCCGAGCCGTAGACTCGGATCAAAACGGGGTGCGGCTGAGGTTAAGTCGCATCCCTTTTTTGTTGGGCTTAATTTGGCGTTGATTCGGATGGTTACGCCTCCGGAAGTTCCTGGGTTAAGAAGGCAGAAAACGACGCCGTTAGGTAACGGTAGTAGAAGTTCCAGTAGACAGCAACCAGCGTCGTCTTTTGATTACTTTTGAGAATCTAACGTTGGCCGGTTTTTGCGCCACGTGTACGGTCGGTGCCTCTAGATGTTTTTTAAGATAATAAAATGGCGGATGACGTATATAAATATGTGTATATTTATTCATGCTGCCTTTTTCTTTTTGTACTTTTTTTATTAACTAAAAATATTATTATAGTTTATATTTATATTCACATTTCTTGCCTTTCATCTGCATCATTGCGTACTTATGTTAACTACATAATTTATCTTTTTGAAAGGCGAAAAGAAAGGATTTTATATAGATGAATGTTTGAAGTAGGATTGTGGTATGAGTATGATGGCATCGATCGCAATAGGTGCCTTCAAAAGCTGAATTTGGGGTTGCTGTCTTTCCTATTATGGAATGGTTGAGTAGGGTGGAAGAGGACGGTGTAGAAATAAATAACTTGACATTACTAAATACGGAAGATTCCTAGCTTAATTTTTCATCATCGTGCTTTGAGATTCACACAGACACGGAGGAGAGGGAGCACAAACACAACTAGGCTTGATTTCTGTTCCTATTTTTACCGGCTCACATGAATGAATAACATTTTAGATATTTATATTTTTATCCCCTTATTCAATTTCCTAAGAACAATGGTTAGCATTCTTCAAATTATAAATATAATGATCTTTTTTTTCTTCTTTCCGAGATGCATCTGCGGTTAAAACCGGAGTATTAAACTTGAAGTTGGATTATATATGTGGACACACTATTACCTTTAATTACTTCAACTTTTTTATATTTATGTCCAAACATATTTTATTTAGGGTTCATGTTCAATTAAGTATTTCCTTTTTAACAATTGAAAAGAATTTTATTTACTTGTTAATAGTCAATGATACCAGTGTTTGACAATGTGGAAAATAAAAATGGCATAGACAGAGAACCATTTATTGGAAATTGAGCTGCTACCTGCTTTCGGCTTTTCAGGCCTAAAAACCTCTTCAACACACGATAGGGCTGTGCCTATGTCTGGTAGAGTAGTTATCTAGCTAGAATTGAAGTGGTAAATATACATATTCCATATTGTTAAATACTCCTCTTTATTCCACATACCATGTTCCTTCTTAGTTTAACATTATATCAAAGTTAGGCTTTGTAATATTATTATTATGATAAATAAAAAGCACATTTCAAAAAGAAGAATTAAATAGAAGGCCAATGTTGGTTTCTGGTAGCATTATTTACCAACAACTATGTTCACATCAACAGTTCTTAATTATATTTCTTATTATGTGGACACACTATTACCAATCAATTTCAATAAAAATTCAGTATTTTCACATTGTTGATGGTCTTATATTTGTCATAATTGGATTGCTCAATATAATACAAGTAGTTAAGCATTTAAACTTCCTTCATAACACTTTACTAACTCAATATTTATGCTAAATGAATCTTTATAAATGAAATTATTCATCACATGGTGATAGTATTTGGCCAAGATGTGCGATTCACGTAAAGAATTGCAAGACTTTAAGAGGATATGTTTTGACATGTCACAACATGCATTGTATAACCATATACAACTTTTTACAACTTGTCAATGATGCGTTTCTTAAAATATATATCAGCATGTTGTTAACCCAAGAATCGATACCTACACCCCCAGCTCATTGAAATTCAATGTTTCTCTACTTTCAAATGCCATTTTCAACCTTTTAGTCTTTACAGATATGTGCATATAACATTTTAATGTCATTCTCATCTGTATAGCTGATTCAATTCTTTTCTTTTGTTTCCTTTTTTTCTTTGCCCATGCTTTAGAATGTCTCCAACTTTGTTTGATCTGCTTTTGTATCGAACAGGTCTCTTAACCAAACATATAACTAATGCTTCTAGAAACTGTTACAAGCTTCAATAGGAATCCACTTTTGTCTGCTTGGACATCATTTTATCACTCATTTTCATTGAATTCAATTATGCTAGTTGATGATTAGTTTTTTTATTCAACTCTAACTTGATAAACAAGTAATTCAAAGCCTTAATTTTTGTTATAAATCAATATTTAAAAATGTTTGATATATATTGATCTGAGGTGGACCAAGAACGATGATCAAAGTTGGTGAGAGCACGACCGATGATGGTGACTGAGTTCATCGGCAAATATGTTGTACCTGTAAAATTAAACAAAATTATTCCACATTGCTAATTTATTGTGAACACGTTTGAGATTTATTTTGTTTCTTGGTCAAGAAGTTTAATGGTCCGACTCTCACACATCAATTGTAAAGAAGTGAAGAATCAAATGTTCAAACTCAAACTCTACATATTAATGACATGACAACTATGTACAGCTATAATCGTGTAAGACTTATTTTAGTCTCCCAAATATTATTTCAAAATCTAATAAGGTAAAATCAAAATAAACATCTCTCAAATTAGTTGTTTTATTTGTGAAACTATGAACGAGAAATTAGGCACGTATCCAATAACTGTTTAAACACATTAAAAAAAAGTATACGGTACACATCAAAAGAATCCAAGGTCTAAGGCATCAGAATAATTATAGAAATTGACCTTCAAAGAACATTTTTCTAGTCTTCGTATACTAATATAAAAAGGAAAAAGTGCATGAAGTTGCCGTGATTTTTTTTGTCAAATATGCGCTTCTAGTTCTTATACATATTCCATTTCACTTAATCACCAAATTTTAATTATTGTGAAAATAAGTTCTTATGTTGATATGAATTCATTCATTGATCGTTTTCAATCCTTCTCCTTTGTTTCCACTTGCTTCCATCCCTGCCAAACAGATCATAGATCCCAAAAATATGCCAAACACATTTTGTTGAACCAATTTAAAAATATTTTTTGGTTTGAATGTCGACTAAGTAACTTTGATAATTTTATGAACAAAAAAAATTGATAAATACGGTAGATGTGTTACATGTGTAACAATGCATGCATGGTGAGAAAAGGGAGGTAGCAGTGACTTTGGTAACTGGGCTTGAAGTTGAATCGTTACAAGAAGCCCAAAATATTTTGAAAGATGTTGTTCACACTTCATTCAATATAAGGAAATCCCAGTAATTTATCAATATAATCTCATCGACAGTTAACTGCCGATGAATTTTAACCGACGGTAATTAACTGCCGATAAAAATTTACATTTTTTTTGTGTGTTTCAGCCTTCTTAGAAGTATATACATCAGTATTCAAATATTTTACATGGATACGAGTGTTTTGTGATGACTTTTGCTCGTAAGTCTAATATTATAACACTCTCTTTGAGCTACTATTAATATTGATTATTTATGTAGTAAGTTTTTGACTAGAATCCATATACTTAAAAATATAATGATTTTTATTGGGATGTTATATAAAAATCCAATTTTTAATTTAGTTTGGTACTATTCTCATTTCAATGGGACAGCTACGTTGATCCTTTGTCACCATTTAAATGAATTAGTTGACCTTAATTTCCACCGACATGAACCAAGCATGTCAACAAATTGTTATGATTATAATTTATATATGACGCAAACTATGTTAAGTTGGAAACAAAACTGTATTAGTTGACTATTACAAGTATTGGGGCAAGCAAGGATGAGAATTGTTGATATCCTGCTCTTACTTGTCTAGTAACTGCCAACTAAAGTAAATAACATAGTTTAGTTATTTGTCCCTTTCATAGATTTTATTTATTTATCATCTTGAAAGTTCAATGTAATATTGAGTATTTCTTTGTCTAATGTAACATCAATTATTATTTTGTTAATAATACTTTTAAATATTTATTGTTTAGAGTTACATATGTTAATAAATGATTTCATTAAAGGATTGCAATATGATGTGATCCAATAAGGATTCAGCACATAAGGATCTTTGACCTTTGTGTAAATTTCTTGAATGAGATAAAAAATGAAGGAAAATAGAAGGAAAAACTAAGAAAGTTAACCAAATTAGGAATAGAAAGAAAACATAAAAAATGGAATTAATGAGAAGTGGGAAGAACAATCGTCACATTCAAGAAGAACGATAAGATTGAATTGCAGATCCGCCACAAGAATATGATGCTCTTGATAAAGATCTAAATTTGGTTCATCAAACAACCTAGAAGAGCAATACTAACTCTCGCTTTCAATCAAAGATTGAAATATCAAATTGTGTATTAACCTCCTAAAAAATGAAAACAAGATTGTTATTTATACCTACATATTGGCCATCACCTATAAGTCCGAATAAGTAACTAAAAAACAAGGAGCTTTACACAACTTCAAAATAAAAGCAATCTAAGAAGTTAAAGAGCCTAATGTTAAGCTTATAAGGTTTTAGCATTTTCTTGTCTTGTAAAAGCATTGTTCGAGATTCTTTATTTATGGTTTCTTGTTGCCATGAAGTCTATAATATATGTTTTGGTTAATCAATTATATATGTATTTACAAACATAAATGGTTAGAATATTAATAAAAAAGGATAAATATTTTGTAACAAAAAAGAATCGAAGGAGTGCTTATACTTCAACAAAGAAAACAACAGGTACACTGCCAAGGTTGTAATCACAAGATGTTGAAACATTAAATACTTAAAAAAAAAAAAAATCTTAATGTGAGTTTGAACGTGGTAATTGAATTTTTTTAAAAAGATATTGAATTCTTAGCAATTTAAATAAAATTTTAGACTTGGGTGTTGGTACCCTGTTATCTGTTTTGAGGGTCAGCACTCAAAACCCCACACTTGGGGTTGTCCCTGCTTGAAATATTCGTATGACTGAATAATGGCTAGTTGACTACTGGGCTTGTAAATTGAATTTAAATTAAATTGAAATGTAAAGAGTTGTTGTGCTCTACTCTGGCATTGAATAGCGACGAAATGACCGATACTAATATTCAACTGTACTTGTGCAATTTCAGACCGGTAAACTTAAAGTTTTGTCTATGGCTTGCAATCTGTTGATGTGGTTTTACCATGATAAACATCTAAAAAAAACTAACATACTATTTGAACCATCACCCATCATCATCAAAATTGATTGAATGCAATGAGAAGGTGGTTTGAGAATTTGGGAATTTAGAGATTTAAAATCAATTGATAACATGTTAAAATTGTCTATGATGTCACATCACCTCCTAATTGTGTACAAAAACATATCAACCCAACTATTTTTGATACTTATCGTACCCTAAAACTAACGTCAAGGGTAGAGTTGGAAAATGAGTCGAGTCGAACCGACTTGATTTGTCTAAGGTTGACTCAACTTGATAAGAATTGGTTAAGCTCAAAAATCAACTTGAGTTCGAAACAAACTTTTTTTTAACTCGAGTTCGACTAGTTTAAAGTTCATGAACAGCTCAGCTCGGCAATTCGGTTTGACTCATTAGGTTCAACTCATCTGCTCGAATTGCATATTTCAAAAGTTTTTTTTTTTTTTTTACATTTTATTTCGTCAAAAGTATATGTCTTTGACCTTTAAAAAAACAAAAAAAAAAAATTTAAATAAAACTATGAAGCATGTTCGTCTCAAGAGTCAAGACCATATGTGGAACATATACCGCCGGTATAGGTTTTACATTGTATTCGTCATGCACTGCTCTTATATATATATATGAGAAAATATCATATGAGAATGATATATTTATGTGAGAATATGAGAATGAATTTTCAGCTTTTGGATTAAGATTTAATGGCTGAGATTAAAAGCTCCAATTAATTAATAACTATGTTTTGCTGTAGCCTACCACAGGAGAATCAATAGAATTCCAAACGATTCCCACCTCCTGTAACAGTGCTTGCACGGCTTCCTTCATCTTCTGTACTCGTCACCAACCAACTCCACAAATTATTCTCTCTTGTAAATCCAAAATAACAGTAATCGTTGAAATTAGGTTTGACTCTTCTTCATCGTGGCTGATTTTGCTTGTGCCTCCGACGGCGTTCGATTCACGATTGAAGATCTGAAACCGCTTTTCCCCTCATCTTGTGTTTTCAGCTCTATGTGTTTCGTCTATATCATCTTTTTGTATAAAAGAAAAATAAAAAAATATAACAAGATTAGTTTACTTTTAACTTCATTTTTAGTTGATAGAGATCGTAGATCTCAAAGGATGAGCAATCACTACTTGTGTTTGTTAATTGGAATCCATAAGATTGAGATCCACTTTTTCTGAAGCAATATTCATCAATATTATAACAGAGAAGAAGCTTTGTTTCTGGTTTGAAGAACAAATCTTAACGTCAATGGTGGTGAAGGTTTGTAAAGAGCGCTAACAGTGGGAGAAGCTTGGTAATTGGTGGAATACTAATGGACTACAGCAAGACATAATTATTAATTAATTGGAATTTTTAATCTCAGCCATTAAATCTTAATCCAAAGGCTGAAAATTCATTCTCATATTCTCACATAAAAATACCATTCTCATATGATATGTCATATATATATATATATATATATATATATATATATATATATATATATATATATATATATATTTCTCCTCTCTAATATTTTCAAAACTTCCCGATGTGGGATTATTTTTGTGCACATGTTTGTTTAAAAGCCTTGCTAAGATTTTTAATCAAATTAGTAATAATTCCTATAAAAAAATGCATAATTATTAGAATAAGCTTGTAATAGATCACATGCAAGAATGGTCCTTGTTAGATGTCTTTAACAAGACCAATAAGGAAAACTACCATAGAAACTAAGGAGTAAGAATCATAGTTTTAAAACTCGGTCCGGTCATCGATTCGGCAGGGGTACTGAGTCACTGGGTTAATGGTCGAACCACTGGGTCATTGGTTGAACCGCATGACTGAATCAGATTAAACCGAATAACTCGGTTTGATGACTTGGCCTTAAGAATAATTTTTTATAGGTATTTAATCAGATTAAATCGGATTGAACCGATGACTCGGCCACTTAAAAACTAAGAAACTGACATGTAACATTATTTTTATAATAGTATTTCGCAACAAAAAAAAATGTATAATAGTATTTGAATAATTTACATTTTGTTGATAGGAAATAGTTTTGTTTTGCATATCAATTAATTTTATGATTGTTGTTGTTTAAGTATTATATTATATTTAATAGTTGTAAACAAAATAATATTTTTAATAAAGATCTGCTCTTCATGAAAGGAAAAAAAACGTGTTCTATTAATGAAAAAATTGAAGAGGTTATACACTTACATATATAATAAATTGCATTTGTTAACATAAACAGGAGGTTAATGCAGTGGTTAGGTTCTAGTGATTCACTCTCATGTTCATAGTTCGATTCTTACCACTATAAAAAAATTTAATAAATAAAATAAGTATTAAACCGGTTCGCTCGAAAAATCGGCCGAGTCACTGATTTTTTCCGTTTTAAGCGAGTTTCATCGGTTTTATCCGGTTTAAATACACAGCCGATCTGATATATGAATCGAACCGGAACACCTACCGGTTCCCGGTCGGACCGGTTCGACCGACCGTTCCGAGCCGGTTTTTAAAACTATGGTAAGAATGGTCCATGTTTGAACAATTACATACTATATTTGGAGTTTTCGAAATATGCATTAAAGAGGAGTGTTAAAATGTGATGCATGACTATAAAATCGTCTAGAATGCATGTTAAGAATCGATGTATTTGTCTATATTTCTCTAAAATAATTTAATATATTTTAGATTTATTTAATATACATGTTGTAGGAAATGTCAAGAAAAATCTTGAAAGAATCATCTAGAATATGACTTTCATACTATAGACAAGTATATACTCGTTTGTAATCAATCCAATTTAGAGAACAATACAATACATTCTTTACTCCAAATCCTCCCACCACTACTATATACCCACTATCAAATAAAGCATTTTACATTATCCAACTACACTCTATACTAACACTACTATTAATATTTTTAATAGTCTTCATTTTTATATTGACAACTGGTCTCACCTTTTTCTATTTAATAATAAGATTGATAACGACTAAAAGATATGAAAGAAAAAAATTCAAGAGGACTCATTTCCTATTATATAAATACAAGAGTATATTTGTCAGGAATATTTGTCATCAGTCGGAGCCGGATCACAAGAGTCTAGAATTTAAGATTTCAGTTATACTTGAATGTTTTCCTCTTTTGTAAAAGGTTGTTGAATACATTTTAAAGTCTATTTTATTTCAAAACATGTAAATTAGACTTATCTGCTGTGAACGATCTTTATCGAGTAAACTTTTGGTTTTTAAAAACTCCGATTGTTATGAAATAAAGACACATATTAAAGATAAAATAACGAGTTTCTATTATTTTCTTGAAAGTGGTTTCTTTATAGACGTTGAATGTTCTTCCTCTTGAAGTGTCTTCTTTATCTCATAAGAAGAAAATACTGGTATTTTGAGGGGCCAAAAGCCCTCACAAATGGAGAAAACAATTATTGAAAGAAAGTTTTTGGCGTATTAAAACTCACTTAAAGGTTGGTCACATTTACAACCATAATGCTTTGTTCCCTAAAAATAACCATAATGCATTGTTTTATGGGAATGTTAACTTATGTTCTAAAGACACAAGTTAATAAGCTAAAGATAGAAGCTTTTTCAGAAAAATAGTTTGCGAGGGTCCAAATGGGCACAATTTTATAAATAAAATAAAAAGAGAATTTATAAAAAAAAAATGTATGAAAATGCACATAACAATAAATATAAAATAACTCCCCTAAAAAAAAACTATAAAAACTAGCAAAAAGACGGGCACTCCGTGTGCACATCTTTCCGCTTTTTTTATTGCTCTACGTTTGAAAATTATGAACAGTGTTTTTTTTTATGAAATTTTAATTTTGATTAAAAGTAAAAAAATAAATGTTTTTTGTTTTCAAATTATAACAAATAAAACTAATCATGATTATCTATTTCAATGAAACCAACAATATAACAAAAAAAATATAATCTAAATTCTTATTTTTTTTAATGACATCAGCAACAATCTTTATTATAAAAAAGTTATTTTTTAAGGATATAATTGAGATAATGAAAATATATATATATATAATCATTTTGGTACACTTTTTAAATATTGAAAAAACTGAACATTTGTGTTTATTACACTTTTATAATCAAAGGCATTTTTGGAAACAAAGACAAATACATCTTATAAAAAATATAGGATATACAACAACGATTACACTGTGAGTAGCTTGTCCAAGAAGAAAAAGATTGAAAAAAATAAATAAATAAATCTGCCTCTATAAAAAGAAACACGATATCTTCTCTCCACAAAGTAACTTTTACCTTTACCTTTCACTTTTCACCCCCAAACCCTAGTTGAACACGATGTCAATCTCTCTCAGAACTGCAGACGGCGTCGTTTTCGAAGCCACACCATCTCTCACCAAGAACATGAAAACCGTTCGAACCATCATCGAAGACTCCGACGCCAACGTCTCCGTCATTCCTCTCCTCAACGTCTCTTCTTCCCACATCAACAAGATCGTCGAGTACCAAACTCTCTCCGATGACGATAAGGTGAAGGAGTTTTCCGTCGAGGATCTCAACAACGATGAGTTGAAGGAGTTTCTTCTTGCTGTTCATTACTTGAATATGGAGAGTCTTTTTGAGGTTTTGACTCAGGCTGTTGCGGATCGGATCAAGAATAAGAATGTTGTGTATGTGAGAAACTATTTTGGTATCGAGAATG
This sequence comes from Medicago truncatula, assembly GCF_003473485.1. Classification (NCBI taxonomy): domain Eukaryota; kingdom Viridiplantae; phylum Streptophyta; class Magnoliopsida; order Fabales; family Fabaceae; genus Medicago; species Medicago truncatula. The sequence continues at coordinate 6,136,053 of NC_053043.1, read as the reverse complement.
ATCTTACGGCGGAGGAAGAGGCGGCGATTCGTTTTAAGAATAGTTGGACTTTTGATGGTGCTGAAGTTGAACCTGAAGAGGAGTGAAAATCTTGAATTTCAATGTTTATTAAAGAAATTAGACTTAAAACCCTAACGTAATAGAATATGAAATTGGGTTTTTTATTTTATTTTGGGATATGATGTGAATTTTGGATGTGATGGTTTGAAATTTGAATTGATTAAGAAAGGGTTTCTATTTTATATTTTATTTTCTGCTATTCAATTTAGTAGTATTTTATTTTTGTGTTTAAATAATTTGAACTCGATTGTGGTATCTTATCGTTGGTTGCTATTTGCAAGAAACCCTAATTTTGTTGACATTCACCAGTGTTTGTAGGGGATAGTGAATTTGGGTTATGAAGTATTAACCAATTTTGCGGTAGAAATCCTTAATCGAAGTCTTGTTGCAATAGAAACCCTTAATCAGTCTTTTAATTGAAAAAAGAATTGTGAAATTGAGCAAAGTAAATACCCAACTTAATCACAATTTTTGAACATTATGGTCTACTTTATCTCGTAATTCCAAAATCGTCTTTGACATTGTGCAACATTAGTCATATTGGTCCCTCCGTCACTTTGAGTTGATATCTCCCGTCACTTAAAGTTTGTTTAACTAATAGAGTTCGTTGAATGTCGCGGTCAATTATGATACAATTTTTGTAACAACAAATGAAAGTTTTGTATATATATATATGATTTTCCAGCACATACCGCTCCTGGCTGTCTACCACAGCACATCAATTTCTATAGCTTCCTATATATGCTATGAACTTGTGATGGTTCCAAAAGACAGTGAGGCAAAGCAGAGTCGTTGGCTACACCCTTATTTATTCAAAACCTGAGTACTACAATGCTAATTTCTTGAATGGTGTTGAGATCTTTTAACACCACAATGTTGATAAGAAGGATTTTGGAGGGCTTAAGAATCTTGTTGCAACGGCTGCGCCACGTGTTGTTACTTGTTGCGTAAGCTATAACCTACTAATTAGGCGAGGGAAATACCAATTCTTTTGTGCTTGGTAGTTCTATTGAAGTTAAAGGTAACTACTAATTAGGCGGCCTAGATAGAAGGATCATGTCATGTGTCCTTCCACCTAAACTAATTGAAATGGCAAACAAATCATCATCATTTTTCTGTGATTAAAAGAGATTATGACTTATTTTTGAAGGTAATTTGCTCTCGCAGCCACGCCATAACAACCTAGTCTCACTTTTGAGCTATTGCAACGAAAATGATGAGATGATACTTGTTTATGACTTCATGTCCAATGGAACTCTTCATGACCATCTTCAATCGAATTACAATGTATTATTGATGACCATCAGGCAGCACATACATATCTTCACAACTTGTATTGCTTAAAGCAAATAATTTTGCAAATGAATTTCGCATTGGTCGATCATGTCAAAATTAAACCATTGTACATTAAATGGCCTTGCAGATTGAAACCTTAGCAAGCAAAATTGTATGCATAACAGTACAGAAATATAACTAACATCAAATAGAAGTTGTTTGAACTTAATATACAAGTCACTCGCTATTTGATACCATGCTTGCTACTTGATTCTTCAAGAACACCTAGATTACAGCGACTTCTTCTATTCCTGTTTGCTCCATGCAAATTCATCAAAAGTCAAAATGGTTATCATCAGAAAATTCACTCCCATCTGAGAATTCATAATATTCAAAATCATTGTCAGACAAAAGGTCTATGTTTGAGATCCCATCTGGATAATCTTCATCAGGTGATCCATAATCACATTCAGCTTGAAATGAATAGTCATCGGAGGGATCATATGGAAGCAATAAATACTTGATTTGTTCTTTACATCTCTTCTCCGAAATTCCTATCAAATTAACATTGAGACGCAGACATATGTCAAGAGATTCAAGATGAGGACAACTATCAAGAGCAAGCAAACCATCATTAGTCTCAGTGGGATCATGTGCCACCAGGTGGTCTCTTTTTAAGTCCAGATGTGATAGAGATGCTCGAGGAGTTTAGTTTGGCTTTTGGTATGAAAGTTAATGTTACAAAGTCTTGTGTTATGTGCTCTCGTTTTATTCATATGGAACATAAGCGAGCTCTCAAAGCAATATCTTCTATATCCTGTGTCAGACTTGGTACCTATTTTGGATTTTCTATATATTATCCACGGGAGAGTTCGCCAAGAGGTATAGAATTACATTTTTGAAAAATCTCAGAGTTGTCTAGTTTCTTGGAAGGGAGCCCTTCTTAATAAGCGAGTAGGGCTTGCAGAACATTTAAGAGGCTAAAATCTAATTAAATTATTAAGGAGTTGGTGGTTCTTGATCTTGCAACTCTTAATCTTTTTATTAAAAAAACTTGTGGAACTTAGAGTAAATACTGAAGTTCAACTTCATCCTCTGACTTCAGTCACTTGTTTCAAGTTACTATTTCAAATTCGTCTCTGATATTGCGTGCAACGTTAATCAAATTGGTCTCGACATCACTTCCAATTAACTAATATCGTTAATGTTGCTTAGTTGACAGTTATCTCACACTTGACAGAATTTTAGAAATAAAGGTCGGAGAAGAAGAGAATGGAGGAAAGAAAATTGGTGAAAAAACATAGATCTTTGCTGTTGAGTGAAAACAACATTTTTTGCAAAATAGTCCTCAGCATTGTGGTGGGGAGGAGGGCTGTTTGTACAGTTTGATAGGTTTTTTTCCTGGTGTTCCTTGCAGCTGGTATGATTCAATGGTCTGGATCGAATGTGCTGGTGTGTTGCGGCTTTGGAGGAGTTTCCATGCAGGACTTTTCTTGTTATGTTATGAAGTGAGACAGATGATTTACAGCGTTTTCTGTCTTTCTGCTGCATATATTCTGTTCCATTCTTGTAACAAGTCCTGGAAGTAGCTTTGTGGTGTATCCTGGAGATGCATTGTGTGTCTGGTTAAATTAATGTCTGTATTGGCATCTCTCTTTGGTTGCTTTGGCCGTGTAGTTAATTACTCTTGGATTGGTATCGTACAAAAACAATGCATGTATGGTTTTATAGTTCAACTTTCGAGCAAATGATAGGATGAGATATCTACAATCCTTCATAGAATGTTGGTAAAATTTTCTAACTATGATGTTGGGTTTGAACATTTCAATAAAATCCTATATATATATGTTTAAATTTGTATCGTAATGGTCCTCAACATTCGATGAGGTGTGAGATAATGTGTTAATTCAGCAACGATAACTCGGTTAGTTAAGGGGAAGTGACAGATTTGAATAATGTTGCACAATGTCAGGAAGTATCTACTCAATTGAATAGGTTGGTATCCTTGAGAATGCTGTAACTTGTTTGTATGCTTGAGCAGAAGTTGATTGGGTTTATTCTAATGCTACTTTGATCGAATATATATAATATTATCTATATGGAGAGTTTGAATCTACACAATCGTGATGAATTCCTAAGCAAATATGAATGAGTTGAAGAATTGTTAGATGCAGCTCCAGGTAAGGGATGTAACATATTAAACGCATTGATTCTAATATTTTTCAATTGAATGCGGGCATACATCTAATTATATCTTATATCGGAACCTTTCAAAAATTAAAATAAAATTATATCGGAAGAATGTGAATTGCAATTAGGTCTCAACAATTTAATTATTCAAGCCGAAACCAAAGTTTTTGAAGCCAAGTGTGCCAGAATCTGCAGCGTAAGGGTAAAAAATTTATGAACAAGTTTTCATTTCATTCTCCAAGAATTGGCCACACGAAAAAGAAAAAAAAAAGGATTTTATTTTAAAAAACAGGACATGAATTCACAAAGATGATTTTGGATGAGCGGGACATCACCGTGATTTTGTCAATCTCACCTCTCATCCGAACATGACAGATAATTACTAGTCACTAATCTAAGTGTCGAGGAGGGTGACTTTAATACTGATTCCCAGAGGTTTACAATTACAAAAGGTTAACAGTTCCATGACCAACTAAACACAATCGCATTCATATAAAAAAATAATGACGTTATGTTGTAGTATTAGTTATTTGCATCCCAAAATTTACAACAATGTTTTTGGCTGGATAGCCCTTCCATGTCTGAAGTACACCTAGAATCATTATGGAACAGAACCTACATTAACAGACAATAATAAAGCTTTCACTTCATAAAGTTTGATCTCTTCTTGTTTTTTGTTTTGGTTGGGGGGTAAAAAAAAGTATAGCAGCTAAATGTGAAGAAAAGATATAACCTATCTGGTGAACATGTATACGACTATGAGAAAACTACTCTCTTCACAAAATGGCTACATCAGTACAAAGAGACTGATGAACAAGTGCTCCCTTTACACCTCAAAAATGCCTCAACCCTCATAACAAATGAATAATCCTGAAAGCTCAGATTAAATGAGGAATTCGCCAAAATCTGCTGCAGAATGGAGACTTTCAATGGCAAGCAAAAAATATGCATCTATCTACCTGTTTAAAGGTTCTAATTGGACTTCCATTCTTGCAGAAGCCTGTGACTCTTTATTTGTTGAAAGTGGAATTGTTGGACTCAAGAGATCAATGGAATCATCTTCCTCATTGCCAAGCACCCAATTTCCTCTTCCAAATATCCTATCCCGTGCTTGCTGCTTCTCGCGGTATTCGAAATAAGCAATACTCAATGCACCTACTAAGAACCAAATTATCATTGCCCAAGTGAGTCCATGGACGTTTTCCAAAGCATATCTATCTCCCAAATGCTTCATGCCAGTAAAAAGTGCTGCAATGCCAACAAAAATGGCAGATCTGCCAACAATTATGTGCAAATATTCCCAGATTATCCTTTTAAGTGTTGGCTGCTCTCCATTTGATTGTTTTGGGGCCTAAGGAATGCATTAGCTGGTTGTATGCAAGCCAAAACTATTGCAGCAATTCCAAATTTAACATGTGTTGAGCTAACATGAAAACCACGAAGCTCAGCTACCGCAAAAAGAAGTGCAAGAAAAATTATTGCTAACCCTGAGTATTGCAAGTAAACATGAATTTTGTACCAATTATCACCCTTCAAATGTTTCAGGTACCTGGCTGCCAAGATACCTCCAGGAAGCAAGATACCCCATGCAAGAAACATCATAAAACCATGCACGGCCAAAACTGGAAGCAAATCCTGCTCTGCTTCTGCAGAACCACGCATCAGCTGAACAAGTATAGGTCTGCTACTAGTTACAGTATGCATATTCCTTTCAGTAAGATGTTCATTACTCCATCTACTACCCATTGCCCATATGACTTTAAGTGGAGTTGTGGGATCAATGATGTTGTTACATTCTGGCCTCTTGCCCCTACTACAAGATGGAACCAAGGGACGTGTAAATTCCAATGTAATCATGCCGTTTTCTGTTTTGCATCTCACATGTGTGAGATTCTCCTGTGTAAGATGTATGCTCGAAGCATCCTGTCCATCAATCCAGTAAGTGTTAACACGACCAACACCATTGTCATCAACCCATCCCACATATGTATAACTGTTTATCATTCCACTGCCAAATCCTATGGCAAGATAACCACTCTTTTTCTCACCACGAGCAGCAATAGATATTGAATCCTTTGACAATGTCCAAAAGAAGGTAACCTGTTGATCATCCAGAACAACACTGTTGTTATACATGTCGGACAGACCCCCGTCCACAACCTCCACTCTCCAACCCATTTTCTTCTCGTACACCGAATGATAGTAGATCTGATCAGGAGTGTTCCTATCAGGAGCCCAAACTAGTTCCGTGGGACTAGCCTGAACACCATGAGCCTCAGGACCACCAGCATAAATAGTCTCAGTTAGATTCCTCAGTGTGGCATTCCCACCAATGGGATCTGTAGTAATATAAAGCGCAACATCATGCCCGGCTTGTATAGAAAACGTGACCGGCACTCCTCTTTCCACTCTCAACACAGGAGCTTCCTTTTTGTTGATGTAAAGAATCTTGGCAGGATTTGGCGGGTTAGGGTAATGCAAAGCCGGACCAGTGGAAACAACCAATGGAACTTTTGCATCAGCAATGATCACATCTTGATCCTCTTTATCACCAGCATCTAAAGGACCTTTACAATCATTCACATTCTGAGAAACATTGAGAACCAAATGACCAAAAGTCTCAAACGGAAGACCGCCATGGTTCTGAGGAAGATAATGCGGTAAAACAGTATCCGGAGCTCTCATCTTTCCCAACGCCCAAATAACAGTCATGTTAGCCGATTGAACAACAGATTGATCATATTTACCATCAACCTGACTCAAAGGTCTCTTATATCTAACCAACGAAACCCCATCACTCCTATGCCCGTATATCAACCTTGTATCATTCACCAAACCAACTCTATCCGGACCTTCATATATTGAATCAGGACAAACCCCTTCGACAGATCCATCTTCACTATTCTTCACACACTCACTATACTTAGTAATAAAAAAATCATCCACAAATGGCAACCCGTCTTCCTTAAAACCCGTAACCGCCACATCAGCACCAATCATAAGCTCGGAATCAGTAGCATTAGGGTTAGCCCAACCAAAAGCCATGTAATTCATAACCCCAGTTGCACCTTCCAAACCAATCTCAATTGAATCCTCTTTCAAATTCAAACTCCAACGTACCCTAAAATCCTTAGACAAAACCTTACAATTATCAAACATAGTTGGCTCAGTATGAACACTAACCTTCCTTTTCTCCTTCTCTTCTCCTCCGTCGTTCTTGGTGGTGATATTTTGAATCAAAACATGACCAAAATTTGATGCAGTTGGAATATCCCAAACGGAAAGAACAGGGATCATATCCCAAGTAACATTCTTCATCAATTGAACAACGAATGTTAAATTGGCGTAAGTATGATTAAGTTTATGATCTGAAACAATGAATCCTCCATTGGTGAAATTATCAAAATCTGTATCAATTGCACCCCACCAATGCACATCAGAGCCAGATAACATATCAAATTGAGAAACCCTAAAAGAGCAATCATCGATGATTTTGAAATGGCCTCTGAGTTGATGTTGAACCATAATGAAATCGGATTCGAAATCGATGAAGGAACTGTTTCGAGTGCATTTCGGAGCAGGATCTGCATATCCGAAAAAGAACAAGGATAGGAAAATCAATAAAGTTTCACGAAGCATGTGGAAAGATCCGAATAGAGTTAAGCGGGTATGTTTCGGATTCCGATGGATCCGAATCGCCGCTGGTGATCGGAGAAGTTAAAGTTAGTTGCGATCGCCGTCGATCACGGTAGTTTTTATTTCCTAAAAAAGGAAAATAAGGAAAAAAGTGTTGTTGTTGTTGTTGTGATTGGTGTTTTGGCCTTTTTGTTTGATGTCTAACAGCTTCGTGTGATGCGGTGTTGATTGTTGAAGAAAACAAGAACTCAAGTTACTTCAATACTTTATTGAAAAGAAGAGATTTATAAAAAATAAAATAAAAAGTTATGTAAACCATGTTTTGTCTTTGTTTTTAATGTAAATAAATAATTAAAGAATGGCTAGATGTCCTAGCTCAATTGACAAATGCCAAAATTGCAAGGTCGAACGTCGTAATTCGGATTCGAACTCAGGACCTCATAGCTGTGTGTGAGTTTAATTTTAGTGGATTACCTACTTTATCTAAGACAACAAAAAAATAATTAAAGAAGTTAATTTCAGAATATGTGGTAATGAAGATTGACTTGATTGATAAAGAGTTTGATAGGTTGTAGATTTAACTTGTTGTCGATGTGACGGTGTATTTGATTGTAGATTTGTTAATAGTTTTATACATTATCTTTCTTATTTGTTTCTCTAATTAGATTCAATTCCAAACCTCGTTTAATAATTTTTATATAATCAATTAATTATGGAAGTCAAAAGTTCGTGCATGGCGAGTTGAAGAGCATGTCATCATATTCGATTCAACAATGACATTAGTGGCTGTTATGTTACAAAACATTTTTGGAGAGAAAAAGTTCAACCCACTAATATATATATATATATACACGAATAATACTAGGTCGTTACTTAAGTCACTTTGTTTTTCCTATATAAAAAAAAAAAGTCTTTTTTTTTTTTATTTATTTTTTTTTATAGAAAAAGTCACTTTGTTTTGTCAATTTGAAGCGAAAGAAGCACTAGTATAGGCACAAAAACAAAAACACGGTATGTGAAATCATAATCAAAGAATTTCTGTGGCGTAATCTAATGTACAATTTATAAGGAAAATATTTTTCACTTACAAAGTTTTATACTGCGATGATAACTGGACACTGAGGTAGTTGCCCTTTGCTGGTAGTATTAAACTACTGGCAGTCTAGCACACCAACATTTCACCATGAATTCATCAAAATGCTAATCTGTTTTTACTTCTACTTTAGATAAGTTAAAGAAACTGCACTTTACAAAACTTAGTTCAAAGCCAAACTAAAACTTTCATATTTTCGAATATAAAGGCAGATAAATTGCCACAAGTTGCAAAATGATTGTACTTCACAAAGGTACAATATGATTATCCGCAATTTACCCATATAGAAGACTGTCACACTGTGACCGACTACCAAATTCATTATACAAGCATCATCACTATTCAGAAAATTCATCAAAACAACATTGTTCGGTCGTTCTTAACTTTTATATTATCCAATGTTAAAGAGAAACAAGTGACCAAGACATTTACAACACATTTCTCCTGTTGTGCTGAAATGTTTCAAAAGGTAAAGGGGTTATCATCAGAAAAATCACCCTCACCTAAGAAGTCATCATAGTCTTCATAATCATAATCATAGTCAGACATCAAATCACTCTCATCTGCATCGTCTTCAACAGGTGATCCATAATCACATTCAGATGTTTGAAATGGATAGTCATCAGTGGCGTCATGTGGAAGCCGAAAATACTTGATCTGCTCTTTACATCGCTTCCCCAAAGTTCCTACCAAATTAACATTGAAACACCGACGTATGTCAAGAGATTCAAGGTGAGGACAGCCATCAAGAAGAGCAACCAAGCCATCATTAGTCATCTCGTTTCCGATAAGCTGGAGATGGCGCAACCCAGGCATGTATTTTGCAATAGCAAATGCCTCGTTATCATCATATGCATCCTCATCATCATCATCATATTGAATGTGTGGATGTCTGTACCCTTGACTGTTGAATTTCAATGTTTTCAATCGAGGGCAACGTCGGCCAATTGGTTCGAAAAGACGATCGGATAAGTTGCTGATTGATATATCAAGTTCCTCTAAGCAAGGAAACTTTTCAGCAGCATCACACAATCCTTCATCTGATATGCTCCAGCAAGATGCAAGACGAAGGCGTTGTAGATGACTTGCGCTGAAAAATGCCAAGACAACAAGTTGAGATACTGTTACACAGAGATGCTATCAAAAACATTTGTCACTTTAGTTAACTATCTAAAGATGACAAATTTTGGTACATCAAATAAGAACATTTTAGGATATAAACATACGCACAAAAAAGTAGTTTGTATTACAAACATAGGCAATTTTTCACTTCCAGCAATAACTACATCACACACATAAAAAAAATCAATATAAAGGACAATTGATGGTTATCCTTCAAACAAAGTCTCACTTACTAACATCGTTATCACTAATAATATAAGATGGATAAAAGGACAAACAGAAAAGATAACTCGGCTTCTGACAATGAGAGATAAATGAACTTTCTTTGTCCAAATGCAAACAACCCACCAGACAAGTGACAAAATTTATGAAACCTAAAAGTAAATTAATATCATAGCTCTGTAAGTGTATGGGATGATTGCGTATAATATTTCTTTTGCCAGGAAACTTAAGCATTGTCAATGAATAGAATGAATTGAATTGATGAGTTTTCTAATCCTTTTCATTTAATACACCATCACCAACTAAACAGAGTCTATATACGTTTCTAGTCAAAATCCCAGATCCTAATTTGAGAGTTGGGTAATATTATTACTTTCGAGTAATATTATTTCCAGTCCAAACATGCCTGCTACCATTAGTTACACTCAGTTCAATCCTCTAGATCTACTTCAAATTTATAAAAAAACACAAGTTCATTACTTTCAAGTTCAAATGCAGCTACGACAATCATAAGCATTAATTTATCATTCTCTAACATGTCGGATTTTCAACTAAAGTGACAAATTAAGATGATACCAGCTATTTATTATTCCTGTGAGCCACAATGAAGCATATAATAGTAAATTAAAAAACGAAAATGTTGTAGAAGAAAGTGGAATGAAACATACGAATTAGCGATACGGTGGAGAAGATCATCAGTACCAAAATACTCGATGTTGATATCAATTATGTGGCCGCAGCTGTAATCAACTGCGCGCTGGCATAAAGTCTCTAAATCGAGCTGATAGTCAGGTTCACCTAAATTGGGCATGTTAATGGTGCGAAAGAGAAAAGGGTCTTTGGAGATTTTGCGCCATGTGGTGCAAACATTGTGAGCGCGAACGAGAAGATCGATTGCGTCGAGCTTCCGGAAAATGGATAAGACTGCATCTCGTGGAAGATCCAGCCAGTTTCGTTCTCCAGAATCGATTATTGATTTCGAATTCGAAGTAGTGGAAGATGATGGTAATGATTCCATTGAATTGAATTGAAGAATTAGGGGGTGTTTGTTTGAGGGTTTCAAAACTTATTCCAAGGAATTAACTTTCCCACGAATGTGAAGGTAAAACTTGTATTCCTAGGAAAATATAAAAGAAAGTGTTTGGTTAATTGTTTAATTCCAGGGAACTTTTTTAAAATAATTCCAAGGAATAAGTGAAATATGGTTGGTTTGAGATGTAGAATCCTGGGAATGAACATTATAATTACATAAGTACCCCTATTGTAAAAACTTTAAAAAAATCTAAGCACTGCACTATCATTTCAATCATCAAGGAAATTACCTTCATTCTCATTGCATTTACGATCCTTCTTCCATTTATTCATCACGGTAATTCTTTAGCGGAACATTGTCCAACCAGTCCACCTTATAACGAGCACACAAACTTGTTTCATTTCCTTGAAGTTTGCCCGAAAATATTTGTACAGTATTGAGTTTCTCTGTCAACTTACTTTGGTTACTTTTGGTTCCTTTTGGTTACTCTTTCAAATACAACAGTGAATATCAACTCCTTGCAAAGGATGAAGTGTTTTAAATATTATTTATGCCAAATGAAAAACAGAACATCAGTTAAAAATCTCCTTAAAATAGGAGCACTATTGAGATTCTTGTTTGTGTTTGCCTTGTAGAGTTATCCCATGTTTATAATTTAGAAGCTGCGGCATATTTCAGAGTAGCAAGAACTGAGGCATACACCCTAGCTCGCTACTCATGAACCTTGTCCTATATCTGAAAAATTATATATTTGCAAAATTATTTTATTTTATCTTTAAAAAACCAAGATTCTTCAATTGATACAATTGGAAGGTGCAAAAAAAAAACATGAAAATTAATACTTCAAAGAAAGTGTTTTTTTTTTTTTTTTTTTTTTTTTAACGAAATTTGGTGAAGAATTGAAAAACAAAAAATAATAAAAATAAGTATCAACCCCTCAAAAAACAAAAAGAGAAGATTAAGTGAATCAAATCAACAATATCCATGTTACTAGCTTACCAAAACAAAGTGATGAGATCAAAAGCTCATTAAGCATGTGGAAGGAAACATATAAAAAAAATGAATATTTTATTCATTTTTAATTCCAAACAAGCATGTTATTTTCCTAGTAAAATAATTTGGCTATTAGACAAATGGTCAATTATTAGTACTGTTCAAAAATGCCAATAACATGATTAATCACGTTGGCATTATGGTGGCTATTGTTCAGTTTTGCCTTTGGTATTTCCTTTGCATAAATCAGTTGGAAACTACTCACACTTCAAGAATTAAATGAGCCAATTCACTTCATTTTGAGAAGTAACGGCTTGACAATCAAATGGAGAGATTATTAATTGCTATTGGCCCATTCAATTGAAAATGAAATGCATGGTAGTGATTGTGTGAATGATAACAGCTACATGGGAGAATGAAAGTTGTAAACGGCCTCAGACTTCATTTGCCCTTACATAGAATTATTTGGTGCAGCTCAAGGAAGTAATTGGCTTCTCACATCCCTTTAGTGACGTTTTCATAATTTATTTCTAGAGAATAAATGTAAGGAAAATCAGCCATTTATTTGAGTTTATTTTAATTTATTAGAGTCCATTAGGTTACTTTGTGAAAACTCTATAAATTGTAACTTTTTCTATGAAATAAAAAAAAAGTTGAATATTATAGAATTTTACACATATGTGTATTAAGAGCTTTGTCTCTTGTGGTTCTGGATTGAACCATCCTTGATCTTATCAAGAAATCATATTTCTTGTGGCGATCCTCGCATCCATAGACTTATCACTTTCTTGGATTAGAAAGTGTGGCGTCCCTGTCTATCCATTCCATTTCTTCATTTTTAGTCTTTTCACCATTTTCACCAACAATATTCATAATTTGCTTCCGACGGCTTCGTGGCACTCATCACAAAGGTGGGTTAAATTTCTCAAAACAGGAACACAAATGAGTTGAGAGAAGGCAATAAGCAACAACAGTAGACCAAAAAATAATGATATCAATCACCAAATCTATGTTGAGTAATGGAAGAATTGAAAAGAAATTTGATGGTACCTTGAAGAGAAGAGTGAAATCCAGAACCAAAATAGCAAGCAGTTGATGAACACCACAAAGATGATGGGTTTTTATAGAAGATCAGGGAAGGTGGAATGTTTAGCGGGAATAGGAGTTCACAGAGAAAGAAAAGCGGGAATTGCAGGGGCATAAATGGCTTTTTAAATAGATCATGGGTTTACATTTCCTGGGAATAAAAGTTTCCCAAGCTATCAGATGGGAATAAAAGAGAGAAAAAATATGTGGGACGTGGGGGAGAACGTGGGGGAGCTGCTTTCCTGGGAAAAATGTATTCCTAGGCATATTTTTGTTTTTCCCATCTACCAAACATAGCAATCTTTAATTCCAGCCTTAGATTCCTAGGAATACATTTTTATTCCATGAAACAAACACACCCTTAGGGTTTGAGGATTGCGGTGGCTAGACACATTTGGAATATCAGTTTTTAGGAGACCCTCATTGTTGTTTTGACTTTGGCCCCCACAAATCTTTGGGAAATAAATGTGTTACGAGATAGACCAAATTATCTTCAATTATTAGTCTTTTTCATCATATGCATGGAATGTGTAAAATCAAAGAGAAATGATATTTGATCAACCATTTTTGTGATAACTTTCTCTCTCATACTCACATTATTTATTTTACTTTCTCTCTCTTGCTTTGGTTTTTGTGCCAATACCTCATTTCCTTTGTAAAATTTTGATTGTCACAAAAGTTGTCACATATATGGATGTTCAAATAACACAATTCAAAATGAAATCAACTTAATACAAAAACCGTAAATAGAATCAATACAAATTAAAAATAAAAATATATTTAAATTATTTCTTGAGTCAACTGTATGGATTGATTAGATCTGCAGTTTTGACTTTACCAACTAAACCGCAACATAAATGAAATATTTGATATATCTTAAATTTTAGAAACTGAACGAGAGCTTTTAAATAATGATAAAATCACAGTTTTTAGATATTTCTTATTGTTCACCTGCTTATATGAGCTTGGACAAGAGTTCCCCCCTTTGTTCCTCCAAAGAATTTTTCTTTTACTGTCAATGCTGCCATGTTAAAAAGTGAAACTACTCTAAAAATTCCATGAGGAGATTTGGTGTAATCTTTTGCAAGGACTAAGAAGGCTTGGAGGGTAGGAATGTTGGTTCAAACATTTCCCAGGCATCTCCAAACACTTCTTTAACCAGCAAGAAACAGAAGAAACCTACAAACAAAGAGAAGCCTGCTAGTTTCAACTCGGCAAAAATGAGAACCCGTGCCCAAAAAGTACATTTAAGGTTGTTCAACCATGAAGATCCTTTTTTTTTGTAAGGTGGTGAATTCCCCCTGCTTTCAGCTACATAGAGCTTTACGTGTTACTTGGCTCAGTTGGATTGTTTAGATAGATTGTTAGACACCAGGATGCACATTCAACTTTGGGGGTTTAGCTTTTGGTGTACCCGTAGTTTTCTATATCCAGCATAACTTTGAATTTCCCTGATATTCATAGCATTGATTTGATTTAGCTGACATTGGTTTTAGTTGGCACTTGGCATGCTTATTCTTTGTTTCTTGTTTGCTTGGCTAAGGACTTTAGGGGCTCTATGATGTATTAAGGTCCAGGCCTCCTCCTGTTTGCATTTTAATTTTTCTTGCTTTGATGAAAAAAAACAAAGTAGAAAATACAACATTGGATTTAATTAGTGGTCCAGATTTTTAGAAATCAAGACAAGAATATTTACACATACTCCATGGTAAATACAACATTGGATAATGTGTCCTTATAGTACTTCAATGGTAACTTTTCACAAGTTTTTTTTCTCTAGAGTTAACCTAAATTGACAAAAAAAATGCAAATGAAAAAGAGCAAGTGGTTGATTGTGTTATACTCCCTCCGTTTCAAAATATAAGCAAAATTCACTTTTTAGGTTCATTCATTTAATGATGTATGCGGTCTATATTATGAACCACATACATCATTAAATGAATGAACCTAAAAAGTGAATTTTGCTTATATTTTGATACGGAGGGAATAAGTGTGTAGAACGAAGTTAAAGATCCTATTGCCCTCACCCTAAAATTTACCTTAACATAAGAGAAAGTGGTTGATCGTCTTACAAATGTTGCTCCACCGGTGAAGGACAGCTGCCCTCGCCTTAAATGTCACCCTAACACAAAGTCACTTGGTGTTTTATAAGAAAAAAAAAATGATAATTTTTGTTTTGATGATTTGAAGGGAAAGTCGCACTAAAAATATGTGTACAAACAATTTAGCCCAAGTAAATATAAGCAAGGATCTTTCGTGGCATAAGCTAAAGTTCTTGTGTTCAAAACGCGAATGCCAATCACAACTAGTTTTGTGATAATAAATGGACAGCGAAGCAGTTGGTCCTTGATGGTAGTATTAAACTACTAGCAGTCTAACTCTAGCACACCCAACATTTCACCATGACTTCATCAAAACGTCAAAAAAAATTATGTTTAATTTAAATCAAATCAAGGAAAAATTGCCAACTATACATTACGTAACATAAAAGAAGTAGAATCAGACTATAATCCACAAATTTTCAAACATAAAAGCCAAAGAAATTGAAAAACTGCTTCTTGCATTTATTAGGTAAACACAAGTTGCAAAATGTGAATGTGTTTCCCAAAGATAACAAATTATTACCAGCTAACTTTCTTTTGATCCCAATGTTGCAGAGAAATAACGAGGAGTGGTGACTAAGATGTTCACAAACATCTTTATGTGCTGAAATGTTTCAAATTTGTCAAAAGTCATCATCATAATCATAGTCGTCATCGTAATCATATTCAGAAAATTCACTCCCACCTAAGAATTCATCATAGTCATAATCATTGTCAGATAAAAGGTCTATGTCTGAGATCCCCGATGGGTAGTCTTCATCTTCATCTTCATCTTCATCATGTGATCCATAACCATAATGAAGTTCAACTCGAAATGGATAGTCATCAGTGGCGTCATATGGAAGTCGTAAATATTTTATCTGTTCACGGCATCTCTTTCCCAAACTTCCTCTCAAACTAAGATTGAAACACTGACGTATGTCAAGAGATTCAAGGTGAGGACAACCATCAAGAATAGCACGCAAACCATCCTTACTCATCTTGTTTCCAACAAGCATGAGATGGCGTAACCCAGGCATGGTTTTTGCAATAGAAAATGCCTCATCATCAAATTCCATGCGTGGACGTCTGAAACCTTCAATGTTGAATTTGAAGGTTTTCAACTGAGGACAACATCGGCCAATAGCTTCTAGAGGATCATTGGATAAGCTGTGGATTGTAATATCAAGTTCCTCCAAGTGAGAAAGCTTTCCAGCAACTTCACACAATCCTTCATCTGTCACATTGTAGCAACCTAAAAGACGGAGGCGTTGAAGATGATTTGCACTGTAAAATGTCAAGACAACCATATTGTTACACAAAGATGTTACCAAAATATCTACCATATATTGGCAAACTAACCAGATGCCATACTATCAAAATATCAATGATGGAATTAGCAAAATATCTAAAAATGTCAAATTTTGTATTTATATATCACATAAGAACATTTCATACTAAACAGAAGCACCAAAAACTAATTCAAGTAACAAACACTGGCATATTTTCACTTTCAGCGATAATGACATCTCACACACATAAAAATAATATATGATAGATAGACGGTACCTGAAATCTGAAATAAAAGACATCATAAGTTACCCTCTAAACAAAGTCCCACTTACCAATATGATTATCACTATTTATGTTCTCAGTTGCAGGCAGTAAGAAACATGATTCCGAATTATATAAAATAGATTAAAGAATAAATAGAGATGAACAATGAGAGATAAATGAACTTTCTCCATCTAACTATAAACAAACCACAATTTAAAAAACCTAAATGTAAATCAATATTGACACTCTAGAGCTATGAAGCACGGAGAGGACACGGACACCGACAAGCCCATACCGCTAATAATTTGATAAAATCATACAATTCAAAGTAGTTATATGTGTCGGTGTGGTGTTGGTGTCGGACACGACCCGTGATTGAAATGACATTGTTGAGCTTCGTAATTATAATTTCCAAGCATTTTTCAAAACTACACTCCTACTACCATTCTCCTGTTGTCATAACAGATTCAATCACTGAACTAGTCATAACCCTAGACACAACTGAATTATACGAATGTGAATTAAATCATGAAAATGCACAAGAAAGTGGAACTTACGAATCAGCGATATGACGGAGAAGATCATCGGTACCAAAATACTCGATATTGATATCGGTTGCTTGGCCGGAGCTGTAATCAACGGCGCGTTGGCATAAAATCTCTAAATAAAAGTCGGAGCTGAGGTCAGTACCGATGTTGGGCATGTCGATGGTGTGATAGAGGAAAGGATCCTTTGAGATTTTGCGCCATGTGGTGCAAACGTTATGAGCGCGATGGAGAAGATCGATCGTGTGAAGTTTCCGGAAAATGGTTAATACGACATCTGATGGAAGATCCAACCAGTTTCGCTCTCCAGAATCGATTATTGGTTTCGAATTCGAGGAGGAAGATGACGACGACGGTAAGGACTGCATTGAAGAATTAGGGTTAGAGGATTGTAGTGGCAATGTTTACGGTTACATTTTCTGTACTAGTTTCAATTTCGGATAGAGAAAGAGATCAACAGAGAATTTAATGCAAAATGGATATCAGTTTTTAAGTTGTAAGAGGTCCAAATAATTTTTATTTTTTTTTATTATTTTTTTGAAAGAAAGAGGTTCAAATATTTATTTTAGTCGTTTAGAGTTTGTACACGATTTCTAAAATAATGATTAATTATGTTGATTTTAATAATAAAATTAATACTATCATTTACTAAAATCTCTTGTTAATTGTAATCAATATTGTCTAGATTGGATTTAAAAATTTTATCATTTTCGTCCATTAAATAATATTTAATTACTTAAAAATTTTCCGTTATTTTTTCAAGTTGAAATTTTTTCATTATTGATATTTGATTATGAGTTATTAAACGGTAAAGTGATCCAACTTGACGGGCTATTTCTAAAGGACCTAATGAATTATTATTATTAATTGGAATTTTAGGATTTTTTTTTTTTATCCCATTGCGATATTTAACATTGTTGAATGGTCTTATTTAATAACAATTAGATGATGACAAAATTATCCAAGATCGACATTGCTTATTTCTATTCAAGTAATTAAGTTAAATCAAGTTCAATAAATAAGAATTCTTTCAAAAAAAAAAAGAAGATATAATAATGGAAAAAATAATGAATATTGCATTGATATCTTAAACCGACAATTATTTTGAGACTTAGATAAATGCTAAAAATAAAAATTATTTTGAGACAAATATCTTGTTTATAAAATGAAAATTTCTTTTCCCACTACAATATCTTTTCTCGCGTCTTTCAAATTTTCAATATTACTCTCGTGCAGATTATATAATCTAAAAAGGTTTAATGTTGACTTAATTTTATTTTACTAGACGTACATATACGAACAGAATAATAACCCTTAATTGATTAAAATCGATTTATTTAGTTGTAAAAAAAAAAAGTCTATAGAAGAGTTACTCAATCCCTCAACATATCTACCGTGTTAATCATTTTTTCAGTTCCGGAAAAGCAGCTTTTAACCGTTAGTAAAATTCATCATTGAAAACGACGGTCAAACAAATTGGAGAGAGATAGATAGGGTTGAACTGTGTGTGGAATGTGTACATATTCTCTTTTAATTTCTATAAAAAAATATGTTTAATTTAAATAAATCAAATCAAGAAAAAAAATGGCAACTACACTTTACGAAACTTAGAAGAAGTACGGAATCAGGCTATAATCCTAAGATTTTCAAACATAAAGCCAAAGAAATTGCCAAATTGCTTCTTACATTTATTAGGTAAACACAAGTTGCAAACTGTGAATGTGTTTCACAAAGATAACAAATTATTACCAGCTATCTTTCTTTTGATCCCAATGTTGCAGAGAAATAACGAGGAGTTGAGACTAAGATGTTCACATCACAACACATCTTTCAATTTCATGTGCTGAATGTTTTAAGTTTGTCAAAAGTCGTCATCATAAGAATAGACACCATCGGAATCATATTCAGAAAATTCACTCCCAGAGAATTCGTCATATTCATAATCATCGTCAGATAAAAGATCCATGTCTGAGATCCCAGATGGGTAGTCTTCATCTTCATCAGGTGATCCATAATCATAAGCTATAACTTGAAATGGGTAGTCCTCAGTAGCATCATATGGAAGCCGTAAATCTTTTATTTGTTCACGACATTTCTTCCCCAAACTTCCTCTCAAACTAAGATTGAAACACTGACGTATGTCAAGAGATTCAAGGAGAGGACAACCATCAAGAATAGCACGCAAACCATCATTACTCATCTTGTTTCCAAAAAGTTGGAGATGGCGTAACCCAGGCATGGTTTCCGCAATAGAAAATGCCACATCATCACATACAAAGTGTGGACGTCTGTATCCTTCAATGTTGAATTTAAAGGTTTTCAATTGAGGGCAACCTCGGCCAATGGCTTCCAAAGGTTCATTGGACAAGCTGCTGATTGTTATATCAAGTTCCTCCAGCTGAGGAAGCTTTTCAGCAACTTCACACAATCCTTCATCTGTTACGCCATAGCAACATAAAAGACGAAGGCGTCGTACTTGACTTGCACTGTAAAAGGCCAAAACAACAGGAGGTATATTGTTACACTACCAAAATATTTTGATGGTAACTTTAGTTAACTACTAGCAATGCCAAATTTTGTATTTATAAACCACACAGGAACATTTTATAATAAACAAAAGCACCATAAACTAATTTGTATTGCAAACACGAGAAAATTTTCACTTTCGGCGATAACTAAATCACACAAATAAAAATCAATTCTATATGATAGACAATACATGAAATCTAAAATATAAGACACTTTACTGTTATCCTTTAAACAAAGTCTCACTAATATCATTATCACTAATAATAGAAGATTGATAAAAAACAAATAGAAATAAAAGTTTGGCTTAGAACAATGAGGTACATGAACTTTCGTTGTCCAACAACCCACCGTACAAGTGACAAAATTTATGAAACCTAAATATAAATTAGTATCGTAGCTCTTGAGGTATGGTATGATTACATTTGATATTTCCTTTGTCAGGAAACTTACACCTTTGTCTATGGCTAGAATGAACTGACATGGATGAGTTTTGTAACTATTTCTTCCAATCATTTTTCAAAATTAAACTTCTGCCGTGCTTCTCATTAATACACATGTTACTACTAAACAAAGTCCTTATACATTTCTATACGAAATTTTATATGCTAATTTGAGACTCGGGACATTACTAGTCAATGTCCCTCTTCAAGTCCAAACCTTCCTGCCACTCTTAGTTAAACTAACTTCTATCCTCTAGAACAGTGGCGGAGCCAGAAATTTTAGAGCTTGGGCAAAATTGCATGTAATATATATTGAACCGTTTCAATGTGTAACAAGAAGTTGTTAGTAGATGAAGTAGTAAGGTTATTTTGTTTATAATGTGGGGGAAGCCAGTTCAAGTCCCCACAGGAACACTTTTTTGAATAAAATATGAATAATATTAAAAATCAGAGGCGATAAAAAAATAGGAAGCAAGAGGTTCGAACTAGAGACATTATGCCTGAAAGAACGGACGCCTTTCCACCAAAACTGAGGGAAATTATGGTTTATTTTTGCCCAATATTATATATATATAGAAAACGTGATGGATGCCATGGCTCCATGAGTCCCTAAAGAGATCCGCCCCTGAGTATGGGTAGAGCCCGGGCGCGTGCCCAGGCTAGCTGGGTGGTAAATCCGCCCCTGCTCTAGAATCTACTTCAAATTCAAAAATGTTTTCAGCTTTACAAAAATATACCTTTAACCAAATCCTGTCAAAGTTTAAAATGAAATTTGATACTTCGGTAATATTCTAGTTACTTTTCCTACAGACAAACAAATAAGTTTCAATAGATTATGCTTTACAATTAATCACTGGACCTTGCCCTTGTTCCGGAACTACCTCCGGAGATAAGGAAGTATAAAACAAGGGGAACACGTTCTTTTGTTCTTTGTGTCACAAATGTCTACGGAACAGACACTTAAACAATCTCTTTTTAAAACTAACACACTATTAATTGTGCAAGCTCCCATATTTTCCCCATTAAATATAGTAAGAGTGAAGACCCATTTTGGTCCTTAACAATGTTCGTACGTGACAAAAATAAAACCCAAAGTAGTCTCTTACATTTTTGTACCAGGGATAAATCAGTCTCTAATTCAGTATAATATAGGATTAATTGCCGGCAGAATAACCCATCAATTTGGTCCTTGAACAATAGAATCATACTAAATAGTCCGAAAACTATTAAAAATCCATCTATTTAAG
Source organism: Medicago truncatula (assembly GCF_003473485.1). Taxonomy (NCBI): domain Eukaryota; kingdom Viridiplantae; phylum Streptophyta; class Magnoliopsida; order Fabales; family Fabaceae; genus Medicago; species Medicago truncatula. The sequence goes on along the minus strand of NC_053043.1, from coordinate 6,114,944 downwards.
GGGGATTTGAGGGACTAAAATGATGGATTAATAATAATAGTTTAGTGCCTACATAGTATATTTCTATAGTTCACGATCTAATTGGAGAGAAGAATGTGATAGTTCCGGGACCAAATTGTTGGAGTATTCATTTCCGATATGAAAATGGCAGGCACTACAATGGGTTTTATTTTTGTCATGCAGACAACATTAAAGGATCAAAATGAGTCTTCACACATAAATTAAACAATTAAGTGTTTAAAAACTGATATGTTAACTCCTTAGCAATTCTCCTATTGTCACAATAGTTTCAATCACCGGAAGTTGTTCAACCAAACATAGTATACCTCCAGCAAATACCAATACCAACATAACAAGACACAAAGCAACACTTAAATAATTGGAATTTAACAAAAAAGAAGATAATGTAGAAGAAAATAGAACTTACGAATTAGCAATATGACGGAGAAGATCGTCGGTACCAAAATACTCGATATTGATATCGGTCACATGACCGGAGCTGTAATGAACGGCGCGTTGGCACAAAAGCTCCAAATACTCGTCGGTGCCAAGGTCAGTCCCGATATTGGGCATGTCGATGGTGTGATAGAGGAAAGGATCCTTTGAGATTTTGCGCCATGTGGTGCAAACATTATGAGCACGATGAAGGGTATCAATTGTTCCAAGCTTCTCGAAAATGGTTAATACCACATCTTTTGGAAGATCCAGCCAATTTCGTTCTCCGGAATTGAGTACTGCTCTCCAATTCAACCAAAATGAAGAAGATGGTGGTTCTGGTGATAAAGACCCCATTCATAAATTGGATTGTGCTCTCCGTTCATACAATTGATTTTTGTTTTACGAATGGCGAGAACCGAAGAAGAAAGAGATGGAAAATGGGTATCAGTTTTTTATGAGGCCCATTTCATCCCGAGTTCTTTATAACAATTATGCTCCTCTACCAACTGTTTTTGCTCGCTCACAACTGAAAAGACGTAATTATCCATGCGTGACTTAAGCTTATAAATTGTGCCTTAGTTAACTCAGGTAGGTTATAAACCATACGTGACTTAAGTCACGCATTGATATTTTCAAAAGTTTGGTTTGGAGCGAGCAATTTTTTATGGAAGAAAACCAGAATTCTTCTTACAATAATTGGGTAAGCCCATTCATTATCTAGCTATTGCAAAATGAAAATTGCTTTTCTCACACCATCATGTTTCCTCCAACGACAGTTAACTTCCGTTGGGAATTAACAACAATATTAGCCAATCGCAATTATCTGCCACTAGGGGTATTATTATTTATAACTTTTGAAATGTTATCCGAACATCTAAAAATCAATAACTACTGTACAACTAGTATAAAAATATATTATTTATAACTATTTATGTGAATATAAGAGAGAAAATAACTAAGTATATAATATCTATACAGTAAATATACGTTGTTGGATAACCAAAAAAAAAAGTTGTCGGCCTAACATTTGTCTTTACACTAAATAAGCTAATATTTTTTTCCTCCTAAAGAGCTAGTAATATTTTATCTAAAAAAATTAAATTTAAAAACCCATCAATTTAATGTTTTGGAATAAAACATATATATACACACCAAAGGAATGTTTTTCAATATCAACAACGAACACAGCCGTGCCATTCAAGGGATATTGGTCCCATCCCATGTGAAGGTGATAAAAACCGAAATACTAGGACATGGGATACTTGAAGTGGAAAACATAGATAGAATATGTCTGATACCGGTTATAAACATTGCCCGGATGTTGTTGGAACCTGTACTCAATCTCTGTCATTTTTATGTATTTCATTTTAAATCAAACCATACAAACTATTTTTGTTAAAACAAATTAAATATCGTTTTTTTTTTTAGGAAAAGCAAATATCGTTTTGAATTGGTTTGTTACAAATTTTGAAAAAAAAAACTATTTTGACATTTACTAATTTAGAGATTAGTTTTTTGAGATCTTATATGTATAAAAAAAAAAAGTAGAATTTGTTTTGTGTTTGTTATCACAGTAAAAATCACATTTTTAGACCTTAAAAACATGAATTTTTTTAATCATTAAACTACTTGATAAAAATCACTTTTAACTTGTTTTCATACAACTATATAAAAGCGATTTTTTTTTACTACAAAATTATCTTTCACTTTTTAACACTTATTTTTTCTCTCCTAAAAGAAATATTTTTTGAGAAGCCACCCTTATAGTTTTTCATTTGAAATTGTTTTTTTTATTTTATTAAGATTCCGATTTGCAATACTTTTAAAATTATTATTTTTATAGAAAATGTGAATTTTTTTCTAACAAAAGTTGTAACAAGCCTCCTAAACATGAAAAAGCAAAATATTGCTGATTCAACCCGTCGTTATAAAAAACAAGTCTCTTTTGACTTCTCAATTAGTTTTGGTTGGTAGACAAAGTGGTATAGACGATTGAAACTCACACATTGCATAATATTTTTGAACTCGGATGAAAGTATCTAATGTAACAATTTCAGCATTGATCGTTGAGTCGGGTTATACTGACTTTGACTTCTCAATCTGAAGCAAGGGAAATATGCAAACCCAAGCAACGATCATAGAACTTTCGTGACGTAAGCTTAAATGCTCTTGGATTGTTTTTTGACTCAATTTTGAATTATATGAAAAACATCGTTAGGCAAAACATTGGGTTTTAAACGCGAATTCCCAACACAACTAATTTTTATGCAGTTTTACACTGCAATTATAAGTAGACACTGAAGAAGTTGCCCTTGATGGTAGTACTAAATTATCAGCAGTCTACTAGCACACTAACATTTCAAAATGCTAGTCCTTTTAATTTTAACTCTAGATCAAGTCAAGGTCAAAAAATAGTCATGTGCACCTTCCAAAGAAGTTGAGAACCAAGCTATAATTTCGAACATATAGCCAAAGAAATTGTTTTTTTACATGTAAACCACAAGTAGGAAAGAGTGAATGTGATTCACAAAGATACCAGATAATGATCAATTATCTTTCGGCTATCTGACCATGTAAAAATCGGGCATGCTGTGAACACCTATCAAATTCGTTAAAACAACATCGCAATTCATTATCATCGTTAAAAAGTACTAAAGTATACTTCAATAGAATGAATTGCGCCCGACTTTTCTATGGTCTTAATGTTACAGAAAAACAATGAGGAGTGGTGATTAAGATATTCGTAACACATTTTTCCTATACTGAAATGTTTCAAATTTGTCAAAAGTCAATAATAGTTATCATCATATGAACTTTCATCTGAGAATTTATAACAGACATAATCATCTTCAGACAAAAAATCTATAGTGGCATCATATAGAAAACTTAAATACTTGATATGTTATTTACATCACTACCAAAATCCTTGACGCATATAAAGATATTCAAGGTGAGGACAACCATCAAGAATAGCCAGCAAACCTTTATTAGTTATCTCGTCTCTGAAAAGCTGGAGACGACGGAACCCATGCATGTTTAGCTCAATATCAAATGCCTCCTCATCATCGTCACTTGGATTACCCCGCTCTATGATTCTGAATTCAAGGGTTTTCAATCGAGGGCAACATCGGCCAATTGCTTTCAGAGGGCAAATGGCTAAGCCGCTAATACATATATCAAGTTCCTCTAAGTGAGAAAATTTTTCAGCAACTTCACACAATACTTCATCTGTTACCCTATAGCAACATGCAAGATGAAGGCGTCGTAGATGACTTGCACTGTAAAATGGCAAAACAACAAGAGCATATTTTGTTACACATCAATGCTACCTAAAAATCCACTGCTTACTGTTACTGAGATTGCTATCTTTAATAATAGAGGAGATGAGTAAAATAATATATTAGTATATGAAAACTTGGCTTTTAACATTAAGAGATAAATGAATTTTCCCAGACAAGTGACAAAATTTATGAAAACTAAACTTGGCTTTTAATAAAGTATCACACTCAAACAAAAAAATAATAAAAAATCACTCTTGGATATTCAGTCTCTAGAGTATACTCCCTCCATCCAAAGTTATAAATAGTTTTGAGGAAATTATAAGTGGTTTTACATTATCAATGAAACACACACATTTGTGAAATATCAAACGAAAGAGCAGAAGAAAGTGGAACATACTTATCAGCGATGTGGCGGAGAAGATCATTGGTACAAAAATAGTTGATGTTGATATGGATTATTTGGCCGCAGCTGTAATCAATGGCGCGATGACATAAACACTCTAAATACCTGATGTAGCCAAGATCAAACATGTCGATGGTACGATAGAGGAAAGGGTCTTTGGAGATTTTGCGCCACGTAGTGCAAACCCTGGGAGTGCGAATAAGAATATCAATGGTGGGAAGCTTCTGGAAAATGGATAAGACTGCATCTCGTGGAAGATCCAGCCAGTTTCGTTCTCTCGAATCGAGTATTGGCATCGAATTCGATGATGAAGTAGCAGAAGATGATGGTGGTGGTGGTAACAACTCCATGGATGAATTAGGGTTAGAGAATTTGGATTTTTTATTAGCTGTTGTATTTTTTTGGAGAATACCATAACAATTGGACTGGTGCTAGTCACACCCAAAAAAAAACAAGTTACACCCTAGAATGACTAATATACCCCTAAATTGAACATAAGTAAATTTAATTTACATTAACCTAAATTGAACATAAGTAAACTTAATACATTAACCTAGATTGAACATAAGTAAACTAAATTTACATTAACTAGATTGAACATAAGTAAACTGAATTTACATTAACCTAGATTGAACATAAGTAAACTTAATTTACATTAATTTAGATTGAACGTAAGTAAACTGAATTTACACTAACCTCTTATATACATGTAAACTAAAATTACATTAACCTAGATTGAACATAAGTAAACTAAATTTAAACTTAATTTACATTAACCTAGATTGAACGTAAGTAAACTTAATTTACATTAACCTAGATTGAACGTAAGTAAACTGAATTTACACTAACCTCTTATATACATGTAAACTAAAATTACATTAACCTAGATTGAACATAAGTAAACTAAATTTACATTAACCTAAATTGAACATAAGTAAACTTAATTTACATTAACCTAGATTGAACGTAAGTAAACTTAATTTACATTAACCTAGGTATCGTTTGGCCAGGCTTTTTTTTCAGTCTAAAAGCTACTTTAAAACAAAGTTAAAATAAAGCTCTTTAAGAAAAAGGTTAAAGCTGTTTGGTTTCTTTATTTTTTTTTTAGTTCTAAAGTTATTTTTGAGTTAAAAGCTGTTTGGCAAAATATTGTACAAAACTTTGAATTTATTATTTTTTGGTGGTGTCTGGGGTTCGAACCCGGGACCTTGCATATATTTATGCATTGTCTATAAATAAAAAAACTTTGAATTCATTATGAATTAACATAATAAATAAAAAAATGTCTAAAATATTTTTTGAAGGGAAAAAATGTTTAAAATATAAAAGATATATTTTTACCAATACTATATTTACTCAATGACGTTTATTTTGTGTAACATGAATACAAATTTGTATCATCATATAAACGACTTGTTAAATATTTGAATAGGATAAATAATTTAAGGAGACTCAAATAATAACATAAATAATATCAAAGTAGTTTGAAAAATTAAAAACAATAATCATTTTTTTTTTAAAGACATAAATCATCACAAACTCAAATATTTCTACTCTCCATCAACGCAACTCCTATTTGATTTCTAACTTTATTCATGTAGCCTCCATCTTGCACTCTTCCTGGATTATATGAACTGATTTATTCATTTATATTGCTTTCTTCGTCACGCTCAATCATATCTATAATATGTATATGTGTGTATATATAATGAGAATAATTGGTTTTTTCTTTTCCAATTATACTCTATAACAAATTTTGTTATAAGAATACCATATTTTTAGTGTTGGTAAAAAAGATAAGAATTTATATATATAATATTATATTTGTTACATTGCTGGTGTCATTGAAAAAGATATGTTTAGTTTTTTTAATAAGAAAAAGATATGCATAGTTTGTTACAATACAAATGTGTAAATTATATATAAGTATAATTTTTTTAGGCAACTACACTTGTACTTTTAATTAAAATCAAAATTTTATAAAAATAATTATATGCATTACACAACACTAACAAAAATTATACGCATTAGCATAACAAAAAAAAAAAAAACAGAAAGAGGAACATAAAGTATTACTCTAAACACTAATGTGTGTGTGTATTTCCGTGGTTGAAGAAAGGGAATAAAAATATTCGGTGTCATTCATTGACAGCGTGAATACAAATATTTGCGTGGTTGTGATGATCAAAAGATATTGAAATTAATATATAAGTGATAAAAAGATAATAAAATTCCTTAAAAAAATAGATAATAAACTTAAATGGAACCTCATTAAAAAATTAAATGGACCGGTTAAAAAAAATATAAAAAAAATAAAATGGATGAAAAAAACGTATTGAAAAAATAAAACAAAAGGTTGTCGGCGGGAGTTGAAGAGAGGTGCTTGTGAAATAACTTGGGGAGAAATAGCTTTTTGAAGTAGCATTCAACAACTTTTGGTTAAAGCTCATTCCATTCAATTTTATGCATTCTAAAAAAAGTACTCTTTTTCGAAGGTACTTTATTGATATTGTATTTGGCCTAACTTCTCCTTAAAAACGTAGAAAAGCTGAAAAAAAGTCGGGCCGAACGGTACCCTAAATTGAACATAAGTAAACTTAATTTACACTAACCTAAATTGAACATATTTCATACCAAAACAAACAATAAACAAATAGAAACTCATCGAAAATGAAATTCATGAAATTCACTAACCTTTATGAATATAGTACAGATCAATAACAAAAATGTTGATTCAGATATTAGTTGCACATCTATAGTGATTTGTGGATGAAAGGGTGTAAGGGTTCAGAATGATCATAAAAGATGGGGTTTTTAAAAATTTACATGAAGAGGGCAATTTTAGTATTATTATAAAATTTTAAATAAATTTGGGTGTAACTTGTTTTTTTTGGGGTGTAACTAGCACCAGTCTAACAATTGGCAAGTCAGTTCCATAAAAAATAAAATAATAATTGGCCAGTTGATTATTGGAGTTTTAAATTAATCGATGACTTATGTGTTTTAATTAAAATAAGTTTTTTATTAGAGATAATAATTTGTTAGATTATTTAAAAATAAATAAATAAAATATGCGGAATAAAATCATAAAAGTCACAAAGTTCAAACGTGTAACCTTGTTCTCTGCCTAATTATACAATAGATTTTTGGCAAAATTACATGTCATGTCACTTAACTTTAGTTTCAAATAAAGATTTGATCATTTATATTTATTTTTTTACTTTATTTTTGCCCTTATGTTCAATTTGCACACGGATTATCAAGTTTTAAATCTAAAATTCATGTGCAAACATAAGCGAGGTGAAAAATAAAATAAAAAATTTTAAAATTGAAAACTAATTAACAAAAAAATGTATTAAAAGGGTAAACTAAAAAAAATAACTAAATCGCTATGTGAAATTAAGTTAAGGGACTACGAATGTTATTTTGCCTAGATTTTTTTTGGGTTAAGTATATAAAGGGGTAGGGGAGGGACTTTCCAAGAGGTGACACATTCTAATACATTAGTGTTGTATGATCATGCCTAATTTAAAGGCAAAATTGTAGTATGTTAACTTAATTTTAGGTAACAATCTTTTCTTGATTAATTGCAATTTTGGTCTCATGTTTTTATTGATTCAAAAATTGGTTCCTCATTTTAAAATCACCTAATTTTGGTCTTTCCATTTGATTTTTGTAGTAACAAAGTGCCGAAACAATAGTTTTTAATTGATTTTATTGTAATTTCATAAGTGTTGATTACTTTATATTGTATGTCATGTTGTTTAAAATATGTCAAATCGCCAATTTTAAATACATAAATCTTATGGAGGGATGAAAATTTACGCGATTTTAAAATTGGTTACCAGATATTTGTGAGTGAAAAATAGAGGGATCAAAATTATAATTAAGCATTTTTCCTTTATCTTCTTTTCACACCATTTTGGTCATTTTGATCCATTTACAAATGAATTTTCAAACTTTAAATCTAAGATTTATATGAAAATATAGGTGAAAGATTATATATTTAAATTTGAAGATTGAAAAAGTTCATAGAAGGAAAAAAAAACATAGATTTGAATTTTAGAAATCTATATGCAAAGAGACCAAAAAGGATCAGCTAGCCTTTGCTAAATGCCTCCACTAAAGACAGAGGCCGCTTGTAGGGGCGTTGATCGCGCTTAAAACCACATGCATGGATACTGATACAAGTATTTATAGCTATGGTCAAAGGCAATGATATAATTTCTTATGTGATCTGGTAACTTGGGATAACAAAAGAGACAATATTCTGTGTAATGCTAAACCACATTGTATGAGTGGGTTTAACATTTCTCCATTTTTCAACCTAGTTGGTCACATGTACTTCCTCTTAATATGCCACGTACTAATCACTTTTGTATTAGATATATAGTAGGTATAACGAACAATGAACAAGAGACACAAGCATATTAAGCAAAACAAGGCATATATATCAACTATAAAGTTTATTTCTGGTTCAAAATAAGAACCAAAAAAAAAAAAATGAGAAGTTAATTAAAAGACCAAAAACTTTTGAGAAGTTAACTAGAAGATAAAAATTACCCAAAAACATAGCTACTATATATACAAGAATTATATCTCACACTCCAAACCTTGAATTACTAATCCAAAAAGAGGAAAATAAGAATCATGCATATGGAATATATAGCTCAATTTTAGCCTGAACAAACGATCTCTAATTTGATCCTCTCCATATATATAAAAGATACCCAAATTCCAACACAACACTCTCATCCTTTCCTAATTATATGAAGTTTGGATGAAAAATAAGGACTTAAAATCTATCAATGCATCACTAAAGTTTGTCTATAAGATTTTAATAAATCACAGTAATATATTTTGGCTTATTAGATCGTTTGATCCTTTATTCAATTTCATGTTTTTATTTTGGTTCCACAATTAATAAAAATGGTGTTTTAGTCCCGTATTTTTTCCTCTGTTTGCCAAATAAATCCATGACCGTTAACTTTAACTTCAAATGTCTATGGTTGACCAACATAAGACATGATCCATCGTAGACCTTATTAATTTAATTAATTTTAGCCGTTTGATCTTTTAATCATAAAGGGGACCGTTAGATCATCATATCCATGGCTAAATCTTTTTTTCAATTCTTCATCTTCTTCCTCCTTCATCATCATATCATATTCATCAAGATACCAGAAATCTCAATCACTTTTCTCAACAACGACACATTCTAATTGTAACGCCCCAATTTTATTTAATTATTTTCAGTTATTTAAAGTCCTTTATATGATTTTTAAATCATTTATGTTGATTTGTGGTGTGGTGTATTTTATTAAATGGCTATTTTTAGTATTTAATAGAATAAGTGAGAAATAGGATTTAATTGGAGTTTGGGGGTTTTACGAGAATTAAGTAAACTTAGGGGGAGTAAAGTGAATATTGGGAAGATTATATTTATAAAAGAATTAGAAAATAGAAGTGAGGAAAGCAGTTTTTACGTACAACAGAGAAAAGGGAGAAAAGTCAAGAAAAGGGAAGAGAACCAAGAAGGGCTGCGATTTCGATTATCTAAGGTAAGGGTGAGGCTAACTTACATTAATTTTAGTGTATATGATTCTGATTATGTTTTAACCAAAGTTATGAATAAATTTGGAGAATTGGGAATTAGGGTTATGATGAGAATTGATGATTAAACGATGGAATTAGGGTGAATTGATGTAGAAATGATGAACAGACCTTAAATGTTTCATATATTGATGTTTAGAATCAGTTTTAAGGTTAGAACAATGGGTTTGGGTGAATTTTTGAGAAAAACTGTAACCTGGCCGTACTGTTATTCATCGCTCGCCTCCCGAGTGATGATCCTCGCCATAGCGAGTGATGAAGATCATCGCTCGCCTCGCGAGCAGGAGTGGTCGCCTCGCGAGTTGCATTTCGCAGCTCGCCATAGCGAGCAAGTTTACTCGCCGTGGCGAGTGTGGGCAGAGAGCTTGCAAGATTTCGTGTTTTTGAGCTGTGAGTTTAACCTTGGGTGTTTATGAGGGCCTGAACATATACCTTAATGATTAGGCAAAGTTTTAGAATGAGATTGAACTTGGAATGGTGTCAGAATGGAATGGTGAGTAGTTTACCCTAACTCGCCATGGCGAGTAGAGCCTCTCGCCTCGCGAGTTGTCCCATTTCAGAAGCCTTGTTTAGGATTTGGCGATCATTTGTCGCACGTGATGATATGAGTAGACCCATGAGGTAGGGGAGAAGTTATTCTTGATTATACGGAGATTCAGAGAGGATGTTTATAATGTTTAATGACGTCGACTTAGGTTGAGGAACAATGAGGGGATAGTTATATAATATGAAAGATGTTGATATGAGTCCTACTTGTTGTATATGATGATTATTATTATTGTTGCCTCGCTGCTTGTTATTATATGTTGCTGTTGATTGAATATGATTTGCTGCTGATTGTTGGTGTATGCATACATGCATTCAATTGGATTATACAAGATGTTGGTTCAGGTTGTAAGGTTGCAAGTTGTCGTTCTAAGTAACGGAGTCATAGATTGTTGATGTTGACCAAGTTGGGGAGTAAGTCATAAGTTATTATGCACAGTCGTTGTCGTTGTTGTTGCCTATGTTGTCGTTGTCGTAGTTGAGTTGTATGCTGATATACACAAGTGGAGTCCTTTCATGATTAGGAAACTGTTGAGGGCTCATGCCCTGGAATGCCTTGTCATTCAATCTGTTGAGGGCTCATGCCCTGGAATGCTCGTCATTCAACCGTTGAGGGCTTATGCTGTAACACCCCGTTACCCAAAAGTAATAAAATAACAATTAATCATCAGAGTTAAACACCATACGGGCATGCTACATCACCATTTCTAAATTTCTTAAATAGAAAATAAAACTATTTAATTCAACATGTTTAATAACTTCCAAAAATTATGCAGCGGAAAATTTGCATTTTAAATAACCACAACAACGGTTAAAATTCTTCAAATAATATCTTGGCATAAAGCCTAACAACAACATCAACCATCAAAGGGCCACATCATCAAGTTCCAAAATTGATACATAGGAGGAAAACAACAAATAAATGAATAACAGATCCCATCCCACGTATCAGAGCCCTAGACACGACACTGAGCCACCACCAACTACTCAGGATCACCTGCAAGTTACCCATAGGAAGGGCAACATTTTCAAGCAGAAAGGGTGAGATTCACAACAACAAATATAGATATTAAAATCATCAAATGAATCTAACACCCTATAACTTCAAATATATTAACTTGCAACCATCAATATTTATTCACAAGCCACAACAACATCAACATCATAATCCACGTAGCAAGTATGTATACAATGTACATATTACTAATCACATCAACAACACACCATATTCACAAAGAATACATATATATATAAATGTACATACTTCCTCAACCTCATCAATCAGATAGTAACTGAAATGACAACCACGACTCATGCAAATGACATGACCACTGCTAAGACACTATCTTAGACTTCTTAATGAAATGCAATTATGCATGTGGTACCAATCAGGACCGAGGCCCTCACCGCTTTTGAATGGTTAAAGCATTCATCAGGACCGAAGCCCTCACCGCTGTTTGAGTAACTAGTACTCCAGGACCGAAGCCCTCACCGCTGTTTTTATGCATATGCAATGGACCTACTGTGTATATCTACATACAACTGACCATGCAATGCAACTCCATGTGACTCCACTTAACTAACATGTATGATTAACAATTAAACATACAATGCATTCATCATCATCAATCAGCATCAAATCCAGCAATTCAATCAATCAAAATAATGCATAATTACATGAAACTATGCTCAACACAACAACATTAAGGTACTACCATTCAAACACGAAATTCAACATTCAGGAACTGAGTAGCTCGCCTCGCGAGCACATCTGCTCGCCATGGCGAGTTCACAAAAACACTAGCTCGCCATGGCGAGTTCAAGGCGAACTCGAGGCGAGTGAAAATCAGGTACTCTCGGGAAAAAGTGACATTTTCTCACCCAAACTCCAATTCTAAGCTCCCTATTCATCTTTTTAACCTAAAACTTTCACCATTCATCTTTATTATCATCTAGGTACCTTAAACCATCCCCAAAACATCTTATAACAACTTTTCAAAATTAAGTTTTGTCTGGGCTTACTCGCCATGGCGAGTTGGACTGCTCGCGAGGCGAGCTATGAAGTTGCTCACTCGCCATGGCGAGCACAGCTACTCGCGAGGCGAGCGATGAACTTCTGTACGGGCAGAAAACTGGTTTTACCCAAAAATCCCATTTTTCTTCCAATCACTCCCCAAATCAGTTTACAGATGCAAATTAACTTTCTGTGTGCAACTAGAACCTATTTCTAACATCAATTTCATGCTTACAACTTCAAAAACAACAAATTCATCATAAAACCCAAAATCCCCAATTTTTACCAAAACCTATTAAACTCAAAATCAGACTTTAAATTCTATACTATTGAAGTAAACCTCACCCTTACCTTAGAAATTGAAGAAGAAATGCACAGCAATGATCAATTCTTGGTTCTCTCTTGCTCTTCCCTCCTTTCTCCCAAAACTGTCAGTTTCACGTAAAAGTGTTTCTGACTCTAACTTTCTATCTTAACTGCCTTCCCAACTCCCCTTTATTAGACTTAACTCCTTTAATTTCAACTAACTCCTATTATTTCCCCAAACCTCAAAATAATTACTATTTCATACTTATTTTAATTATTATATAATAAACCATATATTAAAATAATACATCACATAAAACATCCAAAAATCACATATATATAAATACATGCATATACTCCACATAAATCACCAACATCATATATAATAATATATATATATATATATATACTCCACATAATAAAATAATTAAATAAATAACTAGGGCGTTACATATGCCCTGGAATGCCTTGTCATTCAATCTGTTGAGGGCTCATGCCCTGGAATGTTAATCATTCAATCTGTGGAGGGCTCATGCCCTGGAATGTTCATCATTCAAATTGTTGGGGGCTTATGCCTCGGAATGCTTAGTCATTCATTGAGTTGAAAATAGTACCCTGTCGTTCGTTGTCGTTGATGTAGTGGATGATGTTGTCGTTGTCGTTGATGGTGATATTGTCGTTGTTGTAGGTTGTGTTGTGGTCGTTGTTGTTGAGGGAGATATTGTTGTTGTGGTCGAGTTGTTGTTGTCGTTGTTGGTTGATTTAGTAAGAGTTATTAAAGTCGAAGAAGTATGAATATTATTGTTGACTTATATGTTGCTTATTACGTTATTTAATTAAGTTGATGATTTATATATCTATTATTATTGTTTGTGAATCTCACCCCTTCTGCTTGGAATTGTTGCCCTTCGTATGGGTAACTTGCAGGTATTTAAGTTTATTAGAAGTGGTGGCTCAAAGTGTCTAGGGCTCTGATACGTACGGGATGGGATTTTCTTATTGTTTTTCATTCCTATGTATCAAATTTGAATATTGCTGACGTAGCCCTATGGTTGTTGAATTTATGTTGATAAGGCTTTATGCCAAAAATTTAATTATGGAGATTTAAACTATTGCTATCGTTGTTTTGATGCAAATTTTCCGCTGCAAATTTAATAATGACTTGAAGGATGTTTATTAAATAGATTTTATATTCTATTTAAGAAATTTTGAAAATGTAGTGTGACATGCCCGTTCGGGAATTACTCTGATGCATGAGTTATTAATTAATGGATTTTTGGGAAACGGGGTGTTACAATTGGTATCAGAGCAGGTTGGTCCGTCCGACCAAGTAGTAGAGTCGTGTTGAGCCACCTAGGATAGAGTGTCAACTCTAATGTTGTTTTGTTAATTGTTCTGATTGTTGTTTGTGGTGCAGGGTCATGTTTTAGAGGTATATTTTCGAGGACGAAAATTCTAAAGTTGGGGAGAGTTGTAACGCCCCAATTTTATTTAATTATTTTCAGTTATTTAAAGTCCTTTATATGATTTTTAAATCATTTATGTTGATTTGTGGTGTGGTGTATTTTATTAAATGGCTATTTTTAGTATTTAATAGAATAAGTGAGAAATAGGATTTAATTGGAGTTTGGGGGTTTTACGAGAATTAAGTAAACTTAGGGGGAGTAAAGTGAATATTGGGAAGATTATATTTATAAAAGAATTAGAAAATAGAAGTGAGGAAAGCAGTTTTTACGTACAACAGAGAAAAGGGAGAAAAGTCAAGAAAAGGGAAGAGAACCAAGAAGGGCTGCGATTTCGATTATCTAAGGTAAGGGTGAGGCTAACTTACATTAATTTTAGTGTATATGATTCTGATTATGTTTTAACCAAAGTTATGAATAAATTTGGAGAATTGGGAATTAGGGTTATGATGAGAATTGATGATTAAACGATGGAATTAGGGTGAATTGATGTAGAAATGATGAACAGACCTTAAATGTTTCATATATTGATGTTTAGAATCAGTTTTAAGGTTAGAACAATGGGTTTGGGTGAATTTTTGAGAAAAACTGTAACCTGGCCGTACTGTTATTCATCGCTCGCCTCCCGAGTGATGATCCTCGCCATAGCGAGTGATGAAGATCATCGCTCGCCTCGCGAGTTGCATTTCGCAGCTCGCCATAGCGAGCAAGTTTACTCGCCGTGGCGAGTGTGGGCAGAGAGCTTGCAAGATTTCGTGTTTTTGAGCTGTGAGTTTAACCTTGGGTGTTTATGAGGGCCTGAACATATACCTTAATGATTAGGCAAAGTTTTAGAATGAGATTGAACTTGGAATGGTGTCAGAATGGAATGGTGAGTAGTTTACCCTAACTCGCCATGGCGAGTAGAGCCTCTCGCCTCGCGAGTTGTCCCATTTCAGAAGCCTTGTTTAGGATTTGGCGATCATTTGTCGCACGTGATGATATGAGTAGACCCATGAGGTAGGGGAGAAGTTATTCTTGATTATACGGAGATTCAGAGAGGATGTTTATAATGTTTAATGACGTCGACTTAGGTTGAGGAACAATGAGGGGATAGTTATATAATATGAAAGATGTTGATATGAGTCCTACTTGTTGTATATGATGATTATTATTATTGTTGCCTCGCTGCTTGTTATTATATGTTGCTGTTGATTGAATATGATTTGCTGCTGATTGTTGGTGTATGCATACATGCATTCAATTGGATTATACAAGATGTTGGTTCAGGTTGTAAGGTTGCAAGTTGTCGTTCTAAGTAACGGAGTCATAGATTGTTGATGTTGACCAAGTTGGGGAGTAAGTCATAAGTTATTATGCACAGTCGTTGTCGTTGTTGTTGCCTATGTTGTCGTTGTCGTAGTTGAGTTGTATGCTGATATACACAAGTGGAGTCCTTTCATGATTAGGAAACTGTTGAGGGCTCATGCCCTGGAATGCCTTGTCATTCAATCTGTTGAGGGCTCATGCCCTGGAATGCTCGTCATTCAACCGTTGAGGGCTTATGCTGTAACACCCCGTTACCCAAAAGTAATAAAATAACAATTAATCATCAGAGTTAAACACCATACGGGCATGCTACATCACCATTTCTAAATTTCTTAAATAGAAAATAAAACTATTTAATTCAACATGTTTAATAACTTCCAAAAATTATGCAGCGGAAAATTTGCATTTTAAATAACCACAACAACGGTTAAAATTCTTCAAATAATATCTTGGCATAAAGCCTAACAACAACATCAACCATCAAAGGGCCACATCATCAAGTTCCAAAATTGATACATAGGAGGAAAACAACAAATAAATGAATAACAGATCCCATCCCACGTATCAGAGCCCTAGACACGACACTGAGCCACCACCAACTACTCAGGATCACCTGCAAGTTACCCATAGGAAGGGCAACATTTTCAAGCAGAAAGGGTGAGATTCACAACAACAAATATAGATATTAAAATCATCAAATGAATCTAACACCCTATAACTTCAAATATATTAACTTGCAACCATCAATATTTATTCACAAGCCACAACAACATCAACATCATAATCCACGTAGCAAGTATGTATACAATGTACATATTACTAATCACATCAACAACACACCATATTCACAAAGAATACATATATATATAAATGTACATACTTCCTCAACCTCATCAATCAGATAGTAACTGAAATGACAACCACGACTCATGCAAATGACATGACCACTGCTAAGACACTATCTTAGACTTCTTAATGAAATGCAATTATGCATGTGGTACCAATCAGGACCGAGGCCCTCACCGCTTTTGAATGGTTAAAGCATTCATCAGGACCGAAGCCCTCACCGCTGTTTGAGTAACTAGTACTCCAGGACCGAAGCCCTCACCGCTGTTTTTATGCATATGCAATGGACCTACTGTGTATATCTACATACAACTGACCATGCAATGCAACTCCATGTGACTCCACTTAACTAACATGTATGATTAACAATTAAACATACAATGCATTCATCATCATCAATCAGCATCAAATCCAGCAATTCAATCAATCAAAATAATGCATAATTACATGAAACTATGCTCAACACAACAACATTAAGGTACTACCATTCAAACACGAAATTCAACATTCAGGAACTGAGTAGCTCGCCTCGCGAGCACATCTGCTCGCCATGGCGAGTTCACAAAAACACTAGCTCGCCATGGCGAGTTCAAGGCGAACTCGAGGCGAGTGAAAATCAGGTACTCTCGGGAAAAAGTGACATTTTCTCACCCAAACTCCAATTCTAAGCTCCCTATTCATCTTTTTAACCTAAAACTTTCACCATTCATCTTTATTATCATCTAGGTACCTTAAACCATCCCCAAAACATCTTATAACAACTTTTCAAAATTAAGTTTTGTCTGGGCTTACTCGCCATGGCGAGTTGGACTGCTCGCGAGGCGAGCTATGAAGTTGCTCACTCGCCATGGCGAGCACAGCTACTCGCGAGGCGAGCGATGAACTTCTGTACGGGCAGAAAACTGGTTTTACCCAAAAATCCCATTTTTCTTCCAATCACTCCCCAAATCAGTTTACAGATGCAAATTAACTTTCTGTGTGCAACTAGAACCTATTTCTAACATCAATTTCATGCTTACAACTTCAAAAACAACAAATTCATCATAAAACCCAAAATCCCCAATTTTTACCAAAACCTATTAAACTCAAAATCAGACTTTAAATTCTATACTATTGAAGTAAACCTCACCCTTACCTTAGAAATTGAAGAAGAAATGCACAGCAATGATCAATTCTTGGTTCTCTCTTGCTCTTCCCTCCTTTCTCCCAAAACTGTCAGTTTCACGTAAAAGTGTTTCTGACTCTAACTTTCTATCTTAACTGCCTTCCCAACTCCCCTTTATTAGACTTAACTCCTTTAATTTCAACTAACTCCTATTATTTCCCCAAACCTCAAAATAATTACTATTTCATACTTATTTTAATTATTATATAATAAACCATATATTAAAATAATACATCACATAAAACATCCAAAAATCACATATATATAAATACATGCATATACTCCACATAAATCACCAACATCATATATAATAATATATATATATATATATATACTCCACATAATAAAATAATTAAATAAATAACTAGGGCGTTACAACTCTCCCCAAATTACAGAATTTCGTCCTCGAAATCTTACCTCAAGCAAACAACTCCGGATACGACTCCCGCATCTTACTCTCCAGCTCCCAGGTCAAACTTTCACCAGTCGCTCCACCCCAAACGACCCTCACAAGAGGTATCTCTTTACCTCTCAAGGACTTCACCTTTCTGTCATCGATCCTCAATGGCATAGTCTCAACTGTCAGGTTGTCTCTGACCTGTACATCATCATCCCTCGGAATCACATGAGAAGGATCCGCAACATACTTCCGAAGCTGAGAAACATGAAACACATCGTGCAAGTTCGAAAGATGTGGTGGCAACCCAACTCTATATGCCACAGTACCAACTCTCTCTGAAATCTGATATGGACCAATAAACTTAGGAGTCAACTTCCTCGACTTCAAGGCACGTCCAACACCCGTCAAAGGAGTGACTCTCAGAAAAACATGATCACCCTCCTGAAATTCAAGATCCTTTCTTCGCTTGTCATGGTAACTCTTCTGCCGACTCTGCGAAGCTTTCATCTTTTCTCTTATCAACCTGACTTTCTCAGTAGTCTCATGCACCAAATCCGGTCCCAACACAACACTTTCACCCGACTCAAACCAGCATAAAGGAGTCCTACACCTCCGACCATACAAGGCTTCGAACGGTGCCATACCAATACTCGAGTGATAGCTGTTGTTATAAGTAAATTCAATCAAAGGCAAGTGACTGTCCCAAGCTCCACCTTGCTCAAGCACACACACCCTCAACAAATCTTCCAATGATTGAATTGTCCTCTCCGACTGACCATCTGTTTGAGGATGATAAGCCGAACTCAACTTCAACTTTGAACCCAAAGCGTCCTGTAAACTTTTCCAGAACCTAGAAGTGAACCTCGGATCTCTATCCGACACAATGCTAGACGGAACACCATGAAGCTTCACCACACTGTGAATATAAATCTCTGCTAACTGTGCTACCGGATAACTGATATTAATAGGAATGAAATGTGCCGACTTCGTCAACCGGTCGACAACAACCCAAATAGCGTCATGCCCTCTCGGAGTGTTCGGTAAACTCGTTACAAAATCCATAGAGATACTGTCCCACTTCCACTCTGGTACATCTAACGGTGTCAACAACCCTGCAGGCTTCTGATGCTCAACCTTAGACTTCTGACAAATCAAACATGCATAAACAAACTGAGCAACATCTCTTTTCATACCGGACCACCAAAACAGTTTATTCAAATCATGATACATTTTTGTAGCCCCTGGGTGAATACTCAACCTACTCTTGTGACTCTCCTCAAGAATCAACTTCTTCAACTCTTCATTGTCAGGAATACAAACTCTACCTCTGAACCTCAGAACACCCTGATCATCAACTTTGAAATCGCTATCCTCAGTGCCACTACCAGAAGTCAACAAATCAACAAACTTCAAATCCTCTTTCTGAGCTTCTCGGATACTATTCAAAAAGTTACTATCAATTTTCAACATTCCCAACTGAATACTTTGGGGTGACAACTCACAGACAAGGCTCATGTCTCTGAACTGTTCTAACAACTCAAACTCTTTCACCATCAAAGCAGACATGTGCAAAGTTTTCCTACTCAAAGCATCAGCAACCACATTGGCCTTACCAGGATGGTAATTCAAGCCAAAATCAAAATCCTTCAGTAACTCTAACCACCTCCTCTGCCTCATGTTCAGTTCCTTCTGGTCAAATAAATATTTCAAACTTTTATGATCACTGAACACCTCAAATCTGGATCCGTACAAATAATGCCTCCAAATTTTCAAAACAAAAACCACCGCAGCTAACTCCAGGTCATGTGTAGGATAATTCTTTTCATGAACACGTAACTGCCTAGAAGCATATGCTACCACTTTACCATCTTGCATCAGAACACCACCTAAGCCCAGCTTAGATGCATCACAGTACACAACAAACGGTTCTTCTGGTTTAGGCAAAATCAAAACAGGAGCAGTTGTCAATCTTCGCTTCAATTCATTGAAACTACTCTCACACTGAGCATCCCACACAAAAGGTTTACCCTTACAGGTCAACTGTGTCAACGGAAGAGCCAACTTCGAAAACCCTTCTATGAACCTGCGGTAATAACCAGCCAAACCCAGAAAACTTCTGATCTCAGTTACCGACTTCGGAGTCTCCCATTGTGATACCGCATCAACCTTTGAAGGATCCACTGCAATACCACTACCAGAAATAATGTGACCCAGAAAACTTACTTCATTTAACCAGAACTCACATTTTGATAACTTAGCATACAACCTCTTTTCCTTCAACACTTGCAATACAATTCTCAGATGCTCCGCATGCTCCTCCTCATTCTTGGAATAGATTAAGATATCATCAATAAACACCACAACAAACTTATCCAGAAAAGCATGGAAAATTCGGTTCATGTACTCCATAAAAACACCAGGCGCATTAGTAACACCGAAAGGCATCACTTTGTACTCGTAATGACCATAACGTGTCCTAAAGGCCGTCTTCTGCATATCCTCATCCTTCACTTTTATCTGATGATAACCGGACCTCAAATCTATCTTACTAAATATCTTAGCACCAACCAATTGATCCATCAAGTCGTCAATTCTAGGAAGCGGATATCTGTTCTTGATCGTAACTTTGTTCAACTGACGGTAATCTATACACAATCTCATACTACCATCCTTCTTCTTTACCAACAACACCGGTGCTCCCCAAGGCGAAACACTGGGTCTTACAAACTTCTTATCTAACAGGTCCTCCAACTGTTTCTTCAACTCAGCCAACTCAGAAGCTGACATACGGTACGGTGCCATCGACACCGGCTTAGTTCCTGGAACAAGATCAATTGAAAATTCAACCTCCCTCTCCGACGGTACATCAGGAATCTCATCAGGGAACACTTCTGGGAATTCATTCACTACCGGTAAACCATCAACCACAGCTTGATTTTCTAACGACAATTGTGCCATTAGAGAATACATCAGGATACCATCACGTTCAAACTGTTTCATCTGTTTCGTAGACAGAAGCTCAACCTCACCTTCTTCTTCAGCAGAAGAGAAATGTACCGTCTTACTAAAGCAGTTGATATGAACCCGATTATATTCTAACCAATTCATACCAAAGATAACATCCATACCCGTCAACGGCAGGCAAACTAAGTCAATCACGAAATCTCTACCAAACATAGAAATGGGACACCGCAGACAAACAAGAGAAGTGGTTACTGAACCCTTAGCTGGAGTTTCAACAACCATTTCCCCTTTCATATCAGATATATCCAAACCCAACTTATAAGCACATTCAATAGCAATAAAACAGTGAGTAGCACCAGTATCAATAATAGCAATTAAAGGAGTACTATTAAAGAAACAAGTACCTCTGATAAGTCGGTCCTCATTAGGAGTCTGCGTACCAGTCAAAGCAAACACCTTCCCACCAATTCTAGTCTTCTTCGGCTCAGGACACTGCGAACTAATATGGCCTTCCCCATTGCAGTTGTAACAGACAACGTCCCCACGCTTGCATTCAGCTAAGTTGTGACCCTTCTGACCACACCTGAAGCACTTTCTATCATCTCTACCACAAACATTACTCTTGTGGCCTTTCTCGCCACACTTGTAACAAACAATCTCAGCTGGAGCATCTCTCCTCTTGGGCCTCCTATCATCACCCATCCTCTGCTTTCCCTTGTCGGCAGGAGCACTGTAAGGCTTAGGACGATTCTGTTGTCCCTTACCCCTCCTGTCACTCATAATCTTATAATGAGCCTTAGTGTCTTCTTCATAAATCCTACACTTGTTAACCAACTCAGAAAAGACTCTGATCTGTTGATATCCAATGGCTCTTTTGATGTCAGCCCTCAGCCCATTCTCAAATTTGATACACTTGGAGAACTCAGCCGTCTCCGCACTATAATGAGGATAGAATGTGGCAAGCTCCACAAACTTTGCAGCATACTCTGTGACAGACATGTCACCCTGTTTCAACTCCAGAAATTCTATCTCCTTCTTACCTCTGACATCTTCTGGAAAATACCTGCCTAGGAACTCCTTCCTGAACATGGCCCAGGTAACCACAGCATCACCCTGTTCCAACACAGGCAGCAAACTCACCCACCAATCATCAGCCTCCTCAGCTAGCATGTGCGTCCCAAACCGCACCTTCTGAACCTCGGAACACTGCATGACCCTGAAAATCCTTTCAATTTCCTTCAGCCACTTCTGAGCACCGTCAGGATCATACCTACCCTTGAAAGTTGGTGGATGATTCCTCAGGAAAGTCTCAAGCATCCTGGTTCCATCACCACCAGTCTCAGCCTTAGGTTGCTGTTGAACAGCTTGAGCTACAGCCTCAAGCGCAGCAACAAGAGCAGCATCACTACTTCCAGTCATCTCGAGATTCTACACGACAAACAACAACTCAGAACAACGACAAAAAGCAACAATAAAGTTGACACTCTATCCTAGGTGGCTCAACAAGACTCTACTACTTGGCCGGACGGACCAACCTGCTCTGATACCAATTTGTAACACCCCGTTACCCAAAAGTAATAAAATAACAATTAATCATCAGAGTTAAACACCATACGGGCATGCTACATCACCATTTCTAAATTTCTTAAATAGAAAATAAAACTATTTAATTCAACATGTTTAATAACTTCCAAAAATTATGCAGCGGAAAATTTGCATTTTAAATAACCACAACAACGGTTAAAATTCTTCAAATAATATCTTGGCATAAAGCCTAACAACAACATCAACCATCAAAGGGCCACATCATCAAGTTCCAAAATTGATACATAGGAGGAAAACAACAAATAAATGAATAACAGATCCCATCCCACGTATCAGAGCCCTAGACACGACACTGAGCCACCACCAACTACTCAGGATCA
Source organism: Medicago truncatula (assembly GCF_003473485.1). Taxonomy (NCBI): domain Eukaryota; kingdom Viridiplantae; phylum Streptophyta; class Magnoliopsida; order Fabales; family Fabaceae; genus Medicago; species Medicago truncatula. Next base: position 6,092,272 of record NC_053043.1, on the reverse strand, counting down.
CCTGCAAGTTACCCATAGGAAGGGCAACATTTTCAAGCAGAAGGGGTGAGATTCACAACAACAAATATAGATATTAAAATCATCAAATGAATCTAACACCCTATAACTTCAAATATATTAACTTGCAACCATCAATATTTATTCACAAGCCACAACAACATCAACATCATAATCCACGTAGCAAGTATGTATACAATGTACATATTACTAATCACATCAACAACACACCATATTCACAAAGAATACATATATATATAAATGTACATACTTCCTCAACCTCATCAATCAGATAGTAACTGAAATGACAACCACGACTCATGCAAATGACATGACCACTGCTAAGACACTATCTTAGACTTCTTAATGAGATGCAATTATGCATGTGGTACCAATCAGGACCGAGGCCCTCACCGCTTTTGAATGGTTAAAGCATTCATCAGGACCGAAGCCCTCACCGCTGTTTGAGTAACTAGTACTCCAGGACCGAAGCCCTCACCGCTGTTTTTATGCATATGCAATGGACCTACTGTGTATATCTACATACAACTGACCATGCAATGCAACTCCATGTGACTCCACTTAACTAACATGTATGATTAACAATTAAACATACAATGCATTCATCATCATCAATCAGCATCAAATCCAGCAATTCAATCAATCAAAATAATGCATAATTACATGAAACTATGCTCAACACAACAACATTAAGGTACTACCATTCAAACACGAAATTCAACATTCAGGAACTGAGTAGCTCGCCTCGCGAGCACATCTGCTCGCCATGGCGAGTTCACAAAAACACTAGCTCGCCATGGCGAGTTCAAGGCGAACTCGAGGCGAGTGAAAATCAGGTACTCTCGGGAAAAGTGACATTTTCTCACCCAAACTCCAATTCTAAGCTCCCTATTCATCTTTTTAACCTAAAACTTTCACCATTCATCTTTATTATCATCTAGGTACCTTAAACCATCCCCAAAACATCTTATAACAACTTTTCAAAATTAAGTTTTGTCTGGGCTTACTCGCCATGGCGAGTTGGACTGCTCGCGAGGCGAGCTATGAAGTTGCTCACTCGCCATGGCGAGCACAGCTACTCGCGAGGCGAGCGATGAACTTCTGTACGGGCAGAAAACTGGTTTTACCCAAAAATCCCATTTTTCTTCCAATCACTCCCCAAATCAGTTTACAGATGCAAATTAACTTTCTGTGTGCAACTAGAACCTATTTCTAACATCAATTTCATGCTTACAACTTCAAAAACAACAAATTCATCATAAAACCCAAAATCCCCAATTTTTACCAAAACCTATTAAACTCAAAATCAGACTTTAAATTCTATACTATTGAAGTAAACCTCACCCTTACCTTAGAAATTGAAGAAGAAATGCACAGCAATGATCAATTCTTGGTTCTCTCTTGCTCTTCCCTCCTTTCTCCCAAAACTGTCAGTTTCACGTAAAAGTGTTTCTGACTCTAACTTTCTATCTTAACTGCCTTCCCAACTCCCCTTTATTAGACTTAACTCCTTTAATTTCAAGTAACTCCTATTATTTCCCCAAACCTCAAAATAATTACTATTTCATACTTATTTTAATTATTATATAATAAACCATATATTAAAATAATACATCACATAAAACATCCAAAAATCACATATATATAAATACATGCATATACTCCACATAAATCACCAACATCATATATAATAATATATATATATATATATACTCCACATAATAAAATAATTAAATAAATAACTAGGGCGTTACATATGCCCTGGAATGCCTTGTCATTCAATCTGTTGAGGGCTCATGCCCTGGAATGTTAATCATTCAATCTGTGGAGGGCTCATGCCCTGGAATGTTCATCATTCAAATTGTTGGGGGCTTATGCCTCGGAATGCTTAGTCATTCATTGAGTTGAAAATAGTACCCTGTCGTTCGTTGTCGTTGATGTAGTGGATGATGTTGTCGTTGTCGTTGATGGTGATATTGTCGTTGTTGTAGGTTGTGTTGTGGTCGTTGTTGTTGAGGGAGATATTGTTGTTGTGGTCGAGTTGTTGTTGTCGTTGTTGGTTGATTTAGTAAGAGTTATTAAAGTCGAAGAAGTATGAATATTATTGTTGACTTATATGTTGCTTATTACGTTATTTAATTAAGTTGATGATTTATATATCTATTATTATTGTTTGTGAATCTCACCCCTTCTGCTTGGAATTGTTGCCCTTCGTATGGGTAACTTGCAGGTATTTAAGTTTATTAGAAGTGGTGGCTCAAAGTGTCTAGGGCTCTGATACGTACGGGATGGGATTTTCTTATTGTTTTTCATTCCTATGTATCAAATTTGAATATTGCTGACGTAGCCCTATGGTTGTTGAATTTATGTTGATAAGGCTTTATGCCAAAAATTTAATTATGGAGATTTAAACTATTGCTATCGTTGTTTTGATGCAAATTTTCCGCTGCAAATTTAATAATGACTTGAAGGATGTTTATTAAATAGATTTTATATTCTATTTAAGAAATTTTGAAAATGTAGTGTGACATGCCCGTTCGGGAATTACTCTGATGCATGAGTTATTAATTAATGGATTTTTGGGAAACGGGGTGTTACAATTGGTATCAGAGCAGGTTGGTCCGTCCGACCAAGTAGTAGAGTCGTGTTGAGCCACCTAGGATAGAGTGTCAACTCTAATGTTGTTTTGTTAATTGTTCTGATTGTTGTTTGTGGTGCAGGGTCATGTTTTAGAGGTATATTTTCGAGGACGAAAATTCTAAAGTTGGGGAGAGTTGTAACGCCCCAATTTTATTTAATTATTTTCAGTTATTTAAAGTCCTTTATATGATTTTTAAATCATTTATGTTGATTTGTGGTGTGGTGTATTTTATTAAATGGCTATTTTTAGTATTTAATAGAATAAGTGAGAAATAGGATTTAATTGGAGTTTGGGGGTTTTACGAGAATTAAGTAAACTTAGGGGAGTAAAGTGAATATTGGGAAGATTATATTTATAAAAGAATTAGAAAATAGAAGTGAGGAAAGCAGTTTTTACGTACAACAGAGAAAAGGGAGAAAAGTCAAGAAAAGGGAAGAGAACCAAGAAGGGCTGCGATTTCGATTATCTAAGGTAAGGGTGAGGCTAACTTACATTAATTTTAGTGTATATGATTCTGATTATGTTTTAACCAAAGTTATGAATAAATTTGGAGAATTGGGAATTAGGGTTATGATGAGAATTGATGATTAAACGATGGAATTAGGGTGAATTGATGTAGAAATGATGAACAGACCTTAAATGTTTCATATATTGATGTTTAGAATCAGTTTTAAGGTTAGAACAATGGGTTTGGGTGAATTTTTGAGAAAAACTGTAACCTGGCCGTACTGTTATTCATCGCTCGCCTCCCGAGTGATGATCCTCGCCATAGCGAGTGATGAAGATCATCGCTCGCCTCGCGAGTTGCATTTCGCAGCTCGCCATAGCGAGCAAGTTTACTCGCCGTGGCGAGTGTGGGCAGAGAGCTTGCAAGATTTCGTGTTTTTGAGCTGTGAGTTTAACCTTGGGTGTTTATGAGGGCCTGAACATATACCTTAATGATTAGGCAAAGTTTTAGAATGAGATTGAACTTGGAATGGTGTCAGAATGGAATGGTGAGTAGTTTACCCTAACTCGCCATGGCGAGTAGAGCCTCTCGCCTCGCGAGTTGTCCCATTTCAGAAGCCTTGTTTAGGATTTGGCGATCATTTGTCGCACGTGATGATATGAGTAGACCCATGAGGTAGGGGAGAAGTTATTCTTGATTATACGGAGATTCAGAGAGGATGTTTATAATGTTTAATGACGTCGACTTAGGTTGAGGAACAATGAGGGGATAGTTATATAATATGAAAGATGTTGATATGAGTCCTACTTGTTGTATATGATGATTATTATTATTGTTGCCTCGCTGCTTGTTATTATATGTTGCTGTTGATTGAATATGATTTGCTGCTGATTGTTGGTGTATGCATACATGCATTCAATTGGATTATACAAGATGTTGGTTCAGGTTGTAAGGTTGCAAGTTGTCGTTCTAAGTAACGGAGTCATAGATTGTTGATGTTGACCAAGTTGGGGAGTAAGTCATAAGTTATTATGCACAGTCGTTGTCGTTGTTGTTGCCTATGTTGTCGTTGTCGTAGTTGAGTTGTATGCTGATATACACAAGTGGAGTCCTTTCATGATTAGGAAACTGTTGAGGGCTCATGCCCTGGAATGCCTTGTCATTCAATCTGTTGAGGGCTCATGCCCTGGAATGCTCGTCATTCAACCGTTGAGGGCTTATGCCCTGGAATGCCTTGTCATTCAATCTGTTGAGGGCTCATGCCCTGGAATGTTAATCATTCAATCTGTGGAGGGCTCATGCCCTGGAATGTTCATCATTCAAATTGTTGGGGGCTTATGCCTCGGAATGCTTAGTCATTCATTGAGTTGAAAATAGTACCCTGTCGTTCGTTGTCGTTGATGTAGTGGATGATGTTGTCGTTGTCGTTGATGGTGATATTGTCGTTGTTGTAGGTTGTGTTGTGGTCGTTGTTGTTGAGGGAGATATTGTTGTTGTGGTCGAGTTGTTGTTGTCGTTGTTGGTTGATTTAGTAAGAGTTATTAAAGTCGAAGAAGTATGAATATTATTGTTGACTTATATGTTGCTTATTACGTTATTTAATTAAGTTGATGATTTATATATCTATTATTATTGTTTGTGAATCTCACCCCTTCTGCTTGGAATTGTTGCCCTTCGTATGGGTAACTTGCAGGTATTGAAGTTTATTAGAAGTGGTGGCTCAAAGTGTCTAGGGCTCTGATACGTACGGGATGGGATTTTCTTATTGTTTTTCATTCCTATGTATCAAATTTGAATATTGCTGACGTAGCCCTATGGTTGTTGAATTTATGTTGATAAGGCTTTATGCCAAAAATTTAATTATGGAGATTTAAACTATTGCTATCGTTGTTTTGATGCAAATTTTCCGCTGCAAATTTAATAATGACTTGAAGGATGTTTATTAAATAGATTTTATATTCTATTTAAGAAATTTTGAAAATGTAGTGTGACATGCCCGTTCGGGAATTACTCTGATGCATGAGTTATTAATTAATGGATTTTTGGGAAACGGGGTGTTACACTAATCTCTGTCAATTCTCTCATCGTATCTTATTCATCAAAATACAATTAATAAAAGAGAGAGAAAAAAAAACAGAATCAAATAGAGATGCTTGCGAGAAAGAAAGAAAGAAAAAAAAATAGAATCAGTGATGTTGCTTGGTGTGGCTGCCTGGCTTTAATTTTTTTTCATGTTGTTCATTTTTTCCCCATTGTATCTAAAGAATCCATACTAATCAAAACACATACACATATTGATTCAAACACCAGATTCATCTCTTCATCATCAAATAGTTGTTGAATAAATTCATACAACAACAAACCCAACCATCTAAAATTATTCATACAACAACAACTAACACAAAATCAAACGAAAATTCATTCATTCTCATCATCACCTCTCTTTGTTTTCAAACAACAACAAGTTTTAATTTGAAGACAAAAACGAGTTTTTGGATCTCAGACAAAATCGAAATCAAAAGTGTGGAGTTCAAAGGGGTTGATTTTAGATTTTGGATCTCAAACCAAAAACGAAAAGGTGTTATATTGAAATTAATTAATGAGAAAAAGGTTTTGATTTTGAGAATTTTCTTATGTTGATGTATCGAAGGAAAAGAAGAAGGAAGATGAAGATAAGGAGTTGTCGTTGCTGTATGGAACGAAAAAAGAAGCAAGGTGGAGATAAGGAAAACGAGAGAGAAGAGCGAAGGAAAGTAATAGTTTTTTTTTTTTTTATGAATATTTTTTTCTGGGCTTTTTTTCATGAATCTTCTAAAGATGATGAAGAACACAAGGGAATAAGTTTATTTTCTGGATATTTTTTTGCCACGTGAGCTCTTACTAACTGAAGTTTTAATTATTTGAGGAAGGGATTTATTTGGCAAACGGAGGAAAAAATAAGGAACTAAAACGCCAATTTTATTAATTGTGGGACTAAAATGAAAACATGAAATTAAATAAGGGACCAAACGATCTAATAAGCCTATATTTTATTTTAGGCTTATTTGATCCAATAGTCCCTCAAATAATTTGAAGTTTTCATTTTGATCCCACAATTAATTAAAAGTACGTTTTGATCCTTCATATTTTCCTCTATTTGCCAAATAAATCTCAACAGTTAACTTTAACCCAAATGATGTCTACGGTGGACCAACCTTAAGAGTGATCTACCATAGATCCTATTAATATTTTTAATTTAAACCGTTTGATCTTTTTTATTAAAAGATGAACGTTATATCATGCATGTCTACTGTATCTTCCATGAGTCAACAACACTTAACTTTTTTTCCCATTTCATCATCTTCACCCCTCTAACCTTCATCGTCTTCTTCATACAACCTCATCAATATTCAAACTCAACCCAGAAAATCCAGCAAATCATTAAAAAACTCAACCCAGTTTATTATTTATAAACACATCCATCTAAAAAAACATAACCAAATTCGGATTACAGGGGGAAAATAGATTCGTAACGACCTCGAATCCTTTCTCTTTTCACCTCCGTGATTCGTAACATAGAAAAGGTTCTCCATAATTTTTTTTTCTGCAATGCATTCTTCAATACCCGAAACCGACGATTCCTACAATAACGGTTACAATAAATTGCAGAGAAACAGTAAACGAGAGTGGGGTGTTCGATAATATTGTCGGTAGAGAGGTTGCTGACTTCGTTTTTGTTGATGGGCATTGATGGATTTGGATCTAGATTTTGTAGAAGAAGTGGTGTAGTTAAATAAATTAAAGAAAGGGTGGGTTTTTTTGGTGAGTTTGTAGAATTTGAATCACCAATTTTAAAAATCACAAGTTCTTTTCTCCTCTTCTTCTCCAGCGATCACCAACACAACATCTTCTACAAACTCAAATAAAAAACCCAAACAAGATAAGAAGAAGATAAACAACAACAACAACAACAACAACAAGAGCAGTGAAATTGGTGATTCAAATTCTATATTAAGGTCATTGATGGATTTGCTTCGTTTTTGTTATGACCATTGATGGATTTGCTTCGTTTTTGTTGATGGTCATTGATAGAACCAAACGACCCTTGGTGAGTTAAGAAAAATTACATGCTCTAGCCTCATTAAGGTCTAATTTTCATAACCCTGGTTATTGCAAAACATCTTCCATACTTATGGCTTGAACTTCCTGCATGTTCGACCATTATCTTCATCTTACATATGAAATTCTTTGACGATGCCTTTCTAGACGAGAACAGGAACAACGATGCCTTTAATGATGATGTATGTGTTCAATTTTGCTTTTGGGTTTTGTTTGTCCCACTTTCCAGAAGAAGAAATTAGAACAAGAAAAAAAATCCCTTTTTGATTCTAGAAAAGTTTCAGATGAAGAAGATGGAATATAGTTGGATCTGGAAGATGAAATTTGTTTTGACACTACTGTTGGATCTTCACATGAATTTGAAAAATTTAATATAGAATTTGAATCACCAATTTCACGCTCTTGTTGTTGTTGTTGTTGTTTATCTTCTTATCTTGTTTGGGTTTTTTATTTGAGTTTGTAGAAGATGTTGTGTTGGTGATCGCTGGAGAAGAAGAGGAGAAAAGAACTTGTGATTTTTAATTTGACTAGGGGTATTTTAGGTATTTCACATATTTAGTATTATTTTATGAAGATCTAACGGTCCCTTTTATCATAAATAGATCGAATGGTTAAAATTAACAAAATTATTAAGGTCTACGATGGACCACTTTTAAGACTGGTCCACCATATACATTTAGAGTTAAAGTTAACCGTCGGAAATTTATTTGGCAAACGAAGAAAAACTTGAGGGACCAAAATGAAAATTTGAAATTATTTAGGAGACCAATGGATCAAATAAGCCTTTATTTTATTATAGATATATAAGGACTTATTGAATAATTAATAAATAAGTAATACAATAATTATTTTATTTAAATTCACACAAAGAAGAATTGGACTTTTTATACTACCTCCGTCCCTAAATATAAGAGTCTTTTGCAAAAATTACGGAGATTAAGAAAGTTGATTATAGTATTAAATTTGTATATAACTACTATTGTTTTTATAATTTTATCCTTAAGAGAGAGAGTTAATTTATATTTTCAACATAATATTTATTGTTGATTGAAGAAAAAGATATAAAATAAATAAGGGTATGTTGGTAAAGGAATATTAAATGTACTTGGAAATACCAAATAGGTCTTATAAAAAGGGACAATTTTTTTTCTCAAAAGGATCTTATAATTAGGCATGGCATTGGGGCGGGGTGGGGACGGGTTTTACATTCCCCGTCCCCATACCCGATTCTTATATCCTTACCTGTTACCCTACCAATATCCAACAGGGATGAGAAATTGAACCCCATCCCCGTCCCCGACGGGTTCGGGTATCCCCGCCCCATCCTCGTCCTCGCATTGAATATATTTTTTAATAAAAAATAGAAGTTTTTTTACAACCCCTAGAGAAATGTTGTAATGCATTATCCATCAATATTCTCACTTTAACATTTGTTAGACCAATTGATTTAGTTGCTCCTTTAAATATCAATGATAGTTTTTTATAACACGACAATTATCAAACAAAATAACATGGCTTATCAACATAAAATACTTTTCTGCATTCAGGACGGGTATGAGTATGGGTTCGGGGTGGGTACCTATATACCTGTTACCCGTCTCATACCCATGTTTTAAAATCGGGGAAAACCCAAACCCAATCAAAACGGGGAAAACCCGTCAAATTGGGTTTGGTTCGGGCGGATAACCACGAGTATGGGTTTTGTTGTCATGCCTACTTATAATTAGGGACGGAGGTAATATAAGGGTATGATTATGTTGTTTACATCCAAGCCGAACAAACTAAACCCGCAAATCAATCCAAAAAATTGAAATGGCACAATACCAAAATTATGGTATGATTATGGTCTTATAAAAAGGGACAATTTTTTTCTCTCAAAAGGATCTTATAATTAGGGACGGAGGTAGTATAAGGGTATGATTATGGAGTTTACATCCAAGCCGAGGAAATTAAACGCGCAAATCAAAAAACTGAAAAATGGCACAAAAACAAAATTTATTGGATGTGCTTTTATAAAATCAAATCTGATTGAATTTTAGATTCCTTTTCAACCGAACTACAAACATAAGTATTAATACTTATTTTTTATTAGTATAATATATTACATTAATATTTTTTGAAAGATATTATATTAATATATTATTAATTTGTTTTTAATTCTTTTTAATAATATAATTACTAGAGTTTGTGTAAAAAAAATATAATTACTAGTAAAATGTAATCAATTTTTTACTTTTTCATTTGTTTAAAACATTATCATTAATTTTTAGTATTTTATAAGTTATTTGTTGCATCAAATATATGATTTAACCTTGTCCTTATAATATTAATGTTAATAGATTTTTTTTACTAAATTATAATTTGGATATCCAAAGACCGATTAAAACTAAATTGTACTCCCTCCGTCCCAAATTGTATGTCGCTTTAGAAAAAAATTGTCCCAAATTATATGTCGCTTTATAATACCAATGAAATATTAATGTTACTTTTCCTATTATATCCTTAACTATTAATTACTCTCTCTTCTTTCAATTATTTCATTTATCTTTTCCATACCATTTATTAGAGATACTTTTGTAAAACAACTCATAATTTCTCTTCCCCACACAATATTAATTACATTTCTTAATACGTGTGAAATGACCAAAACGTCATACAATTTGAGACGGAGGGAGTATAAAATAAGATCGGATTGAATTGATATGATTTTTCGCTTCATAACTGACCAACAATACCATAAACACCCCTGTGACAAATGTTTTATTATCTGCATTCACATAAATTACACGGGCAATGTAGGAGTTTTTGTTTTACATATATTTAATAGAAAATAATTTTTTTTAATCAATAGATAGAATCTCTTCTATTTTAAGAATAAGGATAATTTATTTATTATTGATTTGGAGCCTCAAGGGAAAAACAAAACCATTGAAAAAGTCAAATTCTTGGCAAAAATTTCGCAACAACCTTGAACTATCTTCCATTCGAACTAACCCCCACAATACACAATACTATATTAGAAATTAAGACACAAAAACATAAACTTTTCCCCGAGAGAAAAGAGAAGAAGAAGAAGAAGAAGAAGAAAGACTACAAAAGTAATTCTCTCTTCTTTGATCTCTTGGTACATCTTACATTGAAATTCACAAAAAAATAAACAAAAAAATCCTTCTACTCATCCTTGTTAATCATATCTTTTATCACTATTGATTCTCCCTTTTGAAATTTGATTAATTGTGGGCATAGCATGGAAAATGTCAGAGCATTTTCATCTCCTCAGTTAAATTCTTCTTCAACAAGTAACAATGGACCACCAGGAGAATGTGGTATGGAAGGTAATTACTAATTTCATTTGTTACACATTCAACCCCATAACAAATTTGTTAATGGAAAAAAACATCAAAAGTTTTGTCTTTCTTTATTTGGAAATGAATTGGCCAATAATTGTCACTTAGGAAATCCATGGCATGTCTTAGGATCAAAATTGTCATAAAAAATAAAACAAATAAAACATTCCACATAATTAGGTGATATATGTGAATGATGAATCATCCTTAATTATTCTGTTTCAATTTTGCAAGTAGGCCTTGCCACAAATGTTAGGTTATTGTTGAAGCTAATCCAAGACCATAACGGGGCAACTACAAAAGACAACGATGAGAGAAGGTTTAATAGGGTGAATGGTATGATGTCTCTCTTAGATGAGGTTAGGACAAGGGTTCAAAAAGTTCAATCTTCCACCAAGAGAAGAGCTGAACTCAGGAGATGTAACACCGATCTTCGGCCTAACATTCCAAAGGACAGAAGAGCTCCTGATATGCCTCTAGATGAGAAAGAGAGACTAAAGAAAGACCTACATTCAAGCCTGGTGGCACGGCAGAGTCTTCAGGCAATGTGCTCAAGTTTGGGAAAAGAAAAGCAAATCATGGCTTCTGAACTTGCAAGAAAGGCTCAAGAATTGACAGAACTCGAGGAGCTTATAGGTGACTTAAAAGCTCAGAATGACATGTTGATGGGAAGGCTGCATGCTTGTAGCTCAGAACAGAAGGAAAAGAAGAGCAGCAATGAAGTGGAAATGGAAGGGAACATAGTCTTTCAAGAGCGTAACAAGGCTCTTTCTGAACAACTCCAAAAGTCCATTGATGGCTACAAGTCTTTGAAGAGAAAACTAAAAGACACGCAAGAGGAAAAAAGGGAATTGCATGATACAATGGAGCAAATGGCGTGGGAAGTTCAATCAGGCATTGACAGGATTCATAGCTTCAAGGAACAAATGGAAACAACTAATCTAGAGACTGATGTCGGAAAGGAAATATCAGTTTTAGAGCATATGCTTGAATCTCTTAGCATGAAAATATCAAAACATACACAGACGGAATTTTAATATGATAAGCATAAATCTCAATCTGGGATTGGCAGAGGCAAAGGTGAGAAGCATGGTTTACAGGGGAAGAGAATGGAACTACCAGGGCATCATCCATGTACAGCATGCCGTTATTCACTTCTAGCCTACCTTGTCTATTTCTAATGTCTATAGAGCATGCTCTCAGACTATGAGCAGAAAGAGAGCCATTAACAAAACACTTGACTGTAAAATAGATGTACTTGTAATGATTGGTGAAAAATGGTCATAAAGGAGAATAGTGATGTTGCAGTTTTATGAATTTAGGACTTTCATAAACCAGATTCTTACCTTATGTGTGCATGTCCTAAATTGAATTTGTGTCCCGTTCAATCTGATTTTATATTGCAGTGCTTAAAACTTACAATAAAAAAAAAAAAAAAAAAGGCACCATGATGAGAACAGATTTAAGAAATCTAACTTACTGAAATTTAATTTTAATTATTATAAAAATGAATTACTCATCATGGCAACATGTCTTTATTAAACATGATAGATAGAGTATACTTGCATGGAGGCGTTTATTCAATCATCGTAGGAAGTTATTTTTGCAACACAACAGGATGTAAACTAAACAAATATGAGTTGTTTTTTAAGGATAATAATATAATAAGCTATGCTTTAAGAAACCATAAGTAAAGAAATTAAGAACTGAGGATAAAGTAGTTCAAAATTACAACAATTGTATTTTTAAAAGTTAAAACCCAAAATTTATAATACACTCTTAAGAAAGGTATATGGCAAGTCTCTGCATATATGTTTATAAATAAAGGAAAAACACTGATTTGGGATCATGTGGATGTGAGTGACCTATAAACTTTATTGAGCAAGGCTTTGCAGCTTGCAGCCAGCAATTGAATTCAGAATCCATGTATTGCTTGCAACCTTTGAACAAGTAGGCCTTGCCAAAGCCTCTGCGTCACATCGCCTTTGGCTAAAAATTGCATCCTTTTCCAAAGGATTGGATTTAGCAGGAAGCTCAAGACTATAGATTATGAGGGTTCGGTGTTGATTCATAGTAGGCAGTATTTCATTTTGGTCAGCTGACACTGGTTTTCTGTGCAGAACTATCCCTCCAGCAGCGATCACAAGGTCTTGCAGATAGCCCTTGTATGAAGGGATAAAATCGCCCATGAAATAGAACTTGTAGCCATCAAAAAGCTTTGGTTGCTGCATGGTAAATTTTATCAACAAAAACCACCAGTAAGTTTTTGAATTAATGTGTTTATTGAAATAAACTGCAGTTGTTCTAGCTTAATTCAATTGAAATGCCTCCAATATCAAATTTATAACAAATGGTCAAAAGTATTGGCAGCTACAGAAAGGTAAAAATTGACAAACACATTTGTTCCTACAATTCTCACTACTCACTTTCCATACTTTGATGAAGTCATAGTATATCTGCCTCCATATATATTTGCATCAAATTTTCTTGGAAAGAAAAGTTATCATGTTCTCCATAATTATGCTTTGCAGATATTAAAGACCAGCTTCTTGTACATCTTGAATGGCAATACATGATAGAAATTTGGATAAAGTTTATGAAAATAAGGCACGGTTATTAAAACCAAAACAAAAAGGTTCTGACAGCAAACAGAAGGCAAGCTACTATTACAATTTCTTTCACCCTCAAAGTACTTTCATAAAGAAAAACAATTATTAATCATAACATGGCAAACATGAAATATTCTAACCTTGTTCACTACTCTTAATCTTCCAAGACGGGGACCATCCTTAATTCCGTGGATGTCGACATTAACTTCATAACGCTCTTCATCAACAGGTCTTGTTTCTTTCATGCAAGCTTTGATCCCTGCTTAGCAAAAACCAACCAACACCAGAATAAAAAACAACGAAAAAAAGAGAAGAATTTAATTGATATTTACTATGACCTTAAAGTAGTGGCTCTGTGGGAAACAAGTATCTAAATATAGAACAAAATAAAAGAACTGAACTTACACTCAATGCTGAGAATCCACTTTCCCTCCAGAATACCCAACAATACTTTGAGAGTCCTTCTGCATGCCCCATTTTCATCTGTTGATGCTATTACATGGGTAACACCTGAATCCCAAGTTTTCAGAACTGTAACCTTCGACACTCTTTCAAATTCGGAAACCACTTCCTACAGTACAAAAATCAAGAATTTAATAAATAAAATACCCTTTAACAATAAAATTACTAAATAGATATCGAGGCAATTATATTACCTTCTCCTGCACGGACAGAGCTGAACAGCACAGCACAATTTTCTTGTGAGAACCATGAGCAATCTGACTTTGGCTAGTAGTGTCATGTTTGCGGCTACAGATTTTAACCTTCTTCGCTGTATGTTTTTTGCTATTGTGTTGGGATCCTGAACTTTCACACGGCAACAAGGAGGGAGCATGGAGAGGGCATAACATGACAAAATTTTCCTGAAGAAAAACAGTGCTATCTAGTTAGATGATTATTTTAAAAAAATAAAAATAAAAGAAGCATTAACCATGAAGTTTTAAATGTGGTTTGGCTGTATCATGTACCATATCCCATCGACACTCAGGAGTCCACTTAGCACAAGGAACATGAAAGCTCCTGCGACAACTTTTCTCAAAGCAACCGAGTGCAGCTCCTTTAAGTCCACAAAAACCACATTTGATTCTCCGGCTTCTACTTATTTCTGCTTCAAGATTTATTGCATTATCATCTTCAAAATACACATTTGGGGCCCTGATGCATATGTATAAAACACATCACAAGTCAGAATTGAAGAAACTATAGCAAGTTACTGAATTCAACTCGATTAAATCAATTATTGGCAGCTATATATGATTATTTGAAGGATGTTCAGTGACTATTATTCAAATCAACATCAAGTATATCACTCATGCAAAAATTCAATACCATTCTGTGCAATTCCTGTGACAATGTATGACTTTAGGTCCTCCTTCAAAATCAGCAGTTACAGGTTTTTCATCAAAATAGTGCACCATTGGACCAGAAGCCTGTATTTGGAATCGCATAAAGTAAGTTCCAGTCCATTTTTAAGGATGACAAGATAAGCAAGCAAACAATTTTACCTCTGATTCTTCTGACGAGAGACAGAAAGCACATTGATACTCTTTGGCATGGCTCACACATTTCCTTAAAACCGGTTGATCCGTCAAACTACAGTGTTTCTCTTTGGATGAATCATTCAAAGGCCTGACATCAGTACCTGGATTGGTACTTCCAGTAGGCTTAATTTCCTCACCATTTTTAGTCCTAGAGATGAATTCAGGGGAAAGTTTTGACTTTTTAGTACTCTTCCTTTCTGTAACAGAAGGCGTGGATTTTCTTGACAAACTGCTTTTTCTTTTTCTAGTATTGACAGTGTTTCTATTACTATCCATTTGCAGTCTTAAACTGGATGAAGCAGATCCAGCAAGCTCTTTGCATTGGTTTTGCACTGAAGTTAAATCCTCAGGTGGGTCATCCACAACATCCAGCCTTTGTTTTCCAGATCTTCTTACCTGCCTTTTTCCAGCAATCTTCTCAGGAAATTGCATCTCATTATCTTGTTTAGATTCTGATGTATATGAATTCTTAGCTGTCTTCCTATCACCAATGTTTTGAACTCCTAATATATTGGAGACTGTACAAGCAATTGGAGGTGTTGATTCTGTACTAGTAACAAAAGAAACCTTCTTCCCCCTTTTATTAGACTTTTTCAGGTTAGAGGCTTTGTGCTTGTAGTCCAATGATTGCTCCTCAATGACTTTTGATGTTATATCTGCATCCATATTAATTTCATCACTCAGACAATTTAGTTCCCTAATATGGTCTTGCCTAGATTTTTCTCTAGCCTTCCTGCTTCTCTTTGTAGAATTCTTTTTTCCATTTAGATCATCAGAACTTCTAATTTCAGAGGACAAGCCTGGTAGCAACGCTTCAGCCAATTGATTACCATTGGGATTCTCAAAGTTGGTATTACAAGCATCAACACTTGTTTGTTTCTCTTGCAACGCCGCCACCCATTCCTCTATATTTTCATCAATTTCATCAGTATCTTCAACCTGCACCTAACGTGCAACTTATTAAAACTTCAATAAATAGGTTATGCTTAACAAACTAAACATGTACGAAAAACCAGCGGAAATAATTCTCACTACCTGCGTTTTGATGGGACTTGAAAATAATTCAGGGGAGCATGGCTTTTGCGTCCATTCAAAAAACTCGCTATCAAATAAATCAACAGATGGTTTATTTTGCACCTCATCCTACATAATAATCACAACAAAAATTATGAATATTTAAATCCAAAGCGTAAACAATTCAATCTGCTTGTATTTTCGGACAAGCGAAATTTCAATTCCACAATAAAAATATACAACTTTCAGTTAATCCATATTTGAAGTTGAATAGCTTCAAACATGGCAAAACAACTTATTTTTTTAAGGATATAATAGTTAGATCCAAGTGCCAAATGACTATTCGCATAACCTATTAGTTTATCATAAGCCATCTACTTACTGATGGAGCTTGTTTTAAAGGGCTTTCATCATCAGCGTCTTTGAGGTCACTGAATGAAGGAGGAATTGGTGTTGGACCTTCAATAATTTGATCCTCGTCAGTTTGTGCACTTAACCTTTCACCATCTTGCTCCTCTCTTAACCAAAAGAATGGTTCTTTCACCTGATCCCTTTTTTCACTTCCAATTGCACTTACATTTCTCTTAATTGAAGCCTCTTGTGTTCCCTCTTTGTTAACTTGAGTAATAGAGCCTCCTGTCTTCAAATTCCTTAGTGGAGTTTCCGAAAGAATGTCTTGTGGAACCTGAACCCTTTTCTTAGCCGGAAAAGAAGGCTTTGCACGGTTAGAAGCCGGACTTTTCCTGCTAGTCTTTAGCTTCTCCGAGCTTATTGTGCTTGTCTTAAGTTTCTTCCTGGACCTCTTTCTTGTGGGTGTTTTTTCCTCCTCAGCATGATTTTCATGAGTGCCTCCAATTCCCTTCTCACCAGACTCAGCATCACCTCCACCTTGCATTTCATCATCTGTGACATAATCTAGTTAGTATACATTGTTTCTCAATTAAAAAAGAGGCTCTTATAAACTAGACATGCAAACTCAATTAAAGACAAAATTGTGCATGACTATCTGACGGATGACACACTGTAAGCATATCTTAAGTGTGATCAACTATAGCAACGCAATATCAATCGGGCAGTGCAACCAAAGCTTTATCTACCGCAATCTAATCGACAGACAACCTCTGATTGGTAGCAACGCAATATCAACCCAGCAGTGATATCAACACATTCTCTACCACCATCTAATCAGCACATACCCTCTGATTGCTTGAAATTCACATTGGGCCCACTAAATTATATAGGTCCCACTAAATCATATAGGTCCCACATATATTTAGGGGGTCCCACATGACTTTTAATCAATAAAAGAGTGTGTTTACAATAGTATTTTAGAGGATGTATTTTGCTAGCATAATTCATACAACATGGTCTCGAGTAAGAAAGTAAAAAAAAAAATCAATGTATACGAGAAAATCTTTGTTAGAAGATAAAGATATAAAGAAACTACAAATCGGTTCTTTTCTTAACAACCATTTTATAAAAAGAACAAATAATTAAATAATTACTGGCCACAATAACATGTGATATAGTTCTTCAAAAAAAAAAAAAAAAAAAAAGAAGATTGTGTTGAAATAAAAGGGTTCTAACCTGGTGATTTGGTAGCAGTTGGATTTTGAGTACCGAATAAATTGATGCCGGAAGCAGCTTCCATGTTTTTGTAGATGGTGACCAAGTTGTCAATGTGAGGAGCAGGACGAACCTCTGAAATTAATCATAATTTATTAATTAGGGTTTGATTCAGATTAGGGTTTTGTTAATGATACACAAATGATAATTTCAGTACCTCGACGAGTGAAGGGAATTTTACAAACAGGACAAGAAGAAGCAGATTTCATAGACTTAAATATACAAGAGCTGAAAAATGAAAAAACATATGTCAAACGAATTGAAGAATGAAATGAATGAAAGAGAGAATTGAATTGAATGAATGAATAACTTACTTGCAGAAAAGATGATTGCAGGTGAGTGAAACTGCGGAATGAAGTAAACCCAGACTACAAGATGAACCAAGAAAAAGTTATTATGAAGAAAATGAATTGAATTAGAGAGAAAGAAGAAGATGATGATAATTGAATTGAATTGGTACCAGATTGGACATTTGAGTTCTCTTCCCATTTTTTCAAGATCCCCCATTTCTGATTTCGATTAATTGAATCACAATCACAATGAATAGTGAAAGAACAGAGAAGAAAGGGTTTTAATGAAGTTTTGGATTGGATTTGAATTTGAAAACCGCGCTTTAGCTGTCTCACGCGCCAATAAATTCGCCTTTGGCGGTTCAAATTTTGGGAGGATTACACGATACGCTTCGTCCAAAATACTGTAAACTATTTATCAATTAATAAAAAAATACATTTATGTTAATTAAATTACTTTTAAGATGTGTACAAGGTTCTCTTTAAAAAAAAAAAAAGATGTGTAGAAGGTTCATTTCTGAAAATTATTATTTTAGTGTAGAAGGTTCATTTCTGAAAATTATTATTTTAGTGAGTCATTTTTTTATGGATTAATTGATCATTTGGTCCCGTTATTTATTTGTTATTTTTATTTTGGTCATATAACTTTATTTTATCCCTTATTTTACATATTAATATTATTTTCTTCCCATAAACACAAATATTTTAGAAGAACCCGAATTCAATTTTAAAGTGAAACAACTTTCGATCGAATTTTCTTACCTATCCAACAAACTTCAAATTACTATGACTTCATTTTCTTAAAAATCGAAGAGTCAACATAAAAAAATTATATTATTTTAAATATTTTAATTTTCCTTTTCTTGCTATGTAACATTGTATGTCTAAGAAGTATTCCATTTTTTTCTGACAGAAAGTATTCCATTATTTAGTCGATATCAAATATTTCATTCTTGTCAAAAAAAAAAAAAATTCATTGTATTGCTATATTTTTTTGGTATTTATTAAGTTCTCTTTATTAAAGATAATTATCTATGAAGCATATCGAGTATATATGAATATCTGTCGAGCGAAATTTAAACTTTATCTCATCTTATTGTGTACGTTTTTCTCTTTTCATTAGATCAGACATTCGCTAGTTCATTGTATTTTATCTAATAAATAGGTAGAAATTTTTTTAGTAAAAATTAGGGAAAGTAATAAACTATAAACTATGATCTTATGCTAAAATATACTATCAATATGTCAAACGTTATTTCAATAAGTTCGATTTATATTTTGTGAATCAAATATCTCCTTCATGAAACTGCAAATACATAACCTCTGATTAAGCTAAAAGATATATCTTCACAAAAATTCTTTAGAATTAACCCCATATACTATATTTTGTATTACATCTTTCACGAGAGTCTTTCGCTGCAATTAAATTCTTAATTGGTAGCGCATTGCCTGAGTTTTTTTTGCTGCCAATTGTGTAAATATTTTAGGGACCAAAAGAGATTTTCTCTTCATCTTTTCTCTCCTTAGAGGCATTGCTCACCTTGGTTAACAAAAATGATTGAAATATTCGCTCACCTTGGCTTCAAGTTCAGAATTTCATATATATCATCAATGAAGTTGATGACTCTCTATACCTTTGCATGTGACGTGTCTCACCTAATCTAACTTTGTTATTACAAAACATGAAATAAAAAGTTTGTGGACAACCCCACATTTATAATGACCAAACTAACCATTAAATTTTGTGGAGTTCACATGAATTGTCACATCCTTGTTTCACCTATGTTTCTGAACGCGGTGCGGCTAAACAATTTCAGAACAGAAACTCGCTGTAAAACCGAAGCTGTGAATTGGAGCTTCTAGTTTGTTTTCATGGTGAAAACTTTCAAGGAATGCGAGAAATGGTTGGCAAAACTAGTTTCAAACACATGCTTAATGTTCATTTAATTGTCTTGTTATAAATTGAGGGACTATATTACTAATTCATAAAATTTAGAGACCAATTTGGCTGATTGTTACAAATTTAAGGATGCAATTGCTTATTCACTTCCTTCACGACCATCAGCAAGCCCTTGGCCCCCACTACTAGAGATATATGTTAGATACTAGTTAGCATTAGTCAAGTAGTAGTATATATAGATGTAACCACCTCATTAGAAGGTATCTCTTATCATTGTAACATTCACTTTTATCATCAATAGAAATATTCTGAGTTTTTTCCCATTCCTTCATTGGATATCATGTTTCCTAACACCCACTAATGACCATACACTCTTAATCCATGGCAAAAAAAATGAAGAAATGGAATTTAAAGTCTATGAATGGCTCTTTTGTCCTCACAGTCCCAAATCCTTTATATTTGATATAGATATGCAACATAACAACACCAAGACACAGGATTTAGCCAAACAAGCACCTTCTCAACTCACAACACTTGCAGGCCAACCTAGCACATGAGATGACAGACTCTCCAAGACCAATCTAGGCCACTTGGATCAATCACCTCAATGAAACACCAATGCACCTTTTTATGTCTTCATTTCTCATAACTTTTGATTCTAAATGCAACAGCATTTTGAATTAATACAAAAAAGTGCCCTCAAGCCATCAAATCCCTTCCCCTTCTGATTTTTTTTCTCCCCCTTCTCATGATGCTGGAATTGGTGGTGGAGGGGAAGGACATTGTGACTGATAGGGACATGAAGCTGCGGAGGTGGTGTGGGAAGCTTCAGTGTTGCGGTTCTCCGGAGAAAGGAGGGAGAAAAGGAAAAATGGATAATTCAAATGATCAAAATTGATATTTTTGTTGGTGTTTTGCAGAACACCTATATGCTAGCCCATGATAGAAGCAATTCTGAAAAGTGTATTATAGCCTTTTCCCTTTCAAAAATATTCAGCTCAAGGCCAAGCTTTCTTGCATTATTGCTCATTCTAACAAGTGAATCAATAATAAAAAGCCGAGCAATTTAAAGCACATAAACTTGAGGGAATGTACCGTACAAGTATATGAAATGATACAAGCCTTAGCTCTGCCTGAACCCTGTTTTTCCAAATAAATGACATGTGACAGATGTCAATAACACCGAAGCATAAAAGAATTTGTATGAATATACCGAAAAACCTGTATAATCTTTTAAACGTTAACCAACTTATCCATGGGAGAGGAAGAGGCTAGAATTGGTTGATGCCTACAGTACAAAGTATATACTGAGAATGACTAGAAGAAGTTAGCAAAATCTTCAGCCATGTCTCACTCCCTTTATATCTAATCACCAAATCTTACCTCAAAAACAATATAGCATTGTACTCACAAGATGTCGTTATCAAATCATGATAATTCTATATATTACCAGTAATCTTTACAGGAACATGAACCACCACTAAAATGGTGGAACCGACTACGATCCCTGATAATAATCTCTCTAGCGTAAACCTTGGATATGAGTTTGATAGCCATATGACAATCGGCACAAACTCTTAAATTCTTTATGACCCTGATTGGAGTCCCTGGTGCTGTATTCAAGAGCATAAAAGCAATTGCAACTTTTTCACTATGATAAGACAGGGCTTGTTCCTTTTCCTCTTCCTCTATATCTGCAAGCACATTTGCTGTATGAGGCACATAACCTTCTAACTTCAACAATTCTGTGATCTTCTCTAGCAGTGCATACACATCCTGACTCCTAGGGTGAGACCTATCCCCCATAGTAAATTCAAAAACGCGGTTTCCCAATTCAACGAGACTATATCCAGGGGTTTTCCAAACACCGTCCTCTATCATCGACCTCCTCACTGTCTGTACATCAGACCAACGACGCTCAGAGGCATAAAGATTTGAGAGAAGCACATAATCTCCGCTATGTTTCGGCTCCAACTTCAAAAGGTGGGATCTTGCTATCTCACCCAAACTCAAATCTCCATGTACTGTACATGCTCCTAATAAGGTCCTCCAAATAACAGCATTTGGTTGCATTGGCATACTTTGAATATATTCATAAGCCCGTTTCACTAACCCAGCCCTACTCAATAGATCCACCATACAACCATAATGTTCTATCCTCGGCCTAATCCCATATTCCTCTTTCATCCTTCTAAAATAGTTGAACCCCTCATCCAACATCCCACAATGGCTGCAAGCATACAACACACCAACAAAAGTGATCTCACGAGGCACAATCTTTTGTCTTTCCATTTCTTTGAAAAGCCCAAGTGCTTCCTCACCAAACCCATTAACAGCCAACCCAACAACCAAAGAAGTCCAAGAAACAACATTCCTTTCACTCATCTCACTAAACACTTGTTGTGCTTCCCTTATACTCCCACATTTCGCATAAAAATCCAACAACGAGTTATTCACATGCAAATTCCCAGTCAACCCAACCTTCAACAAATAAACATGAACCCTACGTCCTAACTCTAACGCTCCAAGCTCAGCACAAGCAGAAAACAAACTAACAACAGTAAACCCATCCGGCTCTACACCCTTTAAACTCATTTCCCTAAACAAACTCAAAGCTTCATTAGGCTTTCCATTAAGAGCAAACCCATTAATCACACTATTCCAGGCAACCAAGTCTCTCTCACCCATTAACTCAAACACCTTGTATGCACTTTCAGTATCACCACAAGCAGCATATATATGAAGCAAACTATTCCTAACAAAAATCAAAGACTCAAACCCGTTCCTCACAGTAACAGAATGAATCATTTCCCCATCTCTAACATTCAACGACTTTGAAATCGCCTTAAGAAGAAAAGGGTAAGTGTGAGTATCAGGTTCAACACATGAACCCAACATTTTACGATACAAACCAAGTGCAGGTGTTGAGTTATCACTTTCAGCGTACCCTCGAATCATAGTGTTCCAAGTAAAAACATTTGGGTTATATAACAATGTGAAAACGTTGTGAGCGTAGGACATTGGTGCTGAGAGGGAAACAATGGTGAAAATAAGGTATTTTCCGATGTCGGGGTTGTTGAGTGGGACATTGTGACGTATGGAAAATGCGTGGATTTGTTTTAGTTTTTGTTTGGATGAGGCACAGTTTTGTAAGAGAGCAATGCATTTTGTGAGAATGTGCGGTGATGGGTTTTGTGGTGTGGTAGAAATTAAGGTTGAGAATTTGAAAAGAGGTGAATGGTTTTTGGGTGTGTGGAAGATTAAGGAAAGTTTTGAAGATACGTTCATTTGTGTCAGTTGCTCTGTTTCAGAACACACGAAGTGGCAGGCAACAGAGGAAATTGAATTACCTCAAAAAATAAGGTTTAAGTTTAAGGAACCAAACTAAGGAATCAACAAATAAACCCAAAATTTTAACAACCAACGGGGTTTAACAAAGACTACTAGTTTGGAGATAATTTTTTCTGATCGAATTCGGATAGAGGTTTTAATCTAACCAGTGACATTTTACACAAATCAAGACATTCAATAAATGTTACTTTTTCTTATACAATCATTTATACTTTTATTATAATAGTCTTAGTCATTTAATATCTTATTTCATATATTTCTCTTTCCGCAATAAATAACTAAGGGTAATGTTGGTAAAACAACATTTATTGTTGCATTGAACTTTGAAAGTGACAGTTAAATAGGAACAAAAAATTTCTCAAAAACGGAGGGAGTAATAGTAACATTTTTCAAAAGAATATAATTTTTCTTTAGAGAAAAAGAATATAATGTTTGTTAATTTAAGTTGTTAAAATCATTTCAGTAATAATTCATAAAAAAAAAAATGAATTGAATTCAAATGATTAATGAGTTTTACGATTTGATTTGTTTAGGAGAAAGTTTGATTTCTTGGTGGAATTATTATTGATCAAAATTTAGTTATCTTCTAGTCGAACTTCAGATTACAAGACTCTTTTCATATAAAACCGAGAGTGTTGATACAAAAAAGAATATAATCAGTTTCAAAAATTAAAATAATCGTGTTTGAGAGAGAGAAATTGTTTTGACTTTGATGGCATCGAGTATAGACTCGATATCACCTTCTTATCGAATGGGAAAAATACATATTTATATATGTTCAAACGAGACAACATAGTAGAAGCAGATAAACATGTATCATATCATATGCAAATAACACAACTCTTGATAATGTTTGTGATGTTTAAAAATGTACTTTCAAAAATAAGAGGAGTGTTTTAGTAATGCAACAACTATATGCAGAGTCCAACGTTTTTTCACAAGTATTTGGGATTCTTCATGGATTTGAGAGTCCAACAAAGATGTGGTACTAATGAAATTTTGAAAGCACACAGATTGTCGGTTGTGGTTATTGAAGAGTATTATTAATCATCTTAATACACCATAGCTCATGTTGAGATTCATAATTTCATAATCAAATAATAATTAGGTAAACTCTTAAGGTATTTGAAGTTTGGTTGCCTCTTCACAATAAAAATATGATATAACATTGAATTATTGAATGAGGCATACCAACCGAAACTCCATAGATATGATAGTGTTCACCTAATAGTAATGACTGTATTGTATAAGAACATTTCTTTTGCTGAAATATACCAGCATTTATTACTTCTATTTTAATTTCAAATGAAGACTTACAATACAAGTATCGTTTTTACCACCAGAAAAAATTAGTGGCACCACAACAAACATTGACAGAGATCAGAAATAAAAAGGTTTTAAGTACTATACACAAGAAATATTGGAGTAATGAAAAGAATACAAAGAAGGAAGGGATGGATGGATGGATGGAGAAGAATGAGGAAATTCAATCAAATAATTCCCACTTGTCGAGGATGGAGAATGATCAAAAGGTCTCCCACTTAGTTGTAACAACAACATGCTTCATTGTAGCATTAGATGTCTTTAGTATATCCAGTGTTTCAACACATTTCTGTACTCTCTTTCCCTGTAAAAGCAACCATTAAATGTAGCTTGTTACTAATTATTTCTTAGGACTAACCAAAATGATAATGTACAATATATCATATGCATGCTACAATTAAATTGTGTTATACAGTTCAACTCTAATACCAATGTGGCATTTTTGTGACTTGATCTCTTTATCACTGTTGGATTTGAAATTTAATAACTATGAGTTTGGTGTTTTTGTGTTTTCTTTTTGTCTGTTTTGTATATTGTTGTTAGTGTTATTTTTTTAACTATTTTTAAGTTTGTGTTTTTGTGTTTGTTGAATAGCTTTTGAAGTGTCTTGATTCTTTGAAATATATTTTGGATTCAGTGCTATTAGTGATGGCACCAGCAATATTGAGACCACTTTTAGTCAATATTCCTTTTGATCTTAATCATAAATAAAAGTAGGTTAAAAAAAGTTGATGTATTTGATCTAAATTTTGAATAAATACATCAATTTGTTTATTTATATTTGCTTATAATTAAGACTCGAGGAATTATTAGCATGCATAAGTCAAAATTGATCTGAAGATAAATTCAAAGACAATAGATTTTCATTTCATCTTGTCAATGATCGTGTTTAAAAGTAATTGATTTAATTATTAGGACAACCTTTTGAGTTTATGTTCCCTTGTGTGCTTTGTTTATCAATAAAAAGTGGATGAGAAGTTTGCAAACACAATTTGCTTCAATTTGTATTGTATTAACCTCGGTTATCAATTAATGAATAAAGTTTGTATTCCATAAGAAAAAAGAAAAAAGAGAAACCTGTGTTATATAGTCCGCATAACGGATAACACTTGTTTGATATTGTGGTGTCAATATCATATGATATTTGCCAACCATAATGTCAGACGTGTATAAAAAAATAAAAAAAAATTATAAAAGAGAGAAGAAAGTCACTTATAATATTATGTTTAACTAAATGTTACTGCTACTTCGGCATAACACCACAAATTAACAATAAAAGGTTCCCCTAAAAAACAATAAAAAGTTACCCATGCAGTGAAGCGACATTAAATAAAGGTTTAAATGTAGAGTTTCCTTAAAAAAGTTTTAAATTATGGATTTGGTTATTCTATTGTGATAAAGATGCAATTTTGATCTCTCTATTTTTATAGTGCAATTTTGGTCTTATTTAATTTTTTGACTATTCTATAATTTTGACTAGCCTTTGATTTTGACCATTAAATTTGATTACGTACTCTTAACCCTTATGTCATTTTAATTGATATTCTTTTAACTAAATGCAATTTTGATCTCTCTATTCTTATTGTGCAATTTTGGTCTTATTTAATTTTCTTACCATTCTATAATTTTGACTAATCTTTGATTTTAACCATTCAATTTAATTACGTAATTACGGTTTTGTCAAAATAGAGAAAACAAAACTACATTTAAGTCTTCAATAAATAAAGCCATATTTTATTTCATTTTAATTGATATGAGTAGATAAATTCCATCTAATTTTGAAAAAAAAATGTTAACAAGTGCTATTACGAATTATTTAAAAAATCATAAGAGATAATTTTTTTATATAGAAAACTATGAATTTATTATAACTATGAACTTGCAGTTCAAATAGAATAAAACAATAAGGGTTTTAGGATTTTTCATATAAATCTTCAACAACAATCTTCAACCCTTAATTGACAATCGGATTAAGATTATAGCCATATTATGTATTTTATGCAATGTGGGACTATTAACATCATCCACATTTTTCCTTAAAAAAAAATAAAACATCATCCACATTTTACATTAAAAACAAGTTAAAGCAAATACAGAATTAAGTACAAAGTGAGATCTATATTGGAAATACCTGCAAAATTTTCTGTGCAGAAGCATCCCCTTCTGCGGAAATGCTTTCTAATCTGATGGCTTGTTTCATAAGCATCTCAATAAGTGTTATGATCTGAACTTCTGGTACTTTAACTCCATCAGAAATTGATTTTTCAATTGCAGATACTTGTTCTGCTAGCTGATCAAGTTGGAGAGACACATTATTTATGGCACGATTTGCAGTTTGGATCTTAGCATTGATACGCATCTGGATGAACCTTCTCTCAATACTTGAAGCATCTTGAATCAACACCAACTTTGACTTGTCTTTGACTCCACATACATCCAAAAACTCTCCATTTTCACGTTCTTTTCCTTTGTATATCACTCTTTGTTCTTCCACCTTCAATCCAGTTTCATCGCTCATAATCTTCTTCACCACCCCTGTCACAACACTTAATTTCACACTTAACAAATCACATCTATAAGCACTAACAAAATTAAATGCAATTGCGTGTATTAGTCTTGTGTCAGTGTTATACATTAACACATGTATGTGACACCAGGCACATCTTACATCAGAAGTGTCGATGCTATAAAATTTCACATCCTAACTAAACTCTACCGAAGCAAAGGTGAATTAGTCACATAATCAACAAAATTATTCAATAAACACTAACCAAATGTGGCCATGGAACTGACGCATATATCGTAACGGAGTGCACCATAAGCGATTCGAAGGCGCAAATTAGCTACCAGAGCATCGAGTTTCCCAGTCCGTTTTTGTACCAACATTCCTCCTGGTCTCATTTCCCATTGGTATTCTTCTTGTTCTCTTTTGTGAGACGACATGGTTTCTCTTGTACCACGACTTTCACTGTTAGCGTTCAGCTTCTTCTTCATCATTTTGAACTATGTTTTCTAGCAAAACGAGGGAAAATATCTAAGACAAGAAACTTTGTACCGACAGAATTCAGAAACAGGTTGTAATGTTTGGTTCTTGTGGTGTTTTATATACTACCACTCTCTTTAATTCATAAACGCTTTTGAATGATTTGACATGTAGTAAAGAAATTAGTTTATCATAAAATAAAGTAAGGAAATTTGTTGTAAAAAAAATACAATAGTTGTATTTTTTTGACAAAACAAATAAAAATAAAATAGTTAATCTATTATACATATTTTTTTTATGTTTTATATTTTAGAACAAGTCCATGGTATACCGGAATAATTTTTAGACCAACAATAAGTCTCACCATTTTATTAAATGAGAAATGGGATGTGATTATGCTTTTGCAATGGTGAAATATAAATTTATGCCTGATTTATGACTAATTTTCGCATGCATATTAGACATAGACCGTATTTAAATTTCAAAATATTGTTTTTATTTATTGATAAATTTTAGGTTGTTTTTGAAAAAATTGTGGTAAATTATCAATGATCAATTGAAATCATCTACGTGTACTCCACATTTGTTTTAATTCTATGTTTGACAAGTTATCCACAATTTTGCAACGTAAATTCGGGTCTCACCATTTAGTTTTGGGCTTATATGTCTCACCTTGTTTTTTAGAAGCTTAATATTAAAACTCACACGTATTAAATGCTAAGAAGTAAAGAATAATATGTTCAAATCGCACATCAAATGTCATTATAGTAATTTTTTTCATTTAAGTTGTATTTAGAGAACATTTTTAAAATATCTTTCTAATCAATGTTTTATCTCTCAAAAAAAAAAAAAATCAATGTTTTAATGGCACTAAAAGATAGTCAAATAATTAAATATTGTGCTAATAATTTTACATTTAGTGATAAAAAAAACTTTTAGATTAGACTTAGACTTATATTAAAGACTTTGATGGTAGTTATGGGAGAGTGGGGACTTATGGTGTTTATGCATGATTGGAGAAGGACCAATGAGAATAATGTCAAGTGTACTTTGTAAGTTGGCTTGTGTGTGCAGTGACATCTATATTTGCCGACAATTGAAGGAACCATCTTTAGGAAGTCACACATGGCAATCACAAGCCATGTTGCTTTTGCTTAGTGTTAAAAATGGACACGTGGAAGAAATCCATTGGAGGGTATTCTATGATTTCGTTTGTGTGGTGGATTTGTGTTAATTAAGATTGTTTTTTTTAGGTTGGTAATTAAGTTTGTTTATTTCGTTTTCAGTGGTAGGAGAAAGTGAATGTCCCGGATGAGACATTACTTAGGCTCCTAAGTTATGTGATCTATGAGAGTGATGTGATACTAAGCTGGGATAACTGATATTGGCCGTTGATTAGGGTTTAAAGTCTACCGATCTAACGGTTTTAAATGGTTCAAGACTTGTGAGTTGTTGGTTTGGTTAGATAGGTGATTTGCTTGCAAGAGAATATCCTAAGTATTTTTGTTAATTAGATGCATAAGGTTTAACAACTTGAAGACAAGTTGTTAAGATAATTAGCATTATTATTACTAATTTTTATTGCATTGTTAAGATTATTATGAATTGATCAATAAACAACAGTTTAATAATTACAAACCGACAACATAAATAATTGTCACTCAAAAAATTAATTACTACCTCCGTCTCTAATTACAAGTTCTTTTAAAAAATAACGGGAATTAAGATAATATATATTTGTATTAAATATGTTTGTAATTACTATTGTTTTTACAATTTTATCCTTCAAGAGAGAGAAATGGTTTATGTTTTCAACATGTTATTTATTGCTGATTGAAAAAAAAAATGTATAATAAATAGGGGTATGTATGTAAAGAAATAATTAATGTAGTTAGAAATAACAAAAATGTTTTATAAAAAGGGACAAAAAAAAATTCTCATAAAGGTCTTATAATTAAAGACGGAGGTAGTATATTTTATACTTGTTAAACTATAATATCATTTTGAAAGTGTTTATGGCTCACTTAACCATATATAGACATTAAGACATACGCAAACCAATAGCAACAACAAAAAGATATAGACAGGTATGTTTTTTTTCTTTTTCTTGATGAACATGTATAATGTATAATTCCTTTCAAAAAAAATGTATAATGTATAATTAATTAAATTGATAATAGATTATGATTATAGAAATGAATTAGATTTTTGAGTGCTTACTTGCCAGATGTATTAGTTGCCATTGACAAGGACATGACTTTATGAATGTTGTTGTTGAGAGGTCGTAGTCTGAGAACAAGATAGTTTGATTATATTGGTTAGAAACTTCTTTGATAAAATTTAAATTACGATCAACTGAGAAAAAAGAAATAAATCTAAATCCACATTTGAAATTTCATAGATCATCATTATTATTTTATGATGACTGCCAACCGATTATCTACACGCATGACCCATTTGGAGTTGGTCTGGTGGTTGACTTGGAATCTTGGAGTGTGCTTCTCTCAAGGTTCTAGATTCGATTCTCTCTGATACCAATTTCGGTGTTCGAGTCCATACAGAGCTTTGTTCTAGCTTAAAATGGAGCTCTGCAAGTGGACGGTGTGATTGGTCTCCTCAGATTAGTCGATCCTTGAATCAGATACCGAGTTTTTTGTTTTTTTTTTAATTATCTACATGCATGAGTTTATTTTTGTGCGGAGCTTGAATATTTTAGTACTCCCTCCGTTTTTTAATATAAATAAAATTGACTTTTTTGGTTCATTCATTTAATGATATATATGGTTCATAATATGTACCACATACATCATTAAATCAATGAATCTAAAAAGTCAATTTTATTTATATTTAAAAACGGAGAGAGTATAAGATAGGATTCACCTGAAAAAAAGAAAAAAAAAAGTATGAGATAGGATAATAAAGTAAGAGTTTAAACGTGATGGAATCATTTTAGATTTAAAAATAAAAAATATGAGATTTTATTAGTTATTATCATGAATCATGATCCGGTTGCAGGAGAAAACAAAACTTGGAATGTGCAATACAATTCTATCGTAGACCAAAGTAGCAATACAATTCTATCTTAGACAAGCTTATGTTCTACTTATAGCGATTTTTTTTTTTTTTCTGCCCTACTTCTTGTTAAAAAACACAAAACTGCCATACTTTTTCGAAAAATTGCATAAATATCATACTTTTTCTGGTACCCCTGTCACCACACAACCCCAAGTTGCGGGTACCCTCAAAGTTGACGAATTTTTTATCCTTATTATACCCCACAACTCCAAGTTGCGGGGTACTTTCTTTATTATTTTTTTTTAATTTTTAACTACCAAGCAAGATGGACTTGCGAGGTAGTTTTTATTTTTTATTTTTAAAAATTTAAATACCCCACAACTTGGAGTTGCAAGGTATTTTTGTCATTTTTTTAATTTTATAATTAATTAAAATATATTATTTCATCTACTATAAATATTTTCTTTCATCTTTCAATTTATCACACCATTTCATTTTTTGATAATTTGTTGCATTATTTTGGTCAGGATATTAATAATGTTAATTTAGGCATTAATAATAAAGTAATTACAATAATAATCATAATATTTATAAAATAAAAAACATATCAAATACAATAAATATGAAATAAAGACTAGATTGCTACTGATGTCTAATATTAATGCAATTTTTGCGGGAATGACCAGACATCCTACACACGCCGCATCTTCTATCAGTTTCCACATCGTCCATCTCGGTCCTAATGCGAGTAATTGGTGGACGACCTTTCTTCACCCTGCGCATGGACTTGTTAGGAACCACCTTTAGTCCTGCATAATCAGGCCAATATGTCTGGTGGTGAACAACGTCGAAGTGGATGTTGTATACTGCGTATACACACTCATTTGTGAACTTGTTATCGACAAAAGTCTTGTAGTCGTGACAAAAGCTAGAACAGGCGGCAATGACATGTGAGCATGGTAGATGTAACGCTCTGAACCGTCCACAGTCACACCATTTATTTTGCAGATCCACCTTGTATTCGCCCTTTGGTAATCCTTCTTTATGGTCGATGGTTTCACGGACGAAGAAGGTATACCATCTCGGTCAAACTGAGTGACATTATGACTGTTGGATTTAATCACCTCAGCCTTCAGAAATTTCATGATGTTTGATGAAAATGGCTCACCAGAATTAACCTTTGCCGCTGCCTCATGTCCTCTTTTAGCAAACAAGGCCGCCAAACTGTAATAGGATGCTTTCACAATTGCTGTGATCGGGAGTCCTCGAATTCCCTTATACACGTTGTTTTGTGACTCTACCAAGTTACTTGTCATGTGGCCCCATCGTCGACCATCATCATGTGATTGAGTCCACTTTTCTTTGGGAATGTTGTCGACCCATGCTAAAGCCATTCGGTCCGCGACAGGGATTTCAGAGCGTTAGTATTCGAATGTTGGGATGTTCATGGCGTAACCTGCATTGTTTTGAAAAAATTTAGATGTGTCTTCTTTAAACAAATAATATGTCGAAATTACAAGGATAGAGATATAATTTTTACCCATGCCTTCAACTTTCTTCTTAAGTTCTCCATCCTTGAACGATCGCATAAAGTTTTGTGCAATGTGTCGGACACAAAACACATGGCTTGTCGGAGCATCATGCCATCCATTCTGAGGATCATCATATGCGCTCTTTATCGACACATGTCTATCAGAAATGAGGCATATGTTCGCCTGTGGGGTGACATGCTGCCTTAGATTTTTCAAAAAGAAACTTCATGCCTCCTTGGTCTCACCTTTCACGATTGCGAAAGCAATGGGAAATATCTTGTTGTTCCCATCTTGCGCAACAACTAACAACAATGTTCCTTTGTATTTACCATACAACCAAGTTGCGTCAATCTGGACAATTGGTTTGCAGAATTCGAAGCCCAAGATGCACGGACGAAAGGCCCAAAAGAGACGCTTGAAGACGATCTCATTGACCACTTCTGTTGATGGGTCCGTTTGAAAATCAATAATTGTTCCTGACAAATCTTTTTCCATGACCATCAACCACTGTGGTAGTTCTTTATAAGAATCCTCCCAGTTACCATAAATTGATTCAATCGCCTTATTTTTTGCTCTCCATGCCTTTCTGTAAGAAATTGTGTAATTAAACTTCTCTCGGATGTGTGCAATTATAACTTTCACCGTAATTGAAGCATCCATATGTAGTAGTGATTTAACACTTTCACATATGACATTGTAACTAAGTTTGCAATGACCTTGCGTCAATTCTGTTGAGACACATGTATGAGGATCCTTCATTTTTCCAATCTCCCATCTATCAGTTTTTTTCCTCCACGAGGCCCGCAATTTGAAACCACAAGTAGTATCTTTACATTTGATGACATACCTTTCATGATCTTATTGCTTCATAGAATAATCCCATGAATTTTTTATGTGATAATATCTAATTGCGAGAATGCAATCATTCTTGTTATGAAATTGCATCCTCGGAGAAATACCTTCATCGACTGGAAGAGTCATTGACTGATAAAGCTCAGTTGAGTGGTCATCAATGATGTTGCGCATAGACCTTGGTGGGTTGTAAGAAGCTCTGATCGGTGAAATTGGTAGTTGTGGCACAATGTCGTCTTCGTCTTCTTCGTTCTCATCACCGTTTTGTGCAGCAAGGAGTTCTTCATCATCATCGTCTTCATCATTTGATTGGTCCTGGATTTGGGAGGTGAATATATTTATTTCATCGTTTAAAGTTTGAGATTGTGTTTGAGAGGGATCAACTTGAGTTAATCTTTGTGATGGTTCGTATTGATTTTGTGACCATTGTGACTGAAAAGGTTGTGATGATGATGGATTGTAGTGCGGTTGTGATGATGATGGATTGTAGAATTGACTAGAACTTGATGGGTAATTTAACTCAGGATTAGATGTTGGATTCTTCATCTCAAACGTAACATAAAGCTCTATGTAGGACAAAGAACTGTGAATCTTATGTACGTCAAACATAAACTCGACATCGTCGTTATCGGTTATTCTTAACGCCTGGTAGTGAATTGTGCTAGCTCCAACAAACATGGGATTCCGACATAAAATTTCAGACACAACCATATTATCTCCGATACATACTTTTTCTGCTATTCTTTTTTTTTTTGAGATGCAAGTAAGTACTACCCATACTCACCTTAAAACCTTTGGTGTACTGGCTTTGAAAAAAAATCCCAGATTCATTTTGTTTAACTTCGCCGTTGTAGTACACATAAACGTTTATATTTGGTTGTGGTGCCATTAAGTGGTTTGGTATTAAGAAATGAGTAAGAGTTTGATGTAGAATGGTTTGATACAAATTATAAATGAAGAGATCACTTATATAATAACATGTAATCTGCCTCCAATTATTTGTGAACGAAAAAAGAAAAACATAAACAAAATAGCACGCAATCTGGCCTTGCGAGGTACCTGCTACACGCGCCAGTTGCAGGGTACAACACAACCTGGTGTTGCGGGGTAGCATGTGCACGCGCCAGCGGATCAGAGGCATGTCGGTCCTTTTGATGGCCAGCATGAGCTTCACGTGAAGTAGCATCATTGGTCATTTCATGCAGAAATTTCATGTACAAATAAATGGCTTTTTTACATGCAATGGTCATTTCATGCAGCAAAGTTTACAAATTAATTCAACACTGTTGAACACCATCCGTCTGCTTTCATGCAATGGTCATTTCATGCAGCAAAGTTTACAAAATAATTCAACACTGTTGAACACCATGCGTCTGCTTTCATGCAATGGTCATTTCTATCATAATTGAAATTTGCTGGTTTGTAGAGAAACACTGCTGTCTTAGAGAAACACTGCTGTCTTGCATTCCTTTACATCTTATACAACAACCATTCTTACATTATAAATACCACATTTATATTCTTACTCTTTCCACATATTCAACTCATCTCAATTCTTTTCTTAATCACTCACATAACATTTTATTTCAAACAAATTATACAAAGCAATGGCATACTTGTGGTTGGAAAATGAACATAGGTTCATGGAACAACACATCAGAAAATGGGTATATATGACTATTATTTTTATTAATTTCGTTTATATTTTTTAATTATTAATGCAGTTGTAATTATAAATTATGTTTTTTTAATTTTATGACTTCTTATGAATCCAGTTTTAAAGAGAATATATATATATATTTTTAATTTTATGACTATTTTATTTTTTTAATTTTATGACTATCTTTTTAATTTAATTATATATTCTTCCTTTCTTTTTTTTTTTGGTTAGGATGAAGAGGGTGCACCTCTAAGCACTCGTACACGACAACACATACAACCAAGTCCATTTATTGACAGACATATTGTAACCGCTCTTGTAGAAAGATGGTGATCCGAGACACATACTTTTCATTTTCGAACAAGTGAATGTACAATCACGCTGGAAGATGTATATATGTTACTTGGCTTACCTTTTGGAGGACAAATTGTTACGGCTCCTCCACATCTTTCATGGGATATTTGTTTTGAACTATTGGGAATAGCTGCTCCAGAACGCAAAAATGATGGTTTTACTCTCTCGTTGGCGTGGTTAAAGGAAAATATGGTCGATCAAACCTTCAATCAACAATCGCCTCCAGAGGTCAAAATACAACACACTAGGAGGTACCTACTATACCTCATTGGGGGTTTCTTGTTTCCAAATACACTGGATTATATGTGCACAACTCTTGGTTGTATTTGTTAATTGATTTTAATGAAACAAGAAAATATAGTTGGGGATCGGCAGTTTTGGCTTACCTTTATTGTGGCTTGTGCGAGGCGTCCCACCCAAACATAAAAGTTATAGCTGGATGTCATTTTCTCTTACAAGTTTGGGGATATTGTCGATTGACTCATATCGCTCCGAGAAATTCAAAACCACTCCAGTGGCCGTTAGGATTAAAGTAAGCATGGTCACCACCATTTTTTTTTTATTAATTCCCGCACATATTCTCGCCTATTACTATTTTTTTTTTTAGTAAATCTAATTTTTTAATTTAATTTGTTAGATGGACAGGAGTAGGTTCAAGGTACTACGACAATCCAAGCCATGACACTATATCTTACAGAAAACAGTTTGATGACATACTACAACATGATGTAATATATCCTTCATTTTTGAATTATTCCTTCACATATATATACATATATATAACAAAATTATTAACAATACACTAAATATTCTCTTTTGTCCCAGTTTAAATGGAGACCATACAAGAGAGTTCCACACGATTTTCCTGCTGACTATTGGGATTGTACTGCAACAACTTACCTTATATGTTTTGATAAAGTTGAATGGCATCCAACTGATAGGGTCAAGCTCCAATTTGGTTTGCCACAAGAAATACCAGGGGCCCCAATAAACATGCAGCAATTCCATAAGTTGGACAAACGGTACAAGGCGTGGTACGAATCAAAAGGTTTTCGCTTTCCACAAGAGAGCGAACATTGGGACAATCGACGACTTTATACATTACCTCGAATGCGGCCAAAATCTCTCACCCCAACTCATTCGTATATTGATTGGTTGACAACCACTTGCAATCCACGTCTAAGGATTTCAATTGACAGAATGCCAATAAATTCAGATCCAGAAGAAGAAGAAGAGCTGGAGATAGAACTAGAGCATGAACCTGAAATTCACAACAACCAACCACCAATTCATGATGATTTTTGGGACGAAGACTTTCTTAATCGACTAGATGATCCTCAATCCCAACCACCTACAACACAAAACACTCAAGGTTCTATAATGTATGATTTTCTTGACACCCCACAACAAAATATCATCCAACCACCACCATATACCACCCCAAGAAATGCATATAACCCTCATTATCAGTCAACTTACCAACTAAATTCAATGTCAAACTTTGGTTACAATGACCCAAACCAAACTGGACCATCCAACAGTAACTACTTCTCCTATAATGACCCAAGCCAAGCTGGACCGTCCAACACCAATTAACCCCCCCCCCCCCCCCCCCCCCCCTACAACAACCCCCAATACCCAATGTACACCAACCAAAACTACAACCAGCCAACACCAACAAATCACTATCTCACTTCTCTCCAGATGCGTTGAACTCCAATGAACAATTTCTGGATATGGGTTGGCCAACAAGGAAACACGATGTGTTGTTGACGTTGGGTTATGGCAGTCAGACACAATCAACTACAGATAACAATGACGAAACCCAACATGACGCTCAAGTAAATCGTCAAAGAAATCATCGAAGACGAAGGTGTGGGACAGGAGGACATTTGTAATAATTGTATATTTGTTATTAGTTTATTAAAATTAAGTTTTTTTCTATTTTTTTTGTTATTGGCGCAGAAAACATGATAAATACCTTACAACTCCAAGTTGTGGGGTATTTAAATTTAAAAAAATAAAAAATAAAAACTACCTCGCAAGTCCATCTTGCTTGGTAGTTAAAAATTTAAAAAAAAAAATAAAGAAAGTACCCCGCAACTTGGAGTTGTGGGGTGTAATAAGGACAAAAAATTCGTCAACTTTGAGGATACCCCGCAACTTGGGATTGTGTGGTGACAGGGGTACCAGAAAAAGTAGGGCATTTATGCAATTTTAAGAAAAAGTAGAGCAGTTTTGTGTTTTTTGGCAAGAAATAGGGCAGAAAAAAAAAAATTCACCTATAGCCATTAAATTGGAGAAGTAAAAAATTTACCACTTGTTCGTGACTTGTAAGAACCAATCAAGTACCAAAATTAACATACTTACAGTCTTACATATTCAACATCTTAAATTATCCAAAATTTATATATAAAATTCACATTCCATTTTTTTTTTTAAAGATGTGGGTATATCGATTTTTCCATATCACAGACACAACTCTATCTTAAAAAAAAAATCTCTCCTTTCAGAGAAGCACTTAAATTATCAAGGAAAAAAAAAAAACCGATCGATAACTCACACCAGTCAATGCAAGTATGTTCAACATAATCACTACAGATTAATATCCATCTCAAATTTCGGACAACAAAATTGAGAAACTTTTCCTTCCATCCCTTCCATATTCATATTGTTATAAACTCTGCTTGCAACATCCGATTTGTATAGCCTCTCACAAATAATGTAACATCTAGGTAGCCCGAAAATCAAGGAAAAGACGTAATTTTTGTATAAGCATCTCACGAGTACCGAAAAGTGGTTTCTCGCTTGTGATCCAGTCCTTCTCCAGAAGACTTGATTTAGTACCAGACAACATCTCATCATGGAATGCAGATACTATTTGGTAGATCGATGTCTTGAGAACGTCGGCAATAGCATAAGCTTTTGAATTTACTGGCCCGTTTTTTCTTTTAACAGAAGCAGCTGCAATATCTAATCTTCCACTATTCGCCGTTGCCCATTTGATACCAGCAGATCCCAACAGCTGATTTGGTGATTGCAGGTTTGTTTTCTTTCCCATGAAATTCTCGACAGCAAGAAGGCATGATATCAGGGTCGAAACCACAGCAGCGTTACTCCCAGAAAGCTGAGCAGCCCCAAACTTATCTTCTTTGCGAGAACAGGCAGTTAGTGAGGCAACAATCCTTGAACACCAAGCATATAGCTGCATGCAAAAGCAAACAAAAGTTTTTTAATAACTCGCATACATACAAAGTTCTTGTTGAGAGCTTATAGATTAAGCTTTCAGCATATAATTGTTTATATATAAGCTATTTTTATAACAAAAGATAAAATAAAGTTAAACTTTTCATAAGTTATAAGTTGTTTTCACAAGCTATCTTGTAGAGGGCATGTGGAAATAAACTGAAAACATCTAATGGACATCTCATAAGCTCTCCCAAACAGTGTCACAAGTTATATATAATTGTTTATATATAAGCTATTTTTATAACAAAAGATAAAATAAAGTTAAACTTTTCATAAGTTATAAGTTGTTTTCACAAGCTATCTTGGAGAGGGCATGTGGAAATAAACTGAAAACATCTAATGGACATCTCATAAGCTCTCCCAAACAGTGTCACAAGCGTTTAAGCCGGTAGATAAACTTAAATAAGTCAATCCTAAATCCCCAAATACATAACTCCCCAAATACATAGCTCTCCCAAACAGTGCTACCACTACAAGTCTACATGTTCATCAAAGGCAACGAACGTGTGATTTTTTGTCACCACCATTGGTTTTATAAAAAAATGGTCTTTCCCACGATAAGTCTATCCACCTTTAGCACGTGTAAACAGTTCACCATCTTTCTCTAGTTTTACTTTTATTTACATGTGAAGAGGGATGGCTTATATATCAAGAACACAACGATTGGTTGCAGGGGGAATTTTACATTTTCTACGGGTGTAACACAGAAAATTCAGTATATAGTAGGATATATTATTGTCTAGGATTGTTGCATAGATGAACTGTACAAGTTATACTAAACTTGATATTGACTAGACATATTAGTATAATAAGAGTAATGGGTTAGTAAAGGCCCGTTTGTTTTAGATTCTAAAAAAATGGATTTTTCTTTGTATTTCTAAAAATAGATTTTTTGGAAATTTAGTCAAAAATAGTAGAAGTTATTTCAAACTCATTTAATATAAGTTAAAAAAGAGATTTTGACATTCACTAACTTAAATATTCATTGTTCGAGATTTTACATAGTAAAAATTACATATTTTTTCAAAATGACTTCAAAAATGATTTTTATGAAAAGCTATTTGAAATAGCTTTTTTTTTTAGAGATTTTTTCAAAATTTAGTATCCAAATTTTTTTTTAACAAAATGATGAAATACTTAGAATGACATTTTAAGATATCCTATTCAAACGGATTTTTCATTTGAAAATTTCTTTGTTAAAAAAATTATAACAAAAACATAATACACTACAAAAATCTATTTTGAAAAAAGCTATAACAA
This sequence comes from Medicago truncatula, assembly GCF_003473485.1. Taxonomy (NCBI): domain Eukaryota; kingdom Viridiplantae; phylum Streptophyta; class Magnoliopsida; order Fabales; family Fabaceae; genus Medicago; species Medicago truncatula. The sequence goes on along the minus strand of NC_053043.1, from coordinate 6,053,161 downwards.
ACGGATCATGTCAGCATAACATCATAGTTGGTTAGAGTCTCATTACTTATGTATTATATCCTGTTATCCTTTTTATGAGCATCCAATCCCTGTAATTTCAACCAAGTGAAAAAACTTCAAAGCTCAGTGAGGGCATAAGGTTTCTACCTTCACTTCGTTCAATGTGCACACACCATGTTTTCAAGGCAGGAACTTATGTGTTAAACAAACACAAGATGAGGTTTCAGGGTATCAAAAGCTTGAGTTTTGTCACTTTTGATACAAGAACAACATTAAATTATCCATCCAGAACAATCAGAATTTTGTAGTGTTTTGAGTCTTAGAAGATTCTTATTTGAATGTGCATTCTGTTTCTTTTTTATATCCTAGCACGTTTCTCTGCATAATCCATCCAGAACATTTTGGCTCCACAAATTAAAATAAATTTCACAAAAATCATACGCAAAGTGAAAACTGGAATTCAAAGAGTAAGGTCTAGAAGACACCGTTTCAGAATTTTTTTACAGTCAAGTTTAAAAATTTAGTGTGACCACCCAAAATCTCAAAGCTGCGCAGTTATACCAAAAAAGTAAATGATTTCATAGCAGACAATAAACAATCTACAAATAATAGAATCATACATGTACCTGGAAGTTATACAGTTCTTCAACGTGCTTCACATCTGTTGGGGAGGCTAACTGATTAGATAGATTTGTAGGTTTGTCGGTAGAATTCCCCAAGTCCTCACCTAATCTCGAGGCAAGTTGTTCAAGAGGCCTCAAGCACACAGCAATTACCCTTTTGTAAGTCTCACCCGTTTCTTCGAAAAATGCCGCACGCCGCCAAGTATCAACATTGTTCTCGGAAACCATACAGAGATCAAGATAAGCATGATATCGAAGAAGAGATGTTGGATTACTCTCCTCCAGAGCTGAAAGGAGGTGCTCACTTGGATTTGTTTCCGCAGCTGCTGATCCTTTTGGGGGAGCAAATATGGATCTCTTGGTATGTAAAACCTATACGTATTTGACCAATAAAGAGACTCGAGTTAACATTCGTGCATAGTACAATGCACAGACACAGTAAGATGCACATTTAGAATATCAATTCAAGTAATACATCCCAAATATTAAACATAACCATGCTAACCAAGGTAAAACAAAACTTTAGTCTACATCAAAAACTAAATCCTAAGGAAAAATATCACATCTGCAGCACATGGACATAGATGGTGCCAGCGATATTCACTATGCAAAAGAATATGATGACACAACAAATCACTAAATGACTGATGTATGACAACATGATACAGATTCACAATTACAAGACATAGGTTTAATGTACTAGGTCGATAAATGAGAAATGACAAACACAGGGATCATTAGTTTGAGAGAAAACAATGTACTTGACAAACTAACATATCACGATATTACAACACCGTTTCATTTAGAGATTAGCAAATTCAGTATATAATAGTAAATGACTAAACCGAAATCAAAATTGTCAAGAATGACAACTAACAAACAGCTATAAAAAAAATACTCTACAACATCGCAAAATTAACAACATTTCAAGCCGAGTGAAAACATGAATCAAGAGTTAAGCAAATGTGTAGATATAAGGAACACCAACCGTATGTAAATTGTGAGTCAATTCCCAACTGAAGAAGATAGCGAAACTAGCAACAAAAAATACAATCTGCTCAGCAACAAATTTCTTCGTTGCAATGCTGCACTTAAAAGGGTGTGGAATAATCTCCAATAAAATAGCAGAAAAAATGAAAGCAACAGTGGAAAGCTTAAAAGCACGTTTAGCAGCCAAAGGAATCCCCATCTTAAAATTGTAGAAAGGAGGACGCTGCACACAAACAAAGTAACCAAAATCAGTTACCAACAATAAACAATAAACCAACCTCCAAAAAATAAAATGTATGCTTGGTTCAGCAGTCACAAAAATTAATTTTGAATAAATTGGTTATATAGAATTGGTTTTGACTAAAAGAGAGTTATTTATGATTGGAAATATTGATGTAAAAGTCAGTTGAGCGATAAAGTCAAGGTAAAAAATCAATTCTAGAGGGAAAAACTCCACACTCTAACTTCAGGTTAGAATCAATTTTATAGGCAAAATCAATTCTACATGAAAGCATCCAAGTCCAAGCATGTCAAAATCAATTCTACAACTTCTAGAATCAATTATACATAAAAAAAAAAGTAACTAAGTTTATCAAACCCATTTGGTTTAAAAGCTTAACCTGAATAAATTGATTATGTATAATTGATTTTGACTAAAAGTCAGGTGATTTACGTTTGGATATATAAATATTCAATTTTAAATATCATTTCTACATGTAAAAACTCTAGATTATAGCTTAAAAGTCAAAATCAATTCTACTAAAATCAAAACAAGTCAAAATCAATTCAAACACAAGAAAGATTGAAACTTTAAGAAACCCATTTAACTAAAAAGCTTAACCTGAATAATGGGAAACTCCAAAACCCAACGTCGTTTGAAAACATAATGAAACCCATAAATGGCACCAGCAAGAAAACCCCTGAACCCAACTTTTCCCAAATCGTTAAACCCAAAAAGCGAAACAACCGCAACGGAAGCGGAGACCGCGGCAGCGGCTACGAAGAGGAGGAATGTAAGTGAGAGCTTGAAGTTGAGAGGATTGAAAATGGGGTGTGAGGAAGGTGAAGAGATGAAGGAGAGAGAAAAGGAGAAGAGGAAGTTGAAAAGAAGGAAAAGGGGAAAAGACCAAAAAGGGGTTATGGGGAGAAGGGTGAAGGAGAGAAAGAAGATGAAAGATGAGGGTATTGATTGCCATATCAAAAAGCTAAGGAATTTGTTGGTTAAGAGAACTTCTGGTTTTGATGGTGTTGGAGACATCGACAAGTTTGGAGAGTGATTCTTCGTTGTTTCTAGGTTTTGGTTAGTGAATGACTGAATGTGATGATCTTTGAAGTTGGGGTTTTTGTTTGAATCAGCTTTGCTTGCTTATTACTATAATTTACAACAACTTTGAAATTCAATACCTCCCTCGGCTCCTTATTATAATTTCTTTTTAAATAGAAAACAAATTCCTTTCATTTTCCGAGGTGTAAATTAAGAAGTGCCATTTTTTCATCTAGAAAAATAAAAATAAAAAATCATTTATCATGTTGAATTTACAATCACTTTGTTAATTTACACCAATTTTGAATAATAAAAAATTGTTTTTGGATACAAATGAAAACCAACATACACACTTGTTAAATTAACAAATGTGTATATTTTTATTTGAACAAAAAAATCTACTTATCCTTATTCAAAACAAATTTAAAATAAAAGATAAATAATATATTACACTCAGTTATATTTTTCAATAAATATTACAAAAATTGTTTATAGGAATTTACTCAAAAAAATAATTGTTTATAGGGATTTACTAAAAAAATTGGTATATTTATTTAGACAAAAAACACATTTATCCCTATATTCTAAAACCAACAAAATAAAAAGAGGAAGTAGTGCAATTCATTGGAAAAAAACAAAGAGTAAATGTTTTTTTTTATTACCTCTTTTGGTCCTATCTATTACATTTTAACAATCATGTAGGTTTATTGGAGTCTACGGTGAATGATTAATACCTAATTTTTTCTCTTCATCATTTTCACTACTATTCTTCTTCATCTTTATTCATCATCTTCATATAACAATCTCATAAAATCAAAAAATTAAAACACAAACTCATTATTTTTTAATTAATTAATCTTTAAATAAATTTCTACAAACAAAAATAATTGAAACTACTAATTCCACTTTGGCTATATAGAAACGTTCTTTTGTCGCTCATTGCAGAAACATAAACCTCTCTATGATTCATCTCCTCTCTATCAAAGATTTTATCTCTCTCGGCCTCTGTATTCACTTTCCCAGGCATCTATTCGATTGCAAAGCATCAAAATATAATTGTGGGTAAATTGGGTCGATGGTTGGAGAAGCTTGTGTCCGTGAGCTTTTCTAAAGAAGAGGATTTTTTGTTTATTAAGAGCAGCTAGTTACATATCTTAATCTTCTTGGTGGGATTTCCTTCTTCTCATTCTGCAATCCTCGTATCCTCTTTCTCTTCTTTTTTTTTTTAAATGGCAAACACACCCCATCACCACACCCATTTGGTTTTGTTATGATACAAATCTTAAAGGACACGTGAGAGTTAACGGATTTTGCAAAAATTCTAAGGACATAGGATTTATAGGACCAAATTAAAATACTTTATAGCTATGTTCTAAAATGAAATTAAAAAAATAAGTTAAGGGACCGAAGCCAAAATAAAACTAAACATAAAGAACTCTCTCCTTTCCATTCCATTCACTCTTACTCTCCGGCGACCCCATCACCTTCCCTGCATCACGCCGCCGGCACGACGCCCTCCATCTCAGGACACTCATCGTATTCTCTCTGTCTTCTCCATTCGTCCGTCACAGGTTCGATTTCCCTTTTTCAGTTCCTACTTTGCTGTTGTTATTGTTTGTTAATGAATTTGGTTTCACCTTCAATTTTCACATAACCTTTTGAACTCACTAAACCATGTTTCACTTCACTCTGTCTGGATGAAATTCACTATTTAATTGAATGAAGGCTTGCCTATTGTTGTATATATTTGAATTTGATTTGATGAAACACTGTCTATCTATCATATATGCGTTTTCGTCCACTTGTGGTGTAGATTTTCATTTTTTTTTTTTATTTTTAAATTGTTTAGCACTATCAAGAGTCTTTGGACGTCATTAGCATAATGACAAGTATCTCAATTACTTCTTACTGATATTCAAATTGCTTTACCTGATAAAAATTCATCATCATCATCATCTCTGTTTGAAATTATTTTCTTAACTACTTCATTCAGATATTCACCTGTCACTATATACTATCTTCTACTTCAATCATCAATTTGCACCTCAGAGTCCTTGTAACAACGTTGGTTCTCTGATTTTATTTGAATTTCTTGTTGCAATAATTATGAGTATCATTTTGATCAAATTTGTTTCTTTGCATGAAGAGTCAAAAAATCAATTCGTTTTCCAACAAGAAGGCCAATGATATTGAAAGAGATGAATAAGTTATATTTTGATCGCGGCCATCCCAAACTTTTAAGTCTGGTCTGCCACTGAATTGATCTATTATCAATCAAGATTCAAGACTCTCCCTTTTCTTCCCTAACCTCCAATCGCTAATTCAAAGACTCTCCCTCTTCTCACTCTTTGGGTTTTACTCTTTCCTCCAAGATACTATCTTTTTCTCTTTTGATTACTGATTTCTTCTCAGTCTTTGCCTATACTGGGAATCCTCGTATATTTGTGTTTACTGTTTATTTTTTATGATTCAGTTATAGGTAGAGATTGCGGAACTGTGAAACTAGTATTTATGAGTTATGTTTCCAGTTCTCTTAATGCATTCAGACTTCCGAATTGTTTTTAGTATTAATACTTGTTTTGACATTCAAATTTTCTTATAATTTCGTAAAATTCTTTAAATATATCAAGTTCCTTTTGTTTTCAGGGAGGGCTTAAAAGTTGAGGGACAACTTCCTGAGAAATTTACATGTTATGAAGGCGTCTTCTACAATTACTTTATAGTTTAAGGACAACACTACTGTGTGAGAAAGGGTTTTGGACATTTTGCTCTCACCCTTCATTCCTATCAATATCAATCATTCAATCAAATATGGCTATGGGCATCAATATCATCATTGCAAAACGCTTGTTCAATTTACGCTCTGTTTATTCCACCTCTCTATTCTATTCCACCATCCCAACAACAACCCCATCCAAAACACCACTCGAAAAACAATTCGAAACCTGGATCAACCACCTCAAACCCGGTTTCACTCCAACCGATGTTAACCACGCCCTCACCTCCCAATCCGACCCAGACCTCGCTCTCGACATTTTCCGTTGGACATCCCAACAACGTTCCTACAAACACACTTCCTTAACTTACCACACCATCATCACCCACCTCGCCACCTCTCGCCATTACCAACAAGCTGAAACCCTTGTAGAAGAAGTACTTGCCGGCGCGTGTGAACCCACACTCCCTCTTTTCAATACCATCCTCCATTTCTGCTGCTCCCGTAAATTCCTCTTCAACCGCGCCTTCGACGTTTACAACATAATGCTAAACTCACAAGATGCTAAACCTAATCTTGAAACGTATACTTTATTGTTCAACTCACTTTTACGTAGGTTTAATAAATTAAACGTTTGTTATGTTTATTTACGTTCGGTAAGGTCTTTAACGAAGCAGATGAAGGCCATTGGGGTTATACCGGATACTTTTGTTTTGAATATGATTATTAAAGCTTATGCAAAGTGTTTGGAAGTTGACGAGGCCATTAGGGTTTTTCGTGAAATGGGGTTGTATAATTGTGAGGCGAATGCTTATAGTTATAGTTATATTGCTAAGGGGTTGTGTGAGAAAGGGAGGGTGGAACAGGGGTTTGGGTTTTATAAGGAAATGAGGGTGAAATGTTTGGTTCCAAGTACGAGTACTTATGTGATTATTGTTTGTAGTCTTGCGTTGGAACGGAGGTTTGAGGATGCTATTGAGGTTATGTTTGATATGTTGGGGAATTCTAGGTCGCCGGATTGTCTTACTTATAAGACAGTATTGGAAGGATTGTGTCACGAAGGGAGGGTTGATGAGGCTTTTGAATTGCTGGATGAATTTAAGAAGAGGGATGTTGGTATGAATGAGAGGATGTACAAGACTCTGTTCAATGATTTGCAGTTTGTTTGCAGGGACTAGAAGATTCTGTACTGATTATCACACCCTTGTTTTGACAGTGTGATTACGAGTTCATTTTTTTTCCAAGTTGAATTTGAATGATCCATTGATTTGTGCTGGTAGAGCCTGATTTGGAGACTTGATGAATTATGTTAAACATATATGATCAGAAACATCTTGCTGCTTAGAGAATTTTCTAAAGTTTTGAAGTAATTTCCATATAGATTAGTGTGGAAGGAGAGGGTAGTAGCAGCACGGCACAAGCTCCTTTTGTGGCTTAATGGGGCTGCTAACACAAGTATGTTATATATAAACATTACCACTGCTCTGCGAGGGCGCATTATTCATTCCCTGGTGAAGCAAAAACTTGCTGAAGTTGCTTGAGGATAGTTTGCTGGGTGAGCATCTTATGATATCATATAACTGTCTAAAGCAACCCAATAGTCATTTGAGTTTATCTTTCCCTGCTCCTCAGTCCATTTCTTTGTTCCATGAATTCAACTGGAATAAAGCTTAGCTGAAAATTTTGTAGTCGTTAGCATTTGTCCTTTTTTTCCTTCTTTTTCTGTCTCAATGCAGAATTTTATGTTCAACCTTAAACCTCCATGGTTTGCAATATTTTCAACTTGTCTTGCTGGCATAAGGGAGGAATTTCATTCTGTAATAATTGACTCTGCAATCTTGTGTATTCTGAATAAACAGAGATTTACACAATGTGTGTACAACCATACGGTGGTGATCATATACTTATTTACTAATGGAATTCTGTTTCTCTTTACAATGTTTATTTGTTGCTGTTAAGTTCTATTATAATAGTTTACGTGGCTTCCATGTTTAAGAAATAATTCCATTTGTTCAAATTGAAATACTTATATAGCCAAATGATTGTAAGGTCACACTTCACCTTTAAGGTACACAGTTCGAGACTGGCACCAAGAGAAATTGAAATACTTATATAATTGTCAAGGACATCTAAGCTCTGTTGAAAATACCACTGCCATTTTTTCAAGCTAGAATGTTTTTGTCAAGATAACTCAATTTTCAGATAGGAACCGGTTGTCTTCTGTCCAGAAAGGAACCGTATATAATGTGACGAAACTTTATCATGATTGATAGTGTGCACAGTTTTAGATAGATTGTAGACTATGTAAATCTATGCGACAGTGTGTATGTGGTGTAGTAATATTCTTTCAATTGATGCTGGTTGAAATATTCTTGCATAAAAAATCATTTATTTTTTTGTTAAACAAAGATATCAGCGAGCACAACTTTGTGGACTAATCCTTTGAGACAATTGTTTATTTAGGGATCAAAACTTTAAAATTGTCAAGGGACTCAAACATATGCTATCATTAAAAAAAAAACAATGATGGAACAATGTATGAAAATTGAAGGAAACCAACACTTAAAACTGTGTTCAATTGAAGAAGATGGAATTGAGATTCTAGGGTTTCTATGGTTTTGAGAGAGAAAGAGAGATATGTATAAAAGACTTGTGTAATTTTATTGAATGAATTGGAATAACTATTTACAAGAGTAATGAGGTATATATACATCAAGTGATGTAACAAAATCTGAAAACAAACTCCTAACAAACTTATTACTTCACATGCAAGTAACTTGAGTTAGTTACTTCAAGTGCAAGTTTCTAAACAAACTACTAATTAAAGATAAAGCTAAAACTAACTAAACTGAATTACTAAACCAATACACCTCCTTAATTCATTTACTTAGATGCTTCAGCCATTCCTAACTTCTTCTTCAAGTAATCAAAGCTGCTTAGCTTCAATGGCTTTGTGAGCAGGTCTGCTATCTGCTCATCTGTTTTGCAGTGCTTTACTTCCAACTTTCCATTGTTCACCTGGTCTCTTAAAAAATGGAATTTGGTTTCAATATGCTTGCTCCTACCATGTGCTACTGGATGTTTTTCCAAGTCTATAGCAGATTTGCTATCAATTCTGAGCTCCGTATTCTCATCCTTCACCAATTGTAATTCCATCAGTAGCATGTTGATCCATTGAGCTTGACATGCTGTCATAGAAGCTGCAATGTACTCTGCCTCACAGGAAGATAATGCAACTACTGCTTCCTTCTTAGAACTCCATGAAAAGGCTGCATTTCCAATCATGAACACATAAGCAACATTGCTTTTCCTGTCATATTTATCTCCACTCCAATCATAGTCTGAGTACCCTACTAGTTCACCACTCTGATTCTTAGAGTACTGGATACCATAATTGCTAGTACCCTTCTCAAATCTCAGATTCCTCTTTGCTGCAACTAGATGTGAGGTGGTAGGTTTCACCATGTACCTGCTGATCAAACCTACACCATATGCAATATCAGGTCTTGTATGGCACAAATACCTCAATGAACTCACAATTTGCTTGAATAGAGTTGGATCCACTTCTTTCTCATCATTTACCAAAGACAATTTCACTCCTGTGTCAACTGGAGTTGAAATTGGTTTGCAGTTCATCATATTAAACCTCTTCAAAACATTTTGTGCATACTTCCTTTGATGTATCAGAATTCCTTGTGAATTCATTTCAAACTCAATTCCTAGAAAGTATGTGAGATTGCTCAGATCAGACATCTCAAACCTCTTCATCATGTTTTTCTTAAAAACCTTCATTTCTTCTTCATTGTTTCCAGTAACAATCATGTCATCTACATATAAGCATTCAATAAGCTTTTTAGTGGTGTTTCTGCAGTAAATTCCATGTTTAGTTACACATTTCAGGAAACCTTGTTGAACAAGAAAACTATCTATTTTCTTACTCCAAGCTCTTGGAGCTTGCTTTAAACTATACAGAGCTTTGTCAAGCTTATATACATACTCCCCCTTTCCCTTTATCTCAAATCCTGGTGGTTGATTCACATATATTTCTTCTTCAAGCTCACCATTGAGAAATGCTGATTTCACATCTAACTGGTACATTGACCAGTTGTTCTTGACTGCTATAGCAACAATCAATCTGATTGTTTCCATCCTTGCCACTGGAGCATATACTTCATAATAATCTTGACCATACTTCTGTAAGAATCCTCTTGCAACTAGCCTGGCCTTGTATTTTGCGACCTGACCATCTGCTTCAGTTTTGTCTTGAAAACCCACTTAACATCAATACACTTCTTATCAGTAGGTAGTTGAACTAATCTCCAAGTTTCATTCTTCTCTATAGAGTCTAGTTCTTCAATCATTGCTTTCTTCCAGTGATTTTGTTTAAGAGCTTCCTCAAAAGATATTGGTTCAGCTTCAGCAAGCATTGCTGATTGCACAATTTCACCTTCATCTGTGACTGCTTGACCAGGAAATCTCTCAAAATCTCTCAACCTGACTGGTGGTTGAGTATTCCTTATTGGCCTATTAACAACACCTGCATCTCCTTCATCTGTATCACCAACTATTTCTTCTTGTTCTTCAGTCCCAGCATCTTCTGTTTCTGAATCAGATAGATAGAAGTGACTGTCAAAGTTATTTGATGCCTTGTCTTTCCAGTTCCAACACTTTGTTTCATCAAACTTCACATCCTTGATGAATATTATTTTCTTACTATTTGGATCATATAGTTTGTAGGCACCAGTTGAGTGATATCCAACCATGATCATTACCTGAGATTTATTGTATGAACTTCTAGTTTGCTTTCCAGTACAACACATATCACATACTTCATTAGTCAGCTTTATCTTTGGTAAACCTTGCACCATTTTATTCTCACTAAGCATATTCAAGTCCCTGAAATTGATATGCCCATATCTTTGATGCCATAACCAATTTTCACTCTTAACTTCTGATAGCAGACATTTATCTTCAATAACACTGATGTTGATTTTGAAAGTTCTTTGCTTTGACATAGGAGCTTTCAGAATCAACTTACTCTTGCTATCAGATACCTTCATAGCTTGTGCCTCACCCTTCATAGCGTACCCTTTTTACCGTAATTGACCAATACTAATGAGACTGTTTCTCATGTTTGGTACATACAACACATCAGTGATGCAAGCTTTCTTGCCATCCTTCCTATGAATCAGTACTTTTCCAATATTAGCTGCACAAACTATACTATTGTCTGCAAATCTTATTTTTCTGTTAACTGAATCATCTAATTCAGAGAACCAAGATTTCTTGTCTGTCATGTGATTTGAACACCCAGTGTCCAAGTACCATTCATCACTTCTTTCTTCTTCCTCTTTGACTGTTGCCATCAAGAGTACTTTTTCATAATCAGAATTTTCATCCTGAGCAAATTGTGCCTCATCTTTGTTCCTTGGCATTTTCTTTGATTTACATTCAGATGCATAATGTCCCATCTTCTGACAATTATAGCATTGAATGTCTTTCTTATCTTTCTTCTTCTTCTTCTTCTTCTGATCAGACTTTGCATCATTCTTTTCTTGACTCTTGCTAGAGCCCTCACCATCCTTATTAGATTGATTATTCCATGATTTCTTCCCTTTCTTGAATTTTCCTCTCGTCTATTTAATTATTTGATTATTTTGTTGAGTTTAGAGTCTATTTATATGACTTATGTGATTTATATGATTATGTGATGTGTTGTTGATTTATTAAGTGACTTATTTTATTATTTAATAGAATAAGATTTGAAAATAAAATGAGATTAAGTTGTGGGAGCTGTTTCGGAATTTAGAAGAGTTTGGTGGAATAAGTGGAAATAAGATAAAGAGGGTTGAGGAAATAAATAGGAGAAAGTAGAGTCAGAATAGTTTTCACGTAAAACAAATTTTTGGAGAAAAAGGGAGAAAACAAGAGAAGAGAAGAACCTAAGAGGAGAAGCTTGCAATCGATTAACCTAAGGTAAGGGTGGGACGAACCTTCTTTAATTCTAAGTTGTATAATTCTGAAAATTGGATTTAACAAGTTGTAGGTTATAGTTTTGAGGATTTGAGAATTAGGTTAAAAGTTGGAGAATTGATTAATTAAGAGTAGGAACCTGTTGAATTGATGTAGAAATAGTGTCCAGACCTTAGATTATTCATAGAACCATGATTAGAATCAGTTTTAAGGTTAGAACCATGAGTTTGGGTGAGTTTTTGAGAAAATCTGCATTCTGCCCGAGCTGACATTCATCGCTTGCCATAGCGAGTAGCTGATCTCGCCTCGCGAGTGATGAACTTCATCGCTCGCCTTGCGAGCAATTCCCCTCCCCTCGCGAGTGAGCCCAGATGTCGCTCGTCATAGCGAGTGAATCATCCGCAATAGCGAGTTACCCAGTGAGAAAAACATGATTTCGAGAATTAATGTTAGAGGTCGAGTTTTAGATGGTTTTGAGTGCCTTAACCTGTTTAAGAATGATTAGGCAAGTTTTTAGATTAAATTTGGGCATAGGGAAGTTAAAAATGAGATTTTTGAGTGAAAAATGTCAAACTCCCGAGAGCCATCAGTTTGAGCTCGCCATAGCGAGTACCCTTTTTTTCTGAACTTGCCATAGCGAGTAGAGTGACTCGCCTCGCGATTACTCAGTGGCAGTCAGCCCTACTAGTGTCCTTGCGATCTTTTTCGAACGTGAAGTTATGAGTTGGTCTTTGGGGTAGGAATGGAAGTTGTTTATAAAGGTTTAGCCTTTCAGAGAACCTAAGTTAAAATGATTAATGTTGTTGGTTAATGTGAAATTCATATATTATGTGAAAAGGTATGATATAGAAAATAATGTTGTTATATCATCCAAGTTGTTGTTATTATTGATGTTGCTATGTGGCAAGTTGTTTTCTGTTGCTGTCTCTGTTGTTGTTGAATTATTAATATCATTAAGTTGCAAGTGTTGGTCTAAGTTGTAAAGTTGTAAGTTGTTGTTCCAAGATATTGGAGTCATATAAGTTGTCTAAGTTGTAAGTTGCTAAGTCCATGCATACTCATCTAAAGTTGAGGGCTTGATTCCCTGTGAGCCTTTGCTCTTTACGTTGAGGGTTTGATGCGCTGTGAGTATAATTATACTATATATGTTGAGGGCTTGATGCCCTGGTTGGTACCACATGCATGATTAAGAAGTTGTAGTTGCATTGTTGAGTTGAAGTTGTTTATGTCGCATTGTCGTTGTCGTTAAGTTGTCACTTTTCAATGAGTTATTAATGAAGTAATGTATGAAGAATTATTATAATTAATTGATGATGTTTAAGTTGTTAAATGCATTTGATGAATTATATGCTTATTATTATTGAATGTCAAATCTCACATTTTCTGCTTGGAAATGTTGCCTCTACGTGGGTAACTTGCAGGTAATCAAGAATAGCTGTTGAAGTGAGTTGACTTTCTCACGTGTCGTCTTAGGGTCACTCTGATACGTAACGGGATGGAGATTTTGCTTGTTTTCCATGTATTACGTATTTATTATGATTTTGTGTTGAAGATTTGTTTAAACTGGATTTTAACAAGTTGTTAAAGTTGAGGCCGTTGTGCCAACACGATGTTGAATTTAAATGTTTTCCGCTGCATTGAGATTTAAATTGATGACATGAGATGATTGAAATAAATAGTAACTTTACTATAATTGTATTCGAAAGAAGTGTAGCATCCTGTTTTAGTTGTTTACTCTGATTTATGCAAAAAATTTCAAGTTGAGAAAACGGGGTGTTACATTTCTCATACTGAGCTTGCAAAGCTTGATTAGATGATACACTTTTACCTCTTTCTCATTCCTATCAATCAACCTCAATTCATGTGCTTCAAGACTTGCATGTAGTTCCTCTATCTTCATAGAATCTAAGTCTTTAGATTCCTCTAGGGCCACTACAATGTGATCAAATCTTGATGTTAAGGTTATGAGAACTTTTTCCACCTTCATCACATCAGTGACAGTTTCACTATTCCTTGTCATCTGATTTGTAAGATTGAGCACCTTATCAAAGTATTGACTAACAGATTCTTCTTCTTCCATTGTCAACACTTCATACTGTCTTCTCAAAGCTTGAAGTCTCACCTTCTTCAACTTACCATCACCAGAATACAGTTTCTCTATTGCATCCCATGTCTGCTTCGCGCTTTCATAATGCATGGTCTTCTCAAAGATCTCATTGCTTACACTCTATGCATCAAGAACAAAGCTTTTCCATCTTTCTTCTTCATTTCTTTATGTGCTGCTTGTTGTACATCAGTTGCATTCGCTGCCAGTGCTGGTATCCCTTCATTCACAACTTCAAGTACATCCTGGAATCTGAAGATCACATTCATTTTCACGATCCATTGATCAAAGTTCTTGCCTTCAAAGACTGGTAGATGCGCAAGAATATTGTTGTTATGAGTTGCCATATATTCTTCACGAATTTTCTAACAACAATGAACGAACCAGGCTCTGCTATACCAATTTGATGGAGCAATGTATGAAAATTGAATGAAACCAACACTTAAAATTGTGTTCAATTGAAGAAGATGGAATTGAGATTATAGGGTTTCTATAGTTTTGAGAGAGAAAGCGAGATATGAATAAAAGACTTGTGTAATTTTATTGAATGAATTGGAATAACTATTTACAAGAGTAATGAGGTATATACATCAAGTGATGTAACAAAATCTGAAAACAAACTCCTAACAAACTTATTACTTCACATGCAAGTAACTTGATTTAGTTACTTCAAGTGCAAGTTTCTAAACAAACTACTAATCAAAAATAAAGCTAAAACTAACTAAACTGAATTACTAAACCAATAAACATTTATGATAATCTTAAATAAACTTCAAATCTACTATCATAAAAAAAAACATTTATAATAATCTTAAATAAACTTCGCAAAAAATTTGATTTTTTTTTGTTATTTCAATGCATCTTTGGATTACTCTAACTCCATTGTATAAATATTATTAAACATAAATGATTATACTATAACATTAGAAATGTGTAAAAATTATATTAGAGGTAAACTAGTAGTAGCATAATCAAATGGAAATGGGGTAACATAATTGGATAATATCGAAATAAAAAGATAGTATCCAAAAGATGTCTTAACCAAAGTAGCATATATAATCAAATGAAAATGGGATAACATAATTGGATAATATCGAAATAAAAAGAAGGTAGTATCCAAAATATGTCTTAAAAGTAGATACCAAGACCGAAAAAAATAGTCTGAAAAGTAAACCATAGTAAGTTCTTGTAGCCAACAACTTTGACATACTTCATCTACATAGTATAGCGATAATTGTCAGCATAACTGTTGTAGTGGATCATGGGATTGGGTCTTGACATTGGCATCCTTGAACCATAATGTCCATAATCCGGTCCCATGAGATGACCATATCCATTGTAACCATGTGGTCCCATGGGATGACTATATCCATTGTAACCATGTAGAGGCCCTGATCCTGGATACATTTGTGGTGGTATTGCATATCCAGCATGTTGAGGTTGGTACCAAGGCATTGGTGGTGGACGATATCCTGAGAATGGTTGATACCCTGACATTGGTGGTGAGAATGGTCGGTACCCTGACATTGGTGGTGGCGGTGGTCGATATCCAGCAAACGGTGGTTGGGGTCCGGGTTGATATCCAGCAAATGGTGGTGGGGGTGCGCGATGGTTTCCAGCAGTCGGTGGTGGTTGCGCGTGTTGGTGTCCAGCAGCCGGTCGTGGTTGTGCATGTTGATTACGAAAATCAAACATGTTATTTTGGTCATGCATTTTGTTGCTCCTTTGATTGTGATGTGTCTTATGATTATGACCATAAACTTGTTTGGCTTCATACTCCTCCTCAGTGTCACTACTCTCATGACACCGACGAGAATGATGCTTCTTTTTTGCATGAGAACCAGCTCCTTTTTCCTTTGGTTCTTGTAACGAACAAAGTTGTGCTTTTCTACCTATCTTTCGAAGAAGTTTAATTAGCATCATGGGATTTACATTACCAACAACTATTACCTTCCCTTGCTTTGGATCAACAGAAATAGTTTTCACTCCTGATTATAATTTTTACAATTTAATGAAAAAAATTAAAATATTAGAAAAGGCTAGACCAAAAAGAAATTAAAATATTAATTTTGAAAGAACTAAGAAAAATATATATACCCTTTAGTTCTTGTAACGTTTTCTTCACATCCGAATGACAACCATTTGTGCACCCAAAATCAACTTTCAAAGTACAAATCTGATTGTATGCAAGGTATGAAAATAGTTAATAATAAACATGAATCTTTGTATGGACAAAGTAAAAAGTGAAAATATTTGCTTACAGGAAGTTCAGCAGTGTTCTTCATTAGCTGTTGTGGTGGGATCGTCTGCGAAAATGAGTCACCATAAATTTGAACACTTTATTTAGTCGTACACACAAAAAATACACATGATATAATCATTTTAAAATTATAGTGATTATTTAATTATTATTTTTCTACTTTTTTTTCTTTTTATGTCTAACTAAATAAAGTGTTTAAACATTTTTCTAGCTCAAGATATACACCTTTTAGACATCTTCAAAATATCACAGAACAAATATTAAACTACAAAACTTATTATGATATTTTAAGTTAGCTTTCGAATTCAATTGGTTTCACTCAAAAATGAGTTGTCTAAATCTCTGTCTTCATACAACAATTGATCTGTTTCATTTAACTTATTATTTTTGTTTTTTGAGTGTTACTCACCCATCCTTCGTGGTTCAGATAATAGCCAAAAGCAAAGGTTGAATGAAATAACACTAACAAATCTAGAGGAGGTGCTATTTCTAAAAAAAGGGGGGTGTAGTAAAATAGCTATCTCGTTTGGGCCTTAAAAGAGTTGAACCCAATTATTCATTCATCTTCGACCTAAGGGAACCTCTTTTTTGCACCCCCCACTAATTCAAAGAAATCCGTAAGCCATTTACCCATCCAAACCCAAAAAAGTCATATATTTTTTTAATTTACCGAGAGAAAAATGATGTTTCATACAATCAGAATGGTAAATTTGAAGAGGTAGGATTTGTAAGAAAACAATAAGAGTAAAAGGAGTTACGGCAAACAATTCATACCTAAATCTTAAACATAAAACAATACTCTAAAATAGCACACATAAAAAGGAGCAGACAAAATTTATGCAAGAACAACAAAAGGAGCACACAAATGCATCAAGGCAAAAAGTCTAATTCATTGAAATATTTGGAGAAGAAGTCGTACCTATTTCGTAAGTTTTCTCGACTCCTTTTCTCTTGTTTTTTCTCCCCTCTACCACTTTTCCAAACCCTTTATTTATAGAGGTGCATTAGGTTTAAGTTTAGGAGATGATAATTCATATTATTACAAACTAGGATAAATCAAAATATATATTTTTCTTCCTTAGTTATATAAAAGAAAATATTTTTCTTCCTTTGAAAACTTTTCTTGATGAGATAAATCTTCTAAGAAAATATTTCTTATTTAGATTCAGATAAATTTTTGCCATATAAAAAACCGATTTTTTAATATATTTTGAAAAAAATAGTGACGATTTCCCATATACATCTCTGTATCTGAATTTTCCATATATATTATTACCTTTAATGTTTTGAGAATTGATATCAATTGATGGGAATAATTAACACTTTAACAGTCATATTCTGTTTTGTCCAAAAAATATCATAAATGGATTATGTAGTTTTTTTCTATAAAAACTTCCAATTATGTCTCATATTATTTTTTATTTTTTTGAGAGAAATTATTATTATTATTATTATTATCATCATCATCATCATCATCATCATCATCTTGCTAGCAAAAGGTTGGATACTAAGGTACCATTTTTTTTTTTTGAAAGAGGGTGTCATTTCTTTGTTGCTTTTTTTTTTGTGGTGTCCAATGTTCGAACTTTAGACCTTGCATATATTATGCATTGTCCTTATCAACTGAGCTATGCTCAAGGAAACTTTCTTTAGTGCGTTTAATAATATATCTATTGCATTTGGTTATACTTTTTTTATAATATACCAAAATTCAAATAGTTTTGGAAAATAAATCAAAATAAGTTATATTTATTGTGCATGATATTCTTCCTATTATTGTGGAAATTATTCATAAATACTTCTTGAAAATATTTCTTATTTAGATTTTCTTTTAACAAAAAATTCTGATTTAGATTAGATTTAAATAAATAGTTGCACTGCAAAAAATACTTTTATAAAATTTATAAAAAATAAAATAATTTTTTTAAATAATTGTTAATATACAAAGTCGATTATAATATTGTTTTGAAAAAATATATGATTATTTCCCATATACTCATATCTTTTTTATGATTTTCACACGCTTAATTTTTTTTAAAGGACGATGTTTTATACTTTTAAGTTTAAAAATTGATTGAAAATTGTGAATATTAAGATAACAGTGATATTTAATGAAATTATAAATTGAGTTTTTCTATCATGTGTAAATTTACACGGATTAAAAAATTTAAAAGAGAAATGGTATTGTTGGGATTACAATCATACCTTGTTTTGTTGGAAAAACATCATAAATTGATTTTGTAATTTATTATGTCTCTTGTTAGTCAATGATTGTGTAACTAGCAACAATGAATTGATTCAAGTAAGGAGTTTGAGCCCTTGAGCAAGGTGTCGAGGGTTTAATTTCGACTGAGATCAGTTACTGCTAAACAATGGTAAAAAAAAACTTTGTACCAATAACAAAGGAAAAAAAATAGTCATTATAAATTTTTTTAATATTTGATTTTTATGAATTAAGGAGATTACAACAAGACAAAAACTAATTTAGGGATACTCATCCGATTACATTAAACCGAAGCTTAATAATGCTGCTTGTATTTGTGTGGTGCTCAAAAACGAAGGTTGGGGATACAAAAATCATTTATTCGCGGTCCTTCTAGTGATGTTGCATTTTGCAATTGAAAATGGATTCAAAGTTGGGGACAAGTTTAGCTTCATTTTTATGAACGTTGGCTCCAACAATAGTGATTTCTTAGGGAAGTGAGAAACCACAAAGTTTTTAATTTAGCAATATTAGAGAGAGAGGAAAGGGTTATGATTTGAATTTGTAGAAGATTCACCTTTGTTTAAGGTCACTTGGAATAATTTAGTTTCATTGAAGATTCACCGTTGCATGGAGATTACTAAACGATCGCCTTTCAACCGAGTTGAATTTAATTTAGAGAGGGGTGCAAAATTTAGTATCAATTTTGTGTGTGGACGGTTGTAATTTGAAGGAAACAATACTTTATTTAATTTTCATTGTCATGTGGCCAAATAATTATGTATGGATGTTCTATCTTGATTAGAAATCAATGGTGTGTTAACAAACGACATTTTTTGTCATGTTGAGCCATTAACAGGTTTGGTTTATCATGTATAGGACGTAAAGGAATTCATTCGATTTGGTTATCTTATACGTGGTCAATTTAGAAGCATCGTAACAATGTGGTTTTCGGTAATCAGGATGGCTTATTAGGTTCACCTTTTGATGATATGATTAAACTTCTGGTGTGGCCATAGATCAAGTTTAATGATAAGGCATTTTCTTATGACTACTATCAATGGAGCACTCAATCACTCATATTTGAAGTATTTTTTTTGTCGGTTAATTTCATTTATTTTTCGGTTTGAAGACATCGTTATTTTGATGCATTTTATGTAATCATTGACGGTAGTTTTTTTTTTTTTTTTATCGTAACATGTTATGGTTTTATTTTTAGTCATGCTATGGAATGTTGCAGACAAATTCCTGTTATGAAATGGTGCAGACAAATTCCATTTTCTTAGACATTTTTTCTCAACCAATTTGGGTCTTATGTAGTTCTGAAATGTTGAAAACCTAATTATCAATGCAGTTTGAATTTCTTAACTTAGGTTACGTCCTAATTTTCACATCATGTTGTAGTTATTTCATCTACTAAATTTATCAAATGAAAATGTGAAACTTATGGAAAAAGCAATATACTTATGCAGGAATTGTCCCATTTTGTTGTGTGTGTGTGTATATATATATTATACCCAAAAAAAAAGGAAAAATCATCTGAGTCAAGTTCAGAAGGAAACTTTGAAATATAGAGAACATGAAAACACTTCACAACCATTACACAACCATTACAAGCATAATGACATTCACAAACACTATATAATAGTAGTATTACCAAACCAACAAATCTCACCTTGCATAAATGACATTCACAAACAGTCCCTGATTCCTAAATCTTGTTATCAACAATTAATAATAAAATAAAATATCTAAAAGCATATTACTAAATGACTGCTATAACTAAAACTACATCAAACAAATGATGTTTGTCTCGAAACTTCAGACCGCGCGTCTTCAAACTGGTCGTCATCAATCTTCTCAGAACTCAAGCTTAGTGGAATGAAAGACCTATAAATCAATTCCATGTTTGGAACTTCCTTGACTTCTGAAGCTGCAACCTCAAGCGCCTGATGTTGAAAAGATGGATAAAACTTCTTTGAACATATGAAACCAAATAATACCGTCAATATGGGAAGAGGAATCAACAATGGTGCATAGACGAATTGCTGCACCCCAAAGTAACCAAACATGGTTACTTGGTACAATACCATAGATGCTAGTATACGGTTGTTTATGTGAGGCCACATTCTTCCATAACTTTCATATCTTGGTACATACACTTTCAGTGCCTGTTGATACATTACAAAATAGTACATCAATGATTAGTAATTAGTATGACAATCTTTATGGAAAAAATGCATCGATGAATTTTGTGTATTGTAGTAACAATCATTTCCTTCCATTGTTGCAAATCTCTAGTAAACAAGTTATTGTGTATTTGTGCGTTGACAAAAATTGATTATGGCTAAAAGCGAGTTGAATGCAATATATTTTATGTTTGAATTCATTCATATAAAAGTGAGGTGAACAATAAATTTGAGGTTAAAAATCAAATATAGAGGCAAAAAGCTCCAAATTTTAGCTTCAAGTTAGAATCAATTATGGAGGCAAAACAAATTTCTTCAATGAAAAAGTGCTCCTAAAAGACATAGGACAGGGTTCGTAAGAAAAAATGTACGGTAATTTACCTGATTTCGTAGTACGAGCCATCCTAGGCCGAAATATAGAGCACCAAATGGGATGATAAGAGGAGCAATACAAGAGTAACATAAAACAATTGTGACAATCAGCATGTCAGCGGGGATTCTTGTTGCATAACCAAGATCTCCAGGAGCCCAAGCTTCTTTCAACTCAGCTTCAGTCTTGCAAAGAAACTTTTTCTTCAAGTTGTAGATAATTAGAGGAACTAATCGGGACAGCTCAAGGCCATATCCAACGAAAAATCTAAAACAAAAAAAAACAAGAAAAATCAGTTCATATGTGATGTGTCAACCTTTTATATTTAAAAACAAAGGTGAAATATTTTTTAATTAATGTCTAGTAGGTAGGAATAGTCCAAAATTAGAAATTGACACAAAATCATATGAGAAAATAATTGTTACATATAAGAACATCAACAAAATAGGAAAGTGGTTATTTTCTTATTCATATGTCTAGCAGGAAAGTGGATGTGAAGCTTTAACATAATCATCGACATGAAATATTATCGTTATGGATAGGTAAGTGAACAAAAACAAGTTGAAATTAGGATGCTATCTTACTTCAATGCGACGAAGGTCAAGAAAAAAGTAGCTCTGCCTGGGAGACTTTCAGCTAGCACGGGCACAATATCTTTTGGTTTGTTCTGAATTCTCTTGAATGTGTCGAACAAGGTTCCACTTAAAGTAACTCCAATGAAAACGTTCAGCACCGTAAAATAAAAATACTTTCCAGAAGCTGCCCTGGCCGCATGGCTTTCAGTTGGAATGCCTTCTAATTTAGACAAAAACATAAGCAACTTGGGTAGCATAGCCAAGAAAATGATCAGTGCAAGTTGAGGGAGATAAGCTTCCAACACTGTCTTCAAAGTTATAATCTTCACTATTGGCTTTATGAATGGGAGAAGTTTCTCCAAACTCTTCAAAGTTGTAAATGCAGATACAAATGTGATGGGAACCATGTAAAAGAATATGGCGAGTGTAACAATGAAATACACCAAGTACTGCCTCAGTTCTCTTTGAAAATACTTGATTTTCAAATTAGGCCATAGTAGTTGACAGGGTTCAGGAGCACCGAAAACTGACCAATGATCAACCACTTGTGCATGTAAACTCTGAGCTGCAGATGCTGCAATCACCCTGTTTGAGAAAAAGACAATAGCAGCATTCTGTTGCTTTTCTCTGAGAGTAACCTTTTGCTCGGATTCCAATTTCGCAACCAATTCATTAATCTTTTCATTGCAGTACTCTATGCTATCCACCTTTTTACCAATAAGTCCAAGGCAGCCAGTCTTGTTGGTTGGTCTTGTGCCTTCTGGCTTGGCAGTTGTTTTTGAACCTGCGTATACTACTTCGGCACGGGCAAGCTTCTTCTTATACCCTTCCAACTCCTCCCAAATCTTGTTCACCTGTCAGTAATATATATGTAGGAATTAAATTATATTTATACTATGGGAAAGACCGGAAGATTACTAGCAGAAAGACAGACACTGATGTGCCCATCTATCCGCTTTTTCTATTGTGCTATTGATAGTTAACTTTGAAATTATTTTTATATAATGATATAGATTATATATTGTAACATTCACAATCAAAAAACAATAGGAAGAGTATCACAGACAAATTATATATTTAGATTACATGGACAAAAATGACAAATCAATAGTAATTCTGCACACTTTTAGATTCCTAAATTCCACAACGATCAGAAATTGGAAATACATGTTCCAATGTAAGGCAGTGAATCAGAAATAGTGAATGTGATTCAGAGGGTATCGAGAAAGGTAATCAAATGAAAACCATACCTTTTTGTTGTCTGTTATAATCATAGATCTGTAAAATGTCTCGGGATATATGGCTTTAAAATAAGAGTCAACCTGTTCCTTCCTAGTTTGACCGTCAAGAACAGGAGGGATGTCTCTCACAACTATCGCAAACTGTTCAGGCTTTACATCAATAGACTTGAAAGCTTTCGTTCGCAGCCATGACACATGTTTATAAGCCTTCCATAAGAGGAACAACGAAACAAGCGAAACAAAATAGCAGGCGATAAAAAATGCCCACAACCTTACACTCTTTGCCTACACATACAAGAACTAGTTTAATAAAAAGGAAAAATTATCATAATACTATGTTATACAAAAATGGTAAGGAATACTGATCTTACTGTGATGTTTCCCATCGATAACTGGTCAAGTTCATTGAAAGTCCCTTCGCTAGTTGTTAGTTTCTTTCCAGCACCACCAGTTACAGCAATAGGCAGAAGAACCGGTAGCAGAATAATGCCGCATATAACTAGGATACTGAATACTGGCAGAGAGCATGAAAAATAATAATTAAAAACTGAAAACACAATTTGTCTCTCATCTGACAAGCATGTCAACAAACAATTGAAAATTATGAAAAGTTATAACCAAATAAATGCATGTGAGAACACATTTTGAAAGAGTAATCACAAAATACAAGCCACAAAGTGTCTACATATGTTGAGAGGAATAGAAGTGAATGATTTCACTCTTTCAGAATTGAGATAAACAAAAACATGAACAAAGTTGCAAGAGAGTACACTGATTTGATGTTCACAAAATAAATCTAGAAGCACTCTGAAAGCAACTGAATAACACACATACATCTTAATGTTATTCAAAATATTCTCCTGGTTTCCTCTATGACCAGCATAACAAGTAGAACCGGGAATATACATTTCATATGACTTATGCTTGAGATTTAATGTGTTAAATCATTGCACCACAATTTTCGTAAAACTGATTCCTAAGGATTCATATTCCTCAAGAGTCCAATTTGATTATTTCATAATAGTATGCAATGTTCACCAGGAACTACTCTTTTGGTTTAGAAACTGTCTACACTAGATAGCGAAGCTTATCATTTCAACACAATATTTTATTCTCCATTTTACAGACTGAAAACTTCCACTGACCAGAAAAAGTTCTAAAATAGTAAAATGATAATCTATATGCTAACAGTAGAAGTAATTTTTTTTCTCTCTTTAATACACTCATATAACATGAGCACACCCTTAGCTTTCTTTCTTACTTTACAGATAAACTCAACATAGAGTAGCCTTTTTCTTAACATGGTTAAACTAGTACAACTTTTTATATAATAATATGATGAACTCATAGCAGTTAAAAAATTACAAAGATCTAACAGATTCTGTGGCTGATAAACTTTTCAATAAACCCTTATTGAGAAAGAAATATTAAAATAATCTCTCAATAGCTATGAGTTTAAAATTTTCATTTTTTTTCAAAAGCTTTCTTTGTTTAATCTTCTTCATAAGCATAAAGTCTATAGATATTGTTTCATAAATGAAAAACTGTGACTTTTTTAATTTACAAGCCAGACTACTCCTAATAGTCAAATTTAATGTTCATCTCAACATATCTTAACTTACTCTTAATCGGAATCAATTTTACAAAATCAATTCATTAAAAATCAAATTTTGTCGTTGCAAAACCGGAAGAAAAAAAAAAACACAACCAACAACCAGAATAAGAGCATAAATACAGACCAAAAAAACAAGGTACATAAAAAGGAGAAAGAACAAACCAGTGCTGAGAAAGACAAAGAAAACAGCAGTATCAAGACCAGACATAGCAATAACATCTTGTTCAGAAGAAGAAAAAGCTTCCTTAATCCAAGAGAAAGGATTACGTGTCTTAGAACCACCTTCAAATGGATCTAAACCCTTCAAGATCCTATTAGGATAGTACACCACATTGTTCCCAGGTTTACTTTGTAACAAAGCAAACAAAATCATCAAAACTAAAAATATCACAAATGAAGTACCAAGAGAGGTACAAAACGAAGAAAAATCCATCTGGGTTTTTCTCTATTCAATCAAAACAAGTAAAGATTGAAACTTTTCAGTGCTTAGAGTACATTTATCCAAAAGGGTAACGTTGGAATTGGAATTAAATTGATATTATGGAAACAGTTACATAAAAAAAAGGAAAAAAAGGGTTTTTTTTGTTATGTGTTGTGTGTGTGTGAAGTAAATGGTAATGAGTAATGAGGGAAGATGAAAATGGAAAGATATGTTAAGGGTTGTGATTAAATAAGATAAAGTGGTCGTTGTTGTGTGTAGGGTAGGTTTGGTTTTTGGGTTTCTTTGTTATGGAGTATTTCAATTCAATTAATGCAAAGTTAGGAATTTTTTTTGGGAAAAATGTAAAAATCTTTGTTTTGAGTTTGAAGAATGTGATGTGATGATGCGTGGGAGGAACGAGTAAGGGGAGTGTTTGTGTGTGTGTGTGTGAGAGCGGGATTGATGGAAAACGGTGATGCAGAGGAAAGAGAAATAGCTGTTGGAAAAGGACAAAACTTTTCCCATGTTATAAGAAACACTACACATGACAAATATGCCCCTAATCTAACTTTTAGTACCCTTATTACCCCCTTATTAAATACATTATGTGCTTCTTTTATCATAGCGTTACACAAGCTTGTTTGCGAGTTTAGAGAAAAAGGTACTAGATGGATTTGAAGGAAGAAAAAAAATAAAAGTGAAAGAAATATATGACATTGAGAAAAAAAGGTTTAGGATTAATTTTTTTTATAATACAAAATCTTTTTTATTTGATGAAACTCAAAAATTGTTTAGATGAGAGTTTTTGAGGATTTGCATGAAATTTAATTTATGTGGTTTTTTTAGGGAATGAAATTTAATTTACATAATTATAATATTCTTAAAATTTAAAAATATATTAATCATAAGTATTAATTTATCATTCTCAAAAAAATTACTCCTTAAAGAAAGTGAAGGATTTTGCCATTTTTTCCTATA
This sequence comes from Medicago truncatula, assembly GCF_003473485.1. Lineage (NCBI taxonomy): Eukaryota > Viridiplantae > Streptophyta > Magnoliopsida > Fabales > Fabaceae > Medicago > Medicago truncatula. Next base: position 6,027,639 of record NC_053043.1, on the reverse strand, counting down.
TTTCCAACCCTCCAAAGTTTTTCATTCCCTCCTATCCAACCTTCTAAACAAAGCCTTAATCTAATGTTTAGAATCAATTGCACAATAAAGTTGGGTATATGGGTGTTTAGAACCAACGTGAATAAATGAGAAATTTAGAGTTCAAATTTCGATTTCAACATACAGCAATATATCTGTCAACTGAATTATCTTCACGGAGACAAACAAGAGATGAGTTTTATTCCTAAGCATTTTTAAAAAATGTTTGGTTAATATTTATATATTCATGTTGACCATTATAGTATGAAGGTTAATGAGTAGTTACATAAACCCAACATTCATGTTATGAATGTCTCGAGAATTGATTCTAACAAATTGATTGGTTAATATTTATATATTCATGTGAACCATTATAATATTAGAAAAGAGAATGGGTTTGGGTTTCTGTCATCAATCCATTCATAATTAATTTTGTCTCGATTGCTCAAAAAAAAAAATTGTCTCGAGAATTGATCCTAATTTTTTTAATGTAAACTGTTATGTTATTATTTTTTTCGAATTCGAACTCTAAACCTTTAACTTCTTTAATCCTTCATTTTTAACTTCTTTAATCCTTCATTTATATATTCATGAATTGATTATTTTTAAAGTTAGAAAATTTAGATTTGATTTATATATTTAAATTTATTTTTCAACTCACTTTTATATAAATGGTTCAACTCACTTTTATATAAATGTATCCAAACGTGATACATTTTACTTTCATCTCAATTTTATTCGTAATCAATTTTACACAATCAATTATCTCAAAATCAATTTTTATTTCCGATAACCAAACATAGAGTAGGTTTTTTGCATTATGGAATGTTTGAATAAAATAGAAGCCGTTCCGAATTTCTTTTGATGGATAAAAACCGATTTTCTTTTGATGGATAACAAAACAAATAGTTTTGAAGGATAACAAATATGGAATGTTTGAATAAAATAGAAGTCGTTCCGACTTTCTTTTGAAGGATAACAAATATGGAATGGTTAAATTTCCTTAAAAAAACGGTTAAATTTCATACCAAAGAAGAGGGTTAACTTTGACAGTTAAATATTCGATATTTTGTCTTTTTTAACACATGATATTTTGTGTTTTTTGTTTTTTTACCTTTTATAGGTGCTGCTACTGTTAATAGCTTTTCTGATTGCAGCAAGCCAGCACTTTCACTGATTTGTTGTTTTGTTTTACTCATTTTGGTATTAAGACTAAGCTCATGTGTTGTTTAGGTTTAATTAGTATTAAGTAATAATTAGTGGTAACGTGTTATGTTTTTTTGGTATGTTTTTTTTTTTTTGGTAGATATTGGTATGTTTATTCTATTCTATATGCTGTCGAGTACGAAAGCAATCATTCAAAGCATAACACTCCTTCATGACAAAAAAAAGCATCACACTCCAGCGCACGAAGTTGACATAATAGTTGGCTATATTTATTTGGGGTTAATAGGTCTTTACCCCTGTAATATAGGGTACTTTTGGTTTTGTTTCTGTAAAAAAGAAATTTAGATTCCGTTCTTGTAAAATGAAGATTCTTCACGATTGTCCCCTAAGCCCATTGACTCAGCAGAATCTCTGAGGTGGCACTTACGTGGCTTTTTCTTTTTATTTTTCATTTTTTTTTGCTTGCCACACGTAAAAAATAGTTTACACGTCATTTATATTTAAAAAAATTTATAAAAAAAAAACAAAAATATATTTTTAAAAAAATATGAAAATTAATATTCAAAATTTGAAAAAAAAAATTTAACTTAAAAAAATCGAAAAAAAAACTTTTTTTTTCAAAAATTAAAAAACATTCAGATTCTTTTAGAAATAAAAAAGTATTTTAATTTTTTCTAAAAAAAAATTCTGGAAAATATTAAATTTTTAAAAATCTGGATATAAATGTTTTTAAATTCCAATTATATAATCTGAAAAAAAAAATCTATTTTATTTAAATTTTTAAAATCTTAACTTCAGATTTTTATTGAAAATTTTAAATTTAGAAAAAATTCAGATTTTTTTATAAAATCTTGTTCCAGAATTTAAATCAAAATCTTAATTTCCTGAAAAAAAAATTATTTTGAAAAAGCTTGTTTAGACTTTTTATTCCATAATTTTTATATTGAAAAGAAATCTGAACTTTTTTAATTTCAAATATATTTTCTAGTTTTTTTATTTTGAAAATTAAGTTCCAGATTTTTTTATTTTTTGAGAAAAAAAAATCTGAACTTTTTATTTTGAATTTATTTTTTTTCAAATTTTCTAAAATTAACTTTCAGATTTTTTTAATTATATTTTATTTTTTTGGGTTTTTTTAATTAAATATGATGTGTTAAATGAATTATACATGTGGCCAATAAAAAATAAAAAAGAAATATCCACATCAGCGCCACATAAGAGATTCTGCTGAGTCATAGGGGTCAGGGGACAATCATTAAGAATCTTTATTTTACAAGGACGGAATCTAAAAAAAAAAAAAAATTTACAGGAGGCAAAACCAAAAGTACCCTATATTACAGGGGATAAAGCTCTATTAACCCATTTACTTGTATTATATTATATTAATTAATTCTAATATGGAATTAAATTTGAAATTTATTTGTTAGTATGCATAAGTTCTACCGGAAACTCTCATCCAGGTTGCTATATATGGGAGTCAAAGCTTTTTAATATAAAATATCACCATCAAGCAGACATTTAACGACTTCTATATACACTAGTATTTTAGTCGAGTATAAATAGTCAATAATTTGAAATAATGTCACATTTTTTTCATTTTAATTATCTTTTATAATAATTTAAATTTTAGATTAATTTTACTTTATATATCTAACTTTTTTACCCCTCAAAAAAAAATATCTAACTTTTTTAGGTTTAAATAAGAATGCTTTATTTAATTATCATTGTGCACGTGGTCGATGCATGACCAAGTTATTATACTTGAAGCAAGGAAATTCAGAAGTTGGATCTCTCATGTTGATTTGAAAAAACATTCGTTGTAACAAATCAACTTCTTAAATTGATCAATACCTCAAAAAGATTTAACTTAAGAGAGAAAGTTAACCTCTTCACGTGTTATCACTTATCATGGCTCAATCTTAGAGAAAATCCAGAGATGTTTTTATCTCCATTCTATTATCAAATATTACACGATTTACACCAACAATTGAGAAAGAAAAAGAAAAATTAATTTCCTAAAAAAAAAAAAAACTTAATGTCTGTTTGCACGGCATGAAACGCACGTTGAATTGAATGGTTTTTGACGCGGTTGTATACACACGATTAATGTCACATTATCATATTCAAAGTTGAATCAAATTATTATTACTTTTTTCTAAGAAAGCTACATTGTTATTGCCAAAGTGTTTGTGACTAAAGAATTATATCAAAAGCATAATGTTAAATGTATTAGGAGTAATAAACAAGTAAAGAGAGTCTAATTTAGACAAAAGTGTTCCTCTATAATAAAATAATGTTTATTTTATTAGTATATGCAAGGTTTAGGATTCAAAACTCGTTCACCACAAAAAATAAAAATAAAAAAAAAAATCTTAATATATCTTGAAGTTTGGTTAAGTACTAGTACCTTGTAAGAAAAAAATTGTTTAAAATAAATGAATATAAAATTATGACATGATATTGAATGATATGAAAAATGGTATACATCTAATCAAATTTTATGGGTATCCCTGTGTTCATCTTTAATTTGTTATTGATTTTCTATTTGAAAAGAGACTTATTTTTAAATGAGAGACTAATTTTATGTTTAAAAAAATATTATTAATGTGAAGTATTGCCTAAAATTTGTCAATAACTTATTTTCGTTAGAGAACTAATAGGAACAACATCTTCATTGAAATCTCACCATCCTAATATTTTCGTTAGTGAGCTTACAAGAAACTTAAAACTCTCAACATCAAAAATCCTAAAGGTCGAACAAGAGAAACTAAGAATCTTTATTCATAGGTGTTGGTTTAATTTGATCAAGTATCCGTGTCTTTGTAATAAGAGAAAAATACTCTATTATATTTTTAATTGAATAATTTCGTATAAGATCAAGTATCCTAGATAACTAATTGTAGAAGCACACATCTATTCAACATTTGGTTTTGAATCAAATAGCAATTTCCCGTCCTTTTGAATTATGTATACATTTACATATAATTAATTTAAAGCATCAGTTTTTTTGTTGTAGAAGTTATATAATTAGACATTAAATTGGTTTAAATTAAAAATAGTGAGAGAAATCTTTGCAGTGTGCCACATTAGTACAATACTTCCATGAGAACAATGCAAGCTTAGATTATGTGAAGTGAAAAGGTGTTCTAAATCATAGAAAGTGGAATGTAAGGAAAACCAGAGAGTGTCCAATTGTTCCCTCACTCTTCACTTCTCTTTGACTCATGTGGTAGTCACAAATTAGTGATTTTTGACACAATCCTTAACTATTGTTTATTCTCACCGTTTATTATGTTTCTATTAATTCAACTATGAAATTCTACAGGCCATTGGTAAGATAGAGAGTTGAGAGATATAGAGAATAATGTCCCTAAAATATAATAGAGAAGGGTAAAGGAAATTATCCAAGTTACACATAGTAGTTTGCTTAGGATCCTTGAAAAAGAAGTAGTTTGCTTACGGAAAACACTAAATAAATTTATATAATATAACATAAAATTTGTTGCAAGTCAAGCTTAAGACAATTCATTAAGAAAAATGATTCAACCAAAATAAATTAAAACCATTAACTACAATCTCTATATTTCTAAATCTAGCTTTCTAAAAAAATTGATATCTAACTATCTATCTGCTATATATAAAGTAAACTTGAGTTATTTGTAGGCTTTAACTATACCTATGTGTAAGCTATTTTTTTAAAATAAATAATTGTGTAAGCTATTTGTTTTTAAGATTGAGAAATTATTGAAATTAAAGATGGATAGATTGAATTTCATTTGAATAATCAGTCTATGATGGAAAACAAATTGGCCCTTCTTCCTATCAGTATCAAAGAACCTGTTATATATGAGGATTCATCAATCTTTGAAAAGGAAACTCCTTGTGAGTATTTAAGGAATAAGAAGTCTAAACTTAAATTCATTAGTAGGTCTCTTTGGAGAAATCCAATCAATGTTCTATTGAGGTGGTGTTGTTCAAAACCAAGATTGTGAGACAATTTACGTGCACGAAATCAATTTGGGGATATTTCAAGATTGTTTTTTCAATATTTTACTGTCTTTCACTATCATCCATTGGAGGTATCTAATGGTTGATTCATTAGATTGAGAGGCTTAAGTAGAGATGACAGAGGGAGAGGATCCCCTGACTTTTTTTCCTCACTCTATCTCTTCAATAAAATTGATGGGTCTTATGTCTTCCACTCTTTCTTATGTTTTGAACACTCAAGAAATCTTTTTTTTTTTTTATCAGATTTGTTCTTCTATTTTGTACTTTAAATTTTTAACAATATTAGTGATCTTATTTTGTTTATTATCCTATATAAGTTTGCAAAATCCCATGCACTTCTCCATATTTTACAACTACGCCCATTTTGTGTGTGCTCCTTCCTTTCCCAAATTTTTCAACTTCTTAATATTTCAATGATTTTGTTTTAAAAAAAAAATATGCGACAATCATTTTGTTGCTTCACTAATCTTTCAACTACCTTTTTCTTTTTTCATATTCAATAATTATTTACCACTCTCTCACTCAATATGGTATAATTTAAATTAATAAATTGATGAGTTACAAGTGTTTTTAATTGTTTATTATCCTATTGACTTAACATACCAAAAAATAAGAATGAAATAAATAAGAAAATGGTAAACCAAAAAATATGCTAAAAAAACAATACCAATACTAAATAAAAGTTAAAGAGAAAAATATAAAAGAAATCATTGTATCAAAACATGAATTGGATTTTCAATAAATATGAGAGAAAAAGAAACAAAACTTCTAAAGATGAATCCCATTCTGAATGCTTATTTCAATTGTTTCTATGAACAATATTGACAGAAAACATGAATACCTCTAGCTTTGTTCGAAAAGAATAAATGATACCAAAAGAAAAAGCAAAAACACTTACGATTGCACAAATTTTTTTTTATATGATTACACTAATATGATAAAATATTAAATATAATACAACTCTTCAAACTTATGAAATATGAACAAGAACCACCAAGAACTATATTAATTGTCCTAAAAATATTTTAACAAATATGAATTCTCATATAATTTCTAAACAACTCTCTTATATTTAATATTAAACATAACGATATCAATCATTTAACTTTATGTGAATATGCTTATCATAATTATTATTTTCTCATTTGTAAAAATATTTTAAGTATGTATTATAATCAAACTCGAGCAACGCACGTGTTATATACCTAATCATTATAAAGAGAGACGTCATATCTCACCTAACACCTTAGGACATGTATATAAGTTTCACATAAATGTGAAATTTAACTACTCACATTCAAATCTAGTAATTTATACACTATTTTTCTACGCTCATTCAACACTTATTTTACTTGCATCTTTCTCATTTTATCCCATATCAACTTATTAAATTTGTCGTATTACCTATTCTTATTTCTTTCTTTCTCAAAACACATACCCTCGCCAAAATTTAAAGTTTATTATTCAAAGGACATTGTGGTAGTTTCTCATAAATACAGATAAATTCCGTTATTTCAGTTGTGGTCTAGCATCCTCCTACAGTTGTACTTGGATGCCTGTCAATCAATTTTATTCAAATTTTGTTGCTGACGTGGATAGCTTTGAACTAGACAGCGTGGATATACCGTATACGATATTTAGCATACACGTGTTAGCTGGCATACGGGACAAGTAGCTTGTGAAAGTGTTGCCGACAGTGTGACAAGACAAAAGAGGAAATGTTACATGACCCCACACATTGGATAAGGATTTCGAATACTATGCCCTAATGCTTAACTTGACACTCAATTTTTTAAACCAAACTTTTTACCCTTATATATTCCATTAATATCAGATTGATTGATATGGCTAAAGCCTAAATAATCTATGGAGGGCTATGGCATGTGCCACCTATTGAGAGAAATGTGAAAGGCTAGTTGCTGAAAAGGAAAGAAGCATGGTAGGGTAAACTAGACAAGAAACTAGGAGGACCCTCCAGCAATAAACACAATTTGGTGTATTGTAGACGAACACGCAGCCAACACGGGTAAGGTGTGTGTGCTTGGATTTATGGCAAATAACTAATTTTTATTTTTTGGTGAGTGATAAAATTAAAAACTAATTTTAAATAATTTAGTTTTACCCCTAAAGAAACTTGTTTTTAGTTAAAAGTATGTATAATTCTTATTAAAAAAAAAAGGAGTTAAACGTGATAGTTTCTACAAGCTGCACCCGTTGTAACATGATAGCTTCTCCAAATTGTATTTGTTGCTCTTTATCTATAGAGGATATTCTTCTTTATTCACGTGATTGCTTGCATTCTAGAGAGTTTTGGCTCCGCTTGAATATGAAGCGTTAAAATATTTTTTTCCTTTGAATTCGATGTCAAGATTTGACTTTACGAGATGACAAAGGGTGGTTCCTCTATTTTGTTTGTTACAGGAGTATGATATGCTCGGTGTTGGAGAAACGATACTATTTTTTAGGATCAACATTGACGTATTCAAGGTGTAGTGCAAAAGATCTTTTTGTTACAAGATGAATGCATTTCTTACTATCCAAATCTTGGTCTGGACCAACACTCATCGCATTTCTTAGCTCATTGGATCCCCCTCTGGAAGGTACACTCAAACACAATATTAATGGTAGCTTTCTAGAAGATTGTGGCTGCTTAGATGTTGGTGGTGTTGTTCGCATCCACAATAGTAATACATTATTAGCTGAGTTGCATGCTATCCAAATAATATTATGTTACTAATATGAAATTTTCACAAGTGTTTAATGATCAACCTCCGCTGAAAAATATGTGAGACACGCTAAACAAAATTTCTTCTCCCAACCAACTTTTTTTAAACACAAGAGTTAGAGTTCAAACTCTAAACATAAATTTTTTTGGCTACAACTCCTAACCATAATTAACATTTAATCCTTAATATCAATCATCACTCGATCAAAAGTGTGTTAAAAAAATATATATTGTTAACATAATTTAAAATAGGGTTTTGCTAGTTAGTGCTCTAAGGATAATGTTTAAGGAAGTCAAAAATAATTTTTTTTTTTATTATAAACAATAATTTTTTAACTTTCATAAAATTAAATATTCCACTTTTCATCAATTTTCAATGCATAATTTTTATATTAATCTTTTTAACTAATATACTTAGCATTTTCCTTTAAAATATAGTGATGCAAAATATCTTTCGATATGTTATCTAAGTCAAGATCCTTTCGTTGTCAAGAAAAAAGTTAAGATCCTTTCGGTTTTTTTTTTCAAAAGTGGATACATCTAATGTCACATTTGATGAGTGTAATTATTTAATTTCCATTCGGTCCTATAAGAAGAAAAATAAAAATAAAAACATCAAAGCCAAGACTTTTATTGATCGTTGTAATGTTTTTAATGATTTTATAAACATACCTTCATAGAAAACTTTAAAGTATTCAATATACTAGCTGTATTAAAAAGATAAACATTAAATAAAAGATAAAAATATCTTTAAAATTATAAATATATTTTAAAAGTTGTGACGTTTTCTAATTAATAAAATCAATATTTTTTTGAAAATTTTCTTAACAATAGGAACGGAGGGAGTACTACACTACACTACTTATAAAACTTTTCCGACCAATAAAAAGAGAAGAATAAAAAAAAAATACTTCCTCCCTTCTACAAAAATGACTTATTCTTAAAAAAATTGTGTTAAAATAAAGACAACATTTTGTTTTTCAATGTACTATTATTAAGAAAACTAAAATATAAGAATTTAGAGTCTAATTTTTTGTGTTTTCTTTAGAATAAGTTTTATGGGAGATGTAAAAATAATTTTTATTGGCTATTGGTTATGAAGAAAATGGAAGAGAGAGAAAATTGAATGTAATTTGCATTTAATGTCATAAGAATAAAGAAAAGTTTTTCTTGAAAAATATTATTTTCAAAAAACAAAATTAAATAGGACAAAAGTTTATTTTTTTTACTTACAATTTTAGGACAAAGAAAATGATTTTTTTTATTACATTTTGAAATAGTGGAGGTACAAATTTACACATCATAGAAAAACTCATTAATTTTATCATTTACAATTCAAAATCTTTTGCTTTATATTTATAAGAATGATGAATATAACCATATTTGACTAAAATATTTAAGCCATTTTTCTATCTCTCTTTCACTTATAGTACAATTTTCTCAAGTTGTTTGCAACGATCAATTGATCCGCTTTATTTGGAATAAGAGATTCCTACTCATTTTACCTCTCCATAATGGCTCAGTGCTCCATTGAGTAGTGATATTTGTACATCTAATTGATGATAATTTTGGTGATAACTTTGTTTTTCTCTCTTCTTATTGGTCAAAAACAATGGAGAGAGAAAAAGAAAAAGAGAGAATAAAAATCTCATGTGAGTATGAGAAATAAAGTTGTCCAAAAATTATCACATAATGATTGTACAAATATCATTTCGTGCTCCATTTGACGAGAGAGATTGGCCTTTATCTTATTTTCACGTAATTCAACCGGTACACTTTCTCTTTTTTGAAAAAGGAGTTGAATGAGATTGGTCAAAAAGGTAGGTGTTTACATTTAAAGAACAACAACTACACAAGTGTAAATTTAGATAATGAACCGCTCTTCCAAGGGTCTTTTTGATTCAACGAAGGAAAGAAAAGAGGAGGAATTTTAATCGAGGGGAGAGAAGGATAAGAGAAATATTTTAATTAAAAATGTGTTTGGTTTATAAGCAGAGAGATTTTAAAATTAATTTACTATTTTACCCTTAAACTTAATAAAACATACGAAAATGCTTCTTTTTACGATTTCATAGATGGACGAAACAATAACGATGTAATCGATAACAACAAAATGTATACGATGAAATAATGAATTAGTCACAATTCACATTGGAGGAGGTCTGAAACAGTGATTGGCGGCTACAAAGTAGTAACAAGGTTGGAAGAGTTGTTTTTACATGTAATAAATAAGAGTGATAAATAACATAAGGGTCTTGTTAACGAGTGCCTCCGAGACACTCTTTAAGCATTCTAAAAGAAGAAAAATATTCCATAAAAAAAATTAAATATTTCAATTTCCAATGCATTGATTACATAAATTTTCAAAAACAGTTACTATTTAAAGGTCTTAAATAGTGCTCCGGGGGCTCTGGTTAACATTTCCCATAATATAATAATTCCCACAACATAATACCTTCTGAAATTTTTCTGGGATTCTTGTTGTTGAAGGTTGATGGAGATGATATGAAGATGAAAAAGAGGAGAAAAAGATGAAGAAAACCTAACATTTTTGAATTAAAACTAACAGAAAGGACCAAAATGTGTAACAGAGAGAAGTTAAGGGACCAAAATAAATCAATTTTTAATTATGGGATCAAAGCGATACTACCTAAATAGTTAAGGGGCCAAAAATGCAATTTAGCCTTATTTTGATTTGTTATAATTAACTTGAGAGCAACAAACATTTCTATTTTTAATTTTAATCAAAATCAAAATTTCAAAAAAAAAAACACCGTTCATAGTTTTTAAAAGTTAACGCGATAAAATTTCATAGCATTGATACTGTGTGCTAATACTAAGTTAATGCAAACTTACAATTTTAAAGACCTGTCTGAGTATTTGCTCAAATCTAAATACAATGCAACTGCGTAAATGAGAAGGAAAAGAATTTTCCTTTTACCACATTATAATAAAGAAACAGCTTAAAAGCTTCAAGTGACTCTGCAGAAGCTTTCACTAGAAATGAAATCGTTTGTTTTTTGCACATTAAAGCAAGATTTTGCTATCCATATGACCACAATCCTTAAAGACTCGCAGTTTCATTTGATATGTAACTTTCACTGGTTTGCTAAATTCTATTTCACTCAAATTGAATGTGTCATACATTTTGTCATCATGGTGATTTTCTCCAAATACTAACTATCTAAGATAATCACAACAATATTATGACAATGGTAAACCAAAGTGGGGGTAGAGTTGCAAATTGTTATTATCTGAAGTTGCAGCAACGAGCCCGACCCCTCGACAATTTGTCCCATAGACAAACCATCTGTCTTGGTGATTGGTAATGTGCAGTGAAGTAGCCATCCATGCATCCATACTGACAAAACTTCCAGTTGTGCGAGTACTGAACAGCACCTACCGTGTGGTTGAATCTCTCAACCCACATTCCCATGCTTACATCTTCCATTTTAAAGAGCTGCCATGAGAAATAAATGTTTCACCAATCAATATGTAAAGATAACACAAACAGGAAACAGAGATAGTTATAAACTATGTCGAAAAGAACGAACCCTCAGCTTCCTATCCTTGTGTTGAGATATGATGAAATTGACAATATCTTTCGAAATTACGTATCCAGGACCGTTGGCGTAAGGTGGATATACTGCTTCTGGCCACTCCTGCACCAATTAAATACACATTAAGACCAAGAAAAGCTATAGGTCAAACCATTAAATGCAATTTGAAGTTAAATGGTCCATCCTTAGATATGATTCATGACATATAATATGGCATCTTTCGCTCTATGTAGTTCACAGTCTGATTGTTGTTGTGGTGCGAGTGTCTATGAAATATTGCTCCTATTAAGTTCTCACATTAAGATGTCAAATATGCAAAAACATTAATAATTACTATCAAAAGTAACAGTATAACACCATAAAGCAAGAACCGACACATCACTTAAAATAAATAAAAAATCCATACACATACCTATTCTAGCTACAAGCTTAAGCCTTAAACAGAGCTTGTACATAAGCATCAATGAATAAGCCCTTCAATTTTTATAATGCATTTTAAGACCCTAATTTGGGGCAAAACAAATCTCACCTGCGTACAACGGTTTGTTGGGATACACAAAAGGAAAAACCTAAAACCTGAATATAAACACTATTAAGTGATGGAAAGTTCTAATTTCAACAACCAAACACAAAACACACACTCAAACATTACCTACAAGTTCAATTAAATGCAAAAATCACCATACCTCATAGGTAACTGCCCATTTGCCATGTCTAAGAGGCCGGTGCAGGAGATTGAGATTACCCATATAAAGGGACTTTTCCCGGGGTACAGCTTCAATTTCCTTCAGGACAGTATCCACTCTTACAAAAGTGTCATCGTCACATTTCATGATATGTGCAGCAGTCACATTTTGAATCTGCATGAAAGAAAATAGGCTCAGAGCTGCAAGAATCAAACGTTCTGAGCAGGTTGACAGACATTAGCTGGAAACAGAAAAAAATAGAAGAAACAGAAAACTTAACTGAAAGTTCAAAAATGAACTTACCCCAAACTCACAGATAGCAATGGTTTTAATCACAACAAGCTCATAGCGGTCCATAAAGGGCAAAATGACAATATCACCAAAATAAGCAGCCTCCTTCCTCAGCACTGCATTTACTTCCTTTCTTGGATTCTTCATGGTTGATATTTAAAATAGACACAAAATGCAGAAAAATTAGACATATCATATCAATAAGAATAATACTAGTGAAAAGATAATAATGAAAATACACAATTCTAACAATCACATTCTGTTTGTGTAAAAATTGACAACATTTTTTCTTCACAAATTGCATTAAATTTAATATAGACATTGATTTGAACATATATTAATCATACAATTGCGATATATCTACATGTATTTGTATTATCATATCATGTCATTCAGTCAAGAGGGACAGTTGTGGTTGATAATCAATCCAGGAAGATGTTAGGCATCATATCAGACAACAATACAAGAGGATAAGATAATAAATTACTATAGTAGTTATGTTTAATTTTCAATTGCCAGTTATAGTGTATTTATGTTTAGAAATAAATAGGGAAAGACAAGGGAGAAGTCATTAGGGAAAGTGGTTATTGAGAGGGAGAGACCCAGCTCTCTAATTCTTGGAAGGGAGAGACCAAGAGCCTGTTTGAAACACTTCCCAAAAACTCTTTTAATTTTTAAAAACTTGAAAATTAAAAACTTTTTGGCTAAACTATTTTTTAAAATTACAGTTTTGGAAACTGTTTTGAATTTCTTAGTTTTGGGGACTAAAACTAAAACATGTAAAAGGATAACTATTACGAGAAGAGGACTTGTATATTTCAAAAACTGAAAACAAAAACTATTTCAAACAGGCCCCAAGACTCTCAAATTGCTTGGAAAGGCATAACCTTATAACTACACTATCCTTGTCTCTATTCTCTATACTTTACTTTATGTTCTGTTGTGTGACTGCAGTAATGATAAATATATAGCCTTTGTTTTGAGACAATTCTGCAGTGGGCTTATTCTACAACTTCTGTTTTATTCTAATTTATTCAAACATAGATACCAGTTCTAACAGAGAATTTAAAACATAGGAAGTAGTTTGCAGAAACAATAAAGGTTTCCTCAACCAAAGATCTAATTTGTTTGGACTCCTTAGGCTTGGCCCCTTAAGATTGAAGACAAGGGAAAGAGAAGACAAACGGCGACATCTGAAGGAAATCAAAGTCATTTATATCAGCTATATGAGACAATGAAATTTGGAAGAATCCGACTTATTGACAACTTGTTTGAAAAGAATAGCTTCAAGAAAGCCGAAACAGCTAGGTGATATCTAGTCTTGCTTTTAAATTTATAAGCACTCACATAGCTTGCTTAGTTATACACAAAATTCGCAGGCTCCATCACCAGTGTCTGATTATATTTTGGATTTTGGACAGGTTGTTCTACTATACTAAATGCATGCGATGCTTATCGAGCCCCGATCCTATAGTCTTCTATTTTATTCAACAATCATTGGTGATAGATAAATCATAGCTAGACAGTCGATGAATCATTATTAACGTTCTCTATTGTCACACTGACTTCTCTATTTAATGATCTCACATCTATCCAGTTAATGAAACCAATCCTATTCTCTCAAAACCTGAAGAATCAGCTAATTTAAATAATCACCAACTCCAAATTATATTGGCAGTAGCTTCTTCCTTATCAAAAGGCACACTGCTCAAACAAAATTTTGATAGTGTCCCTTTGGAATTTAAACTCGCAGCAATTCACATTTCTTCAAGCCAGACTAAATTAAATTCCATGTTTCTCTAGACTATGTTCCTATGGCAGATAAAATAAAGGCAGCATCCTTACCAATGCAACAAAGAATCGTACTACTACATCTGAAGACTTGATTGCAGCATCTTGCATCCATGTTTTTCGAACTGCCATTCGTTCTGCAAAGTGATTTGAAGCAGAAAGAACTCCAATAAAAAGTCTAATAGGGTGTTTGGGTAGAGCACTGGCTTTCCAGGTCTCTGACATTTCCAGTACTCTTTGAGGTGAGAAACTTGGGTGTGAAGTAGGAAGAGATGTAGCAAAAACAGAATGAAGATCAAGGTCTCCTTTAACTGCCAACCCTGTGGCATCTTCAAGTGTAAAACCCTGATAAAGTGGAAAAGAAAAATCAGTTGGAAAAGAATGTAAACACAGAAGCATGGAAATTATAATGGCAATTAAATCCAATTATTAATCGAGTTTAAGCCAAATGAGGCCCTTCGACACGTGTTACATATCACTATCATTATTAATTGTAAAATGGCTTTGGAGGTACATGTACATCCCCATATACTAAAAATCCCCATTTATGAGACCCAATAAAAATGCAAGAGGAACTCACCGTGAAAGCAATGTGTTTTTGAAGTCTGTTAGAATGTATAAACTATGTCTAATGTTGATTACCTGGGAATTAGGAAACATGTTAGGTATTGATAATTAGGTTATTACTTAGTTTCTAATTAACTCCTAATTGTCCTTCTTGAATCTTGATTACTCCACTTATTGATTGCAATCAAGTTATAAATACGAGATCAAGAGCGTGTTTCATCAACACAAATTCATTGCAATAAATTATAATCATCTCTTTGAAAAAAAGTTCAGTATGGTAAAATAAAAGTAACAACATTAGGAAACCTATCACCATGAAAATTGATAGCAATACATAATCAAAATATACAATTTCACTTCATCAACTTGGTGCAAGCATGAGACAAAAACATCTGCCACATCTCAATTAACTTACTGTTCGGTATGGAAACGAAGTCATGTGGCGACCGCCAACATTAATATGGTATCCATCAACACCAGCCCGCAGTGTAAGGACAAACATTCTACCCTCTGCAAAAGGAAATGGCCAGGTCACTTCTGGTTTCTGCTCACGCCCTATGAACCGTTTGAACCATGATGTTGCTTTGGACCCTTTTGAATCAACAATGTCATTCCGCATCCATTTTTCACACTTTCTAAACCCATCAACTGAAAAGTATGGCCACAATATTTATTAATCTTAGATTTATTACATGAATAAGATACAAAATGTAGGTTAAGGATTACGGTACTCTATTATCATTTTTTAACAACAAAATATGATAATATTAATACTGTATAACTAGATGAGCTACATTAACTCATCATCCTTGTCACTTTAGGGATACACTTTCTCATGATACTACAAGCTGCTAATAAATGGTTGCTAAAGCATGGATACACAGAGCCTACCAAAATATGTTAACAAAGTCTTAACATTCGTTGGATTTATACCAAGGAAATGGAACTTGATGGCTCTAAAATATGTTTCTGTGACAATCTTGCATCATGCATGATTCTATATATTAACAAAATAATCAATAACACAAGATTAAGCATTACTTTGGCTGTGTTCATATTAATAGCATACGGCAAAAAACGCATAATGTTATCTTTTGTAGACCAGGTAAGCAATAAGACACTCCTTATTTTCATGCTCATTTGCCATCTTTCTTTTTGTTCTTATTCCATCATTTCCCAGATCATTGAACTATTTTACTTTTCTGTTTTCTTTCCATTCAACACTTTTTCCTACCAAAATAGTATAATAGAAAATGAAAAAACAAAACATGATAAAATCATACCAAGCATTCCATCATCATCCTCAGATGGCCGACCATCACATCTTTGAGCTGTTCCCCAATGCATTCGATAACATGTATTATGCTCAATAACCGGACGTTTGCTCCAATCCCCTTTTAGACGAGGATTCAAGTGAAGAATCTTTGGAGGGTCTTCCCCTTCCACTGACTTTAGCCCTTGTAACTCAAACATAAACTGTGAAACCGAAACCAATCCATCACCCTTCCTAATCTTCGCAAGCTGGGCAGAATACTCCTTATGAGCATAATGTGGTGTCCCCACTACAGTAATCGAAGAACCTGCAGCGAGCCCACATGGAAGAAACATCAATCCATCCCCTTTCAACATATCTTCCCCGCTCATCGATATCCAAGAAGGACAAGACTCAGCCTTTCCTCCTTCAATAACAGAGCTTTCTACAATCTCCTTATCATCAACCATTTCTACTTCTTTCCAAGCCTTCAATCCTAATGTCCATGCCTCATCCGCCATTTTCTCAAGAACAGACAAAGCACTCGTCTTATTCATTTTTAACATAAAATCTCCAGTAATCCTACCAAACCCCTGCGGAATATCCTTCATAGATTCACCGTCAGCACCATCCTCCTCCTCCCCCTCCTTCTTCGGTTCCTCTTTCGGCCTCAAGGGAGCATCCAAATCCCTATTATCCTCCAACTTTCTATGAAATGCATCTTTATAAACAGAACCAACAAAAGGTTTGGTCAAATCAGCATCATCAGAAACCCCAATAGCTATCCCCCCATCTAACCTACCATCACTTTCATCACCACTCAATGTTGATACAATTTTCAGAAACTTAGTAAAATTACATGAAAGAAAAATCAAGTACAAAACCCCAACACCAAACAAAAAATGAGATAACCTAAACTTCCTAGAATTAAGAGATTCATTTTTCAATCTCTTCATCTTCAAAAACACAAAAACAACAACAATACACAATATACTCTACAATACAACACTTTCTTCAGAAAAAACTATACAAACCCAGAATTTCAATTTCAAGTTTGAACAAGTGGGTCAAAGAAAAAATGGATATTTTTGAGAAAGAAAGAAACGTGAAGAAGTGGGTGAAAGAAAAATGGGATTTTTTTTTGAGAAAGAATGAAAGTTGAATAAAGGGTAAGAGAAATCAACCAACACCACAATGGTTCAGCGAATTGGGGCAAAAACCATTGTAGAACCCTAAATTGATGTTTAGCATGTGGATGAAGAAGGTAGCATTTGAAGGAATGAAACCCTAATGCGGAGATGATGAAGAAAGTGGTGGTGAGATCTTGATAGATCGTGGTTGAAGAAACCGATACAAATGTGAATGAATGCATACAAAAACTACAAATATACAAATAATAACAAGATTGAACAAGATATTAACTCATCAATGTAACTCCAATACTTTGAATAGAGAAGGTAGAAAATTAATTATATATATTTCGATTTTATGAGTAGAAAAATATCTATATTTTGATTGAAATGCATTTTTTGGAGCCAAATTGTTTTATTTTATTTTATTATTACATCAACTAAACTTTGTTAACACCAACGTCCAATCACAATTCATCCTTTTCCGTGAGTTTATCTTATAAACCTTTTTGTTTTTTAAAGAGAAATGATATTTGTACAACCATTATGTGATAACTTTTGGACAACTTTCTCTCTCCTATTCACATGAGATTCTTATTCTCTCTTCCTTTTTCTCTCTCCATTATTTTTGACCAATAAGAAGAGAGAGAAACAAAATTGTCATCAATTGGATGTACAAATATCACTACTCTTTTTTAAAACAAACTATTGTATTTTCCCAACATTGTCCGAATTAGACATATAATTAAGAATGATGGAAATTTTGTATGCATTATATCCGCAAATAAAATTCATCACGAACTGATATAAAACGAATATCTTAATGGTACACATGAATAGAATAAAATAAAGCATATTTTAAGTACCCGAAAATTATAGATGCACAAGATGATAAAATTAACCGGATTTAATAAAATTATTAACACATAGACTAAAAAATCATTTTACACGTTGATATTTGCAAACATATCTAAATATACACTAATATCGAATTATAAAGAAAGAAAAAAGTATGATATAGAGTCCAAAGAATGATAACAATTGCACTTACCACACGTAAAGAGGAAGCAAACTTTATCTATTTTGATCGATGACACTCGATTAAAAGGTGTGAAATTGTCTCATTATATTGCCCACAAAGAACACACAATGTATCCCTATTTATTCTTTTTTAAAAAAAAAAACATTTTTACTAGTAGTTTTGCATGTAGAATCCTCCAAGAAAAATGGACGTGTCTTGAAATACTTTTTTATTTTCCATCCTTGTGTTATGAAGTCTGGAGTGCTAGAAATAAGAAATGTTTTGATGTGACTGTTGTTAATGTGACTTCTACCGTTTAAAAGGTGCAAAGTCTATTGTGAATTTTAAAAGTATTAGTACGGTGTTGTTGGAGCACTAAGTGGAGGTCCAATTTTACCAATATTTGATGTTCATATGACACCTCCTTTTAGTGGTTTTTATAAGCTCAATGTTGACGCAGTAAGCCTAATAGAGGGCAGTAAGTGGGGTATTGGTGTTGTGATTTGTGGTGCTCATGCGGGCTTGCGGCTAGTTGTTGCAAATGTTTTAACTATGCGAAATGGTTTGAAATTTGTAAAATACATGTCTCTTATTTATAGCATAATTAGATGTTTTCAATGTCGTCTCGACGTTGAACGTTTATCAACAATCTCTCACCTATATTGGTTATATTATTGGAGATTATATTAGTTTTAATGTCTGTTTTCGTTTTTTTTTTTTGCTTGTTAGACGTGAAACCAACCATAAACTCCTCATTATTTAGCTAAATATGTCCTTTGTAGTTTAGATTGCATATAAATCAAAGAGACTCCACCTTATATTTATGCAGTTTTGACATTTGATTTATTGTCAGATTTTCGTTAATGAAATTATCTTTTACAATAATATAAATATTTATTTTTTGCTCTTTTCCTTTCAATTTTTGTTCTAGGTAATCTCCAAAACCCAGCCATGTCATTTTTCATGATACAAAAATCCAATCACTTTCTATCAGAAGCTTGAAAAAATAATTGTATGTTTTTGATTTTTTTTTTCTTTACAAAATTAATACAATGTGAGCTGGGGCGTCCCTGAGGGGTGCAAACAGCTCAAACGAGCTGGGCCTCAATTTTTTTTTATATCCAGTATAATATATATCCTCCAATAAAAAAAAATTATTTCATTCCCTCACAAAAGTTGAAACGCGTTTCCTTGCTCTCATCACCAATTTTCTTCCATTCCATCACCGATTCACAACCACCATGATGATCAATCATCAACTAATTCACCTCTGGGTGTACCGCATATATACGGCACCTTGTATTTATCTTTTAAAAAATAAATATAACATTGCTCTTTTAAAAAAAATACGTTTTGATTTTATCATTGGCCTCTTTTCATTCCGAGAGCCGAACCTCCGAATTCTCAGGGACGACACTGAATATGAGAGTAAGGCTAGCAACACTCTCTCTGATACTCATTTTGATTTTTCCTATTGAAATTAAATGATTTTTCCTATTGAAATTCTCTGACCATGTATGCACATATCTAAAATTGGTTGATCATGTATTGAATGTAACACATATTTGTCAACAAAAAAAAACGTAACACTTTACTGATTAATCAATGTTATTTAACCATGAATAAGCGAATGCGTCAGCGTGTATGTTTGCATTACAGTGTCAACAACATCTACGGTCTACCTAGTCCATTCCTTCAAAAAGAAAAAAAAAACATCTACCTAATCCATGTTCAACTTTTGCTAGCTTCCATAACTTATTTTTAATATTAATTTTCTTTTAAGAAACTAAATTAACCCACTTAAATTGACATCAAAGATGATCAAACCTGACACTTTAAGGAGGAGCCCACTCTCAAATCTCAAGTCAATACCATTAGATCAACCCAAATGAACTTTTTAATATTATTTATTTGAAGAGGCTCTTTAATATTATTTGGAGTTCTAAAACTTGGTCAAATAGATCCTTGTAGGTTAGTAAATATGACATTCTATCATCAACACATAAAACAAATAAGTTAAAGATGTATCATGCTAAAGAATAAAGAGCCTGACATTTTTTTATTAATAGAAAATATGATAAATCAAAATTGCCATCAACTAAAAAGGGTGACAATCCCTAAGAGCCTTAACAAGATAGTGCATCATTACCACCTAAAACAGTGATTATAATATTGTATGCAACATTCTCACCACTAATGTGATTAGAGAATGCAAAACGACATAATTTTGAAATTATATTGTTCACATAAAACTGCAATATAAGAAGTGGTGGACTCAATTGCTTTTGGCAAAAACAGACTAATGTAAAAATGAGAATCTAATTTTTGTTTTGTACTTATACATTTTTCTACCAACAGTTTGAGTGAGTTACACAATTCTATAACAGAAGAAAAAAAAAATTATCTCCACTTACTTAAGCTAAGAAGTTTAACTAACCCCCTCAACTACTTTCATTGTTTGGATTTTTATTCACAGATGATGATGTATTTACATTATTTGATTCATTAGGATTGGAAGACCCTGATTTTCTTCTAAATCCAAATCTTTTTGGAAAAATGCTCCAACTTTTCTTTGTTTTTGTTAGCTTCTGCAACTCTTTTCGAATGCTTGAACATTCTTTCTCCAACTCTAATAGACGTTCCCTTACATTCTCAGTTGTCTCGGCAGAATCCACTTGACAACTCCCTGAGGGACCAATATTTCCCCTTGGATTTTGTGAGTTTTCGAGATTTTCAGATACAAAGAACCAACCGGATATCGATGTGCGAAGTCTAAGTTGTTCGAAAAATAGGACTTGAACAATTACTCTTAGAGGCAATCTTTCATTTTGTGCTGCATGACTGCTTCCTTCCAATGATAGCTTTTGGCAATTCATTAGTCTGCATAGTTGTTCCCGTTCCGAATCTGTCAGCCATGTATGTGCCTGAAGTTTTTCGTTACATTTTGAAATATTTAGGAACAAAAGAAAACAATAGTAAAGTTTAATTAGCACATGATTGTGATTTCATGGTACTAAATTTGTGAAAGGTTCATTCACCAAATAGACCTTGTTAGTTTATTCTGCTACCTCTTTTTCTTGTTATAACCATGTTTTGTGATTTTTACATATATTAAACAAAGTAGTAGTATATTTAATATGTCGATTTTGTGTATAGATGTTTCCAAAATATCATCTTGTATATGACATCTTCAACTCTTATTTCTCATCTCTCAACACTTAGTAGCAGTAATTAGAATTTTGAGGAAAGAAAATGTACATAGAAATTTAATCTATGATTTTTATTTAGGGACAATTTTTTTACTCATTAATTCATCAACATTGAAATCATCACAAATCTCACTATTTCCTCCACAATCTTAGTTCTTCATAAATTTTCTACTATGCCAAAACATCTTACAATCTTGAAGCATAGAAAAGGAGTGCATATGAAAAATGGAATTGGCAAAGGAAGGTATACAAGATGATCTAACCTTAAGGTATACATCTATTGCGTGGTATATACCGTCGTCAAGGGGTCTGGCATAATCAGGAATTGCAACAGCAAGTGCCTGAAATTTAGACAGGTTTAGATTAGCATCTGAAGCGACTTCGGCAAGATATCCATCTACCAAGTTAGCGACCATTGTCATCGGTGTCAACGTATCAACCCCAGCAATTAATGTTCCAATTTCAGTTATACATGGAGAAGCAGATAAAGATGCAGGCTGGTAGATAGACATAAAATGGTCCAGAATCCTCTGAATACAATCTATATCATAAAGCGTCTCGACCGAGTATCCCATATTTGGAATGAGAAGATCCACAAGTGAAGCCTGATCTAGTTGAGCTCCTACCCTTTTCTCTAAATTCTCTTTGCATGATGGACTTGCACGTAATATCATTGCGGTTCGGAGCAACCGAAGGAGATGCTTAGAGGATGTGACACCTCTCTTATTAGGAATCAACTCCACAATTTCTTCTAGTAAACCCCTTTGATCAGCTTCAGAAGTTGTAGGGATTGTTGCATGATTTGTATCTTTGAAACTTGATTGTCTATTCATCAAGGGAAGAAACCGCCTAAGGTAATATATAAGAGATGCAGCAATAGTCTCCGATTTCATTCCTTTTGATTCAATAGCCAAAATCAATCTTTTATATAATGGTAGGCTCAACAAAGACACATCATAAAACCACCAATTATCACCAACAGACTGTGGTTTACTCTCACAAGACATTCCATTCAACAACTCATGTTCCTCTTGATTTTTCGCGTCATTACGGCCTGTCACTTGCCAATTGAACAAATCTGGATCCGAACAAGCCTTCATAGCCAAGGAATCAATGCATCTAGAAAAAATATGGAGATCTTCTGCAAAGTTTTGCACTTCCTCGCATGTCTCGAGCGCTTTGATGGAGTCTGGCCAATTGCTGAAAACTTCATTTAGAAAAGATTCTGTGTAACCAATAAGATTGTCTGCACCATAGTTTTCAGTCATTTGGAGATGCTCTGCTGCACATCTTAGACTAACTACATTCAATGCTGTGATTTCTAATTTCACACCATAGCAAAATTTTGTTATGAGCTCAAATGTTTTGGCTCCACCAGGAACATCATGAAGTTGCAAAATACTACTTGATCCATCCTCACTTGTGGACTCTGCAATTAGTTTCTTTAGTAGTCCACTTCTAGAAAGTAATGGAAACTGCATCAAAATCACAAATGTTGAAAAAAACTAATCACCAACATGAATTATATACTTTAATTTAACATGCTGCATAGACCAACAAAGACAAAAATTTAATTATAAATAATAGAAATTTTGAAAAACACTCTCTAACACACATTTCACTGTATTTTTGTACTTTTGTTGCAATTTGAACGAGTCTCGATATATTAAAAATCGCGTCCACTGATTCATTGGGTCTCACACAAAATTTGATGATGTACATAATATTAATATTGAATATGGCTCATACATAGACACATAGGAGGGGCAAGGGGCGGGGGAGTTGAGCTAGCGTAGCTCCCTCCGATATGGTTCATGGGTATTGTTGTAATATGAACCGTAGTACTATATATATGGCTTGTAACACTGTAAACACTAATTCACTCAAGTAATATACGAAATTACAGTCGCAGAGGTAGGCACAATTGGCCGAACCGACAAACGACCACATTCCATTGTTTCCAATTTTAAGTTTTCTTTAATCATTTGTTACTAGTTATTAACTCTAATTCACTCAAGTAATATACAAATTTAGTCACAAAGGTAGGCACAATTGGTCGAACTACATAAACAAACGATCATGTTCAATTGTTTCCGATTTAAGTTTTCTTTAATAATTAGTTACTAATTGTTGTTCTAATAATTAACTTAAGGATAATATTGAAATAAATTAACTAATGTTACATTAAGAACAATATTTCACTTATTTTAGGGTGGTATGAGGTACTATGTGAGTGGATTTATAAGAAAAAGTGTGCAATAAGTTTTAAAGTTAAATAAAAAAGTACCTTGTGGAGGAGAAAAGAAATTTCGCCAACTTCAATAGTAACATCACTTGGAAGTCCTGTTGTACAAACCCTTAAATTAAAAAACAAGATAAGATCATGGTCAATTATCCAATAAGTAAGGGAATTTGTAGATACAATTGAGAAACCTATTCTCACTATCCAAAAAAATCAAATGAAATTTAAGGTTCTATTTTGAGATAGGGAACATTAACAAAAACAACAACAAAATTACACACATTGTTAATGTCACATATTATATATAATAATATAAGGATCAATGTTGATATAGAGAAATGAGTGCTGACCATGTTTGACCTTCACGACGAAAAGCTTCAGGCTTTGATCCCAGCTTCATGGATGCCATTACATGGATTTATTTGTAATTACAGATTAATTGTTTGAAGATTGGTTGATAAAATCAAGAGACATGAAATGAGAGGAGATAAGAGAAGGAAGAGAAAGGTGGAAGTGAATGTGACCATCCTCCTCAGATTCACAGGTGGCAAGTCTAAGGCCTAATAACTGAAACAACGATAAAAACGGTTATGTGTATTTTTTTTTTTTTTTGGTCAGGTAGCCTAGTGGCTGGAGCTCACACATTTTAAATGTGGAGGAGTGGGGTGTCCGGGGTTCGAACCCCGACCCCTGCATATAAAATGCATTTGTCCCTACCAACCGAGCAGAGCTCACGGGACACGGTTATGTGTATTTAACAATCGAACTTTTATTTTTTAATTATTATATGTGTGCGAGTAAAAAATATATATTAAATGTGTCCCGTGAGCATATGGTGGCTAGATTATTTGATTTAAAAAAAATTAGAAGTGTATTTTTTATAATTTGGAATCATTTGTGCGCAATTATTGAAACTGATTCTTTCAACTTTGTGGAAATCCAAATGGAGAAAGACTCTTCCTTAAAGTTTTAATGTTGTAGCAAGATTTTTTTTTTTTTTTTAAGGAAACAAGAGCCTTCTTTTTAAATGTTAGTTTTAACGTTTTATTTTTGTTTTAAAACAATGGAATATAAGTATTAATGATAGTTTTGTGAGAAAAAATTAATGATCGTCAAGAGTATTTTATTAAAATGCACATCATCAATTAAATAATTTTTTAATTTGTGTACAAAACTTATAAACTAAAATGAAGAGATTATTTTTGTTATAAATGTTAGTAGATAGATTAATATTTTCTTCTTCAACTAGATTTAAACCCATAAAATAATTTCTTCTCTTTCATTTAAATTTGAACTATAAATATATTCAAGCAAAATTAAAAAAAAACAATCAAACATGTGAGAATGAATTTATTCAAAATCAATTTTAGTTACCTTAGAATCAAACACACTAAAATTTATTCAAACATTTAGACATTAATTAAAACATATTAAGCATTTTAAAAAAGGAAATAGAGAAAAATGGAAAATGATAAGGGAGGTAGTGTAGCAATAGAGGTAGAACAGATGAGTTGAGCGAGCTTCTGAGTTCTTCTCCCTCTCCGGACGACGTTTGAACTTCTGCAAAACGGCACCGTTATGTCTTTAATTCAAGCCAATCTTCTACCCAACTTGTCCTTCAACCATTTTCAGGTTAGCATCTTCCAAACTTTAATTATTTACCGTCTGGGTTTCTTCAATACTCTTTCTTAAACCCACTTTACATTTCATTAATTCATACCATATATATAAAAAAATCAATTTTAGAATTGAATAAACTCAAGAATTACATATTTTATCACTTATTTTCCTTTAAAGTTATATATCTTGTTTCATTATGCTTCTGTTTGCTAGAAAGAAAAAAAAAAAGACTCGTTTTTTTAACATTTTTACTAGCTAATATCTTATTTTGTTAAGTTAATTCAATTAGCTTATAGCTTATTACTTTTTCTTTCAAAGTTTTAAATATTAATTAAACATATAGTTTTTATGTCATTTCATATTTACAAGCTACTTCAACAACTAATTTGACTAAGCACTACATATTCAATCAGTTAGCTTATCCGGTATAAGTTCATCCATTATAAGTTAGCTTATCAACTATGCGCTGTTTTTTTTTTTTTTTTTTTTTTGCCAAACAGAGCCATAATGGATGGTTGATAAGTTAGCTGATAGCGGATAAGGTAGCTGATTGAATTTATAATGTTTGGTAAAGTTGGCCGCTGAACTAGCTTGTAAATATGAAATAAAAAAGAAATGTTCAATTAATATTAAGTTTTTTTTTTTTTTCAATTAAGATTACCTCGTGAGAAAATGATAGTTACCAAACAAGTCTTTTTTAGTCATACGAGCTTATAAGCTAGCAGCTACAAGTTAGCTTATCGTGCTTGCCAAACCGACCCTATGTTGTATTACTTTATAACATGTAATATGGAGCTAATTTATAGTGTAAAATGCTTGCGACCATGTAGACATCAACGTACTTGGTGGGTGTTGGCAATTTACCATGTAGAGTTGGTTTCAGAAAATCAAGAAAGAAGTTACCTTCATATAGTTGCATAAGATGTGAAAAGAATGATGAAATAAAGAAAGATGAAGAAAATAAAGATGAAGTTATTGATTATGTGACAGTTGAACGTCCACCTTATTATAGTTACATGGACTCCACCTCTGGTCAGCTTGAGCCGGCCTCGGGTGCTAGAGCAAGTATTCCTGAAGTTGAGTATTGGCCTGAAGGAACTGTTGAGCAAGTCAGGGCTGCTAGGGCGCCTACTCCGATGGGAGAATCGTTAGGTTCTCCGTCATATGGTAGTAACCCTGGTAGTAGGAGGAAGAGTTATAGAACTTCGGTTTCTGGTTCTTCCTCTGAGGGTAACGTTGAGGGGAATGTTGAATTGGATGACCCTGGTCTTCCTGAGGTTTTGGTTGAACCTCAAGAAGATTCTGAGGAGTTCACGTCCGACTATGTTGTTTATCAGTCTGAGCCTGAGGAAGAAGAGACTGAGTACAAACTTGATAAGAAATTTGGAGCTCCTCATCCATTTATTGATCCGAAAATTAAAAAGCCGATAGAAGGAACACTTACGAGTGAGGAACTGTGGTGGAATTGGAGAAAGCCGGAGAAAGAACAATGGTCCAGATGGCAAAGGAGGAGACCTGACACTGAAACGGTTAGTGTGCATTAAATTGTCTTGGAAAAGTTTTTTGATGCTGTAATTACAATGTGTGTGCTTGTGTCTGTGTATGCATTTACCGGTTTTGTGCAGTCTTACACCTTGTGTCTGAATTTCTCTATAATATTTTCAGGTTTTCCTGAAAGCCATGGCAGAAACTGGGCAAGTAAAGCTTTATGGTGAAGAACCAACATTAACAGAAACTGCTCTTTACCGAGCCAGGCGCCATCTTTATAAGGAAGAAAGGTATTGCGGACTTTTATGCTCACAACATAGTTCTGATTAGAATAGAAATGAAACTGGCGTTTTCTGTAGTGAATCTTAATGCAGAACATATAAGAAATAAGAAGTACTGCAAACAAGAAACTCAATAGAAAGGTTGAACAGTAGTTTCTTGAAGAATGAGTAAATTACTTGATGTGATTAACATCATGGATTAAGGAGAGTAACCTGATAAAGTTTACCACAATATGTCATGGGAATTTGTTATAAGGAGAGTTACCTGAAAAAATTTACTAGGAAAATGTTGAAAATTTCCAATTTTTGCAGGCTTGAGGCTGAGCAAGAGAAACTGGAAAGGATTGGTCCAATTGCGTACTATTCCGAATGGGTAAAGGCATGGAAGAGAGACACATCTCATGAAGCTATTCAGAAGCATTTCGAAGAGACTGGTGAAGATGAAACTACTCAACTAATTGAAATGTTTTCCAACCAAACTGACCGAGAGTATCGTGTAATGATGGGGACTGATGTTCGCATCCGAAGGGATCCTTTAGCAATGAGAATGAGGGAGGATCAGATAAAGCAAAGTATTGACTTTGAAATTAATATTTGTTTGTCATGTCTTTGTTTTTATTTTATTTGAGTCGTCTTGTTATCTATCCTTTTATCTTCCTTTTTATGATTCTATGATCATTCAACTGTATTTAGTATTGTTTGCCAAACAACCTCTAGATCCTACGCATAGAAGTTTAAGCAATTAGAGAAGGGCATGAGAATAAGTTGTCCATCTAAGACATACTCCTATACACATGAAAGTCTACTAGGTATGAATTGTGAGATCCCTATTGCTTAGTTGATAATCAACTTGATAGGGACTTGGATATTATGGGGTGCCCAGTGGAGTATTTAAGTGGTTTGGTTCTAAGTATTTAAGGGCGGATTTTCTAAGTATTTAGATACTTATCAATTGTAATTAGAACTGGTTGTCGGTGGCTCGGAAAGGACTACCTGCGGAGGGGCTGATTGGAATTGGCTGAGTAAAGCGTCGTAGAATGCCAGTCGCCGAGACATCGGCTCTCAATGGCAGTGCTATGTTAGGTACTTGAAAATTATAGGGTGCCCAAGTCCCCCATCTAACATGTTCAGTGGAGTAATTAAGTTGCCTGGTTCTTCCCCCTTGATAGTTAGTTTTTAAGTTTGGGTTCTCCATGTGCTTAGATACTTATCACAACTCTGCTCTGTCAATAGTTATGGTTTTTTTCCTTCTAGTAAATAACATTACTGTGCGTTTATAAGTATTACTGTGCTCTTATTATCAGGACTCAATTTGTCCGTATATAAAAAAAGGAATGGAAAAATATATGAAGACACATAACTTAAAGAATAATATTAACTTCCATATGCCTTTTTTTTTTTTTTCAGAGAAAAAACAATTTTATTGAATTTTGTCTTGGAAACCTTAATATTGTCCTGGAAATGACCGAGTTTTGTCCTGGAAAATATATGAAGAAACAAGCAGAATATATTTCTGAGTTGTCCTGTTAATATTAACAGGACAACTCAGACTAATATATGAAAAGTTTTGGGGCTGATTGGAAATGGCCGAGTTTTGTCCTAGAAAATATATGAAGAAACATAACTGAAAGAATAATATCTACAATCATATATTTAGTTTTGTCCTGGAAAACTCAGACTAACATTTTACCTTGATATTTTATTTAACTTTATCTAATTTTTCCTCTTAAATATCTTTCTTAAACCACTCACTATTTGCACTGATGACTTCATACTTTATGCATTGACATCTTATGTTCAAATACTTGCCCACTCTAGATTCTAAATAATCTTATTCCAGAATAGTAATTGTTAAATTTCCCTTCTTTCTGCAGTATGGGGTGGAGATCCAGTTTATCCAACCGTGAACTATATTCAAGATCCAGATGAAGTGATTGACTACCGAGGGGCAGATTTTCATGAACCAACACCAAATATGCTGCCTTTTCTGAAGGAGGTTATTTTTTCTATGCTCGTCTTATTTGTTTTCTATCCTTTGTTGCTTTCTGAAAATTTTGATTGCTAAAGGGACTATATTGTCATAATTAAAATCTTTACATAAAATAAATATGGAACATATCTTCAGGATGGAGTGCTCAAACGATATTTGAGATAAATATATCACTCTATGATTGATGTGCTGGATTATTAAGTATAGGTCGGTTTGGATTGATATATTTGAGCTTATCTACTGGCTTAAGCATCTGTCGGACTGCTTGAGAGCTTATGGAAACATTCTTTTCAGCATTTCCATATTTAAAAAAAAATTACTTTATTTTATCTTTTGATATAGAAATAGCTTGTACACAAGCACCGATGTGATAAGTGCTTATGCAATAAGCGCTTAATTAAGTTGTTTATCCAAACAAGTAACTTATATATATATATATATATATATATATATATATTATGAACTATCCTGTGTCCAAAATATAAGTTAGCTGTGGTCATTGATGATTACTTTTAAAAACCTCTAAATTTAATTATTATGATATCATATTGTTCCATGTTCTAACTTCTAAGGTATCTTCTCTGACTTTTTTCACTAACTAAAAAAATAAAAGAGTAAAAGATAATTCTCCTCATTGCTTTATAAGTAGAGACTAGAGATGGAATATTAGCTGTTAAATTGATTTGCATTCAAATATTTTCAAGTCATCTGCTGCATGTTACATGGATAAGGATGCTCCCAAGAGCACATAACATACTCTAACAATATTATTGTTTTACATTTATCTTTTGTGCAGTGCATTAGTTACAGTGATATGTTTTCAAATATATGATTTTTTCTTTCCTTCTCTGTTGTTTGTTGAAATTATCAATTTTCAGACATGATGCATAATCCAATATTTTTATGAAATATGTGGTTATTTATCCGTTGCTTGTACTGAACTTCTTTTCCATTATATGATCAGCATGGAAAAATCATTTCAAGGGAGGAGCTAGAAAAAATTCTGGAAAAGCAAAAGACTGAACAAGTTGAGGTAAGGAAATACTGTAATAAGTATGAAATTCATAATAATGATAGTGAAGATATGGAATGAATGAATTATTTTTCAAATAGATGACTTGCTTGTTGGAAATTGTTTAATTTTTTAAGAAATCTATTGTTGAGCTTTGCATGGTTCACCACCTCGGGTGTCAGAAAGTGAAATGCAGACATTATATATGGTTTTGAACATTGATTGACTTTCGTTTCATTTTATGACTCAGTCTCTTCAATCAGGTTAACTTATAATTGAAAATCTGGATGTAAACAAAAATTGTAGAGACAATTATAAATTCAAATGCAGAAAAGTGTGAAATAGAACCAGTAAATGGTGAAGAAGCATTTTAAGGTTGATAGAATTTCTCACACTGAAAATGTGCAGAGGAAGTGAGAGTTCGATAGTAAGTGGAGAGTTGAGAGAAAGTGAAAATGATTTCATTGATTATGTTAAGGGATGAATACAACCGTTTGTTATTTGAACAACCGGTCTATATGATAAGATTAAGCTTTCTCTTTATCAACTGACCTGTCATTCAATCCTTAATATTTTGTTACCACAGGATAGACATGTGACCTTTTTCGACCTCGTCAAAAGCTGTATCATGTTTATATTAAGTCGTTAACAACCAATTTCTTGTGGAATTATTACTTGGCATGATTGCTTGACCGTTGATTATTTTACATGAACTTTATAATAGTGTTCTTTAGTTTGATGACCTTTATTATTTGCAATATGGCAGATGACAGACATCGATGAAGCTATGGCTAAAGCAGTCGATATTGGTGAAAATGATGTGAGCTTCGATTCACCATCTTTTTACTCTTCTAACTTAACAATAGCAACTTGGCATGTCGTTGTCTGGCGAGTTCCATTCCAAAATGGTTGATTTTGAGTAACATTTCCTCTTTCATTTCTTACTTTATTGACCAGGATGAAGAGGATAGTGATGTTGATGTTGAAGAGGTAGTAGGAGAGGGAGAGGAAGAGGAAGAGGTAGAGGCAGAGGGCGATGAAGAGGAAGACGAATCAAAGATTGATCGTAATTGGAGTGTTTTGAAAACTACTCCCCAGCTTCGCAAATCAAAGGTATTGTAAATCAGCTACTTTCTTGTAGTTTTGTTTTGTCCCCGTTAATGTTATGTGCCGTTTGAATTGACTTATTTGAGCTCATATAAGTTATGAAGGTTATGAATACAACTTGTTTGAGCTCATTGATGAAGCTCTTTTTTTTTTTTTGACCCTCTAGGATAGGTTATGAAAACAACTAGTAGCTCATATAAAAATTGTTTGGCTTTTTTTTATCTTTTATTATTGAAATAGCTTATATTTTAACACGCATGCTGTAAGTGTTTCATTAAGTTGTTTATCCAAACTGGGTTAAGCGTTCAAATCAAGGTGGCTTGACTATGGTTGTCTTTTTGATATCTCCTATTGGGACTATAAAATCAGAAATATTTGTAAAACATTTTTTTGTTCAGCATGTTTCTTACTTCATCGGTAACAATGTGTACCTATCCAAAACATGCAGCCAAAACCAAAGAAAGAGGGTCCTATGACACTGGATGAGGCTGTAGGTGATTCTGAGAACCTCACTGATTTCCTCTTGGATTTTGAAGAAGAATGACAAACCTCCTCGTGAAGCGTATGTTCCATGAAAAGTGGTATACTTCAGCAGTAGGCATGGCCGTTATGTTGTAGACTAGACAGGATGGAAAAAGGTTTAGAGTGTAAGTATTCATTGTCATTTTCTTGAACTATTAGTATTAGTAACTTCTTTTTTAAGCATTTTGAGCTAGAGTTAAGTTCCCACTTGAGCTATTCCTCTGAAACAATCCCTTATGTACTTGTTGACAACAATTTTGATACCTCTCTGCCTTCATTTGGAACTTAGAAAATCAATTAACTAGGTGAATAATAGTTTCAATATCCTAAATATATTGGTCCATATTGTAATTTTGGTGCAAACTAGAGTGTAGTGTATTAAAACAGCATTCCTCAAGTAGTTTGTATTCTTATTTATTGCAATTTGAGTACTTCATGTACTTGTAAGTTGTAAACTCTCTTGGTTGTGCAAGTGAATGAACTCTTTACTTGGAAAATCTTAATGTTATGTCACTTTGGATTACAAGACCAAACTCCTAATAGTGAAATGAAACTTCCCGGACTAGAAATTTTAATATGCAATCATCTTGTTATTTCTAGTTTTTAATAATAAGTTAGAAGAAATTTTTCAAATTTCGTATATAAGACATAAGTATTAGATTTTTTTTTTTTAGGGAACATAAGTATTAGATTTATAAATTGGTTCTTGGTTCAATTGGACTGATAAACATATGCTAAGGAAATGATTGTTCAAGCCCCTCAAATTTATCACATTTTAAAAAAAAATTACCGGAAGTTTTGACTCGATTATGGTTTATTTACCAAAAAAAAAATATTGATCATGAGTTATGATCTGATCGATTGAGCATTTTAAGAGGTTTATTGAGCAATCCCCTGGTAAGGGTTACTGACGCAAACCAAAGGGTGTCAACCCAATAAAAAAAATGTTTCTAAAAGATTTATTATTTTTGAATATTTCTAAAAGATTTATGTTTCAAGTTTTTATTGGTTCTTTAAAAAAAAGTTTTTTTGGTCGGAATAAAAGAAGTTAATTTTGGTCAAAATCACTTGAGATTTACTTTTCCTACCCTGTTGTCTTCTCACGTGCCATGCAAAAATTCGAAAAATACCCCTAGTTCGGATTACGTTTTCCGAATCAGATTGTTAGGGTTTCCGGAAAATACAATCCGAACACATACGATATGAATATTTTGTGTCTTTCTTTGATGTCAAGGGTTTCTGTTGACCGTTATACGACCCTTGCATAAGCTGCAATGCAATTGCAGGGGTCGTATGAGCGGTCAACAATGACCATGACACCACAAACACTCCTAAAAACTACCTAAAAAACTAAAAAAAAGTTGAAGAAAATGTAAGAAAGGAGGTGAAGAAGAATGAAGGAAAATGTTGAAGATCCAAGCCTTTTTATTAGGGATGGCAAAAAAATCTGCATCTGTGGATATCCGTAGATAAAATCCGTCACGGACATGGAGCGAATACCTTAATGGATATTCATGGATATAATAAATGGATTTTTTAACTACCCGCTAATTAATGGATACAAATGCGGATTTAATGGTATCTACACCCGCGGATATCCATACCCGCTATTAAACCGAGTATATTACATAAATTACCTCAATATCATTCAACTTCCGAAGAAAACACCTTAGGTTGAGATTGTTGAAGCAAGAACTTTGTTTTTGTTGAATATGATGAACTTTACTTATATTTTTGTTAAATCAAATAACTTTATTTTTATTAAATGTAAGGGACTTTATTTATGTTTTTGTTGAGTCAATGATCTTTGTTGTTATTGTAATGTATGAATACTATGTTTTGCTAAAAAGAAAAGAAAATGCATGTGAAGAACCATTGTTTCTAAATTTTAACTAAAAAAAATATCAACAATTTTTTTTATATAAATGTTATCCATGGATATTTGTATAAACCCGCAGATACTTCAAAATCTGTGGATTACCCGCTAAACGGATATCCACGCGGATATGGATAGGGTACGAATTTCATATTTATCTAACGGAGTGGACACGGATATCACACTATTCACATCCATGGATATCCATTTACATCCTTACTTTTTATAGCCTAAAACAAGTCATAGGTCATTTGGAAGTCAATGAAAACATGTTTTTCATTCAAAACCTTCCAAAAAATGTATTAAAACTCCACTAACCGGCCAAACCTTTGATGAAACGTCACTGGCCAAAATGTTACTGAGGTGTTTCGGATTTTATAATCCGGATAGCATGAAGTTTTTCCGAATTTTAAAGTCCGAATTGCATCAGGCACTTTTATTTGGAGCGTTTTCTTGGCGAATGGCTTGGAAAAAAATAAAACAAAGGAACATAACATAAAAAGAAGCGACATAAGACAAATAAAAAGTTAAAAAAAAAAAAAAAAACCATAATAACATAAATGATGAATCTTTTAGATATGCAACATAATGAAGAAAGGCAAGGTGTTTCAAGAGGATTTCTCTGAGCTAGATCCTGCTGCCTTGCCAAATGACATATTCATGTGGCAGGGAGCAAGATCTAACTCATAGAAACCTCTTGATATTCAAATTAGAGCAACCATAAATGTATATATATATTTTTGTCAGCATGCGGAAGATCTTCATCATGTGGACGCGGTCAAATAGAGAGCTATCTATTTGCGACCGCGTGAGAAAGATCCTCCGCTTAATGACAAAAATTTGAATGGTCTCTTTGGTGTGTTTGTTTGTATTTTTGACAGCATACTGAAGATCTTCATCACGCCGTCAAATAGAGAGCTATCTATTTGCGACAACGTGAGAAAGATCATCAACTTAATGATAAAAATTTGCATGGTCTCTTTGATGTGTTCGTGTGTTTTGTTGGTATTGAAACTGAAAATCGGAGAGGGTGTATTTATAGAGGTCCTTGGATGTTGTGGACCACATAAACTCTTGGTACAATGTGGTCCATACAAAAAGATCATATGCTGATGCTTTCCGAAATTCAAAATCCGGAATACACTTACGCCCTATGTGAATCCGGATTTCATAATCCATACTGCATTTCTTTGGTTATTTTATTGATATCTTTGACGTAAATTAAGACATAATGAAAGTTTAAATAATATATATATATATATATATATATATATATATATATATATTATTCAAAACATAATGCAATATAAAACCTAAATCATGCATTAATTAAAACATAATTCAACAACACATAACTAACACGCAATAAAACAACATAAAACACGCGATTAATTAAAACATAGCACATTATCATGGATCATCTAAACTAACTTCTTCCTCCGCTGGTCCTTCAAGTAGATCCCGGATCTCTTCGTAGTTCCTGGGCCGGTGCAAAATTTTCAGAATTTGTTCAGCAGATCTAACCAACGAAGCGTCCAACTCGATCGGTCTTCTAGTACTGTGTTGACCAAAGCCAGAGAACATGGTTCTCACGTCGTTGTTCGTGAGTTTCATCCGGTTGAAGCGAAGAGATTCGGCTGAGTCGGACAATGGACATCGATATTCAACACCGACCAACCTCCTCGTGCTTCTGTGGTTGAGTTGACGATTGATTTGATCCAGCTCATCCTTCAGCCCGGAGAGGGTGACATCGTTGTGAATCCTAAACAGATGGGGTGGTGTTCCACCGTTGTAGTAGACTACCGCTAGTAGGGTTGGGAATAGGCCAGGCCAGGCTTTGATAGGCCCGAGCCTGGCCTACGAAAAAATTTGTAGGCCTGAGCCTGGCCTATGGCCTTTCATAGGCCTATTTTTTTGGTCTGGCCTGGCCTGAAAGCCTATTTACAGGCCTACTTACTATTAAAGTCACTAAACATTCCATTTTATCTACTTTTTAAATAGGCTTAATAGGCCTCAAAACCTATTTCAGTGTAAGACTTGTCTATCACTACTATAAGGCCTTAAAAGCCTATTTCACTATAAAGCTTTAAAGCCTATTTAAAAAGTCCACTATGAAGCCTAACATGCATAAACAGGTCGGTCTATTAGGCTTCATAGGCTTTTTTGATAGCCTAAGCCTGACCTATTTACTTAAATAGACTTTTTAAAAAGCCTAAGCCTAGCCTTTTTAATAAACAGGCCCGACCAGGCCAGGCTTAAACAAGCCAGGCCATAGGCCCCTATAGGCCGACCTGGCCTATTCCCAACCCTAGCCGCTAGCTTGGTGTTTGGATCAAAGCCAATGAATTCCATGATTTTTTTTTCTGGTGTAGTTTACTTGTAATGAAAACAGGGACCCCTATTTATAGAGGTATATGGGCGTTATGGACCACAAAAATTGTCGGTGCAATGTAGGACACACAAAAGAATCCAATGCTAAAGCAATCCGGATTCTAAAATCCGAACCAACCCTCACAATACACAAAGTCCGAAGTTTCCCTACATTATCGTATTTTTCCGGAATATGTAATCCGGATTGCATATTCCGGACTGCAACAAAAGAATTTGACCGGTGGTCTGCACCACAAAGAAAACGTTTTTCAAACGTTTTGGACGGTGGTCAAGTTGAAAAACGTGTTTCTACACGTTTTTTTTTTTTACCGGATTTAATGTCTTCCCCACCTTCTTTTCATCCCCCTCCTCTATAAATAGGCTTCATTTCCTTAAAAAAAAATTCACACCTTCTTCTTTCTCCTCTTCTCCTCTACAACGATGTGTTTCCATCGTTGGCCTTTCATAGAAAGAGGCCTCTTCGAAAATCCATCAGGGGTCATATGATCGGTCAATGGGGAAGGGGTTAGTCTGGGTGTGAGGTTGGTCTGTTTGGGTGTCATATTGACCATCATGGTCTCTTGTTTCCTAGAGGCCCATGCGCCCCCTCTGTCTCCCCTCCAACACCAAAGCTACTGCTATGTCCTATTAGGCAGCATTTGTTTCTTCTTCCCCGCCATCTTCTTTCCTCTCCACCAGTGGCTGGAGCCATTGGTATAACTTATGTAATAAGATAAAATTAGAAATAATTTTAGGTTCTTATGTAATAAGCTTAAAAAGCTTCAACATTATTGTAATGTATTATTTTTTTTTATCAATAAAATGAGTTTTTTTTTTTTATCCTTTTGTCTTTTTATTTTTGTTTTATAATTCTATTTGCATTTATTTTACGAATTTCAAACTTAAAATTGTGAAAGTTCTGGAAAAAAAACTATTTCGGAGTTTAAAATCCGGATAAGTCTGGAAATCCCCTATCAATGCTGTTCGAAAAACGAAATCCGGACCAGAGATATAAATAAAAAAAAATAGGGCGCGCGAGGAAAGACATAGGGTGGAAAAAGTAAAACTCAAATCACTTTCAAGTTTGAATTGTTAGAGCAAAATTGAGCGACATGGGCCATATTAGGAGCCATGACTTGTAATGGGCTAATTGAGTAGTACTTTTCAATTTCTTCTGGGATAATAAATAGGGAGGAACTTTTTCCACCCCTAAAATCAATTAAAATGCACACATTTCATCGTGTTAGTTTAACTCAGTTGAGATTCAAACTCTAGAATTTCTGTTTTTTTACATTTAAAATATATGACCTTCAGCTATCGAACTATTTGATAAAAAAATAAAATGCACACATTTCAAAGAAGAAGAAAAAACGGTTTTTTTTATCGTCTAGTCTCAAAATGTATACTGTATTTCTATACAAAAATACACATTTTGTTCTGTTCAAAACATTTCACTAGTTGCGGATTTAATTATATACACTAACATTGTAAAAAAATTATAAATATGTATTCGATCAATTCATTTAAAAAAAATTGTATTCAAACAAATCTTGTCATGTAAATATTTTTGGAGATAATTTAGAAACTAACCTAACAATATATTAGTGTAACTTGATTGGATGTTTATGTAAAAAAAATTACACCATCGGTTTAAAGGAATTAATCTCTTTTAGAAATGTGGAGTAGACTAAGTTGTTTTTTTACTAATAACTATGATGTAGTGTAACACAATTGATAGATAATTGAGTTTATTATGTACATATGGTTATGAGTTGAATCTCTCATCAATGCATATGGAAGAACACTTATCGAAAATGTCAATACTTGGAATGATCTCTAGCTTCCAGACAAAGGATTCATGCAAATTCATTGACGTATTTGCCTAACTTAACCAAACATACATATAAAAAAAAAAAAAACAAATTTCAATATTAGCTACCTTCCCCACTAAGTCAATAACCTAAGATGAATGATAGGAAAAATTCCCCAAATTGAAAAAAGGAAATTGGATCACTCTATTTCATTTTAAGAATTAGGAAGGTCTTGGGGTGCTTGCTTATCCTCATATTTCGTATTACAAGTGGAATTCACCTTTTAGGAAAGGTAGTTCTATCTTTTGAATTTTCTTCTTTTATTACGGAAATTGTTTTCCTCTTTTAATAATATATTGGTGGAAAATATTGTTTGGTTGCTTATTTTCTTTTGTCGGTGAATTATTTTTGTTTTTAGGAAATAAGACTATACAAAAAGCATATATAAAAACAAATACGCACATTACTATTTTTAGTAATATTTAATTCTCCTATTTCAAAGATGGGCTATGATAAAAAAATATGGAAATTGTGTGTCCTAATGGAACTTGTGCCATAAATAATTTGGCCTACTAAGTACCGACCCTTTGAATATATTTGTTAAAAAAAAATTAGTTTTTACTTTTAACTTTTGCATATGCACAAAGAAGGCAGCTATTTTTTTCTTGGTTTTTCAGTGTGTTATCTCTATATAACTGTGAAGATTTTAAAGATCTAGTTCATATTTAACAAATCCTATTTGTAAATCAGATAACAAATCCTTAACCACAAGTTTAAGGAATCAAAGTTTTTGGCTTCTCTTATAACATTTCATGTTTGACCAAACCATGTGCTGCTATTGTCGTTATACAAAGCATAATAATGGAGGCCAAAAATGAATAGTCAATAAAATTTTTTACACCCTCGGTCCAAAAAGAAAGGAAAGTGATTCCTATTATCAAACAATAAAAAGTAGAAAATGATTCCCAGCTTAAGGGGATTGTACCTATAGAGATCACCTTTTAATAGTAGCTTCATTTCAATTCTCTTTTATATGATCAAATGATTTCCTTTTTTTTTACAATAATGAAAATGGTATTTTAATCTATACAATCTCTTCTAATAATTCATATAAATCCAACTCACTTAAAAGATCCTGTGATGTTAACCTGTAACTTTAGAGTGTGCTGATCTTAAGATCTCAAATTCAATTGTGAGTACTAATTTCGGTAGGCTAGTTTACCTTCTTAAAAAAAAAAATTCATATAAACCCCTTAGTTTAATTTTAATGCTTCAACTATATATTTAGCTATAAAACTCATGCACACAATTTATAGAGAAGAGGGTGTTACGAGTCCAAATCTATATCTTTTAATATATCAAACGTCTCTGAAGTCTTTAATGATATGAACACTTATGAGATCATTAATTTTATTTTTACTATCTTGAATAAGTAAAAATAAATTGTAAATTCTTAGGAAATAAGATTTGTTTAACCTTTATATTTATTTCTAAATAAATTAAAATAAAAATATAACATGACATTAAATAATTGAATAAAAATTACACATCCAACCAAACTTTATAGATGTTATAGTGTTCAACTTTTTTTTCCTTCCATTTTTTTATCTTGGCAAAGATTAGAGAGAACCAAATTTAATAAAAAGCCCAGGTGTGCTCTTTTTCTACTTATAGATCGCAATAATTTATTCCTTCTGGCCTACACTATCTAACTGATTCTTTGCTAGATCTTAAAAGTGCTCCATAAATTAAAATATCATTCTTTCTTTGTAGATTTATAAATCCCAGCAATCAGTACTCCATTAAAAAAATATTAACATATTTTAATATATGCATACTTTTATTTTATTGCCATATTTTCTTTCAAAAATTGAACAGCATCATTAATGTGTAGCATTTTCTTAACCAAGAAATGGGTCCAACCCACTTGCCCTGCTTCGAATGTGGTCCCATTAATAATGGACTGATTCCTACCTGAGCTTTATATTCAAATGTGTATCTTTGACAAAAAAATTAACTAACATATACTAAAAGCTTTGAAATGTACATTTATCTTAAGGGATACTCCAATGGTTTTAAATTCAGCACCTTGTAGGATATCAATATCCTCGAAGCAATTTTCAAAGGAAAAATTTGTTGACTATCCCATCTCAAGTGGTGCATAATTTTCTTTTCTATACTAGTACTTTGATATTCTCTTGGTCCCATGATAAATTTACTTTACATATATTAATAAAATATTATCAATGAAAACAAAGTTTAATTTAATAAATTAATTTTATCATATATTCACCATTACCATACATATAAAGGGAATGATATTGATTTGAATAATTGCATTGAAGATAAAAATTAACACTCATTTTGGGACAAGTATATTATATAAAAATGTTACTGTCGTTATAGGAATGAAGTACTCCATCAAATCTCATGTATAAGCAAAAAAAAATATAAAGATGTCGCACTTCTTAAAATAAAGTAATTAATCTCATTGATTTTTTCAAAATCATAAGAAAATTATGTTCCGAATTGTCCCTCATATGAATTTGGTCTATGAGAATAAAATGATTATTGAAAAATAAAATCTAAATTAATTGAAGGGTAGTTTAGAAATAATATCACTAAATATAGTAGAAGAAATTACATATAAATTTTTTGTTACTTATATTTGAGAGGGAGAGCGGCATTTATTTTTTATTCACATCCTAAATATAGGTACCTCAAAATTTTGCCCACTAGATATTATGCTCCTGTAGGTACAGTTTTATTGATTGAATGCAATTTGTCACATATTTTGTCTTTTAAGTTTTTTTATCCAAAACTATGGCTGTTACATAAAATTTTCCTTTTATACCCTTAATTATAAAGATAAACATACAAAAATATTACATGAATTTAATTTTTACTAAATTAATTATATCAAATTTATTGTTTTTTAATATTATGTCTAAACCTTAAAGAACCAAAAGTCTAAGACCAATTAGGGAGTATAAAAGAGACAAAAATGAGATAATTTTTTATGAATGTATTAGAGCAATAATATTAGAAAGGAACAAAAATTTAATATTAATCTAAAAATGATAGAAAATTTGAGATTTGACTTGAAGGGGAGAATGTTTATTAATGTAGGTCCATTTTCACTAATGTAGATGATGATATATAAATGATTAGGAAGAAGCAAACATAGTATTATAATTAAAAACATTATAAACTGTTAATGGGGTTTATTCTGTTTGATGATCAACCTATGTCACCCAAAACATGGCCAAGATAAAATCCAAATGGCTGCTGCCTTGTTTTCTTGCTCTGCTCCCTTGCTCCCAATTACCTTTGAAAAATGGCAAACAAAGAAGCTGAAATAAGAAACATTTTGGTCAACATGTTTCGTACATTGTTCTTCTCTCTCTAGCAATATGCTTTTCTTTTGGGGGTTAAGTATACATACATTTGAAAAGGGACACATATGGAAAAACCCTTTTGATTACTAATTATTATGATTAGCGACACTCTCAACCTTTCTTCCTCATTAATTAGTCTTATTCATGCCTACAAACCAGATTGATTAAGAGATGGGCTCCACACTATTATTCTGTTTGGTTTGCCTCCTTCTTTATAAGTCTATTGATTTTTTTTTTTTTTTTTTTTTTTTATAAAATATATGATATTCATTTATTCAAATTGATAGAGTACATTGATATAATGTAAATTCGCTAAAAACAAAAAGGATGAATTCGTGAACATGCTCACAACATCCATATTAATAGCATAAAACGACAAAATACAAATGCCTACACATATGACCATATTTAAATCTCCGGAATAACCATGTCTCCGGATCTGCAACGTGGATAACACCAAAATCATTGATTGGATCTGCACTGGATCGAAGCTGATCTCACAATCTGAACCGATCAAATACATGATAGAAACAAGAAAAACAAACAACGTCGCACAAAAACGACGAACAAACCAACATCGCACGAAGACGACGAAATCACAAAATAAAAAACGAAATAGATGTGAAAATCACTTATTGAAATAAAAGGGAAACAGAAAAACGAGTTAGAGGGATGATTTTGGGTCAAAAATTAACCCTAAATCACCTCTCTTTGGTGGATGAAGGAGAAGATATTAGGATTTTGGTGACGACTTCCAAGAGAGCGAAAGGGAAAAGAGAGAAAATAATTGGGAATTGCAAAGATAAAGATGCAAGTTAAGTCTATTGATGTGTTGTTTTTAAACTGTCTATAAAAAATTATAATCACTTACAAATATATTTAGTATTAAAAGACATAGACCATTTCATGATAATAATTACAAATCGTTAGAAAGGTTGTAACAATTAAATTAAAATCAATCCTTCAAAAAAAAAAATTAAATTAAAATCAAGTTATACGATATGAATTATTTAAAGATATTTGATTGTTTTCTAATGCATGCATGATGTATAGAATAATATTAGTTACTCCTCTTAGTCTTGCAGATGCTAAAAAAGTTTCTCTAAATTGAAACAGTCAAATCTTATTTGCGATTTAATATGCCACGTAATAGATTAAATAGTTTTGCTTTGATTTCTTTTGAAAATAATTTTTTTTGAGCAAATTTTGAAAATAATTTTAAAAGAACTTTGATTATGAAAGAATTATTAATGATTTTACAACAAAAATGCATAAAAAGTGATATTCAAATAGTTACGCACCATTTTATTACTTCATCCATCACATTCAAAGTTAAGAGGATGGACGTTGATGATGTGATTTTAAACTCCTTTTAGTAGGGTTCAAATAGAGGCAACAATCATGGTATTCACGGGTGTTATCATGGGGACAAACTCTCTATATCGAGGGAGTACGGAGGTATGTGATTTTATTCTCTCTATGTTAGCCGAACAAGCTTGGAAATTATTGTCGATTCTCATTCTTTGGTGACTCAAGTTTTCAAAACCAAATACTTTCCGCGTAGTGATTTCCTTGAAGCAAGAATTGGAAACAAGGATGTGGAGAAGCATATGCACTTCACGTGTTGGGATGAGGTTGCAATCTATAGCAATTTATGTCATGAGGATGCTGATTTTTTATTTATTTACTTTTGTAAATTCCTTTGTTAGATTCAATCGAAGAAGATAATTTATGTCTGAATTTGTCTCCTTATAATTTCATCACTAGAGATTGTTTGTTTTCTCCATTTTTTTTAAAATTTCTGATTGTATAGCTCCTATTTTGATTAATGTGATTTTGATATATACCTACCTACGGTTGCTAGATGACAAGAACTCACGAGTGGAAAATAAACTATCTGAGTGGACATATTTGGAGTCACAAATTCCGCAATATATCCTCTAAATTATTGCATGTATAAACTAGAAAGAAAGGTCCCCTTCCCCTTATCCTTTTCTCAATAATCAATACTGTTAGTATATATATCTTAAAAAAAATATTATTGGCACCAGGCAGGTGATTATGAAGGGAGTGAGAGTGAGTCTCATTCGCATTATTTTTCCATAAATGGTTCACACTTTATATTGTACCCATCCTTATTTTAGGCTTCATTTATTGAATCCCTAACCGTATAAAATATGCACAGTGCTAAATTGGTCCTATAATCCCAAAAAAAATTAAAAATTTACTTATGACACGGGTTCGAATCGACAATTTAATACTTCTTAACACTTTTTTTTAAGGAACTTCTTAACACTTAAAGCATGTTGTTTCGTCTCTAAGCTCTTTAAAATAAAATAAAATACTTCAAATAATTGGATTTCAGATCAAAGTTTTTCTTTTCTAACAATTTCAACGACTCTTCGGCCATAAAACCTAATCAAAATTGAACATAAAACTAATCAATTTTTTTTTGAAGGAGTTCTATTTAAGAGAGCTTCCACCGCACCTTCACAAATTAAAGAGTTTTAGTATAATTATTATTTGTTTTTAACTGATAAGCTTGTAAACTCTTTTGGTTTAAGAAGTAGGGCGCATCATTTTACGGAG
The DNA here is from genome assembly GCF_003473485.1 of Medicago truncatula. Lineage (NCBI taxonomy): Eukaryota > Viridiplantae > Streptophyta > Magnoliopsida > Fabales > Fabaceae > Medicago > Medicago truncatula. The sequence goes on along the minus strand of NC_053043.1, from coordinate 5,983,908 downwards.
AAAAGTACAATCCCATTGTTAAAAGAGATTTGACTGAAGGGTAAAATTGAAAGAAAAAATGCTACATCAAAACATGATATTTTTTAGGGTTGATATTGTTTTGGTCTTTGTAATATTAGCAAATTTTTGTTTTGATTCTTGTAAAAAAAAAGTTTAGATTTTGTCTCTATCATTTCAGATTCTTATACTTTTGGTCTCACATTTAAACATATCAGCATAATTTGTCCTTTTTTTTTTTTTAATGATAATATTGAAATAAGGTCCAACTCATTTATACATGCAATGCAACAATTTAGGTTGTACAAAACGAACTCATTTGATATATATGTAGAGTCATCTACCTTTTTTTCAAATAAATTGATAGCTTTATTTGACAATTATGAGAATCTTATCCTTTTTATCTCACAACTATAATGATTAATCTCGAACCACAGCAATGAGCAATGAGTGATAAAACTCCAACTCAACTCAGGAGAATTTAACATTGTTGCTTTCAAATTTTGTATTTAAAAAAACTCCAAACATTGATTAACTTAAACTAGAACAAATGTCATTAACTTTTGTTGTCATTAGATTTTTTTTTTTGATCTCCTTTAGTCCCCCGAACCCATCCCATTCCAACGGAATGCCTTGCGTCAAAAAGGGAAACTAAAAAATTAGAGAGAAGAATTTTGCGGGACCCTCAAATCTTTAGCCTGAGCTGTTGCTTTTTTGACATTTCTCCCTTTTCCTTCTATTCCACTTCCACACCTCTCTCTTTCTTTGCACTCACCACTCAACAAGAAAGAGAAACTCTCACAAAGAAAGTGACCATCAAAATTTCATTAAATATTGAATGAATGTACGAAAATGAAAGGCTAGCTAGCTGTTTATGATTCATGCAAATATGTCTCTCACCTTATCTTTTTCTTCACCCATGTCCTACAAACTTTTTTTTTTAAAGGAATTTCATACTTCAAATTTTGACATCCAATATATGATATATTTGATCGTATATATTTTAGAAATTTCTACATGTAATATGTAAAATATAAAAATAAGAAAGAAATAAAAAATTATTTATCTTTTTCTTCAAAAAAAAATTATCTTTATTCTTTATAGTTTTAATTTTCTTATTTCTCGGATCTTTTGAACTAAAAAACAATAATGTATTATAAATGCATAATATACAACCTGGTCATGGTCGACCCTCATAAATTGCAAGAAAAATCCTTAAGAATTTGAGTTTCAAATTAAAAAATTGTTCATTTTTGTAATTTAATTAATAAGATATAAATAGTTAATCCATCCATATGATTCTACACATGGTATCTCCATGTTTTATTCCAGAAATTTGAGAAAAATACAAAAATTATATGATTTTAAAATAAGGAACCAATTTCACAAACAAATGATAATAAGGAGACCAAAAATATAAAAACAATTTGAATGATGAATGTTAGTATTTTAATTGTAACGTTAATATTTTTTTCTTTTAAAACTTAAACTCTGAATTTTTAACTCCTCATCAACTCTTTTAACCTTTGGTCAGAACAGTTGAACTACTCAACTTCCATAAAAAAAAAAAATATATAATTATGTCATCTTTATATATCGTATTACATTTCTTGTAAAAAAATAAAATATCGTATTAAGTTTGATGTATATATTTTGATCTTTAAATAACACAAATGTTTTTATCCACATACTTCTTTTTTCTTCATATAAAGTAACTTAAAACCAACTATTTTAATTTATCCTTAATTATTAATTTTTCTATTTGATCTCTAAAAACCAACTACTTTTTATCTCATTTGATTTCTAAACTAAAAAAAATATAATGAACAGTCTCTAAACTACTTTTTAACTATAGAATAATTCACTAAATTATAATTTCTCTCCTATTTTAAAAGTAATTGAGGAACTAACAAGATAGATTGATAAGAAATATGAATTAATAATTGAAAATATAAATTCTGCGTATCATAAATATAGAGTAAATACGAATTATAATTTTCAAATATAAATATAATATAACTTACAAAAATAGAAATTGATATTAAATTAAAAATATAAATAATTAATAATTAACTTAAAAAAATTATAATTTTATTACAATGACAGACCTTAAATATAACAATCCTATAAAATGATATTTTTAGTTGAGCATAAATTTAGAAATTTGGTGGGATACACTGATACAATATTATAATGTTGTTTTGACGTTATCTTGGAGAAGCCCACCCCTTAAATATATGGCTGGATCCTTTGCCCCACCCCTACCAATTTCAAAACTGTATTATCTAATCATTGTCTCACTAAGTTTTGTAACCATAAAATTAGAATAGAAGATTTCAAAGCCACAAATCGAAGTCCCATACTCCATAAATTCGCCCATAGACATTGCGTCCCCTCTTCCCTTCTCTTGAAATTGGATACACACGTATATCACTCTTAAATTAATAAAGAAAAATATCTACGTAAAAATCAGGTAAATGGCGTTATTGATAATGCATGTGGCCATTTTTATAAAAATAGATATGTAAACATATAATCTTATTCACATGCATTTTATAAAATAAATCAATGAAAAGAAACAAAGACAACACCAAGAGTAGGGATCCACACCTCCATAACTATATACTTATTGATAGTATAATACATGCAATAAGTGTTTGACGTGTTACTTCTCATGTACAAGTACAAGACACATGCATTCATGATATTTTGGTGTTGAAAAAAAGATCTAACTCAATCCTTTGCTTTAGACCAATCATATCATATTTATAAATAAATACATTTTTTTTTTAAATTGTGTGTCACTTACACGAAAAGTTAGAGACTAGTCTATTGACTATTAATTTAGGTATTGATATTTATAAAAGGAATTGATATCTAGTTAGGCTGGGATGACAAGATGAACCAAGTTTATCAGTTAATATGGTGATGTTTTATTGAGTTCTTGAAATTTGCTCCTTCTTAAAGTTTTATGATTGATCATCTTCAGTGTTAATTTAAATGTGTTAGTTTAACTTCTACAAAAGAAAAAAAAGTTTACTAGTTCAACTATAATTTTTTTATATTTGAAATTGACTAATTAATTATAACATGCATTAATTTTATATTTCTTATTAATTTGTAATATATATATATATATATATTGAGGATAAAGATGTCAACCTATGGTAAAATAGAAAACTAAAAACAAAGATATGTTATATTAACCATTGCACAGAGAATACATGTCATCATTTTATAATTTGTAAAATATCTTATCTAAATTTAGGCATCAACTTTCCAACCCTTATTGGTAGAAATACCCTTGAATGTATAATTGAACCTCTCGTAGGTTTTAGCTTGTTAGTTCAATCAGATTTTCAGGGTGTATATATTCCAATTTCCAAGCATCAAACTAGCTACCACAAGCTTGTTTTTTTGATACATTCTCTATAGACTTGTCAAGTCCCTATCAACAATGGTCCACGATACAGAATTCAGGTAAATCAATATTGACAATGTCCCAACCACACGCTTGAAAGTCACAACCATTATTTATCATCATCATACTGTCTTATTAAAAAAAAATCCACTACTAAAAAATCAAAATAAAATTAGCGACTAAACTATATGATAAAAAAAAGATATTAGTGAAGTTTTGCATTATCCATTCCACTAATAATTTAATTTTTTGGCAAGTGAGAATTTTTAGCAAGTTATATATATATACGAGACAAAAAGCCAAAAGCATTTACAATTAGTTTGATGTATGATTGCTTTGCACATATGAAGGAATGACCTAATTAAAAAGTAGATCTTATCCATGTGTGTGTGAAGAAAAATCCATTCACATGTGGCCTACGACCAAAATCTTCCACAGAGTGGGGGGCTGTAATGGACATTGATGTTTCAACTAATTATATTATTATATTATATGCTCTCATTCACTTTATATGAGTAGAGTTAATGTGGAACTTGTACTTTATAGTCTATAATTTTAATATATAGCTTCTTTTAGGTACAAATATGTGCTTAGGTTTATATAAGGTTACCAATTTTAGTTTTAGCAGTTAGTCATTATGTAACAAACAACTAACATGGTGTGCAAATAATTGTTAACATGGCTCTTCCACGTAAAAAGAAAAAAAAAACTGAATTCGAAATTTGAAGCAGCTAATTTGAGAGACCGACCAACTCCATATAAAAAAAAGTAATATTTTGCTATGGACTCGAGTATTAATTTCATGTGAGAAGTTTTAAGCTTTTGAGATACTTTTTATTAAGTTTTTATATAGAGTTGAATCCATCTTTGCAAAATGGGGACACCTGAATTTTTCTCAATATATCTCCTCACGTCCAATACTATTGAGCTTTGTGTGTGTATATACACGATGGGTGGCCGGATCAATAGTTCTGATACTATATTAGGTTTTATGCACTACTGGGTTTGATGTGTGTATATAAATTAATGGTTGACTCGATCGAGTGACTCTGATACCATATTAAGTTTTTATATTAGTCTATATCGATCATCCTTACAAAACCGACTTATTAGATTTTTATATTGGTCTATATTATCCTTACAAAACCGACTTATTAGGTGATGGATGTCACTCATTATAAACTCTTAATATCTTATCAGAAGTCCTGTATTTTTTATGTGAAATTTGAGTTTTTCCTACCGTTATAAACCTAATTCATGTCAAAAACCTTAAATAAGTTGTATTGTAAATTGTACCAAAAAAAAAAAAAAAAGTTTGTAGCAAACGGTTATAATTACGATCAATTCCTATATTAATTAAAGAGTTAAGTCATGTTTTTTTTCAGTACCAACAAAAACTCTAATAAAATGACTAACTGCCATGGTAATAAAGGTACATAATTTTAGATTTAATAGAGTATGGACAGAGAAAAACAAGAGAATATGGTGGAGATACAAGACAACAAAGCAATATAGAAGTGAAGCAAAACGACATGAAACAAGGCAAGCAACAACAATGTCGTGGTATAAATTTAGTGGTGATATAACGTTACACGACATTTAAATGAAGCAACACACTCATCTTAAAGTGGAAGTATGATATATTATTTGGTTACATTACATTGTAATGGTAATGGTAATGATATGATGAGGTACATATATTCTTGTAATAATAAGTGAATATCTTAATGAGAAGAAAATCATGGTTGTACGTGTAGTACATTGGTTCTACTTCTCGTATCAACAGTATAAAAGAAAATCATAGTTGGGCGTACGTACCATGTTATGAAAAGTTTGTGCACAAGCTAGCTAGACTGTCTTCTAAAGTGGTACGATAGTTGCTTTTTGGTTTTTTAATTTTATTCTAATTAAGCCGACATATTATAAATAATGAAATGAGCTTGAATATAAATCAGAAGAGGACATTTTTTGTGAGTACAAGGTTGCGAATTACCTAGGTTAATTTTGCATGTGTGTTGTGGGCTCAGTAATGCATGCATTTGGGATTTTGGAGTGAATCAAATTAGTTGAAAAGTGTACAAAATGCTTCACTGCTTAAGCTTTTTTACTACTGTAATTCAAAATATATGATAATCATTAAATTTTAACTTGATACTAACTCTTCCTTATAAAATTAACTTGTAAAATGATGAATACTTATCCGTTATAAGCATATTTTTAAGATTATATTCGTCCAATGTAGGCATATTTTTAAGATTATTTTACATACTCTCTCAGACTCGATCTCTCACACACCACTCTTTTACTTCCACAATACTCACTTTCTGTTACAAACATCAGGGTTCACTTCACATGTCGCCTCTCATTGCCTCCTCAGACCTAGTCTCGAGTCGTTGCCTCTCCAACTCAACCTCACACCATTGCAAACCGTTGTTTTTTGAGACGATTGTACTCTTTAATTTATCACCGTTTATTTTGGTTATATAGAATACAAACTGTTAATTAATTTATTTTGGCTTTTCCAAAAAAACTGTTAATTAATTTGTCACACAATCAGAGTCGTCCCAATCAATTTGGAGCCCTCCTAAAATATTAAAAACAAACCCTTAATTAAAAACATTAGGAGTAATTTCAACAATTACAAATTAACAATTAGAAAATTTGAGTTGGCAATTAAAATCACAAATTAAGTACAATATTTGTTTTGATTCAAGTTTGCTGTGTTGATTTTTGTTTTGTTTGTGGTGTTGGGTTGGACCTATCTTGTCTATTTTTTTTTATGAGATAATAAGTGTTTAGAGTTCCTTTTTACCCCATACAAATTTGCAAACCGTTTGGGAGGTAACCCTCAAATGATATTTTTTGCATTTTTAAATGCTTCATGATAAAGAGCAAAAAGAGCAACCATCAGAAGTGTTTGGTTTGGACATAGAGTTGGTTGCGCTTGCAATGGCCAACCATAAACACAATGTTGCTACTACTTTTAATTATTTTGTACGATTGTGCTACTTATGATTATGTTGTTGTTTTAAATGCTACTTTTGATTATGTTGTTGTTTCCTAAGATTAAAAAAATGGTTGATTAATTTTTTTTTTAAAATGTAATTATTGGCAACTTTTTTTTTACCAAGTATTGGTGACTTGTTTTAGGAAAAACCCGATCTTGTCTTTGTATTGTTCTATCCTTGTTGGACTTGAACTTCATCGAGTTCATGGACAGGTTTAAGTCTATAAAATGGTACGATCTAATGTAATGGTTGAATTCATGTCACATACAATCCCTCCTTTATACACCCCTAGAGACCATATATTTGATTAAGGTGTCATGATGATAAAAACTAGGCTAAATTGTGTTTTTGATCCCTTAACTATTTATATAGTATCGCTTTGGTCTCTTAATTAAAATTCGATTTTTTTTTGTTCCTTAACTTCTCTTTGTTACACATTTTGGTCATTTCCGTTAGTTTTAATTCAAAAACGTTGGATTTTCTTCATCGTCCTCTCCTCTTTTTCATCTTCATATCATCTCCATCAACTTTCAACAACAAGAATCCCATAAGAAAATGATTATGATATATTTTGAATATCAAGGGACATATACACAATACGTTGAATATCAAGTTATCTTATTTTATAGTGAACAATCTCCGTTGAGGAATCCATAGAGTATATAAGGTATCTTCTCCCTTCTAATTAGTTTTTTTTATTTTTTATAAACATGAGTCAGAAATCAAACTTTAATCTCATACTAAATGAGTTTAAGTCTGATACTACTTAGTGCATGTTTGGTAAAGCTTCTTCACGCCTCAAACCCACGTTTTCTTCTCCAAACGCGAGTTCGGCGGTTCCTATGATGTTTGGATGAATTCAAACGCGATTCTGTAGATTGTACGGCAAGTGCTCAAACGCGGTTTGGGATGACGCTACAAATCTGAGCTTCTGCGGCAGATCAAAATCACTTTTCAACCTTTAATTTCTCAAGGTACAAGTACTTACCTAATTACCCCTAAATTCAAGCCTTCAATTTTTCTTTCTCCTAGTTTTCTTCCTTTTCATTACTTCACATCACTTCAACCTTAAATTTTCTGCTACTTGGGAAGATTTTGCAAATCCAAGCTTTCAATTTTCTTCAGATTTTCCTCTATTTTTTCAGATTTTGTGGTTAATCTCATTACTCATGGTAGATGTGTTGGTTGGGTGAATTTATTCATTCATCTTTCCCCTATATATGATGCTTATGAGCTACTTGTGAGAATCATTTCATTGTTCTGCCAAGGCCTAAAGGTAAATACATATTCATAAAAAAAAATTGCTTTGTTTTCTTGCTTCAAAACTGTTAATTTCTATCTCTATTTGCTCTAGTTGTTATAAATTTTACCTTAATTTTTTCATCCTGTATCAATGCATTGTATGTGTTTGATAAATAGTCTCAAAGAAGAAAACAATTTTCTTATTGATATGTTTATGATGACTGTTCTATTATTATTGACATGTTTATGTTTTTTTTTCTCTCCTGTTGTTCTGTTTTGAGCAATGAGTGTATTGTTTTTGTTTAAAGTTACTTGGTGTGAGTTTAAATTAATTGAACTTGAATGAAATAATGTAAGAAAAGCAACTTACAACTTCAAGCCATTGTTGTATTACTAATTTTTATGTATTTTCATTCTTAGATAAACCTTTTCCAACCTTTACAAAAAAGAGTTACATTTAGCACAAAGTAACAGAACTTCTTCTAGTATTTTTGTTTTGTTTTCTGCTATCATTTTCATATGCACAAAACAAGGATATTGGTGTCAGTTTGATCAAGTTCCTTATGTATAGTTTGTTTCATTTTTTTATCATACTTTTGTGTATATAGTATTATGGACTCACTTAAGAGGAAAGTTTCTGCTAACCCCCCATCAACTAACAATGAGGGTCAAAGTTCCAAAGCTAGTTGGAGGGATATTAAAGCCACTGAGTACTTTGTGAAGGCATGTTTGGATCAAGTTACCAAGGGTCAACGAAATGGTACTTGTTTTACCAAGAAAGGATGGCAAGGTATTGTTTCCCAATTTCATGAACAAAGTGGACTGAATTATGACAAGGTACAATTGAAGAATAGGTATGATAGCTTGAGAAAGGAATGGAAAGTATGGTATAACTTGTTTGGAAAAGTTACAGGATTAGGATGGAATTTTGAGAAGAACACCGTTGATGCATCCGATGAGTGGTGGGAGAAGAAAGAATTGGTATGTGAATCACAAATATTTTGTTTAGGATACTTTTATGTTTATATTTACCATAGTTTTATATGTTAGGTTATGAATATGCAGGAAAATCCTCAATATGCAAAGTTTAGAGACAAGGGACTTCCATTTGCTCACCAACTAACCACACTTTTCAAGGATGTAGTGGCTAATGGAGAGCATGCTTGGGCACCATCAAGTGGTGTATTACCTAATGAGAACTTGGGTAATGATGATATTGATGTTGGCTTGGATGATGCAGAAGGTTCGGGTGATAGTGAAGATGCAAGCATTGGAGCAGCAACTGGTTTTGGAAATATTAACTTGAATACATCACAAGGAGCTGTTAGTCAAAGTAGTGGACAAAAGAGAAAGAGAGTTATTGGGGCTGAACAGAAAGGAAAGAAAAAAGCTACTCCTTCAACGTCAATAGCTGAGGCTGTTAATGTTATTGCGGAGACTTGCAAGTCGCGGAATGAGGCTATAAGTAATGCATCTATTGGTGAGGTGATGGCTGAGATTCAAACCATGGAGGCAGTTACTTCTGATTTAGAGTTTCATACAATGTGTTGTAACCTAATGATGTTTAAGCCAGCTAGGGAGATGTTTGTATCACTGCGGGGTTTTGAGGAAAGAAGGTTGATTTGGCTCAAATTTGCATCATTCAACCCTACTCTATTCATGAGGCCGTGATTTGGAAAAAAAATTGGCTCAAGAATTGGCTTAGTGATGCGTCTTGGACTTAGCTTATGCTTTTGGACTTAGTTTATGTATTTGGTTTCTTAGTTTATGTATTTGGTTGCTTAGTTTGTGTTTAGATCTTTATTATATCGCACTATGTGTGAGGATTTTCCTTTATAAATTCCGTATTAAGAACTCAAGTAGTATGGTGATATAAAACCTATGTATTATGCCTTGTGAATTTGAATGAAGTGAATTTGTTACATGGTTGCCTCTGTTATTTTTTATATGTCTTATGACTTATTGGTTATATTATTAAATGGTAATGGAAACTATTGTGTCTGGCAGGCAAGTGTGTACTAGTTTGTGCTAAGCTGCAAAAGGATGTACTTTATGTAGATGTGTTGAAGATTGAGACTACAACAAAATTATCATCTGTGTCAGGTAATAAATTCTATGTATCTGTTATGCCTAAAAGTTCCATAGTTTAAATTGTTGATTCTGCTTGGAATTAGTTGGTACCTATGAATCATATCCTAATTTACATAGTGATTGACCTTTAGACATCTTATGCCTCATTTCTTTTAAGAATGTTGAGTGCATGTTTGCTTCCACGTTGCCGTGGAGTTGAATGTGCGGTTGGTAAACTCTACAAGACATAGCATTTATCCAGTTTTACAGTATACCAAACACACTTTGAGTTCGTCGAAGCTCAGTGAGAAACAAAACCAGTAGTAATGTATCATATGGATTTTTGACGATATCACTTTTATGCCCTTGCTAGAAGTTTGAAGATTCCTTTGAATTGTTAAACCAGAATCATAACATTCTGTTCAGCTTTGCTAGTGCTATAATTAATTCATATTTTGATGTTTAAAACACAGTGTAGTGCCAATGGTACTTTATTCTAGAATTTCATTTTACCTGTAGTCTAATAACATGATTATGTAAAGTAGTGGATTTTTGTTAGAGTTGCTGCAAACATTGTGCTGTAAGTGTGAAGATACATGCTTATTTGAAACATATACATCACTAACCAAATTACAAACAAGATAGTTATGGGCTCAAGGGTATACAATGCACATGTATTTTGGTGCATGTATTATACTGACAGATGGGATACAATGGATGGTAGTGTTTATATATTGTGATTTATTTGCTTTACTTCACAATGGATGGTGTGTTTATATATTGTCATTTACACACATGTCCACTTTATTAAAATGAACTTTTGGAAGGAACAATTGGAACACAATACACAAGAAGAAGAAGATGATGATACATTTGAAGAATCCTATATTTTGGCTGCACTACTTGGTGAGTATGCAACAAAATATTTATGCAAAGAGCCATGTAGAACTAGTGAGCTCACAGGTCATGCATGGGTTCAAGAAATATTGCAAGGGAATCCCACTCGTTGTTATGAGATGTTTCGAATGGAAAAACATATTTTTCATAAACTTTGCCATGAATTGGTGGAACATGATTTAAAGTCTTCTAAACATATGGGGGTTGAAGAAATGGTTGCAATGTTTTTGGTCGTTGTAGGCCACGGTGTCGGTAATAGAATGATTCAAGAAAGATTTCAACATTCGGGTGAGACTGTAAGTAGACATTTTCATCGTGTACTTCATGCATGCCTTAAGTTGTCCTTCAAATATATTAAACCCGAAGATCCTATGTTTTGTGAATGTCATGCCAAAATTAAAAATGATCAACGTTATTGGCCTTTTTTTAAGAATGCTATAGGAGTAATTGATGGTACACATGTGTCATGTGTAGTTAGTGCTAGTGAGCAACCAAGGTTTATTGGAAGAAAAGGATATCCAACACAAAATATTATGGCTGTATGTGATTGGAATATGTGTTTCACTTTTGTATTAGCTGGTTGGGAAGGCACTGCCCATGATGCCCGTGTTTTTGACAAAGCTCTTACTACTGCTAACCTTAACTTTCCGCATCCTCCTCAAGGTATGTTATACATTGCCTTACTATATATGATTAATTTGTTATATCAATAATTAATTTATTTTCATATTTTAATAATTAATTTATTTTTAGGTAAGTATTATTTGGTAGATTCTGGTTATCCAACACCAATAGGGTACATTGGTCCATATAGATGTGAACGTTATCATCTTCCTGAATTTAGACGTTCAAGTGGGTTCGAAAATCATAATGAAGTATTCAATTACTATCACTCAAGTTTAAGATGCACAATTGAAAGAACTTTTGGGGTATGGAAGAATAGATTTGCAATTCTACGTAGCATGCCTAAGTTCAAATATGAGACACAAGTTCATATAGTTGTCGCAACAATGGCAATACACAACTTTATTAGAAGGAGTGCTGAAATGGATGTTGATTTTAATCTTTATGAAGATGAAAATACAGTCATTCACCATGATGATGATCATAGATCAACTAACTTGAATCAATCCCAAAGTTTTAATGTAGCTTCTTCTTCAGAGATGGATCATGCTCGAAACTCAATCCGCGATCAAATTATAGCGTATAAGCTAAATAATTAAAAATGTAATAATTTTCAATATTATATTGCACTTGAACTTATATTATCTATTATCTATCTATTTGTAATATATTTTAGTTTACAATTGTGTAACTTTCTCATTTGTTTTACATCTTTTTATGTTTATATTATTTTATTAAAAATCACCCAATTGATAAAAAATTATATTAGAAATAACATAAATTAATATTTTTTTAAAATTAATTTTGGAACCAATAAAATTCATGTATGATAAATTGAAATAATTTTTTAATGAGAATGAGTTTTAAATACAATTAAAAGGATAGTTTAGTCATTACACATTCAAAATCAATTTTGATTCAAACTATCCAAACAACATCAACTCACATGAATCACTTTTAATAAAGTGTATCCAAACATAATCAATTCACATTCAACTCACTTTTAACCAAAATCAATTCTCTCAAAATTAATTCTATCAAAATCAATTCTCCCCGCCGCCATACCAAACACACACTTAGATGAGTCAATTGTTGGTGTTAAAAATCACACTCTATTAATCGAAATCAAGATAAATAAGATATCACTATAATTTTACAAAAACTGCTTTTACACACTATTAGTTTTCAACACGGTTGAAGAGGTGGAATGCGTGGGGAAATAGGATGAAGTTACTGTACATGTGTATGATTCGATAGTCGTACAATGAAATGAAAAGTGGTGTGTAGCACTAAAAAAATAGAACTGTACATGCAGTAAGTGCCTAGTCCCATCACCAAATCTTTTCTTAATTGGGTCCCATATATTTCTTCCATTTTTTACTCCTTTCTCCTTCATCCACACTCAACTACTCATTTTCAACCTTACGATTATCATCACCATGCAAATTGCAATAATGCGTTAACGGTTGGGTTGGGTTGGCTTAATTTAACTCATAGAAAGCTTCTTCAACGTTCAACACAATGTGATATTTTAACTATTTAATGGAGGAGTTAAATTATTTTGATGTGGACTTGTCCCAGTAATGGTCGCATGAATTACGTGGTCGGTCACAGTACCAAATCTATCTCTATTTTCTCTTTGCTATTATTCTTCTCTATTTTGTTAAAATTTTATATGATGATTTTGGTGATTAGGCTATGAACAAAAACTAATAAATACCCTTCAAACATTGTTAAAAAACTTAATTTAAGATCAACCAAAAAAAAAACTTAATTTAATAAAATTATCTTAAAATTTGGGTGTAAATAATAATCTTCTTAATAAACTATTGAACTTATGTAAAAACTATTCTTCAAACAAAAAAAAAACTTCTGTAAAAACTAATAAATACTGTTAAGATATTGCTAATAAATACCCTTATGACTCATAAATTATTGATTTTTTTTTTAAGGATCGTCAATTGTTGAAGTTAAATGTTAATGAACTAAAAGAAAATAATTTCAGTAGTATATAATAATTTTCCGATCAGTATTATATACAAATATTTTGTTTTACGATTCATTAAATAATTTATGTTTCAAATTTATCTTATAGTCTCAATACAACAATTATTCAATAAATTTTAACAAAATTTTTGCAGAAATATAATACAATGAGCAAATAGTCACTTTAGTCCATGACTCTGCACCTCGCTTTCAAATAGGTCTTTGACTCAGAATTAAATACAAAGAAGTCACTAACTCTGCACTTCCGTTATCACCTTAATCCCCGACGTTAAATAATTCTGTTAAGTGTGTCACAGAGACTAAAATGAAAGTAAAAAATTGTCACTTTAGTCCCTGAACCAAAAATCAATATCCCCAGCTTGAATCTAAAATCTCTAAATCCCTAAATCTCAAATTCCTAAATGTCATTCCTAAATCCCTTAAATTGAAAATCTCAAATCCATAATTTATTATCTTATTTGACAATATTAATATAACATTTTTTTTTGTTTTTGGTCAAAATATAGCGTTCTTTTATTTAAAATTACAAAAATAGAGATTAATAATATCGGCATAATTTTTTTTTGTTGCACAATTGGTTGTTTAATATTGTGGACATAAGCATAAAAAAATACATAAAACTTTCAATACAATTTATAAAACATACAATATTCAATACATCTGAAGAAAAAAAAGTCTACGATGTTTAGGAAAAAGTCACATATTAGTGTATTTTTTTTAGGGATTTAGGGATGACATTTAGGGGTTTGAGATTTAAGTTGGGGATATTAATGGTTCAGGGACTAAAGTGACAATTTTCTACTTCTACTTTAGTCTCTATGACACACTTAACAGAATTATTTAACGTCATGGTCTAAAGTGATAACGGGAGTGCAAAGTCACTGACTTCTTTGTATTTAATTGTGAGTCAGAGACCTATATCACAACGAGGTGCAAAGTCAGAACTAAAATGACCATTTACTCTAATACAATATAGAAAACTAAAGAGAAAATATTGACGAACACCTCATCCATCCAACTCTCCCTCCTAGGTGTTTAAATATCTCAACTTTAAATTATGTTAAAAGAAAAAGATTTAGATATGCAAAAGGTTGTGTCAAAAAAAGAGAGAAAAATATGCAAAAGGTCCCTACATAAAAAACTGTTTTCGTTTTAGTCATTGAAAATATATAATCCTTTTGGTTTCTCTAAGATTTAAATATATTTTTGATCCTATAAACATATCAAATTTTTGTCTGAGTCCCTCTAAAAAAATCTTTGATTTTTAGTCTTCGAAAATTTTCAATCAACACTTTTGATGCCTACTTTTAAGTCAATTCATGTGACTTGCAAAAAAAAAGAAAATCAACTCATGTATAATCTTCATATTTTTGAATGAAATTAGAAAAACAAAAAATTAAATATTTGCAATGATTAAAACCAACAAATTTTTTTTTGTTGAAATAAATTTAGGGTGAAAAGATGATGTTCAGTCCAAGATAAAGAAAACCTTCAAATTCAAAATCAATTTATCAAAGACTTTTATTATAGTAAGAAAAAAGTGCGTACGAATTATGTTACCGACAACTATACGAAGGGATAATATTTGGGTGATATTATGGTTGATGACATTGTGACATTGACCAACGACAATGTCACAATTGTACAAAGAAATAAAAAAATAGTGAAAGAGAAAGAAGAAAGACATTTGTAAGATTGTGGTTGGCCAATGTCACAATGTCACCAACCACAATGTCACCCAAGTGTTACCCCATACTTAGAATCTCTTCGTCAACTAACAAGTCCTATAGTTAAAATAAGAAATAAAATATATAAAAGTTTTTCCCCCCATCTCAAATTTGCTCACTTTTCAATTTTTATTTATTAATTTTTTAAACGTAGATATTAAAGTACATATATAATGGACCTATTTAAGATATTTTCTGTTAGTTTAGTATCATCAGAGTCATCGAGTCTTTAATAATGCTTTTATTTAAAATTATAAATAAATAACATATACATATGAGACACATTTAAAAACTTTTGTTAGTTCATTATCATTATGGATGCTCTTAAACAACTGTAAATTTTCCTCTTTGGTTGTCTGAAAACGAAAAGTGCTTTTAAGCCTAAAAAGAACTCAACACAAATACTATCTAATGTTAATTAATTAAATTTGTTCCTTTTGTTACCTTCATCTATATGAATATAATTTTAAGTGGTTTATCAAGAAACAATTTTATTAATGCATATCTCTGAAGTATTTTATAAGTATATTTGTATATATGTGGAGTATCAATATCTCTATCCGTGAAGTATCAATATCCGATATGTATCTGATACATATACATATTTGTTTTATGGTATCGAGGCTCCATAGGTTTAAGAAGATAAAGGCGGACATATTCAAAATTTATCTTTTTACCCCTAAATTAAATACTTGGATTTTTCAACAAAATATATATATTTTTGGGTCTAAATCAACAAAATATCTTTAAAAAGACTAAACAAAAAACATTGAAAATATTTGCAGATATTATGTGGAAAGAAAGAAAAACCATAAATTCAGCAATTGACAAAGTACTGCCAGTGACAGTAAAAGAAAGAATTTAATGATAAGAGAAAAACATGGTAGAAGGAACAGTGAATCTTAGGCAGATGTAAATTTCCCTCCTTGGTTGTCCGAAAATGAAATGAAAATAATGACGGTTGTGTTCTGATTGATTGAATGAAACTGAGAGAAAGAGGAGAGAGAAAAAAAAGACAGAGGAGAGAGAGAAAGAATCAGAAGTTAAGGTAAAGCAACAGTGTTCCAAGTTACTACTGTACTTCAATTACTACTACTCCTACTTGTAGCAGTAGCTCAATCACAAAGAAACCATTCTTTCTCATTTTTCTATAACTAGTAACTTCACCCACCACTCTTGTTCTTTTTGATCTTCCATTTTTCCTTAAACATACTCTCTTCTTCTTGTGAGATCCTTTCACTTTTCTTTTCTTAAGATCTATCTATTTGCTTATCAAGTTTTCATCTTTCTCATTTTTCACCTTCTGGGTCTTGTTTGCTTTTTCTTCTTCAGATTATTGCTAAATTTGGTTATTGTGTGCAATGAAGCGTGTAGTTGAAGAATGGAACATGGGGTGTTGGGGGTTAAGGAGAAGAATCAATGAGGAATAAAGTGATTTTTTTTTGTTGTGAAACTGGTTTTGGTTGAGGATTCAAGAGTAGGGAATATTAAGATTTTAACGAGTTTTTTGGTTGGTGAAAGAGGGGTGTAGAGTGTAACAAAGAATGATATTATGTAGTAGAAAGAAGAAAGAGAATAATAGAGTTGTTTTTTGGTGGGAGTTGTCATTTTCTGCTTATTTTGTTGCTTAATTTGTCTACTTAGAGAGAGTGTTTTTGATTGTGGGCTCAATTTTTGAGTTTACAAATTTCTTATAACTTTTTGTTCCAATGAGACTCTCTTCAGCTAGTTTTAGTCCTCCACCCCAAGAAGGTACTTAACAATTTCTTGCAGATTCTTCTTCCTTTTTCTTTTCATCTATCTTTCCTTGTTCACAATTTTTCTTGAATTTGTTATTGCTACATTTTTTGGGTGTGATAATCCCGAGTTCGGTCGAGAGGTAAATAAAAATTGGCTTAGGATTGTTCTAGCCAGGATTTGAACTTGTTCTCTCTAATTTTATTGCTACTTTAATCTTTGGGGGATTAAGTTCTCATTTTGCATTTTCTTTGGTTAATTATTTAACCATTGAAGTTTTTGTTATCTAACATGAATTTATTTATTTATATTAATTTTTTTGAAGTGGAGGATGTGAAAATTCATCTTTTAGGCTATGTTTTTCTTTCTTTCTTTCTTGTTTTTGCCATAGCTAAGGAATTAGAAAAGTAATTTTGTTTCATTTGTCAAATAAGCACATTTAAGATCTTGAATTTACCAAGAGTATCCCCATAATCAATTTGTCCTTTGTGACAAGTTATGAGGTTTTTATATTACATGACATTGGGATGGATTTTGCAGGGGAAAAGAGAGTTCTAGATTCAGAACTTTGGCATGCATGTGCTGGCCCTCTTGTCTCTTTGCCAGCAGTTGGAAGTAGAGTTGTGTACTTTCCACAAGGCCACAGTGAACAAGTGAGTAAAATAACATGATGTTAGATTATTGTTGTATTTGTAGTGTTCCCTTTGAAAAATCATGGTGGACATGTGTGTTACACTCTTTTACTGATGGTAAGACAGTAAGAATAAAGTAATACTAGGAATCTCTTGTTTCTGGTCATGAGTATCCTATGCAGTCTCTTAATTCTCCTTTTCTGTTTTTACTTTGGTTTTAAATTTTGGCTGCGTCAAAATCTTTAATAATGCGGAGAATTGCATTCAAATGCGGCTGCTATGACCCAAATTGTGGTTGAAGAGGCATAAAAAGTTTTATGTTGCAGCCCAAATCGCGTCCGCGGACCATTATTTTTTAAGCATCTCTCTCTTATTATCATTTCTGCATATGTGACGCATATATCCTAACTCGGTGCTTTGCTTTATAGGTGGCTGTGTCAACTAACAAGGAAGTCGATGCACATATCCCAAACTATCCAAGCTTACCTCCTCAGCTTATTTGTCAACTTCATAATTTGACTATGCATGTATGACTTGTTTACTTATTTTTTCTTAGTGTATCGTTTTGATTCATTTTCCCTGATTTTTGTGTCTGGCACCATGTTTTCATTATCCAATTGCTTGTTTTGATCCAGGCTGATGTGGAGACCGATGAAGTGTATGCGCAGATGACCTTGCAACCTCTGAATGCTGTATGACACACTGCCTTAAGTGATAACTGGTTTTGCAATTTAGATAGGTATATGCATTTTCAAGCGTTTAATCATGTATGCGTTTGCAGCAAGAGCAAAAAGAGGCTTACCTTCCAGCAGAGTTGGGAACTCCAAGTAAACAGCCGACAAACTACTTTTGCAAGACCTTGACTGCTAGTGACACAAGCACTCACGGGGGATTCTCTGTTCCTCGCCGGGCGGCTGAAAAAGTGTTTCCTCCTTTGGTAAACATTTTTGGAAAAGTCATGCTACCAAACTTAAATCTATCTACCAAGTATATCAGTTTCTCAAGTCTTCGTAACTGTGACCTGCAGGATTTCTCCCAACAGCCTCCTGCTCAAGAGTTAATAGCAAGGGACTTGCATGGTAACGAATGGAAATTCAGACATATCTTCCGAGGTCAGTTACAAAGCTGAATTTCACTTTAGTTGCAAATGTCGAAATTTTTCATTCAGTTTGAGAAGTACACGTTTCTTATTGAGGGCTGATAAAATGTCTTTTCTTTTTTATAATCTTTTAAGTTCTTCTCTCTTGCAGGCCAGCCCAAAAGACATCTACTTACAACTGGATGGAGTGTTTTTGTGAGTGCTAAAAGACTTGTTGCTGGTGATTCTGTGCTGTTTATCTGGCAAGTGATTTTATTGTGTCCTGCTTATCAAAGTGGACGCTTTCTCTGCTCTCGACATCATTAATTTGTTCTATTCCTTTACCTTGGATCTGTCATGTTTTCAATACTAAAACATTCTTACTGACAAGTGCTTCAGTGCTTTGAGAAATGTGGTTTATTCTTATTTTTCGCATCTGCTTACTTTATTATGATGATACACGAGAATTGTTGATTTTTCGGTATGTATGTGATTATGTGATATCTTATCAATGGTGTAACTCAAGTGCATCTTCTTCAATAGGAATGAAAAGAACCAATTGCTTCTTGGTATTCGCCGTGCTAGCCGACCACAAACTGTGATGCCTTCCTCAGTATTGTCAAGTGATAGTATGCACTTGGGACTTCTTGCTGCAGCAGCTCATGCGGCTGCAACCAATAGCCGTTTCACTATTTTCTATAACCCACGGTATGCAATAATAACTAGTACACATTTTCCGAACTTGTAAGTCATGATATATTTCTTTTGATTGACATTATTTTATTCTTTTATATTCAGTGCGTGTCCATCCGAATTTGTCATACCCTTGGCGAAGTATGTTAAAGCTGTGTATCATACTCGAGTTTCAGTTGGTATGCGTTTCAGGATGCTCTTTGAAACAGAGGAGTCTAGTGTGCGACGGTAGGTCTTTCAAACTTATTGTTCAAAATAATATTCTATAAATGCTTTAGTGTTTTATGTGGAATTGAAAGATTATATAAAATATGAATTTAGAGTTACTGAAAACTGATGCATTTTTATAATATGATTATGTAACACCAATATATTTTTCTTGTACAGATACATGGGTACAATAACTGGCATTTGTGACCTAGATTCTGTCCGGTGGCCTAACTCACATTGGCGCTCGGTAAAGGTTCGTAAGAAAATGCTGTTGATATTTCAATTTTTAAGTCAAGTTAAATGTTGACTTTCCCCTTGCCTTTTGAATGTATAAATTATGATATGTTTTTCATGCACTGTTTCTTTTCATTAACAAAAGATTAAAAAAAATTAAAATACTGCTTTGACTTGGATTACAGGTTGGTTGGGATGAATCCACTGCCGGAGAAAGGCAACCTAGAGTGTCTTTGTGGGAAATCGAGCCATTAACAACGTTTCCTATGTATCCGTCACCATTCCCTCTTAGGCTTAAACGACCATGGCCTCCTGGATTGCCTTCGTTCCATGGTTAGCTTCATGTCATCTTAGAATGAAAAATATTCACAATTTATTTATTTTTTCTAGCACGTAATTTAGTTTCAATTTCCTAAGCTAATTACATTTCAAATGTTATTTCATTTATGCATCAAAGTTTTCTTTACTTGAAATGCTTGCAGGCATGAAAGATGATGATTTTGGCATGAGTTCTCCTTTGATGTGGCTCCGAGACACGGATAGAGGGCTTCAATCTCTTAATTATCAAGGGATTGGGGTTAATCCTTGGATGCAGCCAAGGTTTGATCCCGCCATGCTGAATATGCAAACCGATATGTATCAAGCTGTGGCTGCTGCTGCACTTCAGGACATGAGGACTGTAGTAGATCCTTCCAAACAGCTTCCTGGTTCCTTGCTTCAATTTCAGCAACCACCGAACTTCCCGAACAGGACCGCTGCTTTAATGCAGGCTCAGATGTTGCAACAGTCGCAACCTCAACAGGCTTTTCAAAATAATAATCAGGAGAATCAAAATCTGTCGCAATCTCAGCCACAAGCTCAGACTAATCCTCAACAGCATCCACAGCATCAGCATTCATTCAATAATCAACTCCATCATCATAGCCAGCAGCAACAACAAACTCAACAGCAAGTGGTGGATAATAATCAGCAGATTTCTGGTTCGGTCTCTACAATGTCTCAGTTTGTTTCAGCGACTCAACCTCAATCACCACCACCCATGCAAGCTCTCTCTTCTCTATGCCATCAGCAGAGTTTTTCTGATTCAAATGTGAACTCTTCAACTACTATTGTTTCTCCTTTGCACAGTATCATGGGTTCATCGTTTCCGCATGATGAATCATCCCTCCTTATGAGTCTTCCAAGAACAAGCTCTTGGGTTCCTGTTCAAAATTCAACTGGTTGGCCATCCAAACGCATTGCAGTGGATCCACTCCTCTCTTCGGGAGCATCTCAATGTATTCTGCCTCAGGTGGAGCAGCTAGGGCAGGCACGGAATTCGATGTCTCAAAATGCTATTACATTGCCACCATTTCCTGGTAGGGAGTGCTCAATAGACCAAGAAGGGAGCAATGATCCGCAAAGTAATCTTTTATTCGGTGTCAATATAGATCCCTCATCTCTTCTACTGCATAATGGGATGTCGAACTTTAAGGGGATCAGTGGCAACAACAATGATTCCTCAACCATGTCCTACCATCAATCTTCTAGTTACATGAACACCGCAGGCGCTGATTCTTCGTTGAATCATGGAGTAACGCCTAGTATTGGTGAATCTGGTTTCTTGCATACCCAGGAAAACGGGGAGCAAGGAAACAACCCACTGAACAAGACCTTTGTGAAGGTGAATTTTCCTCGTGGAATTATTATCATCTCTCAAATCAGAACTTGATCATCATTCACCACTTCTTACATTTTATTTGGTACGTTTCTTGTTGCAGGTTTATAAATCAGGGTCCTTCGGAAGATCGTTGGATATCACTAAATTCAGCAGCTACAATGAGCTGCGTAGTGAGCTCGCCCGAATGTTCGGACTGGAAGGCGAGTTGGAGGACCCTGTGAGATCAGGCTGGCAGCTTGTATTCGTTGACCGAGAGAATGATGTTCTTCTCCTCGGTGATGGCCCTTGGCCGTAAGCATCCCATATTCTACTTTCTTCCTTTTTCTTTTTAATGCTAAATTGAAAACTAGATTATTGAATTCGTGAATAGTGTATGGTGCATCACATGCGATCTCTCTTATGACAGGGAATTTGTGAATAGTGTATGGTGCATCAAGATACTTTCGCCTGAGGAAGTGCAGCAAATGGGCAACACTGGCCTCGGGCTTTTGAACTCGGTTCCAATTCAAAGGCTCTCAAATAGCATTTGTGATGACTATGTGAGCCGTCAAGATTCAAGAAATCTAAGCAGCGGGATAACAACCGTGGGATCTCTAGACTACTAAAAGATGTGACTGCTAATAGTCTGCATTTTTTTATGGAAAGTGTTATCTAAATGTAGTTTATCTTATATAATATAGCCTTTTATTTTTATTTACATGTTTTTCATGCTAGGACTATTCATAAACTAATACTGTAACTATATGGTATCTTGTCATTGTGCTAGCTACAATTATATACAATACTTAATCCGTTAGGAAATCAATGTGTGAAGTTTAAGACATTTAGTGCTCTCTAGAGTTCAACTCATACCAAACTTCATTACTTTTAGTCTTGCTTTTGGCTCAAAATCTTTGGGATGCATGAATTTACTAATGGAGTACATTGAACAACTTTGACCTTTGATGTGTCATGATTGAATTGATTGTTTGGCAAAATCTGTATCATGTGCATGAAAATAAATGGCCAGTTGATATTTCAGATGATGTTGGACTTATGGACCTTATAATGATGGGTAGAAGTGTAGAAACCATTTGGTGAAAAAGAGATGTGACTGTTTGAACATGAAGAGGACACCAAATGCATGTGATGTGTCTCATTCTCCCTTTCTATTTAATGTGAAAGTGGTCCTCTTTTGTTGTTTGTTGGTTTTGGCCATGCCACCCTTTTTCACCATTGATGCAATGCTTTTGCTTCATGAATGGTAAAGTGAAAGCTGTACATTTGTCCATTTCCATCTTGTTTGGTCATACTTGCTTCATGCCCTCGTGTCCAAAGTATTTGGAATTTGTAAAAACATCAAAGTGCATTGACTCCTTTGTCTAAGTTGACGTGGAAAGGAAAACCTAATTAGTAAGTAGATAAGAAAACTCAATGTTATCCTTAAGCCACAAGGCACTTAATATAACAGTCTTTTGGTTTGAAATCTTTTTATGAACTTAAGTCATAACTATTTGTTCTTTTTTGAGAGTTGAGCCACGGAAATAGTTATTTATAGACTGAATTAGGTAGTCCACAGAATACTACTTAAGTCATGAGGCTCTGCTACCTAATGAACTTGTCTTTTGCGTTAATATATCCTTATTGACTTAAGTCATAACCTCAAAGGCTGTAGGTGGCAAGGTTACAAGTTAGTGTGAAGTGAACTAATTATGTTTGAATCTTTGGGGAGGGGAGGCATACCACTTATCTGTCAGATGAAATTATACACAGTCTATGATAGGAGAATTTGAATGATTGGGGGAAGGAACACCACTCATCTCAATTATTCTTATCATATAGGGTAATATGGATCCTTCTGGTTCATGTAATGATATGTTTCTAATCTTAGCATTTTCCACTGAAATTTGTATTACACATTTAAAGAATGTAAGGAAGAGGGTGGTAGAAAGAGTGTAATTGAGGTGACTTGTTTAGTTGTGACACTAGCTAGCATTCCAAGTGGGAATATGTGATTAAAGAAGTTGGAGTTGAGTATAGGTTTGTGCAATTTACTTTGATGCATGTTATGTGGGGCTGCCTTATTTGTTGGGGGCTTTTTTCAAGGTATGGAATGGTGACAAGGTAGAGCACTATCTATCTACAAAATAACAATAACCCCACTTTATACATATTTTTTAGGTGTTGATTCTTCTACTTGCTTTCTTTCTATCACTTTATTTCTTGGGACTGACTCTACTCTCTGGTTTTCATCTATCACCCACAATATGACCAAAAAGATAGTGATTGTAATAAACTTATTTAGCACGTGCATGGATCTTATGACTTCTTGTTTGTGGAAGTTGTATTTGTATCTACATTCATTTTGTCATATAGTTAAGTTAATACATGCATGCGCCTCTTAAAAAACCTTATATCCTTAAAGTATGTTCAATTGTTATACTAATCATTTAAAAAAGTTTCAAGTTGTTTTTGGATGTAAATATGCATTGGGGGGAGGGGATTATCCCATGTAGATAAAATTTTAGAGTAGATGGACTTTTTAATCATTGAAAATTATCAATTACTCGTAATGTATGCAGAAACTTGCGTACTACGTTTGCCATCTAAAAATTGCTAGTGACACAATTTGTTGTTTGCCTGTCTTCCATTTTTATGTAATTTTTTAATATACATGATAAATTAATGTGATGGTA
The DNA here is from genome assembly GCF_003473485.1 of Medicago truncatula. Lineage (NCBI taxonomy): Eukaryota > Viridiplantae > Streptophyta > Magnoliopsida > Fabales > Fabaceae > Medicago > Medicago truncatula. Next base: position 5,959,996 of record NC_053043.1, on the reverse strand, counting down.
GTTATTTGTGTAAACTCTATTGTTAAGATGGTGATTTAATTTGTTTATACAAAAAGTTGGTGATTTTATCATTTTCTCAAAATTTAAACCACAATTTTAAAGGTTATATGTTCATTTTGATGCAGCAAAAAATTATTTAAGTTAATATAATATGTCTTTCATTGATTTTGATGGAATAATAACTAAATTGCCGACAATTTTCAATTTAAGGAATTAAATTGTTATATCATAAATTTGATATGCTAAATTGATTGGCCCTTACCGTTTCAAGGGGTATATACTCAAACTTAGTTGCATTTTTCTAGCAATTAGAGGGTGCCTAAAGAGTAACTCTGACTTTTTTTTGTATGACTTTGGGTCAAATAGAATAGGAATAGGCCCAAAATGATATGGTGAAATCCAATAACTACGAAAACGATTAGGATTAGGGTTTATCAGCGGCAGCAACAAACATTTCACACTTCGTTGGAACTCACTGCCTCTTGGAACAATGGTGATTTTTCTCATTCCCCCTCTTTTCTAATTTCTCAATTGTTTTTGTTTTTGTTTTTGTATTTCTTCTTCAATTTTCGAATATTACATTCTATTTATACGTTTCTTCTTTGTTAATTGGATTCAGTTATAATTTCGTTTATAAGAATGTTAAACTTGTTATAAACTCTATTTTTTCTGTGATTTTATGTTGAATTATTAGATGTTAAGAAGCTAATTCAAGTTAGGTTTTACAAATAAGCTAGTCAATGTGTAGCACTTGATTAATTGATTTGTTAAGAGGGTCATAATTTAATCATGATAAAGAGATAAATACTCATGTTAGATTTAGGACCTGTTTGGATTGGCTTATTTTTGAGCTCATGAAAAATAGCTTATGCAAATAAATAAGCTTTTATGCAAATAAATAACCTGTTTGGATTGGCTTATTTTTGAGCTCATGAAAAATAGCTTATGCAAATAAATAAGCTTTTATGTTTATTCTTAAGTTCTCATCTCACTAACAAAAATTGTATCTTCATAAGATGTTTTTTCATTAACTACTTTGACAAGCTTATGAGTAATACACTAATGCTTGTTTATTTGCATAAGTTGTTTTGCATTAGCTCAAAAATAAGTCGATTCAAACAGGTCTTAGAATTTTAGGAATTAATTTGATGTACTTTTAAGAATCTAAACTGTAAAGAGATCAGTGTTTTCAATTATAACAAAGATACTATTTGCGTTGTGATATTTTATGAATTTGCATTTGTGTAATCATTATTTTTATCATGTCATTGGTTTTCAGCTTTTCATTAGAAATAACGTAAGCCCCGAGTGGCTTATAGCTTAATATAAAATCATTTTGACTTTATTTTATATTTTGTTATAGAAATAACGTATGCATAAGAACTTATATAATAAACGCTTGTGCTATAACCATTAAATTAAGCTGTTTATCCAAATTTTTGTTTGTTATTGTTGAAGCATGTTTGCTGATGTATTACTATGTCTATTTGTGTTGATTGTTCTGACCATGTATATGTTGTTGTACACAGCCTAAGCAAATCAACGAGATTAAGGATTTCCTTCTCACTGCCAGAAGGAAGGATGCGAGGTCAGTGAGAATCAAGAGGAGTAAGGATGTGGTTAAGTTCAAGGTCAGGTGTTCCAAGTACCTCTACACACTGTCCGTGTTTGACGTTGAGAAAGCTGACAAATTAAAGCAATCACTTCCTCCAGGTCTGTAGTTGGACTTATATTTTGAGATTTTATATTTATTTAGCCTAGGATGCCATCAGTTCAACTAGTTCAGTTGTCTATATTTAGGCCCTATTTGTACTTTGTATCAACAATTTAATTTGTAGTTTACTGCTTAAGCACTTATCATCATGTGTGCTTATGTATAAGCTGTTTGCCTGTTTCTATAATAGAAGATAGAATAGTTAAATTGTTTGCGTTGAAGCTATAATTTGTTATCTCAAGTTATCTTGGAGAACTTATAAAATCAAGCTGAAAACAGTTTATGAACACGTCATAAGCTGTTTGTTATCTTGGAGAACATATAAAAACAAGCTGAAAACAGTTTATGAACATGTCATAAGCTGTTTTCATAAGTTCTTCCAAACAGTCTCACAAGTGTTTATGCCTAGATAAGTTCAAATAAGTCAATTCAATCTGCCCCTTTTGCTAATAGTAACCAAATATTGTAACATGAGAAAGTTAACATTAGCACTGGTTATATGTTTCTTTTATGTGTCTTCCTTTTTGAAAATTCAAATGGTTTAATGTATGCCTTTCTTTAATCATATCAATTTGTGCTATATGTAATCTTGTTGTTTTGTGTGTCACGACTTACAATGCTCTTGATGTTTTCAGGTTTGAGTGTTCAAGACCTTTAGAGGTATTGGATGAGAAATCAAGGAGAGGTGTTTGTTTCATTCCTGTGATATTTGTTTCTCTGTAGTTGAAGATTTGAATTTTTGTGAGTTGATCTTGTAACTTGAGATTGTAGCCAGGAAATGGTTTTTGTAATGAATGAAAGATTTGTATGTCTGATGGAATATTTTAGTGCTATGGGATTAATAAACGTGAAATTATCTTCTCTGTTTTATTTTTACTTAGTTTCTGAGATAAGTTTTGGAATTTGAATGATGAACACAATAGCTACTAATAATTGGCTAGTTCTTTTCTAAATAGCAGATTTTCAAACACTAATTTATTTAAATTGGCACATTAGGTAAGGGATAATGCACAATTTCTGCAGGGGCCGGGGTACAAACCCCGGACACCCCACTTATTCATCTTAAAGGTGAATTTCTTTAGCCACTAGGCTACTTGATAAAAAAAAAAAAAGACATTTTTAGTTACAGCTTTGAGTAATCGAATCTAGAGAGATAAAGGCTTCTCTATAGGTGGTTTGTCCTCGGACCAATTCTCTCAATCTTTTGTACATGATACATCTGCTGCATTCTGCATAAGTAAAGTTTGAGGCAATGGATTTTTAAATTATAGAAACAAATGAACAAGTAGGTGCTGAGGAAATCGTATGAGATTGAACTATGCTATTTGCTTGTTATGCAAGGGTGGCGGTAATGATGTTTGAGAATGTGAGTACAACGTTACTTGTGGGGAGTTCAATTGAAGTTAGAGCAAAGCCTTGAATGAAATGGTCTGACATAGGAATCCTTAGCATTTTGCGAATCAAACCTGAGAAAAATTAATTACTTAATGTGACTATACCGGGAGAGATCAATCTGTAAAATGAATTTCAATCATCAATATTCATCATGAAAAATTCACTTGGTGTAAGCTACACACGTGTGCATGGTATTAAACCAACAGAAAAACCATTTCAATACCACACCCGTTTGTGGTTATGTCACTTTAGACCCCAAAATAAAACATAACCAACTTTTTCACAAAACTAATTTAGTTGTCAACCAAGTTCAATCTAGTTCCAAATCAACAAATTTCATTGTTATTGTACAATGCATCTTGTAAATGTGGAAGTGTTGGTAGAACATGGTTATTAAAATTGCAAGTTAACGTGTGGAATCATACAACTATACAAGTCTAGATACTGATTTTGAATTTCAGAGAGAACTCAAATGAAACCGAGTTTACTCAAATGGATTTGCAGTGAATTTGGTAAATTCAGATAAACTAATTTTACGAGTACTAAAAGTCAAATACTCCCTCCGTCCGAAATTGTATGACGTTTTGGACATTTCTTATTTTGCATTGGTATTGTAAAGCGACATATAATTTAGAATAAATTTTTTTCCCAAAAACAACATACAATTTAGGACAGAGGAAGTAGTATATTAAAAAGACTAAAAAATAAACATAATAATATTACTTAATAAATTAGTTCTTTTCGAATTTCACAAAGAAAAAAATATTAAGCAAGGTAAATATACTTACCCACAAAAGGATACTGCAATTCAGTTATACGAATATTGGCACTACCACACGTTAAAAAAATTGAACTAATATTGCAGGGCTCTCTTTTCGAGAACCCTTCCAAAAATAAGCGTATACCGCTTAAAGTGACACGCACACGGTATTCTTTAGTAAAAGGCGAAAGAATAGTTCGCTTTGTGCTTATCACACGGTTCCGTGATTTATTTTCTGTGTATCTCTTTCAATTTATAGCACTAGCACCTTACATTACCTGCTATACTAGTCGATGTGGGATTCGCTCACATAACATAACGCCTAAATCTTGACACTTCTCTTTTTCACCTTTCTTTTGTACCTCCACCATCAAAACATGTTCTCTTTCATTCACTAATCCACTCTTTATGACTAATATTTATTCATTCTTTCATTCATTTCTAATCATAAATTTCATCTTGACAAAGTAATTAACTGTATTTACAAGTGAAAAATAACTTAGCAGAGGAGTACATAGTTCAAAACTTGAAATCTTTAGCAGTAGTTTCAATTCTGCATTATCTGTCTTTCTATGTTCCCTTTCCCATTTTCTAACATCTGATGGTGAGAAATATAGTTAACATCAACAACATTGTCACCACTAACATACACTACTTTGAAAATATCATACTTCATATCGATCGCAAATTTTTCTAGATAAGGCATCATCCATTTCCTATGGTCAGAATTAAGTATCCATGAGTAACAAAAATGAAGAGATTTCCACACATGAATGCACACAACTATTGGTCTGCTTTGTCCTTTCAAGCAAAGACCTGAAGTCATGCCTTCCATTTTCGCAAAGCGTGACCTGAAAAGAGCTAACACGGCGTAGGAAAGGTCATTAAGATCATCTCTACTATTCGTGCCGGCTGAGTTAATAGATAATATGTCTCCAGTTGAGAATTTTGCAGTTGATGAGCCATCTCTTGATTCTCCAGCATATGCTTCAAGGAAGCTATGTTCAATTAATTTAGCCATGGTTGATACCTTGGTTAACATTGATTTCTGTAAATTACACAAAAAGTTGTTATATTAGGATAAATTAAAATGAAGGGAAATAATTGATTTTGTATGCTTAAATAACACAAATCAGTAGAAAAGATGCATAAAAAACATCTGAAAGGAAAATAATTTTATCTTACAAGAGTTAAAGTTAGAAGCTCTTTTTCCTTAGTGGATTGCTTCTGCCATGCTCCATACCATATGATCTGATTACATGAAGCAAATATTCAGCTCAATGAATAATTAGACAAATGAAATGAAAGTGAACAAGGACAACAACGCGTGTTTGTTCCTACGCCAACGAAAAATGATTTTAGTTAAAAGTGAGTTGAACAATAAATAAGTTTGTGTGTAAAGCTCACGTTTTCGAGGCAAAAGCTACAATTTTTAACTTCAAGTTAGGATAATTTCTAATCAAGAAACTCCAAACATACCAAAATCATTTTTTAGTCTTCAGAATCACTTTTAACTCTCCCAAAATTGAATCCAAACATGAACTACCATGGAGCAATGGCATCTGAAGTTGTCATTTGCTGAAGGATAAAACTTGCCAGCAAACTAAACTTTTGATGAACATGAGTTTGTGAGTCCAAATAAAGATGATATTATATGATCAGTTTGGTGTAAACAATCTTTCACAATGGAAGAAATGGATTTCACAAACTATATTCAGCAAAGTTTCAAACAAAAGGGACATATATACACACCTTAGAATTGAGACAATTAGTATTAAATAAATAAATTAGTTAACTTGAATTTAAATTTGGAAATCAGAGAAAGAAAGAAAGAAAGAAGTTACCATATTTCCATGGATGCTTCTAAATATAGAGCTTTGAACACAACCAAGGGTTTCAGTAGTTAAGGAGAATTGTTTGAGACCATGAACAAGATCATCTATAATCACAATTGTTGGCTTGAAAACAAAGAAACTTATTTCCAAATTCTTGTTGTTAAAAGCCACAGAACATGCCATATCCTTTTGTTTGTATATTCTTAATCTTTCAAAGGTCTTTTATTTCCTACTACTTTACTTCTACTAATATATATATTAATGCTATTTATTCATTTGAGAGTGTTCAAATAGGAGAAGAAGACCATAAGACACGCAAAACTCGACTCTTCCATAAGGTTGCTTTCTAGAACGGTTCCAAATTTTGACTATTGTGTAAAGGAATTCAATTCCACTGTTGTTTGTTTCATTGTCTTGTTTTTGTTTTTGTAAACCACAGATATAATAATATACAAAATGAATAAAGACTTGGAAATGGAACGTGCATTGACTACTTCAAACTTCATGCTCACGGCAATTGTAACAAAAACCAAAAAGCAAATAAATATTCTACCTATGACTATGATTCTATGAAAATCCTCGTTGGTATATATTTTTTATCAGTTTCTCGAAGAAAATATGTTAGTATTCAATTTACTTGAACAGTTTGAAATTAAAATAAATAAACATTTCAATTTGGTAGCACGCATTAGTATTAAGCAAAATGTAGGTCAATGATTGATTATTATTCATATATGTCAAGGGAATTTTTTTTTATCAAATTCAAGATGATTTGTGTTTGGACGAGATAATTTGAGTCTTCTAAAGTTTGAACCCAATCTTGATTATACGGTTAAAACCGAGACATCATACTAGACTCAGAAAAATCGATTCTCCAATTACTCATGAATCCTCATTTTACTTTTTATTTTTTCCGGTGAAATTCCACGTCTTTCTCCTCCAAACCCTCCTTCCCAAATAAACCGTCAAACGTCAAAAACTCGCTTACTCTGATATTCTTTAATCAACAATCGAATATAAATCAAGTAACATTGAATGCAATAAGGTTTAGAATACAACAGCATAACTTTAGCAGCAGCAACATAGAGTGGGGCTAAAAATAATAACAATCAAATGTTCAGTCGACCATTTATTGTTTATAACAATCACTACACGCTTGAAGATTACATTTCTTATTAGAAAAAAGAAAAGAAAAAGATTACATCTCTAATTAGGATATTGGTGGGGGCACAAAGTGACTCTGCAAAAGATTCTTAGGATACACTGGATTTTTTTGAGATCTTAAAACTCATGCTCAACTTGTTCTCCAATTTTACAAAAAATTTGTTCTACTACAGCTTTCAAGAGTTTAACCATAAAAATCAAGATTTCCTCACTATAATATAACAAGTTATCAGTGTCACGTTTACAAATGCCGCCTTCTAGCAAAACTGTTGGTTCCGAGGTTTGCTTTAGAAACTGTGGATCCTTGAAAACATTATGGCTCCAATGAATCTAAATAAGATCAACTGTATATGGTATATAGATTGTCACATGCTTTACCCTGCAAGGGGAAAATAATACAGATTAAGATTTAATGTTGTTATATTCATCGGAAGTCAAGATCACTACTAATCATGAGAAGGGGAGGATAAAAAGCATTACATTATTGTTTGTCAGTATTAAATAAAATTTATGGCCAAGGTACAAATAAGGGTATGCCTCAAGTACAAAAAAAGGTGTGCTGTTTTAGGAGGCAAAAGCTAGAATGAAGATTACTTCATAATGGTTAGGAACCACATAAATACTGGGCCAATGAAAGTGTAGTGTCACTTATTTACACTCCACCCCGCAAATTTTATCAAACTTCAATTTTATAAGAATGATTCATACTATCCTAAGTGATTTTCCACTAACCAAGCAACTTTTCAACTAACCAAACAAAAAAGTGAAAAATTATCTTTCATCCGACTCAGTTTTCTACTCACCCAACTTCACACCAACTCACTATTTATCTCGACATACAAACACACCCTAAATGTCAATCACTACACAATTTATTAATGCACATTTTACAAAACACCCAATTTCATACCTACTCACGATTTATCTCCACATAAAGACACACCCTAAATGTCAATCACTACGCAATTTATTAATGCACATTTTACAAAATCAGGAAGAAAAAAATTAAATAATATTATATCAAGAAAAAATGAGACATGGACATGAATGCATGCCGCTGATTAGAATGAGGGATCCATATTCTACTTCTTTATGTACCGCTCTTGAAAAAAATGATGATTTGGGTCTAGAGGGATTACCTCACCTTACTATAAGTTTATGGGGACTCGCAAACCATCATGAGAAAGCTGCACCGGAATTCCTTCCCTATGCACATTCATAGAAGAGTCAACTCTCATTTTCTAAAATACATAACATACCAGAGGAGTACAATGATAAATATTACATCTACATGATCATGCTACTATCAGATTGTTGGGTCAATTATTACTAAATGTATTAGCAACAGTCAATATTTAACTTATTTACAAATGGATACCTTCTGGACCACTCTTTCAAAAACTCATTGTCCTTGTGGTGATCAAACTCATGAGTCATTCCAATCAAAAGGGTTTGCTTTGGACACAACCTCTTCACAATTTCAAGAGTCTGTAAAATGACCAATTAATAATATTTTACCTCCAGTGAGATAGTGTAACATTCAATTTGCAAAATTGAAAACAAACCTGTGGAAAACAAAGATGAACATTATGCGATCCAGTCTGTAGTGACATAAAAAAAAGAGAGAAACTATTAGATAACTATACCTGTTAATTAGTTTAAATGGTTGGTTATAGAATCATAGATGATAGGATATATAAACAATAGGGAGAGAAATAAAAATATAAGCTTGTTTTTGGTTTAGGGAGTAAGAGCCTGGGTTCCTCGAACATCTGGAACCAGAAGTTTAGAGTCCTCTGCAATATCTTTGTCTCTTGCTCCTCATTTATGATCTTGTATTCCATTGATATTTATATATAGGACCAAAGGCAGATATTTTCTATCAACGAACACAATTTCCTTTCTATATTCCATTACGCATTTATGATAATGGTTAATACTCCAATAATTAATTGGGTTCTATTAGAATCATTTATCAATGAGAAAGTAAGGAAATAAGAAAACTAAAACACAGAATTGACAACTGTGTATCAGAAAATTCTCAATAAAGTAACTTGACTTTTCTATCGGGGGGTTAGGGTTTTTATTATTTTGAAGTTGAAGCCGATATCCCTAAATTTTTTAAAGCATCTAGGTCCAGCACAAATGCATACTGAGTAATCATCTAATGGCCTTCTCCAGTCATGTTATTGAACAAGTAACAAAGAACAGACGTTCCTCTTGTATGAGAAAAATGAAATATGGTTCAGAAAATTTACTTCTGCAAAGAGACACTATAGTCTATCAGGTTTGACAAAATGATATATATTTTCATTTTATATTTTTCCTATTTTCAAATGGTTGCGCTAGACACAATCAAAATAACTCTCTGATATTCCACTAAACAAAATAACACATAGTTGAATCAAATCTAGCTGTAAGAAACAACAGGGAAGTAAGAAGCAGTTTATCACAAAGCAAGTAAGCAAAATCCCGTCCTTAAGAGAGAGTGACATTAATTAAGTAAGAATCTGAGAAGAACAACTTACCAGAAATAAAGCATGCTGAGAACCTAACCCCATATAATGAATATCTAAATGTTTGTGGACAATAGAATATCTAAAAATATTTGCATTTTATGCCCAAAAAAAATTGACAACAGAACTACTGACCCTGTATAATGAATCCAATATTAAAAGATCCAACTGTCCAGCTCCACTTTTCGAAATGACTGTAAAAAGGAAATTTATTGCTAAATATTAGATATAAAAAATCATAAATCAAATGAGGATATGTAAGAAAGCCCCGTAAATGATGAAACAAATAGATAAGTTATGTCATAGCACACTCGTAGTCCATTTTTGGGAGATGGAACTGAAGAAATGCATATGTCCAAGCATGAAGGTATTTCAAATCATACCATATTCTGTACTCGCGGGAATCCGTGAAACATCAGATATATAAGCCACCCTACTTTTCTCACCAAAAAGAAATCCCAAACAGATGTAATCCTCTCCATGCATTACCTACATCCACAAAACACAGTAAAGTCCTCGTATAAAAGGAGTAAAGGATTCTTAATATAAGGAAAAAGATAGTGCAATTAACTGGTAAAGGAGTGAATTTCAATCCTGATGCAAAAAATGGCTGATTGCAGTCATCAGTGATAATGTTCCAGGCCATCTGAGCAACCCTTCGTATTTCTTGTCCTTCCTTGCGTTGTTTCTGAACCAAATATGGAAACTTCTCTTCTATGCTGTTGCAAAGTTTTAAAACATGGATTCAACTACTTGAGAAGATAGGATAGCCCATACAATCAAAGAAAAGGTGCATCATAATTCATGCTGAGATAGGAGTCACATTGTAATCTATGGGTTAAGGGATCAACATGTATGCTCAAAATATAACTGGCCTTAAATTTGATTTTTTGGACAAGTTTTGGTTTGGCTTTTGTTTTTACTGGTTTCAATTAGTTATTGTTACTGGTTGTGCTTACTGCTTTAGATTTGGGACTTGGTATTGAATTTTTCTAGTATGGCGTACACTCTTTCAATTAATGAACTTTTCATTTGGCTTATAAAAAAAACAAGTCACATTTTAATCAAAACAATTTAACCAAATATACAAGCATCTGAGTTCGGTGATTGGGAAGTGCACACAGCACAGTGGTTTCATCTCAAATATTAATATAGGTCCAAAACTGCACATAATTATCCTGGGATATCAACAGAATTATATTATCTATATTAAAGAATAAAAAATATAGAGCAACATTGGTCAATAAGGTACCTTTTAACAGATTGACTATCACAGTAAGTGATTCAACTTGCTGAACTTTATTGTTAAAGATGCATAATGGGGTAATTAACCACAAAAAACTTCAACAAAAATCCATGCGCTTATCTATATCTTTTAAGAGCATTTATCTAGGGTGCAAATGATCTATACCGGAACTTTTAGTTTAAGTAAGTGAGATAACTAATATTAACGATAGTGGTTCTGTTACTATTTCTGAGACTATTTGATAGTTAGGTTACTTTATAATGTCTTAGATCTTAAGATACATTTATGTAGGTTTCGAAAATAGAGGGAAGTTGCATGTAATTTAACTATTTAAGATAATTAAATATCAAAACACACAACGGTCACTAGAGGTACCTATCCATTGAATGCTGGCTCAGGTAGATGGGGGTGGGATCAATATCATTTGTTGGACTAAAAGGCTGCACAGCACGTACGTCATCCAATCCAAGGACTGCATCAGCATGTTCATGAGTCAAAATAATCTGCAACTCAACCAAATAACTAGTTTTTATTCTCAAAGACTGAAAATTTCTGGTCAATTCAAATTTCAAGGAACATACCGTAGACAAAAGGAAGAAAAACTAGGCTAAAAACAAATTGTAGTCAATCCATGTTCTTGAATATCATGTTTCATGTCAGTAGCAATTCAATTCTTAATGACTTATGATTCATTTTTATGCTGTTTTTCCTAAAATGAATTTTTTCCCAGGAGCTGGGAGGATGTAAGATTTTATGTGCAGCTGTGAAGAATTTTAATGTGCCTGTACAGAACAGAACAGCGCCATAGAATCAGATTACAAAATGAACCGATGGCAACTACAAATTTTAAGGGGCTCTGCTCTGGTTATTGACATCAGCATGTAACATAGCTTCAATTTCTGATTTTGTTAATTAGTGATGGACTGGTGGTACAATTTATTGCTTTGTCTACTCACCTTACCAGTTTTATCACCAATACAGAAATGACAACATTTCTAAGTGTTTCCTCAAGAAATATTTTGATGTTATAGCCATGGCCCTTTTCTTTCTCTTCATGGCATACCCTAGATACCTTTACCAGCATAAATCTGAAATTGAAATATACCTTAAAAATCAGATGCTCTGCGACGGGCTAACTCTTACGAAGCATCTTTCCTAGATTATATAACTAAACTTTATAGACATGACATGACCCTGGATTTCACCCTGCCCGTTAATAATCCTTCATCTTTTGACTTGTTGGACTCATTTGAAGACTTTGTCCTAATAATAATGTTGTATATTTTACAGATCCTAATAGTCATTTATCTATTTTTATGAAAAGTTGCTCGTGGGACTCCCGTGTCAAAAGGAGAGAGAGTGCTTACACAGGCCAGTCACTAAATCAAGCTTCAATACAATAATGTTCGTTTTTGTGTAACTACCATTTACATATCAATATGCACAGATCACTAAATCAAGCTTCAATACAATAATGCAGTTCAATCTACAATGAAAATTCAACACAAAAACGTTGACAGAATTAACTCACAGAATCGATTTTTGGAATCCGATGATGAACAAACCATCGAAGCACAGTCTCCCTAAACGTCTTGCCAACATCAATCAATATATAATTATGATTACTACCGCTTCCACAATAATCAATCAACATCGAAGTATTACACCTACAAATCCACAGAACGAACATCACATCAAGAAAACGATGAATCACAATCATCAATGTCGAATGTATTGAAACCTGAAAGAGAGTACCTGTAATTAGGGTTTTTCTCCGGCGGGATTGACAATGACTGAGCGCAAACGGAACAAGGAGGATCAGAGGGATTGATGAGACACAGTACATTGGGAACCATGCTTGAACAGCCGGTTCCGAGAAAGATCAACGCCGATTCGGAGGGAGGAGTTCCGTCGTCGGTGCCGTTGGATGTGGCCATGGCGTCGCCGTAGATCCAGAAGAGAGGAGAGAGAGGAAAATGAGATTCGAAAGAAGAAGGAAGGTGGAAAATATATTTTCTATTTTTTTTATTGTACGTAGAAGATTCGAACCCCGCCAAAATCAACGGTTTTTTCGTGATTATGCACCAAACAAATACTTTACTTCCTAATCTGTAAAGCACGAACACGGACACGACACAGTTATAGACACACCGACACAGTTAATAATTTTAAAAATTACATAATTATGTGTAATTATAAGTGTCGTGTCGGTGTTTGACACGACACGTGTCAGACATCGAGACACGTCTAATTTAAGAAGTGTTCGTGTTTCATAACTCCTAATTCTTGTTTATTATGAAAGCAAAGATTCAATTTGATCCGATAATTTTCTTGGCGATCCAATTTAGTAAAGTGAAAATATAAATATTGGACATTAGACAAAAATCCAAAACAAATACTCAAGAACATAAACTGTCTCGTTAAAAATCTGACTAGAAAAATCCAATAAGATATAAAACTTTGTTGAAGTAAAAAAGAGTGTAGATCATACAAAAGTTCAACCACTTGCAAAACAAAAACAATAATCAAGGAAGCCTTAACCTATTAAGCTTAAATAAATCTGAAACACAAGAATGAATAGAATCCCACAAACCAAAAATTAATATTCTTGAGTTTAAAGGAAGCAATCCTATTGGCATACCGATTGTCTTGTTTGAATATATGAGAAATAATTAAACTCATATTATTAGTTAACTGAAAATAACTATAATAGTAATTACAATTATAATAAAAGTTAGTATTTTGAAGAGAAAATAACATATGTTTATTATTTACAAATTTAGAGAACATAGAAGAAACCGTAACTAGGAAAAGAAATTGAAAATTGAGATTTGTAAAATAGTTAACGAAGACTTGTAGAAAGTTGATGAAATAACTAAGTTAATTAAAAAAAGTAAACTTAAAGGATTATAAGGAACAAATAAAAAAGTATATGACCAGAGTGAAGTCACAAAATAACTTTTGTTTTATTGATAAGAGCTCACGGTCCATCATTATTACATTTGAAATATGGGTCTCCGTGTTGTTATGTTTAGAAAGATTCAAACGACTGTCATCATTAATTTAGCTTAATTGATAGAGACATTGCATAATATATGCGGCGTTCGGGGTTTGAATCCCGAACAATAAAAAAAAGGAAGATTCACATAACACTGTTGTTGTAAAATACACACAAAAACCAACCTGCAATGTTGCTATCTATATATGGAATGTGCCAAGCCAAGTGGTACATATTATTCATTAGTAACTCAACATATATGATTATGTTTTGTTATTCCCAATGGCGGATCTTGAGTAAATCTTTTGAGGGTGCCAAAATTCCATGGAATATATATTAACCAGTTTTAAGAACTAACAATAAATAATAACTAATCTAGTGGCATAAATCCTTTATAAGCATCAAAAGATTGTGGGTTCAAATCCCATCAAAGTTGGTTTTTTTAATACAATTTTTAAAAGTAAAAGATAAAATATGTAAATAGAAGACTAGGTGTAACGCATGTATGTAAACCTCAACAGTTACAGCGGAATTTAAATCAGAGTGATCAAATATATACATGCCATGAGCAAATAAATCATATCCAAAAGATAAATCTCAAAACCCAAACATCGGGTAGTCATCAACAAAATAATAATCCAAACGAAAATATAAACAACCTAATCTAGACCGACACGACAAGCCTAGATCAGAGCCGACACCGATATCGGAGGAAGCTCCCGATATCCCAAGCAAAGACTCACCGAGACTACTCCTGCACAACGTCTACTCACCCATACAGGCAAGTAGGCGGTTAAAACCACTGGGGGTAAGCATTACATTATCATAATCCAGATAATAATCAAATGGAATAAATATCATGTACTTGAATAATAATAGTCATGCATAAATACTTATATCACAACTTGATAGTTCATATCCACATATATCAATCACATGAATAATTATCCAATCATAAATATTCATTCACAACATCAATCACAAACAATCATTATCAACTTTCATTCTTCTCCATTCATCACCAATCACATATTTCACATAGGACTCATGCTATGATATGCACTTATTGACACATAAATGCATGTGGTACCAAATCTCAACAAGGTCGTCACCTCCGATGGACAAGTCAACATCGCATGTAAGGCTCACCTCTGCCTTACAATAATCTCGAAGTAAAAGATTCATCCCTTTTACAGCAACAACGACTATGATGCATGGACATGTGTAAGGACTCGATAATGCGACAACAATTCACAATCTCAACCTCAATATATAGGACAACACCCAATTATATTGATTATCTCCACAACATTGCATTATCAAGAAAACATGCCCACACAAATAAATCATAGTATTCACCATCACACATCAACATGATTATCAATAATCAACAATGTCATTCAACATCAACTATACCGTATAGTTTCACCATTTCAAGCACTCTCATATTCCAAGTAAGCTAGCAAAATACATCTCATGATAAATATCACATCCCAATTACATATTTACATACTCAATTATTCACTCTAAATACTTCATTAAGCCCAATATCAAGTTTGGAAAAGTTTCACGGCTCATAGAAAAAGTTATGATAAGTTTTCACCAAAAATCCACATGACCCATGTGTAGTAATTTAATCATATCTCAAGTTCTAAAAATCATTTGGACGTCAAACCAAAACCAAAAGATAGCTAACATAATTGTCTACAACTTTCATGTTTACCAAAAAGTCCAAATCAAAATAGAAATATGCGAAAACGATGCAAGAGCGCGAAACAGGGGAAGCTGTCACTGGGCTGCTCGCCTCGCGAGTAATGTTACTCGCCATGGCGAGCAATTCCAGTGGCTACTCGCCACCAACTCGCCTCCAGATCGCCTCGCGAGGATGACAGTTTGCAGAAAATTCTGTTTTCGTGAAAAATCCATTTTCACCCCAAAATCCCAATTTTTGACCTCCCAATACCCAAATTGATTCCAAAGGTTTACCCAAATGTTTTTAGACATGAAAAGATACTCAAATCCATATACAAACTTGAATCAAACATCATTTTAAACAAAATCACCATTTGACCCATTTTCTCAAAACAACAACAACATCTCATTTTTCATCATCAATCCATAATTATGTATACCCAAGTCATAATTCACTCACAACAACATGGTTTGTCAACAACAACATCCATTGAAACTTGTTTCTCACCTCAATTCAACACAACTTATCACAAATCATTAATTAGGCAAAATTTCACAACTTGACATTTATACATACATTGAACCATGTAATTTCATCCACAAACATACCATAATCATCAATTCATGTATAAGCAACAGCAACATAACAAGAGCACGAATTTGACATGAATTGTTCATCAACCCATTTTCATACAACATGAGAAGATGTAAAATTTGAAATTGATTATGATGAAAACAAACCCCCTTACCTTAGATGATGTTTAATCTTAACTTAAGCTTCACTTTAGCTCCTAATTGCGTCAATCTTCAAGTTTCCCCCTTCCTCTAACCTTGTTCTTCCTTCACCTCTCACTTCTCTCTCTAACTTAGTGAAATGAAAAGGAATGAATGAATTTGCTCTCACAACCCTAATGTTATCTCCCCCTAGTGGGCTTAACTTAGTTTTAGTGGGCTTAACCCGTTTCTATTCAAACCACAATTCTAAAAAGTTTCTATACACTCAACGGTAATTACTAACAACGGTAAATTATAACCAACGGTCACTAAACGGTAAAAACTAATCACTACACTAGTAACTTAGTAAAATAAGGGTTCTCACTAATTATTAAAATAATTCTCATCAAAATTACCATTTTACCCTTACCCGTCAAATGACCAAAATACCCTTCTAATACGGTAATCCAATTAAATGCACCCAATGACAATTAAATACACACGAGCACAATTAATCACATACAATCACACAATAAAAGTAATTAAATAAAACTAGCTAAAAATCGGGCTGTTACACTAGGCACTGTTGAACCCGCAACCTTTCCCAATTTGTAGCATCCCTTACCACTGCAACAACCAAATTATTATTGATATTATACACCTAATGTAGTATATAAGGGAAATCTGGGGGATGCCATGGCACCTACCTGCCCCTTAGAAGATCCGCCATTGGTTATTCCTACAAAGCCCTCCTAGATATCCACCTACTAAACATGGCAAAACATTCTTCAGGTCGGAACTCTGGAGCTGTGTGTCCTCCACCCTGGAAATTTGATCAATCATTGATTGAGTAAATAACCCGGTAATGATTCTTTTTTGTTTTTTTTTTGTAGATAGACGAAATGATAAAGCCATTATAAACTCACACATATAAGTGGAGGTACCAGAGTTCGAACCCTGGTCATGACATCCGGCCTAACAATGACATTTTACCAGTTGAGTTAGGACTTCTGGATAACCGGTAATGATTCTTAGTGCATGATTTATAGATGATATGATTATATGAGAATCCATTTCATTAATGCTTTTAAAACAAACAGACAATAAGCTGAGCTGCTAAATCTTTTTAGACAATTGCTAAAAAAAAAAACTTTTTAGACAACAAAATTTATCATCTTAAATACATTGTCCATTGACCTAAAATTTTATATATTAATTTCAAAAGATAGAAAAACTGGAACAACAACCAAAAATTGATTATTGTTAAATTTTTAGGGAAACTCCAGTTATAAATCTTCAATAGACTAATCAAGTGAAATGTGTTTGTAAATTATAGTTGTAGCAATGAGGTACAAGTGGCTTGCCTTCACAGTTGCAAATGTCATTCCATTGGAGTAAGTCCTTGTATATCTATACTTGCACAAAATCAAAAACAAATATTAAGTTTTTTTTATGGACGAAATGATAATTATCATTGAAAATTTATATATATTGAAGAGTTAGGGTTAAAGCCCATATCACAATATTCAATCTAACAATTTTAACTTTTTTGTTAGTAGAGTGAAGAGTTCAAATAAACAAATATTAATTTAACTTGGTCATAAGTCGAGAATGGTTATTATATCGGAGATTCTACCTGTGCATTGAAAAATTAAATAAGTGTCTTGGTACAATTGTTTTTTAACCAATAAATTCTTGATCATTTTCTGAATCAAATTTTTTTAATCAAATTGTATACTCTTGCTTTAAGAAACACCATTTCGTAATTTATTTTTTTTGAATCAAATTGAAAAACTCTTGCTTTAAGAAACACCATTTCATAAAATAAAAAAATTGAATCAAATTTTAAAATCTTGCTTTAAGGAACACCATTTCATAAATTAAAGGAAAATATTTTTCTGTCCATAAGCGAAAAAGGGCAGCATATCATTCGGGACACTCTGGGAAAGTAATTTGTCGCGAGATATAACATTTTCCTATTCTATAACAACACATTTAATTGTTGGTTCGAAAACCAATTGTACCGAAACACATTGATTTTGTAAATATGAAATATTCTATTTTTTTTTTTTGTGATAAACTATTCTATTATTATACTCCATATATAATAATTAACTATAGTTATGTGAATACCCTGCAACTTGGTCGTCTGTATGCCACTGCCTCCAGTCATCAACAATGGAGTAATTTAAAGCTCTTATCCATGCTTGTGTATCCAAAAATGGAATGGATATGTCATGATCACCACTGTTAAAAAATATATCAAATATTATATATACTATAAGAAAATGAAAAAATGAACATAGAGAAAGACGATTGACCTGTAGATTAGTGAACGGTAGCCTTTATCACTAAGATTTACATGATAATCAAATATCCACTGTATAAGGTATATTGTCGGAACAACGACTCCATTTTCCAATGCTTCCCTGCAACACATGCAACCAAACTATTACGTCTATAAAAATCTAGCAAAGACTTCTTCATGCAAGATTGCAAGGATGTGATCGAGAAAAAATTATGAAAAACTACATACCTCGCGTATATGCAATGCAGAGCTTTGCGAACATTATCATTGTTGGCCCAATAATCACTAAGTAAATATGGGTAATTCTAAACAACCAAGGAAACAAACATCAAGTTAACAAAATGTTTTGAGGTTATTATATGTAAATGAGTGCATCAAATAAAAACTCTTACCTATTGTTTCTCTTTCATGTTAGCTTCATTTTTTTTTCTTCATACAAACTTTGATTAAGATGCTAGCCAATATGCAAATTTGTTTCATTCAAGACGGTGTATTTGAAAATTGCGTGCCCACTGGCGGAACCACGGGGTGGCAAGTGGGAGCCACGGCCACCCCATCTTAAAATAAAAAAAATATATTATACCCTAGAATTTTGTAGAATTAATTTGGCAGAATTATTAATGATATCTTAATAAACCCACTTTTTTGTCAGGTACACTTAACTTTGTTTTCTTTGCGAATTTTAATCATTTTTGTTCATATCATATTGTTAAATTAAGAAATAAGATGAGACCTGAATTTCTAGCATATAGCATGTTAGTTTATATTGAAAGGGGAATTAGTGCATGTATTAGTTCCGAGTCAATTTTAAGTCACTCGAAAAGAGTAAAGTGTAACTTTATGTATTTAATGATCGACTTTATATATTATGTAGTTTAAATTTTGAATGATTGGTTTTTGGTTTATTACAACTTAAATGTGTTGTATGCAATATGATTCATATGTTTTAGTTTATTTTGATAGCAGCCACCCCAAACTCTTTTGTCTGACTCCGCCACTGCGCGTGCCATTGCAAGTTAGTAAGATTGTGTATCCTCCGGATCAAGGTAGAGGTGTGTACATTAAGCTTACAACTCTCGTTAACCATATCAATCAAAAACTTGAAATCACTTTCAACTATAATAGGGGAAAAACCTTGTTCTCTAGCAATTTGCGAACATTCTCAAGATTTCTACATTAAGGAAATCACAAGTTCCAATCCTTTGAGTATATCCTTTCAACTAGCAACCGTCTGAATCCCAATATAGACCATCATGTCCTACATCATTCATTAAAACCTTGCAAGCTACATTAGATTTAACTTTTTATCTAATCCCTTTGAGGATGCTTCGAGTTGATATAAATAGTCTCATGCTGCCTCTGCCTTCCCGTCAAAAGAGAATGACCATGTCTATTGATCTCATATACTATATGAAGAATGACCTAGATATGATCATTTAAATGTTGCAAATCCTCATCAAAAATATATTTGTTTCTCCATCTCCAAAGGCACCAACATGCCACCATGAGAATAATTTGCACCACCTTATCCAAATTCACTAGAAAACTCACCATTCGCCTCCTTCTCTACCTTATCCAAACATTTTCTTCCCAAGATGTAGATCGTGAGCTTGGTGGTGCGACGAGGAGCTCCTACCTCTGCGCCACAGTCAATTTCCGTTGATGTAGGCTAATCTCCTTCCAGCAGCCGGTGCACCTCCACATTTTAACCATTCTCCGAGTGGTTCCTTAGAGCCTCGGACAGTTTGCAAGGGACATGGTTGTTTATGTCCGAGCCTAAAGTTTTTCAAGTGCACTTCCGACGAAAGTGGATTTTTCAGATCTATTTTTCGGACGAGGTCGGTAGTTACTATCTCTCCTAGATTTGTTTCGGCTTTGGGGTGGTTGTTCTAGATTTTGAGGTTGTTATTTCCGTTTGTCTTTCGTGTACAATGGTGTTTGTGTACTGTGTTGGCTATGCGTTTTTGGTGGTTCACTGTTTATGGTGAAGACCCTTACATTTACTTCACATGGAATGTTACCTATGGTACCATTTCACCTCATGATATCTCCCAACAAGCTATCCTTATTGACGATCATTACCCATGACCTAAAATCAACAACATCATTGCTTTTCACATGGCATGCTGTTCAACATAAGAAGAATTCTTAAAGAGATGGTAGTTACTTTGATATATAAAGTTATTCTGTTAATACAATTAATTAAAGTCAACGTAAATGATACGGTATCATGGATATCCATGATGTGAAATCATGATGGATATGTATCCTAAATTTTCTTTCGATGTGTATGCTAAATAATTCGATTGCTATTTATCATATAATGGATTTAGATTGGAAAGATGGATATACCCTTCTCATGCCCCTCTCATGATCACATTTGTAAATTCCTTTTAAGAAAGATTTTGGTCTCTTTCTCTTCATATTACTTTGTTCATTTTATTGTGAGATAGACGAAATTGCACTCACCAATTATGTAAATGTTTAGGAATATAAACATTATAAACATCTCATTACATTTGAAATATGAGTCTCCCTATTGCCATCTTTAGAAATCCACCAATTTTGTTGTTATTGTTGTAAAAGACACGCAAAAACCAACCTGACAATGTGGCTATGGAATGTGTCAAGTACAATTATAAACAAGAAAGTAAATACATGTAGTAATAATTCATAAACAAGAAAGTAACTCCTCATCAACAAGAATAAAAACTGAAATAAACTAATGAGGAGTTAAGGTAATATAATTAATTACCAACTCCCTCTTATTTCAGGAAATAAATAATGCTCAATAATCTGCATTTATGTGACATATATTTCCACACTTAGCAACTTAGCATATGAGTTTAATTTTGGCTATTCCTACAAAGGCCTCTTAGATATCCATCTACTAAACATGGCAAGACATTCTTCAGGCCGGTACTCGGCAGCTGTGTGTCCTCCACCCTGTAAAGATTAAACAAACTAGTAATGATTCTTAGTGCATGATTTATATACTAATCAAGTGAAATGTGTTTGTAAATTATAGTTGTAGAAGTTGAGGTACAAGTGACTTGCCTTCACAGTTGCAAATGTCATCCCATTGGAGTACGTCCTTGTGTATCTATACTTGCACAAAATTAAAACAAATATTAGATTAATTTATTTTTTTTAGATAGACGACATTTGAATCAACAAAATTTGATGTATTTGATTCAGATTTTGAACCAAATACATTAACGGTTGTAGACTAAATATATATCTTATAAATAGTTGAAGGGAGTAAAAATTATTGATCATTTTCTGAACTAAACCGTAAACTCTTACTTTAAGAAACACCATTTCATAAATTTTAAAAAAATAAAATAATGCTAGTAACACACTCTTAAAAAAAAAAAAAAATTCTAGTAAAATTTATGTGAATACCCTGCAACTTGGCCGTCTGTATGCCACTGCCTCCAATCATCAACAATGGAGTAGTTTAAAGATTTTATCCATGCTTTTGTATCCAAGAATGGAATTGAAATGTCATGATCGCCACTGTTAACAATATATAAAATCTATTTGTCATTAGAAAATTGAGATTAATTTGTATATCGTGACAATGTAAAACTTTTATATAACAAATCAAATCATATATATATTTCAGGAACTAATATAAGAAATTGACACTATAATGTAATTTAATTGGATACATGTATAATTTAATTATATATTTAAGTATACAAATTAAACCAGAGAGATTATAAAACTAGTTCATCAGTGCTCATGCAATCTTACGTCCATATGCAATTTAATTATGAACATAGAGAGAGATTATTGACCTGTAGATTAGTGAACGGTAGCCTTTATCACTAAGATTTACATGATAATCAAAGCTGTTAGAGATATCTCCCGTATAAGGTATTCTATCAGAACGACGACTCCATTTTCCAATAGTTCCCTGCAACACATGCAACCAAACGAGTAACCAAACGAGTATTATCGTGTGTGTGTGTCTCTATATATGTATGTATGTGTATGAATTCTGCTCTTTACCTAAAAGTTTTTGCTCATTTCAAAGTGAAATGATAAAAATACCTTTAACATGAGTTGACTCATATACTCATGTAGGGGTATTTTGATCATTTCATTTGAGAATAAGCAAAAACTTTTGAGTAAAAAGCATAATTCTATGTGTGTATATGTGTGTACATATATGCCACATACCTCGCGTATGTGCAGGGCTTTACGAACGGTGCTATTGTTAGCCCAATAACCACTAAGTAATTGTGGGTAATTCTAACATCAGAGGAAACAAACATGAAGTTAGAAAAATGTTTCGAGGTTATATATATGGAAGTTTCTACAGTGCAGTCATGAAAATGAAACTGATTTTTATGAAAAAGTTAATTTTAATCTTAATGTTTGATTCATTTTTAAATTGTTGATTACTGAATAATGATCAATAGTAATTCATCTAGTAATGCTTGCAACATCTTAGACTTACA
The DNA here is from genome assembly GCF_003473485.1 of Medicago truncatula. Lineage (NCBI taxonomy): Eukaryota > Viridiplantae > Streptophyta > Magnoliopsida > Fabales > Fabaceae > Medicago > Medicago truncatula. Next base: position 5,937,185 of record NC_053043.1, on the reverse strand, counting down.
TGTACTATTTTATTGTTGACATCTTTAACATGCAAACAAAATTGTTGATATCATGTGAGTGTTACACTTTGTGAGGTATTACACTTAAAACAAGGTATGATAAATTAGATTAAATGTATTCTTGTTAATATGATGAATTGATGATACTAAGGGGACTCAACTTTTGATGTCACTGTACAAACAGTGGGGTGTTACTCACAACACTTTTGTTTTGATGTTATAATATCAACTTCACCAGAAAAGTCATTTTAATGACTTCACAATAAAATTTTCCTATATATATACACTCTAACATCGGTGCTATTTGTTATTTACCGGAAATCAAGGAATGTAATGATGTGTAATTAAGGAAAGGTATTAGCAAATATACTGTATTAATACATTTTGTCAGTGTAGCTATCATTTATATATATATATATATATATACAAAATATTAAGCATACCATAAAAGATAATTATTATCATAAAAGGAAACTCTTTTTGACTTTATTATCAATTAATTACACAATTTCAATGCATGCATTAACTACTATATAATTTCCTTTTTCATATCCTTAACCTGTGCTCCGGGACACCGGTTAGCATTTTCCAAATATTAATTATGATCGTTTGATTAAAATTAAGGCTGAGATAATTATATTCATTAAAATAATCACGTGACCTTGACATCAAAAAAGACCATCACGAAATTACCTTCCTTTTCTTCCCAATTTTTTCCTTTCATTCAGACATTGGATTTGTGTGGATATGATTATGAATGTTCTAGCGAATGTTTTCACTCTTTTTATTATGCTAAAATTAAAAAATTATGAACGGTGTATTTTTTTATAAAATTTTAATTTTGATTAAAATTGAAAAATATAAATGTTTGTTGCTTTCAAATTATAACAAACCAAACAAATCATGGTTAAACAACATCAACAATATAACTAAAACATATAATCTATTTTTTTTTTAATGTCACCACCAACAACAATCTTTATTACATAAAAAGTTGTTTAAATGTATAACTGGAATAATGAAAAAGTAAGTTAAAATATACTCATATAGTTTGTTACACTTTTTAAATGATAAGGAAAAAAAACTAAACATATATATATATATATTCATAGGGATGAGAATAGGTCAGGCCGGCCTACGACCTAGCCTACAACAGGTCAGGTCACGCTAGGCTTTTTTCTCAAATAGAGAAGGCCTAAGTTTTTTTTTTTTTTTTTAAGTCTATTTAGCTTAAAAGGTTAGGCCACATGTCTCTCGAAAAGCCTCTTAAGTCTATTAAGCCGGCCTATTTAAGTAATATAAATAATATTATTTATTATTATATTATATTTTATACTTTGAATTAAAATATAAATTTGTAAAATTTTTCGATAATTTAAGCTTTATTAGTATACATTAATTTTTTTTTGCATATATCAATGTATTATTATAAACTAGAATGGATATATGATACAATATATAGTCGAATTCCCTAAAATCTCTTGTTGATTACCAAAAGAGAGTTTAATCTAATTGGCTATTAGTTCGCTAGTCCATTTAAACTTAGATCACATTGCTTATTTAAAGATGTTCATAAGATATAAGCTTTTAAACAGTCTAGCAGGCTATATCAAGCTTTCAGAAGGCCAGACTCAAGCCTAAAATGTAGGCCTATGACAGGCCGCATGCCAGGCTTATGCTTTAAAAAAATATTGCAGGCCAGACTTAGGCCTTGCAAAGCCTAGCTCGACCTAGCCTATTCATATCCCTATATATTAATATCGTGTTTGTTACATTTTTTTTAATATTTAAATTTATTCTTATCTATTTGTTACATATGTTATTTGTATTGAAAATTAAGGACATTTTTTGAAAGAAAAATTCAGTCTAAAAGAGCTGAAAGAGGTTGTTTTCTTTATATATAGTATAGATAAATTAAATACTTAAGTAAATATCTATAATAATTAAATAGGGCAGAATGAATATTACCGGACAGCTTATGGGAGGTACTCTGGAGAGATATTTCTTAATTAGAGATCTCCTTAGAATATTTTCAGGACGAAGCCAGCGGCATTCGGTCGGGTCTAAAATATGGGCTGTATTAATTCCCTTTATAACCTGGAAAAATAATAAAAGAATAGCATTGAGAATTGTAGGTTTAAATCTACGCAAGTGCGTATCAAATATTCATGTAGATAATAAATAGTTGAAATTTAGGTCTAACTTATCCTTATAAAATTAACTTGTAAGCTCGTAAATGTTTCTCTCTTTACAAACTAATGTCAAAAGTCTTATCTTTTCTATGTGAGATTTGAGTTCTCACGTCCATCACTATTGGGTTTGATGCATGTATGTAAATGATGGGTTGATCAATCGGTAGACTCTAATGTCATGTTGAAATTAGGATCTAACTCATCCTTACAAAACTACCTTGTAATCTGACAAATGTCTCTCATTATAAATTGTTATCACGAGTCTCATGTTCATACTTGAGACTTGGATTTTCGCAATGAAATCTACTTATGAAATATAATTTGATAAAAAGAAATAAAATTAAACGGGTGCATATAAATACCTCGTCGTATGAGTTGATATCTCTGGAACATAAAAGATTTTTGGGGTCTACATTTGTATAGTCTCCATTGCAATTTTTTTGCAACGACTACAAAATAGAGACCGGTGATCAATTTTACTTCAATAAGGTAACAAGAAAATATAATTCAATTACCTTTTTTTAGAAGGAATAATTCAATTACCTCGTATAGTTCATCAGATAAGAAACCCATTCCATGAGCATAAGGAATTTGATAATTCTTTTCCTTTCTAATTGTTAGAGGATTCCCCAACACGTATCCCTGAAGAAAATATTATTTCAATAGAATTTGAGTGATAAGAATAAAATATGGGTTGTAAGAGAGTGATATCCTTTAAAACCCTAACCTGGAGATTTATCTTTGGTTGCAATCCTTTTTCATTTCCTACAAACAATTTAATTAATTTGTGAATCTTTACACATACAAAAAATGGGTATATTACCTTAAAATCGGATAATCTAAATTTAAGTTCAGTATTTTTTAAAGTACACAATTAAAATTAAATCTATGACTTTTTAACCATCAAATCTATATGGGGTGGTCATTGATGTCCCGATTACCGACTAGGTGACAACAAATTTCTATATGCTTAAGCGATGAGTTGTGTACCTTGTGCAATTTCTTGAACAATTGCCGGAATAGTAATGCCAGAGTATGAATCACCAGCAATGTAAATTTCATTTGATTGAAACTTTGGATGTTCAACCAACCACTACAAAGATTTTATTTATAACATTATTTTTGTTATTTTATCGACCGACTCATAATTGCAAACAAAAAATAAAGTGATTATTGACGAAATTAAAGCAAAAAAATTTGGTACCTTCCTGAGAAACTCATGGGCTTGGTTAACTTGTATCAAATCGCTTCGTTTAGCACCAGATTCTGTGGTGGCATAAGTGAAGCCTGTGGAAACAGGCAAATCTGCAAATATAATGCTACTCACCTGCCAAAAAAATATTATTATAAATATTTTTAAACATATACATGATTAAAAAGTATTTGATGAAATATAGATAAAATAAAAGTGAACACTCATGTACCCTTTAAGGATGTAAAATAATCATTAAATTATTCAATGTCATGTTATATTTTTATATTAATTTATCTTAAAATAAATTCAAATTTTAAGCCTAAAAAGTACCGGTAGCCAACCAATCTCCAAGATAAATTATAGAAAAAATTGTGGATTTATATATAACCCCCACCTTTGTCCAAGAAGCTGGCCTCAAGATCAGATTAGGAACGCTTCCATTGTAATACTCCTTTTTAAACATAATTGGACCTGCAATATCTCAAGTTTCAATTGTTTTCTCCATGAATATTGTGGACCTCAAATGTAGTTCTTAAATATTGATCAGAAGTGTATTGACCCTCAATTATTCAATGAGTATCCTTTATTCACACTTATTCAAATAAGTATCATTTTACCAAGTTTAGTTGGGTGCTTTAAATTAAATTTTAAATCCACTTTACAATAATTAAATATGAAAGGTTTAATTACAATTTAGTCTTCATATTTTCATTCATTCACCGAATTGATCCCTTTATTTTAAAACTTAAAATTGGTGGTTTGATATATTTTAAATTAAGTGACATACAACATGATGATGATGTGGAATGATCAACACTAATGCAATTACAAGAAAATAAATTAAAAAAATTTAGTTTTAAATTCAATTTCACCATTTTCTGAATATAATATTGCGATTGAGAGATCAAAATTAAATGATTTTAAAATAGACATACTAATTTTGTGAATTAGTAAAGATAGGACGGCCAAAACTATAATTAAACTAATATAAAATAATTACATGACATTAAATTACAATGTCTTTTCGAAAAAGGTGAATTATATCTAGATCTTCACCAATCATGAAGGAGATAGGCTATGCTGTGTGGAAAATTCATGAAAAATGCTAGCAACATTAAGACTTAAAGACTACTCACACTATAAGACTACTATCACATTGTCATCAAAGGTTTGGATCTTTCTTAAATTTAATACTTTTTATAATAATTGTAAGACTATCCAAAAGTGAAGTTGTAATTACCTATTTCATACACAAGGCCAGACAAAGCAGAGCAACCAGGTCCACCAGTTAGCCAAAGCAAGAGAGGATCCTCCTTTGGATTCCTCTCTGATTCAATGAAGTAGTAAAATACTTGCACATCCTCTTGTTCACCCACTCCCACATACCTAATCAACAAACATGTTACATGGACATAAAATTATTTGAAAACCATAGATTAAAAATAGAAAACTTAAAAACTATAGAGCCAAGTAAAACTGACCCGGTTTTAAGCACAAAAGGAAGGGGTCCTTGGAATCCAGGAAGAAACTTTACTATAGAGCCACATGTAGCAACTTGAAAGCAAATATTTGATAAAAAAAGAAGAAGAAGAAGAAAAGGAACCTTTCCAAAGAGGAAATCATGAAATCTAAACTTTGCCATTTATTTGTTATGTCACTCAGCTCCCTTTCTTTGTCGTTTCATCTCAAAAGTGAGTGTTGGAAGACATATTAGCATACAACAATATAGGCAATGGACGAAATGGGATATGATTATGACTTTAATATTTTCGGATATGATTATGACTTTAATGGGATATAAAAAATGATTATGATTATTGGGTGGAAGAAACGGCTACGTTGTATCATCTATCACCTATCATTCTACCAACTTTTTTTTTTTTTACCACGTTTCATATGAAAACTGTTCTTGTCTGTCACACACAAAATTGCTTCCGGCACTAGAAAAGACCAAAATGTCTCCAATGACAAGTAACAATTGTTCCCTGATTCGACGATAGTTAACTTCCGTTTCAGATCAAGAATTACATGCACACGAAAAAATTGAAAAACTCCCCATCATGCATTAATATGCTAGGCCCATCACCGGTGGACGAGTAAAAACTGGACCACTTGAGCTTCACTGTGAGTTAAAATTCTTTCGACTAATGTTATTCTATTTTTTTCAAATAACACTTGTTCCATCCATTTTAGAATGAGTCGTTTTAACAAAAATTATTTATTTTAAAATAAATGTCGTTTTCACTTTTTAACGTATAATCAATAACTTTTTCAATTATTCCCTTTAATTATTATTAGTACAAACATTACTCTTAAATCACTATAGAACATGGTTTTATCGATCTAAACATATATTCACTCCAGTCTCATTTATAATAGAAAATCCACTTTATAAATTCATTCAATAAATAATGTATCTAATTTTTAATTTAAACTCTGTCAAAAAATAATCTTTATATAAATTAAATTAACCATTTATTAAATAATTAAATAAATTTAAAAAATTAACTTTCTCTTGTAAGTGAATAATATCAAAGTAGTACTTGTTTACCCTAGTGGTGTCATCTCATTTATCAGGTTCCTTCACGTGACTGCTGCTGCCATCTGCCCATCTCAACATATCGACAATATTAATTGAATCATACGCAGTTCGCATCAATGCATTTATATGTGAGGCCCATCGCCAGCGGAGGAGTAAGAATTTGACAATTGGATTTAGGGACTTCATTATACTAAGTCAAATTTTCAGATAACATTCATACCTAATTATTTTTTTGAAAGAAATGTTCGCCCCTACATGTTTTTGTAAAAACTAAATTATACTTAAATGAACCTCGCTTGTTGTAATGTCCCCACTCAACACAAGTATAAAAAAAAACACTTTTTAAATCATATGAAAATGGCTTTTTAAATCGGTCATGTATCGTCTACTCGGATTTGGAGGATTAAATCGCGGAATCTTATTTGAAGAGTTTGTCGAGATTGTTTGTATATGCGAAAGAAGTTGCAAGAGAGGGGTGCTAACTGTCCTAGTAGCTGCCCTGTTTGTGACAATAGTGTCGAACAAACAATCGATCTTCTGTTTGGATGTCAGTTCAACAAAGAAGTATGGGACGTGGTTTGTTTGGATGTAATTGAGAAACGAATGACTATTACTTCATCTCCTCATAGTGTTATCCTAAATAGTTGTACATCAGAGGATAGTATATTGGTGAGTAAAATGGCTATGGTCATATGGAGTCTTTGGTGCAATCGAAATAATATTATTTGGAATAACAAGAGATCAACGCCTTCTCAACAAGTCAATGTGATGGGGATGGCCAATTCTCTATGTGAGGATTGGAGGCTAGCAAATTATATTAGTGAGAACTCATTAGACAGTTGTAGTGAGAATCCTATTCAAAGTTGGGTGAAACCTCCAGAGGGTTGGTTGAAGTGCAATGTTGATGCAGGTTTTCATCCTCACCAAGGAGTGTCTTCTTTGGGTGTTTGTATTCGTGATGAGAGGGAGTTTTTGTTAGAGCTCATACGACATTGCGGGAACCGATGTTGCAGGTAATAGAAAGTGAAGCGATGGCTTTTCTAGGAGTCATCAAATGAGTTCTTAATTCGGGATTTCAGTATGTCATTTTAGAGACGGATTCAAAGATTCTATCATATGCTATTTTTAGGAAGAAAGAAGACATTTCTGAATTTGGATCCATCGTTACTGAAATTAATCGGTTGTTATCTCTTAATTCAAACTTTGTGGTTAAGTTTATTCGACGAAAGTGAATATGGTTGCTCATTCCCTTGACAGGGCGGCCATTTCTTGTGCTAGTTTCATGACTGCACCGTAGAAGCTCCCTTTTTTTATTTCCTACCTTTTTGTATTAATGATCTTGTTATTAATGAAATGAGTTGATTTGGTTGTTGTAGAAAAAAATCGATCATGTATCCGACTTATAGATAGTCGATTTAGTAATTCTCGATTTTAAGTCTATGTTGATCCAATTTAAAATATTTTTTATTAAGCTAGGTAAACCGATTTAAAGTCTATTAATTAGATCGGTCAGCCTCACTTAAAAAATGTTTAGAAAATAAGTTTTTTCCCTGTTTCTTCATTGTCATACCCCAATTTTTGACCTAAGGGTCCACTGACACATGTCACTCGACTCTGATCGATCTCTGATTTTTCAGTAAAAAAATTCAGCAGGGAGGTATTTTAAAATACCTCATTTTTTGATTCCGAGTCGGACCCTCTTTTCTCTTTTTATTTTCTTTCCATCTTTTATTAATTTTAATTTTAAGATTAGTTATTTTTTTTATATTTAATAATTTTTATTTTCCATCTTTTAATTTTATTTTTCTTTAAATAATTTAGTTTAATTTGTTTTTATTTTATTTCGTATTAGATTTATTTTATTTTATTTTATTTCTTTTTAATTAATTAGTGTCAAAAAAAAAAACAAAGTGTCAATAGGTCCAAAATAAAATGTACAAGGTCTAAAAAATTTTCAAGTCAAGTGTCAACTTTAACATTCCTTTTTCAAAATTCACCATAATTGTCCATCATTTCCATTAAACCAATTTTCCTTTCTTCATCAACCTCTTCACCTATAAATAGAGCTCTCATTCCACACAATTTCACACACCAAAAGTTCTCTTGAGTTGTCAAAGAACTTTTCTCTCTTCTCCCTCTTTAGCTTGTGTTGACGAGCTATTCTTTTCTTCTCCCTCTTTTTCTGTCCCTTCGGAATAAGTCCCTTCGGTAATTTTTGTCCCTTCGGTTGTCAATTTCTTTTATTTTCTTGCATTTTATTTCTTTTTAGCATTTTTGCATTTTTTTTATTTCTGTTTAGCATTTTAATTATTGTTATTTATTTTCCAGCAATTAGAATGTATTTAGGTCCAATGTAAATGAGAAAAATGTGTGGCTGTGTGTGTCCTTTTATTTCTTTACCGCCTTAGATATATCAAAAAATGCAAAAAAAATTAGATTAGGGATTTTGTGGTGATCCAACGTCACTACAAAAATCCACGCGCTTTTATTTTTATTGCTCCGTTAGTTTAATTTTCATTTAATATTCCAATAAAACAACAAAAAACATGCAAATAATCAAAATCACAAAAATATTTTCATAATAAACCTTAATCCAAATCAAGTGACCGCATTTTTATTTTCTTTTCTTAATCAAACTTCAATCAATTTAACTTTACTTTAAGTCTCTTTTTTCAATATTAAAAAACACAAACAAATACTCATTTGCCACTTGGCTTTTCATTTTAAAACCTTTTTCAAAACTGATAAAAAACACTCAACAAATCAAACGTCAATTTCTACCCCGAACTACGAGGTTTTGATCCCTCACGGGTACGTAGGCAGAGGCATGTCCTTCCAAATCAATAAAAAATGTAGATAATTAGGTCTTTATTTTTATCACTTTAATTCCTTCTTTTCAAAAATAATAAGCAAGTTATAGCACATTAATTAAATAAAATCAAGAGGTTCTCGTAGAGTACTACGAATATTTAGGGTGCTAATACCTTCCCTAAATATAACCAACCCCCGAACCCTAAATTTTTCAATATGGGGTGTTTTGAACTTTTTTTCCCCTTTTTCTTAAAAAATAAAATGTTCAGTCGTGAAATAATTAGTGAGTCAAAAGCTAATCAAATAGCCTTGATCTCCGAAAAAATGACGCGACAGAAATGGGGACTTCACTGGGGACCGAACCCAGAATCTCTGGTTCGGTCGTGTCTTTTCGGTTCAGTCTTAACTTACCATTGTGTCAAGCCGCAAGTTTCTACAAATAAGCCTCTTCCATTTACCTTCTTATTGTCAAAGTGTCATCCCCAGCGTGAAGCCGTGCTAGTCATGACACTAATCAAACTTCAATTTCAATTTCAAAAAGTGTCATCCCCAGCGGTAGCTGTGCAAGTGGTGTCACCAGTCAATTTCAACTCTCAATAGTATCATCCCCAGTGTGACTGACCAAGTTGTCCTTTCATTCTTACCTTTGTTAAGTTATCTCATCGATAGTTAGGTAAAAGTATCATTTGTCTTTGTTAAGCTATCATTTCAATGATAGTTAGACGATGGTTTTTCTTTCATTCTTACCTTTGTTAAGCTATCTCATGGATAGTTAGGTAAAAGTATCATTTGTCTTTGTTAAGCTATCATTTCAACGATAGTGAGACGATGGTTTTTCTTTCATTCTTACCTTTGTTAAGCTATCTCATCGATAGTTAGGTAAAAGTATCATTTGTCTTTGTTAAGCTATCATTTCAACGGTAGTTAGACGATGGTTTTTCTCTCATTCTTACCTTTGTTAAGCTATCTCATCGATAGTTAGGTAAAAGTATCATTTGTCTTTGTTAAGCTATCATTTCAACGGTAGTTAGACGATGGTTTTTCTCTCATTCTTACCTTTGTTAAGCTATCTCATCGATAGTTAGGTAAAAGTATCATTTGTCTTTGTTAAGCTATCATTTCAACGATAGTTAGACGATGGTTTTTCTCTCATTCTTACCTTTGTTAAGCTATCTCATCGATAGTTAGGTAAAAGTATCATTTGTCTTTGTTAAGCTATCATTTCAACGGTAGTTTAGACGATGGTTTTTCTCTCATTCTTACCTTTGTTAAGCTATCTCATCGATAGTTAGGTAAAAGTATCATTTGTCTTTGTTAAGCTATCATTTCAACGATAGTTAGACGATGGTTTTTCTCTCATTCTTACCTTTGTTAAGCTATCTCATCGATAGTTAGGTAAAAATATCATTTGTCTTTGTTAAGCTATCATTTCAACGGTAGTTAGACGATGTTTTTTCTTTCATTCTTACCTTTGTTAAGCTATCTCATCGATAGTTAGGTAAAAGTATCATTTGTCTTTGTTAAGCTATCATTTCAATGATAGTTAGACGATGGTTTTTCTCTCATTCTTACCTTTGTTAAGCTATCTCATCGATAGTTAGGTAAAAATATCAATCGTCTCTGTTAAGCTATCAATACGATAGTAGACAATCATTTTCCCCAGTGATACTACATTCCCCTAGTGGAGTCAGATCCATTCTCTTCAACGAATTAGGGTATCCCGTTGTTGTTTCTCATTCGAGTCAAATCATCCTGCATTCATAAATTGCATCACATGCATCCATAGCATCTTAGGTCAAAAATTGTGTACTTTGTATTTAAGTCTCTTCGACTCGTCAAATTAAAGATTTCATCTTCAAATCTCCGGACGAAGAAACTTAAATAGGGGCATCTGTCATACCCCAATTTTTGACCTAAGGGCCCACTGACACATATCACTCGACTCTGATCGATCTCTGATTTTTCAGTAAAAAAATTCAGCAGGGAGGTATTTTAAAATACCTCATTTTTTGATTCCGAGTCGGACCCTCTTTTCTCTTTTTATTTTCTTTCCATCTTTTATTAATTTTAATTTTAAGATTAGTTATTTTTTTTATATTTAATAATTTTTATTTTCCATCTTTTAATTTTATTTTTCTTTAAATAATTTAGTTTAATTTGTTTTTATTTTATTTCGTATTAGATTTATTTTATTTTATTTTATTTCTTTTTAATTAATTAGTGTCCAAAAAAAAAAACAAAGTGTCAATAGGTCCAAAATAAAATGTACAAGGTCTAAAAAATTTTCAAGTCAAGTGTCAACTTTAACATTCCTTTTTCAAAATTCACCATAATTGTCCATCATTTCCATTAAACCAATTTTCCTTTCTTCATCAACCTCTTCACCTATAAATAGAGCTCTCATTCCACACAATTTCACACACCAAAAGTTCTCTTGAGTTGTCAAAGAACTTTTCTCTCTTCTCCCTCTTTAGCTTGTGTTGACGAGCTATTCTTTTCTTCTCCCTCTTTTTCTGTCCCTTCGGAATAAGTCCCTTCGGTAATTTTTGTCCCTTCGGTTGTCAATTTCTTTTATTTTCTTGCATTTTATTTCTTTTTAGCATTTTTGCATTTTTTTTATTTCTGTTTAGCATTTTAATTATTGTTATTTATTTTCCAGCAATTAGAATGTATTTAGGTCCAATGTAAATGAGAAAAATGTGTGGGTGTGTGTGTCCTTTTATTTCTTTACCGCCTTAGATATATCAAAAAATGCAAAAAAAATTAGATTAGGGATTTTGCGCTTTTATTTTTATTGCTCCGTTAGTTTAATTTTCATTTAATATTCCAATAAAACAACAAAAAACATGCAAATAATCAAAATCACAAAAATATTTTCATAATAAACCTTAATCCAAATCAAGTGACCGCATTTTTATTTTCTTTTCTTAATCAAACTTCAATCAATTTAACTTTACTTTAAGTCTCTTTTTTCAATATTAAAAAACACAAACAAATACTCATTTGCCACTTGGCTTTTCATTTTAAAACCTTTTTCAAAACTGATAAAAAACACTCAACAAATCAAACGTCAATTTCTACCCCGAACTACGAGGTTTTGATCCCTCACGGGTACGTAGGCAGAGGCATGTCCTTCCAAATCAATAAAAAATGTAGATAATTAGGTCTTTATTTTTATCACTTTAATTCCTTCTTTTCAAAAATAATAAGCAAGTTATAGCACATTAATTAAATAAAATCAAGAGGTTCTCGTAGAGTACTACGAATATTTAGGGTGCTAATACCTTCCCTAAATATAACCAACCCCCGAACCCTAAATTTTTCAATATGGGGTGTTTTGAACTTTTTTTCCCCTTTTTCTTAAAAAATAAAATGTTCAGTCGTGAAATAATTAGTGAGTCAAAAGCTAATCAAATAGCCTTGATCTCCGAAAAAATGACGCGACAGAAATGGGGACTTCACTGGGGACCGAACCCAGAATCTCTGGTTCGGTCGTGTCTTTTCGGTTCAGTCTTAACTTACCATTGTGTCAAGCCGCAAGTTTCTACAAATAAGCCTCTTCCATTTACCTTCTTATTGTCAAAGTGTCATCCCCAGCGTGAAGCCGTGCTAGTCATGACACTAATCAAACTTCAATTTCAATTTCAAAAAGTGTCATCCCCAGCGGTAGCTGTGCAAGTGGTGTCACCAGTCAATTTCAACTCTCAATAGTATCATCCCCAGTGTGACTGACCAAGTTGTCCTTTCATTCTTACCTTTGTTAAGTTATTTCATCGATAGTTAGGTAAAAGTATCATTTGTCTTTGTTAAGCTATCATTTCAATGATAGTTAGACGATGGTTTTTCTTTCATTCTTACCTTTGTTAAGCTATCTCATCGATAGTTAGGTAAAAGTATCATTTGTCTTTGTTAAGCTATCATTTCAACGATAGTGAGACGATGGTTTTTCTTTCATTCTTACCTTTGTTAAGCTATCTCATCGATAGTTAGGTAAAAGTATCATTTGTCTTTGTTAAGCTATCATTTCAACGGTAGTTAGACGATGGTTTTTCTCTCATTCTTACCTTTGTTAAGCTATCTCATCGATAGTTAGGTAAAAGTATCATTTGTCTTTGTTAAGCTATCATTTCAACGGTAGTTAGACGATGGTTTTTCTCTCATTCTTACCTTTGTTAAGCTATCTCATCGATAGTTAGGTAAAAGTATCATTTGTCTTTGTTAAGCTATCATTTCAACGATAGTTAGACGATGGTTTTTCTCTCATTCTTACCTTTATTAAGCTATCTCATCGATAGTTAGGTAAAAGTATCATTTGTCTTTGTTAAGCTATCATTTCAACGGTAGTTTAGACGATGGTTTTTCTCTCATTCTTACCTTTGTTAAGCTATCTCATCGATAGTTAGGTAAAAGTATCATTTGTCTTTGTTAAGCTATCATTTCAACGATAGTTAGACGATGGTTTTTCTCTCATTCTTACCTTTGTTAAGCTATCTCATCGATAGTTAGGTAAAAATATCATTTGTCTTTGTTAAGCTATCATTTCAACGGTAGTTAGACGATGTTTTTTCTTTCATTCTTACCTTTGTTAAGCTATCTCATCGATAGTTAGGTAAAAGTATCATTTGTCTTTGTTAAGCTATCATTTCAATGATAGTTAGACGATGGTTTTTCTCTCATTCTTACCTTTGTTAAGCTATCTCATCGATAGTTAGGTAAAAATATCAATCGTCTCTGTTAAGCTATCAATACGATAGTAGACAATCATTTTCCCCAGTGATACTACATTCCCCTAGTGGAGTCAGATCCATTCTCTTCAACGAATTAGGGTATCCCGTTGTTGTTTCTCATTCGAGTCAAATCATCCTGCATTCATAAATTGCATCACATGCATCCATAGCATCTTAGGTCAAAAATTGTGTACTTTGTATTTAAGTCTCTTCGACTCGTCAAATTAAAGATTTCATCTTCAAATCTCCGGACGAAGAAACTTAAATAGGGGCATCTGTCATACCCCAATTTTTGACCTAAGGGCCCACTGACACATATCACTCGACTCTGATCGATCTCTGATTTTTCAGTAAAAAAATTCAGCAGGGAGGTATTTTAAAATACCTCATTTTTTGATTCCGAGTCGGACCCTCTTTTCTCTTTTTATTTTCTTTCCATCTTTTATTAATTTTAATTTTAAGATTAGTTATTTTTTTTATATTTAATAATTTTTATTTTCCATCTTTTAATTTTATTTTTCTTTAAATAATTTAGTTTAATTTGTTTTTATTTTATTTCGTATTAGATTTATTTTATTTTATTTTATTTCTTTTTAATTAATTAGTGTCCAAAAAAAAAACAAAGTGTCAATAGGTCCAAAATAAAATGTACAAGGTCTAAAAAATTTTCAAGTCAAGTGTCAACTTTAACATTCCTTTTTCAAAATTCACCATAATTGTCCATCATTTCCATTAAACCAATTTTCCTTTCTTCATCAACCTCTTCACCTATAAATAGAGCTCTCATTCCACACAATTTCACACACCAAAAGTTCTCTTGAGTTGTCAAAGAACTTTTCTCTCTTCTCCCTCTTTAGCTTGTGTTGACGAGCTATTCTTTTCTTCTCCCTCTTTTTCTGTCCCTTCGGAATAAGTCCCTTCGGTAATTTTTGTCCCTTCGGTTGTCAATTTCTTTTATTTTCTTGCATTTTATTTCTTTTTAGCATTTTTGCATTTTTTTTATTTCTGTTTAGCATTTTAATTATTGTTATTTATTTTCCAGCAATTAGAATGTATTTAGGTCCAATGTAAATGAGAAAAATGTGTGGCTGTGTGTGTCCTTTTATTTCTTTACCGCCTTAGATATATCAAAAAATGCAAAAAAAATTAGATTAGGGATTTTGCGCTTTTATTTTTATTGCTCCGTTAGTTTAATTTTCATTTAATATTCCAATAAAACAACAAAAAACATGCAAATAATCAAAATCACAAAAATATTTTCATAATAAACCTTAATCCAAATCAAGTGACCGCATTTTTATTTTCTTTTCTTAATCAAACTTCAATCAATTTAACTTTACTTTAAGTCTCTTTTTTCAATATTAAAAAACACAAACAAATACTCATTTGCCACTTGGCTTTTCATTTTAAAACCTTTTTCAAAACTGATAAAAAACACTCAACAAATCAAACGTCAATTTCTACCCCGAACTACGAGGTTTTGATCCCTCACGGGTACGTAGGCAGAGGCATGTCCTTCCAAATCAATAAAAAATGTAGATAATTAGGTCTTTATTTTTATCACTTTAATTCCTTCTTTTCAAAAATAATAAGCAAGTTATAGCACATTAATTAAATAAAATCAAGAGGTTCTCGTAGAGTACTACGAATATTTAGGGTGCTAATACCTTCCCTAAATATAACCAATCCCCGAACCCTAAATTTTTCAATATGGGGTGTTTTGAACTTTTTTTCCCCTTTTTCTTAAAAAATAAAATGTTCAGTCGTGAAATAATTAGTGAGTCAAAAGCTAATCAAATAGCCTTGATCTCCGGAAAAATGACGCGACATTCATGTTATACGTGATTATAAAAAAAAACTGTATGAACATAGAGAATCCTTTGACCTAAAATAAGAACTTGCAAAAACTCCCCTCGTTTAGCATTTTGATATATTGTTTTTATTTTATTTTCTGTTTTAAATAAGTAACGATAGTTGTCTAGTTGGAATGACAATTTCTATACTCACTTATCATTATATTGCCTGACAGGCCCGGCCTTTGGCATTGCAAGGTGCGCTACGGTGCCGGGCCTCGCAATTTTAGGAGCCTTGAAAAAAAAAATAGCACTCAAAAGTGTTAGGTATATAAAATAAAATATAAAAATTCAATAGATATCTTGGAATAGTTTAGTAGTAAAATAGAATGCACTTGAGTCATCGGTCTTGAGGTTCAATCCCGAGCATTTGTGTGAATTTGAACCAAATATAAAAGTCTTAGTTACATACACAACTACTAGGCCATTACAATTTAAAATGCATTTCAGAGTTATCTATGAATGTAGAAAACTACTATATATCTTGAATTTTTTGTCATCTATTTCCATTAACAAGCACGTCTTTAGTAAAAATAATTTCTAATTTTAATTTTGGTGGCTAATAACCATTATACGAGTGTTATTTTCAATTTAAATAGAAGATTAATCTTTTAAAAAAATTGTGCGTTTTTTTTTATCAGGGGCCTATTTTTACTACGAGAGCCGAGCCTCTAGTTTTATAGGGATGACCCTGTTGCTTGATAACGATTTGGTACACTTGCCGAAATTGTCTATCAAGTTTCAACAACCTGAAATCGTTGTCTTCGATAAATTTCTCGATATTCCATTTGGTACCCATGATGATCAATTAATGATTTGTTTCGATTGTCTCACGGTAGGTGCCAATTGTTCTGAATTTGTTTAAACTGAAGCCAATACTATGACGTGCGAAGAAAAATTTATAGAAAACGATAACCAAAGTGACTAAACAAACCAACCACATGCAATAAAAATAAGATAAAGCAGAAGAAAAATCGAACACCATGATATTTGTTTATCCCGTTCGACCCAAATTGATCTACGTATGAGAAATAAAACAGTTCTCCAATGCACCGTCCATTAGTTTCTTACAAAGAGATACAATGGTTACTAGAAATAAACCTTAAAGAATAAACCCTTATTACTACTCATTTCTCAGTCTCTTCCCTTAAACAAGAGACTCAATGATTTTCACTCACAAAGTTGTTAGAATATTTTATAACTCAAGATTCTACCGTAAAAGCACTCAATTATTAGCCTTTTAGTTCATAAGAATTCTCTCTTTTATTAATCCTTAGTTTGCACCACTTTCACCTCATGTCAGAAATGAAAACAAGCGCCTTGTATGTATACAGGCACAAGGCCGACCCAACAAACTTAGAGGTCTAAAGTAGCTTCTTTTGTGTGGTCTTTTACAATAAAAAAAGTTACGTAAGACTGGGGAAAAAATTGAAGCTAAAAGTTGAACCTAAATCCAAGAGGATAAGAAGTCTTCAACTTTACCGACTCAAATAATGTAACATTCATTTTGAAATTTTCATATTATATAAAATTATTTCTTTTCTCATCCTATGAGTTTCTCACGCGCCCTATACAATTCGAATTTTAGAATCCGAACTGCATAAAACCCACATAAAATCTCCAAAAACACGTTGAAATATTTCAGATTTTAAAATCGAATAGAGCACGCGAGAAGCTTATAGGGCGGAAAAAGTAATGACCTTTTATATATTTATAACCAAATTAAACTTTTTTGGAGGCCTTTTGGCCCAAAATTGAGGCCTAAAGCCCGAGCTTGAGCCAGTCATGTATAGACTTCACTCTACTTATCTTGCACTTCAAGAAACAATATTGTAGCCTACAATACTTACCGAACAAGAAAGTGATCAGGTGAAGGAACCTCCTTATTTGTCTTGTACTTCAAGAAACAGTCCTACTACCCATATGTCTCGTCGAGCAAGAAAACCGTCTTGTATTTAAACTTTCTTTTTAAAAAAATGATTCTAACATGATTTTGAGTTACACACATATTGGGTCCTTTATTGTTACTTTTATATTCGTTAGTTTATATTCCCCAGACATATTTTTACAAAGCTCTCTTAGATATCCACCTACTAAACATGTCAAAACATTCCTTAGGCCGGTACTCCGGAGCTGTGTGTCCTCCACCCTGAAAATTTGATCAATCAATAAAAGATTAAACAAATAGTAATGATTCCGAATACATGATTATGAACTTGTTTAGATAAACAAGGTAATTTAGTGTTTATAGCATCAACACTTATCATATAAGTATTTATGTCTAAGCTATTTCTAAAACAAAAAAAGAAATAAAGTAAAAGTGTTTTCACATAAGTTTTAAGTTGTTTTCATAAGCTATCTTAGAGAATGAACCATATTTGTTGAACCACAATCAAAGAGTGCTTATTGTTAATTTTGAAGGAAAACCGGGTGGACTCAATGAACCATTGATATTATCTTGTTTAAGGTACCTTCACAGTTGCAAATGTCATCTGATTGGAGTAAGTCCTTGTGTATCTACACTTGCACAAAAGTAAAACAAATATTAATCCAACTTGGCCATTTATATTTCCATAATGGTCATTATATATAATAACGACTATAACTATTAGAAATTTTGAATACCCTGCAACTTGGTCATTTGTATGCCACTGTCTCCAATCATCAACAATGGAATAGTTTAAAGATCTTATCCATGCTTGTGTTGCCAAGAATGGAATTTTCATGTCATGATCGCCGCTGTTTTTGTAAATATAAAGTCAATTTTCCATAATAAATTAAAAATTAGTTCAGCAGTGCTATCTTTTGGAATATAGAGAAAGATTATTGACCTGTAAATTAGTGAACGAATGCCTTTTCTACTGAGATTTACCAGATAATCATAGCTGTTGGGGATATCTTTCTTATGAGGTATATTAAAGGTACACCGATGCCATTTCGCAACACTTCCCTGCAACACATGCAACCAAGTTCTTATGTTATAACTGCATAACTAGTAAAGACTCCTTGCAATCTCGCACGAATGTGGAGAATTTTTAATGGAAAATAGAGGCGTGAAATTTTGTCATGTGTCAATAGATGTATACTTTGATAGACAACACGGGGAAATTATAATTTTGATATATACATGGAAACAATTTTGATATATACTTTGATAGACTATATACCTTCTGTATGTGTAGCGCTTTGCGAACATTATCATCATTGGCCCAATAACCCATAAGGAAATATGTATAACTCTAAGGGTGGAAAGGAAACAAAATATCAAGTTAACAAAATATTTGAAGGTATATATAGTGAGATTATCATTGCATTGCATAAACATATGGAAAAGAAGCATTACTCGGCAGCTTAAAAGTGGCAATTTGAGATTTGTGTTGAGGAAATTGGTGGGATCTTTATTGATGAGAGATCTCCTTGGAGAATTTTCAGTATTATCAAGCCACTCACAACTCGGCTCTAAAATATGTGGTTCATGAATTCCTGATGTGACCTGTGGAAAAAAGAAAAGAATGTTGTTCGGTTTTGTGACTAGAAACTCTACTCGCGAAATTTGACAAAAATAAACAGAGGAAAATCTATACCTCATCGAATGAACTGATATCTCTAGAACATAAAACATTTCTTGTCTCTACATTTATGTAGTCTCCATTACAATTTTTTTGTAGTGACTACAAAGTAGCAGATATCAGTTAGTGCTACATATATACGGGTGATATCAGTTAGCTACAGAGAAATTATAAATCAATTACGTCGTATAGTTCATCGGATATGAGTCCCATTCCATGAGCAAAAGGGATTACATAGTTTTTCTCCTTTCCGGTTATTGCAGCATTCCCCAACAAGTATCCCTGAAGAAAGTGTAATATTTCATGGTTAATCTGGAAGCTATTGTATATAGTCAGTTGTTTTATTACATATAATGTACAGTCTGTTTGATCAAAACATTAAGTTGATCAAGCAATTCGTGTATATGTCCATGCTTTATAGTCTATAGGTTTTCAATACTTGATTTGCATTTTTCACATTATAGAACTAGTTGAAAGAATACACTCTTAACATGACATGAGAGAGTGATACTTTAAGATGCTGACCTGGAGATTTATCCATGGTTGGACTCCTTTTTCATTTCCTACAAACAAGGGAAATTGTGAGTAATTAAACTTAATAGTAACATAATGGAATTGCAAATTGCATTACACATTAGTTTTGTACCTTCTGCAATTTTTTGAACAATGACAGGAATAGGAATGCCAGAGTATGAATCACCAGCAATGTAAACTTCGTTTGATTGAAACTTTGGATGATCAACCAACCACTACAAAGATTTATTTATAGCATAATTTTTGTTATTGACTGATTTACATAACTACAAACAAAGAAAAAAGTGATTATTGTGAAATGTATACCTTTCTTAGAAATTGATAAGTTTGATGAACTAGTATCGAGTCGCTTCGCTTAGTACCGGATTCTGTTGTGGCATAAGTGAAGCCTGTGGAAACCGGCAAATCTACAAATATAATACTACTCACCTGCCAAGAAAAAAATCTTATAAATACTTATACGAGTATATAAATTTATGGACTATAACCCCCACCTTTGTCCATGAATGTTGCCTCAAGATCAGATTAGGCAGGCTCCCATTGTATTCCTCCTTTTTTAACTCAAGAGGACCTGTAACATTAACGGTTCAATTATTCACTGAGTTTATAGCATTGAAACTTAAGTCAATTAGTATCATTTTACCACATCAGTAAAGTTCCTTACATTGACACTTCAATTAGTATCATTGCAGTGTCTATTGATCTTCCTAATTTTAATTTGAATTTCTTTCCTACAAAGATGAATTATAACTACAAATCTTCACCAACTATATAATGGTTAATTAGGCTAGGCTACATGAAGAAAGAAGTTGGGATAAGTCCATGAACATTTAGTAACAAAGAAAAAGGTCTATGAACAATATTGAGAAAATATCAAGAATTAGCCTTTGAATAAATGGTTCTGTTTTCATTTTCTACAATCAATATTAATTATGGAACTATCACATTATTTTCAATTTGTTTTTTATTTCTTGTAGATCGTAGCTCAGTTGGTGAGTTGAGGAGGATCACGGAGAGAATAATAACAAGGATGTAAGAATTCAAACCCTAGAAACTAACATAAATTACGAACATTGAGAGCATGTACATTCATAAATTGAAGAGTTTTGATACATTTGCTCTCTAAACCAATAAATTAACAATTAGTATTAGAATCAAAGAGTTATTCGTTGACTTTGCATTTTAGAAAAGATAATTCCATACGAAACATATCATTTAATTGTTTCTAAGCATAATTTTACTAACAACAATTTCAAATACTTATTGTAAAACTATCTAAAAGTGAACAATTTGGAAAAGAAGTTGGAATTACCAATTTCAAGCATAAGACCAGACAAAGCAGAGCAACCAGGTCCACCAGTTAGCCAAAGTATGAGAGGATCATCCTTTGGATTCTTCTCTGATTCAATGAAGTAGTAAAATACTTGCACATCTTCTTTCTCACCCACTCCAACATACCTTAAAAACAAATATAAATATGAAATTATTTAAACACCATAGAATAAAAAAAACTTGTAAAACCATGAATTATATAGCTAAGTGTATAACTGACCCAGTTTCAAGCGCAAAAGGAAGGGGTCCTTGGAATCCAGGAAGAAACTTTACTATAGAACCACATGTTGCAACTTGAAAGCAAATATTTGATAGTAAAAGCAAAATAGAAAGAAGATGAACCTTCCCATAAGTTGAACTTAACTTTGTCATTTTTAATGTTCACTTCCAACTCTCTTTTTCTTTATGAGAATTTCCACAGTTTTCAATAGAGTACTCTACCTAGTTCTTGTTTTATAATATTGTCTTGCCAACAAACAAACTACTATTAATTATTCCATTTGTCCTTAATTACATGATCATATAAAAAAAACATTGTCCCTAAATATAAGATTAATACAAATTTTTAGATACATTTATTATTCTTTTCATAAGTATACTTCTTACCATCGATATACTTTGAAATATAAAAAATTAACATTAAATATATTCACACACAAAAAACAATTTGATAATAGTCATTTTTTTTTAGGGTTAATAGTGTTTTTCATCCCTGTAATATATGATATTTTCGGTTTTCGCCCCTATAAAATTTTCGGTTTGATTTGCACCCTCGTAAAATTTTTATTTTCCAGAAAACACCCCTAATAGGCCATTTTCAGAATTTTTTTTCACTAAATTTCGGTTTTTGAATGGCCTATTAAGGGTGTTTTCCAGAAAATAAAAATTTTACGAGGGTGCAAATCAAACCGAAAATTTTAAAGGGGCGAAAATCGGAAATGACATATATTACAGGGGTGAAAAACACTATTAACCCTTTTATTTATGACAAATTTATCACTTGTGATTTTTGTAAAATAGTTAATAGACATTTTTTTTTTGAATAAATAAAATAGTTAATAGACATGAAAAGTTGGAAACGCAACGTTGATTAGTTTATTCCATCACGTACATGACAAAAAAAGTACCGCTTTTAATTTTTAAAAGATAAAAGGTACCACTTGGTAATTATTCAAGGAAGAGAACATTATTGAGCTCGAAATCTTGACAAATTTTAGCTGCTATGAAAATAACGTTGTTTGCTGTCGTTAGTTAGATCTTGTGTGGGGTTGCTGCGATAACTTGAACAAGGAGAAGACGATGCTGAATATGAATTGCACAAACAAATGTCAAAGTGCATGTAAACACACTAAATTTTAGGCTTGATTGACTCATATTTGTTTGTGCTAATTAGGGGTGTTCGCGGTGCGGTTTGATTTGATTTTGAGGGTAAAAGTCATCTAAATCGCAAAATAAAAAAGTATGCGGTTTGGTTTGGTTCGGTTGACTTTTAAAATAAAATCCGAACCAAACCAAATCAAACCAATACGGTTTGGATTGAATCGGTTTGTGCGGTTTTTTTAGACAATAATTTTTTTTTGTTTCCAATGTTTTAAATTTCATCCAACATTACAATTTTATTTTCATCCAACAATGTTCTCAACTATGTAGACCAAATTAAAACATGGATAAAAAGTAATCCAATTTTGTAAGAAATACAAAAGAATAATTTTTTTTTTTTTTTTATCATTCTCTAATAGTTCAAGTAGCACATAAATACATTTTTGAAAGAAAAAGCAAAGAAGAAACTTTACAAGAGAAAAAAATATGTCATTTTATTAAAGTTTTCATTGAGTTCCTATGATTGGTCTAGGTGATATATATTAGTGTTTTTCTTATATTGCGGTTTGGTTTGGTTTGGTTTGGTTGGTAAAATCAAAACCACAAACCGAACCAAAACATGCGGTTGAGTAAAAAAGTGCTCTGAATACATCCGAACCAAATGCGATTTTTTGCGGTTTGGATTGGTTCAATTTGCGGTTTTTCTATTGAATTGGTTCGGTTTTGAACACCCCTAGTGCCAACCGGTTGCAAATGAGTATACCAACAAATCTCCTTCAAATTACTTTGGAATACTCGACTTGCATTATTGCATATCCACACTAAATATATAGTTCAATGATGATTTATAGAATAAAGTTTTTTATTTACACTTGTGCACTAGAGAAAAGAATAAATGATTTCTAATTATTTTTTAAAAAAACATGAATTAAATATGATTTTTTATATTTTTTGTGGTTAAAAACCTATATTTAATTCATGTTTGTTAAAAAAAAAAAATAAAGAGTTTTTTTACAATATTATACACATTTCTGCACAATTTCATTGAAAAGACAAAGACTGCGTATGATTTGTCTTAAAAGTAGGGGCCAAACGTGGTGATTGAAAATTTTATAGTGACTAAAAGTTGAATGGAAATTTTAGAGGGACTAAAACGAGAAGTTGGTATATTTATAGGGACCAAAAACATATTTAACCCATATTTTTTTCCTAAATGAGCAATACTCCATCCTTCCTACACCAGTTGAAAATATGCACTATTGACCTAACATGCTTTGACCGTATTTTTCCACTAATATACACAAATAAATAATATCATATAAGATGTCGTTGTATTCGTCTCGATGAATATTTTTAAAATAACAAATTTTCATATTTTTTTATAATGCATAATTAAAAATATTTAAGTTCAAAATTGTACATTGGTATTTAAAGGGGACTAATCCCACCACCCACTTGCGGAGCCCTATTTAAAGTCAAAGTAAAGCTTTGTATGAACTTGCCCACCAAAATTAGCACCAGAGACCTTGAGAGGAGCAAATTCCAAGATCACAAGCCAACCACTAGGTCTGGGTTGTTAAAAGTTACTTTTTAATAAGTGTTCAATCTCTTAAACCTAAGACTTAATTATTTTTTTACAAAAGATCTTACAAATAACTCTAATTACATTTCAATAATATACCAGTATATAAAAGAAAATATGAATTCTGTTGGTGTAAACATTATTAACTTGACACAAAAAGGTATAGAGGACTAAGGGAAAAACTAAATTAATAAAAGGGCCAAAAATACAAATTTTCCTAACTGACAAGTCTAATATTTTGAAACATTAAAAGAAGAAGAAGAAGAAGAACTTGTACAATTCCATGGTTTAATTCATGGTCCAACTTTACATTTGAAACATTGGTCTCCCTGTTATTATCTATAGAAAATCTACAATATTTGTTGTTGTTGTGGTAGTAAAAGACACACATAGACCAACCTGGCAATGTTCCTATGGAATGTGCCAAGCCAAGTGATATATATTTCTTTGAAACTTAGAAGATAAGTTTATTATTTTTTGGTTATTTCTACAAAGCTCTCTTAGATATCCACCTACTAAACATGTCAAAACATTCTTTAGGCCGGAACTCCGGAGCTGTGTGTCCTCCACCCTGAAATTTTGATCAATCACTGATAGAGTAAATAAACTAGTCATTATTTTTAACACATGATTATGGCTCTCTTTAGAGAAATAAGTTATTACTAAACTATTTCTAAATCCTAAACCACAATCAACAAGTGATTATTGTTAATTTTGAAGGAAAACCGGGTGGAGTCAATGAACCATTGATATTAACTTGTTTAAGGTACCTTCACAGTTGCAAATGTCATCTGATTGGAGTAAGTCCTTGTGTATCTACACTTGCACAAAATTGAAACAAATGTTAATTCAACTTGGTCATATTTAATAACGAGTTAACGACTATAACTATCGGAAATTTTGAATACCCTGCAACTTGGTCATCTGTATACCACTGTCTCCAATCATCAACAATGGAATAGTTTAAAGATCTTATCCATGCTTGTGTTGCCAAGAATGGAACTGTCATGTCATGATCGCCGCTGTTATTGTAAATATAAAGTCAATTTTCCATAAGAAATTATGAAACTAGTCCAGCAGTGTTTTCTTATGCAGAGAAATATTACTGACTTGTAAATTAGTGAACGAATGCCTTTTCTACTGAGATTTACATGATAATCATAGCTGTTAGGGATATCAGCATTATGACGTATATTGTAGGTGCAACGATGCCATTTTCCAATACTTCCCTGCAACACATACAATCGAGTTCTTATGTAAGGACTATATGCGACGTCGCGTGAATGTGGATAAAAATTTATGGAAAACAAAGGTGTGAAATATGAATATACAGATAGCATGAAGAAATTACAACTTTCGCATATATGTATCAACAATATACCTTACGTATGTGTAGTGCTTTGCGAACATTATCATCATTAGCCCAGAAACCCATAAGGAAATATGAATAACTCTAAAAGTGGAAAGGAAGCAAACATCAAGTTAACAAAAAAATTGAGCTTTATATATATATATATATATATATATATATATATATATATATATATATATATAATTATAATGCAGCAAATGGTATATATATAGTAAGAAGCATTACTCGACAACTTAAGGGTGGCAATTTGAGATTTATATTGAGGAACTTGGAGAAATAATTCTTAATTAGAGATCTCCTCGGAGATTTTTCATTATCGTCACGCCACTCACATAGTGGGTCTAAAATATGTGCTGTATTAAGTCCTGATGTGAGCTGTGAAAAATAGAAGAATGATGTTCATTTTTGTAACTAGTAATTCTACTCGCGAAATTTGACAAAAATAAAATAAACATATACCTCACTGAATGAATTGATATCTTTGGAACATAAAACATTTCTGGTCTCTGCATTTACATAGTCTCCGTTACAATTTTTTTGCAGTGACTACAAAATAGCAGATATCAATTAGTTAGCGTATATCTCAGTGCTTCATAGGTTTTTCGATCTAAGTATAGCTATGTATGGAAGAATTATAACTATTCAGTTACCTCATATAGTTCATCAGATATGAGTCCCATTCCATGAGCAAATGGGATCGCATAGTTTCTTTCCTTTCTAGTTGTTACACCATTCCCCAATATGTAACCCTGAAGAAAATAACATTTCATAATTGATCCGGAAGCTGTTATATAACGAAATAATCAATCTTGAAGCTATTGTATGTAGTCAATTGTTTTATTACATGTCATGCACAATCTATTTGATCGAAACATTAAGTTGATCAAACAATCCGTGCCTGTATCGGTGCTTTATAGGTTTTCATTAGTTGAGTTGCCCTTTGTACATTATTGAAACATACAATGTACATTTGCAACTTATAGAACTAGTTGAAAAAAATGCATTCCTAACATGAGAGTGTGATACTTTAAATTCTAACCTGGAGATTTATCCATGGTTGGACCCCTTTTTCATTTCCTACAAACAAGGGAATTTTTGAATAATCAAACTTAATTAAAATTACAACATACAATATAAATCAATAGTAACATAATGGAACTGTCATACATGATTGAGTCATGAATTTTGTACCTTGTGCAATTTCTTGAACAACGACAGGAATAGGAATGCCAGAGTATGAATCACCAGCAATGTAAACTTCGTTTGATTGAAACTTTGGATGATCAACCAACCACTACAAAGATTTATTTATAAAATAATTTTCATTATTTGGTTGATCGATAGACATAAGTACTAACAAGTTTAAAAACAATGAAAAAAGTGATTATTGTGAAATGTATACCTTCCTTAAAAATTGATAAGTTTGGTGAACTAATATCCAGTCGCTTCGTTTAGCACCAGATTCTTCTGTTGTGGCATAAGTGAAGCCTGTGGAAACCGGCAAATCTACAAATATAATACTACTCACCTGCCAAGAAAAAAATCTTATAAATACATGATTTAAAAGAATTTGATAAATACATTGAAGCCAAGGTGAGAAAAAACCTTTGTCCAGGAATGTGGCTTCAAGATCAGATTAGGCAGGCTCCCATTGTATTCCTCCTTTTTAAACTCAAGTGGACCTGTAACATTCACACTTCAATTAGTATCATTTTAGCACAAGGAGTGTCAGAAGGCCTAGACAAAATCAAACACCACGAAATCTATGAACAATATTGAGAAAATATCAAGAATTACCCTTTACTTTGAGAAAATGTTTCTGTTTTCATTTTCTGTAGTCAATGTTTATTATAAAACTATCACCTTGTTTTCAATTTGTTTCTTAATTAATTATCCCAATATGTAGTTTGTTTGGTGAGCTGAGGATCAGCGAGAGCATTATATAACAAGAATGATCAAACTCTAGAAACTAACGTAATCCACTAAGACTTGAAGCTTGTACGGTACAATCGTAAATTGAAGAATTTAGTATATTTACTCTTTAAACCAATATTATTTTTATTAATAACAAGTTTATTTATCGACTTTTGTATTTAAAGAAAGATTATTTTACAAGAAGAAGAAAATCATTTCATTATATATAATCATTATACTAATTTTTTACATTTTATCGTAAAAAATATTCAATATTAACTATTATTAGGCAACAAATTGGGAAAAAATTCTGTCAAAAAAAATTAAATTGTAAAAAATTAAATTTTATTTCCTCAAACTTTTGATAAATAATATTTAGTTAATTTAACTTTTTATATGATAGAAAATATTATTTTTTTTCAAAAATTAACTTTTGCCAAATATATCGGTACATATCGAATTGACACATGGACAGAAAAATTCTCACAAACATTTCCCTATCCATTTTTTTACTAACAACAATTTCAAATGCTTATTGTAAGATTATCCAAAAGTGAAAAATTTGGAAAGCAAAGTTGGAATTACCAATTTCAAGCATAAGACCAGACAAAGCAGAGCAACCAGGTCCACCAGTTAGCCAAAGTATGAGAGGATCATCCTTTGGATTCTTCTCTGATTCAATGAAATAGTAGAACACTTGCACATCCTCCTTCTCACCCACTCCCACATACCTTAAAAACAATATAAATATGAAATTATTTAATTACCATAGATAAAAAAAAACTTGTAAAACCATGAATTATATAGCTAAGTGTAAAACTGACCCGGTTTCAAGCACAAAAGGAAGGGGTCCTTGAAATCCAGGAAGAAACTTTACTATAGAGCCACATGTTGCAACTTGAAAGGAAATATTTGATAGTAAAAGAAAAACAGAAAGAAGAATTTTCCCATAAGTTGAACTAAACTTTGTCATTTTTAATGTTCACTTCCACTCTCTTTTTCTTTATGAGAATTTCCAATGGATTTTAATAGAGTACTCTAGTTCTTGATGTTATCAAAATTGTGTCTATTGCCAACAAATAAATTACTATTAATAAATATGAAAATTTGGAAACACGACATTGATTAGTACAAATTAATAGAGTACTCAATATTGTTTTTTCTTCTTTACAAAAGTCCACTTAATATTGTTCTTGACATGACAAACAGTACTAATTCATTAGCATTTTGATAAAATTACATTGGTGTAATATATGTTTAATGATGTTTTAACTTCTTTTTTAAAGAAACTAAACAAAGTTCACTTAAATTAGTGTTGATGAGAATTACATTTGAGCCGTTGAGAGTAGTACACTTCAAAATCCTAAATCAATATTACTAGAACAACTTAAGTGAAAATTGAAACATTATTATTATGTCTAATAATGTTTTAAGTTATACCAATTATAAAAAATTTGCCGATAGAGTGAAAGTTTATATTATACATCATCAATAAAAAAGTTTATAAAAATTTAAGATCGTTTAATATGTTTTTGATATTTGTCAAAATTAACGCATTATGTGGTGAAATTTGACGGAAGAAAGTCTAAGTACTACTCCCTGTGCAATTTCTTCCCTTTTAAAAATGTTAACATACACGTGTTAGTGTTAATGGTGCTTTACCCCCTGTAATATAGGTTATTTTTTATTTTCCCCTGTAAAATAATTTTTTTGATTTATCTCTTGTAATTTTTTTTATTATTTTTTTTGGAATACCCCGTAATAGGTCATAAAAAAACGATTTTAATTTTTTTTTTTTTATAAGGGAGAAAACAAAAAATGACCTATATTACTGGGGTAAAACACCATTAACCCTACACGTGTAGAATTTTTCAAATTGTACCACAATTTTTGACCAACAAAACCCTCCATATTGTTGGACAAGATTGCACTACAATATCTTTAAATCGTGCCACAATTTTGTACGACCTTCAAAAATATCCCTAGAGACCAAACATAAAGTAATAACAGTTACCTTTATTTTTAGCAACCCATTAAAAAAAATCCTCTGTCTTATCGATTGTGATGGAAAAGAAAGAATATATATGGTTTGGTACGAAACACTGGAAAGAGTTAAAAAAGCAAACGAGAAAAACATTCAACTAAACAACGTAGGCCATTTTCATAGAAACTTAATATTTGTCAATATCTCGTGCTCAGTAGTGGTTGTCTCTTCCTTGAATAATCACACACTTGTCACGAAATAATTACCTTCATTTCAAATGATGACATACAAACATACAGCGGCATATAATATACGAATATTGGAGATGAATGTTCTAAGTGCATTTTCTAAGGATTCACAGTTAAGAAATTATTTATTTATTAAGTTATAAAATTTTTAATTTTAATGCGTTGAATACATATATTTTATAAAGAAATCGCTCCCACGGTTCTATAATAAGTGAATCATTTGAAAAAAAACTTGTTCCAAAATAAGTGGTTACTCTAGTTATGTTGTTGAAGCTTATTTTGGATGATAACTTGGGGTTAATTTCCCTAACTATGTTAGTTAGTCTTTCTTTATATATTAGTATATATATATATATTTTTTTTTAATTTTGAGTATTATAAAAAATATAGAAACAATCTATAGAATATTTATAATTTTTTAAAATCCTACTCGTAGACTCGTAGTACATATTTTAAGTTCTCCATATTGGATGAGTTTTAAGTTATAAAGAAAAAGAAGTCTCTCATTTAAGTTTTGAGTCCATCGTTCATTCTTATTTCCTTTGTAATGTGACCAAGTAGGATTAATATTTATCCTATTGACAAAACTATAAAAATAAATTAATATTGACTTTTTTTTAAGGATCAATCAAGTGTTTCAATATGCATTCCTTGGAATTGTTTTTATTCTTTTGCTATATGTTTGAAAACTACATGGAAAATTGGCTAATAAGAAAACAAGTGCAACGTTGAGGGTCCATTTGTTATGTTTTTCTTTTTCGATGCTTTCTCATTCATGTTAAAGATGAGTTCATGCATCTATAAATAGTAAAAGACAAATAAACGATTTTGATTGGTGTCAACTCAGTATGGATAGAGTTACACACCATTATCGATGGATAAATAAGAATTTCTCATCTATTATTATATTTCTCATTATAACATTATACAATCAAGTCAAGCTTTGTGATTTAAGGAACCATTAGGAGTCCAATAAACGAATAGGGAAGGTTTTTGAGAACAATATCAAAACTTGATGCCAAAACATGCCATGTTTTAATTGAAAACTATTTGACTAAAGGGAATGCTCTATCAGCATATAAAGTGGCTCCTCAAATGTTTATACGAAATTTTATTCCTAATTTAAAATTGTGTGAGAAAGGGACCAAGAAATTGGTGTTAGTTCCTCAAAAAAAAAAAAAATTAGAAAAGAAATTGGTGTTAGATGGTAAGTCGGTCGAGGCTGATAACCTTATATGCTAAGATTTGTTGAGTGTGGAATACAACATAATGAAATGCATTTGTGAAGTTAGATGTTATTCCTCTTAAGTTTAAATGTTATAGCAGTGGCTCTTTTTTCAATTCTATTCATCTTTTTCCTTTGTTGGTGGTATTCCATCTTTTTTTTTTTTTTGAAGGAAGGTATTCCATCTTGTTGTGATGCATTTTTTTTTTTTTTTGAGAACTATTATTTTTGCTAACTTTGAAAGGTGCCGTTTAAGGTAGGCAAGCAACATGGGTCTTGTTTGGTAAGAGACCAGTCTTGACAATTTTTTTTTTTTTTTTTATGTTGGTGTGGTAACTTGTATTTGTAGGTCAATACAATATGAGTAATCTGTTGCTGCCATTGATCAATATTAAATAAATTACATTAACAAATTAAATGCCAAGGTCATTTTAGGTAGTTTCAATTTGTACCTTTCCTCTTTTCCTTTTCAATCAAACGAGAAAACCAGGCCAGAAACCATTCCTTTCCACACCTCTAAGTTAGTAATACCTCTTGTGTAATTTTTCTTTTATATTTTGAAATTAAAAAAGTTTTTTTTTTCACCAAGGAATTAATAATGTTAAAAATATGAAATAAGTAATCAACAAATAATATTAGTGATTAAAAATTGTTATCACACATGATTTGATTATTGGTAGCTCTCATACGTTATTAACTGTTTAGAAGATATTTTAGATTGATTAGTCATTGAACATTTTTTCATCGTGATGTATCCAAATAAGTGTTTTTGTGTCCTGCTGTGGCATTGGAGTTATGTTTGAAAAAAACAATAATAAACGTTGATAAACAATTAAACATTGTTTTTATTAAAAAAAAAATTGATAGATTAAGATATATTATATGAGTTTGCACATGTTAAAGCAATTAAAAGTAGTTAGTGTTTTTATTGAAAAACAACAATTATTTATTTAAAAATTATATATTTATTACAAAATGTATAAATTTCAATGCAAAATTTCAATTATAAACTTCTTAACATGTGCAAATTTGCACATGATAGAAAAACTCATATTATATATAGAGATAGAGAGGGATATATTAGCTGTAATCCTATTTAATTCAAGTATTACAAAGTTTTCTATTATTGTCTTTAGCGTTAAAATTTCTATTATAATACAAAATCATGCCTTCGTTCATCAAATTAATTAACCATTTAATAAACATCCCCAACTAAAACTTCAATATGCAAAAAGAGGATACTATATTTTTGTTGAATATTTATTTTTCTTTTCTTGAGTTTGTGGAGCAAAAATATTGATGAACTATAAAACTTTGATGGGAACATATATAATGCACGCCAATAGTTTAGTGGGCATTTTCATATTTTTCCAACTATGACATAAAAACCCTTTACGTAAATTGATTGTTAATTCAATTACTTTATTAAAGACAAAAATTAAACATTATAATATACATTGCTAGTGGGTCAACATGTCTATACATCTGTGCCATTGAAAACTTCTTTCCAGATCCAATGGCTCACAAGCAATTTAGAAACAAAAAAAAAAAGTAGTCACCTACGGTAGGAGACCCATTGAAGTCGCCTACCGTAGCCGGAGCCAACTTTGAAAATGTAAATCTCATTCACATAATCATATCAACTCTGTAATGTGAACGGAAAATAGGTTTTACCATACAATTTTTATTTTTTTTTTACAAAAACCATACAAAGCTAAGATACTAAAAAAAAGACAAATTAATTTTTTTTTTTAAAAACCAAACAAAACATTAAATTTTCGACTAACAAACAAACTTACTATTTATCAAGTTCATCCTATTCCTCCATTAGTTGTGTTTTCAAAATTAGCACAATATAAAAAGCTAAATGAGTAGTGATATTTGAACAACTCTTTTGGTAAAACTTTTGGGACAACCTTGTTGTGTTCTCTTCTTATTTGTCAAAAACAATAGAGAGATAATAAGAAAATAATGTGAGTATGAGAGAGAAGGTTGTACAAAAGTTGTACAAAAATGGTTGTACAAATATCATTTCTCAAGCTAATACATGGTGGTCTTATTGCCTATTTTTAGAAAAAACAAATTAAATACTAAAATGAAATACAATTAAACGTGATTTAGAAGAAAAAATAAAAATTGAAATTACCCTTGTTGTGGACAAATGACATCTCTACTTTAACTATTTGACGTTATTTCACCGGACCAACAACCAAATAAAAGGTTCTTACATAACAATATTATCGTTTATGCCGGTTGAACTCTGTTCTTGATAAAGTTGCATCACTCTGATTGCCCCTTGAACCCACTATGATGCTTGTTCAACCCTTGAATGGTCGGTAGAATCACATGTGTTGAGTTCACTTGGACATTTAACTGAAAGATATGTTGAGGTGACAAATGATCCAATGAAAACTGAAAGAGTCTCTAATCTTATACAACGTATGCGCTCCCTCTTATCCGTTCGAGTGTGCTACACTTTCATGTATGATAGGCCGTTTAGTTGGTATTAAGAACATGGTTGGCATCCCTCACTTCGAAAATGATGCAAGAACCAATCGACTTAATAGGTAAATGAAAGAGACATTGTGCGGTGCAGTTGAATTGCTTGACACATACTTTTTCATAGGAGTGGCTAATCACCACTGCATGAAAGACTTCATGTTACCATTCTACATCTCTCTACTTCTACTTTGAATATTGCTTGATACTGTTAAGAGTCCCACATCGGACAGGACATGGCCTGCTGACAATGTATTTATAAGTGGGGACAATCCTCACCTCACAAGCCGGTTTTGTGGAGGTTGTGTTAGGTCCAACCATCATTTCTAAGAGATACTCCATGATAAACTAGTACAAAAAAAATGCATTGAATCAATTTCTACGATATCCATCAACGAGGAAAGGTGGTTTCTTGAAGATTATCTTTTGATTGGATTATATAGGATGAAATAAAGTTGTTGAAGGTAAATACTATGCGTTTCAATCAACTATAGTTGCTAAATCTATTGAATTTTGTTTGCACATTTAGCAATACTTTTGTTACTTGTATTCTTTTACAAGATGTGCATTCTTTTACAGGTGACATTTAATCTGGGAATGAGGAGTTGTTTCCCACCATGGAAAAGCTCCCTTTCTCAGGACCGCTGGCATTATGCAACCTGTTGCTAAAAAAAAATGAAACTTGTTTTTTAATGTTTATTTTGTTTCTTCTTGTTGCACCCTTCCATTTACTTTCCGTTTACTTTAGTGTATTGTCTCTCCTCAATTAGTTCACACTCACAGAAACGAAACATACAAAATTGCAGGAAGAAAGTAACTATAAGATCTGCATAAAACAGCAGCATAAAAATTCATCTTTCATTTTGCTCCAAACAATTCCAACAACCATATCCAAAATCTAAGGTAAATCCTCTATTTTTAACAAAAACAAACAACAATTTTTTCTTCATCATCAACAACATTTTCCAATCTCAATTTCAACAACAATAACATTTTCAACAATCACAAACTCCCAATCTCAATTTCAACAAAAACAATAATTATATACTGTGTTTTCTACAACAGCAGCAACAACCTTAAACATCCACAAAGTTGTTGAAAGCAACAACGATAAACCTCCACCGGAAGTTCACCGCTAATCATACAATGGTAACGAAGTACAAGCACCGAACTTACGTAAGATTTCACTGTTGAGATTATTAATAGAAATATCAAGTTCCACGAGAGTCGAACAAAGCTCAGCTAAATGCGTTGGGATTTTTCCGGCGAAGTGATTTCCGGAGAGTGGTCTAACCAAAGTAATCAATTTTGCCAGTGATTTTGTTTCCTATGACAGATAAAAGCTCTAGATCATGGTTGAGAGGATCCAGGTGAACAAGCTGGAGAGGTTGAGAGAACCGAAACTCTAAATAAGTCTTCATATGGGTTATCCTTTAATTCTCCAGATTTGGGTGAAACTAAGGTTGATTTGGGGATTTATTAATGATTTAAAGATTAATTAATTAAAAATAATGAATTAGAATTTTACTATCATGATTTTCTGGATTTTTATTTTATTTTTAAAGATGATTATTAAAGATGAAGATGATGAAGAGAATAATAGGGAATAAGATGAAGAAATGAAATGAAATATTGTTGTTTAATTAGAAGGTGGGGACCACTACTGCAGTCCACAATGTCATGCAACATTTCAGAACAATTAACAAGTCATAAATCCTAACCATCCAATTAAAAAATTAATAAATTCATGGTTGTGGTTCAACTTTCCTATGAAGGGAAAGAACTCCTCTTTCCCATACTAACTCCCACCTCTTTTACAAGATGTAAAAGTAATATAGGTAACTGTTATTACTTGATGCATATCATATTATTTGATGGGTAATGTATTCTTTTACTAATCAATATCGTATATTCCTTTGTAAAAGTAATACGATAAATGATGAATGATGTATTCTTTTACAAGAAGTAGTTGGTGGTGTTCTTTGTAATTGAAATGCATGATTCTTATAATCATATTTAATTTATGAGAATGATGGAAAATCAATTTTATATGTTTTTTTTCGAATATTACAAATTTATTTTGTTAATTTAAAATTATTGATTTTTTTTATAGAATTAAACTTATTGATATATCATTTGTATTTTTTTTATTTTCTTTAATTAATATTCATAACACTTATTTTTATAAATTAAAAGTAACTTTTTGACCAAAAAAATTAAAAATTAAAAGTAACTTTCTTAGTTTTAGACTAGTTTAAAATTAAACCGTGGATCAAGAATATTCAAGTTTGATATTTAATTTGAACAATACTTGATAAATTTTGTTTACCTCGTGACTATATTTCAGATTACTGAAGCATCTTTTCCATGAGAATTGGAGGGATAAGAATAAATTTTTATCAAACTTTCAAATATTAAAGTTTTAGCATCATAATATGTAAAATACATAAATAGTTAATAGTCATGTTGCATGCATTTATTTAAAAGAGAAAAGGTAGTTTTGTTTGAAGTAATTGTCTGAATTGATCTTAAATACCACATAAGAAATCAATTACTTTGATAAAATTACACTAAATATATCTATTAAAAGAATTCCCTTAATTTACTTATTTGTCAAAAAATTAAGATGGGTCATTGTGGTGATTTCCAATGTATCTTGTTTTTATATATAGATTTTTTTAAGGAAATTTCATTACTTAAAATGTTTCAATACAATCGGGCATTTCTACCAAAATCTGAAAACTAGTTGAGGATGTGGCTGCCTCAGCTAATCTATGAGCTGCCTCATTTGTTTGTCTCCTCACAAACTCAACACTAGAGTTGACATAACATTGTTCAAAGATAGTTTTATAATTATAAATAATCATCCCACATTATGTAACATCCTGATGTGTAGATGAAAAATTATCCACCACTTTCTTAGCATCAAATTCAAAATCGATATGTCCTAATTGTAAGTGATGAATCCATTTTAAAGTTGTTAATAGTCCAAGAGCTTCGCTAACATGTACCTCACAGACTGGAGTAAACCATTATGCTTTTGTCAAAACAAAAGTGCATGTATCATCTCTTATACAAACTCCTATTCCCACTCTATTAGAAAGCTGGGAGAAAGAAGCATCAATATTGCACTTAAATCTTCCTTCAGCTAGTTTGATCCATTTCACATTTCCTTCTTGTCGCAAATGTGCACAAGATGTATTACAAATCCTATGTGCATCTTGCCAATCATGAAGCATAACTTTTGCTCTCTCGACAACATAAACTGGAGCATCAATTACCTCATTTCACACTCTGTTGTTTCTTTGTTTCCATATACTCCACAACACACAACAAAATAAAGATGCATCGTCATTAGATAAATCATGTAATGCTTTGAAGATAATATTCTTGCTATCCATATCTTGTTGTAGAAAAATAGAAGTAGAAGAAAAGAAAGGAAGCATGCTCCAAACATTTAAGCTACTTGGACATTGAAAAAATAAATGAAGTGTATCCTCATTGCTCACCGTACACAATGTACAATTCATAGGGCATGTGACTCCTTTATCTTTTAGACGTACACGAGTTGGTAAGCAATTCCTACAAGTTCGCCAATTTTTTTTTTTTTTAACCTTTGGAGGGATCTTGAGCTTCCAAATTAAATTCCAAGAGCCTTGTACCTTGAAATGGGATGTATCAAGCAATTCTTGCACACAAAAGCGGTATGCACTACGAACAGAGTATTCACCATGATTTTCTTTTTATATATAGATAAATAGATATGTTTGCCCAAGATTTTTTATTCTTTTTGGTTTTAAAGAGCTTAGAATTCTGCTATCCACCCTGCACATTTTGCTCGCGCCCAGCAGCCATTCCAAATTTACCCTTGCGCTAGTTAACTAACGTAAGTGTAAAACTATGCGCTAGTTAAGTAACGCTGCGTGAGTTAACTCACGCTAGTTCATAATTCCAAAAGGACAGTTTCGTTTTTATTGCTGCATAGCCAAGATGCATTTCAATCCAAAATCAGAAGTTGGCCAGGTTGCATTCAATGAAAAAGAAGATGGATGAGGGGGAGTTTTGGACAAACAACACACGTTAAGATGGCTATATTAGCCTATGATTAGGTGGCGACCACTATTGTCTAAAAAGCTTAAGAAAATTTCCACTTGTTCAACCGAGAGTTGCTTGCTGCATGGTATAATCACATGTGTTTATACTAGATAAAATTCTCTAATATGAACTAGTGGATAGAACAAGTTTGCTTGCTGCATGGTATAACATATATAGCAATTACACATATAGCAGTACTAGCTGCCAAATGAATAAGATAATTCACATTTCCCCTAGCATGAGTTAACTCACGCTGAGTTTATAACCTGCGTGAGTTAACTCATGCCGCGTAAGTTAACTAGCGCAGAAATATTTTTGGAATGACTGCAGGGCGCGAGCGAAAAGTGTTGGGTGAAGAGCAGAATTCAAGAGCTTATCCAAGGAAAACACATAATAAATATTGAGAAGTGCGGAATTACATGTATCTATCCGCACCACTCACAAATATCTTTTGTAGATTTTTATCATTTGAGTTCTACGTACTTATGATTATAGAGAAGAATTAAATTAAAACTAAAAATTTTATATATGTATTTTCAATAATTGGTATAACATCAAAACTTTAACTTTAAGTGATGCCAATTGAACCAAGTTTAATGGACATCCGTAAAAAATACTCATAATGGATAGGTAAATGTCTATATTGTCAAATTTGAATCTTGATTTAGGTAATTACCCACAAATTTGAACGGGTATGAACGCAGGTATAGACACTCCTAGTGCCCAGCCCGCCTTGCACCCCACACATTATATAGACTATAATTATAATTTTATAATACTAAAACTAGTTAATTCATCTTAAGTCTTTGATATTTATTGTAATATGCTTTTTTTTAACACTTTTGAAGCTTGTTATTTGGTTGAATACAATGTTGTGTAATAGTTTATAGATAGATTTAAAAGATTTTAGATCATATTTTAACTAAACAATGATATTTTTTGTTATTTATTGTTTTTTTGTTGTAAAAGTACGAGTAATGAGCGCGGCTACGACCGCTTAGGTGGCCATAGAGTACAGGGACGAGCTCTATACTTTTTGCCCACGAAAGTATGAGTTTGGGAACGAGAATTTTCTTATAAATGCAGGTATGGTGATGTACACTATACTACTATAGTACCGTGTCCAAAGGGTACCCATTGCCCTCCTTGTGTGTTTTAGTTTTTATTAAACATGTTTTTTTTTTTTTGAAGAAATTAAACATGTTAAATATTTAAATTTGTATAATGCAAAATAATTTAATTAAAATTATAGATAAAAATAATAGAACTAAACTTTTAACGTGAACAATAATAGAAGTAATTTTATCATAAATAAAATAGTTGAAGTAATTTAACTATATTATTTGTTGATAGACCATTACAATTTATCCAAATTTTTAAGTAAATACATCCCACGCATCAATTTGTCTAAATGTTTATCACTACCAAAAAAAATTATCTAAATGTTTTTCTTATTTTTAAGTCAACTCATATATTTTTTTAATGAAATTGTGCATATATGTGCAAAATATTGTAAAAATCTCTCAAGTTTTTTTTTTTCTCAATATATTTTAACAAAATATGAATTTTAAACCACCATAAATATAAAATTAATATTTAATTTATGTATTCTTAAAAAATTCTAATATTTTTTGAAAGATTCTTATAATATTATAAATTTTTTTGAGGAAAATTTCATTCAAAAATATGAATTCTACATGAGTTTACTTAAAATGAGAGACAAAAAATAAAGATAGAAAACTTTTTAGGATTAAAGTCGAAGAAATTTTCAGAGTTGAAATAAAGGAGTTGATATATTTTTTTTGAAAGGATGAAGAGTTGATGTATTTATAGGGTTTAAAAACATTTTAATCCTAAAAAAATGTTTTAGAATACCCTTAACATTTTTTTTTTCAAATTACTAGAATACCCTTAACATTTTTCGTGAAGAAACACAAAAACCCAGACCAAGTACAAGAAAGACATTGGAAGGTTTAACCTTTGAAGCTGGTTTCACTCTCGTTTCTGAGTGTCTCACTTCAATCTTCGAGGTAAATTTCGAAACTTTCAATTAATTCGCAACCTTTGTTGATAATATTGAGACCTGGGTGTTGTTACTGAACCTGTAAGCAACATAAAAATATAATCTTTTTGTTGTTGATGGCAATTTTGAGGTTGAATCATTATCTATTGAGAAAAGCTTTAGCTTCCCGTTTTTGCGGTAACCCTTTGTCATGTATTGCTTTGAATTTGAGTCATTATTCTGTTTTGGGTTCTGATTCAACCGCTAGTTTTGAAGCTCAATGTAAGGGTAAATTTAATACTGAGAATTTCAATGATGGTTTTGGGAAAATGGGTCATGGGTTTTCTGATGAATCACGTTTTGTTGCAAGTGTTGATGATGATTTAGATGAAGAAGATGAAGTTGAAGAAAATGGTAGTAGTGATATTGATGAGAGTTTTGAGTTTATTAGTTCTTTTGATGGGAATGGTAGTAACAAACAGAGAGAAAATATTGCAAGATTTGAGATTGATGAGAGTGAATTTAGACACCCAATTGTTAGGGAGGTTTGTAGGTTGATTTCACTTAGGTCAAATTGGAATCCTAAATTTGAAGAAAATTTGAGGCATTTATTAAGGAGTCTTAATCCTCGACTTGTTTGTGCTGTTTTGCGGTCTCAGGATGATGAAAGGATTGCTTTGGATTTTTTTTACTGGGCTGATAGGCAATGGCGGTATAGGCATGATGCTATTGTGTACTATACGATGTTGGATATACTTAGCAAGACCAGGTTGTGTCAAGGAGCAAGGCGGATTCTTCGGCTTATGACTCGCCGAGGAATTGAACGTTCGCCTGAGGCTTTTAGTTATGTGATGGTGTCTTATAGCCGTGCGGGGATGTTGAGGAATGCATTGCGAATTCTGACCTTGATGCAGAAAGCTGGAGTCGAGCCTGATTTGTCTATATGTAACACTGCTATCTATGTTTTAGTGAAGGGAAATAAATTGGAAAAGGCGTTGAGATTCTTGGAACGAATGAAGGTTGCTGGAATTGAACCTGATATTGTCAGTTATAACTGTTTGATCAAAGGTTACTGCGACGTACATAGGATTGATGATGCATTGGAGCTTATTGCAGAAATGCCATTTAAGGGATGCCCTCCAGATAAAGTAAGTTATTATACTGTGATGGCTTTCCTTTGTAAGGATAGAAAAGTTGAAGAAGTAAAGCGTTTAATGGAGAATATGGTTCAAAACAGTAACTTAATACCGGATCAGGTTACATATAATACACTAATTTACGCACTTTCAAAGCACGGACACGCAGATGATGCTCTTGTTTTCCTAAGGGAAGCAGAAGAGAAGGGTTTCCACATTGATAAGGTTGGGTATAGTGCAGTAGTTGACTCGTTCTGTAAAAATAAAAACATAGATAAGGCGAAGAGTTTAGTGATCGATATGTACTCAAAAGGTTGTAATCCTGATGTAGTAACATATACTGCTATTATCGATGGGTTTTGTCGTGTGGGGAAGATAGATGAAGCGAAAAAGATGCTGCAGCAGATGTACAAACACGGGTGCAAGCCAAATACTGTTACATATACAGTCTTGTTGAATGGGCTCTGTCACAATGGAAAATCATTAGAGGCTAGGGAGATGATAAATGTAAGTGAGGAGCATTGGTGGACCCCAAATGCCATCACTTATAGTGCTGTAATGCACGGGCTTCGTAGGGAGGGAAAATTGTCCGAGGCCTGTGATTTGACTAGGGAAATGATTGAAAAAGGTTTTCTCCCAAATCCGGTTGACATTAACCTGCTAATACAGTCGCTTTGTCGAAATCAAAATGTAGTAGGGGCTAAAAAATACTTAGAAGAATGTCTGCATAAGGGCTGTGCCGTTAATGTTGTAAACTTTACTAGTGTAATTTATGGTTTCTGTCAGATCGGTGACTTGGACGCAGCTCTATCAATGCTAGAGGACATGTATTTAAGCAATAAACATCCTGATGCAATCACATATACAACATTGTTTGATGCATTGGGGAAGAAAAGTAGGTTGGATGAGGCTTCTGAGTTAATTGTAAAGATGCTTGGCAAGGGAATCGATCCTACTCCGGTAACTTACAGGGCTGTTATTCACCGTTTTTGTCAATGGGGAAGAGTGGACGATATGATGAAATTATTAGAAAAGATGATTGCTAGGCAGCCATTTAAAACTGTATACAATCAAGTCATTGAGAAGCTTTGTTATTTTGGGAACCGTGAGGAGGCCGAGAAACTACTAGGGAAGGTTTTGAGAACAGCATCAAAACTTGATGCTAAAACATGTCATATTCTGATAGAGAGCTATTTGATTGATGGGAATGCTCTATCAGCATATAAAGTGGCTTGTCAAATGTTTAGACGAAATTTGATTCCTGATTTAAAATTGTGTGAGAAAGTGACCAAGAAACTGGTGTTAGATGGTATGCCGGCGGAGGCTGATGACCTTATGCTAAGATTTGTTGAGCGTGGAATACAAACAGAATGAGATGGAAGTTAGATGTTATTCTAAGCTTAAATGTTATAGCAATGGCTCTTTTTTCAATTCTATTCATCATTTTCCTTGGTTGGTATTCCATCCTGTTGTGGTGTTGAGGCCTTTTTATTTTTATTTTTCCTTTCCTTTTTTGGAGAACAATTATTTTTGTTGTGATTATAAATTTCATTCACATTAATCATATGAATTCAGAGTGGGAATTATTTGTACTATGCAAAGCTAATAATTGTTTCCCATCCTAACAAATTGATCTCTCCAAAAGGGTGTATTTAATAGAGAAAGAATTCTACTTGTATCCATGTTATGCAGTTATTGGGAGTTCTGCTTTATATGTTGTTGAGGATATTTGTTGTGTCAGAAAATGCATTTGTTTGTAGGACAAAATTCTTATCATCTGTCCTCCCTAAGAATGTGAAATGAAGTTGTGCAAAATTATTTGACCCTAAGATTTGAATCAGTGTTCCACAAATCTAGTATTACTGAATTTATGTTTTTAGGTATAAAAATCATGTTAACTTGGAGGTAAAATCGTTTTTTGTTGAAATCAAAATGAACTTGGAGTTAACACGTGTTATGCTCGGGTTAAATCGTCCGACGTTATGAGTTAACTCTTAAAATACACACTTTTTTGGTTTTGGGACATTTTTTTTCTGTGCATGTTTTCTGTTAAAATCCAATTCATTTTTTCTAGTCCAGTAGTCTAAAGCACTTGCATTGCCTTTACGGTTAAGACTTTCCCTTGCATTTCTTTCTTCTGAAACCTTATGAAGAAATTAGTATCATTACCAACAATGAAAATCAATTCATAGATCTCTGGATGCTGATCCTCATCAGCAAAACCAGTTACGGCTCTTCCTGCTTCAAAAATTCAGAATTCAATGACTGAGAAATTAGAGAAAAAATAACAAAAAGGATCTAAACCCAATTTTTCAGTAATACTTACAAGTTACAAATTAATAATGAAATTAACATTGAATAAAATTAAAGAAATAAACCAAACTTATATTAGCAATCATTTCAGAATTGAAATCTTAGGCACTCTTACGATAAGCGAAAGTGAAGGAAGATTCCTGGAAATATAAAACTAACGTGATAATAGCCTTGGACTTTTTGAAATTAAAAAAATGGATATTTGAACTTAATGGGTCAAGCTAACGTGAATTGCTATGGGAATAAGATTTTGTATTAGTAAGCAGTCTTCGTGAGCTTAGCTAAGTTGATATGGACAATACATAATACATGTAAATATATATAAGGTTGGGGTTTGAACCTCGACCACAGAAAAAAAATAAAAATAGAGTAAGCCATGCAATTAAGAATACATTATCCTTAGGTATGCATTTCTTAAACAAAAGGAAAGGAAGGAATATGAATGGATGTGTTCGTCATAACGATCAAATCCAATGATTATGAGGCTCCTTTTTTATTATTTCATATTTCAAAAACTAATATTATCTTTCTACATTTTCCTTTCTAGACAAGATATTAATTACCTTGTGTTTTGGATTAGGCCAAGGCCATTTCCTCAATCGACATGGTCACTTTAATTCACTAGCACACACATGAACCATAATATAGACATGCTATAAATTCTTTGAATCGAGGCCATGTGACACAACCTGAACCATTCGTATCGGATCCAAGGCTAAC
The DNA here is from genome assembly GCF_003473485.1 of Medicago truncatula. Taxonomy (NCBI): domain Eukaryota; kingdom Viridiplantae; phylum Streptophyta; class Magnoliopsida; order Fabales; family Fabaceae; genus Medicago; species Medicago truncatula. Next base: position 5,894,020 of record NC_053043.1, on the reverse strand, counting down.
ACATTATAATCTACTTACAGGTGTCCTCTCATGACAACTATTCAAATAAGGGTTAGAGGACTCGAAAGCCCTAATCCTCACTATAAAGGCTAACTCGTGACAAATGATTAATATATTTGGTCATTATAGTTTGAATGGCCTGATCGAATTAGACACTACTTTGGTGAAATCGGTTCATGCTATAAGATTGATTCGGTTCGGGATACAAAAAATCATAGTATGCATGAATAAACCAGATAAAGAATTTAGTTATGATGCATGATCTTGTTTGTATTTAATTATGTTGTTGCAAATATTAATATTATTGTATTAACGGGTTGAATTGTGTCGTTGTTGGGCTAGAATGAGATTTGATGACACATTGTTTCTTTTTTGTGTTTTGATGAAGCAGAACAGAAGCAAAGATTAGCAAACGCTAAACCTAAAAGATAAACATACAAGTTGCAAGCGACAAACCTGTCAAACAGGGGTTTTCGGAATCCACAAGAATTGAGAAAAGTTCTCGATAATTTTATTGAATGAAAATAGTCTCTTAGGCTACAAATGTTTAGTTAAAATACTAGGGAAACAACAAACCCTAAAAGGGCAACTCGGTGCACTAAAGCTCCCGCATATGCGGGGTCCGGGAAGGGGTCCCACCATTATTGATGTATTGTACGCATCCTTACCCTATTTTTTACACAAAAGGCTGTTTCTAGGACTTGAACCCGTGACCTTCCAGTCACATGACAACAACTTTATCATTTGCACCAAGGTTACCCCTCGGGAAACAACAAACCCTAATGTACCGAAAATAACAAACTGAGACAAAAACTTAAAAATAATAAAGTTGTGTTTAAATAGTAAAAATGCGGTTTTGGGTGACTTCGAATGGCTAAATTCACTCATACGTGGCAAAGCGATGTGTTATGCTCGTGAGCGAATTCCCTTTCCGAAAATGTATAATTCGAGTCAATCCGACACCGGTTGCCAAATCTGCACTATTCCATTGAGTCTTTCTTGCGCGCTACTCCAGTTTGCCTACATCATTTGAACACATTTGGATTATGAAATAATCAATAACCATTTCAGATAATATAATCGGAAGTGAGGGAAAATGAGAATTTTAGAGGAGAGTGAAAAGTATGGAAGATGAGAAAATAATTTCTCTTTAAATTTTGTTGGTAAAATACATTAGGTTTTTGATTTTTTGGTGAAAGTAACAGATGAATGGCAACATAAATTGCTAATATTTCCCTTTTGAACTGCAATTCATAAGCACCTTTTGAAATGAACGCTGTCAGTAGCAACATACAAGTTTATCCTCCACCCCCAATTCAGTTGGTCAAAAAGCGGAAACGGGTATGCATTGTATAATTCTCCCACCACTCAATTGTTATTCAAAGTTTTGCTTTTATTGTGTCCTTTTCAATTTATGTTTGGTTTTTGTTTGTTTTTTGACAACATGTTTCTGTCCAAATAACATGAATCATTGTATTGTACCTTTGTAGGCAATTTTTCGCGATGTGATTAACATTGACGACGACAGAAATGACTCTGATGATTTGGTGATAATTGGTGAAAAAGTAAGTAAAACATGTAACAAAGGGAAGACAATTGAAGCCATTAATCAAATTGTGGTTTGTATAAGATTCAAATTCAGATTAAGATGTTATTTGTCATTTCTCCTAGTACATTGATATTATCTTTTCTAACTTGTAAATGTCTAACATTTCGCTCCAAATCCTTTTCATGATGTGTCTGGTTATATGTTTTTTCAGCACCGCGTTGCATATGATACACAATCAGGTTTTAAAATGAAGTCTGCTACTTTTGGAAGTGCTAAGAAGGAAGGCGGAAGTAGCAGTTCATCAGACCATGCAAATTTCAAAGATGAAATTCTGAGGAAATTTGGAAGTTTTAAGAAATTCGATATTGCCAGTGACACTAAACACCATTACTTTGTTCGGAAAAATTGGTCCAAAAATTATAGGAGTTTACAATGAACCTATTTCATTAACAGCATCAAAGGAATTGGGCTAAAAGAATCCAGAAAGAGTGGAAGATTTTAGAGAACAATTTGCCAGGTGAGTTTGTTCACTAGTCCTTTTATCCAATCATTGCTATTGAAATAGTAGATTTGGTTCCTGTCATTTCAGAAGGGTCTTGGCTTATTTTCATGATATGTCCTTATTCAAAGCTCGTCAATATTTTTTTTTCTCTCTCTCAGGGCTTTCCTGATATATGTTCTGAAATTGGAATTTCAAACCTACTGTAAATAAATAACGTAAAAATCATCGTCTGAATACCATAGAGTGCAACCTGCTTATGGCATTTTTCTCAATCTCGTTTCTTTGACTCTTTCTTTTTATCCTCATCAGATTCAATATTTGTTCGAGTTTATGAATCAAGAATGGATCTCATGAGGGCTGTAATTATTGGAGCAGACGGGACTCCTTACCATGACGGTCTTTTCTTTTTCGATCTTTACTTACCTGGTGGCTTTCCCAATGTACCGCCGGTATGTGGCTGGCGATACTCTATCGAACTGAAAATATGTTTCTGTAACTCTTATTTCAAGTCTTGCTCTTTTTATTTCAAATCTGACAGAAGGTATATTTTTCATGGCAGGAAGTCTACTTCCACAATCAACATGCTTCTTCTAAGTTGAATCCAATTTCTGGAGCTTACGGCTCTTTATGCCTTAGTCTACTTAACACTTGGGATGGCAAAAAGAATGAGCGTTGGCGTCCACATGTTTCAACAATTCTACAGGTTCTAGTCTCCATTCAAGGTCTAGTCTTGACTGAAGAGCCTTTCTTTAATCTACCTTCTGGCTATGTTCATGGTTTAGAACCAGGCACAAGTATGTCCCGGTGTTATAACGAGCAGGCATTCATTGATTCACTGTGGACAATGATACATGTGATTAGAAGGCCTCTAAAGGTTTGATTCTATTCTTGGTTCGATTTTTTTTTATATCTCTAGCAATTTTGTTTTGCCATGTTCATTTGTAGTGACAATAATTGAATCACTCCAAATTGCTTGCATTTGCATCATGGTACAAAGTTATTGAAAAATCTGCAACATGAAAGAATTGTTCCAGATAAAGTTGAAGTAACATGTGAGCAAATCACAAATCAACTAAAGTGCCCCAAAAAAACTCATAAATCCTACACAAGACACCCTTTTAAAATTCAAAGACAATTTGTAATATCAAAGGTATGTTGCAGAATGCAAGTTATATAGGCATGCCATCATTAATATACCAAAACTATTTCTCAAAAAACAGAAGAGCATAATGTAGTTATCTTCTTCCTATGAGTTATACTTGTGTTTATTCCTTTAATTTTATGGGGTTTAAAATTTGACTATTTAAGTGTTATTTTTGGTTTCAGAATTTTGAGGATTTTATAGTGGGGCATTTCCTCGTCCGAGCTCATGATATTCTAGGGGCATGCAAGGCATACATGGAAGGTGCTCAAGTGGGTTATTGGGTCAAACGTGAGGTTCATGAGGTTGATCGGCACTTCAAAAGTTACATGGAGCAGTTTAAGATTTCTTTACGTGATCCGATGGAAAAGCTTGCCAGTGAGTTTGCAAGAATTGGAGCTATGAACTGAAATTTCCTTGATGCAAAAAAATATTCTCTATGAAAACCCTGAATTTGAGACTTGATTCAAAAGTCTTGTTACATCTACTACAACTACTAGTGTCACAATATCTTGTATATTTTTGTTCAACAAATGTATATTGTGGGGGCAATTTACGATTTATTGCAACTCGACATTCGCCAACTTTCTCTTTCCTTTCCTCTCTCCAACTTGTGACCACGCCTCTGCCTTCATCGACCATACTAGTTGTTTGTGACATATTGGAGGAAGAAGATTTGTTCGTTGATTGAAAGCAGAATGTTGCTAGTAAAAATCAAGTAGGTCCAGTTAATAACTCTTCCAATATCAAGCAAGTTTGCAAAATAATGTAGGTGATCAAACTACAGGCTCAAGTTAATAGTAAAATAATTTGATTTAAAATTAGTTCTCACAAAGCACAACATAGAACCAAGAAAATACTTAAGAAATCATTTCAATTCCTCATGAAAATTGTTTAGCTTATGAGTGAGCTTCAAACAAAATTACAAACAGACATGAAATACATAGATTCATGTTGCACACGAATGGGAAGATAAGTACAATGCTGAAAACATAAGATTACAGATGTAGATTCAATAAGTGCTGCAGATTCCATCTTATTAATGGTGCATCAATCTAAATTGCTTCATCTTTAAACTTAATATTTTTTAGGATACGTATCTGAAATGTATCCTTATGTATTTTTAGGGTATTCCACAAGTATAGATAAATAATTTTTTAAACTATAAATTGATTCGAGTACTTTGTGGATAGGTATTGACGAGTAACTGTGAATATGGAAAAAGTATCGGTATCCGATACGGATACAACTTCATATTTAATGTATCTGGACTTCACAGCCATAAAGCCTAATTGCTATATTATTTATGTGTGTTCTCCATGTTTGTCATGGCCTGATGCCTTCGATATTGTTCTAGAGATGCCGCAACAATTCCTACAGCATCTTCCCATTTTTCTTCAAATTAATATTGCACACTTAACATAATTCTTTTCAAAAAATATTTAAATTCTAAATTTACTCATTAGATTATGAATTATCCTAATTTATCAAAATAACTCTAAAAACAAAATAATATCAACACTAAAGAGGCATTAATTCAAGTTTAATTAAGCTAGATAACACTTCAATTTAAGAGCTATCAGTTTTGTTCATATAAAATATTGGTGTGGCCATTCATTACCATTTTTATATATAAAGGCAAAATATTGGAGTCTTGACAAAAAAAAAAGGCTAAATATGACATGTCCTCAAGAAAATGATAAACAACTTGAATTGGTCCTGAAGTACCATATCTTAGTTCAAACGAGAACATTAATGTATTTTGTTAATTATATTTATTGTGGTATTTTGTTTTGTCAATATTAGTAAATACATATATTTGAACAAAGTCAAACATATGTTTTGTATCTTAAAGAAACAACATAATCAAGGAAGTGACAAATGTTCTTTTATTAAGGAGGATGATTTCACAAATACAATAAACTTGTGGATTTCTTAAAGGGGATCTTGCAAAAATTCAATATGAAGAAACTTCTCAAACACTGCTAATTTGAAGAAGACTATGAAGATAAACCCGATCTTTAAACAAAGTCGATGCAAGTAAACTTTTAAGTAACTAGAACAATATTATTTGATTTTCTTTGTCTCATATATGATTGTCTTTATGAGGGGGAGACATAAATGTGTTATGCACTCTTTTTTCCTTAACCATGATTTTGTCCCATTGGTCTTTCCTGATAATGTTTTTAACGAGACAAATTATCACACAAAAAAAAGATATTGTACTCTTTTTCCTTCACTAAAATTTTTTCCTATTGAGTTTTTCTCTAGTAAGGTTTTAATGAGGCATATCCTCGATGGACATCCAAGGGGGAGTGTTATGAATATTATAAGAAATAGGTTAATGGACCATATTACTAGACTATTAGGCTTAGTCCATAAGATACTCTATTTTCCTATATAAATAAAACACATTTGTAACACGTGAAATAATAATACTTCTCTCTATTCTCTCTTCCTCTCGTTCTCTGTATTATTGTTTTCTATTTATTTAATTTAGTTTCATAACAGTGTGACAATTTTTATTTTAATTTCACCATTCGTTTTTTTTTTTCCAATAATTATACCATTCATTTAAATTATTTTATTCTTTACCAATTTTTTATTTTTTATTTTTTTTATTTTTTTTATAATGTATCATTCTTTACCAACAAAATAAAATAATTTTTAAAATATCATTATTCCTATCTCGATCTATCGCGAATACCAAACTTTAGAATATTTATTTTTCTTCTATTTCCCTTTTTGGAACTCAAGTCAGCAGAATTAAAATTAGTTTAAATAATTTATTTGGTAAATAATGATAATTTCTAGAAGAATATAAAACCGAAAAAACAAATAAGAAAATTCAGTTTTTCAGTGGTGGTCGAGCTTTGAACAACGAAGCTTAGTTTCTAAAAAATCAAAATATAACAATACCACAGCACATCACCAACATGAAAGTAGGAACGTGTGAAGAAAGAAAAGACTTGCTCCTAAAGTTTAGAAGTACTTATTGACTATATAACATATTGTAACTGTATCTCTCTATTCTCCGTGACCTATATATAGAGTTGACATATCACTAACACTTTCATTAATTCTTCATCATCATCATCATCATCATCATCAGTGATGGCAGAAAACCCTAATGTACATGATAATTCTTCATCATCACCTACACAACAACATGGAATTAGAGATAACAAAACAAAACAAAAAGTTCCATTCTACATGCTTTTCAATTTTGCTGATCATCTTGATGTAACGTTGATGATCATTGGCACTATCTCTGCTGTGGCTAATGGATTGGCAAGCCCTCTCATGACTCTCTTTCTTGGGAATGTCATCAATGCATTTGGTTCCTCTAATCCAGCAGACGCTATCAAACAAGTTTCTAAGGTATGAATTAAGTTCTAATATTGCATTATTCTTGCTTTCTATTTATTTCTTTTCTATTTTCTTTCCTTTTCTATTCAACTTTTTGGTGCAAATTAATATCCATTTACATGTATTTAAGTATCTTGCAATCTCTTGAAAGGGAGTATAGTTATCAAGAAAACGAAGCCAAATTATTTAAATTATAAAGCTTAAGTTCCTTTGACAAAAGAAAATTAAGTTCTAATGAAGTTGTAGGATGTGATCTGGAAAAAACAAAAATTCCAAAGAAGTAGGAATCGTCAAAATCACCGGGTAGCCAGCCATTATAGCAACTAACATGATTAGTTTGAACTAATTAGTTCTACAGAAAAGGGCATGCATGATAAGGCTTTTTTCTTTTTATTTAAAAAAAAAAGCCACTTTTCTTTAAACTTGAGTTAATGCATTTTAAATTTACGTATGTTCCTTCAAAAAAAATAAAAAATTACGTATGTCAATTCATCTTTACTATTTTTGTTTACTTCAGTTTTTTATAGATTTATTTTTTTGACACCCTCATCACAGTGCTACCAAAATATTTATGGTTATATTTCTATTTTTATTTAATTATTATACTTTCGGTAAAAAATATTTTTTTTTTACCCGAGATTCAAAAATTGAATACTTGAAATTCAAAGGACCCGGTAATCCCAGTAAGAGGGAAAATACTAACATAACAATTATTAAGACTTTCTTTAACTGCTCTAAAAAAAACTTTCTTTTGCTATGTCATATTTTCGCTCTATGAAACTACCTAATTCACCAGTATAGGGTTTATTTTTCTGAGGACTTCTATGTCATTTTTCACCAAAATTTATTTGTACTAGTTTCTGCTGACATATGATTAATTATGTATTCAATATAATTCTAGAAGTTCTGTTTATTTCCACTGTATCCATCTTCTGTACCTTTGTGTGGCAACTGGTATGTACCAATTGAGATTGCATACACCAGGATGGATCCTTGTTAAAACAACAGGTTGAACTCAGTGATTAATGAATGTCAGTTAATGATGAATGGTTCAGAAAGAAAAAAAAAAAATCAGAGTTTCAAACTCAATTGGAATAATCCGATTCGTTCAGAAAAAAAAAAAAAAACTTGAGTTTCTATCTCGATTGGACTAATCCTTAACCAGACTTTACTTATTTTCTAGTTTAAATATGAATTACTAAAGTCATTTTCTCAAAAGGGTTAAGAAACACAAAAATCCTTGTTACCAAAATGGATATTGCATATCATGCACTCATTACCATAATATGTAGCATTCTTTAATACACTTCAAATTTCAGGTATCATTGCTATTTGTTTACCTAGCTATTGGGTCTGGAATAGCATCATTTCTACGTAAGACCACGTTTTCTTTCTTTGTTTTCTTACTTATTTTGTTGGAGCCTAATTCTTGCATTCATTCTGATAATGAGGGTGACTTTGTTGCATGCTGCAGAGGTAACATGTTGGATGGTAACAGGAGAAAGACAAGCTGCAAGGATTCGTAGCTTGTACTTGAAAACCATATTACAACAGGATATTGCATTCTTTGATACTGAAACAAACACAGGAGAGGTAATTGGTAGAATGTCTGGTGACACAATTCTCATTCAAGAGGCTATGGGAGAAAAGGTATTTATGTTCCTCTTTTAGTATACAATCACATTCATTAATCGTGATCTTACAGTTTTTACAGTGGAAGTGAGGTGAATCTATTAATAAATGAGAATTTATCAATAATTATGACAGGTTGGGAAGTTTTTTCAACTTGCTTCAAATTTTTGTGGTGGCTTTGTGATGGCATTTATAAAAGGATGGCGCCTAGCTATAGTTTTACTCGCATGTGTACCTTGTGTTGCCGTTGCTGGTGCTTTCATGTCTATAGTGATGGCTAAAATGTCAAGTCGCGGACAAATTGCTTATGCAGAAGCGGGAAACGTTGTTGATCAAACAGTTGGAGCCATCAGAACAGTAAGACACTTGCCTCAATTCAGAAATACTGAATAATTAATTCGAGTTTGTAATTATTCATTGTCTTTGTCCTTTAATTTGAAAAATGATCAGGTTGCATCTTTTACTGGTGAGAAAAAAGCCATAGAGAAGTATAATAGCAAGATAAAAATTGCTTATACTACAATGGTTAAACAAGGCATAGTCTCAGGGTTTGGAATCGGAATGCTTACCTTTATTGCCTTCTGCACTTATGGACTTGCCATGTGGTATGGTTCCAAACTAGTCATCGAGAAAGGATATAATGGCGGAACGGTCATGACTGTGATCATAGCTCTTATGACTGGTGGGATGTAAGTGAAACATTGCTACCTGATTCAATAAATTGCATTGATATAACACTGTTTAGGCATAAGATTTTTGTTTGATGAATTTTCCTTGATTTGACAGAGCATTAGGTCAAACATCCCCAAGCTTACAAGCATTTGCTGCAGGCCAAGCAGCAGCATATAAAATGTTTGAGACAATTAGAAGAAAGCCCATCATTGATGCAAGTGACACCAGTGGTGCTGTCTTGGAAGACATAAAGGGAGATATTGAACTCAGAGATGTTTCCTTCAGATACCCTGCAAGGCCTGATGTGCAGATCTTTGATGGTTTCTCATTGTTTGTTCCAAGTGGCACAACTACTGCTTTGGTGGGTCAAAGTGGAAGTGGAAAGTCTACTGTAATCAGTTTATTGGAAAGATTCTATGATCCTGACGCTGGCGAAGTACTTATAGATGGTGTGAATTTGAAGAACTTGCAACTTAGATGGATAAGAGAACAGATTGGGCTGGTTAGTCAGGAACCTATCTTGTTTACTACTTCTATCAGAGAGAACATAGCATATGGGAAAGAAGGTGCAACTGATGAAGAGATAACAACAGCTATAACACTAGCAAATGCCAAGAAATTCATTGACAAACTTCCTCAGGTGTGTATAAATATTGTAGACTTTTATACCTGCTGTGATTCTTGCTTTTGGCTAGTATTTTTTATTAAGTTGGATTGTAGTTTATAAAAATGTGGTATTGTGTTTCCAGGGCCTTGACACCATGGCAGGGCAAAATGGGACTCAACTTTCTGGTGGACAAAAGCAAAGAATTGCAATTGCAAGGGCAATATTGAAGAACCCAAAAATCCTTCTTCTTGATGAAGCAACAAGTGCATTGGATGCGGAGTCTGAACGTATTGTTCAAGAAGCACTAGAAAAAATTATATTGAAAAGGACTACTGTTGTCGTTGCGCATCGTTTGACAACTATCAGAAATGCTGACATAATAGCAGTGGTTCAACAGGGGAAAATTGTGGAGAGAGGTTATACATTATACATACATGAACAAACATTTTTAGTATGATCATCCAATTTTATAACATCTTGGAATGCTGTATTCACTTTTGCATGCTTCCGTTTTTGTAGGAACACACAGCGGGTTAACCATGGATCCTGACGGTGCTTATTCTCAACTTATTCGTCTACAAGAAGGAGACAATGAAGCTGAGGGTAGCAGAAAGTCTGAAGCAGATAAGTTAGGTGACAATTTAAATATAGATAGTCACATGGCTGGATCTTCGACTCAGAGAACTTCCTTTGTGAGATCAATAAGCCAAACTTCATCAGTGAGTCATCGACATTCCCAATCACTTAGAGGCTTGTCTGGAGAAATAGTAGAATCAGATATCGAACAAGGTCAACTCGATAACAAGAAAAAACCCAAAGTATCTATATGGCGTTTGGCCAAGTTGAACAAGCCAGAGATTCCTGTCATACTGCTTGGAGCCATTGCTGCAATAGTAAATGGTGTTGTGTTCCCTATATTTGGCTTCTTGTTTTCAGCAGTCATTAGTATGTTTTATAAACCTCCAGAACAGCAGAGGAAAGAGTCCAGGTTCTGGTCCCTTCTATTCGTGGGTTTGGGTTTGGTTACTTTAGTGATTTTACCACTGCAAAATTTCTTCTTTGGAATTGCGGGAGGAAAACTTATTGAAAGAATTCGTTCATTGACATTTGAAAAGATTGTGCACCAAGAAATTAGTTGGTTTGATGATCCTTCACATTCAAGGTATGTTATTCAAAATGTATGTTACTTCATGACAAAATAGTGAAAGAATTATGAAACTGAAAGAAATGAATCATCATGCAGTGGTGCAGTTGGTGCAAGGTTATCAATCGACGCTTCAACTGTGAAAAGTCTTGTTGGTGACACCATGGCCCTCATTGTTCAGAACATATCAACGGTCATAGCTGGTCTAGTTATAGCATTCACTGCTAACTGGATTCTCGCTTTTATAGTTTTGGTTTTGACACCTATGATTCTTATGCAAGGAATCGTTCAGATGAAGTTTCTTAAAGGATTCAGTGCCGATGCTAAGGTTAGTATTACTTGCAGTTTTGTCAATTACATTGGGGAAATTATACATTGTGGGAATCAGGAGAATCTTTTTCCTTTTATCTGTGTAGGTTATGTATGAAGAGGCAAGTCAGGTGGCAAATGATGCCGTTAGTAGCATCAGAACTGTTGCATCATTTTGTGCAGAATCAAAGGTGATGGACATGTACAGTAAAAAATGTTTAGGCCCAGCGAAACAAGGAGTTCGCTTGGGGCTTGTTAGTGGTATAGGATTTGGCTGCTCGTTTTTAGTTCTATATTGCACAAATGCTTTCATTTTTTACATAGGATCTGTTCTAGTGCAACACGGCAAAGCAACTTTTACAGAAGTTTTCAGGGTACAATCACTCAACCAACTTAGCATGCTTTATATTTACTTTTATGTTTATTTTGATCTAGTTCTTACAAGATAATTTATACAGGTTTTCTTTGCTTTAACAATGACGGCAATCGCCGTTTCGCAGACGACTACATTGGCACCAGACACTAACAAGGCCAAAGATTCTGCAGCTTCAATATTTGAAATTATTGACAGCAAACCTGATATTGATTCCAGCAGCAATGCGGGTGTAACACGAGAAACAGTAGTTGGTGATATTGAACTTCAACATGTCAACTTTAATTACCCAACAAGGCCCGACATTCAAATTTTCAAAGATTTAAGCCTAAGCATCCCATCTGCAAAGGTAATGTTTTGGTTGTACAAACCCATTTGTTGAGAATATGTAATGTATTTAAATTGATGATATATGTCTTTGCAGACTATTGCCTTGGTTGGAGAAAGTGGCAGTGGAAAATCAACAGTTATCAGCCTCTTAGAGAGATTTTATGACCCTAATTCTGGACGTATATTACTAGATGGAGTGGATCTCAAAACTTTCAGATTAAGCTGGTTGAGACAACAAATGGGGTTGGTTGGTCAAGAGCCTATTCTTTTCAACGAAAGCATTCGTGCTAACATAGGTTATGGAAAAGAAGGGGGTGCTACAGAGGATGAGATCATTGCAGCAGCTAACGCAGCAAATGCACACAGCTTCATAAGTAATCTTCCAGATGGATATGACACGTCTGTTGGAGAAAGAGGCACGCAACTGTCCGGAGGACAGAAGCAGCGCATTGCTATTGCAAGAACCATGCTAAAAAACCCCAAAATACTTTTGCTTGATGAGGCGACAAGTGCACTTGATGCTGAGTCAGAGCGTATAGTTCAAGAGGCTCTAGATAGAGTGAGTGTGAACAGAACTACTGTGGTGGTAGCTCACCGTCTTACAACAATTCGAGGGGCTGATACTATAGCGGTAATTAAAAATGGGGCGGTGGCTGAAAAGGGAAGACATGATGAGTTGATGAGGATTACTGATGGTGTTTATGCTTCATTAGTAGCTCTTCATTCAAGTGCATCATAAGATATTTCTATTTTCTACTTCCAATATCGGTTCCTCTGATCTTCTACATCCGAGAAAGTGCATTCTAAGGGAATTGGTAAAACTGGTTTAGTGTTTCTGTTGATTAGTCTATCACTCATAACTTCTTAGAGATATTGGTTATTCAAATTAAATTGTAAAAAAGATATTGATTTCAGCATTTTAATATTTAGCAAATTTGAATCAATAATTGATAGTCTTTATTCATTTATCTGAGACATTCAAATTCAATTGGCAAATATGACATCAAATTTGGAATTGGATAGCATTTTAATCTTTACAGAGCTTGTCATTGATCATAGCTACAAGCAACTTCTAAATCCTAATAGCAAAAGGTTGAAAGTAATTAGTATTGCCTGTTAATCAAAATTCAATCATTATTAGTATTAGCTGTGCTAGACCAATGCAACAATTACATACAAAGTTGATATATAAAAATTCATGAAAATGATGCTTATAAAATGATTACATAACTTAACTTTGCAAAAATCCATATCTTCCTATTATATAACAGTAAGAGAACAAGAATACAAGATCACAAATATTATCAAGGAGTTTCAGAAAACAAAAGCAATGAAGTAGTAGTATGACAACTATGTATTAATATTATAGTACCTCTTTAATGAAGATACATTCTTTTCAAAACTTTCTTCTATGAACGTGACAGTGTGTAAATAAAGATACAAGTATAACAACAATGTATTCATACAAGTATGACAACAATGTATTCTCCAAATTTACTATACAAAAATTTTACATTAAAGAATGAGTTATCCTCAAAAATAAATTACTTCATAAAATTCCCACATTTGCTTCAAATAAAAATATCCTAAATATCCAATTATTTGGCACATTATTAAGAACAACAAATTTTTTTACAGGGAGATGTATATAGAAATATTTGTGCTATGCGGAGATATATATAGCAAATCATGTCAAAAGGGCCACAAACATTAATAGAGTTCGGCCCAGACCTTCGTTATGTTAATGTTTGGGGCCTTTTGGTGAACTTTGCTATATATATGCCCCATAAACCAAATATTTCTATATGCAGCCTCCGGCTTAAAAGTTTTTTTGTAACCCCTACCGGCATGGGCCCTAGGCTGTCGCAACCCCGGCCTATGCTTAGTGCTGGCCCTGATTCTTTCATGATAAGTCACACTTTGTTAATGGGTTGCAATGTCATTGATCACTAGTTTTCTTTTAATACTTTGTTAGTCACACTTTGTAAGTACCTCGTAATAAAGTCAATTTTTTTCAATATTTTTTTCTATGAAAGTGACCGAACATGTAAGCACATGTTAGTAATTTCTATTTTTAGTGTAACTAAAGATAGAAGTATAACAACAATGTATGCCCCCTCAAAAAAAAAAAACAACAATGTATGCATACAAGAAATACTTTATAAAAATTCTTCAAATTTATTATCTAAAATTCTACATTAAATAATTTGAGCTATCCTCTAAAATACATTACTTCATAAAATTCCCACATTTGCTTCAAAGAAAAAAAAAATCCTAAATATTAACACACATTGTTATTTCCTTAAATCGTAATGTCTATGTCAAATTCATTGCAATGAAGGTTGAACTTAATGCTTTAGAAGCTAACAACACTTGAAATCCTACTGATATGATATGCTTCCTAATACTGATTTGATCTGCAATCCTATATGTTATTTTTCTCTAATAAACTGGATGAAAAGTTCTACTTAGAACTTATAAAGATCACTAATGATCCTCATCAACAAAATTTTATAGGATACAACCTGTTACGACTATCCATTTATATGCAAAACATTTGCAAATAGAAAAAGAAAATCAAATAAATATAAATCTATGATGCACTAATGTGAAGAGCAACCAATGAAGCATAAATTCCACCATCAATCTTCATCAACAAATCATGTCTACCCTTCTCAGCAATCACCCCATTTTTCACTACAGCGATAATATCAGCACCTTTAATCGTTGCAAGACGATGAGCCACAACAACAGTAGTTCTGTTAACACTGACTCTATCTAAAGCCTCTTGAACTACACGTTCTGACTCAGCATCGAGTGCACTGGTTGCCTCATCAAGTAAAAGTATTCTAGGGTTTTTCAATATAGCTCTTGCAATTGCTATACGTTGTTTTTGTCCACCTGATAACTGTGTGCCTCTTTCGCCTACCGAAGTATTGTAACCACCTGGAAGAGAGCTTATGAAGTTGTGTGCATTGGCTGCGTTAGCTGCTGCAATTATCTCATCCTCCGTAGCACCTCCTTCTTTGCCATAAGCTATGTTGGCACGAATGCTTTCGTTGAAAAGAATAGGCTCTTGACCAACCAAACCCATTTGTTGTCTCAACCAGCTTAGTTTGAAAGTTTTGATATTCAGTCCATCTAGTAATATATGTCCAGAATCAGGGTTATAAAATCTCTCCAAGAGACTTATAACTGTTGATTTTCCACTGCCACTTTCTCCAACCAAGGCAACAGTCTACATATAAATATATCAACAATGTAATTAATTATCTCACATATTATCAAATGAGTACATTTGTACAACAGTTGTGTTATTTGAACAGCTTAAATTTGTCAACTTTCGTTAACCACTTAAAAAGTTGTCTAAATTTGGTTGTTAAAAAAATAATTTCTCTTTGCACAATGATGAGATTTACTAAAGTAATTATTAAATGATTACCTTTCCAGCTGGGATGCTAAGACACAAATCTTTGAATATTTGAATATTAGGCCTTGTTGGGTATCTAAAGCTGACTTTTTGAAGTTCAAAATCACCTTTCACAGTTTCTAGCGTCGCACCCTCATTACTACTTGAGTCAATGGTTGGTTTGCTGTCTAGAATTTCAAATATTGAAGCTGTAGAATCTTTGGCCTTGTTAGTATCTGGTGCTAAAGCACTAGTCTGCGAAACACCTATTGCTGTAATTGTTAAACAGAAGAAAACCTGCACAAAACTTATAGTAAGAACCAGTTCACAAGAAACACCAAATAATTAGGGTCTTTTTCGATTGACTTATTTGAACTTTACACTGGTTTAAGCACTTGTGACACTGTTTGCGAGAGCTTATGACATGTGCATAAACTGTTTTCAGCTTATTTACGTAAGCTCTCTATGATAGTTTTTGAAAACAACTTACAACAGTTTGAATTAATTTTATATTATTGTATTATGGAAAAAGTCTATAAGCTCTTAATTAAGTTGTTTATCCAACTAGAGCCTAAAAGTGGCATAAAGTGTTGTAATATACCTTGAAAACCTCTCCGAAAGTTGCTTTGCCGTGTTGCATAAGAACTGATCCTATGTAGAAACAGAAAGCATTTGTGCAGTATAGAGCAAAAAATGAGAAACCGAATCCTATACCACTAACAAGTCCCAACCTAACACCTTGTTTTTCTGGTGCTGAACATTTTTTCTGGTACATATCCATCACCTTTTGTTCAGCACAAAATGATGCAACAGTTCTGATGCTACCAACAGCATCATTTGCAACCTGACTTGCCTCTTCATACATCACCTATAAAAAAACAAAAGACTCTTGTTAATACAGAATTAGGATTGTTCATGGTTCGATTGAGGAATGTAAACTAAATCAAACCGAACCGTTGCAACAGTTTGGTTAAACTGATATAAGGGTTTGGTGCACCGGTTCTGTGTATCCGAACCAGAATTGCCATTACAATATGGAACAGTACTTTTTTGAGCCAAAAGAACCAAACTGTGATGGATAGTTCATAGTATACAAGTATACATTTCTATCGATGGAATCGACAAAAAATTGTTGATTAGACCAACCTTTGCATCTGCACTGAATCCTTTTAGAAACTTCGTTTGAATGTATCCTTGTATGAGCATCAATGGTGACACGGCTAGAATAATAAAAGATAGAATCCAATTGGCACTAAATGCTATAACTAGTCCTGCTGCTACTGTTGCTATGTTTTGCACAATGAGGGCCAATGTGTCACCAACAAGAGTTCTCACAGTTGAAGCATCAGTAGCTAACCTTGCACTAACGGCACCACTGCAAGGTACATTCATTTCTTGTAGTAAGTTAGATAATTTCATAGAAATAATATATGATAATGAATGTGTGTAGCAAAATATAGACACAGTTCCCAAATTCCTCTCCTTCAAAATGGATATGGCTTGTGTGCAGTTGCAATCCTATGATTGGACGTAGTCAACCACATCTGGATCATCCGATCTTGATCCAACGGCCAGGACGTGGTTGAGTGCATGTAGTCACTGCACACAATCCAAAACCCTAAAAAATCATACCCTTAATCCAAACATACCCTCAATTTCAAGGACCTACTTGTTAGAACCTTAAAATTTCATGGATTAACTTGAGAATTCACTCTTTCATAATTGGAAGTAAATATGATCCTAACATACCTTGAATTTGAAGGATGATCAAACCAACTGATTTCTTGGTGCACGACTTTTTTGAATGTCAATGAACGAATTCTTTCAACAAGTTTCCCACCAGCAATCCCAAATAAGTAGTTCTGCACTGGTAGAGCCACAAGGGTAACAAAACCCAAACCAAGAAATAAAAGTGACCAAAACTCCGAATCTTTTCTAAGTTGCTCAGCGGGTTTATAGAAAGATTTAATACATGATGAAAGCAATAGGCCAAATATAGGAAGAGTAACACCATGTACTGCTGCAGCTATGGATCCAAGTAGTATTACAGGAACCTCAGGCTTATTCAACTTTGCCAAACGTTTAACCGAAACTTTTTGGCGTTTCACATTATCAAGTTCACTACTTTCATCATCACCATTGGTTCCTTCTACATATTCATGTCCGGAAATTTGATATGGAAGAGTTAGGCCAAGTGAAAGAGAGTGTCTACTTCCTGATGAACCTTGGCTTATTGATCTTGCAAAGGATGTTCTCTGAGTATCTAAATTGAAACTGTTCCTTGACTTATCTTCTTCTGAACTGTTGCTTCTTTCTGCTTCCTTAGCTCCTTTTTGCAGACTAATAAGCTGAGAGTAAGCACCACAAGGATCCTTGACTAACTCATCATGAGTACCTACATATAAAAGGAAAAATATAAAATTGAATACTAATATTAAGGAGGGACCAAATTACATCAGTGTAGCACTTGAGTAGTGTTAAACCTGCACCATTCGTTAACTTTTTATTCAATACATCTTTTTAGGATTTACCGTAATTGAACCAAACTGAATTGTTATAAAAATCTTGTTAAAATTGAAACGAAACATTAATGGTTTGTCGTGAACCGAATTGGTGTAAAAGTTCGGTGCACTGGTTCTGTCCTTTCAAATCTTACCAGAACTACCTTTACGAAAAACGGAATTGTACTTTTTTTAGCAGAGCTAATTATTTGTGAACCAAAATATACCAAATTTCTATAATTAGGAATGCTGAAAAAACTAGAAATCAAACCAAATCCAATATTACAACTGTTTTTTAGTTGTTTTGGAACATCCCTACATCTTTTACAAAATTGACTGTTGGACTAAATTTTATGTCATATAAATTATATATGCAAATTTTTAAGTAAACCTAAAATCATTTAATATAGTATTGGGGTGTAAACTATTGATAAAAGAAACTGAAACAGTTAAATTTTATAACCTTTTTCCACAATTTTGCCCTGATGAACCACTGCTATGGTGTCAGCATTTCTAATAGTTGTTAAACGGTGTGCAACAACTACGGTAGTCCTTTGTGTCATAACTTTTTCCAATGCTTCTTGAACAACACGTTCAGACTCAGCATCCAATGCACTTGTTGCTTCATCAAGAAGAAGGATTCTTGGATTCTTCAATATGGCCCTTGCAATTGCAATTCTTTGCTTTTGTCCACCAGAAAGTTGAGTCCCATGACCTCCTACCATTGAATCAAGACCCTGCAAACATAAATGTACAATTCATTAGATTCAAAAAATCTGAGCCATGTTGCATCGACACTTCATATTGAATGTTTGTCTGGTATTCGACACCAACATGATACTGTTGCATGTGCTTACATTCAATCACTTCTATTTTCTCAATGTCAAGCTTGGTGTAAGTGCTTCACCGGATAATAGTGTCTACAAGTATATCCTGAGTAAAAGAATTTGTTATACCTGAGGGAGTTTATCAATGAATTTTTTAGCATTAGCAAGTGTTATTGCTGTTGCTATTTCCTCATCTGTTGCACCTTCTTTCCCATAAGCAATGTTATCCTTGATACTAGCAGTAAACAACACAGGTTCCTGACCAACAAGTCCAATCTGTTCTCTTATCCATTTAACTTGAAAATTCTTCAAGTTGACACCATCTATAAGCACTTCTCCAGCTTCAGGATCATAGAATCTTTCTAATAAACTAATTATAGTTGACTTTCCACTACCACTTTGACCGACTAAAGCAGCAGTTGTGCCACTTGGAATATAGAATGAGAATCCGGCAAAGATCTGCACATCTGGTCTTGCAGGGTATCTAAAGTAAACATCTTTGAGTTCAATGTCTCCCTTTATGTTCTCCATTATAACACCACTTGTGTCATAAGCATCAATGTTCGGTTTTCTTTTAATTGTCTCGAACATCTTACATGCTGCTACTTGGCCTGTTGCAAATGCATTTATGCATGGTGTAGTTTGACCAAGGGACCTAAGTTAATAATAATGAAATTGTCAATGCAATTCAAGCATGATAAGCTTCAAATATCAATCGCTACAACAACAAAAAGTATGATATAGACCGATTTAAAGACCGAAAATGTCAAACCAGTCGCTAGTATTAGCAACCAGTAGTTTAGCGACATTTTTCAAATCGGTCTTTTAATCATATAGTATCCATGTTTAGAGACTGGTTTAGCGATGGATTTAAAAAATTGTTTCTAAAGACACTGAAATATTTATGTTACTAAATAGTTCACTAACATTCACAACTAGTGGCTTTGCGACATTCTTCAAATCGGTATCTAATTAAATGGATCATAAACTCATTTAGCAACTGATTTAGAAAATTATTTAGCGACAAATCAGTTGCCCGAGACACTAAAATAAGTTTGTCACTAAATCAGTCGTGAAATAGTGATTACTTAGTAGTAAATAATCTCTGCATATTAGAAAGGAAAAAAAAAACCACGGAGTACTACTTACATTCCACCAGTATTAATTGCTATGATTATATTGAAGACACTTCCACCATCATATCCTTTCTCAATGATGAGTTTGGAACCATACCACATAGCAAGTGCATATGTGCCAAAGATAATAAGCAAAAGTAATCCCATTCCTGTCCCTGAGGCCAACCCTTGTTGAACTGTACTTTTATAAGCAATTCTTAACTTATTATTGTACTTTTCAGTTGCTTTTTCCTCACCAGTAAAAGAGGCAACCTGATTAAGAAAAGGATTTATATCAAGGACTATGCTAATTAAGTTTTCTACAAGTTAATAAAAATATATATCTTACTGTTCTAATGGCTCCAACTGTTTGTTCCACAACAACTCCAGCTTCTGAATAAGCAATTTGTCCACGACTTGACATTTTCGCCATCATCAT
Organism: Medicago truncatula; assembly: GCF_003473485.1. Classification (NCBI taxonomy): domain Eukaryota; kingdom Viridiplantae; phylum Streptophyta; class Magnoliopsida; order Fabales; family Fabaceae; genus Medicago; species Medicago truncatula. Next base: position 5,874,101 of record NC_053043.1, on the reverse strand, counting down.
TGACATAAATCCACCAACAATGACAATACATGGAATGCATGCAAGCAAAACAAGAGTGAGTTCCCATCCTTTTGTAAAGGCGATCACAAATCCACCAAGAAAAGATGAAATAAGTTGTATAAACTTTCCAACCTGTCATCAATTAACTTCATGTCAGTCCCTTTTCTTTTCTTCTTGTTTGAATCAGAGACCCACATAGAAAATGTTAAATTATATATGAAAAAAAAAAATTACATTGTTTTCTAATTTAGGTATATTTCTTCTCAAAAAAAGAAAAATTTAGGTATATTTCTAACACTTAGCGACAAATTAAAATAAAGTGACATTTTGTCATCTCTTTAATATTGCGATTCATCTTTTTAGTAGTTGACACTTGATACCATTGTTTCAAAAAATTGAAACTGAGATGTTTTAAGTTCAACTACTTTAAACCGTTTGAACAAGGATCAAATTGTAGATATAATGAACCGTCTAGTTAGGTTCGGTTTTTAAAAACATTGGTTGATAGTGCCATTGGAATAATAAAATATCATAGATGTAAATCCTTAGACGAACATGATACATGCATGCATGGTGTTAACTTGTCATACAAGAAAGAAACTTGCCTTTTCTCCCATGGCATCTTGAATGAGAATGGTATCACCAGACATTCTTCCAATAACCTCTCCACTGGTTGCTTCAGTGTCAAAGTAGGAAATATCTTGCTTTAGTATAGTTTTCAAGTACAAGCCACGAATCCTTGCAGCTTGTCTTTCTCCTGTCACCATCCAACATGCTACCTCTGCAGCATCAAACAAAAAATTACCCTCGTATTAGGATTCTACAATTACATTGCTTTATAACAAATAATTAAGCAGACAAAAATTCATAAAGTATTAGCTCAACGGTAAAAATTTGAACATGTAACTTAAATAACAAAATTCAAATCTCGTCTGAAAAGTTGTAAAATAATCGTTAGTATCACTCTAATTAATATCAATTTCTCTGAGAAAAAATTGTTATCTTACGTAGAAATGATGCTATTCCAGATCCAACACCAAGGTAAATAAATAATAACGCAACCTGAAATGCAAAGTATATATAAGTTAGTTAGTTTGCATGCAAACATGATATGACGTGGCATGCAAATCTAGAAAAAGAAACAAGAACAAGGGCATTTATGTGTGTGTGTTTGAAGTTATATAAGTATATAATAATTATGAATACCTTAGAAACTTCTTTGACAATGTGTGATGGATCGGTGGAGCCAAAGGTGTTGATGAGTTTTCCAAAAATAAGTGTCATAAGAGGCTGAGATAATCCATTAGCTACGGCACATATGAAACCAATGATCATCAAAATCACGTCAAGTTTGTCAGCAAAATTGAATAGTTTGTAGAAAGGAACTTTTTCTTCAGCTTTTGGTTTATTTTCTTCATCCTTTACCTCTGGTTTTTGTTCCATGGCTAATGGATTTAGGTTTAGGAGGGTACGTAACCTTCTTTACGTAGAAAAGAAAGAAAGAAAAAACTGACAAGAGTTTGGTGTGATGAAATAGAGATTCGACATTAATGCATGCTTGCTTACATGCAACATCTAATTTTAGCAACGAAATGCTCCTTTTCTAGAAAATGAATATTTGTTTGACTTTCTAGAATATTAACAATATTTCATTGCCATCCTTTTGTTTTGCTAAGTTGGCAGTCGCCAAAGACAATAATATGAAACGACCCAGTTAAAACTACGATTCTTCGTTTCTCTCCACTTAAATGCGTGAGTCCGGCTATGAGTATTTAACTCACTTTTATGAGTTTATTAAATATAAATGAATTTAATTCTTACATTGCCCTACGATAGAATGTTAATCTACTAACTAAGATTATTTGGATTGCAACTCAAATTTTTTATCAATGTTGAAATAGATATAATAGTCACAAGAAAAGGGGTGGGGTCTGAATTTTGGCCCTTTTAAAATTTAATCATGTACTTAAAAAATACTTTTTAAGTTGAAACTTGGAAGAGTAAAGTTAAGGCTAAGGCGCACTTTCCCCCCTTAAGTTTCAAAAAGTTGCGATTTTGGCCCCATATGAACAAAAACTACAATCTTGATCCCTTAAGAATTAGGGAACTTCTACGGTACACCTCACAAATTGAGATGAACCTGGATGACATTGTAATTGAACTACTCAAATAACAAAACCGTAGATAATGAACCATCTAGTTAGGTCGGTTTTTAAAAACACTAGTTGATAGTAACATTGGAATAATAAAACATCATTGTTATCAAAAAGGGGGGAAAGAGAAAAAGGAAAAAGGGATATTATTGGCTTACAAGAGCAGGTAATGTTGGAATTTTCTTGTTTTGTAGTATAAATGCAATTGATATTGATCCATCTATGGTAACTGAGATTGGTCTCTTTCTTCATAATTTTATTCGAAAGGTGAATGAGATGCATGACAAGTACCTGGCACAACCTACTATATGTGCTAAGTACAAGATTCATAACAAGGAGCCAAGCACAAAAACAATATCACCTATTGGTTATTTTGAATTTATTTCAAAGTTTACAGACAAAATGAGAATGATCAAAGTGCAGTTGTCACATACTAATTGTTTTGATCTATTCTGCATTTCTGTTTTCTTAGTTATCTTAGTCTTGATGTAGTTTACCGACACGTTGAGTTAGTTGAGTTGAGATTGAGTAGATGTCAAATTTAAAACTCATAAAAGTGAGTTAAATACAGATAGCTGGACTCAGGGGCGGAGCCACCTTGCATCCAGGGAATGCAGGTGAACCCCCTCAACTTTGTTATTTTAAGCCAATAATCATGTTATTTATCTATTTTGAACCCCCTGGTATCTTAGTTTTGCACCGATAAATTTGATCTCTCTCCACAAAGCCAGCGTGGAGAACCCATGTCATGGGCTCACATCCAAAAGTTTTTACCACTACATTAACGTGATAACTACGTAAATTTTGTGCAAATGTAATCTATATTATGTAACAAATTTCATAATTTCAAATTTTCCTTATAATACTTATATATTCAAATTTCATAATTTAAATATTGATGTATATTTATGTTTTCATAATTAAAGTAGTGTGTGTGTGCGCATGCGTGTTTGCGTGTGTGTGTGGGTGGAGGTGTGCGTGCATGCGTGTATTGCCCTCACTACTCAAGACTTCTGATTCCGTCCATGTCTAAAATGAACTTTCTAAAATTAAATAAATCACCTACTTTTCCTTTTCATAAAATTGAACTTAAAAAAGTACAAAAGAACTCAGACATTGAAAAAATGCTCAATACAAAAACAAAACAAAAAAACTCTATTCTATTCCCTCACTCTAATAAATCAAAGAGATCTTAAATAGAAAGTTGAAGACACACATGTTTCATATCAAATTTACGCTGCCACCTTTGAGCATCTAAGAAATCCTTCCCCATTTCTCAACAATAGTGACCTACGAGATATCTAGTGCGCTCACAGGTTACTTCCACTACTAGAATTCTGCGCATTTCCATTGATTTTTTTACAAACAAATATCTGCAGAAATACCTGAGGATTTTGATATCAGTATACAATGATGAATATCTCCATCATATGATGACTGAATACGACTATTTGTGTCGCTCTTCATCAAAGGCTAGACTGAGGCTCTACACATGTTTCGAAATTTGAGGATTCATTTTTGCCACCAAAAAATGCAACTCTGCCTCCCCCTCCTCCTCCGCCACTGGAAAATTCAACTATGCATCCTCCCTTTCTTCCACTACTCGACGTTTCAACTCCGCCTCCTTTGTCGTTGACGACGACGACGATAACTTTTCCAAATTTCACGGCAAAGGATCAGAAGGTATGTAACCTGCACATAACTTATATTGTTCATTAATGCATACCACAATTCAAATATATTAGATCATAAAATAAACTGTTTTCGCGCTTGCTAAAGCATTTATCTTTTAAGTCATAGATTGTGAGGAATTTAATCTTGAATTTTTTGTTCCTTTTATCACAAAAATGAACTTTCTAAAATTCAAAAACAAAAAAAGTACAAAAAATTCAGAAATTAAAAAAACGCACAATACCAAAAGAAAAACTAATTTTATATTTCTATTCAACAGTTCTTAGTTACTTATGTTTCCTTCCTTCCTGCTAAGGAATAATTAATTAAACTACTATAACTAAATCCATAGTACAAGAAGAAGAAGAAGTAAAACAACAGAAATCTTAAAGCAATAAACAGCAGGGGCGGTGACATCGGAGGTGATGGGCGCATGATTTGAAATATGGGAAAGCTCTTTGGGCATCAACACCTTGGAGAAGGCGTAAACAACAACCAGAGAGCGATCATACAATGTCCAAGTAACGAGAGCTCGAACAATGTTGTTGCTGATGGCCACAGAGCCGTTAACCATTGCAGTGATGTTTATCATATATTTATCCTGCCCCATGATTTTGACTGCCACCATGACTTGCAAATGCCAAACATTGACAATTTGGGGAAAGACGGCGGGAGAAAAATATTCTCTCAATATATGACACTCGAGAACAAAATACTTGTTATCGTCACTAAGCGACTTATATCTTTTAGAAACATAAGCATCTGCGAATGCTTTGTCATCAGGAAAAATATTGTAATTGGATCACGAGTGTCAATCTCAAGGTCAATGACGTGAGATTGAAACACCGAAGTTGCTTCAAAGAAAGTGTCAGAGGAGTACAAATGATGATAACGATGATGATGATGTTATTGGGGATGATAAGTTTAGGGATGCTGATGATGATGGTGATGATAAGATAATGATGATGATGATGAATAGTAGTAAATAGAACCTGATGATGATGATGATGATGATGACGACGACATTGGAAGAGAAAGATGAAGCAGAGGCAATAGAGACAGGGTCGGCCCAATGTATTTTTAGGTCTAAAGTGAAATTTAAATAGAAATATTTTAAGTCCGTTTAGAGATAACAAGAGAAATTTAAGAAAAAAATTCCATAAGTTCCCTCAATCAAAAGTAATTTTATATGATGTGTGTTAGACACTAAATATGGTTTGTCACATTGTGAGAGTATATCCTCTTTTGCTATAGTCAACTCCCTTAGTGCATGGCCTTTGTAATATATATGTGTGTGCGCGCAGACACATACCCGTGGGTGCGTGCGTGTGTGTTGAAAATAATATTTTAATATATAGACATTATTTATCAATTGTTAGAGATTTTTATATAACTGAATAATATTGAAATGATACTAATATAAATTAATTTTTTACTTTTACACACTTTGATTACACACTACTTATCTTGATATATTTAGAACAACCGACATCGAATTATATTGATAGAAATTTGAGGAAAAATAATAATTTAAGATTCAAATAACCAATAAAATAGCTTGGCATTAAAATCGAACTTGCAACCTATACTACAACTCCAAATTTACATACCATTTGAGTTTCGAGTGAATATGTTTACAAAATTTGACATACAAAAATATTTTCAAAGACAAAAATATGAGGCCTAGTACGGTGCTTAAAAAACTTGGGGACCTAAAACCTTTGCTTTAGTGGCAGCCCCCTTGAATCGGCCCTGAATAGAGAAGGGATGTATGTTGGTGAAGTTAAGTGAATGGAATAGAGTGAGGGAATTCTGGTTGCTCAGTTATTCGTAGGGCAGCACTTAAGCCATGAAACATGAAGTAAAACAAAAGTTTCAAAAAGAGTAACTTTCTCTTAGCTAAGCTTTATTTTCAATCCACCACTATCGGTATAACACCATTTTACAAAAATAACACAAGGACAGCCAATCGTAAGAAGAAATCAAATTAGACAATTAATAATAAATATGAAAATTACCTTGAGTACTTAAACACCCCCAAGCACCGAAACCAATGAAAGCTGCACAAACTAGATTTAAAACCACAACAAAAACAAAAGGGCCAAAGTATATGCCAATAAAGACGAAGGCTGCCAGTCCAAGTAAAATTGATCATATGAAAATCATGAGATGTGGATGATTGTGATGAGAAGGCAGTGGTGAAGCCAGAGGTGGTGGTGATGATGGTGGAGAGGGGGGAAAGGACATATTCACGATAGGATTCGGCATTGTATTCTAGTGACATTGCAACCCACTAACAAAGTGTGACGTATTATGAAAGAATGTATATATCTTTAAATGTACAAAGCAAATAGGCAATATTGAGTCACTATGAAAAATGGTCTAAGACAGTGCATATTACCTCAAAGATAAATATACACTTGTTTTCTTATAAAGTATTTCTTGTATGCATACATTGCTGTTATATACTTATACTTCTATCTTAAGTTGCACTAAAAATAGAAGTTACTAACATGTGCTTACATGTTCAGTCACGTTCATAGAAAAAAGTAGTGAAAAGAATGAACTTCATTAACGAGGTACTAACAAAGTGTGACTAACAAAGTATTAAAAGAAAACTAGTGATGGTGAGTCGATAACATTGCAACCCTCTAATAAAGTGTGACTTATTATGAAAGAATGTGTATTTCTTTAAATGTACAAAGCAATAAGCAATATTGAGTCACTATGAAAAATGGTGTAAAGACGGTACATATTACCTCAAAGATAAATGGTGACTAATTATATATGCACTTGCTTTCTCATCTCTAGTAATAATTCCTTTTTAATTATCATATTAGGTAAAATTCTCCTTATATTAGGTAAAATTAGGACCACAAATGCATAGATGCCCAACTCATATATATGTTTCCAAAAATAGACAAAGGAACTCTCGTACTCCAAATTGAAAATTGTTTTAAAAGTTTGCAATAGAATATTGTGTACTTTTTCCATTGCATCAGCTTACTTGGTGGTTAAGTAATGCATTGCATGCATGTTACAATCAGAAAGCAGTTATGTTGTGTACTAAATAATTACTTTTTTGCAGCATTATGTGATTCCAATAGAGAGTGTGTGTGAAGAAATACATTACATGTTCCAACACCCCTTCATACGTCCTTATTAGTAACAGAATTCTATGACTCTATCCCAGTCCCTTAACTTCACCAACATATACATCCCTTCTCTATTCAGGGCCGACCCAAGGGGCTGTCACTAAAGCAAGAATTTTGCTTTTTACCCTACACATTTTGTTTGCGCCCTGCACTTTTTTCAAATATAACCCTGCGTGAGTTAAGTCACGCAGCGAGACTTAACTCACGCACCTCACAAGCTCTGCGTGACTTTAAGTCACGCACTACTGAGCCTATACGCGAGTTAACTTGCGCAAGTTGGCCGGTGGTAAAAACTGAAGCACAAACGTTTCTTGGACGGTAGTCAATGGTTTTGATTGAATTTTACACGTTTTTCTTAAATTTTTCACACGTTTTTGGACCTCATTAAGTGTCATATACCTTATACCACCTATAAAAATTCTCACATACATCCTCTTTTCCTCACATTTTCTCCTCCCACTCTCTCCCCCTCTTTCTCTTCTTCTTCTTTGCTTCTTTAGTTTCTAGGCTTTTTATACCCCTTTAGGTAAATACCGGTGGCTTTTGGGGGAAATAGTGGTCCGTTAAGTGGGGAAAAAAGACATCATCCCTTGAGATAAAATTAGATTTGTTTCCTTTTACTCCTTAAATTTAACTCAAGGGATCTTGATGTCGTTTTCCCCAACAGGATGGATCACTATTTTCTCCAAGAGCTATTGACATATACGGAAGAGGGTAAAATATATGTATTATATAATGTAATGTTTGAATCATATTAATAAAATGAGAGTTATTTTTATTAATTTTGTTTTTTATTTGTATTTATTTTTCATATTTATTTTATGTTTATGCTTATGTATTGAATAAATGAATATTGAATAAATAAAATCGATTTTATTTTCTAATTTTGCATTTAATGAATAAATAAATTAGAATGAAAATTGAATTAGTATAAAATCGAATTTATTTTAAGTGCATAAATAATTTAGAATAAAATAAAATAGAATTTATATTTAGACTTTGCGCCATATTGACTAAATAAAATAATTTATTGAATCATATTGAATAAATAAAATATTTTCGACTTTGCACCATATTGAATAAATAAATAAAAAGTAGGCACTTTGCTTGCACTAGTTAACTAGCGCAGGGGCATTTTGGACATGGTTGCAGGGTGCGATCGAAATGTGCTGGGTGAAGAGCAGAATTCCTAAAGCAATGGCTTTAGGCCCCCAAGTTTTTTAGTCTCCGTATTAAGCCTCGTATTTTTTCTTTGAAAATATTTTTGTATGTCAAATTTTGTAAACATGTTGACGCGAAACTAAAGTGATATGTAAATGTGGAGTTATAGTTTATGTTGCAAGTTCAATTTTAATGCTATCTATTTTATTGGTTATTTGAATCTTAAATTCTTTTTTCCCTCAAATTCCTATCAATCTAATTCGAAGTCCATTGTTCTAAATATATCAAGATAGGTAGTGTGTAATAAAAGTTTGTAAAAGTAAAAAATTAATTATATTTGTATCATTTTAATATTATTATGTTATTTTAAAATCACTAACAATTGATCTACCAAAAAAAATCTCTAACAATTTGTAAATAATGTCTATATTAAATATTATTTTCAACACATACACATATATTAAAAAGGTCACGCACCAACGGAGTTTACTATAGCGAAAGAGGATATACTATCACAATATGACAAACCAAAGTTCGATTTCTAGCTGACAAAATACTCGTATTTAGAGTCTAACACACATTATAAAATTGATTACATAATTTTCAATGTAATAACTACCGTATGTTTCTTTTTTTAGTATCCTTAACGAATGCCCCGGGGCATCGGTTAGCATTTACCTAATATATTTAGTTGAGATATTTATGCTACATAAAAAAAAAAATAATGAATAAAATATTTTTTTTAAAGAATGAATTAATAAAATATTTTGAAAATTCAAGAAATAATCAAAATAATAAAATTATTAAAATACATTAAATTAAACATCATTATAAAAAGAAGTAGAAATAAAATTTACGTTGATATATTTATACCAAATTAAAATAAATATTATTGCAAAATAGAAAATAGAAGTATTTAGAACAATTCTGAAAGTAACTACGATATTAGCGCCGTGGTTCTTCCTCTCACGTTTGCGTACTTGTTCTACATCGTCCTTCTTGTAAGTTTTTCTGCATCGTGCACTTCTCTTTCTCTATTTGCTTCTGTTTCAGTGAGAATATTTACTACGTCTTTGAACATTCTAATAGTTTATCAGTTGTTTACTTGTTAGATTAAAGTGATAAAATGATATTTATATCAATGGAACTTTTGTATAATAATTGATTCTTTTATTTTTCATAGACACATTTGTTGCCACCTGTGTCTACTATACTAGAAGGAGCCATGTAAGTGCAAATGCGGTACTCATTCATGTTTGAATTTGTAATTCCAAGGAATCTGAGAGATTTATATTCTGAATTCTGAAAATCAGGTGGCTCAAAAACGCGGTGATGCAAATCTTCCTTGTCCGTGGAGTTGGCATTCAATAAAAAAGGACAATAAAGTGATCACCCCAGGTGCAAAAAATCATGCTAGAGCTAAAGGGCAAGAAGACAATTCTAAAGACATTGATGACCTGAAGCTTCAAGATTTTCTTCAGGTCATGCAACCTCGCGCAAAGTCTAAGCTGTGGGCAAACGAAACTACAGTTGTATCCAATGATGGTAACAACCAAGCAACATTGAATAAGGAGACCAACGGTACATCAATTGCAAACTATCCTATCTTAAGTGACAGACAAGTAGTTGGATTACCAAATAATCCCGAATCTGACAAGTCACGTGAGCTTAATCATGATGGAGTGATGTCTGATATTGATTATTTCAAGAATAAAGTGACAACAGATTGGTCCGATTCTGAAAGCAGTGATGATGGAAATGACAATGTCACGAGTGATTCAGAATTTGCTGTCCATGATGACAAAGATAACCGTAGCCCAGCTAGTGAATGTGAAGAAAATTGTGGTAATAACCCTTCCGAAGTGGTGCCCAAGAGTTAGATCTAGAGGGCCAAGAAGATATTTTCGGAGAGGATGTTGCCAATGATAAGTCTCAAGGGACTGCAACCGAGGAAGAGGAGAAATTATCAAATCCAGAAGTTAAGAAAGAAGTTCCTGAGTCGTGTCGACTGTTTGTACGTAATCTGCCATACACGACCACGTACTTTCATAGTGTTTTTCCTGCTTTTCCATTTATTATTTTTCTACTGAATGAATATGTCTTCCGACAGTTAATTTTTTATCTTACTAATATCTTTCAATGATTTTGTCATTTCAAATCTTAATATATTAATCATGTGTTGGTTTTATCATTTTATTGTTATTATGTTGCAGGGAGGAAGAACTGGAAGAGTATTTCAGTCAGTTTGGAAGTGTCTCACAGGTTCATTTAGTTGTTGATAAGGAAACAAAACGATCCAAAGGAATAGCTTATATTCATTTCTCAGTTCCAGATTTTGCAGCCAGGTAATAACAACTAGATGGATACAAATTGTTTTCTCATCTCCATTAATACCGACTATTGTTATATTGTAAATTTTTCTTTTAGTTTCCATGGTTCAGCAGCAGTAGAATTTGTGAGGGGGTTCTTTTAAAGCATTAAGTCATTTTTTTGAAAGAAACTTCAGGTTGCAGATGTAGACATAAACAATATTTTGTCCATTTTACTTTTAAAGACTGATGAGTATCCAAGAGTGTTTTGGTTGTGTTTTATTTATTTATTTAAAATAATACTTTTAACTAGTTAAAATAGTATATTTTGTACTTAATGATCAAAATCTGGATTTTTCACTTAGTCCTTGTCCTGAAAAATAATAGGTATTACTATGTACTATATTGGTTTGAGTTATAGAAAAGTTCTTAAACATTCCAAAAATCTTTTGGAATTTATATGAAATGTTTTCTGCAATAAATCAAAATAGGTTGCAATTGGATAATCCCCTGCCAATGGAAATATTTTCAGTTGGTACTTGTCATTTCTGATTATAATTTATGCAACTGTATGAAAATGTTTATCAGGGCGTTAGAAGAGTCGGACAATTCAATCAATGGACAACGTTCAAACAATGAAGAGTAAGGAATAATGTTGCATCATGGACAACGTTAAATTGGATTGTCATGTGTTGTCATTTTATGGTTTACATGTTGTAGGAAAATTGTTTCCAAGGAACAAAAACTCTCAAACAACGAAGAGAAGAAGAAAGGAAAGTAGCCGAAGCTAGTGGAGATACCAGAGCATGGAATAGCCTGTTCATGCGCCCTGATACAGTATGTTTCTTTATGGTTAATGAATTGAAAGCTATGATTCTATTATTTCATCCTTTTTTAGTAGCCAATGTTGCAATAATATATTGAAGTTCTGAATAATGTTTATTTTGTCTATAATTTCTGTAGAAAATCACAACTTGTTGTTTGTTTTCAACTTTTCACATTTTTTTTATATTTTATGTGTTGCTCTAGGTGCTTTTAATTTTTTGGAAAATGAAAGACTTACTGGACAACATAAAACTACTTCCATGTTTGATTTGAAGATTGGTTGTCTAACAAAATGAAACATCCAATTTTCTTACTTACACCCTTTGCCAACTTTGTACTTTGTTTTGGAATTTTACTTATTTTCCCTCTCGTTGTTTATATCTCCTCTTGCTTTTTAAATATTTTTCCCATCCTATAAAAAATATTCAGGGCTATTAAGTCTCGCTTCCATACATAAATAAGTATAATTTCTTATATTGGGGGTATGTCTTGTGAGAAATTGTTAGGAACCCAGAAATCATGTTGAATAGAATTTTTTTTTTTTTTTGTTGAGAAAACACAAAAAATGATATGTTTCCATTTTCCAATGCATTAATAATTTCATGTTTTCTTGGCATTATAATATTTCATCTCATCATTTTATTTTGTTTCTTTCTTTGGTGGGTACAAATATGTTGTTTTCTAGTGATGGAATTAACATAATTTGTCTGGTCGATTTTGCTTCCTCAAACGTTTTTGGTTATACTGTATAGCTAGCAGGTTGCTTTTTCTCTTATTTATAGGTGTATGCATATTTTAATCACGTGTTGATGTTAATAGATTGTAGAAAATGTTGCTCGGAAATATGGTGTTAGTAAAAGTGATTTACTGGATCGAGAAGCTGATGATCTTGCTGTACGTATTGCTCTGGGAGAAACACAAGTGATTTCAGAAACAAAAACGCATTTAAAAAAGCTGGAGTGAATGTGGAAGCTTTGGAGGAGCTTGCGAAGGGTAAAGTTGATGGCTTGAAAAGAAGTAACCATGTAATTTTAGCGTAGAACTTGCCTTATGGTGCCACCGAAAATGAACTTGCAAAGATTTTGGGGAAATTTGGTAGTTTGGATAAAATAATTCTCGCCTCGACAAAAACATTGGCCTTGGTATTTTTCCTCTCTCCTTCTTTTCATGACATGTCTATGTATTTTCTTTATTTTGGTGAGGTACATATGATAGCTTATTATCACATCTTATAGGCTTATAGACTACTTCTGTTATAATCTCTATTTAATTTTTCATTCCTTTATGTAAGAAATTTATTATTTTGCATTTTAAATACTTCTTTGTCTCGCCATTATTGTTTTGTGTATGGACCGTTGGGTTCTGGGTGTTCCCATCTAAACCATCTGCTGTAGATGATGGTACTTCTCAAGGAAATGAGTCTCAGTCCTTTTAAGTATTATGGAAACTTTTTTAAAAATATGTATTACGCGAACTTTAATATACTTATTGACACTTTCTTGCATATTTGCTTAGTTAATTGGTGAAGCTTGTCTTCAGCAGTGATGCATTTTAAAAGTTATTGCTTTTACTGTTACATTACATGTTCATTATTATTATTGTTCAGGCTTTGAATTATTTGGAGATGGTATTTCAGGTTGTTTTCCTTGAACCAACAGAAGCTAAAGCTGATTTTACAGGTTTAGCTTACAAGCGTTACAAGTAAGTTTTTTTTGTTTCTCTTGGTCACAAGTTCCATGCAGAATACTTAACTGGTAGGTAATATTTTATTAACTTGCTTTGTCTGTTGTTCAATGTAGGGATGCTCCCAATTGTATGGCAGACATCTTGTAAGTGAAACTATGCTGTGCCCTTTGTTTTAGGTGGTGTCGATAATTTAAAAATTAAATTGCAAATAGTTGACAAACTTATTATTCTTCAGGAAGGTGATCGAAGTTTGGAGGAACTACAGGCTCGGACTGCGCTGCTCAATATAATGAACATAGAGGATCGATATCAATATGCTAATAACTTATCCAAGAAAAGGAAAGCCATCAGTATGCTTGATGAAGAAAACATGAGGTTTAAAAGCAACAATTGTGGCATCAGTAGATGTCAAATTTAAAACTTTCCGACTCTTCATAATAACTTAAATGTTCATATAATTATTAAAACAAATGAAGGAAAAGGGATCGTGAATTAAACTTAAATAATGTTTGGGTTGTGAAACTTGGTGGGTTTTTTTCAATCTAGTTTTGAAGAAAGAGGAATTTGGTAGAGTTAAGAACCAAATTGTTCAAACAAACACATTGTAAATATATTCTTCAATATGATTTTGCTTAGTCTACTTAACTCAATCACTAAGTAATTAATTTTCAACTCAATCACCAAGTAATTTTGGGACTTGTTTAAGGTGAACCGAAGGGATACCTAGAAAAGGGTGGGTCGAGGATCACTTAAATACCAAGTCTTTCCTAGCCACAATCCCTTCAACGCAGCATTCTTGCTGTACCATTCACCCGTCCGCCTTAGAGTCGATTTGTTACAGTAGCCACAAGAGGAGTGTTAAAGCAATTTAACTAAATAAAAGTTTATTTTATAATCTTTCTCAAAATAAAATTAGAATAGCTACCTAAAACTCCAACTTTTAAATAAAATCTTTAATTTCAAAATCAAGTCAATTTATTTCTAAAAGCTTTCCTGGTTTCCAAAGAAGTAACTCAGTTGGCGAGGATGCATTGTTATATACAAAGGTCGATGTTCGAACCCTAGACATCCCACTTATTCACCTTGAAAAAGGTGAATTCTAACTACTAGGCTCCTTAAAAAAAAAAAATATTACTTTCAACATATGAAATGAGATGTACAAGCATGTTCTTTTATAAACAAAGTTACAAGTACAAAATAAATAAGCTTACTCTCACCATAAGAAACTAAGAGGCGGTTCATAAATTTTCCATAAAGTTAATCTTACTAGCTAACCAAATATTTTGATGGCTTAACTACTTAATAGCCAAGTAAAAGGTATGGTTATCTATTAAACAAAAACAAATGGTGCAAACTAAATCCATGAGGTGGTGCCTCTTTGTTCCAATCAAAATAGATACATAGTGATTAAGCACAAACCTCTACTAAAATGAGAATAGAAACCACTTAAGAGCATGTTTGAAATAGTTTTTGTTTCAGTTTTTGAAATATACAAATTCCCTTTTCACAATAGTTATCCTTTTATATGTTTTAGTTTTAGTCTCCAAAACTAAAAAGTTCAAAACAGTTATCCTTACAGAAAATATCACTGTCGCTTCGGGCAGAGCGAGAGGATTGTTATTTTTGAAAAACAAAACACTTAAGCAACAAGACACATTACTCGGAAACATGCATGATTGAAGGAATGATGATGGCATCCCAATTTCTCGCAATGCCTCCTGGTATAACAAACATAGGCCTAGGATCAAATCCAGTCGTCTTTTCGGTAATTGCATTGGCAAACCCAGCACTGTAGAAGGTTCCTGTGGAGACTCCTGAAGTTGGGGAATATCCGAGACCCTCTTTATGCTTATTCTCAAGGAGTTGTATTAACTTGCCCCAGCCAGCAGCTTGTCCTTCTTGGATGTCATTGACAGTCAGATAATTGTCGTTCATCAGTCTCTGGATGTCATTCTGAACAACGTAGCAACCCCAAGGATTATGGAAGCATTCTGGGCAACTGGCATGATCATGGTCAAACAGAGAGGCTTGGCATAACCCGATGTGTAGTGGCACCAGAGGAGTTGCAACGTTACAAACGTCCGATCTGGGAGCTTCCTCATATACCTCAATCATGTTTACAGCAGCGTGATTCGGAAGAGGGTTGTCGAGGACATGAGGGACGTTGTTCTCAAAAGTCAACTTTCCTTGGTTAATGAGCTTCTTCACAATGTATTTCAAAGCATAGCATCCTTCGACATCATGACCCAGAGCACCTTGATGAAAATCACACTTGAGGTCCGAACGGAACTTGGGAGGCGACGGATCAGGTGGAGGCTTGCCCTGTCTGGTTGTGCAGTGCCCTTTGAGAAGTAGAGTCGGGAGTAATTCAGCATATAACATTGGTATCAGAGGAAAGGTAGGTCTAGCTTGTTGCTGCTGTCGTTGTTGAGCTGGAGGCTGTTGTTGCATTCGCTGAACGACGGCATTAACGGGTACCTGAGGTTGTCCCGATGGCAAAGGATACTGATGATAGAATGGTGGAAAGAAAGGATGCTGAGAGTATTGCGCATACGGGTACGACGGAGGTAGCTGAGCAGCATTGATGTCCAAGACCTGGAATGTGATCAGAAAGGTTTCGGGACAGACAGTTATTGGCGGATCTATCTCCCCAAGAATGTTCTTACGGGATCCGTCGAAGGCTTTAACCAGAAAGGTGCTCCTTCCCAAGGGAGTTCCCCGATAACTCAATTGATCCAGAGTGGCCGTTGTCTGAGCCAAGCTGGTATTGACAGAGACAGGGTTCGTCCCAGGAATCTGGCCATTATTGACAGTACCAGAAACGCCAGCTGCAGTACTAGGAGTGAAAAACGGTGGAAGCCCATACGGAAACCCAGCTGGCATAGCAAAGCGAGCGTCTGCAGATGTGGTTGGGAGCACGCTTGTAGTCACCGGTGCAGCTGTGGCTATAGGGATAGCCGTAGCTGATTGTTCTTGAGCGGCTAGCAGAGCAGTCATGACATCATTAGCTTTAGCCAATTCCTCCCTTAGAGCGGCTAACTCGGTACGGAGCTGAGCGTTCTCTTCTTCCATAGCCTTTTTCCTTCTTCTGTACTCTCTGGTTCGATCGATTCTATCAGGTTCGTAGACCTTCTGAGCACGAGCCACTTTTCAAACTGTGGCAGAGGAACCAGGAAGTAGTGAGCAATTGGAAGCCTTTGTGACCGATGTATGATGCATATGATGCATGATATGCAGATGCAAATGCAAAAACGACTCTTTTTAATGTCATCGAAGGACTTTTTAAACAAATTCGAAACATTGTAAACACTGTTAAACAAGCAAAATAAGGTTTTACAATGGTAAACTTATGAATACAAGTTCACACCTGCGGTGTCTTACAATGTTTCGATCTGTCTAAAAAAATCTTCGATGTATGCGTGAAAAAAAACTTATGCATGAATGCATGTATGCATGGTTGTTTTGTTTAGTTACAAAGAACAAGGTGGGTTGAGATTCAAAGTAACAGGGCCACGGATGGACACGGCGTCCGGTGAACTAAGGCTTTGGATAGTAGTAACCAAGGTTCTAACACAGTTCCCAAACTGCAACCTCTCTCACATATATCATGGTAGTACAGGACGACACCCGTTCCATGATTATTTGTGAGAAGGTCTAGTTTGAGTGTAGTATCGCGTGACGACTAAAGTTTGAGACAACACTCAATTTAGCCACCGCACTACGTCCTAAAAAGGCTAGGATGGGTTTGGTAACTACGGTTCATAGCTTCGTCGAACAATTGAAAGTGAAGTGCCTAAGCATGACAACACACGCCGACAATATCACCTTCAAAATGCCTCAGCTATGTGAGATTGATCGCATAATCCAATACACGAGGCAACCCCCGGATCGAATTGTCGATTATATCTCTACCTAAACATAAGTTCACTCAGCCCGGGTATAGGACTTTTGATATCCTCACCCCACACGTCAAATGAAAGTAAACAAGTATTCACATATGTAAGCAATAAAACAAAGCGTAAATATAAACTAAGGAAAACTAGGCGCGACCCGCTAAAAAAGTCCCCAGTGAAGTCGCCATTTCTGTTATCATGGTTTTTTGGTGCCAAGCCATTAATTGGACTTGAACCTTTTGACCGTTGATATTCTCTATTTTTTCTTGGGAAGGGCAAAATTGAGAAAAACCCTTAGATTCTAAGTTCGGGGGTCGTTTTCGCTACGGGAAGGTGTTAGGCACCCGGAGCGATTATGGTACTCCATAAGAACCGCTCTCCTAAGCTTATTTCTACGCTTTAGTTTTATTGCTTATTTGTAAAAAAGAAGATGTGATTAGTTAAGAATGGGGGTGAGAAGAAGTAGAATTTGATTTTTATTTCGGCTTGGATGAGTTTTGACTCATTGCCTACGTACCGTTTTACGGGATCAAAACCGGCGTAGTTCTTGCTAAAAAGACTTGTTTTTTCGTTTTAATTGTTTGATTTTTAGTTTTGAAAATGGTTTTGAAGAAGGAGATTGGGAGGCTTCATGAGCATGAGATTTAGCAAAAAAAGTGAGGTTTGATTAGTGATTGAAAAGAAAGTCTAAATGATTAAGATGAATTGAATTTTTCTTAAGAAAAAAGAAAGGAAAAAAAATGAAGTGTTGACTTCATATTTATTATGAAATTTTTTGAAGTGAAGTTCAATTGTTTTTTTTTGAAAAAAGATGGATTTTCTCTAAGTGTTTAAAACCTAAACGCTTATTTAACCATACAATCCTATGCATACATCTAAGGTGAGTGTGTGCGTGTCGGTGCGTCGTAGTGTCCATAGTCCATATTACAAAAATTGCCTAAATACATTCTATGGCCCCTTTGCCAAGCTACAAACCAATGATAACAAATTACATTACCAAATGAATTAAAACTTGCAAAAAAATAAATGCTAAGCTAAAGAAAGTGGAGAGAGTGGTGGAATGCTATGAAATGTATGGCACATGAGATGAAATGGTTAGTAATCATAAAGCACACAATAGTAGGAAGTAATTAAAAGGAAATGCATAAAGATGGCAAAGAAAAAGTAATAAAGTGGCAATAAACCTAAAAACTTTGATGTGATATCTAAAGGTGCTTGTAACCCATAATCATCACATCATGGCAATTTTGAAAGCAATTTTGTTTCAAGCCATGACATGAAATTAATGGAAACATATGCAAGCAAGGTATCACACCAAATTCATAGAGAAATTTGACACTTTATTCTCTAAAACAAACACTTGTTGCTTGTAAAACAAGAAATCCATAAAATCATATTCAAAACAGCAAAAAGAAGCACATGTCCAGAGGCATATTCATCATAAGATATGGTATCATTTATTCATAACACATATCAAAGTATCAAGAACAAAAACATAGCAAGAAGTATACCAAAAGTGTAAAAACACATGGAAATTTGTTCATGCCATTTTAATATTTTTTACATGCAAGAAAACACCATAAAAATGCCAAAAATATACCAAGAAACAACTAAGAATTTTTTAGGAATTTTTATAAACAATGTAGGCAAGTAACAGGTTCAGATAGCAAGAAAGGCAGCGCAAATAGCAAGAAAATAACAAAAAAACGTAAAAAGAACTAAGCCCAAACCAAAGCCCAATCCTACAAGGTCTGGATGCACAGGAGCCACACGATTGATCCAGGATCCTAAAACCCTAGATCAAACGGCCAGGAATCAAAGGGGAATGGACCGGATTGAACCGGTCCGGTTCGCTGGCTATATAAGGGAAAGAGCTCCGGTTTTTTCCATTTTTCACTTTCCTTTCTCTCTCTAAGTCCTTCTCTCTTCTCTCATCCCTCACCTCTCTCTAGAACCTCGCCGCCGGTGAGGATGAAGTGACGGCGGAGACCTTGAAGGTCCGCCGGAATCTTCATCTTCTCCGGCGAGCTCAAGCAGTCTCCGGTGACCTAATTTTCCAGATTTCAAAGATTCTTGCATATTTTGATTCGTCCTTTAACCCTAAACACGAATCCAGCAGTTACTTTTTCAAATACAGTTTGAAACGATGTAGATCTGGAAATTTGTCGTACGACTTTGAAATTGATTTTGATCTTTTTGAAACAAAACGTTTAGATCCTTGAAGATCTACATCGTTTCGTTGTTCGCTGCTCTTCTGGTACTCGTTCTTGCTTTCAAAGCCTTGATCCTTACGGATCTAGGTTTTGATGTTTACGGTTATAGTTTTCTCTTTGAATTCTGGAAATTTTGATCCTCTTGCTTACGTGATTTTTTTACCGGTTTAAACCATGATTAACACTTTTGGAAAAGAGATTATGAGTTTTACCTAAGGTTTTGGTTGAAACCTTTAATGGAGGAAATCTTCGGAAAACCTTGATTCTGTTCTTGATGATTTTGATGATTTTGCTTGCTTTTGGACCGAAAATAAATCGGTTTACCGGTTCTGCTTCTTCATCTTCTCTGATTCTTTCTCTACTTCTCTCTCTGTGATTTCGTGTTTGAGCTTGCTTCAATACTCCTTGAATCTGCGTGAAGAATCCCTATGATCAGTGCTTGAGCTTGCTTCAATGTGAGCTCGCACTTTGAATTGTAGGAGAATTCTTCAATCCGGTGATGAAGATTCACACGAATCTCTGAGGATTGATGCGGAAATGGTTGATTCTGATGAATTTTTCAGTTTCTGGAAAACGGTTAGGGTTTTTGTTCTTGGTGTTCTTTGAGAAATTCTGAGAAATTTTCTGTTTCTGATCCAACTGAATGGAGAGAGAGAATCTGATTGTGTTTATGAGTTGGCGTGTGATTAATGGGTCTGTGTGGCACTGTACACCTTTTATAGCTTGACATGTGTGTATTGGAACCAATAGGAAACTGACATGTGGCATTGGACTGAAAAGAAAGCGCTGCCCTGTAATTTTAACTTGAAGGACCTGTTTGCAAATTTGAAAAATATATGGACTGGACTGAAAAATGAAAGTAAGGACTAAAATGCAATTAAAAACTTTTGGACAAAACATGCAATTTTGGGACCTCAATTTTGAGGGACCAAAATGCAATCTAAAAATAAAATTGAATAAAAAACGTAATTTGACCAAACGTAAAGCGAAACAAAAATAAAATTGACAAAACGGACTAAAACGAACCAATGGCCTAAATGAGGTACTTCAAAGTAACCTCCCCATGCCAAAATTTTATGTGAAATGACCAAAATGCCCCTAGGGCTAAAAACGACCTAAACAGATTCAAATTGACCTGACACTGACTCAGACGCAAATTTGAAATGAATTTTAACAAGGTTTACTGATGAAATGCAAAAAAAACAATCTGAAGACTCAGAGACAGTCACAAGGATGAAAATGGGTCCCACTGCAGGAAATGACCAAAATACCCTTCTGTACGACTTTTTGCAAATTTTGAAATAAACTGTAGAAAAAGCAATGTAATGATTCAGAGACACTTTTGAATGACTTACAAGACAAGTAAAGACATTTTGAAAAGGTTTTATGCATGAAAAACATAGGTAAAAAATGTGATTGAAAACACTGCGTAGCAGAGACAATTTGAACTGTGCAGTTGAAATTTGATATTTGACAAAGTTTGAAATGAAATTGGGCCCAGTATTTTTAGGTCCAAAAACAGGGTATAACAGCTGCCCCTATTTAAGTTTCTTTGTCTGGAGAGTCAAGAGACGGAGTCTTTGGCTTGACAGGACGAAGATACTTAAATATTAGCGTTTGCACTGTGTTTGGACGTAAAAATACGCCTACCCATTTTCAAATAATATGCATGCCATGCATCATTTGGATTATGAATGCAAGACCTCATGGGGATTGGAATTAACAAAATATGTCGTATCCATTGCGGGATTGGTAGACATTGACAAAGATAGTGAATAGCAGAGTAACGGGAAACTAGAAACAAGTTGGACAGGTACAAGCTGTTCTTGGATTCAAACTAGCCACTTGACCGGGGATGAAACAAACAGACAACTGCGAGTTGTTCTTATGGATTCGAACTGGTCACTTCACAGGGGATAGAGGTTACTGGACAAACATGAGTTGTTCTTATGGATTCGAACTGATAACTCACTTGGGGATATTGGAAAGTGCGAGTTGTTCTTATGGATTCGAACTGGTGACCCGACTGGGAAAAAGAGAAAATTGGCAAGTACGAGTTGTTCTTACGGATTCGAACTGGTGACTCGACTGGAAAAAGAGAAAATTGACAAGTACGAGTTGTTCTTATGGATTCGAACTGGTGACTCGACTGAAAACATGTAAAATTGGCAGGTACGAGTTGTTCTTAAGGATTCGAACTGGTTACTCGACTGAAAGCAAGGCAAATAGACAGGTGCGAGCTTGTTCTTGGATGCGAACTGGTTACTCCACCGGAGACAAATACAAAATAGACAGGCGCAAGCTGCTCTTGGATCGAGCTAGCCACTTGAGCGAACAGAAACAGATAGACAGGTACAAGCTGTTCTTGGACTTGAACTAGCCACTTGACCCAAAATCATAGACACATAGACAGGTACGAGCTGTTCTTGGATTCGAACTGGTAACTCGACCGGGGTCATGGAAAAGTAGATAGGTACGAGTTGTTCTTGGATTCGAACTGGTCACTCGACCGAAAGCAAAGGCAAACAAACAGGTGTGAGCTTGTTCTTGGATGCGAACTGGTTACTCCACCGGACAGAAACAGATAGACAGGTACAAGCTGCTCTTGGATTGAGCTAGCCACTTGACCAAACGGAAACATATTGACAGGTACAAGCTGCTCTTGGATTGAGCTGGGCACTCGACCGATAACATAAGCAAATTGATAGGTACAAGCTGTTCTTGGACTTGAACTAGCCACTTGACCGAACAGAAACATATTCACTGGGGATTGGTTTTTTTGACAAAATATAGATTGAGATTGACTTAACGTTGACTCGATTTGAAAGATAGAAATTGACCGGTATTATTGGCTCACAAGGTTTTGACAGAGAACCTGACATGAGTATTGAATTGAGACTGATGTTGATATTGGAAATGCAATATGCATGGATGATATAACAGACTCATTAAATGCATGGGTACGTAATATGCATGATTATGCATGTATGAATGCTTGTAATGCATGACTGTTGGCATTTTGTAGGCACGACTTCACGGGGAAGACAAGACGTCAGAGCATTGGGCACGTAGTGGCTCGTGCTATATTACACATTCTTGGAAATCCTCTTTGGAGATGACGTCGTTGGGAGACGTATCGGAACCATGGCTGAGGGCAGGTAGGTATGCAACTTGCTGGGGATAGAATCTCGGAAGACTCTACTGGGAATAATGCCGGATGTATCGTGGACGTTGCATCTGTGGTCAATGCTTTTTGCATGTTATTTTCTCAATTTTCAATCATTCATTTTTTGCATCCCATTTTTGCCTGGATCGCCCTTTCGGGTTTTCGATCCACCGGGGAAATAAATTCTTTTCAATGCCCTATTTTTGCCTGAACTGCCCTTTCGGGTTGTCAATCCAGCGGGGTGCTCATTTTTGCCTAAGTCGCCCTTTCGGGTTTTCAACTTAGCGAGCTCATTTACTTTCATGCATTTTTATTCTGTTTTTTCATTCTTGCCATTGACCACAGACTATCCTGGAGGAGAACCTGCTTGTAACATATATTGAAATAGACATCAACATACTCTCGCTCATGCATGTTTCATTTGAATGTACCCTGTTGCTCAGGTTTGCTTTTCAAAATAGACAAAAAGTTTTCAATTTTCAAAAATGTTTGTTTCAAGCATTGTCATTATCAAAAGAGAAAGAAAATGTTTTGTATATAGCTTTGAAAGTAAAAAGAAAGCAGAGTTTCAAACAAAAGCACAAGCTCAAATTGATGTATAAGAGTGGTGGTCAGCCGAAGGCGTGACTCCACGGATTTACAAAGCTTGGAAAATGGTAATTTTATTGGTTGGTGGTACATTGAACACAGTAATCATGACATCTCCTAGAAACTTTGAATTTGCAAGCATAAGAGCTTTTGATGAAAATGGTCATTAACAGCTGCAGATGCCCCAAGGGGGACGGTGGTTGGCCAGATATAGTTACTTGCCTTTTGTTTCAATCTCATTTTTGCATGAACCGCCCTTCCGGGTTTTCGATTCATCGAGACGCTCATTCTTGCCTGAGTTGCGTGCAATCTCAGCGAGCTTTTCATATATATTTTTTTGTCCCTTATTTTTGCCTGGACCGCCCTTTCGGGTTTTCGATCCACCGGGAAGCGCATTTTTGCCTAGGCCGCCCTTTCGGGTTTTCGACCTACCACGCTGTTCTTTTCATATTTCTAGGCAAAGTATTTCTTGACTATATCGGCATTCACTGGATTTGGAAGCTCTACACCATCCATGTGTGTAAGGATTAAAGCACCACCGGAGAAGGCCTTCTTGACAACATAAGGACCTTCATAGTTAGGCGTCCACTTGCCCCTTGGGTCGGGTTGCTGGCTTACCCTCCTTTTTAATACAAGTTCCCCTACCTTGAATTCTCGAGGATGGACTTTCTTGTCAAAAGTAGTCTTCATTCTTGCTTGATATGACTGTCCATGAGCCATGGCATCCATACGTTTTTCCTCAATCAAATTCAATTGATCATACCGGCTTTGGCACCATTCAGCCTCAGATAACTTTGCTTCCATGATCACACGGAGAGATGGGATCTCCACTTCCAAAGGAAGAACTGCTTCCATACCATATACAAGAGAGAAAGGGGTTGCCCTGGTTGAACTGCGCACGGTAGTGCGGTAGCCATGCAGAGCATAGGGTAACATCTCATGCCAGTCCTTGTAAGTGGTTACCATCTTCTGGACAATTCTCTTGATATTCTTGTTGGCGGCCTCAACTGCACCATTCATCTGAGGTCTATAGGGAGAAGAGTTATGATGCTCAATTTTGAATTCTTCACAAAGAGCTTGCACCACATTGTTGTTCAGGTTGGTACCATTGTCGGTAATAATCTTGCTGGGAACACCATATCGACAGATGATGTTGTTCTTGATGAACTTAGCTACCACTTGCTTGGTCACATTGGTATAAGATGCTGCTTCAACCCACTTGGTGAAGTAGTCAATTGCCACTAAGATGAAACGATGACCATTTGAAGCCTTCGGTTCAATTCTTCCAATCATGTCGATGCCCCACATTGAGAACGGCCATGGGGATGAAATAACATTGAGAGCGTGCGGAGGCACATGAATCTTATCAGCATAGATTTGACATTTGTGGCATTTTCTGGCGTGCTGGTAGCAATCATGCTCCATGGCCATCCAGTAGTAACCTGCCCGTAACAACTTCCTCGACATAGTATGCCCTGTAGCATGGGTCCCGAAGGTACCGTCATGTACATCATGCATTAACTGCTCCGCTTCATGTTCATCAACACATCTTAACAATACCATGTCATAGTTTCTCTTGTACAGAATATCTCCATCTAACAGGAATCTACTGGCCAATCTTCTCAAGGTCTTCTTATCTTGTTTGGAAGCACCCGGCGGATACTCACGGCTCAGCAAGAACTGTTTGATGTCGTAGTACCAGGGTTTATAGTCAACCACATTTTCGCCAGCCTGATCGATCACATCCCCGATAGCAAACACATGTGAAGGTCTTTCAAGGCGTTGCACTTTGATTATTGGCACATCATTCCAATGGTTTACTCGAAACATGGAGGATAGAGTAGCAAGAGCATCAGCCATTTGGTTCTCATCACGAGGAATATGGTGCAGCTCAACCTTTGTAAAATATGTCAGCAAACGTCTCGCATAATCACGATAAGGAATCAACTTAGCATGGTGGGTCTCCCATTCACCCTTTATCTGATTGATGACGAGCGCAGAATCTCCGTAGATATCGAGGTGTTTGATTCTCATGTCAATTGCTTCCTCAATTCCAAAGATACATGCTTCATACTCAGCCATATTGTTTGTACATTCGAACAGAATTCGGGCGGTAAAAGGAATGTGATGCCCCTGTGGGGATACAATGACTGCCCCAATTCCTTTACCATAAGCATTGACAGCACCATCAAAGACTAAACCCCCACTTGCTATTGGGATCTGGACCTTCATCAATCAACGGTTCTTCGCAGTCTTTTGATTTCAAATACATGATCTCTTCATCGGGGAAATCAAACTCAATTGATTGGTAATCATCAAGAGGTTGGTAGGCAAGATGATCGGCAAGAATGCTACCTTTGATTGCCTTTTGAGCTTTGAACACAATATCATATTCAGACAAAAGCATCTGCCAGCGTGCAATCTTCCCAGTAACAACAGCTTTCTCAAAGATATACTTTATCGGATCCATTCTGGATATCAACCAAGTTGTATGATTCACCAAATAATGACGCAGGCGTTTGGCAGCCCAAGCTAGAGCACAACAAGTCTTCTCAAGCATTGTATACCGAGTTTCACAATCGGTGAACTTCTTGCTTAGATAGTAGATAGCATGTTCTTTCTTTCCAGTCTCATCTTGTTGACCAAGCACGCATCCCACAGATTCATCAAACACTGACAAATACAAAATCAAAGGCCTTCCTTCCACGGGAGGGACAAGGATAGGTGGTTCCAGCAGGTAATTCTTGATGCTATCAAAAGCTTCCTGGCATTCATCGTTCCATACAATAGGCTGATTCTTGCTCAAGCAGTCGAGTGATCTCATATGGTATATCATCATCCTCTTCATCTTCGGCTTCATACACAGGGAATTCAAAATTTGGAGGAACCGTAGGATTACTGTGTTCAACGGGTTTATTATGGTTCAAACTGCATAGAATGGTTGAATGATTTTAGAAAATGGTTTTTTTTTTTTTTTTCTTTTATGCAGATCTTTGAAATTAATAAGAAAAATAAAGATGTTTTGGTTTTTTCTGGCATTACCATTATTTCCAAGGAAAAAAGCACTAAAAAAAAAATGAAAGTCGTGAAAGAAACGACAATTTTTATTAATAACGGCGATGCCGAAACAAACATGCCCTTACAGAAAATATCACTGTCGCTTCGGGCAGAGCGAGAGGATTGTTATTTTTGAAAAACAAAACACTTAAGCAACAAGACACATTACTCGGAAACATGCATGATTGAAGGAATGATGATGGCATCCCAATTTCTCGCAATGCCTCCTGGTATAACAAACATAGGCCTAGGATCAAATCCAGTCGTCTTTTCGGTAATTGCATTGGCAAACCCAGCACTGTAGAAGGTTCCTGTGGAGACTCCTGAAGTTGGGGAATATCCGAGACCCTCTTTATGCTTATTCTCAAGGAGTTGTATTAACTTGCCCCAGCCAGCAGCTTGTCCTTCTTGGATGTCATTGACAGTCAGATAATTGTCGTTCATCAGTCTCTGGATGTCATTCTGAACAACGTAGCAACCCCAAGGATTATGGAAGCATTCTGGGCAACTGGCATGATCATGGTCAAACAGAGAGGCTTGGCATAACCCGATGTGTAGTGGCACCAGAGGAGTTGCAACGTTACAAACGTCCGATCTGGGAGCTTCCTCATATACCTCAATCATGTTTACAGCAGCGTGATTCGGAAGAGGGTTGTCGAGGACATGAGGGACGTTGTTCTCAAAAGTCAACTTTCCTTGGTTAATGAGCTTCTTCACAATGTATTTCAAAGCATAGCATCCTTCGACATCATGACCCAGAGCACCTTGATGAAAATCACACTTGAGGTCCGAACGGAACTTGGGAGGCGACGGATCAGGTGGAGGCTTGCCCTGTCTGGTTGTGCAGTGCCCTTTGAGAAGTAGAGTTGGGAGTAATTCAGCATATAACATTGGTATCAGAGGAAAGGTAGGTCTAGCTTGTTGCTGCTGTCGTTGTTGAGCTGGAGGCTGTTGTTGCATTCGCTGAACGACGGCATTAACGGGTACCTGAGGTTGTCCCGATGGCAAAGGATACTGATGATAGAATGGTGGAAAGAAAGGATGCTGAGAGTATTGCGCATACGGGTACGACGGAGGTAGCTGAGCAGCATTGATGTCCAAGACCTGGAACGTGATCAGAAAGGTTTCGGGACAGACAGTTATTGGCGGATCTATCTCCCCAAGAATGTTCTTACGGGATCCGTCGAAGGCTTTCACCAGAAAGGTGCTCCTTCCCAAGGGAGTTCCCCGATAACTCAATTGATCCAGAGTGGCCGTTGTCTGAGCCAAGCTGGTATTGACAGAGACAGGGTTCGTCCCAGGAATCTGGCCATTATTGACAGTACCAGAAACGCCAGCTGCAGTACTAGGAGTGAAAAACGGTGGAAGCCCATACGGAAACCCAGCTGGCATAGCAAAGCGAGCGTCTGCAGATGTGGTTGGGAGCACGCTTGTAGTCACCGGTGCAGCTGTGGCTATAGGGATAGCCGTAGCTGATTGTTCTTGAGCGGCTAGCAGAGCAGTCATGACATCATTAGCTTTAGCCAATTCCTCCCTTAGAGCGGCTAACTCGGTACGGAGCTGAGCGTTCTCTTCTTCCATAGCCTTTTTCCTTCTTCTGTACTCTCTGGTTCGATCGATTCTATCAGGTTCGTAGACCTTCTGAGCACGAGCCACTTTTCAAACTGTGGCAGAGGAACCAGGAAGTAGTGAGCAATTGGAAGCCTTTGTGACCGATGTATGATGCATATGATGCATGATATGCAGATGCAAATGCAAAAACGACTCTTTTTAATGTCATCGAAGGACTTTTTAAACAAATTCGAAACATTGTAAACACTGTTAAACAAGCAAAATAAGGTTTTACAATGGTAAACTTATGAATACAAGTTCACACCTGCGGTGTCTTACAATGTTTCGATCTGTCTAAAAAAATCTTCGATGTATGCGTGAAAAAAAACTTATGCATGAATGCATGTATGCATGGTTGTTTTGTTTAGTTACAAAGAACAAGGTGGGTTGAGATTCAAAGTAACAGGGCCACGGATGGACACGGCGTCCGGTGAACTAAGGCTTTGGATAGTAGTAACCAAGGTTCTAACACAGTTCCCAAACTGCAACCTCTCTCACATATATCATGGTAGTACAGGACGACACCCGTTCCATGATTATTTGTGAGAAGGTCTAGTTTGAGTGTAGTATCGCGTGACGACTAAAGTTTGAGACAACACTCAATTTAGCCACCGCACTACGTCCTAAAAAGGCTAGGATGGGTTTGGTAACTACGGTTCATAGCTTCGTCGAACAATTGAAAGTGAAGTGCCTAAGCATGACAACACACGCCGACAATATCACCTTCAAAATGCCTCAGCTATGTGAGATTGATCGCATAATCCAATACACGAGGCAACCCCCGGATCGAATTGTCGATTATATCTCTACCTAAACATAAGTTCACTCAGCCCGGGTATAGGACTTTTGATATCCTCACCCCACACGTCAAATGAAAGTAAACAAGTATTCACATATGTAAGCAATAAAACAAAGCGTAAATATAAACTAAGGAAAACTAGGCGCGACCCGCTAAAAAAGTCCCCAGTGAAGTCGCCATTTCTGTTATCATGGTTTTTTGGTGCCAAGCCATTAATTGGACTTGAACCTTTTGACCGTTGATATTCTCTATTTTTTCTTGGGAAGGGCAAAATTGAGAAAAACCCTTAGATTCTAAGTTCGGGGGTCGTTTTCGCTACGGGAAGGTGTTAGGCACCCGGAGCGATTATGGTACTCCATAAGAACCGCTCTCCTAAGCTTATTTCTACGCTTTAGTTTTATTGCTTATTTGTAAAAAAGAAGATGTGATTAGTTAAGAATGGGGGTGAGAAGAAGTAGAATTTGATTTTTATTTCGGCTTGGATGAGTTTTGACTCATTGCCTACGTACCGTTTTACGGGATCAAAACCGGCGTAGTTCTTGCTAAAAAGACTTGTTTTTTCGTTTTAATTGTTTGATTTTTAGTTTTGAAAATGGTTTTGAAGAAGGAGATTGGGAGGCTTCATGAGCATGAGATTTAGCAAAAAAAGTGAGGTTTGATTAGTGATTGAAAAGAAAGTCTAAATGATTAAGATGAATTGAATTTTTCTTAAGAAAAAAGAAAGGAAAAAAAATGAAGTGTTGACTTCATATTTATTATGAAATTTTTTGAAGTGAAGTTCAATTGTTTTTTTTTTGAAAAAAGATGGATTTTCTCTAAGTGTTTAAAACCTAAACGCTTATTTAACCATACAATCCTATGCATACATCTAAGGTGAGTGTGTGCGTGTCGGTGCGTCGTAGTGTCCATAGTCCATATTACAAAAATTGCCTAAATACATTCTATGGCCCCTTTGCCAAGCTACAAACCAATGATAACAAATTACATTACCAAATGAATTAAAACTTGCAAAAAAAATAAATGCTAAGCTAAAGAAAGTGGAGAGAGTGGTGGAATGCTATGAAATGTATGGCACATGAGATGAAATGGTTAGTAATCATAAAGCACACAATAGTAGGAAGTAATTAAAAGGAAATGCATAAAGATGGCAAAGAAAAAGTAATAAAGTGGCAATAAACCTAAAAACTTTGATGTGATATCTAAAGGTGCTTGTAACCCATAATCATCACATCATGGCAATTTTGAAAGCAATTTTGTTTCAAGCCATGACATGAAATTAATGGAAACATATGCAAGCAAGGTATCACACCAAATTCATAGAGAAATTTGACACTTTATTCTCTAAAACAAACACTTGTTGCTTGTAAAACAAGAAATCCATAAAATCATATTCAAAACAGCAAAAAGAAGCACATGTCCAGAGGCATATTCATCATAAGATATGGTATCATTTATTCATAACACATATCAAAGTATCAAGAACAAAAACATAGCAAGAAGTATACCAAAAGTGTAAAAACACATGGAAATTTGTTCATGCCATTTTAATATTTTTTACATGCAAGAAAACACCATAAAAATGCCAAAAATATACCAAGAAACAACTAAGAATTTTTTAGGAATTTTTATAAACAATGTAGGCAAGTAACAGGTTCAGATAGCAAGAAAGGCAGCGCAAATAGCAAGAAAATAACAAAAAAACGTAAAAAGAACTAAGCCCAAACCAAAGCCCAATCCTACAAGGTCTGGATGCACAGGAGCCACACGATTGATCCAGGATCCTAAAACCCTAGATCAAACGGCCAGGAATCAAAGGGGAATGGACCGGATTGAACCGGTCCGGTTCGCTGGCTATATAAGGGAAAGAGCTCCGGTTTTTTCCATTTTTCACTTTCCTTTCTCTCTCTAAGTCCTTCTCTCTTCTCTCATCCCTCACCTCTCTCTAGAACCTCGCCGCCGGTGAGGATGAAGTGACGGCGGAGACCTTGAAGGTCCGCCGGAATCTTCATCTTCTCCGGCGAGCTCAAGCAGTCTCCGGTGACCTAATTTTCCAGATTTCAAAGATTCTTGCATATTTTGATTCGTCCTTTAACCCTAAACACGAATCCAGCAGTTACTTTTTCAAATACAGTTTGAAACGATGTAGATCTGGAAATTTGTCGTACGACTTTGAAATTGATTTTGATCTTTTTGAAACAAAACGTTTAGATCCTTGAAGATCTACATCGTTTCGTTGTTCGCTGCTCTTCTGGTACTCGTTCTTGCTTTCAAAGCCTTGATCCTTACGGATCTAGGTTTTGATGTTTACGGTTATAGTTTTCTCTTTGAATTCTGGAAATTTTGATCCTCTTGCTTACGTGATTTTTTTACCGGTTTAAACCATGATTAACACTTTTGGAAAAGAGATTATGAGTTTTACCTAAGGTTTTGGTTGAAACCTTTAATGGAGGAAATCTTCGGAAAACCTTGATTTTGTTCTTGATGATTTTGATGATTTTGCTTGCTTTTGGACCGAAAATAAATCGGTTTACCGGTTCTGCTTCTTCATCTTCTCTGATTCTTTCTCTACTTCTCTCTCTGTGATTTCGTGTTTGAGCTTGCTTCAATACTCCTTGAATCTGCGTGAAGAATCCCTATGATCAGTGCTTGAGCTTGCTTCAATGTGAGCTCGCACTTTGAATTGTAGGAGAATTCTTCAATCCGGTGATGAAGATTCACACGAATCTCTGAGGATTGATGCGGAAATGGTTGATTCTGATGAATTTTTCAGTTTCTGGAAAACGGTTAGGGTTTTTGTTCTTGGTGTTCTTTGAGAAATTCTGAGAAATTTTCTGTTTCTGATCCAACTGAATGGAGAGAGAGAATCTGATTGTGTTTATGAGTTGGCGTGTGATTAATGGGTCTGTGTGGCACTGTACACCTTTTATAGCTTGACATGTGTGTATTGGAACCAATAGGAAACTGACATGTGGCATTGGACTGAAAAGAAAGCGCTGCCCTGTAATTTTAACTTGAAGGACCTGTTTGCAAATTTGAAAAATATATGGACTGGACTGAAAAATGAAAGTAAGGACTAAAATGCAATTAAAAACTTTTGGACAAAACATGCAATTTTGGGACCTCAATTTTGAGGGACCAAAATGCAATCTAAAAATAAAATTGAATAAAAAACGTAATTTGACCAAACGTAAAGCGAAACAAAAATAAAATTGACAAAACGGACTAAAACGAACCAATGGCCTAAATGAGGTACTTCAAAGTAACCTCCCCATGCCAAAATTTTATGTGAAATGACCAAAATGCCCCTAGGGCTAAAAACGACCTAAACAGATTCAAATTGACCTGACACTGACTCAGACGCAAATTTGAAATGAATTTTAACAAGGTTTACTGATGAAATGCAAAAAAAACAATCTGAAGACTCAGAGACAGTCACAAGGATGAAAATGGGTCCCACTGCAGGAAATGACCAAAATACCCTTCTGTACGACTTTTTGCAAATTTTGAAATAAACTGTAGAAAAAGCAATGTAATGATTCAGAGACACTTTTGAATGACTTACAAGACAAGTAAAGACATTTTGAAAAGGTTTTATGCATGAAAAACATAGGTAAAAAATGTGATTGAAAACACTGCGTAGCAGAGACAATTTGAACTGTGCAGTTGAAATTTGATATTTGACAAAGTTTGAAATGAAATTGGGCCCAGTATTTTTAGGTCCAAAAACAGGGTATAACAAACTTAAAAAGAGTTTTTGGGAAGTGTTTCAAACAGGCTCTTAATTCTATATTTTTACTCGTATTTTGTTAAAAAAACAACCATTAGGTTCTTATCACTGTCACTTTAAGTGGTACCTTGTCCTTTTGTTTCCACCTTCATTCATTTTGGTATTGTTTTTGCTTTTTGTTTTAATTTTTCTCTCTGGTGTTTGTAGCTGTCCAGAATGGTTCTTTTTCTTTTTCTTTTTCTTTTGTACCTACTCTATCTTTAGTCCTTATGTCCTTCTTTCCCTTCATTTAATTCTTCTTACTAAAATTCATTGTATTTTAAGAAAAAAAAAGTATTAAAAAGAATGGATTTCATTATCGAGGTACTAACAAAGTGTAACTAACAAAGTATTAAAAGAAAATTAGTGATGGTGAGTCGATGACATTGCAACCCCCTAACAAAGTGTGACTTATAATGAAAGAATGTACTTTTTTTTTTTTTAGGAATGAAAGAATGTGCTATATATCTTTATATCTTGAAATGTACAAAGCAATAAGCAATATATACTTGCTTTCTCATCTCTAGTAATTATTATTCCTTTTTAATTATCATGTTCCTTCTCTAACTCTGCTTCCACATTTTTTTTTGTTGAAACAACATATTATTAAAAACTATACCACATAATTTTGTTGAAAACAATACATTGTTAGCATAATTCAAAAGACTTTGGTGTACTAAAAAAGTCATACTTATTTTTAGATTTTATTATGACATGACAAAATTACCTTGTAATAAACTCATACTTATTTTTAAAAATTAATTATTAAAACTTATTTGTATTTTTTAATTCAATATCATACTATCTCTCACTCTCTCTTTCTCTTAATTATTAAGTAATGGAGTATTGTACTATACATACATCTGATTTATTTGGAACCACATTTAGTGGCTATAATGCCACACTTTATTGCTTCAGCATGAGTCATCACTATGGACTTTCTACCCATTTGCTTTAGTCATTTGAGAACTTTAGTATTCATAGTATTCTTCTCAAACACATTTGATGACAATGATGGTTACGTGCTACATAATCTTCTAATTTCAAAATAAATAAATAATCTACGATTAATTGTGACTATATAAATGGTTCTGCAATGCACTTCTCTATTGTCAATTGCCATTGCTCTTCGTCTGCTCCATCTTTATATTCCAACATCATCATCATCATGTTCCAAATAGTTCTCATCGTTACCATCATCTTATCATCATCATCATCCCTCAACTTATCTTCCCCAATAACATCATCATCATCATCATCATCATCATCATCATTCTTCAACCTAACCAAAATTCTTTACTCCTCTCACACTTTCTTTAAAGCAGCCTCGGAGTTTCATTCTCTCGGCATTGACAGTGAGATTGACACTCGTTATCCAACCACGGTATTTGTTTCTGATAACAAAGCATTCGTAGATGCTACTGTTTCCAAAAGATACAAGTCGCTTAGCGACAATAACAAATATTTTGTTCTCAAGTGTCATGTATCGAGAGAATATTTTGTTATCGTTGCTAAGCGAGTTATATCTTTTGGAAACAGAAGCATTTGCGAATGCTTTGTCATCAGGAACAAATATCGTGGTTGGATAACGAGTGTCAATATCACTGTCAATGCCGAGAGAATGAAACTCCGAGGTTGCTTTAAAGAAAGTGTGAGAGGAGTAAAGAATTTTGGTTAGGTTGAGGAATGATGATGGTGGCTATGATGATGATGTTATTGGGAATGGGATAGAATGAGGGAATTCAGTTGCTAATTTATAAGGACGTAGGAAGGGGTGTTGGAACATGCAATGCATTTCTTCACACACACACTCTCTATTGGAATCACATAAGTGCTGCAAAAAAGTAATTTTTTTAGTACATAACATAAACATAAGTGCTTTGTGATTGTAACATGCATTACTTAACAACCAAGTAAGATGATGCAATGGAAAAAGCACACAATCTATTGCAAACTTTCAAAATAATTTTCAATTTGGAGTACAAGAGTTCCTTTGTCTATTTTAGGAGACACATATGCGTTGGTGGTCCTAATTATTTGAATCACTTATTGTACTCTCTGTTATTTATCTCTCTTTTTCGTTCTGAAGCAGAGTGGAAAGTGGGTCAGCTAATGTATAATGTATGTCTAAGTCACACTTTTCACATGTCATTAATTATATTAACTACTCTTATTAAAAGAATGTGCGGTGGTCCTTGGTTAGGTTTCTTTTGTGATCAGTGACATGTGACATGAAAATATCTTCATTTTGTGATCAGTCACAGAACTTAATGTATCCTAGAGTTTGTATCCTAGGATATGAAACATGTAACCAAGCAAGTAATGTATCCTAGAGTTTGTAAACGAGTTCCTGATTTTTTTTTTTAATAATATGTTGTTTCAAAAAAATAATGTGGAAGTAAAGTTAGAGAAGGAACATGATAATTAAAAAGGAATAATTACTAGAGATGAGAAAGCAAAGTGTATATATAGTTAGATAGTCACCATTATTTTTGAGGTAACATGCACTGTCTTTAAACCGTTTTCCATAGTGACTCAATATTACTTATTGCTTTGTACATTTAAAAGATTTATAGATTCTTTTGTAATAAGTCACACTTTGTTAGGGGGTTGTAATGTCATCGACTTACCATTACTAAAAAATTTTTAATACTTTGTTAGTACCTCAATAATGAAGCCCATTCTTTTCAATACTTTTTTCTAAGAACGTGACCGAACATGTAAGCACATGTTAGTAATTTTTATTTTTAGTGTAACTTAAAATGAACTAAAGGCACCCAAAGACACCAAAGTTAAAGGCACTGAAATGCCACCCTAACTTATGATAGAAGTATAGCAGCAATGTATGTATACAAGAAATACTTTATAAAAATTCTTCAAATTTATTATCTAAAATTCTACATTAAAGAATTTGAGTAATCCTCTAAAATACATTACTCCGTAAAATTACCACATTTTGCTTCAAAGAAAAAAAAAAAATCCTAAATATTAACACTCATTGTAATTTCTTTAACTCGTAATGTATATTTTATATTTATTGCGGTTGAACTTGATGCTTTAGAAGCTAACAACACTTGACATCTTACTGATATGCCTCCTAATCCTGATTTGATCTGCAACCCTATCCGTTATTTTTCTCTAATAAATATAAATCTATGATGACTACCCATCAATCTTCATCAATAAATCATGTCTACCCTTCTCAGTAATCACCCCATTTTTCACAACAGCTATGATATCAGCACCTTTAATCGTTGCAAGACGATGAGCCACAACAACAGTAGTTCTGTTAACACTGACTCTATCTAAAGCCTCTTGAACTACATGTTCTGACTCAGCATCGAGTGCACTGGTTGCCTCATCAAGTAAAAGTATTCTAGGGTCTTTCAATATAGCTCTTGCAACATTGTTTTTGTCCACCTGGTAACTGTGTGCCTCTTTCGTTCAGCACTAAATGATGCATTTTCTGGTACATATCCATCACCTTTTGTTCAGCACTAAATGATGCAACAGTTCTGATGCTACCAACAGCATCATTTGCAACCTGACTTGCCTCTTCATATATACATCACCTATTAAAAACAAAATACTCTTGTTAACCAAGTTTGTCCCAACTCGAGAGAATTGCCAACAGAAAAAAGATTATGAAGTATTAGTTTGAACTCAGTAGAAGCCGAATCTTCCATTACCTATCCATCCATATGAACCCTCACTCAGACAAATTCATCAAATTGAGCGATGCTTGATTCGTAATCAGCAAGTCTTAGAAATGTTATGAACAATACGCTCTCCCGAGCCTGTCTAATTTTCATAAGGACAGATAAATTCTTCTCTTCGAGTGCCTTGAGACCCATCAGTTACGTTCGTTAATGTAAGAATTCCTTGAGATGCAAACCTTCCTATTTTCTCGATATCAGTAAGTCAAACTGATATTATAGAGTGTTATTTTTAAGTATTTATACCAAATGTCTTTAGCCTTTCAGTTACATGGTTGATGACCAATTCAGACCAGTATAAGTTCAATTACTCGTCAAGGGTTATGAGTAATTTCTGTTTAAGTTCTCACTCGTCTGTTAATTTGCTAGCCTGCATCGTCCGACTGTCCTAGAACCAATAACCTAACTCAGTTCCAATTTTAGTAAAACACTTTGATTTTCCATGTACTTGAATTTTGAAACTGTTAAACCAATTGATTAGTTAACCTTCCATTATAAGATCTCAACAACTAGATTCGGATAAGATCAAAATCCTTCCAAGTCCAAAGGAATTAAGGAGTTGTAATAAGATCATCATCAATTGTAAAATCTTCCCAGTTCCATCCTCGTTAACCAGATCAGATCAGTATAAGCCTGTGATTGCTAACTGAAAGCAACAAGTTGGGACTGGCTAGTCAACACCAATCGACAATCCAGAGTTATACAACCCCATTAGTATTACCACTAGCATCAGAAAACCAAGATCGTTGTGACTCGACTTTCCAATCAGTGACCTGGCTAATTTAGCAAATTTGTCATTAAAACCTTATCAGCATGTCAGACTGATATTTCCAGTCTTATCTTAAGTAACTCTGACAAAATGTCTTCAACTCTCCAATTCCATTGTCAACCAGACCAAATCGTAGCAAGAGGTCGGTGGAGTGAAAAGTTAATCGGAGTTTAGCACAAAATGTCATGGGGACCATAAAATCAGAAAGAGGGAAAACTATAGGGGGCAAAATCGCTCGTTTAAAACTATAGGATGCAAAATCGCACAATTGGCAAACTACAAGGGGGAAAAGTGCAATTAAACCTTTTTATTTTTAGTGTAACTTAAGATAAAAGTATAACAGCAACGTATGCATACAAAAAATACTTTATAAAAATATTCCAAATTTATTATCTAAAATTCTACATTAAAGAATTGGAGTTATCCTCTAAAATACATCACTTCATAAAATTACCACATTTAGCTTCAAAGAAAAAAAAAACCTAAATATTAACACACATTGTAATTTCCTTAACTTGTAATGTCTATTTTATATTCATTGCAATGAAGGTTGAACTTAATACTTTAGAAGCTAACAACACATGTTAGTAATTTCTATTTTTAGTGTAACTTAAGATAGAAGTATAACAACAATGCATGCATATAAGAAATACTTTATAAAAATTCTCCAATTATTGTCTAAAATTCTACATTAAAGAATTTGAGTTATCCTCTAAAATACATGACTTCAAAAAATTACCACATTTTGCTTCAACGAAAAAAAAAATCCTAAATATTAACACACGTTGTAGTTTGTTCAACTCTTTATCTATATTTTGTTAACCAAATAAGTAACGTGAATGGTTTGGACGAAATGATAATCCATGTAGATACGATACCATACTTACACGTTATTACTTAATAAACGATTTGGCACACTTGCCTAATCTGACCATCACCTTCGATGGAAGTATCTTAGGAACCCATGGTGCTCTCATAATTTATGGCATATAGCCCACAAATCCACTGAAAGGGTCACCAATCCGAAAATAACAAATATACAAGAGCAAGCAAGAAGCATAAACAGAGTAAACATTAAATATGAATTAGAGATCATATACTAACTCACGTATGAAAACAAGTAGTAAAAAAGTGCTCAAAATAAAAACATAAAGACTCGCTTCCTAATGCAATTGTCGATGCATATGATTCTGGAATTAATACTGCTCGGCAGAAGCTTGTGTCAACGCCACTACGAAGATGAGTATCTTACCGAAAAAATTTACGAGGGTGCAAATCAAACCGAAAATGACATTACAGAGGTGAAAAACACTATTAATCTAAAAAACTATAAATTACAACGTCTATGTTCCACTTCTGCCATGTGTTGGGCGAACAAACTTAATAGTTACACTGACACCAACAAATTTGATTTTGACATAAAAGCAAAACTAAGGAACTTGGTTAAATTTTTAACATACATCTTATTGTTTTGATAGGTGGATTCAAGGGTGAGAGTTCAATTAAGATCCTCACCAGTGAAGCATAAAAATTTCATTGTTAGATTGAATCAATGGTCCATATCATTTGAAAATCTAAATAAGAACATCTATTACTTTCCACACACAACCCTACCCTTTATCTCTTTCCCATTTATATCATTTTCAATTCACCACAAATATGCAGATGCTCGTTGAAAGTAAAGTGGAACTCGTGATATGATAGTCATAATCAATACAAATTGGCTACACCATGGTGCAATTGAGTGAACCGTGAAGATTACGGTTGCTTTTTTTTTTTTTTTTTTTTATTTTGATTGGGTTTAACAGTCAAGGACCAAGGTAGAATAAAGGTTTAAACTTTAAATATAACATTTCAATGTTATTTAATTGAAATTTCAATGTTGAGTTTTCAACTTATTTTTATGAA
Organism: Medicago truncatula; assembly: GCF_003473485.1. NCBI lineage: Eukaryota > Viridiplantae > Streptophyta > Magnoliopsida > Fabales > Fabaceae > Medicago > Medicago truncatula. Next base: position 5,835,655 of record NC_053043.1, on the reverse strand, counting down.
AATCTTATAGACTTTGTATAGATACGTCTACAAAATTTCAAAAAGTGCAATTATCAAATATAAATCTCTCAAATGTTGGGGTTACAACAACATAGCTTCTTGCCAAATGCACAATCGCCACGATGTTGGTAGCCCTTGTTAAGGCAATGAAGGGAGCATTGAAATGTATCATTTGGACATGTCGGAAAAGGGAAGCATTCTCCTGAAACTTCTCCAGAACCTGTCAAATCTACTTCTGCAACAATCAGTTAAACGCTATTAGAAATATCATCTAACATACAAGAAATTATCATTTCAAGCTTATTATATAAAATTTCATAATATAAATATTTCTAAAACTTAAAAAATAAATAGATATTTAAAACACCACTAACAAAATCTACAATTGCAAGACATTTAATTGAAAACACAACAAAATTTAGTTAAGAAACTAGTTTGTTACCGGCAAACGTCACTGAAGCAAGACATAGCATTGCAATGGTAACAAAGAGAAGGTTGATGTGGGTTGCCATTATTTTTTATAGGTTGATTTGATAATTAACTTCTTACAATACAATATTTATAGTCAAAATTAAAGCAACGTAATGGAGATGATCTTAACTCGTTTTAAATTACGGTCAATAAACATTTATTGACCGTAATGGAGTATTGAATTTTGAATCAATAACATTTATTTAAGGTCAACAAAATTAACGTTTATATTTAATACGGTCAATAAAAGTATTTTTTTTAGGGAACGGTCAATATTAAATTTTGGGTCAATAAATAACATTTAAAGTAAATTACACCCCTCTTTCTTCAAAATGCTTGAATTACACTCATCTCCCCTCTTATTCAAAACATATTAGAAAACATTTCAATCTTCTTCCTTAAGAGAAGCATGAATTACATGTCCCTCCCCTCTTATGTTAAAATCTACACTTTAGTCCCTCAATAATTTTATTGGCTAAAATATGGTTTTAGTCCCTGCAAATATGTCTCGTTTTGGTTTTAGTCCCTGATAAAAAAAAAATTGTTTTTGGTCCCTGCAAAAAAATTTTGTTTTTGAAAATAGTCCTTGACCCCACTTTTGTGATGATTTGCATACGTGGCACATTATAACTGAACCAATTTTAGTTTTTGGTCCCTGCAAAATATTTTGTTTTTAAAAAAAGGTCCTTGCAAAATTTTTTGTTTTTGAAAATAGTCTCTTATAATTTTGCAGGGACCAAAAACAAAAAATTAATTTACCAGGGACTAAAACCAAAACGAGGCATATTTGCAGGGACTAAGACCATATTTTAGCCATTTTATAATAATCTAGAAAAAAAATAATTATGTAACACACTTTGAAAACAAATCATATTGACGGTCTATTTTAATATAACCAAAATTTGAATACATAGTTTTTCGCTATTTTTTTCACAATTTTATTAACATATAGTTTTAAACCTTATTATAAAAAATGAAACAACTCAAAATAAAATTAAAATATGTGAAAAATTACTAAAAACAATAAAATATGGTTATTTAAAAGTTAATTTTATACTCTAAATTATAAAATTAATAGCAAAATATTTAAATTTAATTATCATTGACATTTAAACTATAAAGAAATTAATTTATTTTTCTAAAATGGTGGTTCAAAATTAGCATATATCATAAAAAGTAATTATTTATGTTAAAATAGATTAAGGTGTAATGCATATTTAATTATTAAGGTAGGGGGTTGCAATTCAAGCATCTTATAAGGGAGGGGAGTATAAATTTTATTTTTCAAGGGTGAGGAATGTATATTTTAACATAAGAGGAGGGGAGTGTAATTCAAGCATTTTGAGAGAAGAGGAATGTAATTTACTCTAACATTTATTTAAGGTCAAAAAAATTAACTTTTATATTTAAAAACGTAATGCATTAACTAAAAAGATAGTATAAAAATAATGACATGGTAATAATAGGTGAGATCTATTTTAATACTTTATTAGTCATACAAACAAAAATTTAATATTTCATCTGTCTCACAATTATTGTTTTTTTTCTCAAAATAATTGTCACTTTACAATATCAATGCATCATTTATTATTTTTTCCACTATTATACCATTATTTATTGAATTTCATCCAACTTAACTATTTCACTAACTACAATTAATAAGGGTGTTTTAGTAAATGCCACTAATTTTACTATTGAATTCAATACAATTAATCATTTCCTTAATAATCGTGCACAAACCTTAAATGACTAATATTGTGAGACGGAGGAAGTACATTATTTACTTTTAACAAAAAATAACTATAATGGACATTGCATTATATGCAGGAGGTCATGGTTCGAACCCTAGTCATCCCACTTATCCATCTTAAGGGTGGAATTTCTAGCCACTAGACTACTTCAAAAAAAGTTTGTTTTTACTGAATTTGGTTTATTTTTTATTTGTTTCTTTTGCAATAATTTTTAAATTGGGTAAGTTTTGAATATTAAATTGATTTTTTTGGTTACAATATTAAATTGATTATATAGATTTATATAATTAATTTATAACACCAAGTATTAATTTATCTAAAATTAGTATAGACATCCGTGACAAACACATGTTAGAATTTCGTCACCTTCAATTGAAAGAATATTGTAATGTATCAAGTGTCAGTTAAATCTCAATATTGGATAAAACATTGGAGGTTGAAGAACAAATAAGTGAAAAATAGACTTATTCAGTTAAGTCTTGAAGTTTTGGATGAAGATGTAACATCATTCTCACTTGTGTGATTGCTCTTTCTGCAATGTGTCATCATTCACACAAGTGTTGGCTCCCCATAAGTCTCAATGTTGATATCATACCCGCTTCAACATTTTTGGGAAGCGGAAGTGGTTCGTGGTGGTGGATCGCAGACACAGAGAGTCTCATACTTAATGAAGAGATGTTAATGTGTCAAATGTGAGTTAAAATAACACATTGAATGCAATAGTAGATGTTGAACAACATATAAGTGAGATGACTCATATCTAATGTCTTAAGATTTTGGGTGAAGTTGTGATGTCAATCTTACTTGTGTGCGCTTGCTTTCAGCCTAATGTTGTGATACAACCCAATAAAGTTTCCCACGAAAGTCTCAAAATTATGATGATTTGGTTTGTTAGTTTTTTTTTATTTGTTTTGTTAATTTTGTATCTTAAATTTTAGTTTTTGGATGTCATTTGTTGTTAAGCAATTTTTTATTTAACCTCTATTATTTTAAATTTCTTCACTTTTATTCTTTGGTACGATTTGACAATGAAAAAAATGTAGGTGTGTTCTGCTACATTAACAAAATACATGTTTATTAGACATTTTAAATTGATGCATGTGACATTCTTTTAATGAATCTATTATTTTGGTAGCATAATTGCCCAATAATTTCCAACTCCTTCAACAAATTCATAAAATTACCAGCAAATCATTTTATTCCCTATACTCTCACAAATAAAGCACACACTCCTTAGTTTTTCCCTTATCATTTGTCTCGTGTACAAATTCTTTTTCACCTTATTTCTTTTTCTAATTTACTTTCTCCTTTCTATTAAAAAAATTAAGGAACAAAGACACCCGTTTTTGAAACCGCCACCAACCATATTTTTTACCTTTTGTGCCTTTGAGCTTATTTGATTATCTCATCATATCACAGATACAAATAGTCTCGCACTTGAGGGAAAGACGTTAATGTGTCACGTGTGATTTAAACTTCTACATTATATGTAAGAGTATATATTGAGCAACATATAAGTGAGATGACAAATATACTCAAAGTCTTAAGGTTTTGAGTTTAGATGTGATGTGAATTTTACGTATGGAGTTTCTCTTGGTCAAATGCAATGATCAAATCAAATGTAGGCACTCTAAGAACTCTGAACATCGTAACAAATTGTTTTGTTAATTTTGGAATTTTGTTTGCTTAATTTTTTTATATTAAATATACGTTTTCGGGAGTCATTCACTTTCATGCAAATGATTTTATCCAACCTCTATTATTAAAATACATTCACTTTCGCTTTTTGGTGAGATATAACAATGAAAAAATGCATGTGTTTTAAGGAGTTGACGAAACGACATTTTAAATTTATGTGAAATTATTATAATTTCCTAAAATTTATTGTGTTTTATTAATTAAGTCTAATTTTTGAGAAATTAATTACTCACTTTATTCTTTATAACCTTGTGGAGAAAACAAAAAAAAAAAAAAAAAAATTTACCGGTGTCATTTATCTCAATCTCAAATTTCTTTTGCATCTTCTTTTTCTAATTTTTTTTTCTCTTTTCTCATGAAAGAAATGATCAGAAACCTCTCTCCATTAAATCCCCACCAAGCAACCTTTTTTATCTGATGTGTCTCTGTTTGACCTTATTTGACTATGTCATATAATTACGGATACATAAAGTCATTTCTAATTTTTTTTCTCTTTTCTCATGAAAGAAAGGATCAGAAACCTCTCTCCATTAAATCCCCGCCAAGCAACCTTTTTTATCTGGTGTGTCTCTGTTTGACCTTATTTGACTATGTCATATAATTACGGACACATAAAGTCACACACTTTGAGGATATATGTTAATATGTCATGTATGAGTTAAAGTACTACAATTGATGGAATAGTAGATGTTGAATAACATATACATGAGATGACCCATATATACAACTCAATGTAAACTCAATGAGAAGTACCAACATTATAATGATTTATTTTGTTATTTTTTGGGTGTGATTTGTTTAACTTTTTTTTTATCTTTTATATTTTTGATTTCATTCACTTTCGTGCAATTTATATTTTTAGATATTTTGAATGAAGATGTAATATTAATCTCAATTGTATGGTTTTCATATAGTCTAATACGATGATACAACTCAATGTAAGCTCAATGAGAAGTACCAACATTATAATGATTTATTTTATTTTTTGGGTGTAATTTGTTTAACTTTTTTTTATCTGTTATATTTTTGATTTCATTCACTTTCTTGCAATTTTTTTTTGTCTAAGACTATTTTTTTTTCAACATCTATTATTTCAAATTTCTTCACCTTTTTTTGAGTATGGGCAAAGGAGAAAGTTAATTATCACGTGCCAATCTAGTTGAGACATCATACCTTTCACTTTATGCTTTTGCATTCTATTCATTTATTAAAAATAAAAATAAAAATAAAAATAAAAACTTCACCTTTGGTCTTTTCTGGGATCTCATAAAAGGAAAACGTAAATGTGTTATACTAAATTAACAAAATACATGTTTATTAGACATTTAAAATTGATATGAATTTTTTTTAATAAGTCTAATATTTTGGTAGTATATTACCCAGTAATCCCCAACTTCTTCAACAAACTCATAAAACTAACAACAACTTGTTATTTTCCCTTATTATTTCTCTATGTTCAAATTATTTTTTCATCTTCTTTCTTTTTCTAATTTATTTTCTCTCTTCTTATAAAAGAAATAAAAAAACATCCATCTTTGAAACTACCACCAACCCACCTTTTTACCTTTTTTACCATGTTGTGCATCTGACCTTATTAGCCTATCTCACCAAGTCACAAATACAAAGAATCTCACACTTAAAAAGCAGATGTTAATATGTCATGTATGAGTTAAACTTCTATGTTGGATCATGTACCTACTGTCTTAATGTTTTAGATCAAAATATGGTGTTAATATCATTTGTTCGGATTCTCTTAGCCAAATGTGATGATCCAACTCATTGTATACTCCAGCAAAACTCTGAACATTATGATGAATTGCTTTCTTAGCTTTTTTATGTCTTTTGTTTAATTTTTTATATTAATTAAAAAAATATTTTAATTTTTTATTTTATTTTAAATTCCTTCACTTTTGGTCTTTGGGGGGGAACAAACCATGAAAAAACGTCAATGTATTATGATGAGTTGACAAAATACATACTTATATAATTTTAAATTCCTTCACATTTGATGTTTTTGGTAAATGAATTATATACGTACGCGACAAAAAAATGTACAAATTTTGATCTGCAATAGATGAACTATACGCAAATAAAACAAATAATGATCAATGTTTCAAAATTATAAGGCATGAAAATTCGCATCCTTATTTACTTTAAAAACATTCAAACCGATTGATCAACATTGATATTGTTATAAATACAATAATTAGCACTTAATTGGTATTATATACTCCTATTTATAAAAAAAAAAAAATGTTTGATTAGAAATATGATATTGTAAAATTTACATTTATTGGTTAACATAGTGAATGATGATGCAATTGAATATTGAGTGAAGACAAAATTTAGTTTTGTATAAAGATTGAGACCCAATTTAGTTGCTAAGAAAAAAATAAAAGCACCTTTTGATTCCAAAAAATAAATTAAAAAATGTAGTCTCTATCTCACTATGCTTTAAAATATTTTTGTGAGGGTTTCAATTTTTTTTTAATAATTCTATCCGTTTTTAATTATTGTATTCAACGACATAATTATCAATTTTTTTATTATTGTCAAGACATAATCATATTATATATTGGAACTTTCGCGGGGTTGGTAACAATTCCCGAGTTGCTCTTCGTGACATGTATCGTTTACATAATTCTTCATTGGTTTTTATGAGCCCGTGGTAGTTTATGAGTCCACTCCTACTTGGTTATGGAATATTGCCTGCTTCACTATCAGTTGATTTTGCCAGAGACAGGCATGGGTTGCATAACGTTAGATTTATGTATCCCCGTGATATAGTTCTTATGTTAATTTAGGCATTTTAGTGACTTGTTCTACAAGTTATCTATGGAAAAAGCTCCAATTTTATGCATTTACACCATTTATGCTTCATATGCCTTACTCTACCCTTTTTGCAGGAAAATATAAGCCAGGACCCAAGAATCAACCAAAGTGCAGAAGTTTTCTGGCTCAAGCCAGAAAACTCGCTTAAGCCAGAATTGTCTAGAGAGAGCTCGCCCCAAGCATGCTCAAGCCAGATCTAGAAATGTCAACAAGCTAAGGTTACGTGGCAGCCATCCATTAGAGCTGCGTGAGATTTTTCGCATCTGGCTTAAGCGAGCTGAGCTGGCTTAAGCCAGATTACCCAGACTCAGCCCATATAAATAGATTTCTCTTCTTTTTCATTCTATTACATTTTTATTGATATTTTCTGGTTTTTTAGAGAGAGACTAGGGCTTTTCTAGAGAGAGAAACACAAAGCAAGGTAGTTAGGAGTAGATTCAAGCCAAGATTTGTTGAGACATCATGGATCTTGTCATGGAATCTTCACCCTTTCTTCATCCTTTGCAAAGCTATCATAGACATATGTAGCTACATCTACTCTTGTAGTTTTGAGGTATTCAAACAAGCTATTATGTAATCTTTTGATCTTTTAATATATGGTTCTAGCTTATTTATTCAATATTGTTGTTATTCTTGCTTTTATTGTTTTATTGAGATTCAAAATGATATGGACACATACTTTTGAATCTAGAAATAGAATAACAATCTATCTTAAGTTATCACTCTAGACATGGATGTTAATATTTGATAATCACTTTTAATCTAGAACTTAATGCTTTTGGGTAATTTAATCGGTTGGAAAATCGTCGATTAAACTACCCAAACGACTTTGTGATCGTTTAAATGTTTGGAAAATCGATGTTTAAACGATCCCTTAGAAATAACGATATCATTTGGACACGAATGATATTGTCGAGTGATTGTGATAATATAGTTTAAAAAGCTAGAATCCGTTAATCGATCGAGAGATTGCAGCTGTTACGCTTGGTTGATGTCTCTGACCGCAAGGGGGATAGCCCTATCTCTTCTCGTTTTACTTTTATGTCGATTAGGAAAATAGTTTTACACAAACAAACAATTTATACTCAAACACTTAACGTGACAAATATTGTGAAAATGCTTATGAAATACGCAACTCCCTGTGGACACGATCCTATTATACTTACGTGTAAATAGTTTTATGAGAGGTAAAAATCCTTCATCATCACTCATTAAACATCTCTTTTAATCACAGCCATCTAACTAATCTAATGGCCACTGTTTCATCCTCTCACCCTCTCATTTAAAAAGTCCTCTTATTTGAAATGCCCTATATATATATATATATATATATATATATATATATATATATATATATATATATATATATATATATATATAATTGTGAAGGAAAAAAAAACAAAATGACATTTTTTCCCCAATTTTATTTATTTTTAATTTAAAAATAATAGTGTTTTTGTCCAACTCAAAATGGTGTACCTTGCTAATGCACACCTTCATAAAAATGAGTGGGTGTGTATTAGTAAAACCCATATATATACTATCTTCCTTCCTTTTTAAGTGTCTTTTTAGGATGAATTTTTCGTTCCTATTTAACATTTCATTCTAGCGTGTCCGTCTTTCTGCTATTTCTACTGCGCTAACGCATGTAACTCATAAACAGTATGTTTTTCAACATCAATGTTGGTTTAGTTTTTCTTAATATATCTTGGAGAAAATTATTAGAATTAAAAGAATGAACAGGCTTGATAAAAAAATGATCAAACTTGATAAAATTACATATCAATTTTAAAATTGATATGTAATTCATGCATTTCTTTAACATGAAGTTACTTAATATATACTTAGTTTTGTGATGCATACTCATCTATATATGGAGGATGAATATGCATGAAATATGAGTGACATTTATGGGGGCGGATTTGATGAAGACAATAAATCTTTCCCATCTCTAACAAAGTACACATATGCTCTATATTATTTCTTGAGTCATTTGAGCCGGTCACAAAATATAAAATTAAGAAAATCTAAGACAAACCAATAGAAGAAATAAGAACAGAACTTTTGATAACACATCAAAGTCTTGCAAAGGACGTAGACATTTCAAAAAGAGTGAAAAGAATGTTTACACATTAGTCATGTCACTTATTCATACTTTGCAATATTTTTCATTGAAAAAGTCAATGTAACATAGCAAGTGGAATGTTAATTAAACTGGGGCATATAAGTGATGTTCTTGTTTGAGAAATCTTGGAGAAATAGAATGCAAGAGCCCCTACCTACAACCACCCCTTCCCTCTTTTTCCATTCACGTACCCGCCTTTCCTATCCTAGGATTCAAACCTCTCTCTTGCTCTCTCCCTCACCCTCTCCATCTCCCCCTCCCCTCTCCCTCCCCTCACACTATCTCTCATGGCCACGCATGACACAACCATACAACTGTCCTATTGACCAACCTCCCAAATTGTTGTTCGGTTTCTTAGCTACACGACCATACAACCAAGCATTTTCTCAATTCATCAATTATTCAGTGAAATTTTTAGAGACATTTTTTTATATAATTTTTTTTTTATTCTAATTAAGTTTGTTCAAGAATAATTCAGTTCTATCTTCAGTTTGGATTTTTTTTTATATTGTGCAAGACAATAAAAAGCGTACGTTTTGTAAGTAAATGGAGATAAGATTTTATTATCATCATTTCAGGCATAACAATAACAATATAGTCTTGTATGTATGACAACATGTCGAACCATATAAACTTTGCATGATATTAATTACTTCCATGTAAATGAATTAGAAGAAGCAGTTCTCTCAACTTATTTCGTTAAATCAACTTCATCACTTGGCCTTTAATCTAAAATGATCAACAAAATCAGAAGAAAAATATATTTAAATCACTTATATCACTCCATTTTCACTACAGCGATAATATCAGCACCTTTAAAAAGTTGTCGCAAAAGTTGTCTATGGTTGTTAAAAAAATAATTTCTCTTTGCACAATGATGAGATTTACTAAAGTAATTATTAAATGATTACCTTTCCAGCTGGGATGCTAAGACACAAATCTTTGAATATTTGAATATTAGGCCTTGTTGGGTATCTAAAGCTGACTTTTTGAAGTTCAAAATCACCTTTCACAGTTTCTAGCGTCGCACCCTCATTACTACTTGAGTCAATGGTTGGTTTGCTGTCTAGAATTTCAAATATTGAAGCTGTAGAATCTTTGGCCTTGTTAGTATCTGGGGCTAAAGCACGAGTCTGCGAAACACCTATTGCTGTAATTGTTAAACAGAAGAAAACCTGCACAAAACTTATAGTAAGAACCAGTTCACAAGAAACACCAAATAATTAGGGTCTTTTTCGATTGACTTATTTGAACTTTACACTGGTTTAAGCACTTGTGACACTGTTTGCGAGAGCTTATGACATGTGCATAAACTGTTTTCAGCTTATTTCCATAAGCTCTCTATGATAGCTTCTCTAAATAGCTTATACCAGTTTGACTTTGTTTTACTTTTTCTTTTATTATAGAAATAGCTTATACATTAAGACGTATATGATAAGTCTTGTTATAAGCGCTTAAATAAGCTTTTTATCCAAACAGAGCCTAATAGTGGAACATAAGTGTTGTACTGTACCTTGAAATCCTCTCCAAGAGTTGCTTTGCCATGTTCCATAAGAACTGATCCTATGTAGAAACAGAAATCATTTGTGCAGTAAAGAGCAAAAAATTAGAAACCAAATCCTACACCACTAACAAGTCCCAACCTAACACCTTGTTATTCTGGTGCTGAACATTTTTTGTTCAGCACAAAATGATGCAACAGTTCTGATGCTACCAACAGCATCATTTGCAACCTGACTTGCCTCTTCATACATCACCTGTAAAAAAACAAAAGACTCTTGTTAATACACAATTAGGATTGTTCATGGTTCCATTGAGGAATGTAAACTAAATCAAACCGAACCGTTAATACACAATTAGGACTTGCCTCTTCATGCATCGCCTATTAAAAAACAAAATACTCTTGTTAACCAAGTTTGTCCCAACTCGAGAGAATTGCCAACAGAAAAAAGATTATGAAGTATGAGTTTCAACTCAGTAGAAGCCGAATCTTCTATTACCTATCCATCCATATGAACCCTCACTCAGCCAAATTCATCAAATTGAGCGATGCTTGATTCGTAATCAGCAAGTCTTAAAAATGTTATGAACAATACGCTCTCCCGAGCCTGTCTAATTTTGATAAGGACAGATAAATTCTTCCAGTGCCTTGAGACCCATCAGTTATGTTCGTTAATGTAAGAATTCCTTGAGATGCAAACCTTCCTTGATATCAGGAAGTCAAACTGATATTATAGAGCGTTATTCTTAAAGTATTTATACCAAATGTCGTTAGCCTTTCAGTTACATGGTTGATGACCAATTCAGACCAGTATAAGTTCAATTACTCATCAAGGGTTATGAATACTGTTTAAGTTCTCGCTCGTCCTGTTAATTTGCTACCCGCATCGTCGGACTGTCCTAGAACCAATAACCTAACTCAGTTCCAATTTCAGTAAAACACTTAGATTTTCCATGTACTTGAATTTTGAAACTGTTAAACGAATCGATTAGTTAACCTTCCTTTATAAGATCTCAACAACTAGTTTCGGATAAGATCCAAATCCTTCCAAGTTCAAGGGAATTAAGGAGTTGTAATAAGATCATCATCAATTGTAAAATCTTTCCAGTTCCATCCTCATTAACCAGATCAGATCAGTATAAGCCTGTGATTGCTAACTGAAAGCAACAAGTTGGGACTGGCTAGTCAACACCAATCGAAATCGAGAGTTATACAACCCCGTTAGTATTACCACTAGCATCAGAAAACCAAGATCGTTGTGACTCGACTTTCCAATCAGTGACTAGGTTAATTTAGCAAACTCTTCGTTAAAACTTTATCAGCATGTCAGACTGATATTTCCGGTCTTATCGTAAGTAACTCTGACAAAATGTCTACAACTCTCCAATTCCATTGTCAGCAACCAGACCAAAACGGTGTAAGCTGAAATTTCTCGCTTGAGTAGCGAATTATCTTCTTTTTGAAATCAGTTGTCCTAGTTGGCCTGTTAGTTAACCTTAGGTAATTCCGAATCCGAATTAAAAAACTCCATTCAGTTTCAGTCTTAGAAATCTGCAAATCTTATGTGTTTAACTTTCAAATTAGTGACCAGACTATCTTTGTCGATCCTGCGTCAAGACCTTATCAGTGAACTTCTCACAAGATCCAATCCTTCCCAGACTCACGGATCATATCATTGGACGAAGTACGGATCATCCGTTAAGTCGGGTCATTATTAATCGATATACGATGGTTTTAAAAGACTACAACTTATTAGTTACATCAAATCTCCCCTGGTTTTCTCCCTGCATATATATTAGCCAATTAGAGGAACCCTTCCCAGCATTAGTCATTAATGCTAATAGTTGAAAGCAAAATACAAACACTAAAAGTAAGATGTAGATTATAAAAATGTCTTAGTAAATTGCTTCCAACTGAACTCAAAACAAATTAATCTTTTGAGACGTTAATGGCCACCCAGCCATATCCCTATTAGAAATTTTGGTCCTCATTTTGTCAGTTAAGTGATTTTCAAATTGTGTTCAACGTCTACATATGAGTTAATTTGTTATTTTCCAAAAACCAACTATTTAAAAAAAAACAAAACAAAAAACTAATTTTATATTTCTTCAACAATTCTTAGTTACATATGTTTATTCCTACTACAGAGGAATAATTACTTGAACTACTAAAACTAAATCCAAAGTACAAGAAGAATTAAAACAACAGAAAATTTAAAGCAGTAAACATTAGGGGCGGTGACATCAGAGGTGATGAGCGCGGGAAGCTCTTTCGGCATCAACACCTTGGAGACAGCGTAGACAGCGATTGGAGAGCGATCATACAAAGTCCGAGTAACAAGAGCTCGGACAATGTTGTTGCTGACGGCCACAGAGCCGTTAACCATCACAGTGATGTTTATCCTATATGTAGCCTGGCCCATGATTTCGGTTGCCACCGTATCTTGCAAATGCATATCATTGGCAATTTTGCGAAGGACAGCAGGAGGCAAATATTCTTTCAACATATGACATTTGAGAACGAAATACTTGTTATCGTCGCTAAGCGACTCATATCTTTTGGAAACAGTAGCATTTGCGAATGCTTTGTCATCCGGAACAAATACCGTGGTTGAATAACGAGTGTCAATCTCACTGTCAATGCCGAGAGAATGAAACTCCGAGGCTGCTTTAAAGAAAGTGTGAGATGAGTAAAGAATTTTGGTTAGGTTGAGGAATGATGATGATGGTGATGATGATGATGATGTTATTGGGGAAGATAAGTTGAGGGATGATAATGATGATGATGATAAGATGATGGTAACGATGAGAACTATTTGGAACATGATGATGATGATGTTGAAAAATAAAGATGGAGCAGACGAAGAGCAATGGCAATTGGCAATAGAGAAGTGCATTGCAGAACCATTTATATAGTCACAATTAATCGTAGATTATTTATTTATTTTGAAATTAGAAGATTATGTAGCACGTAACCATCATTGTCATCAAATGTGTTTGAGAAGAATACTATGAATACTAAAGTTCTCAAATGACTAAAGCAAATGGGTAGAAAGTCCATAGTGATGACTCATGCTGAAGCAATAAAGTGTGGCATTATAGCCACTAAATGTGGTTCCAAATAAATCAGATGTATGTATAGTACAATACTCCATTACTTAATAATTAAGAGAGATAGATAGATAGTATGATATTGAATTAAAAATACAAATAAATATTAATAATTAATTTTTAAAATTAAGTATGATTTTATTATAAGGTAGTTTTGTCATGTCATATATAAAATCTAAAAATAAGTATGACTGTTTTAGTACACCAAAGTCTTTTGAATTATGCTAACAATGTATTGTTTTCAACAAAATTATGTGGTATAGCTTTTAATAATTTGTTGTTTCAAAAAAAAATGTGGAAGCAGAGTTAGAGAAGGAACATGATAATTAAAAAGGAATAAAAATTACTAGAGATGAGAAAGCAAGTGTATATTGCTTATTGCTTTGTTCATTTAAAGATATAAAGATATATACTACATTATTTCATAATAAGTCACACTTTGTTTGGGGTTGTAATGTCATCGACTCACCATCACTAGTTTTCTTTTAATATTTTGTTAGTCACACTTTGTTAGTATTTAGTTAATGAAATCCATTTTTTTCAATACTTTTTTCTATGAAAGTGACCGAACATGTAAGCATATGTTAGTAATTTTTATTTTTAGTGTAACTTAAGATACAAATATAAAAACAACGTATGCATACAAAAAATACTTTATAAAAATTCTCCAAATTTATTATCTATAATTCTACATTAAAGAATTTGAGTTATCCTCTAAAGTACATCACTTCATAAAATTATCACATTTTGCTTCAAAGAAAAAAAAATTCGTAAATATTAACACACATTATAATTTCCTTAACTCGTAATGTCTATTTCATATTCATTGCAATGAAGGTTGAACTTAGAAGCTAACAACACATGTTAGTAATTTCTATTTTTAGTGTAACTTAAGATAGAAGTATAACAACAATGCATACATACAAGAAATACTTTATAAAAGTTCTCTATATTTATTGTCTAAAATTCTACATTAAAGAATTTGAGTTATCCTCTAAAATACATTACTTCAAAAAATTACCACATTTTGCTTCAAAGAAAAAAAAATCCTAATTATTAACACACGTTGTAGTTTCCTCAACTCTTTTATCTATATTTTGTTAACCAAATAAGTAACGTGAATTGTTTGGACGAAACGACAATCCATATAGATTCGATACTTTACTTAAACTTTATTATTTGATAAACGATATGATACACTTGCCTAATCTGACCATCACCTCCGATGGAAGTGTCTTAGGAATCCATGGTGCTCTCATAATTTATGGCATATAGCTCACAAATCAATTGAAAGGGTCACCAATCCGAAAATAACAAATATACAAGAGCAGTGCAAGAAGCATAAACAGAGTAAACATTAAATGTGAATTAGAGATCTTATAGTTATACTAACTCATGTACGAAAACAAGTAGTAAAAAAGGGTGGCATTTAACCTACACAAGTTAATGAATTTGTGTATCATACCAAAAACAATTTTTACCCACAATAGTAAGTTAATCGGTAATACATTTAACACACATTTGACTCTAAACTTATTTCTTTTACGATTGGGCCCAAAATAATTTTCAGCTTCTCTCTCCTCCACCCACCTCCTCAGTCCTCATATCTCTCTGACTCTCTCTCTTACTCACTACCACCGAGACTTGCATAATCACGCACATTATTACCTCTGCAAGTCTAGATCTCAAACTCACCAACATCAATCTCTTATCTATCTCCTCTGTTTTGTTTTCTTTTGATCTTTGCTACATTTTTATTGATAAACTTCTTTATTTAATTATTTGAAGGTTAGTATCCAGATCTAGAAGAAAATCCCCAAATTTCAGTACGGGATTAAGTGTTTTTAAGAAATGCCACACCCCCACACCATTTTTTTCTTCTTTTTAGAGAAAAAATTGTGCCACTAATTGTTGGCTGTGATTATGTATATTAACAAGTACTTTTGAGATTTATGGATGCAGTATGGGCTTTTCCTGCCTATTGTTCTTCTTCATCCATTTTCATTCTTTCTTTTTTCTTTTTGTTATTCTTATTCGTAAATTCTACCTAAACATCCTTAGTAAATTTAAGTGCTATTACATCCTTAAATGAAGCAATATTTTCCGTCATAATTTTGCAATTCTAATTAACTAATTACATGTTTTTATTCCTTAAAAAAAATTACAGGGTTGTTATGGAAAACAAATAGTATTATTTATTTTTTTAAAATTCAAACATTAATTAAAGTTTTGTCAAAAAAATTAATAGTCCTTCTTGTCAGGTAAAACAATTTTAAGTTTAGTCAAAAAATTTAAAGTAAATATCGTAAATATCACCTTTTATTTGGACTGTATTTTTTATAAAATGAGTAAACAATCATCACAAATTTAGGTGAATTTTTAAAATTCTATAAATATAATTTACATATAATATAGGATGACAATGCAAATAACACATAGTATCACAAAAACCCACCAAGAAGGTAACCCATCTTTAATCTTGACCATTGAATAAAATACTATTATATCAATGGTGAAAAGTTCACTTTTGTATGATACACAAAAAGAGTTTGTTGTGTATGCTAAATGTCACCGTAAAAAAGTGCTCAAAATAAAAACATAAAGACTCGCTTCCTAATGCAATTGTCGATGCATATGATTTTGGAATTAATACTGCTCGGAAGAAGGTTGTGTCAACGCCACTACGAAGATGAGTATCTTACTCATATGTTAGACTCGATGATCCACTATGGGATAAGGTGGTTTTAAAAACGCACCTCGTATAACCTCTCCGGTGTGCATCTCGTAACTCCTCTCTGGTGGTCACGTAACTAGGAAAATGCATGAGCATGCATTCCGAATATATGCATAAGCATTTCTAAACATATGCAATATTTCAGTTATATCATCAACATATGTAAATCATTAATCTCAAGAATATAGTAACCAGGCATTCTCAAACACTTAATCAGATGCAAAGCAATTATAAGCATAAACAACATTTTATTTTTGTGAAGAAAAAAAAAATATAAAAATAGAGAGGTGCGCTTACCTCGACCAGCTTTTTTGTCAAAAACAAATATGTCTTTCTCTCTTTTACTTATTTTAGTCATCAAAGTCCCCTAAGAATTCAATGGCCTTCACATACATGATGTTCCCAATTTTATTCTCACATTAATAGTTCCCCAAGTAAAGACCTTTTTTTTTCACTATTTTCTTTTTTAACTCTCACTCAATCTCTCACAATCTCACTTTTTTCTCATAGTTCATGACACGCCAACACTCAAGGAAAAGGAAAAGAACACTAATGGGGTATACAAAGATGATTGGACTAGAGAGAGTAAGAAAAATAAGAATTGACAATTTTCTATCCAACTTCCAAGAGACCATAATTTTGAATTAAGAATAAGGCCAAGATATATTATTACTATTATTATTTATTTTATTTCTTTTGATGAAAGTTAACAGTATATTTAGGCTCTGTTTAATAAAAATAAGCTATAAGCTAGCTGATAGCTGATAAATTAGCTGATAGCTGAAAAGCTAGCTGATAGCTGGTGACTGATAGCTAATAGCTGATAGCTGAAAAGCTTGCTTATTAAAAATAATGTGTTTGGTAAAATTAGTTGTTGAAGTGGCTGATAAGTATAAAATGACATAAAAGGTTTTTTTTTTTTTTAATATACATATGGACACATTTTTTTGTAATGTATTTATTTTTTAATATTTTTAATTATAGTTAAATATGTTTTTGATCCCTAGAAATATTCAAACTTTTGGTCTTAGTCTCCATAAAAAAATTCTTCGACCTTTAATCCTAAAAAAAAATTCACCGACAATTTTGATCTATGTTTTGTGAATCCCAAAAATAAGAGAAAGCTGAAAACAAAATGTGAGCTAGAATATATAAAATTTTACAACGTACAAAAGACTAGTTATTTTTTCCTTTAAAAAAAAATAGGCTAGTTATTTTTTGTGTGGTGTACGGCAGGTTAGTTATAGCAAAATATAAAGAATTTTCTTAAAAAAATACACACACATATATATAAAGTGCTCCTTAAAAAAAAACGTGGCATTTTTTTTAAGGAAAAAAATGGGGCGGTTATAAAGATGAACATGGGTAGTTGTTTAATTAAAAAAAAAAATTAATTTAAATTAGTAGGGTTAAAGTTGGAAGAAAATATAAAAAGCTACCAGCTATAAGCTAAAAAGCTACTTGAAATAGCTTTTCAAAAAATGCTATAAGCTCATGAAAAAAACTTGTTACCAAACACGCCACGTTTTCATCTAACAAGCTTATAAGCTAATCCAACAAGCTATAAACTAGCTTTTTTGTATTATCAAACGCAGCCTTAGTGTCGAACCAGTAATTATCCATTGGTTTTGACAGAAAGTAATAACAAAGGCACAACTTTTAGATTCTCTTGGAACTAACATAAATAGTACAAATTCAATCACCCTTCACAATTTATTTTTATATCAAAACTAAGTTTATTTTTCACAGTCGATGACCACAACTTACTCCCTCCATATTTTAATATAAGTAAAATTGACTTTTTAAGTTCATTTATTTAATGATGTATATGGTTTATAATATGGACCGCATACATCATTAAATGAATAAACCTAAAAAGTCAATTTTTCTTATATTAAAATACGGATGGAGTAGGAGTCTACCAAATTAATTTAGAATATCATTTTTTGTTTGTTTTACATACTTAGTTAGTGAAGAAAGATCAAAGTCCGATATGTAGATATGTTTCTTTTTCTTTTCTCTTAAAATACAATGAAATTTAGTAAGAATTAAATGAAGGGAAAGAAGGACATAAGGACTAAAGATAGAGTAGATACAAAAGAAAAAGAACCATTCTGGACAGCTAAAAACACCAGATAGAAAAATTAAAACAAAAGGCAAAAGCAATACCAAAATGAATGAAGGTGGAAACAAGAGGACAAGGCAACACTTAAAGTGACAGTGATAAGAACCTAATGGTTTTTTTTAAAACAAAATACGAGTAAAAATATTGAATAAGTGGTTTCTATTCTCATTTTAGTAGAGTTTAAGATGTGAAAGATAAAAACTGTAAGAAATTAAATCAAGCTATTGCCTGAAATTTTGAGAAGGAAGTTGAGGCTTATGCTTAATCACTATGTATCTATTTTGATTGGAACAAAGAGGCACCACCTCATGGATTTAGTCTGCACCATTTGTTTTTGTTTAATAGATAACCACACCTTTTACTTGGCTATTAAGTAGTTAAGCCATCAAAATATTTGGTTAGCTAGTAAGATTAACTTTATGGAAAATTTATGAACCGCCTCTTAGTTTCTTATGGTGAGAGTAAGCTTATTTATTTTGTACTTGTAACTTTGTTTATAAAAGAACATGCTTGTACATCTCATTTCATATGTTGAAAGTAATAACTTTGTTTATAAAAAGAACATGCATGCTTGTACATCTCATTTCATATGTTGAAAGTAATAACTTTCTTTATAAAAAGAACATGCATGCTTGTACATCTCATTTCATATGTTGAAAGTAATAAAAAAAAAAACTTGTCAAGTATTCTAGTGGCTAGAATTTAAGTGGGGTGTCCCCCTGCATATAACAATACATGTCCTTGCCAACTGAGCTATGCTCACGGGGACAGTAATATTTGTTTTTATTTGATCATAAATAAAAATAAATGTGCGAGCATAATACTATATAATTAATATTTATTTATTTATAATACTACCTCCCTAAAAAGAGTTTCATTCTCGAATTAAAAAAGAGAAAGAGAGAGATAGTATGATATTGAATTAAAAAATACAAATAAATTTTAATAATTAATTTTTAAAAATAAGTATGATTTTATTACAAGGTAATTGTGTCATGTCATATATAAAATCTAAAAATAAGTATGACTTTTTTAGTACCCAAAGTCTTTTGAATTATGCTAACAATGTGTTGTTTTCAACAAAATTATGTGGTATAGCTTTTAATAATAATATGTTGTTTAAAAAAAATGTGAAAGCAGAGTTAGAGAAGGAACATGATAATTAAAAAAGAATAATAATTACTAGAGATGAGAAAGCAAGTGTATATTGCTTTGTGCATTTAAAGATATAAAGATATATAGTACATTCTTTCATAATAAGTCACACTTTATTAGGGGTTGCAATGTCATTGACTCATCATTACTAATTTTCTTTTAATATTTTGTTAGTCACACTTTGTTAGTATTTAGTTAATGAAGTCCATTCTTTTCAATACTTTTCTCTATAAAAATGATCGAACATATAAGCACATATTAGTAATTTTTATTTTTAGTGTAACTTAAGATAGAAGTATAACAGCAACGTATGCATACAAAAAATACTTTATAAAAATTCTCCAAATTTATTATCTAAAATTCTACATTAAAGAATTTGAGTTATCCTCTAAAATGCATCACTTCATAAAATTACCACATTATGTACTTGCAGAAAAAGTACAATAAGGATTCTAGGGTTAAGAATCGTCTATTAGGGTTTAGACTGAATATTGGATACTTGAGAGTGCTCTCAAGGGTGGTATTTATAGCCTTCTATGGGCTTGGGTTTCGGTTGCTTAGTCTCCAAGTAATAGGGGTATTTAGGCCTTTTGGGCGGTTTCTAGAAGGTCTAGAGGTTTAGGAAGGCGGCTTCTGCGCCTTGGGCCTTTCTTCAAGGGCGCTGAGTCCTTTCTGAGGGTCTAAGAAGCCCTTTTGGAGGTCTTTTAGGTCCTTAGGAATATTATGACGGTCCACATTATAATTTCCTTAACTCGTAATGTCTATTTCATATTCATTGCAATGAAGGTTGAACTTAATGCTTTAGAAGCTAACAACACATGTTAGTAATTTCTATTTGTTGGAATATTAGTGAATTTGGATGGAAGTTGGAAAGAATAAACACATGTTTCTTAGAACTAGTGTTGGTATGAATTGAAAAATATCTCACATTGGAGAGACATACCTTTTAGTAAGTGTTTATATAAGTAGGGGTTACCTCCAAGGGTGTGCCCTTGGTGTAATCATTATTCGAAAGCTCTTTTGTAACAAATAAATCAGATACATTCCAACAGAGTATACGGAAGGTTCCAGATATATCCACTCATGAAAACAAATATGTGGTTGGCTTAAAGATTAAGTAGGCTTAATCCGGAGGCTAACTTGATCCTTAAGTCACTTCTGTTTTAGTACGAACTTTCACTATAAAAGGAGAACTCGTCTCACTTATTCTGCACACCGAAAAACACAGTAGATGCTTCGTGTGCTTTTCCTCTCTTCTCCCCCTTTCGACTTGTGTTGATGAGTCCTTCTTCCTTTCTTCTACTCCGGTTGTCACTTCGTTTTCGAGTGATTTTCGTACCATATATAGAGTGGTTTAATCAAATGATTAAACCATATTTGAGGGTGTTATTTGAGAGTGTACCCTTGGGGTAATCATTATCTGAAAGCACTTTTGTAAAAAATAAATTTGTTACAATCCGATATGATCCAAATAGAGTGTACCCTTGCTTAACTTTGTTGTTAGAGACACCCAATTTATTCACTATTAATAAATGAATTTTTAATCACTAAATTACTTGACTCAAAAAAAAAAAATAGATCGTCAGATTCAAGGCATGTGGTAAAACCTATGTTATTGAGAGAGTAAAAGGTTAGACCCGTTTGTTATAGATTTGAAAAATGTGGTTTTCTTTTGTGTTTTTAAAATGATTTTTTTTAATTTATTAAAAAAAATGATTTAATAGTGAAAGTTATTTTAAATTCATTTGTTTTTTTTTTCCTTTTTGAAGGGTTCAAATTCATTTGTTATAAGTTAAATGAGAAATTTAGGCATCCACTAACAAATACTCATGGTTAAAGGTTTCAATAATTAAAAATTACATATTTTTTATAAAATAAAATAAAAAATATCTCTAAAAAATAATTGTTATGAGAAACTATTTGAAATAGCTTCTTATTTTAAAAAATAAAATAAAATTGAACATTGTTAAAAATATTGTAGCATAAGGATCAAATATTTGAAATGACTTGGGTGTGTTTGTTTCAAGTTTATCAAATTTATTTCTAGGAATAACATTCCTTGGAATATAAAGATAGGAATTTTATTCCAAGGAATTTAAGAAAAATATGTTTGGTTAGCTTTATAATATTCCTAGCAACCATAAAAATAGGGATTATAATAGGAAAATTATTTATGAATTTATTCCCATCTTCATGGGAACTTTATTCCCACCATTTTTCTTGGGAAATTTTTTCTATTCCCAGGAACATTTTATACCCGGGAATAAAATTTAGTAAACTTGTAACAAACATAGGCATATACATTCCTATCATTTTATTCCCAGGAATCAACAATTATAACTTGAAACAAACATACCCTTTGTAATATGATGGTTTAAATCCATTCCTCATCTACTTAAATAGTTCTCAATTAAAAATATTATAACAAAATATCAAACATACCCTAGAGTCACAGGTTTTTATTTTTGAACTTGTGATTTATCATTGACTTTTAAATAAGGAAACTGTTAACAAACGAGTGTTTCCGTGCACTTTTAAGAATTTCAAATTTATTCATTAAAAAATATAAATATTTCAATTTCTAATAAATTGAATAAATAAATTTTTATAAAAATTTACTTTCGTTCCTTAGATAAAATTAATTCATTTAAAATCAATTTTTGTGTCCGCTAAACCAAATATGAAATGTATCAATTTTTGTGTCCAAAATGGATCATCTTCATGGTGGATCCAAATCACTGTCAAACGTAGAACACCATTGTCTCATCCCAAATTCCATTTCCCCCAATCAAATGGGGTTGCAACTAAATGAATCAATTTATGCAACCAAAATGAATTTAACTCATTCATGCCTTGTTATTATGTAAACCAGTAATTCTGGAAAATTGTTCTAATTTATGCAAATTTAAGAATAAATTTTTTTAAGAACTATTTCTATGCTGCAGTGGTTGCTGATGAGGTAAGAAATCTTGACTTGCATTGCTTGAAACTAGAGCAGATTCAATATTCATTAAATCTATATTGTAAGCAATATCTTGGGACACAAGGCGAAATCTCACGCCGCTCTGTGTCATTGATATTTGCTGCTAGCTAGGCCACTAAATGTAATCCTAGCATAAAGATGCATTTTAGGAATTGAGGCCAAGCACTCAAATATCATATAAATATATTGAACACATTCTAAATTAAACATGGCTTAATAAAATGTAATTGGTACACAGCAGAATTTTCATGAACATAGTAATACAAATAAATGGTCATAGTAATAAACAACAAAAACGATAGGGAGGATTTTGATATAACATATGATATTGATGCTGAGACTTTAGATCTTATTCTTGCGATCTAGAAGAACTTCAAAGATGTTAGAGGAGTAGTTAAGATGATATGAAATATCTTATGATGCGCTTGAATGAAGAGCTACTAATGAAGCATAAACACCATCAGTAATCTTCATCAACACTTCATGTCTTCCCTTTTCAGCCACCACCCCATTTTTAATCACGGCTATAGTATCAGCCCCTCGAATTGTTGTAAGACGGTGAGCCACCACCACAGTAGTTCTGTTCACACTCACTCTATCTAGAGCCTCTTGAACTATACGCTCTGACTCAGCATCAAGTGCACTTGTCGCCTCGTCAAGCAAAAGTATTTTGGGGTTTTTCAGCATGGCTCTTGCAATAGCAATACGCTGCTTCTGTCCTCCTGATAGCTGTGTGCCTCTTTCCCCGACAGAGGTGTCATAACCATTTGGAAGAGAGCTTATGAAATTGTGTGCATTGGCTGCTTTAGCTGCTGCAATTATCTCATCCTCCATAGCACCTCCTTCTTTGCCATAAGCTATGTTGGCACGAATGCTTTCGTTGAAAAGAATAGGCTCTTGACCAACCAAACCCATCTGTTGTCTCAACCAGCTTAGTCTGAAAGTTTTTATATCCACTCCATCTAGTAATATACGTCCAGAGTCAGGGTTATAAAATCTCTCTAAGAGACTTATAACTGTTGATTTTCCACTGCCACTTTCTCCAACCAAAGCAACAGTCTACATAAAAATATATCAACAATTATCTCACATGTTCTCAAATGAGAAATATTTTTCTCAACTCATTAATTATGACATCGCTAAAGTAATGATTACCTTTCCGGCAGGGATGTATAGACATAAATCTTTGAAAATTTGAATGTGAGGTCTTGTTGGGTAATTGAAGCTGACATGTTGAAGTTCAATATCGCCTGTGACTGTTTCTAATGTGACACCTTCATTGCTGCTGGAGTCGATAGTAGGGTTACTGTCTAGAATTTCAAATATTGAAGCTGCAGAATCTTTGGCCTTATTAGTGTCGGGTGCCAAGGTACTAGACTGTGAAATGCCTACTGCTGTTATAGTTAAACTAAAGAAAACCTGCATAAAATATCTCATGAGAATGACAAAAAGGAATCAAGTAAATGTTGAGAATCTTTAAGTTGATTGATTGTTGTACCTTGAAAACTTCTTGAAAAGTTGCTTTCCCGTGTTGCACTAGGACAGATCCTATGTAGAAACAAAAAGCACTCATGCAATATAGAGCGACAAAAGAGAAACCAAATCCTGCACCACTCACAAGCCCTGAATGAACACCTTGTTTTTCTGGCCCTGAACATTTCTTCTGGTACATATCCATCACCTTTGATTCTGCATTAAATGATGCAACAGTTCTTATGCTACCAACAGCATCATTTGCCACCTGACTTGCCTCTTCATACATCACCTACATAGATAAAAGAAAGAAAGAAATTAATCTCATGATTTCCACTATTTATAATCCCCTAAATTTAATGGACAAAACAAAAAGTAATGCAAACCTTGGCGTCTCCACTGAATCCTTTAAGAAATTGCATCTGAATAATTCCTTGTATAAGTACCACTGGTGAAACAGCCAAAACTATAAAAGCCAGAATCCAATTAGAAGTGAATGCTAGAATTAGACCAGCTGTGATTGTTGATAGGTTTTGCACTATGAGAGCCAATGTGTCACCAACAAGACTTTTCACAGTTGAAGCGTCGGTGGATAACCTTGCACCAACTGCACCACTGTAAGATGATTCATTTATTTCAGTTTGATTACTCAAAAGTATTATATCTTTATTTTATCTTGAAGCAAAAATACATTTTAAACATACCTTGAATTTGCAGGGTCGTCAAACCAACTTATTTCTTGGTGCACAACTTTTGCAAATGTCAATGAACGGATTCTTTCTACAAGTTTTCCACCTGCAATCCCGAAGAAGTAATTCTGCAGTGGTAAAATCACTAGAGTTACCAAACCTAGACCCACATATAGAAGTGACCAGAGCCTAGCATCTTTCCTTTGTTGTTTTGGAGGTTCATAAAACATAGTAATGGCTGATGAAAACACTAGGCCAAATACAGGGAACACTGCACCGTTCACTATTGCAGCAATAGATCCAAGAAGTAAGACAGGAACCTCAGGTTTGTTCAGGTAGGCCAAACGTCTTATAGAAACGTTTTTGTGTTTCTTTTTATTATCAAGTTGACCTTCTTCAATATTTGGTTCATCTGTTTGTACACCACTTTCATGAGGAAGAGGAAATATATTTGATTGGGAGTGTCTCCCTGATGATCTTTGGCTTATTGATTTCACAAGGGAAATTCTCCGGTTAGAAGATCTAGACATTTCACTATTAAAAATGTGACTTGAATTATCTGCTTCAGACTTTTGGTTTTCTTTTTCTCCTTCTTGTAGACGAATGAGCTGAGAATATGCACCATCGTCATCCTTGATTAACTCATCGTGTGCTCCTAAATGGAAGCATGCAAAAGTGAATACACTTTCCAAGATGTTGTTACAAAAATCAATTTGTGTAGAATTTCGAAATGACTTAATAATAACATTTAGTCAATATATCAAAAACTATATGTTTTGTCGGTGTAAACTAATTTTACATCGACGTTCAATGAGAATCCAGTTTTTTAAAGGTATTTTTAAAATGTGATAGAAAATTAGGCTTAGATGGCAATATGATAAGTTTTCATTTATGTCAATGTAAACTAATTAACACCGACAATGTATCCCCGTTAATCATAAGGTAAAGAGAAAATGTAAGTTCATATATAACCTTTTTCCACGATTTTTCCCTGATGAACCACTGCAATTAGGTCAGCATTTCTTATAGTTGTTAAACGATGTGCAACAACTACGGTAGTTCTTTGTGTCATAACTTTTTCCAATGCTTCTTGAACAACACGTTCAGACTCAGCATCCAATGCACTTGTTGCTTCATCGAGAAGAAGGATTCTTGGGTTCTTCAATATTGCCCTAGCAATTGCAATTCTTTGCTTTTGTCCACCAGAAAGTTGAGTCCCATTTTGCCCTGCCATAGTGTCAAGACCCTGAAAAAAAGAACCACAGTATTCTTAACTTCAAGAAAAGTTCTACAGCAGGCCACTTTTATAGGTGGTCTGCGATGGACCGATACTTTAAAATTGTCTAAAACTCCAAACACGACCGACGTTGATCCCTAAAAGTAGAAGAATATAGTCCATCTTTTTATAACATCTGAGACAATAATCTAATTGATGTCAATTTAAAAAATACAAGAGAAAACAGATATATGTGCCTCAAAACACGAGTGCACAACACATATTTGTTTTCCCTTGTTTTTATCAAATTGTCATTGATCAGGTCGTTGTCTTAACCATGAGGACAAAAAGGACCGCGATATTCTAGTTTTAGGATATTTTCAGTTACCGGTCTACTGAGGACCACCGCTCAAGGTGATCCACTGTACAATCCTCCTAACTTCAATTAAACTTAATCAAA
The DNA here is from genome assembly GCF_003473485.1 of Medicago truncatula. Lineage (NCBI taxonomy): Eukaryota > Viridiplantae > Streptophyta > Magnoliopsida > Fabales > Fabaceae > Medicago > Medicago truncatula. Next base: position 5,809,332 of record NC_053043.1, on the reverse strand, counting down.
ACTACAAGCCTAAAATAAGATTCACTTGAGTAACATATTACAGTATTTATACACACCTGAGGAAGTTTGTCAATGAAATTCTTGGCATTTGCAAGTGTTATAGCTGTTGTTATCTCTTCATCAGTTGCACCTTCTTTCCCATATGCTATGTTCTCTCTGATAGTAGTGGTAAACAAGATAGGTTCTTGACTAACCAGTCCAATTTGTTCTCTTATCCATTTAAGTTGCAAGTTCTTCAAATTCACACCATCTATAAGTACTTCTCCGGCATCAGGGTCATAGAATCTTTCCAATAAACTGATTACAGTGGACTTTCCACTTCCACTTTGACCCACCAAAGCAGTAGTTGTGCCACTTGGAACAAACAATGAGAAACCATCAAAGATCTGCACATCAGGCCTTGCAGGGTAACTGAAATAAACATCTTTAAGTTCAATATCTCCATTTATGTCTTTCAAGACAGTACCACTTGTGTCATATGCATCAATTTTAGGCTTTCTTTTAATTGTCTCGAACATTTTATATGCTGCTGCTTGGCCTGCAGCAAATGCATCTAAGCATGGTGATGTCTGACCCAATGACCTGTAAAAGAATGAAATTATATATTTTCATCAAAGGTCCACAGAATTGTTATGCCTAAAAAATGATATGTCAATACAATTTGTTCAATCAAATACCAATGTCACACTTACATTCCACCAGTCATGAGAGCTATGATAACAACCATGACAATTCCACCAGTATATCCTTTCTCCAGGACTAACTTGGAACCATACCACATGGCCAGTCCATAAGTGCTAAAGACAATCAAAGACAGTGTCCCCATTCCTAACCCCGAGGCAATTCCTTGTTGAACTGTTGTAGTATAAGCAACTTTTAACTTACTATTGTAATTTTCAATTGCTTTTTTCTCCCCGGTAAAAGATGCAACCTTGTCAATTTTCAGAAAAAAAAAACCGAAGTCAGGGACAGTGATTAAAACTTAAATACAAATGCAAATTAAATAATCATTTGATGTCTGTGTCTTACTGTTCTGATGGCCCCTACTGTTTGATCAACAACATTTCCTGCTTCTGAATAAGCGGCTTGCCCACGAGACGACATTTTGGCCATCAACATAGACATGAATCCACCAACCACAACAACACAAGGTATACATGCAACCAAAACTACAGCTAGTCTCCATCCTTTTATGAAGGCAACCGCAAAGCCACCAAAAAATGTTGCAGCAAGTTGAATAAACTTCCCAACCTACATATCATTATAATATGCTTTCATTTATTAGCAAAATCATTACACATTATATATGAATTAATGGCGGTAATTGTATACTAACATAGGAATATATATACCTTTTCTCCCATGGCATCTTGAATGAGAATTGTGTCACCAGACATTCTACCAATTACTTCTCCTGTGTTTGTTTCAGTGTCAAAGAATGCAATATCCTGCTTTAATATGGTTTTCAAGTACAAACTACGAATCCTTGCAGATTGTCTTTCTCCTGTCACCATCCAACATGATACCTCTGCAGCATGGAACAAAATTACCCTTATTAATATTATGACAATGTTGTCACCGTGAGCATAGCTCAGTTGACAAGAACATTGTAGTATGCAGGGGCAGGGGTCAAACCCTAGATTCCCTACTTATTCACCTTAAGAGGTAAATTTCTAGTCAATATGCTACTTGACAAAATAAACACATCATGACAATGTTGCAATTATTAAATTGTGACCGTTGTGTTGCGGTTTTACTGTAAACCTTAATATTGCTAGCAAATGCGGTCGATATGACCACAATTGCGGTTGCGATATGATTGTAAAAACATCTGAAACCTTTATGGTTGCAATTACGCTTGAAGACCGCAATATAGAACCATGGAGTAAAAATAAAGAAGCAAGATAAGAGAGGGGAATGTTGTGTCTTACGTAGGAATGATACTATTCCAGATCCAGCAGCCAGGTAAATGAACAATAATGAAACCTGAAATTTCAAGTGCATTAGTTCATGCAATCAAAATTTGTACCAACTATGAATGAACTAGTAAGAAAACATTATAAAAATATATCAATCTCTATAATACAAATAGCTAGCTAAAGGGGAACAATAAAGCACCTTAGAAACTTCTTTGACTATGTGGTGAGGATCTATTGAGCCAAAGGTATTGATGATTTTGCCAAGAATGAGAGTCATGATAGGCTGTGTCATACCATTAGCAACGGCAGAGATGGTGCCAATGATCATCAATGTTACATCAAGACTATCAGCAAAAGTAAAGAGTTTGTGGAATGAAACTTTCTGGTTGGCTTTGTTATCTCTTTCATGTTCATCAACCTCAGTGTTATGTGCCATATTGTGAGTTAGAGTAAAGTGGGAAGTTGAATGGCAATAAACAAGGGTATTTATTCAAATACTGACTCATTCATTTTCATATCAAGATTCATTTTTACACGTAAAGTTTAATTTGATTTGATACACGAATGTAAAAAGAAAAAATCACCTTTCCATAGATATTTTAAAAATTAGCATAACAAAGTGGCATACTTCTTTTGACAAATTTAATTAGCCTAAGTCAAAAAAAAAATTAATGATTTGACGATTATAATTGATTGACAGCCAAACAAATTACACTACGAATTTATTAATTTATTCATATATTCAATTTATGAAAATTAAATGCATAATAAGTATTCAACTTAAGCAAAGGCATCCCGCTGCATTATGTGATCATGTGAGCGCTAACCGAGAAAAAAAATGCATAATAAGTAAAAGACTATAAAATCTATAACATTATAACTTTTCCAAACATATTCAATCTAGAAGAGTTTGTTTTGGGAAGTCCATCCTAAAAATGTAGAATTTTATTTTTTGGGAACAAAACAAATGTAGATTGTTTTTATCTTCATACCTCTTGACCATAATAATTAAGGAACGTTACCAAATCGCACATTATCATTAATTGTATTCACATCTAATCCCCTTCCGTTAAAAAAAAGGTAAAAAAAAAATTACAAATCTAAGGGCACCCTCCCATCCCATCACTTTTAAATTCATTAATTAATGTAATCTATAATAAAGATCATATACATCATTAATTGAATGAATTTAAAAATTTAAATTTTTTACTTATAACAGTGATCGTGTAAAAATCTAAAATGATATAGTAATATAAAATGAAGGATTATTACTCGTAGTGGAACTAAAGACTAAGGATGAATAAATTCAAAATCTCTCAACTATAATAATAAAGACAATTGTATTGCTTGCTTATGTATTTAGTAATTTTGTTATATATAGCAAATTTTAAATTTCTTATCAACTGCAGCAAGTTCAAATTGTAAAGATTAAGGAAGAATAAATTCAAAAACTCTCAACTATAATAATAAAGACAATTGTATTGCTTGCTTATGTATCTAGTACTTTGTTATATATAGCAAATTTTAAATTTCTAATCAACTGCAGCAAGTTCAATTGGAAAGCATATATTTATGGGGATGTTCATGTATCACCTCTCTTACTTTAAATTGAAACTGACAGATATTTATTTATCATGTCTATGTCATCCTAGTATTGGCATCGGTACCCTTGTAGGAAAGCATTTATAGAAATGTATACCATTTTAATTTTGATTGAGATTAATGTGAGGTAGTGGAGAAAAATTGGAAGAGTGAGAAAACTATCCGTATATCTTATTTGATGAATGGTTTAAATTCAAACTAATGAGCCTGACTAATCTTTCCATTGATATTTACTCGAATGATTATTGATATTCAATGTTTTACTTGTACATAGATATAAGATAATCATGATATTGTACCCAAAAAAAAAAAGATAATCATGATATAAATATAAATATATATTTTATTTTTGAAAAAAAAAATCACTTTTGTCATTTCTAAGTGTTTGTTTAGGATTTTTATAAATATTTTTTTTAAATAATAAAATATATTTTCACTCCAAAATGAAAAGTTATTAGGAGTGCTTTTGACTTCATATTCGGAAGAAATGGGACCTTAGTTATACTTTTGTAAAAAAAGTTATTAAGTTTTACTAATGCAAACACTCAAACATCATTTTTTTAGATTAATTTATCTGAATTAGAATCCACTTGGGGTTGCACCGTGGTATTGGTTTGTCAAAATAAGATTATATATCGTGTATAAATTGCTAATTTTACCATTAGCGTGTCGTATTGTATCAAAATGATGAGTTAGTTTATAAATTATTATGAGCTTTTGATCAAATAAAATAGACGGTTAAGATTCGGTGTCAACGAATTTGTTGACACATGGTGAAAATTACATATGACTGGAAGACAGATGGATAATAAGTTGTGCCGCTCGGTCTTTTTTAATAGCAAAATCAATCTTTATAAACACTATATTAAGAGATATAACATTGTTGTGAATGATCATTTGAATTCTATGTAAAAGGTTAACAGTCTCTAGTGCTACGAAGTCAAAAATAAGACATATAAAAAGGCTCCAACATACTTAAGCCAACGACGCCTACACCCTAACAGACTTAAGTCCAACTGACCTTCAACTTAAGTCCAATTGTAAATTCTCAATGGTGATGTATCATAGTTTTATTAGGGATGATTTTCTTAGATACGTTTGATATGCCTACATATTATTTTACATAGTTTTGTTTGGTTTGGCCCTTAACTTTTTTTGTTTTGTTATTCTTTTTTATTAATAATACATAGGATGAGGTTCATCTAGCACACAATGTTTTGGGATGTCAGCATAGTTGAGATTTCAAAACTTTTTATCATGGAAATTTGGGGTGCCAACATAGTTGAGAAGTCAACCACCGTAAATAATGTGTGTCGCATTCATCGTCAATGGAACAAAAATTATGAAGTATTATTTAAGGGGTCATTTTCTCAAGCTCGGCCTAAGACCAATAAAATGATAGGAACGACTCTAGTATCAAACACAAGTAATATAAATGCATGTTGATAGCCAACCGACTTTAGAGTAAGGATCATCTTATTTGTCAAACAAGGTTGGAAGCTCCAATCAGACACCATCAACTTTGCCACTTGTTTGTTAGAGACCGATGTTATCTTAATAGCGACAAAAATTGATCAAAACTAAACCATACCAGACTTTTTGGTAAGAGTTTAATGGTGGTAAATTGATGGTAAACATAATCAATCAAAACATTTAGAACCGTCACACCAATTAACGTTTTTAATTTACATGACAATTTCAAATATTTTAATTGAATATGTGTATAAAGTTGTTTCAAACTATCAACTCACCATTGTTAAACTTTAATCTTAGATAAATCATCCAAATCAAACCGTCTAAAATATTTTATTTTGTTAAATAGAAAAAAAATAATAAACAAATTGGTAAGCCTAATAATAAATTTTGGTAAGCCCAAATTGAAGAAGAAGAAGAAAGAATCTACAACATCGCTTGCTCGGTGGTGCAGTAAAAATGGCGTGTGTGCATGACCATAGCTGTGAAGACCATGATTGTTCCTCTGATTGGTCTCTCTACAAACACATTGATCTCGAAAAGGTTAACCAAAACCCTTTCCCTTTTCTTTAATTTTATGAATAAATTCACAATTTGTCGAAATTTCTGTTTCAGGTATCTGCTTTGAATGAAGCAACTCCTGGTAGTGTTAAATCAGTTTTCAAAGCTTGGGAACACCGTTTGAATACTTCTGGGGTAATCAATCATTCCTAATTTTTCTTTTTAATTTTTGAATGTGATGAATATTTAAGTTTCCTTAATCTGTTTTAATGTTTAATTTTTTTGTAATCATGGCTTCAATTCAACAGGAACACTTGGAAAGCAATGAGGGTGATCCTGAGTTAATTGTATTCATTCCGTAAGTTACTTCTATTATTCCTCTTTTAATTTGTGTTTTATTATGATGAAATTGCCTTGTTTTGATAACATATCATCAGATAAATGCTTATGTATAACCCATTTCTAGTACTATAGGTGAAATAAAGTCTAAATGTTTTCGTATATGCTATAAGCTGTTTTCATAAGCTATTCTGGAGGGTTTGTGAAAATAAGCTGAAACACAACTTATGGACATGTCTAAGCTGTTTCCATAAGCTCTCCCAAACAGTCTCACAAGTACTTATACCAATAGATAAACTCAAATAAGTAAACTCAAACAACCCACATGTAATTTAACTACTTATCATAGTAGCATAAAGTAGTGAATGTGCCTCTAATGTATATAAATTAATTTTCATGTAAGCTCTAAATTATATACTACCCATCTCTAATATATTGAAGTGTTTGGAACTGCGGAACTTAGCAGGGCAATGATTATAAAATTGATTTTTTTATACAAATTGTCTGATGGAATATTGATTTACTGTGCTCTTTATTGTGAATTAAACAGTTTATCTTTAAAATTGTACTGGCCTTCATTAGTAGAAAAGATGGTAGAAACTAAGCGTAGGTGGTTTGGGCATGGAGAGTAGATCAGATGGAGGGGAATCAAATCACTAGAGGTAGGGAAATACCTAGAAAAACTATTAGAGAAACTACCAAGAAGGATCTAGAGATCAATGAGTTGGAGAAAGACATGGTTTTTGATAGAACACTATGGTGTCGTTTGATTCAGGTAGCTGACCCCACTTAGTTGGATAAGGCTTGGTTGTTGTTGTGGACTGAACTACATAATATGATTCTAGTAAGATGTGCTTTTGATAAGTAAAAGAAGTATATACTTTCTTAGCAACAATATCTGTTTTATGTTTTTGTAAGACAAGAAATAACTTCAGCTTCTTTTTTTTTTTTTACATGAACCAGAGATCACTGGCAATAACTGTAGTCCTTGACAGTGTAGTTTTTCTTTGAAGCTAATGAACTACTGTATTAGTAGGAAGAAATAAATGTGTGTGAGTGGCTTTTTTTTTTAATATGCATTGTGATAGGCAGAGGGCTGAGCCCAACTTAGAAAAGGGAAATGTGTTAGTGGGAAAGAATGATACTAAGGCCAAAAAATGGAGAGTTTATGTAAGGAAGCAAAAGAAAGAGAACGTACAAAATGTGTGACTGCTTAGCTGGCAGAGTTGGTTAGGATATTTTCCCAATAAATAGGAGTGTAAGGGAATTATTAGACAGGCAATCATTTTCTTATCACCTTTTGGTTAGGCAGTGACTCACTCACTGAGGAGCTTTGCTCTGGTTGTTATCTTTCTTTGGTACTATTCCATAAATACAAATCAATCATTTCATCATCTCTTTTTATCTCTTTTTTATATCTGCTCTAACACATTGGATAATGCTTCTATTCTTCATTTATTTTGCCAAATCGAGATTTGTATGGTTAGCATTCTGCTAATAACAGTAATCCCAAATTTACAATTACTGTCACATTCTCCATTTTATTTATAACATTGGTCTTACTAATTCTTATATGACTTGTTATGCTTCTTTGTGCGATAGATTCACTTCGGACGTAAAGATTAAGAGCATATCCATAGTTGGCGGAGCTGATGGAACAAGCCCTTCCAAGATGAGAGCGTAAGTTGTTATGGTTTTGAAGAAGCTTTATTGTATTTGGTGGGCTTTTTTCATGCGCAACTTCTGATGCTACTAATTCCTTAAAATAGTTCCATTTTAAGATCAGAGAAAAGCACCACCTTCTTTTATGCTTGGCATTGACATCAACCAAATTTAAAATGGATGTTATTGTTTTATCAATTCTCTATTTTGAAGATCCATTCAATGACACTTATCATTTATGAACAAATTGTGATCTCTATGTTTTCCTAGAATCCAACCTGTGAAATCAATTTGAGTTATTCATGTGGCACAGATTGTTTTTAGATAACTACCTTCTTTATCATCATATCCCCCATCATCTGTGCTGTTTCATGCTCATGCGAATTATATTCTCTGTCCTTTGTTGTATGATTGAGTTCTTATATCCTTGGTTGGATATCAGGGTGATAAATATAAATATCTTGATAGATGCTTCTGCAAATTGAATTTTCTTGTGCATTTATTACAAGTAAACCTTTGTTTTCCTGTTCTTTTATAAATGTACCGGGCATTTAACCTTGGGAGGAGATATTGTAAGAGGAAAGATCAAACTAACAGTAAATGTTTTTTCAACCACTTTTCTATTACTGACTTGGATAAAGGCAATGCATTTAGTGCTTGGATCAACAAGGCTTATTTCAACAATAATTTATATTTATTTCAAATATTCTCTACACAAAAGGCTGAGAAATTCATCTTGAATTAGGTTCATCAATAGAGATGGCATTGACTTTTCAGATGCACAAAGCATGCAAGCCATTCAGGTATATTTTCTTTCAAATTTTCCAAGGAATTAATTGACAAATCGACACCACAGCTTGTATAATACTGATTTTTTTTCTTTTTTTAATAAAGGAATGGGATTTGGCTGAGAATTTGCAAGGAGTATTGGAATACCAGACAAGGTAATTATTATCATTTACCAATTTCTCATTTTAGTTATTCCATCGCATTTTGAAGTATTCATCGAGTTAATAATTCACGTACGAAATTCAACTGCTTTGTGATATGAATATTGTATTTTCACATACTATCACTAATATGAGGCACTACTAGTGCTTTGTGTCATTGCCTCATCTCATTGGAGTTTTCTGGTGTCTCTGCCAGCATGGTTTTTTAATGAATCAATCCTTTTTATTAGGTATTCTAAATTTCAAGGTGTGGGAAATATTACATTGCACTTTCCTGATAATTTTGGAGGTGACACTACCAAAATACACTATATTGGCCTTAAAGGCGAAGCTACTCAGGTACACTTTTTACTGTAAAATTCAGGGCTGTTCGATGCTTATAGTCAGATTATTAACATCATTGTTTTTTGTATAGTTAAAGAGGGATGTCGTTGCCACTATTGTTTACGAGCTTATGCCAAACCCTTCTGATCACAAGTAAGTACTGAGCTCTTGACGTCATCATAATATCACTTTATTTTTATATCCTTCCATGACATTCATCTAAATGATGGTGAGTGGTGACTAAACAACACTGTTGAGTTCTCTACATTAGGCATTCCTAATCTTAGCTTTTGCATTTTCGCAACATGTCTTATTCTTTTAGCCCATCATTAATCACTGTCCTAAAGAACTAGAATCGTCTTATGTTGGCTCGTTGATCTTAGTTTATATATAGCTTCTGCAATTAATTTTTCAAGTAATATGAAAAATTCTAAACCCGATTGTTAGAACCTGTAAAAGATGGTCCATGGCTCGGTAGATCAGTTTAGAGGGTCACCGATTCAAAATTTAAATGCATTGTTGGTTGCAAATTCACAATGCCTCGTTGATAAAATGTTGCATACATGATGCTTTCAATGTCCATATGAAGCATAGTTTTCTCGTGTTATTGCATTGCACTTAATCTTGTTTTCTTTCCTCTTTTTTGTCACTACAAAATCCCATGTTTTTGTACATTGCAATGGTTCGGTGTCATGAGCTTCACTTTGCCATGATTGTTTTTTCTTTCCTAATCACTAATGCATTCTTTTATAGGACACGTGCTGAAAGCGGTGGAGGTCTTTCACATGTCGGGTGAAAATACACGAATGGTTTTATTTTGTTACTGGATAACACTACCTCTCGGGCGCAAAAGAATACAGTTGGATAGCTAGAAAATATCATGCCATGAAATAATTTGGTCCCGGAGTCGATGTAAGTTACATATGAAATTCTGTGGCTAGATACTTGTTGATCTGGACGATGAATATTGTTATGTTATGTTATGTTATGTGATGAGTTATAACAATATAAATACCTTTGTAGATCAATGGAAACACTAAGCATTATAAATTTGATTAAATTCGTTTCTCTATACCATTGAAAGAATATGTCTTTTTGGCAAAAAGAAATGAAAAGGGTTAGATTCAATTTTTGTTGGTATGTAATTGATGCAGCAGATTGTCATTGGTGTTGAGATGCTATGACTTTTCTTAAAGAAACGAATATGATTCTGTTCTAGCTGATCAAACTTGTCTGAATGAGGTTAACCCATTTTGAAAGGAAGAAAAATGCGATATAACTTTCTATTCTTTGGTTGGCTAAAAAAAAGAAAAATCGGGTTTATAATTAACAAGCAAATATGCATTTCTAATTACATTTATATATGTAATTTTATTGTTATATCTACTTTTAAGTATTTAAGATAATACCCTCAAAAAAAAAAGTATTCAAGATAATTATAGTTTTGACAGAATGTTTTCAAGTACTGATGAACTTCTGAAGTGAAAATCAATTTCGTACGAACCTCAACATTTTTAGTTTGTTGAATTTGCGCACTTGCAACTATATTTATTTAAGGATTAAAAAAAAGGATGACCGTAAAACTAATGCCACGTCTTTATATTCAAATGAGATATCCATTGTAATACCAAACATAGGTTGGAACCATTTAACTCAATATTGTTCCAATGAAGAGGTTGTCACTTGTCAGCGATAGAGAAAAACTCTAGAGAGAAAAAAGAGACAGGAAGTAGCAAAAATTAGTTTGTTAGAAGAAATACCAAGGATGCCAAGATGAATAAGAGATTTTGTCTTAAATGTAACAGCTAAAAGAGTATATGTTATATTTTTTAACCTATACTTAAGGTTGGAGGAATTACGTTAGAGAATGTTTTGTTATATCTATCTTTTTGAGAAAATGAGAGCTTTCACAACTCTAAAAAGATGGTTGGTTTCTCTCAAGAATGAAATCTCTCTGTGAATTTCTCTTAATGTTCAACAACATTCACCCTAAAATTTAATATTAGATATCTTTTAATTTTTTTTATCTCTCACATGTCGATGCCTTAGATTTCAATTGAAAAAAATGGAGAAAATTTCAATAGAGAGAATTTAAACTCATGTCTCTCTGTTTTTTTTTTATTTTTAAAATAAACGATATTCATTCATTCAAATTGATAGAATACATCGATATAATACAAATTCAAATTCGCTAAAAACAAAAAGGATGAATATGTGAACAAACTCACATCATCCATGTTAATAGCATAAAACGGCAAAGTACCTATGCCTACAAATATGACCAATATGACTATATTCATGTCTCCGGAATACTTATGTCTCCGGATCTGCAACGTTGACGACACCAAAGTCATTGATCGGATCTGCACTTGCTCAAAGCTAATCTTTCAACCTGAATCAAATAAACACCGCACTAAGACGAGAAATCAAAAACACACCGCACAAAGACGGGAAAACAAAACAAACAGAGTCGTTCATAGACGACGAAATCACAAAAACAAATGAAAGAAAACAAAAAATATGTGAAATCATTTATTCAACTAGGATAGAAGGAAAAACAATTCGGAGGGATGATTTTTGGGTCAAAATTGACCCTAAATCACCCCTCTAAAAAGAAGAAGAAGAAAATGATGACGGCTAGGGTTTGAGAATGAGAGAAGAGAGAGAGGAAGAAAGGTTCAAGACAAACCCATGTCTCTTATTAACTAATAAGACAACATTTACTCTTTTTTTGGTACAAACATTTACTTTAATATATGTAAATGATTTTTTTTTTTACAAAACATTTTTGTGAAATGATTATCAATATTAAAAAAAATTGTAAATGATTTTTTTTGGGTTACCAAATAATAGTACGAAGTTTTCGTCGAAGAACATGTATGATACATAAGGTGGATTGGATTCTCCTCTTCCAATCAAATTTTTTAATACATATGAACAATAAATCAAACGTTGTTCACTTGCTTAACGAGCTCAAGTTCTCTACCACTTGAATCCATCCATTATTTTTTTGGTTGATAACATTCAAATATTTTTTTAATTACTATCTATTACTATATCAAAAAAAATCTTACTAATTGTATATAACGTCTTGTTCAACCGATGATGTTTTTATTATTAGGTTGAACATTTTCACTCAAGTTTAAGCTCAAAACATCACAATTGTGTATGAGTTTCAACGACTCCGTCGATTATTAGTACTAAATTAACTTGAATTTGACAAGAAAATCAATACTATGAACACCAAAAGCTTCTTCACTTAAGATCTGCCATTGGATTACAGCTTATTATCCATCTCTGTCACCAAACATTTTGTTTGAGATAATTTGGTTAAAAGAATGTAGACGTGGCATGTTATAGTACATTAGATTGATCTAACAGATGAAAAGAAGCAAAAGACACCATATCTTTCCCACCATAACATTAGACAATTGACTTCCACTATTTATATATGTCTTCATTCTACGCTCTCTCTCAGTAAACCACGTTGTGTCATTGTCTACTCTCCGCGCCGCAGCTACTGTTCTTTCTTCTTCTTCTTCTTCAGCGTGTGTTTCTGAGTCAGCAAAACCCTAATCCATAACGATGCCTGCGGCGTGTAGTGGAGTTGCATCAATGATAGGTTATTTGCAACAACCACCTCTTTCTTCGACCAAGCTTCATAATTTCTCTCATGGAGGCCTTTTACCTCAACTTCATTTCAACAACAATAATCATTTCAAGCCATGTTGCAAAGTATCTATTCACGAAGCAACTTTTGGGAAATCATCATCATCTTCCTCTTCTCCTTCTTCTCTCCCTAAAAAAATTGGAGGTAAATTCTCTTTCTATTTTCCCATTTCATTTTTTTATTCTATTTTCTTTAATATTCCTAAGCCTTCGTTACAGTGTTTACGAATTAAGATAGATAGCATATAGAACAAGTATATATAAATGCTGAAGTTTAATTGAATATTACTGCAACATGCAATCTATTTTAATTTTTACTAATTCATCCAGCTCGGTTCCATCTATATTTATTATTTTGTACTCATTGTGCTATGTATCACAGTCTTTTAATTCTTTTCATTACTAATTTTTGGCCCTGTTTGGATAAACAACTTAATTAACTGCTTATAGCATAATAAACTCATATATAAGTGCTTGTGTAAAAGCTATATTTTTAACAAAAGATAAAATAAAGTCTTTTTTTTTTTTTTTTTTTTTTCTTCCTTCAGATAAGTTATAGGCTGTTTTTTTATTTATAAGCTGGTAAACAAACAAAAGGCAACTTCTGCTAAACTCTATGTTTGTGAGTAACAAACATACCCTATACGGAAGAATTTATCGAAATTAGTTGAAATCAGCTTATGGACTAGTAAATTTGTCATAAGCTGGTACTGAATGTTCACCCAAACAGTCTCGCAAGTGCATATGTCAACAGATAAGCTTAAATAAGTCGATCAAAACAGGCCCCAAGTATGACAATGTGAAAAACAATATATTTTACTCAAAGCACTTCTGGGATATTTGTTTATGTACTTTTTTTGTCTCCTTTGGTGTCAAGTGTCGTTATAAAGTTCATGTTTTTTATGCCATCGTGTCAATATATATCTGAGTTTTGTATTTTGTATACTGAAATTTAAATATATATGCATGCTTGGTGATCTTTCTTGCTCATGGAATTATGTGCTATTTCAAATATCAGGTGATGGATCTAGCTTCTTGGACTATGGCTTGAGTGAAGCTGATCCTGATGTTCATGCCATAATTAACAAGGAAAAGGACCGTCAATTCAGAAGTCTTGAACTTATTGCTTCTGAGAATTTTACATCTAAGGCAGTGATGGAAGCAGTTGGTTCATGCCTCACAAACAAGTACTCGGAAGGTTTGCCGGGTAAAAGGTAAATTCTTATCTATTTTTACTTTTTCTCTAGAAATGGGAGTTTTACTTGAAGTTTCCTTTTTTCCCTCTTCTGCAATTTTGTTGATTGGATCCCATGTACATGTAAGGTATTATGGTGGCAATGAGCACATTGATGAGCTCGAAATCCTATGCCAACAAAGGGCATTGGCTGCATTTCATCTAGATGGTGACAAGTGGGGTGTAAATGTTCAACCATTATCTGGTTCCCCGGCTAATTTTGCAGTATACACCGCAATTCTTAAACCACATGATCGTATAATGGTAAACTATTTTTCTCACACATTGTCTTGGCTTTTCCAAATTGGAAGTCGATTTTGATAGCGTTCATGTGTAATGATATGTTACCAGGGTTTGGATTTGCCTCATGGGGGCCATTTATCTCATGGATTCATGACAGCTAAAAGACGTGTATCAGGCACATCAATTTATTTTGAATCCATGCCTTATCGACTTGATGAATCCACAGGTGCTTATATTATATCATTAAAATCGTTCCAGATATATTAGCTTATTTGTGGAATAACTTGGGATTATTTTTTTCTTTCACCCACTTTGGAATGAAAACAGGTGTTATTGATTATGATATGCTGGAGAAAACTGCTGCTCTCTTCCGACCAAAACTCATTATTGCTGGTGCCAGTGCTTATCCTCGAGACATTGATTATGCCCGCTTTAGAAAAGTATGTTCTGTACTTGAGCATTTTCTGATATTATAATCATCATTATCTTCTTCTCTACATCGCATGGTTTTTTCCTTCACAAATAGCTAATTACATCTTTATATGCAAATGAAAGATTGCAGATTCAGTAGGTGCGTTTCTGATGATGGATATGGCTCACGTAAGTGGGCTTATTGCTGCTTCTGTTCTTGCTGATCCCTTTGAGTTTGTTGATATTGTGACCACCACAACCCACAAGGTTTGCCTTGAGATATTTGTGTTCTCTTTGTATTTTTCCACTCAAAATTGAAGAGAAAGAGTTTGCTTTTTTTGGTTTAAAAACATAATTCTATTTACTTGAAGTTATGAAGTCGGTACTTTTCTTTGTAATACTCACAACACTCATGACTTCCTCCAGTCTTTGAGAGGTCCTAGAGGTGGTATGATATTCTTCAAGAAAGATGCTGTGCATGGAGTTGATCTGGAGTCTGCCATTAACAATGCTGTTTTTCCTGGTCTACAGGTAAATTTGGAATATCCTCTAATTAGTTCTTTTGTAACTATTCTGATTGAGAAAGTGCATGAATCCTATGTACCAATTCAGTCAAGATGCATTTATCTTCTTTACCTTCCTAGTTTGTGATTTTAATACAGTGAAGAATTTTTTAGGGGGGTCCTCATAACCACACAATTGGAGGACTAGCAGTCTGCTTGAAGTATGCTCAGTCTCCAGATTTTAAAAATTACCAAAACCAGGTATAGTAATGTCCCTTTTCATCATTGGTTAGAGTTTGACAAAAAGCACTTTGTAACAATGACACTCCCGAACCTATCATCGTGCAGGTGGTTGCTAACTGTAGAGCTCTTGCTAACCGGTTAGTTGAGCATGAATATAAACTGGTTTCTGGTGGTAGTGATAATCACCTGGTTCTTGTTGATCTGAGGCCATCAGTAAGCTTGTTGCTCTTTTCTTTGTCAATAAAATGATAATTCCGTCTTGGCTTACTCTCCCCAGTTTTTTTATAGAAATAAGGAGTGTGAAATTTTCTGAAAAATTTGTAGTGTTATGTAAATTGCTGGCGTGTTTTTTAGTGTGAAAATAGGTTTGATTTTGCTTATTGATGTATATTCCTTTTAGTACCTGACTGACTGTATTTCATATAACATCACGTCCCTTAGGGTATTGATGGTGCTCGTGTGGAGAAAATTCTTGACATGGCTTCTATAACCCTCAACAAGAATTCAGTGCCTGGTGAGTGACTTGCTATTTGTTGCATATAATTTAGGGAGTGTTTGGTATGTGGAGTCATTTTTCATTCATAGGAATCATGTTTCCTATGAATGCAAGGGGGTTTCTGGCATGCTTCAAGTTTTTCACCTCCATGTGAATTTTGGATTCCCATTCCATCTCGTGAATGTTTAAGAATGTTAATTTCTTGTTTTTAAAACATTCATATGAATCATTAATGACAGTTCAAGACTCTGAATTTAGGAGTTAAAAAAATCCCACTACCAAACACCCCCTTTGCATTTTTGCTTATTTGTTGTGATTATTACTGACATGTGCTAATTATTACAAAAGGTGACAAGAGTGCCCTGGTTCCTGGAGGCATCCGCATCGGTTCACCAGCAATGACAACAAGAGGACTTGGTGAAAAAGAATTTGAACTAATTGCAGACCTAATTCATGAGGGTGTGCGGATAAGTCTTGAAGCCAAAAGTTTGGTCTCAGGAACAAAGGTTCAAGATTTTCTAAACTTTGTGTTAGCTCCTGAATTTCCTTTGGGAGACAAGGTTTCAAATTTGCGGAGGAAAGTTGAAGCTCTTGCTACTCAATATCCTATTCCTGGAGTCTAATCCTGCTTGCTTAATTAGTGCCAAAGACCAGGACACTGTTGGAAATTTTGATATGATAATAAGTACATGTTTAACTTTTGCGTTGCTGTTAATATTTGGTTATTTTACATTTCCTGACAAAATGTGTCTTCTGTTGATGATGCTCTAATTACATCCCTGAATACTTTAGTTCCTGGTTTGCCTAAAAGCAAAGCTTATCAAGGTGTAAGGTGTTATTGTTGCATTTGGCTCCAATAGTGATGAGTATTGAATGATGAAACGATGGTTACAGTTAAGCTATTATTTTAGTTGTACTAAAGATTTAGTAAACCCTTAATTGTTCTTCAAGATTACAGCAGTTATTTCCACTCTATTATTTTTATCATAGCACTTGATTGTTTATTTCAATATATCATTTCTTTGGTCTTTTAAAAATAAAAATTACTATCACATTTTTCTTACAATTTTGAGTAGCAACTTTAATGGTAAAAACCGTAGGGATGGCAATCTAATTTGAAAAATCTATTTAACTTTTCACTATTAAGTTTTTCATTGAGTTCTTTCGTGCTTTGTATTGAGAGGGAAGTGAAAATGTATAAAAAGCTAAAGTTCGATGATCAATCTCATACATATAGAGACTGACTTTATCTGTTTACTTAATTGTAAATTAAAAAACCTATCTAACTAATTAACAACCACCAACTAACTTGTAAGGGAGTTATATAACTAACTACTCCCTCCGTCCCAAATTGTATGTTACTTTAGAAGAAAAAAAATTGTTCCAAATTGTATGTTACTTTACGATACCAATGAAACATTAACGTTATTTTTCCTATTATATTCTTAACTATTTATTACTCTTTTTTTTTTCAATTCTTTCATTTATCTTTCTCGTATCATTTATTAAGGACAATTTTGTAAAACAACTCATAATATCTCTTTCCCACACAATATTAATTACATTTCTTAATACGTGTGAAATGTCCAAAACGTCATACAATTTGGGACGGAGGGAGTAGCAACCAAGTAACCTATACCAGTGCATATTTCTATTATTAAGGGTAACCCAGAAAAATAATCATTGGAATCATGAAAGTTATAATCTGATGACTGATATTCCTTTAAAAAAAATCTAATTGCTGATAAAAAGCTTTAAAGACCAAGTGATAACACAATTAGTACGATAAAATATAGTGATAAATGCACAATCCAAAAGTTTGAGTGGATAACCCTCAAGAACGACATTTATAAAGTCTTAATCTTCAAAAGTATTTTTATATATTAAAAAAAAGTCATGTCAACGAGTACCTTCGGAACACTAATTAAAAAAATAAGAGAAAGTTTTAAATTAAAAAATACACTTTATTAATTTTTAAGAGATTGACAGCATAATTTCTAATACAATATATTCTATATTTAGTTCTTAACTGGTGCCCTGGAACACGGGTTAACATTACCCAAAAAAATCAGAAAAGATGCTTTGATCCTAATTAAAGGACACTGTTTTCATCCACTCTTGCTAAAAAAAATACTCCATATTTCTTGAAGACATATATAAATCGCATAAAAGAAATTAAACAAAAAATCGCAAATAATAGTTTTTTCAGATAAATTTTCTTTCAAATGAATTTGATTAATATACATTATTGGTGTTTTGTACACTTTCAATCAATAAATATTTGACTTTAATCATAACTATGTCTATAGCCACACATATGATTGATTGCAATTTGTAGAAAAGAAATTTTCTAAATATTTGACTTTAATCATAACTATGTCTAAAGCCACACATGATTGATTGCAATTTGTAGAAAATAAATTTTTTTACGCTTATTGTTTATCAAAATCAAGCTACTTTTAAAATGCATACATCTTGAGAGTGAAGTGTATGGTTATGTGGTGTAGTTTGCAAATGGACCAAATACTAATTTATAAAAGGTTTTGTGTGTTGTGTACCTGAAAAATTATCGATACAATATATATCACAAAAAAATTATGTATTTGATTGGCTGGAATTAAATAATCCGAAACGTACCAAATCTGATGGTCCTTTGGTTATAAGTAGTGTTTCTTTCTTCTTCATTTTCATTGCAAAACTCGGTGTTTCCTTCTTCCATTTGGTTTCTTATTTTTCTTTTGCGAACGGCTAAAATGTTTTTGTTTCATTGTTGTCCATTTATATTATCCTTAAAGTTGTTTTGCGGTATTTGTGAGGATTGTACGATAATTAACTTAACATAGACATTCGTATTAGTAGTTGTGGGCTAGTATGATTGGACAGAGTGGGTTGTCCTACATCAACTCATATCTCATTCGTTTGGTTTTGGGGTTGCTTATATCAGTTTTCGTCATATTGCTTCACATTTTTCTGTCTATCTTCTTGTACTACAAATTTAACTTTAGTTGTCAAACATGTTTGTACTCCTAAGTGTGATGTTAATATAAATATATTATGAAATTGTGTTCAATTAATAAATTTTGTTGTCTATTTTAAATTAAGTCATTTTAATAGACCTATTGAATTAATGAATCGAATTGACACTAAACCATGTCAAATATAATTTGAATTATATACTCCCTTCAGTCACATTTATAAATAAAAATTAATTTTTTAGATTCATTAAATACGTAATGTATTTGGTCTATAACGTTGTGCAGTCGGTTCAATCATTTTTTAAATCGGGTTAACCAATCTTAAAAATATCAACGTAAGTTAACTACTGAAAAATGTTGACGGTAAGTTAACTCTCGATTAAGGAAGCAAAGTAATTTTCTTACATGTAATGAATGTAGCATGGGCCTTATAACCCAAGCCCATTAGTACAACTCCCACCTTTCATTTTTCCATTAAAACCACTAAACTTCTAACTTCATTTCCCATTTAACGATTTTGGGAAAAATCAAAGCAAACCGAAAGAGAGAGAACAAGCAAAAATGGTTGTAGAAGAAACCCCAAAATCCATCGACGATCAAATCACAAACCCTAAAATCGAAGACATCAACAACGATCTCGAAGAAGGAGAGATCAACGACGATGATTCCTCCGCCATTTCGAAACCCCTCACCGCCGGTCACCAATCTCACCCTCTTGAGAATTCCTGGACTTTCTGGTTCGATAACCCTCAGACTAAATCCAAACAACAAGCTTGGGGTAGTTCGATTCGACCCGTCTACACTTTTTCTACTGTTGAAGAGTTTTGGAGGTAAAAATTCTATCCTTTTCACTTTTGGTCTTCTGCGTCTTGAAAAAATTGTTCATTTGTTGTTTCTTGGATGAAAAGTTTGTTGTTTCTTGGATGAAAAGATTCATTTTTTGTTTCTTGGGTGTTTTTAATTTTGGGTCAAAAAATTCAGTTTTTGTGAATCGGGTATTTTTTACATTAGGGTTTGTGATTCATTTTTAGTTAATTGGGTATTTCTTGTTTGTAAAATGTTGAAGAATTTTTTAGGTAAAGCTTCAATCTTTTCACTTTAGGGACCTGCTTGGATAAAGAGCTTATTTGCAGCTTATATCACAAGCGTTTATCAATATGCTTATCATGATATCCGCTTTTGTATAAGATGGCATAAGCTGTTATAGCAAAAAAATAATAACGCTGAATTGTTTTTTTATATGCTATAAGTTATTTCTATAAGCTATATTTGAGGACTTAGGAAAATTAGTTGGAAAAAGCTTATGAAAATTGTCATAAGCTGTTTTCATAAATTCTTCTAAACAGTCTCTCAAAAGATTCAGTTTTTATAAATTGGGTATTTTTCACATTAGGGTTTGTGATTCATGTTTAGTTAATTGGGTATTTCTTGTTTGTACAATGTTAAAGAATTTTTTTAGGTAAAGCTTCGATCTTTTCACTTTAGGGACCTGTTTGGATAAAGAGCTTATTTGCAGCTTATATCACAAGCGTTTATCATGTGCTTAACATGATAACCGCTTATGTATAAGCTTGCATAGAAAAATCGTTCATTTATTGTTTCTTGGATATTTTTGCATCTTGGGTATTTCTTGTTTGTAAAAAATGTTGCAGAAATTTTGAGGTAAAAATTCAATCTTTTCAACTTTAGGTCTTTTGGGTCATAGAAGATATTGTTCATTTATTGATTCTTGGATATTTTTGTTTCTTAGTTATTCGTGTTACTGAAATTTTCATGGTTTTTTCAGCATTTACAATAACATTCACCATCCTAGCAAGTTGGCTATTGGAGCTGATTTCCATTGTTTCAAGCATAAGATTGAACCAAAATGGGAAGACCCTATTTGTGCTAATGGTGGAAAATGGACTGTGCAATTTTCTAGGGGAAAATCTGATACTAGCTGGTTGTATACGGTAGGCTATTGAATTTGTTTTATGAGGGTATTATTTTGATTATTCTTTGTGATGAGTTAAAGTACTAATTGGTCATGTGTGTCTTTTTGTTCTTGGTAACTTTAGTTGTTGGCAATGATTGGAGAGCAATTTGATCATGGAGATGAAATTTGTGGAGCAGTTGTGAATGTCAGGAGTAGGGCGGAAAAAATTTCTATATGGACTAAGAATGCTGCTAATGAAGCTGCTCAGGTAATTTCTTGTTCTTACTTTTGATTCAATAGGAACTAGATGGTTTTGATGTTGAAGAGTAATATTATGATTTTCAAACTAAAGATGTGCATTTGTTTTGTGGCTGAGACCCCAAAGAAAGAATAGATAGTTATTATAATGGCATGTATTCAATCACAGTTCGTGAACAATTTAAATGAACATTTTTTACATTTTTGTTGCTTCAATGCCTGTGTTTGTTGTTTTCTCCCAATACCTTATTGTTTTACAATTCAAACTAGATGACTACTATGATGTTACTGAGTGTTATTCTGATTTTTCAAACTAATGATGAGCAATTGTTACGTGAATGGCTCACTCTTATCATTGCTGTTAAATATGAATGTAAAAAGCATGTGAATATCAGCTATTTAAATAGACAGTTTTCACGTTTTTTGTGTATTCAATGTCTGTGTTTCTTGTTCTTCATCAATACCTTGTTGGTTAGAGTGAACCACTAATATAGTCTCTGAAGTTTATAGACTTTGGTCAATTTGGCATCTGTAATTTACAAAATTTCTTAATGACCTCTGATATTGAAAATCCTCAATCAGTTAGACCTTTTTGGTCGATCAATTTAGTCTGAAATTATCATAATGTGATTGAGAATTTAAATTTCAGGGATCACTTGTGAATTTTATTGATTTTAAGACAAATTGCGTAACTCCCAGCAATTTTTAAACTTAATTTATGATTCACTGTTATTTTTTGGTAGAAGAGAATTCAAAAACTCTTGTAATTCGTCAGATGGAGGATGAATGTGTGATTATTATACATATGCTGCGACAATTCCATATAATTTACTCTTGAACTTGCCAAGCTAACTTTCTCTCATGACTTTTGAGACCAGAAATTACCATATGTATCTTTTTATACTTGTTCTGGTGTCTGTTTGAATCTTCTGATTGAACATTTGGTAATGGGGAACATATTAACTTCTGTTATATTTCAGGTGAGCATCGGAAAACAGTGGAAGGAGTTTCTTGATTATAATGAAACCATTGGCTTTATATTTCATGTAAGTAAAACTGCCTGTGTGTTTTTATGCCTGTATCACTTCATCTTAAATCACACTAACTTCTGTTTTCAATTGTGCTATTTCTGTAGGATGATGCAAAGAAGCTTGACAGAGCTGCTAAAAACAAATATGTTGTATGAACTGTATAGCGATCTTACATGGTAGCAAGTGCATGAGAGATGCCCTCCAACATCCAACATGTAGCTCAATGCATTTTAGCCTCTTTTAAATCTCTCATTTTGAGTTGTATTTCTAGATTTATGTCCGGATCATTTTTTTACTGTAGACAATGCTTCATCAATAATAGAGTGATTTAGTTAATTGCTTCTTGATTGAATGGGTAAAAATTAGTGCATCCTAGTATTTGAATATCTGCTTGATTATTTTACTTTCCTTCTTGCCGTTATATCGGATGTAGGGAGTAATGTTTGGAAATGAGCGGAAAATATTTCTAGGAAAATTAGAGGCTGTTTTTTGTTGTGGAAATTATAGAGGCTGTTAATATCTGAAAATTATTTGAAGGGTTCTCTTTTGTGGGGCATAACTCGGATCAAAATTATTCTCCACTGGTAAAGTATATGTATGTTTAGTTGATTTTAGAGGTGTAGAACTATTTCTTGAATGTTTGGTTGCTCATGAGTAAAATTTTTCTTGAATGTTTGGTTGCTCATGAGTAAAATTTTTCGTCTCAATAAATTGATTCTATTTGAAGCTATGAATTTGAACTTTTGGTTCTAGAATTGACTTGCTGATTAACTCACTCTTTAGCAAAAATAATTTTTGTTTCAAGGCAGAACCAATCATACACTACGAACAACCATATCTATGACCACACCCAATTTGGCAAGGATATCGTACTCTAATGAAGTGTTCGGTTTAGAGGGCTTTAGCCCAGGAACTGCATGACACATATACTTCCAAAGAAATCATGAAAAGATTCAATAACAAATGCCAACTGCGATGTATCAATAACAAACACATTAATTCAAGCTCATCCGAAACTCAAAAGCATAAAATAATTTATCTTTCAAGTTAGCTAGACTCAGAATCCCTTGAAAAGTTTCTCACACCCACTAAAGATGGCAAGTCAGGTTTTTTTTTTTTGTAAAAATTAGTTATCGATGATTACTTTGTACCAATAACCTGGTTATAAAAAAAATAATGCACAAACAGTTAAAAGCTATTTAAGACAAAACTGATCAATACTTCTGGTTTTTAGCATAATCTGATCATTTTTATATCACATACAATTCTAAGTCTAACAGTGTTTTTCTAAGTTTGCCGGAGGATTCCTCCAAGTAGATACCAACAGGACTTCTTTATGTTCCAACAATAGGGCACACATGATCAAAGACCTGATTCTACAGCAATATGCATATATAATTATTGTACGTTTCCTGTCTAAAGGATATAAACAGTCAATACTGGCAGATCAAAGGTATCAAAAAATTTCCCCTTCTTCCCAGCTTCCTCCTACTACTCCTCCTCCTCCAACTTCGTTCAGAATCTCCTCATCTTCATCTGCGATATAATCATCCTTGATAAACAAACCAAGTCGCTCCAACGGGTTCTCGAACTGAAGTTTATCCAACCTCTCCATTGCAGCTCTGTTATCATTTCTACTGCCCATGGCCTTGTAAGACAGCCTACACCCACTCAAACTCTCCAGTTCTTTCACAACCTCCAAATTATGTTCAATGTCAACAGATCTCTTCATCTACAAAAGACACAGACTGAATATTCATTTTGCTAATGATTCAAAATGAGTTATAAAATATGGGATGTTAAGACAAAACAAAACCTGTTCTATTGCAGCTCGTGCAGCTTCTCTTTCCTTTTCAATTTGTTGCCTCAATTCTTCCTCTGCCCTCGTTCTTTCAGCAGCTTCAGCAGCTTTAATTTGGGCTTCGATCCTTGCTTGCTCTGTTAAGCATGGGTGTAATCATACTTGAATCAAATTATAGTTCTCACTATCCAACATAAAAGGTCACTTCAAATATCATCTAATTACCTACTAATCCACAATGATATAATACTCTGTCCCTCTCACAATAAATGTCATTTTCAGTTTTCCATGTAATATTAATTACTTTTCCCAACAGTAACCTCTAATTACTTTTTAAAAGTAAGGCTCCCAAGTTGTTATATTTCATTTTACATTCATGATAATGGCGAACACATCCATTTTTAACTAGGATAATCATTTAGCCTTTTACATAATTTGTATGGAACAAGCAAGCTTACAGTTGCGGAAGGAGTACAAGAAAATCAGTTTATTCAAGAATTCCAAGATTGACACAATAAATAGAACCTTGTAACTCAGATGACATGGCATAGAAAAAGTGCATGAAGCAAATTCTTTTGAAATATTAAGACAGATGTAAAAATGAAACTACGACAAGTAATGCTGATGATGAGCACACAACAGTTCAAAAAGAAGCATGCGGATGTTCTACCAAATTAAATTGTCTTTCAAATAAGAGACAACATTCACCTTCGCGTTGTATCCTTTCCAATCTTTCCTTTTCAAGCTGCATTTTCATAGGATCTCCTTTATCGCCCTGTAAGTGAAATGAAAAATATATTACTAAAAACCACACTAGATTTCAAAAATTCATTTTGTTAGTAGAGAGAAAGCCTTACATGTTTGAGAAGAGTGTTCTGCTGTGCTTTTAATATGGTACCCGCAAAGCGGCTTCTGAGCATTGCATAACGAAGAGCCCTTTTAGGTGAAAGCTGGACAGGAAGAACAGGTGTGTTCCACACTAAAACATAAAAAAAAAAAAATAAAAAAAAATTAATAAACAATTATAACTATTAGACCAATTTTCATCACAATAAGAAACAGAATTAATTGAAGCTTAGAAGACAGAGAAACTGACCTTCAACAGAAGAGGCGTCAGTAGCAAGAGTTGCATGCGGAGAACTAGGACATGCGTGTTCACTATCTAAAGAACTTACAGCCCCTTTACATAATATCAACATCAAGTATACCATATCAGCAGTAACTTAAGCGGGTACAACAAAATATTTTACAAATCATAATTCTTCTCACCATCAGAACCGGGATCAGATTTCCTCTGCAAAGGTGATGTACATTTAGCCTGGCAGTCCTGGTACAAAGATATTAATTCTTCTTAGATTTGAAAGTAAAAGGAATATCTTAAAGTTACAGCAAATTTTGCTAATGATATATTATTAAAACCTGTTTCAAAGCAGAAGCACCGCACGTAGTTGTCTCCCTATCTTCAGATCCTTCAAGAGATATATCAAAGTCAGTCAGGCAAACAATAACACACTAAAAACGTAAGCAACCACAAGATTGTCTAATAAGCTTACGGCACTGGAGTTAAATTGCAAGAAATGACACAACAACATGTGACATCACAACAAATACTAAATTTGCATGCGACAAGACACAATGAGAGATAGGCTTTTCTTAATAGAACCAGAACCAGAGAGCTACTCTTAATCATGGATAAATTTTCCGCCTATGGAATACACATCAATGAGCCCTCCATAAACTCATACAGTGCTCTTAAAGTGTCGTACCTTTAATCAAGTCCTTCTCAAGTGGTTTGCAAGGAATCTGTGATAACTTAGGTACCTCCACCTATGAACAAAATATTGCCAATATAATGACATCTATCAAAAATACATAAAAGAAAGAGAAAAGTTCCATCTCCCATTAAGGTGACTGGATAAAAAAGTAGACAGAAGCAGTAACTTTATATCAATTTCAGTAAATATATTGCATTGTTGCATATTACAATAAGGCCTTTCGCCCTCACAGAATACAAAACTTACTTTAGCATCTCTTGTTGCCAATGAACTAATCTTGGGAATTCCTTTGTGTTCAGATGCCCGGGAGCTTTTGGTAAAGGAATCTTTATGCCGGGATTGTGTAACATCATAACTTTTTCTAACAGTTTCTTTAATCATTCCAGTCTCACTTTTCTCATGCTCATCTTCGAAGTTCCATTTTTTATCCATGTCTTTCCATTTTCTTTCAAATAATTTGTTGAGTTCCTTTGCCATCAAATGAACATCGTTGCTTGGAGGATTATATGTCATCGCATTTGAAAAGGTCAATCTAACATCAGCTGCAAACTCCTCTTTGCTATAATAAATATTTTTATCCAACTTGAATTTAATTGTGCCTAAATCCATGGGATGAGATATGACAGTAAAATAATCTGGAATATTCAGCGCTACAGGATCCACTGGCGTCTTAAACACCCAGCTATAAGGATGAGATATTAAGCATTTGAGGATTGTAGCACACTTGTGCGACCCTTTCCGATCAAGCTTCTGCCTTTTATTCTTTGGACCCTCAATATTCCCTGATGGTTCCCTTTTATTTGAACCTAGCAAAGAGGACTTTTTGATAGGATTACAACGTCCATTTTCATCAAGTTGAGACACTTTCTCTCCAAACTGACATTTTGGCCCAGAAACAACTTCTATCCTTTTGGTGGAGAACTTGATCTTCAACTTTGTAGCTGGTGCAATAATCTCTGTGGCAATCATGGTGATAAAAACCGGTGAGTGCGAGGTCACTCTCTAAATTTCCAAGTTCTCAAAAGCCAGAATGCTCTAACTCCTCTGACACAAGGAAATCAGGTAAGCTATCATTCCATGTGAAGACTGGACAGCCTGAACAAATTCATAAAAAAGACAAAAGCCACCATCAGTTTCAACACAAAATACTTATGTGGGGCACAAACAGCAGCAGATTACTTTTCTTGTAAACTAAATTTTTGTCTCGGTCAAACTTACTTTTTTACAGGACTTTCCAATATTTAAGTAGATATAGTCTTTATTATAAAAGATTATACAAATATACGATCCTGGATGAACTTATAATCGTTGAGGGGTTGCTACATGATTCTGACTACCATGCAGCATACTATTGTTATCAACTCAATCTCTCCGCTTATAAAATAAAAATAAAAAATCAATCTCTGTCTAATGAAACATATCAGCATCCAATAGTTTTTTTTTACTCAAGAACGTCCAGTTTCTGAGTAAAGAGATTTAGGATTTTATAGATTATAATTGTCGCAAAAAACAACATAATTGTCGGCTAATAAAACTCAATCTCTCTCTCTCTCTAATTAAAACTTATCTTACAATAGTTTTTTTTACAGATCCGTCTAAGAGTTGACTAAATAGGTTGTGATCCATTTACAGAGTAAAATTCTTCACAATTGCCGTGTATCAAAGATTAAATAATTCATCAAACTAGTCCATAGACTATCATTCTCTCCCCCATAGTTTAAGGACTAAATTGGACAGATAATTGGAGAGAATGATAGTTTAGGGACTAAATTGATGGTTTATTCATCAATGATCCAAAATTAATATCATAGTTATAAGGAATAAAACTTGTTTTCCTAAAACAATATACCATCAATATAAAAAACATATTTAACATACATGATATTGAAATTGAAATCAAAAACTCCAAAATTCAATGACAACAATTCCCAATTATGCCCCAAATCAAAATTCAAAAGAAAATCACGCATACTACTGAATTCAACAAAATTAACCAATCCAACAGCTACCCAATAACAATATCAAACAAAACCCTAAATCACAAAACATTACAATTAACAAATCTCACTAGATCAAGCAATCGACAAATCAAACCAAAACATAAAATTAACACGAAAATAACAAAACCCACAAAGAATTTCACTCAATTCCGCGTTCAAATCGAAAAACCCATGATTCAAAACCGAAAAAACAAATCTTGTAGATTACCCTAAAAAAAACCCAAAGAACAAAACGATAACGAAAAAGAAAAACGAAGAAAACAGAAATTCAATTGGAAGGTTGAAAAGGAATTAGGGTTTAGAAAGGAAGTACCTTGACTGAAGCAGATATGATGGGCTGCGATGCGAAACCTTTGTCGAAGAGAAACACCGGCAGTGTGAAAAAAAGCGATTTAGGGTTTTGAGTTATATCTCTCACTACGCGTGTGATGTGAGTGAGATATGATATTTGACTTTTATTTTTATGTTTGGGAGTGTGATATTTATTTATACTATTATTAATTTTTTTTTTATCTTTTTTGTTTTCATGATTGAGTAAAAATAAAAAGAGTTACCGGTATTCTTTTTTTTTTAGGTACAATTTTTTCTTTTAAGCAACAAGAAAATATAATAAATAAAAATAAAACGATACAAAGACCGGGGGACATAGGACCTGACCCAAGAGAGCCCAAACGGGAATACATCATGATGGAACAGCCTAGATGGATATACTCTAATCTATCCAAACAAAAATTCACTTAACACAGACGCAACCCAGCGTTAGTGGTATTCTTGAAAACATCAAATAAATATGAATTTGGCAAAAAGAAAATAAAAACGTAGTAAATATAGAGAAATAAGAAAATAAAAACGGAGTAAATATAGAGAAATTTTTACGTGAACTCTTACTCAACACCTCATTAAAATAATAAAAAGAATTAATATCAGAATTTTTCTCGTTACTTTTAATATTTCTCTCTCCTTTTTCCACTTTCTTTAATCAAGCAACAAGAACCACCCACCACCATTTACGTTTCCATTTCCTTAATGAAAATCACTCTTTTTTAAAGTTAATAACAGATGTCAATTTTTTATTTGTTGGGTGTAAGAATGATGTGTTGGATGAGAGTTCATGTAAGAATATCTCGTAAATATATATATGAAAACGATTTTCTCTCAAAAAAAAATATGAAAACGATTTATATTTTTAAATTTTTTAAATCAGTTAGATTTATTTGGGTTTTGTTTTAGGGATAAACTTTCGTGCTTTTTCTATGGGTTTTAACTAAATTATTCATTGTCTTTTAATAATAATCATAATTTTCTCAAAGTTTGTTATAAGTGATATACGTAAGTTTAGCTCAACTGGCAAGGACAATGTATAATATATGCAAGATTCGATATTCGAACTCCGGACACGATAAAAAAACACAGATGATATATGTTGAAGTCGAAATTCAAACTCTTTAGACACTTTCACTTATTCGTATTAAAAAACGGTGAATTTCTAACACTAAACTACCTGATAAAAAAATTTATAAAAGAAGTGCATATAAGTTTTGTATTTTTTTTTAGATAACCATTTTGTCATTTGTTTTATACCTCTTATTTTATTTTCTTCTCTTTTTTGTTTTTATATCTATACATCAAATAATTTAAAAAACTATGGTGGCGGCACACTTCTCTTTTTGAACACCATCCAACTTCTCTTTATTAGATGTTTTTCTCTTTTCTCTATTTTGAGTTCTCAAAGTGCAATCCTCTTTCACTTACTTGGTTAAAGCTTTCACTAAGAATGCAAGTAATCAAAAGTGCATCTCCTCCATTCCTCTTCAATCTCTGCAAAGCTGCAACAACAAATCTAGGACATAAAGATTTATAAACAAGGTCTATAAATTAAGA
The DNA here is from genome assembly GCF_003473485.1 of Medicago truncatula. Classification (NCBI taxonomy): domain Eukaryota; kingdom Viridiplantae; phylum Streptophyta; class Magnoliopsida; order Fabales; family Fabaceae; genus Medicago; species Medicago truncatula. The sequence goes on along the minus strand of NC_053043.1, from coordinate 5,780,127 downwards.
AAAATAAGAGAGGCTGGAAAGAGTGAAGAGAAAAAGAAAAAAGAAAAAAAAACGAGAGAGAAAGTAAATGTAGACAAAAAACTATATTTATCACCATCTCAATTTTGCTATCTTAATTTAACATAAAAGTAAAAGATATTGTGACCATTTTAATTATAAACTAAAAATTGAATACACAAATCAATTGTAACAAAAAAAAAATATAAATTGATCTCCCTCAGCAACCGAAAATAGATCTCCTATCTTGGTAGCGAGAATGTTTTAGTGTATTCTAAGCGGTCACAATTGAACGATATACCAGTATAACTGAGAATCTAGAAAAAAGAATCTATAACGACGGAAAAAACATATCCCACAAACATGTGGATTTAAACCGTGGTGTTAGAGTGAGACATCACCCATCCCGTGAGCTTAACTCAATTGGCAGGGATACTGCATATAATATGCAGAGGCCGAGTTTCGAATCGCGGACACTTCACTTCTTCACAATTAATTGTGTGAGCTGTAACCACTGGACTATTTGACAAAAAAAAAAAAAAAAAAGTGAGACATCACCCAACTCACCTAAACTTTTTTCTAATAAGAAAACAAGTCTATAATAGAAATTTTCTATAACAAAATCTGTATATGGAACTCAAACAAAAATAAATATATATTTTTTTGTGTGCGTTAATTATGACGAAATCTAGTTTCATCAAAATATAAATAAATTCTTTTTAGCCTCCCATATCGCTAAAGCCCCCCTCATTTTCCTTGCAAATTTGTAAGATAAAAGGAAAAGTCGTTTGAGTCATTTGGCAAATAGAGTTTATTTCCTTTAAACTATTAACTGCACCCCCCCTACTTTTCCATTCTCACTTCCTTTAAAATATTTCTCAATAATCAATTTTTTTATACAAGAGTAAGTTATAAATTATATGCTCCACTCGTCTAAGGGAAGTTTAACTACACTCTCCTCCCTTCTTGTATTAAAATATGCACTTCCATCTCAAAAGAAGTAAAAAAGCTAGACTGAATTATACTTTTTTTTCTTCTAAGAGATGCTTGAATCACAATTATGTCTCTTAGAAATTAAATATGTATACATTTTAAACTATTTTATCGTAAATAAATACTTTCATGACATCTACTAACTTTGAGCCACTAGTTAAGAAAAAATAATTCAAAAGTAGAGGAAAATATACATTCAAATTTTGATCATATTGAAATAAATCCGTAAAACCATTTTTCTCCACACTTTATGTCTTAGATTTTTGTTGCTAGACTATAGAATATATATAAAAACCATAAAGGGAGGGAAGCTTATATTTTAGCATTGCTATGAGAGAAAAATATAATTCAAACTTCTTTTAGGTGAGAGAAATGTAATTTTTCAATACGTTTTGCACAAGAGTGGGAGGGAATGTATAGTTTAATATAATAGGAGAGAATAATTTAATTTAAACATATCTTAGAACAGGGAGTGTAATCTGTTGGTCAAAAAAAAAAGAACAGGGAGTGTAATGTACTATTTATTCAAAACCCTAATCTAACTTTATCGCTTTTCAAAATAAATTATGGTAGGATTGTTAGAACTTGGCTAATAAAAAATTAATATAAGAACAACAACATTAAACAATGATCAATCGATGTTATCAATGAGATAACGAAAGTTGAAGTTGATGACAAAAGAACTGAAAAATCTTAGAAATCATAACTCGCTAAAATCTTAGGCCACGATTGAAGGATCAAAAGATGAAGATAATTGTTGGACTTATAAGGTTAGACAAATGTTTCAAAACATGATAATAACCTAGGAACATTTTTTATGAAATGAGTAATTTAGCTTAACGCTTCGATCCAACGTGGAAACCACGAGAATAGGGATCCATGGTGGTGAAGCACTTCTTTAATTCCTAGAGATAGATTAATTGAAACTTTAGAGATTAACTCATCTTCAAACTTGTTTTTCGAAGGAAAAAGAAAGGAATAAGACTTGAAATGTTCATAGTTGTGATGAACTTTGACGATTTTAAGGTGTTTTAAGTAATTTGCATGTTTTATATTAATATCTAATCTTCAATCATTCATTTCAAAAACACTTTTCAATTACATAATTAGGATAAAAAAAGGTAGCTTTGAAATTCACAAGTCCTTGTGGATTCAGTCCCGTTTGGATAAACAACTTATATAGATGCTTATAGCATTAGAGCTTATAACATTAGAGCTTACATCATAAGCTCTTATACTTGATAAGCTATTTATGTTTGGATATGTACACTAAAAAGTACTTACATAAATTGAAGTGTTTGGATGTGACATTACATAAGCAATTATCGAAATATTAAATATTTTTAATTTTAAAAAAATCAAAGAATCGAACCACAATTATCAAGATTTATTTTGATAAAATTAATCAAGATGTAAAAAAACAATATTATAATATATTAATTATAATTATATATATAGTATAATCAATATTCGTCCTTAAAAAAAAAAAATCAAAGTTACCTAATTGTATGCTGCGTAAACACTCCGCATAAATAAACTTGAGAAATTATGATTGTAAACTTATCATATATATAGATATTAGTGTACAATTTGTTACTAAAAAAAGGCAAGTTAAGTTTGTTTTTTTTATTCAGTTTCATTTTGTTACGTAACAAAAAAATAATAAAAATCTTCCTTAAAACAAAAAAAGAAATCTTAGTTATGTGTGTTACTTTAGTAAGATAAACATATAGCAATTTTGTTACTTATGCACCGCTAAAGATAACTAACATTGTAATAAAAATATATGTTTTTTTTTCTAAAAACAAAAAAATAAAATAAAATATATGTTTTGAAAAAGTGGATCCAGAGAGAATCGAAGGAGGTTGCATAAATTCATAAGCTCCTTGTTAAGCCGGAGGGTAAGCTGAAAATTTAGGCTTATTAAAATATGACATAAGCAGCTTATGAAACTATGATAAGTTGTTTTTATTTATTCACCCAAACACCTTTAAAAAGGCTGATGGGAGTAGATAAGCCCACATAAGCTCAAAATAAACCAATCTAAATGGGGCCTCAGTACTCTTTTAATTACGACGAAAATCTCATACACTTACGGAAGTGTCAAGTTTTTGGCTTCATTGCATAGGACTTGTTGAAAACCGAGGTAATTTTTATCCCTAATTTGTTTAGTTTATACTTTTTATTTTAATTCTTGTTCTTATTTTTGTTCTGTAAGCCTTGTACTTGCTATGGCTGAGGATCATCCTCTAGAAGATATCAAGATTCCATGGGTTGTTGAGGATCAAAGAAACCAATAGTCATGCAATCAAGAGATAACCCCCCATCCAATAAAAGGGGGCATGTATGATAAATTGATAATGATTCTATGAAGGATATTTCTTTTAAAATAGTATTACTCATTAATTATTGCAAAAGATTGATGGTATAAATGTGAATATTGTTACTTTCGATGTTTCGCCTAACGACGTTTGTAAAATCGTTGGTAAATTTGTGGCTGAATTCCTACTCAGGATGAATTATAATGTTTCGTCTTTATCGCCTAACGTTTAGACCATCTACAATAGAGCATCCTAAGTTGAGTGCTTAAATAGATCTCTTGTGTCTATATCATTAATTTTACAGTAATACTTAATTAACACTAATTTTCTCCAATCCAGCACCTTAAAAAAAATTATTAAATAAGTCCCACAAATAATTCTATATCATTACATTTCAACAAAATTTATTAAATAGGATCCGCAAAAAAGGGGGGGGGGGGGGGGGGGGGGGGGGGGTGCTTCCATAGTTACCCTTCTCCATAGGCACTCAATACTCATATAATAAAGGTGCCTATTTAATGTGGTGCTAAATAGGTTAAGCACCCATTATTATGGATGGTCTTACAACTAATCAAGGAAGAGGGGTTTTCAAAAAAAATCTTGTCAAAACCCTCAACCTAAATCAAACCCCTCGACAATTGGCTATAACTCTTGGTTTTCGAGGGTAAATTTTTTTCGTTAACCCACAAATATATGAGATATGTTAAAAAAACTTGTAATATCATAAACTAAGCAAAATTATGAGTTTAGAAAACAACATCTCTCAATGAGTGAAGCTTCTGAGAAAATGACATTTTAAGGAAGACTCCATGGCTAATCATAATAGAATGATTAAAAACCAAATATCCAAAATTTTCCAACAATTAGCTACGTCCTAAAAAATATTTGGTGTTTTTCTAAGACAACCAAAACCTAACCCCCGTAAATCATGTCAAATCTATCATCTATCTATCACTATACATGAAGGGAAAAATGTAGATTTCAAGTGTAGGGAAAAAAAGGGTGCTAACCATGAGATATGTGAGAAAGTCAAATCAATAGGAGGGGAATTGCAAGAGAGGAGAAAAAGTGACGAATAAAAGGAGAGATTTTATATGTATATACCTTCATGAAATTTCCTTCAAAAAAAAAATGCTAGCCGATCCTAAAAATGGGGAGCATTTTAAAATTCTTTATGAAATATCCAAAGAACAATGCATTGATTCGCCTCTTGTTAAATCCTCGTCTCAAATGTCCTCTTTTTCAAAGCTTTTAAAAGAGTGTATTTCAAACGAAAGAGAGCTCGATGATGTTGAGATTAAAACTTTGACAGAGGAATTGAATGTTAAAGCCAGTAGTGAGTTTCTTGATGCAAAAATATCCTAAGAGATTTTCAAGTCATAGCTTAATAGGTTCTTGAATATAAGAACTTAGACCGAGAAAAATAAAATCAATCAATTTAACGTTGAGACTTGCAGATAAATATTTTAAACGTCACGGGGTGTTTTAGAATATGTCCCATTTAAGGTAGGATAATTAATAATACCATTGATTTCGTGGTGATGGATATGAATGAAAATAATGATAGAAATGCTAACGAGTGTCATTCTTTAAAAAAAAAAAAAAAATTATTGGTAAACCATTTTTCACTAGTGTGGGTAAGGAAAAGGTTGGATTTCAATGTGATAATCCATTGAGATATTCTTTACCTAATGGTTGTTTATATTAAGTTAATTTTGCTAACCATGTTGTTGAAGAAATCTCCTTAGAATCAAAATGTCAAGCACTTTGTGGGAGGAAATGCTCACTTTTTATTTGCTAATAAATTTGTTTTTGTAGCTTTTATAAGTTGTTATGAAGGTCAACTTAAAAGGAAAGAAGAAGAAATAGAGGCCAAAACACACACACAAAAGCTCCAAGACCAATAAAAATAATTGAGACTTTTACCGCCAACCGTGGCCCTAAAACCCCTAATTCTTTGCTACATACAAACTCTATAGTGCATTTCGGCCAACTGTAACCCTAGGTTGTGACAATACATTATGTGAGACTTGATCATATTCACACTTGAAACTCAACAGTCCACTCTTGCTCCTTCATCAAGCCGAATCCGAAGTGGTGCCGAAAGTAACAACGAGTTGATACTTCAAGACCACAAAAAGAGACGTCATTCACTCACACTTTGAAACTAATCATCATATATTTCTTTGATTACTTTTTATATTTTTTTTATCTTATTCTATCTCTAGTTTTTTTGTCATTCTTCATCCAGCTCGTCAACTCATACACGCTCGAATTACACAATAAAACAAAATTTGACATTTTTTCTGCAATGAAAGCTGCACAAATTTTCTCTTGAATAGTTGTAATTTTAACTTTATTATGTTTTTCACTATTTATTTTTGTTAACATTCTGATATTCGCGAAATTAATTTTATTTTTATTTACAGTGATAACACCCAACTTTCAATCTAATACTATATATATTGAAGTTTTCTCTTTGATCTTAGACTCGAACCACCACCCCTGCAGCTTGGATCATGCTTGGCATATAAATTAATGGATTTGAATGATCTACAATGATCAATTCAATGACCTCCAACCTTCCAATCCTTTAAAAATTTCATCATATGCAACCCTATCCATCCAAAAACACCGGACCACATCCATAGACATCCATGCAAAGCTTCATCATGCATTTGGAAAGAAAGAAAGAAAGAAAGACAGACAATCTATGAGCCTTATACTAAAGGAATTGAAGCAATACATAAACAATAAGGCCCTCCTTTTCAAATAAAATGTGAGCTTTCCTACCCCCTTCCTTATTTAATTTTTCCATGCTAATCCAATCATGGGGGTTTTTCATCTTCTTCCTCTACATATTTTTCTTTTATTTTTAATTTTCTTTTTATGCTTTCTACAAAAAGTTATCACCCCATTCATTCCATGCCCAAAACCTTGTTATTTTTTAACATTAAGAGAAATAATTGTAATTCTTTTGTATGGATGGGTAAAAGGAAATCAGATGATCATGTGGTAATTCATCTCTAAGTTTGATAAATTAGCAGGTTCCTTGTTATTTTTTCTCAAAAATTTGAAAGCAAGTTTTATAAATCTTTTAAATTCATGATTCCACACACTCTTTGTCTTATAAAATTATTTGAACTTGATTATCTTTTTGTGAAGCTTCCATGGAAAAAATAGATACTTTAAATAAATTGTTTGACCTTAGTTAAATTGAAATATATGAATAGATTTTGAGCTAACCTAAAATTTAAAAGTTCTTGAGCCAATAGAATAGATTGTAGGACAATAAATGGAAACTTCTCCGCTAAGATTGATGACCCTAACCCAGTCATTTCTCTTAAAGGAAATTGACTTCCAATGCCAAGAAAGTAAAAGAAAATTAATCTCGCTAAGATTGGCGATCCTTGCTCGGTTATCTCTCCTATTAGAGGTTGATTCCCATATGCCTCAAAAATCGAAACGACAAGAGAATAGGTTGCTAAAAAGCTTATCATGATTCTTCAAAAATATTTGAAAAATAAATTTAATTTTTCTATTTGACCAAAAATCTAAAATCTTGATAAAAATATTCTTGATTTACGTGTTCTTTCACAAGAAAAATAATAAGTATAACCTAATTATTCTTGAGTTGTGCATTCTCTATTTATGTATTTTTTTTTCGTAAGTTTGTGGAGAAAGAATACTTACTCATATAGGTTACTAATTCATATAGAAACAAGTATAACATAATTTTTTTCTTAATATAGGTTACTCAAAACTGTACGGAACATGACTCAACATTACTAGCACTAACCACTAGGTTATTGATTCATATATGACATAGATTTTACTTATCCAATTATGTGAGAAGAGAAGATAGATTTTTACAAACAAACAAAAGCTAATTTTACTCATATCTCACTTTCAGAACAATACATAAACAGTCCCTAATTTCCATAGTTTTCAAGTATCAAGCATGTAAATAAAGTAACTGAGAGTGAGACAAAATGTAGTGTAAATAAAGTAAGGAGAATTTTAGCCTACCGTATAGTTAAATATCAATTCATTAAAATAGTTAAATATCAATTCATTAAAATTATCTCCCTTTCTTTTTAAGAAAGTTGGTGCTGTAGTTCTTCCGTGGCAACAAATTCTACAAGGCTTTTCTCTGTCACATACTCTCCCAAGTTCGTATCTTCTTTTCGAGAGTGTAGAATACAAAAACTTTGTAGTTAAATGTGTCTAATTTGCACAATTTTAGTATATGTAATTTTTTTCGAAAGTTTCTAAAAAATCGAGAGATTATGAAAGGAAAAATAAAAGTATGGCAATTTGGAGCCCTATACATTGAGTGTACATGCAAAGGTACATGTGATGGGTAGAATAAAAACTCTTATGGGCATTAGGGTGAGAAGCGATAATTGAAAAGAAGAGAAAAAAGTCAAGCGACTGATTTTTAATTCGATGTGATACATTATTCGGTCCCTTAACTTATTTTTAGTTTTTAATATCCATAATGAAGAAAAGGGCATATACATAGATTTGTATCCAGGTTGAATGAATGAAATATGTTGATTTTTTTATTAAAGTTAAAAATACTTTAATTAAAAGATAAAAAAATAATGAATTAGTAAATATAAGCCACATGGGATAAAAATAAAAATAAAAAATATCTACTCAACATGCCACATCATCTTCTGCTTTGCACAATCTGCCAAAAAAAAATAACTTAACAAGCTCCAAAATTTTAATCAAAGAATAAAAAATGTTGAAGAGTATTACAAAGTTTTAAAAGTGATAATTAATTAATCAGTTATAAGATCAAACATTGAGGAAGTGATGAGTTGAATAACTTGAATTATAAAATAAGAGATGTAGTGGAGTTACAAAATTAACTGAAAATAGAGTAATTATTCTATCAAGCTTCTAAGAAAAAATTATTATAGTGGAATCATGGCCAATAATAAGGACAAGGCAAAGATAGTGGAACCATTCGTTGCTTGAAGGCCCTTTATTGGGGTTTTTCCGGTGCTATGTTGCTACAGTGTCATCTCATTGATTTTTTACACAGACCAGATAGAAACTCAACCCATCTTTTGAAAAATGGAATAATAATCTAATTGTATCTTTAGTAAAATTGTACTATTATCCTATATTAAACAATTTCCTAACAAAATTAAGTACTTAAATGTATACCTAAGACATTACATCGATCATCATTGTAGGAGTAAGATTTGTTAAGGGATGAGAAGAAGTAGCCATTGTGGTAATTTGATCAGTGGTGGTGGAAATGGTTTTGGTGTTAGGTATTGTTCTTAATGGTAGTGGTGTAGTGATCAGAAGATGATGAATGATTTTGATGTTGAATTTATGTTTTTTTGTTTTCTGAGTTTGCGGGTGTCTGAGTTCTTGATTTTTGGATTTATGATTTTAGATGATGAAGAAATGGAAGGAAGAAGAAGAAGGAAAATAAATTAGTCGTTGGTGGTTCACGGTAAAATAGATATGCATGATCCAGTGATCATCTTTTTAAAAATAAAATCAAAGGGTTTTTGTCAAAAAAAATCAAAGGGTTAAAATTGTAAAAAATTAATAAGGTCTATGATGAACCACACTACAAATGTTGGTCCACCTTAAACATTTAAGCTTAAAAACTAATAAAGATGACCAAAATAAGTAATGGTAAAATACATAAGGGACCACCTTGAGATGTTTTTTTAGCTATAAGATAATGTTGAAACGAACAATTAAGTTGAGAGACCGACCGATCAATTAAGCATCAGATTATCGATGTCTAAAAAAATACTCTTTCAAAACAAAACCTTAGGCTTTGTCCACATATTGGATTTAATATGTTTAGGTTCATGGTGCTTATGTACGAATTGTGATGACCTAAAATACATTATATAACTTATGCAAATGTACGGTGGATCATCGTATTTATGACATACAATTACCGGTGGTTGTGACACTTGACATAATGAGGTATAGCAAAGGACAAATGACTAAACATGAATATTTGTCTCTCACTACCCATAAAAATAAATCTCAAATCGTTCACTAAACTATGAAAACCTTTTTATTCGAAGTACAAATTATCAAAAATATCAAAACACTCTTTTTATCGAGAAAATAATGAAAAATGAGGAAATGAGGTTATGTATGACCTTTAAAATGACACGCAGCGTAAGTTAACTCACGCAAGATTAACACATGCATGAGTTCACGCCAGAGGCATTTTCGGAAGTTTGGTTGTGAGTGAGTAAAACTTGTTGGAAGAAGAGCATTTTTCAATTTTTGCAATATCATTTGGGCTGATGGGCAAATTGATATATGGATACGAGAAAGGTCGTTGGTCATTGGAACTAACCCAATAAAACGTTAAAACCACCCCCATTCCTTTATTTTCTCACTAAAAATGTTTTTTATTTCTGACCGGATTTTTTTTAATTCTTAATACCCAAATTAATCCTTGTTTTTTTTCCAACATACACAAACCCTTCGGAAAAAGAAGATATTAATTGGTATTTCTCTCTATTCTTATTTGTGAAAACTATCATGAATATGATCACTTCTCAATATTCTTAATTACTTTCGTGAAATATTCAATTTAGATGTGAAATTTAAATGACACTACACGAGGTCATATAAACAACATTCCAAAATGTCAAAGAGTGAAAACGAAATTTTTTGTTGTTTATAGTCTAATGATTTGATACGTGTGTCACAATCACTTCCTCAAATTTCTAAAATGATTTGTACACTACTTTCCAATCTTATGTCCACAATGGCGCCAAATAAATACCCCAATCTATTTATTTGTGGTGACAACTAGGGTATCCATGGAAGAATGGTGGGTAATTTACCCTAACCAATACACATTAGCCATATAAACACATTTTTAAGTGGTAACCATGAACTATCTTGACCCCACCAACAAATTGCTCATTTTCATTGGTTGGTGGGTAAATTACTCACCATTCTTCAAAGGTAATCTAGAAAAAACTTTTATTTGTACACTTTACCCCACACGAAACTTCCTCTCTAGCTATACATATTAATATGTGTATATCGGTCAATATTTTGCTATGAAAGAATGAAGTTATGCAAAATTCAAAACAAATATGTACATTACAAATTAGGATAATGCCAGAGAATTATTCCTCTTGTAGTTTGTCATTCATTGACGGTGGTTTTCTTCATTTTGGAAGGATTAAAAAATTAATTAATTGAAAGATATATGGAAATTAAAACGTTGAACTACTCTTTCACTAGTATATAGGATAATGTTACGTATATACTATATTCAGTAAGGGAATGTACGCAGTATCTATTTTCCACGTATATCTTTTCAGAGTTTAGAATCTATTTTCTTTATTAAAAAAAAAAAAAAAGAGTTTAGAATCTAATTTCATTGGTAGTATTGTGCCACTTTGAATGGATGGATTAAATAAACATTCAAAGATAAGGTACAAGTTACGTGTCTCGCAAGGTTTAAAAAATATACTTGTGTTATATAAACTTTCATCATGAATCAGGTAAGAATCCCTGATTAAAATAAAGTAGGTTTATAAAAAGAAGAAAAAAGAAAGAAAGAGGAATCCCTATATTTTATGCTGTTGTTTTTATAATAATTATGAGTACTTTCCGAGACAATTCAATATTGTCTATGCTAAAAAAGTCAAATGTGATGAGATGATTAAAAAAGAAAGAAAACATTTTTTCTTCTTCTTATTTGAATCGATTGCAGAGAAATATTAGTGAGTCAGTTATGCAGTTAATATGGGCTAGGTTAACTTTAAGATTAACATCTGCTAAATTATTAAATTGATTAGAGAAATTAGGGAGAAAAATCATTAATTTCCTCTCTAAAATTGTTGAAATTAATTTTATTTTCTCTAGTAGAGAAAATGATATTATGCAGTTTTTATTTTTTATATAAGATGATATTGTACAAGCTTAGTTATTTGGCATTTGACCCACATGGACCACATAAGGCCAACGGTAAATGATCATTTAACGTCAATTTTTTCTTTACAATATGGTTTTTAAATTTTATATAAAACACTCTTTTTCTTGTAGTGGTGACCGTTTGTGCACGTGATATCCTTAAATTTATGAAAAGATTGAATCAATTCTAAACACTCAATGCCTAAGTATAAAAAGTTCACACAACATACATAAAATAAACATTGGTGTGTAGTATTTATTTATATTATTTGATTCATGAAAAATAATCATGAATTTGTAAGTTCATTTGATACCCAACAACCTAACACAGGCTATAGACTTGAATGACAAGTTAGCTATAGCATTGGCTTAATTAAACAATATTATATATCCACAGTCCACTTGACTTTTATCATCTAAGTATGTATTATTTATGAAAACAGTTCCCCTTAATTAGTTGAATCATTATTTGTTTATAAAGTCATTGAAATTCCTTGCTTAATGATACAATACTACTTAATTAATTTACATTGCAAATTGCAAGTTATTAACCTGCAGAGATCTTGTAATTTAATACAACCAAGCGAGTGTTATGGAACACTCAACTACATAATAATTTTCTTTATGCCACCTTGTTGTGATGTATCTACGTCATATTATTGGTTTGATATGGTCCATGAGTATAGGTTGATTAATTAATCATACAATATACGTGTCATTTACATCATGGTGGTTATTATCGTTCACTACACGTGGCTTCGTTGTGTCATCTAATTCTAGTTTGGATTTTGAGGATCCCACCACGCTTTCTCTTAATCCTCTTGTTCATTGCCGTCACACATATTTTATAATAAAAGATCATATAAGTTTTATACTTATAATATTTAATAATGATGTTTATCAAAATAATGTTTCTAATTGGGTTACTTCGAAGGGAATGTTAATAATATGATTTAGCTTCCTCGTTTGCTAGTTTGTTGCTTGTTTGGAATATATGCATAGTTGTATATCTAAATTGTTTTTAAAAGAGAAAAGGAAATTATATTGTGTATTTGTTTGCATTTGTTTCCAAAATTAAAATTCTTTTGAAGTCACATGGTTGTGAGAGATACTATATCTACCCAATCATGAAATACATGTGCGGTTCTAAACTTTTCATATTTAATTACAAATTTTATCGTTCTATAGAAAAACTTATGTTAAAAATATATATTAGCTATAATATTTTAAGGGCAAGTATTTGCAAAAGGTGTGTGTCACACACATACACGTAAATTTTTTTAAAAAATAATCTGTCGGTTTACCTATGGGTGGGAAAAAAAATCAAAAACCGAATTGAACCGCTGAACGGAATTAAAAAAAATAAAAAATTGAACCATTACTGTTGTGTATGTCTTCAAATTGTAAAGTTGGGAAGTAGAGAAATCGTGACACAATTTTGGTAATGTCGAGAGCTGTTTTCGCGTCCAATCGTGACACGATTTTTGGCTTGCTGGACAAGATTTTCAGGATAAGGTTGGTCGTACCTTGGGTCGTACGCATCAATCGTGGCACGATTGGGGAAAAACGTGACACGATTTCGACGCTGAAGATTGCTATATAAATGTTCTTTGCAGATTTTGAAGAAGAGCTTGAAGAGAGAGAAACTTGGGAAATCAAAGGAGGCAACTTTAGGGTTTGGGGTCTTTGATTAGAGTTCTCTTGGGTTGGGAAACATTGTAAACACCTTGGTGAGTGAAAATCATTGAGTGTCTTGTTCATTGGTGAGATTGAGAAAAGGGTAGAAATTAGGCTTGTTCTTTGTGAACTTGTCAAAGCTAATTTCTTGTAACCTTTTTGTATCTCTTTGTAAGAACTCATTGATAGTGGATTGGAGAGATCAATCTCTCCTCTAGAGTAGGTTAAGTTTGGACCGAACTGGGTGAACAATCTTTGGTGTGTTTGTTTCTCTATTCTCTCCTTTTATCTTTTGCTTGTGGTTTGTGCTTTTCTTTTTGATTCCTAGATTAGATCTAGGTGTTGTTATTGTTGATTATTGTTTGTGCTCACTTTGATATTGGTTACTACTTTACTTTGCTCCACACATCATAGTTTGTATTGGTGTGATTTTTGTACGGAATTCACAACAATTACTAACAATTCTAAAACTGAACTGCAGTTCGGTTCAAAACAGTTCATTTCGATTAGAAAAAGTTTGGTTCAGTTCGGAACAGTTCAGTTCAGTTCGGTAACTAAAATTCAATTTCGTTTGTTTTTTTTTCATATTTTTTTTCTTTCAAATGTATCAATAATAACAATTCGGTTTAGTTCGAAAGAGTTCAGTTCCGTTCAAAATGCAAACAATTCAGTTCAATTCAGTTATTTTAAATTTAGCAAATAATTCAATTTGGTTCGGTTCACTTTTCATCCCAAACCGAACCATGTCCACTCCAAGATTTAACTTTAAATGCATGATGTTTATTTGATATCACAACCAAGTTATGTAAAAATACATAGTTGAGATTTTATTTTAACCCATCACACTCATTTTCATTTCTTTTCTCAACCAAATTCTTCTACATTTATGTTTTTATTGGATTTTCTACATTTTGTGGCAGCGATCAAATTGAACGAAAACAAGTTGGTTAGTTAATAATTTTTTAGAGAATCCAAAATTAATTATTGGACAAATTATATACTGGTTTAATTTGTAAATGTTTGAAAGATCTATGCATCTTGAATTTGCCATCTAAAACTTTGCTATCTTGTATCTCATGCCTTTATTTGGTTGCTATCTTGTCTCTTCTTCCCCAAAATGCAAACTTGTAGATCGAAACAAATTATTTATTTTTTTGAGAAAAAGATAAAGCTAAAACGGTGAAAGAATTGAACAGACCTCTCCTACAAATGATATGGATATAAAGACACATTTTTTTTCCTGCATTCTTGTGTCATCGAATATGGCAATTGGGTCCACCAACACTCTTCAGACATAATCATACATTCAATGATCAAGTACTTATAATAATGTCCAACATAATCTTGCACAAATCAACAATAACTAGTATACATAACTTGAATTGGATGTGGTATTGTAACTATATAGTTGAGTACCAGCAACATTATATTAGTTTGAATTAAATTAAATTTATATTCTTTAAATAATGTTTCGATTTCGAGCTTTGTGGATGAAAAAAAATAGTTTGATGAAGAGACTGCATTAAAGGTTTTATCGCGGGGTTGGTTTATAAATAAGATTGAAAAGATTCATATGTGAAATTTCATGATTGATAGTATATTCTTATTTGTTGTCTCCGGTCAGTTTGAATTTTAAACATCTTGTTTTGATGCGTTAGACCCCACATACTCTTAGCTTAATAATGTTGCAGGTTAGACCATAGACACCTAGCGAGTGGCCCAATCTATTATCACAATTATTATCTAATCATCATAACTTCAACAAATATGCTACCATAACTTCAAAAAATATGCTACATTTGTTTAGATTTTAGATCAAATAGTTAATTAGCTAGAAATTCACTCCTTAAGATGAATAAGTGGGGAAATTTGAGGTCTAATTCATCCTTATAAAACTGATTCATAAGGTGGGGAGTGTCTCTTCTTTATAAACTCTTATAAAAAATCTTATCTATATGATGTGTGATTCAGACTTTTTCCCAATCTGCATATTACAACGTCCATATGTCAACTGAGCTTTACTCACGAAGATATTTTTCATTTTATTATTATGCTGCATTAGAGCCTACATAACATATAGGCCTTCTTTTATACTACTTTCTTAATTTTCACCTAAAACAGACCATTTTTTACACTAGTCAGATCCTAGGTAAGATATAAAAAAGATATCTGAAAACAAAATTATAATAAAAATATTGTATTTACCAATTACCATATTATTTGTTTGACTTTTTTTTATGTATATATTATTTCTTGACTAAATTGTATTGAAGAATATTTGGTGACACTAAATATTTTAATATTATCTTCTACATTTTTAATTTCTTGATCGATATTGATTCACAATTATATATAGAAAGAATTATTACTAGTTTATTTTAAATTTAGTCACACCTATATCACAGGTAGAGTTAATTGGGTCAAGTCAATTTAAGAAGCAAATTTTTATGAAACAAGTAAATGATAAAGTTTATAATGATAAAAAAAATATCAGTGTTACCTTCAATTTTGTTCTTCTTTCGAAAAATTCTAAAGAAAATAATTTTTCAACTAAGGGATTTTCGTCACTCATATACTAGAAAAAATTGAATGAAATTATCCAAAGTCGTGCTCCACATCTTAAGAGATCTATGGATGATGCAATGAAGATAGATGCACTTGTCGATGGAATTATCATACAGTAGTAAAATTCAACAGAAAGCTAAATTTAGTACCTTGTAATCATCAAGTGATCAAGAGACCTCAAAAGTATCCCAATTATAATAAGCTTCAAACTATATGTAAAATGCATCTTTATTATTAAAAAAATAATGGATGTTGATTTCCAAAGTCAGAGTTGCCTAATATTGTGCTAAAGTTCCTGAATTCTATCCATTATGTATTTTTGTCTAGTAACTTATCCTTTTAAAAGAAAGTTAGAAACCAAAACTTCCTTTCTTAATACAATGAATATAAGCACAAATCAAGACCGAGTTAAGAAACTGGGATCAATTATCCTTCTAAGGAACATTTGTTTTTCGGAAGACTTGGTAAAAAACATACACTTTTCAATCATCGATCACATTGACATCTGTGAGATCCGAATTCTCTAAAGTGAACAATTTTATGAGTTGGTGAAAAATATTTTTTTGATAAAAAAAAATGAGAAATATCTTTGATAAACAAATTAATTTTTAGAAGGAGATGATATGAAGATGAAGAAGAGGAGAAGAAGAAGAAGACCTAACGTTTTTGAATTAAAACTAACGGAAAAGACCAAAATGTGAAAGGAGAGAAAGTTAAGATACCAAAATAAATCAAATTTTAATTAAAGAACCAAAACAATATTAATTAAATAGTTAAGGGACCAAAAATGCAATTTAACCTATATAGAAAAAAAGCATAAGAATGAAAAACCAAGTAGAAACTGTAATATTCCACGCATACAAGTCACACATGATAACCGTTGAAGTTTTAACTTCAAAACCTTCCATTTTATCTTAATCTATACATCTATATCTATCTTTTTTGGTCTTAAAACAACAAATCTATATCTATCTATGATAGTAAAAAACACATTAAAAAAATTAAACAACTATACGTGCAAGAGCAGCTAATCACAGGTTGTAGCCGCAAATTGAAAGGTGCTTGCTTGCTCCATCAATGTAACAATTAATCTTCACAAAAAACATTAAATAAATTAAAAACACAAAATTTAACAACTAAATTCCCTTCATTATTCATATATCTCCAAATGTTATTCTATGTTTTTTGTTCCTCTTACAATCAATGAGACTCCCAAAAAAGTCCAATCCCAGAAACTAAAAAAATAAAGTTACTCCAATCAACTTAACCAGGAAAATGAAAACTACAACAATTGATTTCAATTCTTTCCGTTCCATTTTCCACCATCCAAACACGATCAATGTCAGACTTCAATAAAACCAGTCATCCTAAGAATCGAATTCCTAACCCTGCTCAAATCCCTTCCCTTCAAAGTCCTCCCATGCCCAGAACACATGGAAAATGTCATTTTTCCAGCTAGCCTCCGCGCCATAATCAGGTGCGGAGGCACCATCTCCTCCTCATCCTCGTCCTCCTCATAGCCATTTCCCCTCCGGTGAAATATCCCCTCAGAGGGGATATTCATCGGCATGGACCTCACCATCTTGTTGTCAGCAGCTTGATCAATTTCATCATCAGAATTGATCTCCTCCTTCTTCAGCTTCATCAGCACCTTCTTGTCTTCAGCTTCAGATTGATGAATCTGGTTGAAAAAAAGAACCTCGGATTCAAGAAACTCCTCAGACATGTTTTGGTGAAGTTAAAGCTAAATTAAAACAACCTTTGTTAAAATGTTTTTTGTGTTGTTTAAGGTTTTTTTGGAATGAAACAGTGAATAGGTTTGGAGGCTTGGAGTTGAATTTATAGAAAACAGAAAAGGGGGAAAATTATTAGAAAAGATTATAATTATTATTATTATTATTATTATTATGAGAAAAAGAAAAGAAACGTAGTGAGTAAATTACTTGTGATTTGTTTGTCATGTTGTCAGATGGCGTCATCACAATGCATTGAGTGCGGTCCCTCCCTTCCCTGCGTGACTCTCTTATGAATCAACAAAACCACCACCTTTGTTTTTTCTTTGGGTCCCACTGTTTTTTTTTTCGCATTTTAATTAATAACTTTTAATTTTTTTTCACGCGTCAAATTCATCTATACACAACTTTAAAGACTAATTTTTTAAACAAAGCAGAACAACAATAATGATAAAATATTTTTAAAGTTGAATTCAAATTAAAATCTTCAAGTCTTCTGATTTTGAAAAAACGGTTTGGTAATTCAAAGTTCAGTCATAAGCTTAATATATTTTGACCAAGAATTATTTTAACAAAAGTCGAACTTAAGTTTTATTATTTAGTAAAACTCTATTATCATTTGAGTCAAATTAGTTGGTTTACATATTCAAGTGTTTTTGGATTAATTAACTTGTAACTTGTCACTTTGGTTAATCACATTATTTTAATTTGACACTATTGTGAGTTTCGTGTTTCTGCATTTTCCATTCTTTCTTCTTACCATTTTTCAGTTTGTAGTTATCCAAATCTAATCATTATTCTCCTCCACATTATGCGTGAATATGATATTATGACAATTGACACGTTATCTATTTGGGGTCTAATTAACTATTGAATTCAGACCAGGTTCAAATGGCGTGTGTATTTTAGTTAAGATATGTAATGATTACATATTCTTTGTAATTATCATATATTTACCTCCACGAAATAATTACGCGTATGCTTCTATTTTTATGTTACATAATTTCATTTTTTTCTTTTTTTTTATGTTTATTCTAGGGTACTTTTTTATTATTAACCAATAGTAGAAACTTTGCACTTATAACATTTTAATTGAAAATATTTATTCATTGTTACGTGTATTTTGCAATTGCAATATCCATTATACTTTTCAAAGAAAATGAAGTCTCTTTTACTGCATTACTTTAGATAATGCTCCCTCCGTTTTTAAATATAAGTAAAATTGACTTTTTAAATTTATTTTATTAATGATGTATGTGGTTTATATTATAAACCGTATGCATTATTAATTAAATAAACATAAAAAATCAATTTTACTTATATTTAAAAATGGAAGGAGTAACAGATCCGTGAATGTTCTGTACATCTCTTTCCCGTGGTACTTTCTTAACTGATTGGTGATGAAGATCCAGCCAAAAGTGTACTACCAGTAAAAGTTTTGTTACTTTCTTTGTGTTTTTTTTAAATACTCCGTCGGTTTTAAAATGAGTGTTGTTTTAGATGTTTACGTACATATTAAAAAATGCAATGATTAAAAGAAAGAGAATGATTATTTTACCAAATTATCCTTATTAAATATTGGTTAGTTTTAAAAGTAATACTTTGGAAGTAGTGTGTAGAGTATTAATTGGAGGTACAATTAAAAAGAAAAATTTATTATTGCATTGGAAACTGAAAGTGACATTCATTTTAAAACATTTTTTTTTGCTAAAGCGACACTCATTTTAAAACGGATGGAGTACTTGTTTAGCCTTTTCTAAAATTGAAAAACTCGTTAAAAATTTCATGATAATTATATAATTAATTCTACATTTTTAAAAGGATATGTATTTCATTGTTGTTAAATTTAAAAAAGATGAATTTAATTTGAAAGAATACATATTGGTACATGGTTTTTTCTTTTGTTGTTGTTAAAAGTTGTATTAGTACATGGTTTTTTTTTAATTGTTGTTAAATTAAAAGTTGTATTATTGGTACATGGTTATCTACAAGGTGGAGTCATGCATTTTAATTAACACGCGGTTCTCATAATTATTAATTTGACCGGTACAGTTATATGAAACAAACGAACAAATAAAGGAAGAAAACATAGAAAACATTTCAGGCGGGACTTATTTTCATTTTTGAAAAACATATCATCATGATGAAACGGATAAAGTTCACATGTAATGAATTATCGAAGCATAGATAAAAAACTGAGTCATCCCTCAAAAAAAGAAACGAGTCAAAAAATGCATATATATAAACATCACTTACAAATTTTTTTACACACTCACATATAATAAAATCATTTCATGTTGTCATGCACTTCAAGTTAGCTCTTATAAAAGATCTTGATAAATACCGGTTTGGCATAATTCAATTGGATAAAAAGTGTAAAAAGGTTTTACACCGTCCGTGTATCAAAATTAATCTCATATAAATTGAGCATTTTTTTTACTCACATATAAATTGAGCTTAATAAGACGCAATGATGATGTAAAATAATTTTACAACACCATCCAATAAAAATTCATGATACTAGAATAAATTATAACCGGTTTTTAAAATTATGAAACTAAATCGTTCTCGTGAGCATCACATTATATATGCACGGGTTGCGGTTTAACCCCGTATTTCCTCCTTATTCATCAAGGGTAAATATTTAGTCGTTAGACCATTTAAAAAAATCAAATTATGTAACTAACTTACATTAATGGTGCACGTGTTTTTTGTTTTTCTAAAAGGATTACATTAGTTATATAAAATTTGAGAGTCTGCAGAAACTGAACGATTTTAGACCGATCTCTATGAATGAATGTTTATATAAAATTTTGGAGAAAATGTTGGCTAACCGTCTCCTAAGGGTTTTTGTCTGTTTGCATAAAAGGTAGGTGAATATTTTTATAACAACTTGATTGCAAATGAGATGGTTGATGAAGCGCAAAAAAAAATGTTAAGAAATTACTTCTCTTTAGGGTTGATTTTGAAAAGGCGTATGACTCTGTTAACTGAAACTATTTAGAGGTGGTAATTGCTGAAAACGAATTTTCTTGTTTTTGTTTAGGAAACGGGTTTTCGAATGTATTTCCATGGCGACGACATCAATGCTTGTTAATGAGAGTCCAAAAGATGAATTTCCTTGTGAGAGGGGACTACAACAAGGTAATCCACTATTTTCTTTTCTATTTTTACTAATTGCTGAAATAATGAATGTGATGATGATTGTTACTATAGAGACATGTTTTTTTTTTCTTTCTTTCTTTCTTCTGGTTATGATGTTGGAGGTACCAGATCACTGAATATTTCTCATTTATAATTTGATGATGACACATTGTTGTTGGGGAAAAAGTTGGGCTATTGCTAGAGCTCTAAAAGTGGTTCTTATCTTATTTGAAGTAATATCATATTTGAAAGTGAACTTTCATAACAATATGTTGGTGGGGGTAAATGCTTCTGATTCGAGGTTAAATGAGGAAGCTTTGGTGTTGAATTGCAAAACTAAAAACATTTCATTTATGTAGTTAGGTTTGCCGATTTGGGTTGGTGGGGTGGTAATACCTTGGATTAAAAGGAAACAACCTGCTAAGAAAAGGAGAACGGAGGCTTGAGGGTTTGGAGGATTAAAAAAATTTAACTTGGCATTATTAGGTAAGTAGTGATGGAGGTTGTATGTGGATAGGGATACCTTATGGTTTAAGGTGCTTAAATTGAGATATATGGTGAATGTAGGTTGTATTAGAAAAAATGGGCATATAAGATCGGTTTGATCGTGTCAGATGAGATATATTCATAGGGGTGATGGAATCGCACTTGAGAGATGCTCTAAGGATAAGGTTTGTGGGATGGGGAAAAAATTTATTTTGATGAGATGCTTGGATAGAGGGGGAGATTTTTGATAGGTTTAGAAGATTGTATGCTTTAACTAAGAATTGTTTTCAAACAGTAGTTGAGATGTATCCTTTAGGTTGTACAATTGGGGGTGATGCTTAAAAATAGCGGTGTCGGTTATTTGCATGGAGGAGGAAATGCAGGGGGAGTGTAGTATTGTAGTGAGCTTTTTATCTAACATATTTATGGAGATTGGTTTGAAATATAGGTTGATTTGGCAACTAACATCTGATAAGGTTACACTGTCAGTGAGATTTATTAATTGTTCACAGTTGCAAAAATGATGTATCGTATAAATTTCATAATATTATTTGAAACAAAGTTGTCCCGTTAACTATTTTTCTCAACAAAAAAAAAAAGTTGTCCCGTTTTGCTAATAAAGTTTTCAGTGAGATTTATTAGTAAATTTTTTTTTGGGATTAACCCAAGCACGTTGCTTTGATAAAAATGTACAAGAAAATTCTGTCCAAAATCATGAAAAATAAGAGATTTTGTTTTCTTCTACCAAAACTATGTACGCACAGTTCCTTATAACCCGGAAAGATTGTAATAACAGCTTTGTTGGTGTTCATACAAATAAAAAAATATCGAATCTTCAACAAAAGAAAAATTAAGGAGAAATTATTTACTTGAAGGTTATGCTATAACTTGCTTGTGAGAATGTTGTATTGAACCGGATTCTGACGAAACAATTTATTTGGTCACTACAAATTCTAAACTTTTACGTTCTTAAACATCTAGGAATATTTATAGTATTATTCTTTCTAGTACTAATTTAATTAAAGATATAGGCCCAGGGAGGGGGCAACCATTATGCTTATTACTAGCATATTTTAGATCTTTTTTGCTAAAAATAATGGACTGCAAATTGCACTGTATATGGACAAATCTTACAAACTACTCATCTTACAAATAGTGCCAATGGCACTTTTCTTACGTATTGCCCATTTGTAATTTTACAGGTCGATTAACTTTTTGTTGTACATCAGTAATCTCCCCCACAAGCAATTGTTGAGATTAATCACTCGAGCCTTGTAGATCTAAATGAATGCCAAAATCCTCTTAAGAATCTTAACGTTGCTGCATGTACATTGTTGAATTCAGGACATTGGTTAAGTTAGAAGAGACTCATATCATCTTATTTAAACACTTTTGAATTTAAGGGAAGTTTTATGTTTCTGTAGAATATACTAAAACTCATTAGAAATATTTGTCATATTCAATTTTTATTTTTATTTACTAAAAGAAAACTACTTCATTTCAATGCAAATAGAATTCAAAATAACTTGCTAAAGAGCCATACGATACGAGGACTTGACATAGATGTAGCATGAAAGTATCGTACTAGTATTTATTATTTGTCTACTAATAAACGTAACCATAAATTTGGTTCAAGACATAAGATATACTTGCATTCATGGATAAGATACTGTTCAAGATCGAAAAGATCCTCCTTTTGCTTCTGTATATTCCGAAGCATCTTCAAATTTAAGATACTATTATTTAAGAAAATATATTGAATTCTCTTTTAAGTTTCACCCTAGTTTCTATTCTTGCAATATGTGGAACAATTCTTTAATGGACTTTCTTTGGATAAATTTGTTTCTTTAATTTTTAATTGTTTGAAATTAAAACAACTATATACATTCAAGAAAGGATTTCTCTTTGATACATATTTCTGATTTCTCTTTGAATTCATCGTAAGGATTATTTTATTTTTTTACAGGGATTTCTCTATAAGCCTAGAGTTATAAAAGACATCCTCCAGGAAAATATACTTGTTTGATCACAAAATCAAATGTATAATACTTAAACACATATGAAGATTTATAAAGAAACCCTTATCTTCAGAATATTAAATTAATTTTTTTTTTTTTAATACTATAAAAGTGTCTATTTGACCAAACAAGTATGTCTATCCTTCATGTTTTCCATATGGATACAAAAGATTAGTGAAGTGACCAACTAAGTAGCTACTGCCAAACTAAACACATATTCTCCCCATTTTAAAATATAAATAAAATTTGGTCAACCAAAATTAACGTATTTAATTCAAAATTTGTATTAAATACATCAATTTAAGATGATCCATTTTTACTTATACTTTGAGATAGAGAAAGTACACCAATTTAGTATAATTTAAGAGTGCAACTGTATCATTTGAGTGTATCATTTATATCTCAATTATAAGTAAAAGTAACTTACTACATAAATATTGAGAATAATGGTTAATTCCATTTAATTTTCTCAATATAATCAAAAAATTATAAATTTCTTTAGATTTAACTTTGGATGGATAATTTTTTGGTACGAAGATGGAGTGAAAAATACCATTTAAAATTAAACTCACACACATATTTAAAAGATTTTAAATTCGATTTCGATTAAATTTCTTAGGTGAAAGGGGCGCTAGTAACTATAAGATGACTCGGAGGTAAGTAAAATTTGACCAAAAATTATATTTGCCACAAATCAAAGTCGAGTTCTTTCGAACGATTTATCTTAAGTGAACTCAATAACCATCCGATAGGGATGGAAATAGGCTAGGCTGAGCTAAGCTTGCAAAGCCTAAGCCTGACCTGTCAAACTTTTGTAAGGCCTAAGTCTGGCCTACGGCCTGTCATACACTTACTTTTTAGAGCCTGATTAGGTCTGCTGGTCTATTTAAAAGTCTATTTCATATGAACATATTTAAATAAGTAATGTGATCTAAGGTTAAATAGACTAGCAAGTTAATAGATCAATGATATTAAACTCTCTTTTGATATTTAACATGAAGTTTTAGAGAACTTTACTATATATCATATCACATTTCAATTCTAATTTATAATAATACATTTAAATATGTGAAAAAATAATGTAAACTAATAAGCTTAAATTACTTTAATAAAGGTTGACAAATTTATAATTTAATTCAAAGTAGAGTATATAATATAATAATAAAAAATATTATTCATATTTACATAAGTAGGCCGACCTAGTAGGCCTGAAAGGCTTTTCTAATAATATGTGGTCTGACCTTTTAAATTAAATAAACTTTTAAAAAAGTTTGGGCCTTTCGTATTTAAGAAAAAAACTTGATCTAACATGTCGACTGTCATAGACCCCTGTAATCCGGTCTGATCTATTTTCATCCCTACCATCTAAGTTTAGTAACTTGGTTCCCAATGCGGACAATATAATTTGAATTTAACTTTACTAATTGAATGAAACTTTTTTATTAAAGGTATTTTAAAATCTTTATTACTCCAAATGTTTTAGACCATATTTTCAAGGTATATGGTTAAATTATGTTTTAGACCAACAAATGTTTTTTTCTTTTTTTGAGGGACAGACCAACAAATGTTAGTTAGCCGGTAATTAAGGTTTTGGGGAATGACGATAATGATTGATTTTGGCTAAAAAGTGTAGTTATAAAGGAATCTGCCTGTGTTTTGCTGCAGCTCGGCGTTTAATGCGGCTACACTTTCCAAGGGAATAATCACGTGGGTCCTACACTGTCTGTCACCCTACTCCAAATCTTTGAAATTTCATCGTGAGGGGTGTGTTAAGAGTCCCACATCGGACAGGACATGGCCTGACAATGTGTTTATAAGTGGGGGCAATCATCACCTTAAAAGCCGGTTTTGTGGGGTTGTGTTAGGCCCAACCACCATTTCTAAGATAGTATCAGAGCCTCCTCCAAGATCCGTTGGACCACCTGCTATCAGGTTTCCGTTATCGGGCCACCCACCATTTATGTCCACGAACCAAGCCCAATAGTGCTGGTCGTGAGGGGGTGTGTTAAGAGTCCCACATCGGACAGGACATGGCCTGACAATGTGTTTATAAGTGGGGGCAATCCTCACCTCACAAGCCGGTTTTGTGGGGTTGTGTTAGGCCCAACCACGATTTCTAAGAATTTCTAACGTCACATGCCACTTATAAACGTTCCTATAGGTGATGATCTCATACTTTTAACAAAAACTGGGCAAATAGTCATTTTCCCATCTAAATGTGTATAATAACTTCCCCCTCTCCTCCATATTAACCGAGTCATTTACTTATTTCATGCGTATTAAAAAAAAATTATAAATAAAGGGAAATGTTAACCATTGCCTTTAAGACATTAGATAAAGGAATAAAAATAAAAATTTTGTGTTGGAAAATGATAAAAAATTGTCAAGTCAACTTAATATTGGTTACCTTAACCATTGCCCTCATAGCAAGATCC
Source organism: Medicago truncatula (assembly GCF_003473485.1). Lineage (NCBI taxonomy): Eukaryota > Viridiplantae > Streptophyta > Magnoliopsida > Fabales > Fabaceae > Medicago > Medicago truncatula. The sequence continues at coordinate 5,754,823 of NC_053043.1, read as the reverse complement.
ATAAATAAAAAGAAAGAAAAATAGTTTTAAATGCTTTTGTTACATATTGATGTATTTTTCACTATCATAAATACAAAATGTAAGTAATATATTGAATTGAGAGTGGTGAAAGTAGTATTAATTAGAGCTATAAAAGAAAAAAATAATAATATTGTATTAAAATATAAAGTGGCTCAAACATGTTGAAACATTCTTTTTTAAAAATGATTCAGTTATTATGAGACGGAGAGAGTAACAAATAAACAAACTAATGCTCTAAGAGGTAATAACCACTTTGATATTTGAATGTGTATATACTAGTGTCGTGCCCGTGCGATGCACGGGTAGGGAACCGTCAACATTTAACTATACGCCGTCCACATCCCACACCACGCCAAATCACATAATCATATCCATAGTTCCGATCGACAACGAACAACACACCGATAGACGATTAACGACGAGTACATTGTTTCCGAAGTAAAAAAAAATTATCGGACTCCTTTCCTCGGGATCAATTAGATCAATATTTACATACTCCCTCCATTCCTTTTTAAATGTTTTTTACCGTGATTATTCATCACTATTTAACTTCGGTTTTGGTATTTTAGGGGTATAATTAGTCAATTACACCCTTATTTTGTTCAACTACGCTTATATTATTCAATAATACTAACTAATGTTGTATATTTGAAAAACAAAAATTTATGTTTTTAATCAAAGTTTGCGTGTTTGTTCTAAAAAAAAATGTCTCCTGTCATCTTAAAGTCAAAACAACTTTTTTTTACCTATGATAATGGTCTGATGGAAAGTTTAGATTTTAAAAATAAGATGAGTAAATGAATTGGAAGAAAAAGTTAATTCTTTCTTATCTTTTTACTAAAGTGAAGTTGGAATAACTTTGATACAGACTTAAAAAATAAAATTAAATACACAATATTAAGAGAATTGAAATTTTTTGTCTTGAAATAATGATAAAGCGCACAAAAAAAGGGCAGAGAGATTCGTTGGAGAAAGAGAGTAGTAACTAACAATTGTCAATCACATATTAAATCGATCAGAAAGATAAAGACTGTGCAAAAAAAAAAAAATTGATTAGTAAATTAAAATGATGTGATAATAGGAAAAATTTGTCAAAATTTTAAAATAGTATTTGATTATGCATTTCGTTTGTGAAAATAGTCTCTGATGTTGAAATGTTTAAATAATATTGTCATATTAGTCTTACAATATACTTACAACAATGATAAATGAACACAAAATTTTAGACACAATACAGACACCACAGTATAAAATACATATTTTTTATTTTGTTTTTTTTCTTCCTCTTTTCTCTGTTCCCCTCCCTTACTGTTTCTTTTCTCTCCCATCTCCACCCTCCAATCAACACCTCCGACCATTGACCACCGGCGACCGTCGCCGTTTCACCATCTCAGTTTCTTCTCTGATCTCCGTTCACCACCATCCTCCGACCACAACAACCATTTTTCTCCTTAGATCTGTATTCACACCACCACCACCGCCGCCAATCAACCTTCTTCTCAGATCGATTTATCACCCACCGCCACCATTGTCATCACCGTCCACACCACCACCGTCGACTGTGTTTGCACCGGAAACCAGCTTCTTCTTCTTCTTAGGTACTCTCTGACTACCAGCACCCGCGAGCTGGTTCGCCACCGCTGCCACCTACATCAACCCCTTCCATCACCGCCACAATCAAAGCTCTCTTCTCCTCCGCCTTAACCACAACTAGATCGGAGAGAGATTTTAGGGAACGAAAGCACATAACGATGGGGGAGAGATGAGAGAAGAGTGAGATTGGCATGGCAGAATTACGAATTTGTCCTTGCACTTCAATTAGAATTACGAAAATGCCACTGATGTCGTATTTGTGTCAAAATATATGTGTTTGTTTATCATTTCTGATATACTTATTGTTATATCAATCTTTATAAGTACTTACTTATTGTCAATTTAATCCCATGAAAAGAGTTATTGTGAACATTTTTTTGAACAAAACTTATTGTGAGCATTAAAGATTATTTTAGCCTCAGAGACTATTTTGACCAACAAAATGCACAATCAATGACTATTTTGGAATCCTGATACATTGAAGGACTATTGTGATTAATCATTACACATTCAAGGACCAAAGTGATTTTACCCCAATGCTTTAACATATCAAAATTACAAAACAATTCCTGATTATGCACTCGATAAATCAAAATAGTATTTGACATTAAAATAATTTGTTAATACGGTCATATCTTTGTTAATACTGTCATATCATTTTCTCAATATATTTATCTATTGATATATCAATCTCTATATGTATGGGTGTACACAGGCTGGGTAAACCCTGAAAAACCTGATCAAACTCACCCAAAAAAGCCTAATAAAGTGGGTTGGGCTGGATAAGTGGGTGAGTATGGTTTTAAAAAATGAAAAACTCGTAAAAATAATGGGTTTTGGGTAAAATCAAACTCCGACACAATAAACTCACTTATCCAATAATGTCCATATTTTTAATTTTTACTTTCATAGGGAAGGAAGAAGGAGAATACCAAATATTTTGGTCATAAATTAAGTCTAATTTCTAAAATTAACACAAGACATCATCCATATCGAAAATCAAAACATGCTAGAGTTATAAATTAGGATGTTGCCCTTTTTAATTATTTTGATGGTAATGCAATTTTATGTAATACAACTTTAGTTTGTTGCAACTATTTTATAATGAAATTTATTACTTGATATTATCATTTATTATTTTATAACACTAAAGTATAATGAAAATATGTTACACATCATTTTTAAGAAAGTAAAAAAGTTGAACGATTTTTATGAAAAATATATGAGGACTCGTCATTTAGTCATTCAATATTAACAAAAATAAAAAAGAGAAAAATAATTTGGTTAACATATTACCCAACCCAAACCAAATCGGAATTTAGTGGATTTGTCCAAACCGTCTCAATAATATAACGGGTAATTATTTTACCCGACCTAAACCGGAGTGCCATATATGTTCGAGTCTTAGGTTTGGCTAAACTCAGCCCAAATCGACCCAAGTACACCCCTATCTATAAGTACTTATTGTCATATCAGTCTCTATAAAAAAAAGACTTACGGTCAATATTGAGACAATTTTAACGTCAGAGACCATTTTGACCAACATAGTGATCAATCAAATATTATTTTGAAATTTCGATATATTGAGAGAGTACCGTAAAGACTCGTTACACATTCATAAAACGAAAATGACTATCTGGTCCAAAAACCTTACCTCCTCGCACCCAATTTTCGTCCCTTTGAAACTCATAGTTCACTCACCCATTTATGTTGTAACACCCCATTCCCATATATACTTTATTTAAATAAATAAACATACATCAGAGTCATAAAATCCACATGGGCATGTCACACTTCATTTTCAAATTTCTGAAATAGAATATAAAAATCTATTTATAAAATATCCAAAGAAAATCGTCGTTTAATATGCAGCGGAATATTATCATTGAAAACGTCAACAACTATTTAAAACTCCAAACAATATCTTGGCATAAAAGCCCAACCAGAATAATTCATAAATCGTAGGGCTACAACATCATTAACCAAAATTTGATACATAGAATGAAATAAAACAATAAAATCCCATCCCACGTATCAGAGCCCTAGACACTTTGAGCCACCACCTACTACTCAGGATCACCTGCAAGTTACCCATAGGAAGGGCAACATTTTCAAGCAGAAGGGGTGAGATTCTCAATCAATAAAAATAATATATAAAAACATCAATTGAAAATCTAACACCTTACAATATCAAAGATTATTCAATAAGCATAATTATTTATCATCAACAACAGTCATTCATAATAGAATCCAATCAACAAAATGCAACTCATGTTATGACACGACATCCCCATCTAGAACTCCTCAATAAATGCAAATATGCATGTGGTACCGTAATTCAGGGCCGTGACCCACACCGCTGTCGAATGGTTAAAGCATTCTCAACAGGACCTAAGTCCTCACCGCTCCACACCGCTTTGAACAACTAGTGCTCCACCGCTTTGAACGACGAAGCGTTCCAGAGCCGAAGCTCTCCCACTTGATGATTAATGCAACTACCCAACCAGTGTATATCTACATACAACTCTACTATTACATATATATTAATATGACTCATCACTTCTCTTAATGCAACATGTTCATTCACCTAGTTCACACATTTCAACATCTCCAAAAATTCATAGAAATCAACCAAACCATTCATCATTATGTTTAAAGTAGGATTAGATACCTAAACAAGAGTTATACAAGCTAAGGAAACACATAAGAAGTACAAAAAGGGGTCTCCTAGCTCACAAGCAGGGTTCAGAAAAGGCTGACTAAGGTTCACTTCGCTTAAGCGACGGCTAGTTCGCTTAAGCGACCAGCTTACAGTAGGCTCTGGGCTCAGTTCGCTTACGGGTCGCTCACGGTTCGCTTGAGCGAACTTTGGACAGAATCAAAATGGTTTTTCGCTCACAGGGTCGCTTACCATTCGCTTGAGCGAATTCTTGGCAGAACCAAACTTAATTTTCGCTTACCAGTTCGCTCACGGTTCGCTTAAGCGAACGGGTAAAATCGCATTCTGGGCAGCTTGCTTGAATGCTCGCTTAAGCGACGGATGCTTCGCTTAAGCGACCATTCGTCTGGACAGTGCAAAACCTACGGTTTCAGACCACTTCTCACTCCAAAAACTCCATTTTAATCCCCTGATTACCCAAAATATATTCCAACAGATGTTTACAGGTCCAATATACAACTAGGCATTATAAAGAAACACAATTCAACCATCAACAGCAACAATCACAGAATCATCCTATCATCATCCACATATTCATCAATTCATACAATTCATCAAAATTTCAATCAATTAATGGATTGTAGCAACAACATGGATCAAGCTTTCATTCTTAACATTAAATTCAGAGAAACTAACATCATCTTTACTCATTCCATCAGAATCATCATCAAACCCTAATTTTCATATTATTTTTCAAAAACTATTCAATTAGGTCAATTTCAGGAATTATAGATTATGATTATTGAGAGATAGTCTCACCCTTACCTTAGAATTGCGAAGACAAAGAAAACACAGCAATCGATTCTCTAGTTCTTCTCTCTTGGTCTTCTCTCCTAGCCTTAGCTTTTCTCCTCCCCAACTTGTTTTCACGTTAAACAGTTTTTCTCCCTTTTTCTTCCCTTATTCCCTCAAAGTGTAACTTCCCTCATTTCATTAAACCCCTCCTAATTACTATTAATTTCCAATTAATCCCTAACCTCCTAAAATAATCCCTTTTCTCTTATTATCCTATTTATATTAAATAAATTATATAAATAAATACTACACACCAAATAAATCACACATATGTTATAAAATACGTAAAAGACTCTAAATAATTCCAAAAATAATAGAATAACGACTAGGGCGTTACATATGTTAGCAAGGCTCAAATCTAAAAGGATATTGCTAACCGGTACCAATATCATTTGGGCACTATTTAATATTCTCCAATTTAAAATAGTTACTCCAACTTTAGAGTATGTTTGATACTTAGTATTGATTAGAACATCATAATGTAGAACAACATAAATATAATAACGTATGCCGAACTTTGAAAGTATGAAAAATGCTAAAAACTGTCCTTGAAACGCCACTTAAGAAAACAAATATAGTGAAAATATTTTGGAACTTTGTAGTGTAAAAAATGCCATTTTTAATACAACTTTTTCTTCCTTAGTGCCTTCGAGTGCTCTTGAATAGAGACATTGGTTAGTAAGACCCTAAAAGTATGAAACAACTTTTTGTCTAGTACGATGTTTGGTGGATAAATGATTATTTTGATTGACAACTTGTACTTTAGACAAAAAATTGTAGAAAGTTGTAATATAATTTAGTGAGAGACGCAAATTTCAATTTTCGTCCAATCCATTATCATTAAATTTATTCAATCTTAAAAACAGTTTTACAATCAAACAAAATACAATTAGAGTATCTCAATGACATATACTCAATGATATAAGTATGGATGGCGAAAAAATCCGCATCCGTGGATATCCGCGGATAAAATCCGCCACGGGCACGGAACGGATACCTTAATGTATATCCGTGGATAAAATAAATGGATTTTTTAACTATCCGCTAATTAATGGATACGGATGTGGATTTAATGGTATCCACACCCGCAAATATTCATATCTGCTATTAAACCGAGTAAATTACATAAATAACCTCAATATCATTCAACTTCCTAAGAAAACACCCTAGGTATTGTGAGTGTTATTAGTTATTACGTTCTTTTAAAAAGAAGTGAAAATGGTTGGGATCGTTGAAGCTTTGTTTTTGTTGAATATGATGAGCTTTACTTATGTTTTTGTTAAATCAAATAACTTTATTTTTATTAAATGTAAGTGACTTTATTTATATTTTTGTTGAGTCAATGATCTTTGTTGTTATTGTAATGTATGAATATTATGTTTTGCTAAAAATAAAAGAAAATGCATGTGAAGAACCTTTGTTTCTAAATTTTAGCTAAAAAAAATTAAACAAATTTTTTATTTTATTTTTATAAATGTTATCCATGGATATCTGTATAAACCCGCGGATACCTCAAAATCATTGGATTACCCGCTAAACGGATATCCGCGCGGATATAGATAGAGTACAGATTTCATATTTATCTAATGGAGCGGACACAATTATATCAGCTAAAATAATAAAAGATGTTCATATACAATGTCGAAAATGGTGTATCTATTAGAGTAACACAAATGTAGGAGAGTAATACAAGAAAGATATTTTCATTTACATCAAGTGCCCTTTCAAAATAAAACAAAAATTACATTAAGTGCACACGTGCCCCTTCAGAGATACGTCCCAACGCCATTGCCGTGCAAGTCTCTTGCATTTTGACTATTTTCTTCGGTTCTTTAATTTATTTATCTTTCTTTCTAATCTTTGTTTTGAATTTTCATGTTTATTAATGTAATAGAGTAGTACTTATTATAAGTAATGACTTGTTCGGGCATTGTTAGTTTCCTTACAAAAAGTTGGACGTGATAATGTAGGTGAGAGAGTGCTTCTTGATTTAGTTTAATTTTTAATCTCAGATGGATCACAGATCATTGTTTAGATTAAATTAAGATAAGAATCTTTATTTACAAAAGCATATATTAAGTAAATAATTATTTTCCTTAAAAACTTACATTTAGTTTGAACCACGTTTTTTTAGAGGATTTTCTAACCATGTTTTTTTTTTTTTTGAGGGAATTCATGCAAAATATTTATCGACCAGGCCGGAAGGATAATTTTTTATTTATTAATAGGGGTATAATCATATACTTTAAATATTTCTCTTAAGTGTTTTCATATAATCAAACAACATAGTCTTCTAACCTAAATTCTCCAGCATTGGGGAATTGGATGGTAATGTTCAAGTTTCTCCCAAAGAGTCATCAATGTCGTATAATAATAGTCAAAAATGCACATTCTGATTTATTTCTCAATGGAATCAGTTTATATACAAGAAGACGAGTGTAACTAATTGTCTAACAAACTCATCCTATATGGCAACATCTCAAATGATTGAAACTTCCTAATAGCTCCCCAAATGCATTAGTTAACATTTCTTTAATTTTATTCTTAATAAGAGGAGCATACCGCAAATAACGAAGGGCAGTGAAACCGAGGAGTATCTTATGGTGTTCAATGACAACGATGACAATGGAGAAGAGGAAAAGTAATTCTCTTCGATCGATTGCCTTCCACCTCATTCACCATCTCTCAATCTTGCCCCTACAGTTGCAACCTCACATGTAGAATCAACTTCCAAATGATGCCCTTACAAAGCCACTGCTAGGGGTGTTCATGGGTTGGGTCAACCCAGAAAACCCGGTCAAATCCACCCAAAAATCCAAAAAAATAGGTTGGGTTGGATAATTGGGTGGGTATGGTTTCTAAAAATGGAAAACCCATAAAAATAAATGAGTTTCGGATAAAATCAGACACAAACCCAAAAAACCCACTTACCCAATAATGTTAATATTTTTTATCTTTATTTTCATAGGGTAGAAGAAAATTATATTTTCAAAACATACACACTGTACCTTATATAGTGAAAATCAAAACATACTAGAGTTATAGATTAATATGTTGCAGTTTTTGATTATTTTGATACTAATGTAATTTTATGTCATGCAACTTTAGTTTGTTTCAAGTATTTTATGATGGAGTTTATTTTTTGATATTTTATGATGCGATTATAGTAAAATAAGTTAAAACATTTTTTTTAGGAAAATTAAAAAGTAGACTAATATTTTAAAACAAAATTACGAGGACTTATCATTCAGTCATTTAAAATTTAAAAAATAAAAAAATAAGTTGGGTAACCCATTACCCAATCCAACTCAACCCAAAAATTAGTGAGTTTGCCTAAACCCATCCAATAGTATAACAGATGATTATTTTACCTCACTCAAACCGAAGTACCCTATTTGCTTTTGTTTTGAGCTTGTCCAAACCCAACCTAAACCCACCCACGAACACCTCTAGCCACTGCAACATATTTATAATTTTGTCACTCCATCGATGTTGCTGGTTAGGATTTAATATCCTTATTGGTGGTTTTATGGTTTTACTATTATGGTTTTATAATTGTGATATGTAAAAGAAATTAATTTGTTGGGTTTTTAGGATTAAGATTTCGGTTTGTTAAATTTTCACCGGCTTTTGAAATGCTTATGTGCATTTAAGTTCTGTTCTTATATTTTTTGATTATTAATACTGACATCGAAATATAGATGAAGAATGTCTCGATGCGTGATTGTTTTGATATTAATATCTTTATTTTATCTTTTGAGCAAAAGTTATTTTTATCTAAAAGAAAGTATCATGATCGCCAACTTCATCTTATTTATTTATTTATTATTTATTTTTTTAGTCAAGAATTTATTTATTAATGAGGAATAATTCCAACGGGAATTAAAGGCTTCGTGACTGCAAAAACAACCTTAAGTGGGTGCTTCACTTACGTACATATATCTCAGTGAAAACGACTACAATAGTAATTTAGGCTAATGCTCCTATTACAAGCTTAATCAAGATGTCATGCTTCATTGCATTTGTACGTGATATCATTAACACAAATTAAAACGACCTGAATGGTTTTATCCCTTATAATTATTATTATTCTCCTTCTTCTTTTACAAGGAACGAACCTTTGGTTGTTTACTTTTTCAGGCAAATGTCTTCATAAAATTGTAGGAAAACTTACTAGAATCCGCAAAGTGATGCCAAATTAAAGCCTAACAAATAACTAAATGTAGCGTTAAATTATGTTCTTTCAGTTTAAGCAAAAATTAACATTATTAGTTTTTTCCTTAAAAAAAAGACATTATTAGTTTTTGGCGTTATTATGGGAATTGAGTAAGGAAAAGATAATTGAGAAATTTTTGCTGTTTTTTGTTTGGCACAGTAATGGTTGTCAATTATTGATAGTATTTGATATGCATGGTTGTCAATTGTCATAGTCTCATATAATCCCACCTAATTTATGCATGTATATGGATAAATTCAATCAGCAATGCACACACTTTTGGAAATGGTGAACATGTGATAGAGCTGTGCGTGGTTGAAAATGGAGGGTTGGTTTTTGAATGTCCAAAATTAAGTAGAGCGGACGAGAAACCAATATAATGAGATAATAAATTCTTTTCTTTTTATGAAGATATATTTAATTAATGTTTTTTTTTTCAACTCAATTTACACGGGTAAAATTGAGATAAAAAATGATAAGTTATAAGCTGTTTAAATTAACTTGTATAAAACGCTATAAACTAGTAAAAATAAACTATAAGCTCGTGAGTAAGTGACAATTACATAGCATATATTTCTGAGTCAAATAAACTTATAACGCGCTATAAGAGAAGTGCTGTATAGTACTGGACTTATTTTCATGAAAATTCACGGACGCTTGAACATATATAAGCAATCTGAACGGTATCTATTGTTATGCACACTATGTCTTCATTGTTATGCAATTCAACAAAAGAAAAAGATGGTCAACACCGTTTCAATTTGTTGCACCGTTTGCTTAAGATTAATTCCCTCAAACAAAAAAAAATAGTGTTAAAAATTAAAGAGTTCTAACCTTTCACGAAAAAAAATAAAATAAAAAGAATGCTTACCTTTAAACTCTCTTTTAATTAATTAAATCACTTACTATTCAAAAAAAAAAAAAAAAGTGCCACAGGTTAGCCTGTCCGTGAATTTTCATTGCCACAAGTTCCGTATTATTTAGCATTTTTCCGCGCTATAAACTCAAATATGTGGTTTGCTACACTGACGTCTTAAACGTTGAAAACACTTAAACAATTGTTTGCCATAAATAATAATATAAACTTATAAACTCTTATGTTGGGAATTGACTCAAAATTGAAGAATGAGATTAGGTAAAAATCGTGATACGATTAGGAGAAATCGGGGCAGGGTTTTGTGCAAGTTTTGGAGTTTTGGTTGGACAAAAATCGGGGTACGTTTTGTAGAAATCGTGACCCGATTTTGTGGATAACATTCATATAACTGAAAAATGGGGAACGATATTTGGAAATCGGACACGATTTTTTGGGATCTAGACTTTATACAAGGCTTCATTCTTCATGTTTTGAGGAAGACTTCAGGAGAGAGAAATTGGGGAAATTAAAGGAGGTAACTTTAGGGTTGAGGATCATTAATGATGGTTCTCGTTGGGTTGAGAAACATTTGTAAACACTTTGGGTGAATGAAAAACATTGAGTGTCTTGTTCATTGGAGAGATTGAGAAAATGTAATAATTCCTAAAATTTATAATGAAATAAAAATAATAATCGTGAATTGATTGTGAAATGAAAGGTAAAATTGATAGATTAGAACTCAATTAAAATTGATGTTCTTGGTACATAGAAACATTAAAGGAAAGATAGAAGAAGACTAAGTCATTACTCTACTAGAGAGTACCAAAGGGAGAGAGGAGAGACTTCAATCATTTTTCTTCATACCTTCTGTTGATTCTCATTGGCCTATTTATGCACAGCCCAAACTTCCTTGATTTTAGGATCACTAGTCACGTGTTCATTTACCTTAACCAATTATGTTATGCCAAGTGTATTTCCTAATATGCTATTTTGAATCATAACTGAAAATGGTAGAAATTAGGGTTTGTTGTTTGTTGAAATTAATTTCTTGTAATCTTTTTGTATCTCGTTGATAGTGAAGTGGAGAGATCTCTCCCCAGAGTATGTTATTGTTGGACCGAATCAAGAAAATATTTCTTGTGTGTTTGTTTCTTTTCTCTTTTATCTTATCGTTGCTGCTTTGAATAAGCTTGTGGTGTTGCTTTACACTTAGATCTAGGTCTATTTGTTGTTGACTTGTTGTTGCTTAAGGTTACTTTGATATTTTTTTGACAAAGGTTACTTTAATATTGATTACTATTTTTCTTTGCTCCAAACATTTAAAATTATTGATATGATTTTGAGTCCAAATACACACCTAAACACCTCCATTATCCAAATCGACTAAAACTAAAACTATTATCATTCCTTCATCAAAGATAGCTCAAATAATGCATGAAATCAATTATCAAATAATATCATTACTTTCACATATTGAACACATTATCTGGTCCTACCATGATTTCTAATAATATTTATCCTATCTATCTATTTATTGTGATCCTATCTCTCACTCTCTCAAATAATCTCCAATAGTTTGTCCTTTAGGACAAACAAACACTAGTAAATTAATTAACGTAAGAAAATGAGTACAAGAATACTATAATGTTTTTTCATTGAAAAGACACTGCAATTGGACTTCTTACAACATGATATTTGTCGGTCCAAATATACCATCCAAAAAAGTAATTCTCAGGATCACACTTACTTGGTAACTGATCTTTATTTGCTGTCACTGTGATGACAAAATTTCTTTTCTGTCCAACATGTTTAAATTTCAGAACATTTGGAGTGGCTAAAATGTTGAATTCCTTTGGTGTATTAGCAATAAACTTGTAAACACTCTTGCTACTACCAACATTTGTCACTGTCCTCTTTATAGTTTTGGTGTAATTGAGTTTATGGATTTGTATTGATGGATAGTTGAGATCAAATGGTTGAGGTAGTGGGTTTGGACAATTATATGTAAGGTTTATGTGTTGTGTTAAATTAAGATTACAAAGGTAAAGAAGGTAATCCATGTAGGATGCATCATAAATGAGTCCTGGATCTGATGCTCTTTTAGGGTAGAAGTGGCCTGAACCCATTGCAAAAGGTGTTGCAGGATTTCCTGTTTCATCTGTAATTGGATTTCCTGTGTTGTCTGTTGTTTTAGCTGCAAGAATAAATAAATGATTTAGATATATCAATGAAGGGTAGTTTTTAGTGTGACTGATAAATAATGAAGTTGTTATGTAGTATATTTATATCATCACGGTAAGGATTTAATTTGTTTACTTACTTTAGTATAATAGAAAAGTATTAGTACTGTTTATTACCAATTATTACATAGATCAATAAATCATTATAGATGACTAATTCTTTGTACTTTGTAGAATGTTGTTGATTTGGTTGGTACAATTTTGTTAAACACGTTTTCAAGTAAAATTGGCTTCTATACCGAAGTTTTAAATTTTGGTTGAAGACAAATGGGTTTTTAGAAATCTCTAAAATCTTTATATTGTTGCGGGAATTGCAGTTGTAGATCGCTATTTAAAACTAATGTAGACAATGGATTTGGATTGATTGCATTCTGCAAGCAACAATTTCACACAATCTGAATATCCTTGGTAATTGGACGATTTAGATTTGAAGTTCGATATTTTTGATTTAAAAATCTGCGTTGAAATCTAGACTCTCTGATCTCGATCCAATGACCCCCAATTTGAAGAATGGGTGGAATTGCTGACAACAATCAATCCATATCCGGGTGGATCTTGACGTAGAAATTACCTGATGTTATGAGGGCAGACCTTATAGCAGCAGGGCTCCAAGTAGGGTGCATGGCTTTGAGAAGAACTGATGCAGCAGAAACATGAGGGCAAGACATTGAAGTTCCTGAAATGATATTGAACTTAACAACTCGTTTATCGCGAAAATTCATTCGTGTAGGTCCATCTTTAGCTGTCCAGGCTGCCAATATGTCTACTCCAGGAGCTGTTATGTCAGGCTGTAAAAGTCCATAAATTATTTGAGAAATTTGAAACTAGAAGTTAGTACTATTTTCATATGTACACAAGAGACATAAATTAATTGGGTGATGTCAAAAAGTGACAATTTGAAACAAAGTAAAATGATCTCAGATGTTGGATTGCGATTTCGTGCAGTCTCGCAGTCAGCCACATCATCATGATCAGAAGATCCAAATTTCAAGTTTGGTATTTTAGATTTTAAAAATATCAAAATTTTAATTGAAATGAGAACCAATTTGAGACTGCATGGGATTGTGATTGCGCGCAATCTAAATCACTTAGACAGAAGCATTAAGAATTTAAGACCAACTATCTATCTTCTCTGAAAAGTACTAGTCATCAATCACGACCGATTGAAGGAGGCATTTTATGCATATTATTACAGGACAAGTAGAACACAAGATGAATTCTTGAGTCACAAGACAACTAAAGTATTCCTGTGTATTGTTTTGGTAAACATCAGAGAGTACAAACAAATTGATGTAAAATTTACACATATATCTTTTATAATATAATATCTTATTATAAAGTGAAACAATTAATATTGTGAAAAAGGAATCACCTTTAGAATATTAGGGTCAATTATGTTGGGACCTCTGCTAGAGAACATGGCCATAGAGGGTGCTGGTTTGGTATCTAACACAGTTCTTCCAGGCAAAAGTTGTGCCATTGGATTAGGAGAAGAATGAATATATTGAACAAGTTTTAAGGTATTCTCATAGGTCACTCCAGTGGCAGGAATGAAATAAGGATCAGAAGGTACATCATTTGCATGAGTTTTATTGTTCCCAAGGATAATTCCAACACCACCAGCTCTTTGAACTTCAAAACTTTTGTTCAGTCTTCCACCTTGTCCTCTCATGCACAAAACTATCTTCCCCTTGACCTTGCTTGGATCAAGGGTATTGTCTTGGCAATAACTGCATCATGAAATATATGTAAATATATTAACCTTTTTTTTTTTTTGAACAATAAATATATTAACCTTTTAATTAGTCCAATAATCTAAATTTAAGAGAGGTGTAAAACCAGACATAGAAAATACCCAGAATTTGTTTTTAGTATGCCTGCATATTCTTCAACATCACTAGCCAAAACTAATGGGCGGAAACTGTTTTCCATGTGGACTGGAGTAAATGATCTACCCTGGAATTAATTAAGAAAGATTAGTAGTTAGTGATTTGGCTGTAAAGATATTTTATGTGAAATCCCGGATTCAAACTCAAGTCACCACATTTTCGTCTCCTCAATGTAAATTAAAAATAAAAATCCTTGTATTAGAAGCAAAGATGAAGTTAATTCAAGTTGAAACCACACTTGTACCAGTGTATTACACATACCTCCAATTATATTTTACTATCCAAGTACCACGCTATGATATTACTTTCATAAAGTATTAGTGATATGAATGATCGTCCCTAGAAATTCAACTACTAATAGTATAATGGCTTAAATAAGAAAAAGGTCCATGTAAGTTTGCGCATTTTTAGTTTTAGTCTTTGTATCTTTTTTTGTTGTGAAACAACCTCTGTATTTACTTAACATTTTGACATTCGTCCCTACCGTCTGTTTCTGTCAAAAAAATACTTCGCTGGCTAACGGACTAATACGTGGCATATGATGAGTTGGCAATTGATTATTAGAGGGACTAAAACCAAAAACGTAAATTTACACAGGGACGAAAATAAAAAACATAATCATCAAAATTTGAATTTTAAAACATATTATTTCCACCTTCTTCCTCACTATGTTATTTCTCTCTTCTTCATTTCTGCCATTCCCACCCTTCCATAGCTTTGCGCCCTAACACCAAAAACCCATTTCATTGAACAATGTATTCTCATTCCATTTGTCAATCATCATCAAATGAGTTGCCAATATGTGGTTGCAGAACAATTATGAGGATGTTCATCTTCAATTCGCATGCCATGTTGCTACAACATGGAAAATTGATAAAGAGAAAGAGCCATTAAGCATTAATATTGCAACATTCCAGAGGTAATTGAGAAAGCTTAAATTCTCACAGTTGATTGAAGCAACCAATGGCTTCTCAGCAGCAAGCCTCATTGGTTGTGGTGGTTTTGGTGAAGTGT
This sequence comes from Medicago truncatula, assembly GCF_003473485.1. Taxonomy (NCBI): domain Eukaryota; kingdom Viridiplantae; phylum Streptophyta; class Magnoliopsida; order Fabales; family Fabaceae; genus Medicago; species Medicago truncatula. The sequence goes on along the minus strand of NC_053043.1, from coordinate 5,739,480 downwards.
TTAAGGCTACACTCAAAAACGGAACATGTGTCGCGATAAAGAAGCTCATTCGACTGAGTTGCCAAGGTGATAAAGAATTCATGGCTGAAATGGAAACCTTAGAAAAAATCAACCATAAAAACCTTGTCCCTTTATTGGGATACTGCAAAGTAGGAGAAGAGAGGTTACTTGTTTATGAATACATGGAATATGGAAGCCTAGAAGAGATGCTCCACAGAAGAATAAAGACATGTGATCGACGAATTTTAACATGGGAAGAAAGGAAGACGATTGCAAGAGGTGCTGCTAAAGGACTTTGTTTTCTGCATCATAATTGCATCCCTCACATCATACACAAAGACATGAAGTCAAGCAATGTATTACTTGACAATGAAATGGTGTCAAGAGTCTTGGATTTCGAAATGGCAAGACTAATAAGTGCACTTGATACACATCTCAGTGTAAGCACACTAGCAGAAACACCTGGATATGTTCCACCAGAGTATTACCAAAGTTTCAGGTGCATTGCAAAGGGTGAGGTTTATTCATTCGGTGTTGTAATGTTGGAACTTCTTAATGGGAAAAGGTCTGGTGATAAGGAGGATTTTGGCGACACAAACTTGGTTGGATGGCCTAAGATTAAGGTGCGCGAAGGGAAACAAATGGAAGTAATTAACACTGATTTGCTTTTGGAGACTCAAGGAGGAACAAATGAAGCAGAACTGAAAGAAGTAATTGGCACTTATAGACAACTCATTTGATGATGAATGAGAAATGGAATGAGAAGACATTGTTGAAGGAAATGGGGTTTGATTTTTTGGGCGCAAGCAATTAAAGAAAGAACAAATAGTGGAAGAAGAAGGAAAGAACAGAGAGAGGAAGAAGAAGAAGGAAAGACTGATTTTTAAAATTTAAAAATTGATGATTATGTTTTTTTAAATTAGTCCCTATGTTAAATTGCGTTTTTGGTTTTAGTCCCTATACTAACCCCAGTCATCAACTAGTGCCAACTCACGAAGTGCCACGTATTGCTCCGTTAGCCAGCTCATTGTTTTTTTCACGTAATTGGACGGCATGGACTAGATACAAAATGTTTGGTAAATACAGGGTTTGTCTCGCAACAAAAAAATTTACAGGGACTAAAACAAAAAATGCGCCAATTTACAGAGACCTTTTTACTTATTTAAGCCTAGTATAATTAAAGCCGTTACTTTTTTACGAGGCATGAATATTCTATAGTCACAATTTCAAGGGTCGTGATAATCTCTAGTCAAAGTTTCAAGGGTCGTGAGAGATGATTAATATTAAGGATTATAAAGACAAATTAGTAGTTTAGAAGTGTTGTAAAAGTGATTTAAATGTTGTAATTCAAATACTAATTAAGCTAGTCATGTTACTTGGTGAACAAGTAACTAACTAACCATGTTAGTTAGGTTGCTTAGTATGTAAGCAACTAAGGTGTGCATAAGTTCCCTCTCTTTCTGTTTTCCTCTCTTAGTTCCTTTCTTAGTTGTGTGATTGATTTCATTAAGCTCCAGCACTTTCAAGGTGTGCATATTATTTTTTGTTGGTTAAATATAAGACGGGAAGGAGTACCTTTATTAAACATCTATCCTACTTTTTCTTCTTCTTTCTAGTGAACTTGAAATTTACCTCGATGGTTCTGCCATTGTTAAGTTTAATTGGAGCAAGAAAGGTTCGATCGACAGTACTAGCACCAACAGTGATGATCCAAGGGGCAGGATTTGACAAACTATGTGGAAAAGGACCAAAATTTCCAGCACTACAAACAACCACAATGTTTTTCCTTACAGCTTGTAATGCACCCTTAGCAATCACATCATCTTCATATTTCAATGGACCATAATGCCCTATGGAAATGCTTAAAACATCAACACCATCTTCAATTGCATCATCTATAGCTTTAAGCATATCAATGTTTGCGCAAGTGTTTCCTTCGTTTTTTGGTTTTCCTTTGATTGGCCAACATGCTTTGTATATGGCAAGGCGGGCTAAGGGGGCTCCGCCAGAGGCTGTACCGCTGGCGAAGCCTCCGATTGCTGCAGCATTTTTAATGGTTCGCCCTGCCACTATTGAAGATGTGTGTGTTCCATGGCCATCTTTGTCGCGAGCTGATTTGTAATCCTCCTCTTCGTTTAGTGGGCCATAATGATTTTCATAACCTTGCAAGTAGTACCTTGCTCCAACTATCTTTCTACAAAAAAAATTACTATGTTACTTCAAGTTAATTAAATATGATGCATGAAGTTGGAGAAAGTTAAATTTTCTTGATGACCAATTAACTATTCATCAGTCACTTAATTTTCAATTATGACTAATTGATTCAAGAATATAAAAAGTTGAATCAACATTGAAGGGAAGCACCTAAATTTTAATTTCAGTTTCGTTTGACATCTAATCGTCATCATAATTTAACTTTCTCTAGCAATCTATAGGAAAAATGAATTTTGTCTCTAATTTTGTCCTAGGGGTAGAGATACCACAATTTTAATTTCGTTTGACATATACTTTTAATTGTTTCCATTCTTCATAATGCAAGATTACATTTCAAACTCATTCTTAAACAAAAATTTATTTTCATATAAATAACCTCGTTCAGTATTACAATGAGTTCATCAAAATCACAATAAGCCACTGTGATTTTATAAAAATTATTCGGCTTCTGTCTAAATTGCACTGATACAACGTAATTTTAGCAATTCCACCTTCATTCAAATATGCACTCAATCAACAAATTGCTTATGACATGATAAAACAGACACATCACACAACCAATAAAGCAATAACATGAAGAGGAAGCAAAGCATGAGTAGAACTACATAATTTGTACTACAAAAATGTTGTCCTCTTTTACATATGGCTTCTCTCTCTCTCAGTATAGCCCTTCATTAATTGGACAATAGTGTTTTCTTTTTCTTCCATTCAATCATCTCTATATAGAGTATGAAATAGAGTATGGACTATCACAAAAGCTGATCGAAAAGGCAGGGACAGAATTAAAAAGAAAGAAACTAAATTAAGGAGTAGACATAGTTTTGTGCAGGGGCTCACGAGATGAAACAACAAATGAAGCCAAAAACCAATCAAGTCTAAAGGACAATAGCTATTAAAATCATACAATTTTAGAAGAATAACTATCTCTCTATGTGAGTCTCTCTCTCTCTCTATATATATGGTTCAGAAAATGCCTTCTTTGGTCTTTATCATTATGTCCAACTCATGCTTAGAGAAATGAGAATTTTTTTTTTGGTACAAAGAAATGAGGACTAATGAAATAGAGTATATATATATTTACGTCTGTTATTTCAGGGCCGGCCTAATGCATTTGTAGACCTAAAGCGAATTTTAGATTGATGCTTTTTATGTACGCTGATAAAGAGACATAAAAATTAAGAATAATAATTGAGTAGTTTTATTTGAGGTATGTCGGACACTAAATACAAGTATCGCTCCCAATTATTATAGTTTTAACATTGATAAATATGTGATTTTATTCGAGACATGCCGAACATTGATTTGAGGCCCGTGGAGATTAAGCGTGTTGTGGGAGTCTAACTTCGTCCGTTAGACCTCAACCTCATTAGCACATGAACTTTTTTAAACAATTTTTTTAGTGATATTTACAATACATTCCCTATAAAAACATGACCTAGCTTCTTGGCATATTTTCAAAAGTATATGAATATTTATATACCATGAATAAGACATGCTCATAACTTTTGCTTTAGTAATGTTCAAGATAATACTTAATGTTCCGTACAATATTATATTTATGTTAATTAGAAAAAGAAACTACTAATTATATTGGTTACCTAAGAAAAGAACCTATTCAAAGGTTCCAAAGTTCATTGAAAGAACTTTCAATTCAAAAAAGAAACTGAAATGGAGCAACTGTTGTGTGTAAAGCAAGTTCGTTATTAGTAGTTGGAGTGAAATAACTCAATCTAATCATATTCATATCATATAAATAAATGAGAAATTCTTGTGTAGAAACGCATTTAACACTTGTCATTTACAAACAACGAATAAAAGTGTGACACGTAATTAAATGGAGCACATCATTAAATATTGAAAAAGTAATTGTTTAGTAAAAAAATGAAAAACCGTTCCTTCTCTCTCCCATCATCCATTTTTTCTGGCATATATGGTTCCCCAACAATACTGCTATTTAAGGAACAATGGTGAAAGAGATGTATTTTTGGTTTGGATTTAAGGATAGTCTTAATAGGAAGAAGATGGAGATTTTTTCTTCTTCTAAATAGTAGTCTGTTCATTGATAACATCAATGATCTTGAGCCGAAAACAATGGTTGAAGATAGAGAAACAGCGGTGGAAGAAAGAGAAAAGAGGACTCTAATTTTTAGTAAATTTATTTTACTTTTTTTTTTAAGTTAATTATGTGTCACACTCTTATTCGTTGTTTGTAAATGACAAGTGTTAGGTGCGTTTCTATACAAGAATTTCTCTAAATATAATATGACAGCCAGGGAAAAGTGTAGAAGTTCAAATGGTACTAATTAAAAAAACAGCTTGTTACCTATTGCATTTAGATGAATCAAAATCTGTTCCATTTTGGCACACTCCTTTCCATTTCTTTGGAACAGGACCCATCCCTTTATCCCTGAAGCTCTTTGAATCTGGCCACACACCTATGTACATATGGAAGAAAACACACTCAAAACTTCTCTTCATGCAAACATGAAACAAGTACACAAACACATTGCTAACTCGTGTAGTACTTACAATATTATAATAGAGTCAAATGAGAACAATCATGTATTTAATTAGCAAGATGAAAAACAAGATATCATTTTGGTCCACTTTTACGGTTTGGCTTTGCCTTGTAAATAGTCGACACTGTTTGAATTTGGGTGTTTCTTCCTTAGCACATCTTGTGCTAGGAAGTCCTTTTTGACGTGGTAATACAATTTCATTTTAATCTCTTCAAAAAAAAAAAAATATATCAGCTGATTGTTACAGTTTTTTTGTGAAAGAAAAAAAATATTACTTTAAAACAATTTCATCTATTTGTTATGGATTTTTAAAATAATTAACGAGAATCCGAAGAAAAAATTTAAAATGTACTTCAAATGAAAAATTATTTAGAGAAAAGTTTCTTGATAATCATTTTCAGATAAAGATTTTGTAAAAAACTAGAATTTTGAATATGATAAAAAAACAAAAGTAACATATATTTTTCATTTAAATATGATGTTAGTCCTACTAGTATAGTTTATTTTAGTCCCCATAAGTTTTTTTTTTTTTTTTTTTAAATTTAAATTCAGGCTTTGTAGATTTATTATTTGTTGTTTTTATTCAAAAACAACAATTTTTTAATTTGCAAGATTCAATCTAAAGAAGAAAAAAAAAACTTAGTGTCTAAAACCAAAAAATACTATAATCGTAGGGACTAAGATCATATTTATTTTTAAAAAATCTCTAAAAACTAATCTATCAATTAATCAATATCAAAATGTTTTTGTAATAATATATGTGGACATAACTTACCACTATCAATCATTCCTACTATAATATCTTGACCATATTTTGCTTTGGCTAACAAGTCTCTATTTGTCTCATTGGATTTTTCTTCAAAAGGATCGAATGACTCATCTAACCCCACAAACTTCCATGACCTTGTGGTATGCAATGAGTATATCTTTGTGTGGCTCTTGTGCACAGAGACCACTCCTTCCATCCCTGTTTCATATTAATTAATTTTCTATACTATATTAATGAAAATATAATTATCAACAAAATATAAAAATTAATTTGGTCTAGCTATTGTGTTGTGTATCAAATTTTCAAGTAGCTAGTGAGTTGTAACATGAAATTACAAAGTAGTATAACTTTACCTGAGAGATTATTGGCTTCATTTGGTGTAAGTAATGCTGCAAAACCATTGAAAGTGTGTTTATAACTATAAAGAAGGGAAACCCTAGCTTCCTCCTCAGTTTCTTTTACCAAAAGCAAATAAGAGTGATGTGTATTCTCTATTTCATGCAGTGTTTTATGTCCATTATTGTGCTCTCCAAATTCCACTAGATAAACCTGTGAGAAAATCCAATAGATATGAATTCCTACATAGAAATCCAGAGGAGAAAAAAAAGATTATGAGTAGTAGTAGAAAAATGAAAGACCTGATTATTTTTGGTGCATGAGACCAATGGAAGAAGGAGAAGGAATAGGCATGTCATTGAAACGTTGTTCATTGCCATAGTGTACTTGAATCTCTAACCAATGCTTATGCTTGCCCTCATCTCTAGAGTATAACGACAAGATTTTATTTTATAGGCATGCTATTGGATAGGTCTTTCTGTATTATTTGGACACTTTTTGCAAGTAGTATATCGTTTGATGAATAGTCAAATACTGTTTATATGCGATTGTTTACGTTGAATATTTTGATTTAAAATCTATATTTAATTACTCCATTTGTCCCAAATTATAAATGACTACTTTGCAAAACAAAAAATCTTGGAAGTTTTATAAAAAAAAATAATCTTGGAAGTTTTATTTTTAAAGACAAAAATCTTGGAAGCTTTAAATCATTTTACAATTATTGTCATACTATTTTTTTGGGCCAACACTCTGGTACTAGGAAAGGAGCCCGATTCACACAATCAAAAATTGTATACCTTTTAAATCAATATTATAAAAGTCTAAAACTATATTAATAGACATAAAAAAAATGTCACAATTTACAAACAAATTGGATTTTTGGAATTGGAAAGGTAAACTTGTCATTTGAATCAAACCATTTTAGGTTTAGGTAGGTTGGTTCGGATTGAACTAGGTCTTAAATAGACTCAGCTAAAATTTCATTGAGTTTATTTGTGTCATTAGGCTTGACAGGTCACACATAAACCCGAGAACATCGTATAATAACCAAATATAATAATGTATATATAATGATGAATGGTTTATTTAACTCCATTATTAGTCACGCTGAAAATGGGAAGGATGAGATTATGTGTAGAGCTCTCAAAATGGGTTATCTAACCTTAAAGAGATCGGCCCTAACAACCTTTATCGCTTTAGGCCAAAAAGTTCTTTCAAGTACGAGCTATAAAAATACTATATGAAGTCGGCCCTATGTATGAGTTGTTGATTAAAAAGGTAAGACCTTATTTATTTTTTTGAAAATATTATAAAGACTCTCACAAAATTTCTTATAAACATTATTTTGAAAAAAAATCTGAGACTATATTTTATGGTTCAAACTCTACATTTTATTAGATTTGGCGGGCTAGCCCATTTTTACAGTGGAACCTGTAAGTGAAGTTGGTAGTGATGGAGGTGAAGTTCCAGCCTTTTGTTTACTCATAATGTTGTACTGGCGGGAGCTGCAAACCATCCCCCGCCATAAGAAATGATTGTCATTAGTTCGAATTATCGAGGATTATGTAGCTCATGTGGAATTTCTAATTTAAAATACATCTTCTGAGTATATAAGCCACATGTACTATTTCTTTGTGAACTTTATCAAATTCGAAGAAGATTGACGAATTAAGATACTAGTTAGGTTTTTGCTTTACTATTAATCCGGAAGGGTGAACTGGTGGATGAAACTTGCTCATGTCTTAAATATTTTGTGGTATATTAATGGTGATTTTATTGGCATTTTGTCACCAATTGAGAAGAAAGGTTGAAATGAAAGATATCCTTGGCTTTTTAATGGGTTTAGGAAAGCTGTTATGAATTCCAGTTGCGTTGAAATTCATATGGAGGGTATTTGTTTACTTGGTTCAAGAGTCTTGGAACGGTTAGAGTGGTGACCGTGGTATGAATTGTGGCATTTTTTGTTTTCCAATCACTATCCTATATTATTATCAAATGATCCAAGGCCAAGACATATAAGGGTTCAATCTAGACTCAAGTTTGAGAATGTTTGGCTTGTAGATCCTGATTTCAGTGGCTTTTGTTCATGATCAGTGGCACAATTATAATAAGGATTAACAAATAGAGCAAAAATTGAATTGATGTGGGTCATATATCTCTGTAATTTGACCATGTATTATTTACACCACCTAAGGCGTGATATGGATTAGTGAATGAAGAGATTAGACAAGATCCAGAGTCATGTGGACTTGGATGTTGTTTATCTATTTAATTCTTTGAGGAAACGTCTTTCACAGTTTTGGTACAAGAAGATACATTTCAACTATAGAATCAAGCAGTGTTAGATTCACATTGTGTACCATATATTTGAATGTTTAGGTCACTCCTTTGTCATATTTTAAAATATTGGTGCAGAAACATCATTAACAAAGCTACATATATGAAATAGAATTATGAAAAAAGAAAATCTATTAAGTTTTCCAAACACTTATGCAATGTTTATGTCATAAATCATAATATATAGTATAAACTTGAATAAAATCTTGTTCAACAACTCAATCATCCAAAGCATCAAAAGGTAAAAATACTATCATACTTCATCATTATATATACAACGAGAGATGGGCTCAAACAATGCATTATATCAATCAAGGCTCAAATAACATTTCTTCAACAACAAAAAAAGAGTCTCAAATGACATTACATTCACATCTTGAACACAATCTGGTCCTACCATTTCCAAGAATACATTTATCTTATCTATTTATTGTGATCCTGTCTCTCACTCTCTCTAATAGTTTGTCCTTTTGAAAAAACACTAAAATAAACTAATCAATATAAGAAAATGAGTACAAGAATACTATAATGTTTTTTCATTGAAAAGACACTGCAATTGGACTTCTTACAACATGATAATTGTCGGTCCAAATATACCATCCAAAATAGTATTTATCAGGATCACACTTACTTGGTAACTGATCTCTATTTGCTGTCACTGTGATGACAAAATTCCTTTTCTGTCCAACATGTTTAAATTTCAGAACACTTGAAGTGGCTAAAATGTTGAATTCCTTTGGTGTATTAGCAATAAACTTGTAAACACTCTTGCTACTACCAACATTTGTCACTGTCCTCTTTATAGTTTTGGTGTAATTGAGTTTATGGATTTGTATTGATGGATAGTTGAGATCAAATGGTTGAGGTAGTGGGTTTGGACAATTATATGTAAGGTTTATGTGTTGTGTTAAATTAAGATTACAAAGGTAAAGAAGGTAATCCATGTAGGATGCATCATAAATGAGTCCTGGATCTGATGCTCTTTTAGGGTAGAAGTGGCCTGAACCCATTGCAAAAGGTGTTGTAGGGTTTCCTGTTTCATCAGTCATTGGATTTCCTGTGTTGTCTGTTATCCTAGCTGCAAGAATAATTAAAAAGAATATGAATTCAAATATGACTAAAATTAATGAACTTGTCATGTTTATATCATCATGGTAGGGATTTAATTTGCTTTACTTATTTTAGTATAATGGCAAATTGTCGATACTATTTGCATAGATCAATAAATCATTATAGATGACTTGCATAATCATTATGATAGTGTTAGATATGTCTCCAAACTAAATTGGCTTCTATACCAACGTTTTAAATTTCGGTTGTAGACAATTGTAGTTGTGAAATCTCTAAAATATTTATATTATCGCGGCAATTGCGGTTGTAGGCAGCGATTTAACATTATAGTGTATACAACGGATTTGGATTACTTACAGTCGATAATCCAAGCATTCACCCAGTCAACATATTGGTTATTGGACTGTGATTGAGTATTCCAGATTTCAAGTTTGGTATTTTTTAGATTTTAAATATCTGCCATGAAATATATACTATCCTATCGAACGTCGTTGATGTTTTGAATGCGTGACAGACAATCCAAATTCGTATAGTGATACAATCAGATCTAGTAGAAAACTATGTTTGTTATTGCCACTAAATCAATAATGTTAGTGTAAATATTCATTTTAGAGGGTAGTATCCAAGCTAGTGGGGTGGATCTTGATGGAGAAATTACCTGAAGTCATGAGGGCAGACCTTATAGCAGCAGGACTCCAAGTAGGGTGCATGGCTTTGAGAAGAACTGATGCAGCAGAAACATGAGGGCAAGACATTGAAGTTCCTGAAAAGATATTGTACTTTACAACTCGTTTATCCTGAAATGTCATTCGTGTAGGGCCGTCTTTAGCTGTCCATGCTGCCAATATGTCTACTCCAGGAGCTGTTATGTCAGGCTGAAAATGTCCACAAGTTGTTTGTAAATTTTTGAAACTAGAATAAATTTATTACTTTTTATTTAGTTATGTACACAAGCAAGAGACATAAATTAATTGGGTGGTGACTCACAGTCAGCTATATCGATCACCGATCGAATGGTTTAGATTTCAAATTCAATATTTTTTGATTTAAAATATATAACAATCTACATTGAAATCAAGACCATCTAATCTTTACCCAAAGACCACTGATATAGCTGACTGCACGATTACACGGGATTGTGACTTTGTACAACCGAAATCACTCGGATAGAAGCATTTTATACACATTATTACAGGACAAGTAGAACACCACAAGACTATTCTTGAGTCACAAGACAACTCAAATTGTCCTATAAGTGTTGTTTGGTGAACATCAGAGAACACAAATAAAATACTATTATTAAATTTCCTAATACATCTTGTATAATATATAATAGCATATGCTAAAGAGAAACAATTGATATTATGATAAAGTGTGTCATGGGAAATACCTTTAGAATATTAGGGTCAATAATATTGGGACCTCTACTAGAGAAGATGGCCATAGAGGGTGCTGGTTTGGTATCTAACACAGTTCTTCCAGGCAAAAGTTGTGCCATTGGATTAGGAGAAGAATGAATATATTGAACTAATTTTAAGGTATTCTCATAGGTCACTCCAGTAGTTGGAATGAAATAAGGATCAGAAGGTACATCATTTGCATAAACTTTATTGTTACCAAGTATTAAACCAACACCACCAGCTCTTTGAACTTCCAAACTTTTTTTCACTCTTCCACCTTGCCCTCTCATGCACAAAACTATTTTTCCCTTGACCTTGCTTGGATCAAGGGTATTGTCTAGGCAATAACTGCATCATGAAATTAATTTATTATAAGTTTGACAACATAAATTTGTAAGAGATAAAACTAGAAATAAAAAGTACCTAGAGTTTGCACTTAGTATGCCTGCATATTCAACATCACTTGCTAGAACTAATGGGCAGAAACTATTTCCCATGCGGAGTGGAGTGATCGATCTACCCTGGAATTGATGAAAAAATGATTGAAGTTAATTCAAATGACCTTTGTATTAATTAACAAAGATTAGAGTTAATTCAAGTTCAAACTACCCTGGTATCTAACTACTCATCGATCAACAGAGTAAAAATGTGTTACAAATACATCGAACCATATAGTATAATCATCATAGTACCTCACTATGATATTACTCAATCTGGAATTGCGAAATTTGACTAAAATATGCATATTAAAAAGCTAGTTCATCACATTTAATTGATACGATTTCAATAACAAATTGAGTCTATTGCTTAAAGGACACCGTATTTGACATCATGATTTGTGAACTTAATTAAAATTTACCTCAATCGTTGTGCCATTGCTCAGCTTAATTGGAGCAAGAAAGGTTCGATCGACAGTACTAGCACCAACCGTGATGATCCAAGGGGAAGGATTTGACAAACTATGAGGAGAAGGGCCAGCATTTCCAGCACTACAAACAACAACAATGTTTTTCCTTACAGCTTGTAATGCACCCTTAGCAATCACATCATCCTCATATTTCAATGGCGCAGGAAACCCAATGGAAAGGTTTATAACATCAACACCATCTTCAATTGCATCATCTATAGCTTTAAGCATATCAATGTTAGTGCAAACATTTCCATCATTTTTTGGTTTTCCTTTTATTGGCCAACATGCTTTGTATATTGCAAGGCGAGCTAATGGGGCTCCACCAGAGGCTGTGCCTCTAGCGAAGCCTCCGAGTGCTGATGCATTTTGAACTGCTCGCCCTGCTACTATTGAAGCCGTGTGTGTTCCATGACCATCTTTGTCGCGAGCTGATTTGTAATCCTCCTCTTCATTTAGAGGGCCATAGATTTTTTCATAACCTTGCAAGTAGTACCTTGCTCCAATTATCTTTCTGCGTCACAAATATGTTACTTCAAGTTATCTGATCTATGAAGTTGGAAAAGATCAAATCTTCTTGATGACCAATTAACTATTTATTGTTGACTTAATTTTACAATTAGTTAATTGATAATGGAGCAGATATCTAGTATAAAATTAGAGACAAAAAATATGAAATGCATCTCTAACTTCAAGTTATTTGAGATTATTTTCATTTTTTTAGCATCTAATCTTCACTGATAATTTAACTTTTTTCTATCAATAGTCTTGTAATGTTTCCATTGTTCATAATGTACTGAATACCTATATTATGAAACTCGTTCATGACAGAAAGTTTTATGATACAAATTATGTGTATAAAATTTTACTTCAACATAAAATCGTTTAATAAGTTATTTAGTTAACTTAAGGTTAATGACGTCGTTTAATGAAAAACACATAATATAAGACGGATCTAGATTTCTAATAGGTCACTTGGTTGCAAGATAACCCTTGAAACTTATGGTACTCAATTTGAGACATGGCACCGATAAAACATAATATAAAACGATAATATTGACTTATCTCAAACACTAACAAAAGATTTTATATTGATGTAAAAGTTTATAGACCCAAAACATATGATATTAACATTCAATCCTTAAAAGAAACAGATCTTTCGTTGCCGACTCAAAGATTAGTCTTGTAGCGAACGTACAACGAATGCCTTGAAGGGAATGTTGAGTTCAAAGAACTTTATTTTGGTAGTAAAAAAAACTTTAAATTTTGAAGTTAGTTAAATAGATATAATCAAAACACACACACACATGACACAAACTAATAACATCACGAGGAAGCAAAGTATGACTTGTCAGAGGTACATAATTTGTATCAGTCTAGTGTCCAAAAAAATGCTGTCATCTTTTACATGCTTCTCTCTCTTTCTCGTGCATATGTTTTGGATGTTTTGGCATGCGTTGACCGTTTTCAGAATAAAAGTTCAATAATTGGACAATATTTTCTTTTCTTTTCATTCAATTCAATCATATCTATATAGACTATGGTATCACAAAAGCTGAGAGAAAAGGCAGTGACAGAACTAAAAAGAAAGAAATTGAAAAAAGGGAATAGACATAGTCTTGTGTTTTGAATAGCAAAAGGAGATAAAAACACTGGTGTGGAATAGAGGGTAGGGGCTCACGAGATGTTGCAACAAAAGAAGCCAAAAACCAATCAAGTTTAAAGGACAATATAGCTATTGAAATCATGCAAATTTAGCTTTATATATATCTTATTCAGAATATAACTCCACATACTATGAAAGCTAGTTCAGAAAATGCCTTCTTTGGCCTTATCATTGTGTCTAAATCATCCTCAGAGAAATTAATGAAATACATAATATATGGTTTTATTATTTTTTAATAGAAAAATGATTTTTTGACATAAAATTTTTCATATAGAGTACGGTTTCTTTTAGTGTTTGTGTTTTTGAAATGTGTAAATTTGCAGAAAACACAAAAAGTAAGAGAAATGATATATAGAGATAAAAACATAGTTACAATGTCACACACATTTTCCTAAGTATATGAATATTTATATGCCATGAATATGACATGCTCATAATTTATGTAACATATAGTGAAAGGAACTTTTGCTTTCGTAGTGTTCAAGCCAATGATGTTCCTTATAATATTATATTAATTAGAAAAAGAAACTACTAAATATATACTATGAATAATGGTTAACTAAGAAAAGAACCTATTCAAAGGTTCCAAAGTTCATTGAAAGAATTTTCATATTCCCTAGAGACAGTTATCTTGTCTTCATTTTAGACACAGTTTCTAACAAGTAAAAAAGAATAAAAGAAAAACCAAAATTGAAGCTTGATTAAGAAATAAAATGGAACAAACTTTAAATTTTTTTATGTGTAAAGAAACTGACCATAATTATGTAGAACCATAAAGCAAATTCCTTATAAGCAGTTGAAGTAAAACAGCTCAATTATTCAGATGTAAATGTAATTTGATAGCGAAAAATGCATTAGAAGTTCAAATGTTACTAATTAAAAAAATAAATAAATGTTACCTATTGCAGTTAGATGAACCAAAATCAGTTCCATTTTGGCACACTCCTTTCCATTTCTGTGGCACAGGACCCATCCCTTCATCACTGAAGCTCTTTGAATCTGGCCACACACCTATATACAAATGGAAAAATAAACACACTCATGGATTGTCTTCATGCAAATTCACATAAACACGCTGCTTATTTTAAATTTTTTGAAGGATAAACATACTGCTAACTGGTAATAGTTACATAACATTAGGAAATAGAGTCAAATAATATTTAAATATATTACTTTGTCATTAAAAAAAATGAGAAGCCAATCATATATTTAATTATAATCAGGGTAAAAATATAGACAAGATGAAAAGCAAGATATTTAGAATATTAGGAATTTTAATCTATTTGTTATGGATTAAAATATTTAGAATTTGAAGGAAAAAAAGTAAAAATATGCTTGAAATGAAAAACTATTTAGAGTAAATTTTAATGAAAATCATTTTCGATATATGTTTTACTAAAAAACAGGATTTTCTATATGATAAAAAAACAAACACAAAATAACAAAAAAAAATTTTAATAAAAGAACTCTAAAAATGAATATATAAAATGGCCATATTTTAATAATTTGTTGACATAAACTTACCACTATCAACCATTCCTACTATAATATCTTGACCATATTTTGCTTTGGTTAACAAGTCTCTATTTGTCTCATTGGATTTTTGTTCCAAAGGATCAAATGGCCCATCTAACCCCACAAACTTCCATGACCTAGTGGTATGCAATGAGTAGATCCTTGTCTGGCTCTTATGCACAGAGACCACTCCTTCCATTCCTGTTTCATGTTAATAATTTTCTTTGCTGTATCAGTGTACGAGCCAATCACTATTAAAAAAAAAAAGTTGAATTAACGACGGAAATTAGAGACGTACAAAAAATGAAATTAGCCCGCCTCTAACGTTCATATGCCACTAAATAAAAAAATTCAAGTAGTGCATTGTAACACGAAATTGCGAAGTTTGAAACCCGTTGGAGAAATAAAATTATCTAATTTTACGTTACCTGAAAGATTATTGGCTTCATTAGGTGTAAGTAATGCTGCAAAGCCATTGAAAGTGTGTTTGTAACTGTAAAGATGGGAAGCTCGAGCTTCATCCTCAGTTTCTTTCACCAAAAGCAAATAAGAGTGATGTGTATTCTCTATTTCATGCAGTGTTTTATCTCCTTTAATATTGTTCTCTCCAAGTTCAACTAGATAAACCTGTGAGAAAATTTCATCAAAAGATGTTTCACTTGAGACTAAGAGTTACAAATAAGAGCATAGAAAAAGAGAGAGTGAAAAAATGATTATGTGAAGTAGTAGTATAGTAGTAGAAAAATGAAAGACCTGATTATTATTGGTGCATGACACCAATGGAAGAAGGAGCAGGAGGAGGAAGAGACATGTTGTGGAAATGATGATGTTCATTGCCATAGGTGTAGACAAAACGCAATTTGATGTAATGTGATGATATTTATAAAGGGTTAAAGGTTAATTACACGAATCTCTAACCAATGTTTACCCTCATCTCAAGAATATGTCTCTTATCTGATTAAACGACAAAATTTTATAGGCATGCTATTGGACATGTCTTTCTGTATATTGGACATTTTTTTGGAAGTATATCATATTTTTTGGACCATTTTTTTATGTATATCTTTTGATGAATACGTTCTATATGCGTTTTATTTGGTGCATTGAATATTTTTATATGCTAATTAAATATTAATTTATAAGAATATTTACTATTTAGTAAGAAAAAATATTTACCATATGTAGAATTTCATTCATATAAACTCCTTTAAAAAAATATACAAAATGATAATGTAATTTTTTTTACACTTTCAATCAATCGTAAACCCATTAAAAATGTTTGATTTTAATTTTAACTAATTCACTTTTAAATCTAATTTTAAACCTATTTTCCGTAATGCATGCCTGTATACCTTTAGGGAGCACACAATTCATTGTAAGGAGATTTCAACTTCAAATATAGGCATGCATGACTTTGTTAGGGATGTTCTTTTTGATATATTTAGGCATAAGTGAATATCAGTGAAGAAGGAATCGCATGTGAACTTCTTGATTGACCCACGAGAAGGAAGACCAACACCTAGGCCATTAGATGTTCTGGTGTGCGAGTGGATAGGAGGGAAACATGCTTGTGCAGACTTGATTGAGGTTACGCGCTTGTTGGATTGGGGATTGAAGTTTTTGTTGTGAGACAAGCGGCCCTCAAAGCTGTTTCAAGCAAAGTGGCCAAACATGAGAAAACATGTTAAGATAATCAACATCCTTTCATACCATTTATGTTTGACACTTTTGATTTTTTTAGCACCGAAGATTCTTGACCTTTTACAAAGAGTTCAAACGAATATGCATAACAATGTAGTATCACCTAGGTCTATGGAAGTTGTATTCAAGAGATTAGTTTTGCCATTCAAAAAGGATTAGCAGCACAATTTATCGTATGTTTGCCTTACATCATAATTAATCATGTTATGTATACATTATAATTGGTGTATAAAAAAAATATATATAAAATCAAATTTAATGTAATGCATATAGTTCTTATTTTGACAACAAGTAATGCATATAGTTGGTGGTTTCCCAAAATGACTCTAGGTATTTGTTTTATTTTCCTTATCGAAAAAAGTCATATGATAAGAGTACTATGTACTACTACTAGTATTAGTAGTTATGTGGACCAAGCTTCATTTGAAAAAGGTAATACATTGAAATAATTCTAAAATAACATGCACGAGAAAGTAAACACTTTCACTGGAATGATACAAAGTACTAAAGTAGTATACACAAGGAGCTAGACAGCTAGTAGTAGACAGTAGTACTCTCGACAAGATTATGGGCTTTTTTTTTTCTCCTTAATCTACACTGAAGTGAGTGTATCCACTTTAAAAGTTGAAAATATTAAAAGAATGATATCAAACAGTTGAAACAGTAGTTAATTGTCGTTCCAGTTAATTATCGTTAGGAGTATTATGGTCATTTTGGGGTGTGGGAGAGCAATTTTAGCAGATTTAAGAGCAATTTTCATTTAGTTAAAGGGCTTTCTAATCAGCATTGTCCATTGCAAGCCCAATTTTAGAAAAGCTATTTTAGCTTGAGCGTTTCTCTTTAGACCCCCAATCTCTCTATGGTCTTAAATAATAGTTATCTATTAGATGTACATTTCCAATAAATAACTACCGAATATGTATTTATGGGGCTTTAGAGATATTAGGAGGCCTAAAGAGAAACATATTTTTTCTTCATTTAATATCCATCCCCCTATCTCTATGTCCACCCAACCACCCTTTCTCTCTCTCCATCTCTCTCCCTTACTTGTTTGTTCTCCATATGGACTCTCTTTTTCCTTCTCCTTCTTTCTTCCCCTCTCTATATCCCTCTCCCTCCCTCTCACTCTTCCCAACCCTTTATCCACCTTGTTAAGTAGACTTACATTAGTCAAAATGATGATTGACTTAACATCGTAGACCAAAAGTACAAACTTTGAAATTTAGGAAGAGGCAAATATGCAATCCTTTTTTGTAAGGACTACCAGCAAAAAACCAACATTTTACATGGAACAAAACATATCCAACCCTAAATTATTTATTACATTTTACCCTAACAATAGTCAACATTTTCTTTATTATTACTATTATCATCATTATTATTTGATTTTCTTAGAATATAAGTATCATAGTAGATAAAATTATTGATTCTTCTATGTAAAGTTTTAAAACGAAATTGTTGAAATATGTATAGCTAAATATGATCATCTTATTAATTGTTATTTCAAAATTATATATATATTTTTGAGTACATCAGTCTTAAATATAACTAATAAATTAATTTTAAGACTAAAGAAGTTTGGCTTAATTTTTTTCAATTATCTTTCTGAGAATTTCTTTACTTGTTCTATTAAGACCTGAAATATTCAAATTTAAGTAGCGATATTGTTATGTTGGCGGCTATGTATTATTTGCCTTTGTATGGTTTCCAAGAACTCAAGTGGTTTTCCAGAATGATATGTTTGACCCACGTAAGGTTATTCTTATGGCTCGTGGGAAGACGATTGAGGCTAAGACTTGTATTCAGACAAATTTATTGAGCTAAGTCATGGTTCCAAATCTAGGTGTGTTTGCCATCCTCCGTCGGATGGATACAAGTACAATATAGATGAGATTGTCTTGAATAACCAAAAAGCAACATGCAATGGTGTACTGACTTTGTTCGTGATTTGGATACCTCAAATGTCCTTATGTGAGATCTTTGGGGACATCTTACTAAATTGGAGTTGGCTTGGAATGTGGGTTTCGTAAGATTCTTATGAAGTGTGACCCGAAGGTTGTTACAAAGATGATTACAATCAGATTTATAGTAATAATCCTTATTGGTGGATGGGAAATTACCAAAAAGCATAACCTGGATAAAGGAAATACATGTACTATAAAAGGACAATGCAATGTTATTTCAAAGGTCCGAAGTTTGTCATCCAAATTGATCAGTCGTTTCCAGCTAGGGTTAACATCCACTAGACATCTCACAATCTCCCATCTGTTGATGAGCATGAGAGCCATTTCTTATAGTTTTAGGAATATTTTGAGCATCTCACTCTTTTCCTTCATGGATCGTAATCTTCCTTTGCAAACTCAAAATTCTTCTATTGATTATTGCAACTATGCTTTCATTCATTTCTTCTCTTATTTCTATTTTTGTGTTTAAGCTCATCATGAGCTAAACCCCTTTTTGGTTAAGACATGATGATGTTATGATTATGTTTGCATAAGTTTAGATTGTTCAATACTCAAGTTCTTTTTTTTTTGGTGGTGGCGGGGTTTGAACCCCCACCCTTGCATATATTATGCATTGTCATTACCAACTGAGTTAAGCTCACGAGGACATATTCAAGTTTAATTTAAACAAATCGTAACAACTCTAATATTTAAAGCAAAACTTGATCACATTTGTCTTTATTGTCAAATTCCTTGAGCTCAAAAGAGGATGAAAAATAAAATTGTTTGTTTAATATGAGTTACGTTTTTATGTGTAGAAAAGATAAAGACCATGAAGCCGTCTATTTAGATTTCTTGTCATAGGAAAAAGACTCAACTTTTCTAAGAAGAAAAAGACTTGAGATTCGACTTTAACAATGTTGCATGGTTAACTTGGTAGCCGCAAACCTCAGAAGAATATTGCCCCTAAGTTAACCATAATGGAAAAGTTGTAATTTTTATTCCCAAAAACGTATTTTACACATTAGAGTAATGCTACGGGCAAACGCTTGCACAAACGCTTTCTATCACACGCTCTGTTATTGGACCAAGTCATTATTTTCACTAAATAGTGTTATAGGCAACCGGTACAGCCAGTTTCAATATTGCATCTTTTTTTCTCTCTCAAACCACTGGTCACCACCATCCCACCAAGCATCAGAAGTCATTGGTAGTCCAACGCCGTCATAAAACACCACACCGCTGAACTATCACCTGTAAAAATATTGTTTCTCAATGACTTAATTTTAGAATCAGGTTCCGATGAAAAGGGAGGAAATCATGGGTCTCCATGGTGAGAATGATTGTTGAAAAAGGCTTGCAAGCAACGACTATGGTGACGAGGTATGTCATTGGAGGAATGTAACACGAAACAGAAGAATGGAAATGGAAAAGTTTGCACTGGAAGGCTCAGAAGTCAGATCTGGTATTTGACTGTGTAACCGGTGTTTGTGGCGGTCAAAAAGTTAGAGAGAGAGAGGTGACAATTTTAGAGAGGAAAAGGATCCTTATACCTTAGTAACCATGGTTGATGTAAGCACAAAAACACAAATGTGAATTGAGAGTGGAAGATATTATTTTCATTTGTATAGAAAGAGGAAAGGAAATTAGTAATTGTTTGAAGAAGGATGGTGTTTGAGGAAAAAAAAAATGAATGATGAAACAAATTGATGTAGAAGGTTGGCTGCCATCAAGGTAGGTTGGATGGGGGTGTCGTTATTCTCTTTTATTTCTTGAACAGTGGACTGAATATTCAAAGGATGAAGACGAAAGCAGAAAAAAAATTAAAAATGTATTTACACATATAACCGGTTAACAAGTGAGTGATTAAAAGAATTATGCAACGTGGCCCACTAGCAAAGCGTGTGATAGAAAGCGTTTGTGCAAGCGTCTGTCCTTAGCATTACTCTTACACATTATTTCTAATTTTTTTTTTTTATAAGGATTTCCTAACATTTTATACCAATGTTAAAGTATGTGTATATAACATACCCGTGAGATTAAACTCAATTAACCATAATTTCCCTCACTCATATTTATTTTGATTTTTTAAATAAAACAACTTATATAAACATTTCAAAGATTTTTTTTTATTTTTTATCAAAGTACTAAAGCTAGGAGAATTTTGTCGGATTTGACCTTGCAATAGGAACCCGATCCAAAAAAAGGAAACCGAATGTATTCTGGGCCATAATAACCCGAACCCAACCGAAATACGCAAAATCCAAACAACCTTGAACATTTCCTTACACTCGACAACAGTGGAATTTCGCAATCTCCTAGCGTTGAATCTCCAGATCAAATGACAACCGTACGATCAAATCCAACCCTCATCATCTTCTTTTTCTTAATTCTCTTCATCACACCCTCCCAATCACTCTCATTCTCCTCCTATTACCGTTTCCGAAACTTTCTCTCCCTTTCCCACTCCATTTTCACCGGCGTCGCCAACCTCCGCACAAAGCGCGGCGACATCGCCGGCGCCGAGAGAGCAAAGACTATCGCAAACAGTTTGGAGAAGGTTAACGGATTTGGATTTGTGAAGCTTGTGTGGTCTGCTTGGTCTTGGAAATGGATGTTGAAGGAACTTCCATTGACAGAGATGTATGGCGCTGTTTCGGATGTTAACGAGTTTTTGAGAAGTTTGAATGAGTTGACTCGTTTGGAATCGGCTGGTGAGAGAGCGGTTTGGCTCTCGAGAAATTACCAGAATCTCCTTACTGTTACTAAGTCGCTTTTTAGTAAACTCCTGAAAGCGTTTGGTCAATCGGTACGTATCACGACTCGTTTCATTTATCTATTCGTAATTGCATTTTGTGAATTTTTGTTTTGCGTAGTAAGAATAATTCTACAAACGTAAAATTGATTTTGATATATTTGCTTGCATGTCTTTTAAGTAGAATTATCTGAGTCCCAAAATTGGACTAAACCATCAATTTTAACTTTAAAAATTAAGTTTAAATATGTCTTTAGTTCTTGCACTTTTATCAGATTTTAGCATTGGTCCCTACACTTTTTTTTGTTTGGAATTGGCCCCTGCACTTTGTAAAAATATTGGCATCGGTCCCTCCGTTAACTTTCTGTTAAAAAAAAACACAAAACTATTGGTATTGGTCCCTGCACTTTGTAAAAATATTGGTATTGGTCCCTGCACTTTGTAAACAGATATTGGTGCCACGTGACGTGAAATGATAGGACCACGTGGCACTCCGTTGGTTTTGTGTTTTTTTTTTTTTTTAACAGAAAGTTAACAGAGGGACTGCCAATATTTTTACAAAGTGCAAGGACCAATGCTAAATAAAAAATAGTGTAGGGACCAATGTCAAAATCTGATAAAAGTGCAGGGACCAATGACACATTTAAACCTAAAAACTATAATTTTCTTCTCAATTTATTATGTAAACCATAAATATAATAATAAGGTAGTAAGTAACTTTGTAGAATCAATGGTGTAATTGTCTGGAATCTGGATATAGTGTATTCGTGTTTTATCTAATTACGGAAGTAAGATTAGTGTCATAACTAGTCTGTAAGCTCGAATGAGTGCAATGCAGAAAGAAGAATTAGAGAGAACATTGAGAGTGTGTTAGACTCCACTTTCAAACATTACCTTCTCTTTGAGCATATGTAATTACGCATATACGGACTGTCCTGGTAGTCCTAGTAGGCCTTTCTATAAGCATTATCCTGACCTATTTAAACTAACAAGTTTTTTAAAAAGCATGCGCTTAAATAGGTTGAGCCATAGTCCCTTAGTGGGCGGCCTGGCCTATTCCCACCCTAGGTGATACTAACAGTGTTAAGAACGATAAGGACTATAGAATTGGCGGGACTCTAAAAAATTAGTCTAACATCTTTCCAAGTGGCGTGGTAGACACATAGATATTCCCAATGGACAGTAGAATTGGCGGACGTTAAGGACTGAATTGACAGATTTTTATATACTTTAGGAACTAGTTTGACGGATTTCATATTTTTGTATTGTGTAAAATTGATTTTAATTAGAAGTTTCAATTTTGATATTTTTTCTTCGAATAAAACTTTAATATCAACTTTCCCATGGTTTAGATATTTATGTATGTATTTCAAGAAATAGCATTATTACATATTTATATAATGAAATTTGAATAGACTTTGTGTAAAATTGTTTTACACTAATAATATATATATATACAAATTAAAATTTTAGTCTAGAGTTAAAAGAGGGTATTATCTGTGTAAATCTATTTTACATGAAAAACCAGAAAGAACTCATTATTTTTCATTTCATACCATCAAATTTAAAATACAAATATACAATTATAAATGTACAATGCTGTGCAAAATAATGAACTCTATAGAATTGATTTACAGTTCTTGTGCGTTTGCATTAAACTCTAGTTTATAATCAATTTGTACAATTACAGAAACAAACATATATACCAATGCTACGCATGTACTAATTTTGGAATATGGTTTGACAGGAAGGTGTGAGGAAAGTAGTGGAGACGTTGCGAATAGAGGTGGTGGAAGGTGGGTTAATCAGAGATTGCCTTTTACTTGGTGGCAATGATTTGAAGGATTTGATTAAAGTTGCCAAGGATTTGCTATTACAATTCTTTCCTGCTGCTACTGATAAAAACCCTGAGCTATAACTTGGATAGTTGCTTTTTGGTAGGTTATGAGCTATGATACAACGGTGCTATCATTCCTGTCCTAACCACTTACTTACTAAGTTACCATTTTTAGTTCTTTTTGTTTGCTTCAGTTTCGTAGAGTACACTACCCATGATTCTGCCTGAATCAACTGTATGAAAAAAATTGTATATGTTAAGGTTGGTTATAAAGTTTGTTTGAGAGCATAATCTATACACGGACATGGTTAACCTTTTTATCACACATTGCTATATGCCCATATGATTAATTGATATCAAAGTATAGAACATTTTATAATGTGATGGGCATAATCTTTTTTCCAACTTTTGTTACACTACTTTCAACATTAACAATTATCGATTATGCGAATATAGCATGTTCAAAATGGTTGCTATCTGACAACTGTAAGGTTAGGAAGAAATGCAAAGATTATATTATAGGAATCAAGTTTATGGAGAAATGCTATATGTTCCTTACCCGAAGCCCATGATCCTTACATATACTCTTACCACCAAATAGTTGCTCTTTAGTACCGTACTTAGTACTCACGTTATTGTTCCTATTGTTGTTCTTACTCCAAAGAACAGATGAACATAATGTTCAGCAACTTAGAAAGAATTTAACTCAACTGATGTCTGATTATTAATTAAGGTTAATAATAGTTCAAACTGCAATTTAAAATTTTCAAACCACTCTTTATTTGGCTATTTATGTATGTAGTCAAAGGCATCTCCAAAGATATTAAGCGTGTGGATATTTATGTTATGTGAGCAAGTCCCACATTGGCTACTGTGGAAGTGAATATATGATGTTGTCTTATAAAATTAGAACTCTTCTTGCTTTTCTCAATTAGAATAAGAATAAATGACATCATCGTGAATTTAGTTTAGCTAGACAAAATAATAATAATAATAATAATAATAAATGACTGTTTACAAAGTCCTATGTTATTCGTTTTTTTTTTCCAGCGTGAGATAAGTACTTCTTAAAATGTATGCTGAGATTAAAACAATTAACTAATCTCTTGGGAGAAAAGGACTACAAATCAAGTATAATTTTTATAAGGGAAATATTAAAGAGTGTTCTTAGGGCATTGATTAAGAAGATAAAATTAGAAATGTTTTATTGAGAAATGGTGAAAAGTGATAGATTTGACTTTTAAAAAGTTAAAAAATTCTTGAATTGAATGCAAACTTACCATTTTTTATTTCCTTAACTAGTGCCATTAGGGCATTGGTTAGCATAACCTTTTTATAATAACAAACTAATTAATGTTAGATGCTAAAGTCAATTGAAATCTTTTGCACCCAAAGTTTTTGCATATCTGTCCTTCTATGCTCTCTTTTCCATTTTCTAACATCTGACGATGAGAAACATTTTCATTTTTTGATTAAGTAGTGATAAAATCAGTAAAATCAACCGGTCTATACATAAACATGTTTAAACTTGTATCACACATTGCTATATGTCTATATGATTACTTTTTATCAAAGCAAAGTACACTTAATAATGTGATTTTGAGGGCATAATCTATTTTCCAACTTTAACAATAATAATTTTCAGATTATGGCAATATAGCATGTTCAAAAGGGTTGCTATCTGTCAACTTTAAATAAGTCCCACCATTGAATCAAATGAGATATGATGTGACATATTGATCTTATAGAGCACCTACAAGACGATTTACTTGTTCACATCAGACAAAGCTTCAAATTTATGGAGAAAACTATTTGACACATACATATGAGCAATTCAATTACCTAGTGCAACAGCTACAGAAGAGCTTGATTCCAGGCACCATACCAATCTTATAGATTCTATGAGAATTGAGGTAGACTTGGAACAAGTCATTTTAATAGAATATGCATACATGTTCTCTAACACTTCAGTCAATGAAAGTTCCAATCAATATGTCTTAATGGGCATGTAAGCATTACTACAACAACAAGACAATATGAATGAATTTGCTTTCATTCAAAAAGTAATTAAGCAAAATGAGGCACATATCTTCTTCAAATAGTCCACTTAAACTGCAAAGATGCTTGCAAAGCTATGAGTTTGATTGAATATGACTGAGAAGAAGAAAAGTATACTCACCAACTTTCATATACAAGAAAACCTTCTTCCCTGCCATTCTTAATCAAATCATGGGAAATATATATTTTAGATGCGCTAAATCATTCTTCAACTTGCAATACGACGACTTCAGCTTCTTGATTGTAGCTGGTAGACCCGTCCGTCTACCCTGAACAAAGTTCTCAATCTTCCCACTCCCAGAAGGGAAAAAAAGGCATAGCAAGCAGGCATGCTAGGAATCCCTGAAACGATCTTGAAAGCAAGTTTCAGTGATCTGAGGTTGGTGTGATGTCGTTGTTGTTCAATGGAGTTAAACACATACACTCTTCCTACAATATATAATCATGTGTGTCCACATTTTAATAAATTGCTGCTCCCTGTTGCTGTTCATACTCCGAAGAACAAATGCACATAATGTTCAACAACTTTTATTGAGGGGATAATGTTCAGCAACTTAGAATGAGTTGAACACAACTTATGTTTGATTATTAATATTAATAATAGTTCAAACTGCAATTTAAAATTTTCAAACCACTTTATTTATTTATTTGGCTATTTATGTATGTACTCAAAAGCATCTCCAAAGATATAATGAATAAATATAAATTGTAATAGTTGGATTAGTAAAAGTGTAGGACAAAGGAGAAAATGAAAAATGTAAAGCGTGTGCATACTTATATGTGAGGGAGTCCCACATCAGCTAATGTAGAAGATATTATATGATGCTTGTCTTATAAGAACAAGAACTCTTCTTTGTAAAGAACAAAAGAAACAACAACTCAGAGAGACATCCGTTACTTGTTCCTTCCTATAGGTTGGACCGAACTAAATTACCAAGTAAATACTTCGGTCAATTACGAGGTAATTACTCAATTTACTTGAATTGAAATCTTATTTTAAGCATTTTTATTTATTGCAATTACATTAAGAACTATACGAAAAACATTTAAGAAAATTGTATCTAAATTTACATATCACAAATAGAATAGGTTGTATATCAGTCACTGTTTTACTCGGTGGCTTAATAGTCACAAGTACAATTGTGTCACAAGTACAATTGTTTTTTGACCCATATACTCATATTTTTTGTTAAACAATGGTTTTTTTCTTCCCTTGTTTGACAATGGTGGGGTAGGAATCTGAAACATTTACCCTTCAATATTGATTAAATGTTTAAAGAGTAATTAAAGGTCTATTTATAAAAGAAGGGTCTTGTTAACTTTTTATAATTTGTAAACTTTTTACAATTTGATTTGACCACTTTTTATCACTTTTTAACATTTTTATTTACGTTCTCTTATCCAATGCTCTAAAGGTACTCTTTAACATTTTCCTAAAAGAAAAAGTCATTCAATAATGAATATTCCCTCCGTCTCAAATTGTATGTCACTTTAGAAAAAATATTTGTCCTAAATTATATGTCGCTTTACAATACCAATGAAACATTAATGTTATTTTTCCTATTATATCCTTAACTATTTATTACTATCTCTTCTTTCAATTCCTTCATTTATTTTTCCCATATCATTTATTAAGGACAATTTTGTAAAACAACTCATAATATCCCTTTCCCACACAATATTAATTATATTTCTTAAT
This sequence comes from Medicago truncatula, assembly GCF_003473485.1. Taxonomy (NCBI): domain Eukaryota; kingdom Viridiplantae; phylum Streptophyta; class Magnoliopsida; order Fabales; family Fabaceae; genus Medicago; species Medicago truncatula. The sequence continues at coordinate 5,712,750 of NC_053043.1, read as the reverse complement.
ATGTGAAATGTCCAAAACATCATACAATTTAGGACGGAGGGAGTAATACTTAAAATGGAATTAAGTCTAGGTATAAAAAAAAATGGTTGACTTAACTTTTAAGGTTTAATTTGGTAAAAATGATAGCTTATTGTTGATGATTATAATTGATAAGCTAGTTGAAGTGTTTAATAAATTAGTGCTTCATCTAACTGATAAATATAAAATGACATAGTATTCTTAATTCATAATAAAATAAATATAAAATGACATAAAAAGGTATTTTTAATTAATAATAAAATTTCAAGTATTTAGAATTTCGTAATTTAAATTACGTTTGTTAAAAAAAGTATAAGATTATGCAAAATGGTAAGAATCAAATCTGTGAATACAACTAATTGAGAAATAAATTCGAGTTACTTGCCACAGAGCTTGTTTCCAGTTACCACACCAGTAACATAGAGCAGCTGAAAATAAGAAAGATTCTATCATAATAGTGGTAGATTTGGAACACAATTTATGTGTTTGTCCTTAAAAGTGAATAATAAATGCGATTGTAAAAATCACGTTTGGAGTCTAGCTGCCTGTTTCGATATGCGTTTGTGTTCACCAAACGCGAGTTTGTTGGATAACCGAGGCAAACTGACTGTGATTTCAAGAAGTTAGGAAAGTAGGCTTTTGAGGAAACCCGGTTTGTTGCCGTGAAACGTGAGTTTCCGACAAACATCTAAAGAGATACTAAAACTACAAATCTAAACTTTGATTTATAATCAATTCAAGAGCAGTGACGGATTCAGAAATTTCAATAAGTGGGGTCAATATTGTTTATCTTAAATATTTATACAGAGATTATCAGATCGATGTCTATGAATGTTACAAAACAATAATTCAAAATTTCATATCCATACAATTAGGCATTCAATTTTTTTCACAAAATTCATAGCAAAGAAACTCCTTTCAACAATTCTTGTCGTCGCATGCAATTGTAATGTTTGAGTATTTTTTGTGCTCGTTTTTAGTAATGCTAACTTCAAAAGTAAATACAATGTTGGATAAAAAATGTTTTATAGTTTCGAGAACCTTGTTTGAAAGATTGGTCCTTTCATCTAAATTAGAAAAGTGTTTAAAAAGATCAATTTCCATCTTTTTTCTAGTAATTTCTAGTATATTTCATCATAAGCAATTTAAAAATAAATTCAATTTTAGACTTGCATTTGTAAATTCAGTTTAAAAATAAATCCACGTGATACCTGAATTTTCTTTTAACCTTTTGGGAGCATTTTCTTTTTTTTTTTTAATGAAAAATCCATTTTTAAAAGTTAAAACTTAAATGCCAATGTTTTCCCAATTCACTAATTCACTTTTTATAAATGCATTAGAAAGTATGAGAGTTACACTACTATTTTAACAAATATAGTTTAAAATTAATTTACAAACATGACATTGCTTTACCTTCAATGTGTTAGTTTGATTATGTGGGGTCAACATACAATTCAAAGTGGGGTTAAAATGCAACATCATGTTATAATTGGTTAAAATAGAAAGCAAGGAGTGGGGTCAAGTGACCCCAATGTGATACACGTGCATCCGTGCCTGGCTATATATAATGGAACAACTCCTACGCTTATCATTGGACACACAAAGAGTAATTCTCTTCAATTTACACATGAGAAATATAATGCCAAACTCATTAGCTGGTTTAAGAGTTCTAGAAAAAAGAACTATTCAAGCTGGTTATGGATTTAACATTATAACCATTTTTTTTTTGGTTACATAACATTATAATCATATGTGTGATCATAACTTTTGCAGAGTTCTTCAATATTATCTTATATGTCTTTATGATTAAAAGGAGCAAAAGATTAAAAGCAAATTAAAAACCTCTAGCTAAAGAAATATAAGCTGAATTCTCCAAGATGGGCAGATATAGATAGAATGATAAGTTACAGAACAAGTGGATTGCATTGCCCCAGTGGATGTTGGATGCTTTTGGGATGGCTACAATACTTGAGACTGTGTTTAAAAACCAATCTGGTGACATTTTGATGGCAGTGTGTACGAAAGAAAGTATTGTGACCGATCCTTGTATGGCAGAAGCTCTTGATGTGAGGTGGTGCCTCCGGTTGGCGTGTGATCAAGAACTGATGAGAGAATATTTATGATACCATGTTACATTTCTTGATAAAACTCATTATTGATGATGATTGATAGACTTTTAGCAAGTGTATTAAAAATATATCGAAGTAATAAAATAAGTTCGTATCTACGAGGACTGCGTTGATCTCAATTTAGCAATAAAGTAATATTTAGGATGTATAAATTATTTTTTTGTAGATTTGATTTGATTGCATAAAATTAAATAACATAAAATAAAGATTCAGTTAGAAAATATAGATTTGGTTAGAAAATATGAAGAGAGATGAGATCAGGTCTTTCGAATATCTATGTTCCCCTAATTGGTATACTGCACATATTCTTATGAATGATTTTCTAGTTCCAAGATAGTTAACAAAATAGTCATAATCAATCCCTTGAGTTAGGACCCTCTTCTAGGGTTACAGCCCCTAATTCCTTAGGTGGTCTAATAATCTTTGAAGGTTTAAGCACGTTAACCTAATATCACTAATAAAGGATTATCCATTCCTAGACTAACCATGTTTATTAGAACTATTCAATTAGGTCTAAGTCGAAAGCTATGGTCAGTAGTCGTTCGTTCTCACTAAATCATGTTTATATTTGATCAGGATATAAAAAACATTAAGAACAATTGAATTGAATAAAAACTAGATTGTCATTCACAATAAATAGAGTTTCACAGCCCTTCTAGCCGTCTTGAAGTCTCAAAATCGCACTTTGCTCTCTCCAAATCGTAATCATTGTTTTCAGAATAGTCTTCAACTTAAATAGGCAAGAACTGCTCCTAAAATCGTGGCACGATTTAAGTAAATCGTGACACGTTCTGCTTGTGTAACAAACCACCTAAATTAGGGTTTCCATAATCGTGTCACGTTTTTGCCGTGACACATTTTCACCAATGTCGAATGCAAGTTTCTTGAAAGCTCCAAATCGTGACGTTTGACGTTTTCCAGTAATCGTGACACGTTTTTCAGTTATCGTGACATGATTCCCTTTCTTCAGTTTCTTCGGTTTTTTTTGCTTTTTTTGCTGCTGCTTAAGCTTGCTTGTGAACTCAAAAATATCATAAAAAGACTCTAAAAATAGCGAATGATTGACTGTCATCAATGATATGATCAAATTGAATAACAATTGATACAATTAACCGTATTTATACATAGTATGGCTGTTGTTTGATACAATTAAATTCCTTTTCTTTTGATATTGAAATGTTGTTATGTACTTTCTCTACTGATATGAAGAAAGTTGAAAACAAACATACCAAATCAACATTTTCAAAGTATAGTGTATGTTAGTAGTGACAATGTTGTTGACGCTAACTATGTTTCTCATCATCGGATGTTAGAAAATGGGAAAGAGAGCCTAGCGAGACACATTATGCAGAATTGACACTGCTCATGTGCAATATTTCAAGTTTTGAACAATGTCCTCTTCTACCAAGTTATTTTTCACTTGTAAAGATAGTTTATTACTTTGCGAAGCTAAATTTTAACAATAGAAATGAATGAAATAATGAATAAATATGAAGTCATAATGGGTGGATTAGTGAATCGGAGAGCACAGGTTTAAAGCCTTGAGTGTCTTATTCAATAGACATCAGTAAGGATTTGATAAGTTTTGTTGGCTACAGTTATTGTATACTTAACTAAATTAGATCAGTTGTAATATATTTTGTTTTCCACATTTCAGTATCATTCAAAGTTGTTACTTACGTTTGAGATAAACTATACTTATGTTTTGTGTATTTAAATCTCTTATCATTTTCCTATGTATGTTATTGTTGTTACTGTCTGTTGTCCACATATGCTCAAAGAGTGAAGAACATAAATTGTGTGGTCACCAGAGCCCACATCGGCTAATGTTGGAACGAATATATGATGCCTGTGCTATATATACAGCAGCTCTACTAGACAAGTTATCAATAGACGCAGCACTTTGTGATGGTATTGTCACAAGTACAAATGTAATTGATTGATTGACTTTAAATACTCCCTCCGTTCCAATATAAGACTCTTTTGCTGCTGCAATTAAATTCCTTTTCACGGGAATTAAGATAGTGGATATTTGTATTAAAGTTGTTTGTAATCACTATTGTTTTTACAATTTTATCCTTTAAGAAAAAATGTTAGTTTATGTTTTTAACATGTTATTTATTGTTGATTGAAGAAAAAGATGTATAATAAATAGGGGCATGTATGTAATGAAATAATTAATGTAGTTGGAAATAACAAAGGGGTCTTATAAAAAGGGACAAAAAAAATTCTCAAAAAGGTCTTATAATTAGGGACGGAGGGAGTATTATTTTGTCAAAAAATAAATATTTAAGATAATCGTTCGAAAATATTTGTCCTTAAATTTTAATTTAATTTTTGATAGAAGATTAGTTGTGTACTCTACATAATGGAAGGATGAAATATTTGTTCGAATTTAAAACAATGTGATTATGAACACGGTGGTGGAGGCTCAACGCTTTCATGGGTATGGTGTTGGTTCTGGTGGTGGAGTTACATTGACACACCTTCAGTTCGCAGATGACACTATTATTATTGGAGAAAAGAGTTTGTTGAATGTGCGTACCATGAGGGCAATGTTGTTGTTTGAAGAGGTGTTAGGCTTGAAGGTGAATTTTAACAAGAGTATGCTGACAGGTATCAATATCTCTGAATCTTGGTTGTCGGAGGCGGCGTTGGTGATGAATTGTTGGAGGGGAACTATTCCGTTTATTTATTTGGGGTTGCCTATTGGTGGTGATTCTAGGAAACTTAGTTTTTGGAAACATGTTGTCGATCGCATTGTCTCTCGCCTGTCGTCGTGGAATAATAAATTCCTGTCTTCCGGTGGCCGTTTGGTTCTTCTGAAGTCTGTCATGTCCTCTCTTCCGGTTTACTTTCTTTCCTTTTTCAAAGCCCCTGCAGGTATAATTTCTTCTATTGAATCTATTTTTAAAAGATTTTTTTGGGGGGGTTGTGAGGAAAATAGGAAAATTGCTTGGAGGGTTGGGGGTAACGCGAATAGGAGCTTTTAATTCAGCGTTGTTAGGGAAGTGTTGTTGGAGGAAGTTGACTGATAAGGAGGGGTTGTGAAATCGTGTTTTAAGAGCCCGTTATGGTGAGGCAGGGGGCGGTTGCAAGAGGGTGGTAGACATAGTTCGACATGGTGGCGGATGTTGAGTAGGGTCCGCGAAGGGGTTGGTGAGGGTGTTGGTAGGTGGTTCGACAATAACATAAAGTGGGTTTTAGGCGATGGTCGAGACACTTTATTTTGGCATGATGCCTAGGTGGGGGATATTCCGTTGAGTCATAAATTTCCCTGTCTTTTTGATTTGGCAGTGGATAAGGAGTGTTCGGTGGCAGAGATGTGTAGGCTAGGGTGGGCGGAGGGGGCTGAAGCTTGGATTTGGCGTAGGCGATTGTTGGCCTGGGAGGAGGAAAATGTGAGGGAGTGTTCAATTTTATTACATAAACATTGTTTTGCAGGATAATGTTCATGATACTTGGAGGTGGTATTTAGATCCTACTCATGGCTATTCAGTCAGGGTCGCATACCGTTTTATTACTACATCTGGTGAACCGTCGGATAGCATTCATGATGACAATGTATGGCATCGGCTTATTCCAGCAAAGGTCTCTTTGTTTGTGTGGCGCCTCATGCGTAATAGGTTACCTACAAAAGACAACTTGGTGCGTAGGAGGGTCCTCCCACCAAATGGTGTGGTGTGTGTATTAGGGTGTGGCGAATAGGAATCTGCTAATCATTTGTTTCTGGAGTGTGTTCATTTAAGTTCTATTTGGTCTCAGGTTTGACTTTGGTTGGGTATCTCCTCTGTTTTACCTGGGGATATTCGACATCATCTGTGTCAATTTTCTAACATGGCAGGGCTGCCATGAGCAACTTATATATTTATGAAACTTATTTGGTTTGTGTTATACCCTGTTTTTGGACCTAAAAATACTGGGCCCAATTTCATTTCAAACTTTGTCAATTATCAAATTTCAACTGCACAGTTCAAATTGTCTCTGCCTCGCAGTATTTTCAATCACAATTTTACCTATGTTTTTCTTGCATAAAACCTTTCGAAATGTCTTTACTTGTCTTGTAAGTCATTCAAAAGTGTCTCTGAATCATTACATTGCTTTTTCTACAGTTTATTTCAAAATTTGCAAAAAGTCGTACAGAAGGGTATTTTGGTCATTTCCTGCAGTGGGACCCATTTTCATCCTTGCGACTGTCTCTGAGTCTTTTCAGATTGATTTTTAACATTTCATCAGTAAACCTTGTTAAATTCATTTCAAACTTGCATCTGAGTCAGTGTCAAGTCAATTTGAATCTGTTTAGGTCATTTTTAGCCCTAGGGGCATTTTGGTCATTTCACACAAAATTTCGGCATAGAGAGGTTACTTTGAAGTACCTCATTTAAGCCATTGATTCGTTTTAGTCCGTTTTGTCAATTTTATTTTTTGTTTCACTTTACGTTTGTCAAAATTACTTTTTTTAGTTCAATTTTATTTTTAAATCACAATTTAGTCCAAAACTTTTTAATTTTTATTTTTTGTCCATTTTTAATTGCTGTCCAGTCCTTTTTTATTATTTTTTTTGCAGAAAAGGTCCCAGGGGCATTTTTGTCCAGAATTTTCGCACACTTCAGTCCCAGTCCAGATGGCATTTTCTCATTGGCCCACAAATACACATGGCAGGCTATAAATAGATGTGTCAGATCCAAATAAAAAAGAAAGAATCAGTCACATCACAAAAACAGAAATTTCTTTCTCTCTCCAAAATCAGTTAGATCCAAAACAGAAAATCACCAAAAAATTCTCCAAGAACACCAAGAACAAATCTTCACAAAATCAACAAATCCGAACCGGATTCACTCCAAAACAGCCCCAACCACCACAAAATCAACAAATCCGAACCGGATTCACTCAAAACCACCGCGAAACATCACATCAACACAAAAACGTACCGGATTTTCGAGCAAAAACAACGCCGGCGGGACATCAAGCGCGCGCGCGCGAGGAGAAGAGAGAGACTCGAAGTTTTTCGAAGATTTTTCTCCGTTCTACGACAGAGGTAACGCGTTTCTCTCTCCTTTTTCTCCGTTTTGCGCGCATATGTAGTGAAAAAGTGTGAAAAAGTTTGTTACGGATATGTATCGGTAGATCTAGGCTTGTACGTTCGGATTTTGAAAATTCTAAGGCCGGATTCGGACACTAGAGCAAAAAGGATATCTAAATCCGTGGTTTTTTTTCAAAAAAAAGTGTGAAAAAATTTTCAAAGAAAAATGTAGATCTAGTCCGAATCGAACCTTTCTCGCTAAAACTAGTGCCGGATTTGTGTAGAGGAGGAGGAGACGAAGCTTTTGGTATAAAAATTTTGAAAAAAAAATAATAAAAAAAATTCCGACGCGGTGGCGCCGCCGCCGGAAACCGGCCGGCCACCGCGCCGGAAAAGCTCCGGCCGCCACCTCCATATCAGCTCCGGCCGCCACCTTTTTAGAGAGAAGGGAGAGCTTCTCTCTCTAAGTTTAACTTAGAGAGAGAAGAGGAAAGGTTTTGTGTTTTTTTTGTGAAGAAAATCCTTTTTATACTCCCTCCGATCCCACGCGCGCGCGTGCGTGCTCTTGCCATGTTCCCTCGCTCTGTGAACCATCAGATCTGGATTGTTCCAAGATCTGATGGCTGCTGTGTGTTTGATTTTGAATCCTGTGCATGACTTTTTGTGTGAAATATGGTATATCTTCTGTTTGAACCGTTAGATCTTTGATCTAACGGTCACTGTGCTTCCTGCAATTTACACTATCTTTTATGCTTTTTTCTGGACCCTTTGATCTTTGATCAAGTGGCTGTGATGTGATTTTGAAGGCTAGATCTGGACCTCTGGATTCATCCAACGGTCCAGATTAAATCCTGCTGAGTTTTTTTTTAATTGCCTTTTAATTGTGTTTTAAATACCTTTTTTACACTTTCTTGGTGTTTTATGCTTCTAAAAAATTTCTAAAAAAATATTTCCCTATCATTTTAATTTTTCCTCTAAGTATTAGAATTTATTTGCTTATTTTTGCATTTATTTCCTTTACTTTGTTCTTTAATTCTTGCTCATTAAAATCCCATATATGTTCTTGATGCATTTTTACATATTGTGATTGATAAATTCTCATGTTTTTACCCCTTTTTATTGCATATTCATTTGGTGCATTTTTCATCATTCCCATTATATTTTTCCTTGTTTCACTAACATTTTGTTCCTTATGTGACTTCACCCATAGCATTTCACTATCTCCTCCACTTTCTTTAGCTTAGCATTTATTTTTGCAAATTTTAATTCATTTGGTGATGTAATTTGTTATCATTGGTTTGTAGCTTGGCAAAGGGGCCATAGAATGTATTTAGGCAATTTTTGTAATATGGACTATGGACACTATGACGCACCGGCACGCACACACTCACCTTAGATGTATGCATAGGATTGTATGGTTAGATGAATGCTTAGGCTTAAACACTTAGATAAAAATCAACTTTTTTCCAAAACATGCAAATAACACTTGAAAACCTTTTTGAAAATAAAATGGAGTCAAAACTCCTTATTTCCCCCTTTATTTTCTTAAGTAAAATTTTCAATAAATCTTAATCCTCCTTGGACTTTATTTTTGCAAAATGACTAATTCCACCTCACACTTTCCAAATCTTATGCCCTTGAGGCCTCTCATCTCCTTTCTTCAAAATCTCTTTTCAAACTTAAAATCAACCAACAAAAACAAAAACCATTTTTGAGAATGAACTACGAACGGTTTTGATCCCTTAAAAGGGTACGTAGGCAATGAGTCAAAACTCATCCAAGCCGAAATAAAAATCAAATTCTACTTCTTCTTCCCCCCCATTCTTCACTAATCATACCTCCGTTTTTACAAATGAGCAATAAAACTAAAGCGTAGAAATAAACTTAGGAGAGCGGTTCTTATGGAATACCATAATCGCTCCGGGTGCCTAACACCTTCCCGTAGCGAAAACGACCCCCGAATTCGGAAACTCAAGGGTTTTTCTCCTTTTACCCTTCCCAAGAAAAAAGAGAGATATCAACGGTCGAAAGGTTCAAGTCCAATTAATGGCTTGGCACCCCAAAACCATGATAACAGAAATGGCGACTTCACTGGGGATTTCTTTTAGCGGGTCACGCCTAGTTTTCCTTAGTTTATATTTACGCTTTATTTTATTGCTTACATATGTGAATACTTGTTTATTTTCATTTGACGTGTGGGGTGAGAATATCAAAAGTCCTATACCCGGGCTGAGTGAACTTATGTTTAGGTAGAGATATAATCGACAATTCGATCCGGGGGTTGCCTCGTGTATTGGATTATGCGATCAATCTCACATAGCTGAGGCATTTTGAAGGTGATATTGTCGGCGTGTGTTGTCATGCTTAGGCACTTCACTTTCAATTGTTCGACGAAGCTATGAACCGTAGTTACCAAACCCATCCTAGCCTTTTTAGGACGTAGTGCGGTGGCTAAATTGAGTGTTGTCTCAAACTTTAGTCGTCACGCGATACTACACTCAAACTAGACCTTCTCACAAATAATCATGGAACGGGTGTCGTCCTGTACTACCATGATATATGTGAGAGAGGTTGCAGTTTGGGAACTGTGTTAGAACCTTGGTTACTACTATCCAGAGCCTTAGTTCACCGGACGCCGTGTCCATCCGTGGCCCCGTTACCTTGAAACTCAACCCACTTTTAAACAACACAATCATGCATACATGCATTCATGCATAAACTTTTTTCATGCATTCATCGAAGGGTTTAAACAAATGAGAATTTTTTGTAAATAATCACAGGTATGAAGAAGACTAAGTGCTACAAGTTCAAGGAAGTGGATTTGGTTGGTTTGAGAGAGTTGGCACTCAAAGTCAAGAGTCAAACAGGGTTCCGACTCCAGTATGGGGGATTGCTTACTTTACTCCGAACCGATGTGGATGAGAAGCTAGTGCACACTCTAGTGCAATTTTATGATCCAAGCTTCCGTTGCTTCACTTTCCCGGACTTCCAGTTGGTTCCTACTCTCGAGGCTTACTCCAATCTAGTGGGTTTACCTATAGCCGAGAAGACGCCTTTCACCGGTCCCGGGACTTCCCTTACTCCTCTGGTTATTGCTAAGGATCTCTATCTCAAGACTTCCGACGTCTCCAACCATCTTATTACCAAGTCTCACATCCGGGGGTTCACTTCAAAGTATCTTCTTGAGCAGGCTAATCTCGGTACTACTCGTCAGGATGCACTCGAGGCTATTCTTGCTTTGCTTATCTACGGGCTCATTCTCTTCCCGAACCTCGACAACTTCGTGGACATGAATGCTATCGAGATCTTTCATTCCAAGAACCCAGTTCCTACTTTGCTAGCAGATACCTACCACGCCATTCATGACAGGACTCTCAAGGGCCGTGGGTATATTCTTTGCTGCACATCTCTTTTGTATAGGTGGTTTATTTCGCACCTTCCGAGTTCCTTCCATGACAACTCGGAGAACTGGTCCTACTCGCAGCGGATTATGGCCCTCACTCCTAATGAGGTCGTTTGGCTCACTCCGGCCGCTCAGGTGAAGGAAATCATTATGGGTTGTGGAGACTTTCTCAATGTACCTCTTCTTGGTACCCGTGGGGGAATCAACTACAACCCCGAGCTTGCTATGAGACAGTTTGGTTTCCCTATGAAGTCGAAGCCCATCAATCTTGCTACATCTCCAGAGTTCTTCTTCTACACAAATGCTCCTACCGGACAAAAGAAAGCTTTCATGGATGCTTGGTCCAAGGTTCGAAGGAAGAGTGTGAAGCATCTAGGTGTGAGATCCGGTGTCGCTCATGAGGCCTATACCCAGTGGGTGATAGATCGAGCTGAGGAGATTGGTATGCCTTATCCAGCTATGAGATATGTGTCTTCATCTACTCCATCTATGCCTCTACCTTTGCTCCCCGCGACTCAGGATATGTATCAAGAGCATCTAGCTATGGAGAGTCGTGAGAAGCAAGTGTGGAAAGCTCGGTACAATCAAGCCGAGAATCTAATCATGACTTTGGATGGTAGAGATGAGCAGAAGACTCATGAGAATCTGATGTTGAAGAAGGAGTTAGCTAAAGCCCGGAGGGAATTGGAAGAGAAAGACGAGCTGCTTATGAGGGATTCCAAGAGAGCTCGAGGACGACGAGACTTCTTTGATAGATACTGTGATTCAGATTCCGAGTCCGATGATCTTCCGGCTACTTCCTATGCTTGAGGGCTTCATGTGTTTATCTTGTTGAAATTTCAAAGTCTTCCTGTTAAAAATACTATGTAGTTTTGATTATTTGCAAAGATTTCTAATTTGTTTAAAAATTCCTTCGATGAAAAAATAAGTCTTTTGCATTTGCATTTGCACATCATGCATCATATGCATCATGCATCGGTCCCAAAGGCTTCCAAGTGCTCACTATCTCCTGGTTCCTCTGCCGCAGTGTGAAAAGTGGCTCGAGCTCAGAGAGTTTACGAACCAGATAGAATTGATCGAACCAGAGAATACAGAAGAAAGAAAAGGGCTATGGAAGAAGAGAACGCTCAGCTTCGCACTGAGTTAGCCTCTCTAAAGGAGGAATTGGCTAAAGCTAATGATGTCATGACTGCTCTACTAGCTGCTCAAGAGCAATCAGCTACAGCTATCCCTACAGCCACAGCTGCACCAGTAACTACAAGCGTGCTCCCTACCACTTCTGCAGACAATCGCTTCACTATGCCAGTGGGGTTTCCGTATGGGCTTCCACCGTTCTTCACTCCCGTTGCTACAGCAGGCACCTCAGGCACTGCTAACAATGTTCTGATCCCTGCAACAAATGCTGCCTCTATCAATGCTACTTTGCCACAAACAACAGCTGCTGTCACTGAGCCTCTGGTACATACCCTGCCTCAAGGTGTTAACATCAACACACAACACGGAAGCATCCCCGAAACCAAGACCATGGAAAAGATGATGGAGGAACTTGCTAAAGAACTCCGTCACGAGATCCAGGCCAATCGAGGGAATGCAGACTCTGTCAAAACTCAAGACCTTTGCTTAGTGTCAAAAGTGGATGTTCCTAAAAAGTTCAAGATCCCGGACTTCGATCGGTACAACGGGCTAACTTGTCCTCAAAATCACATCATCAAGTACGTCCGGAAGATGGGCAATTACAAAGACAATGATTCCCTTATGATCCACTATTTTCAGGATAGTCTGATGGAGGATGCCGCAGAGTGGTATACTAGTTTGAGTAAGAATGACATCCATACCTTTGATGAATTAGCCACCGCTTTCAAGAGCCATTATGGGTTTAACACTCGACTGAGGCCAAATAGGGAGTTTCTCAGGTCCCTATCTCAGAAAAAGGAGGAAAGTTTCCGTGAATATGCGCAAAGGTGGAGAGGGGCAGCTGCCCGTATCACTCCTGCTTTAGATGAGGAAGAAATGACCCAGACATTCTTAAAAACCTTGAAGAAAGATTATGTTGAGAGGATGATCATCGCTGCCCCGAACAACTTTTCGGAGATGGTCACCATGGGAACCCGTCTTGAGGAAGCCGTCAGGGATGGAATCATTGTGTTTGAGAAAGCTGAATCTTCTACGAGTGCATCGAAGAGGTATGGTAATGGACACCACAAAAAGAAAGAAACGGAAGTGGGGGTGGTGTCGGCTGGAGCCGGTCAATCCATGGCTACCGTTGCTCCTATCAATGCAGCTCAAATGCCTCCGTCATACCCATATATGCCGTATTCTCAGCATCCTTTCTTTCCGCCATTTTATCATCAGTACCCTCTGCCACCGGGTCAACCTCAAGTGCCCGTCAATGCAATTGCCCAACAGATGAAACAACAGATGCCGGTTCAACAACAACAACAACAAAATCAGCAGGCTAGGCCTACTTTCCCTCCGATACCGATGTTATATGCTGAGTTGCTTCCAACTTTACTCCAGAGAGGACATTGTACAACTAGACAGGGCAAGCCCCCACCTGATCCGTTGCCTCCAAGGTTCAGGTCTGATCTCAAATGTGATTTTCATCAGGGTGCCTTAGGTCATGATGTCGAAGGGTGTTATGCTTTGAAGTATATTGTGAAGAAGCTCATCGATCAAGGGAAGCTGACTTTTGAGAATAATGTCCCACATGTCCTCGACAATCCGCTACCAAATCATGCCGCTGTGAATATGATCGAAGTGTGTGAAGAAGCTCCGAGACTTGATGTCCGCAACGTCGCAACTCCTCTGGTACCTCTACACATCAAGCTGTGCAAAGCTTCTCTGTTCAATCATGATCATGCCAAGTGTCTGGGATGTCTCCGTGATCCTTTGGGTTGTTATACTGTTCAAGAAGACATCCAAAGCTTGATGAATGATAATCTTCTGACTGTCAGTGATGTTTGCGTGGTTGTGCCGGTTTTTCACGATCCGCCTGTCAAGAGTACATCTTTGAAGAAGAATGCTGAGCCTTTGGTGATAAGGTTGCCAGGACCAATTCCTTATGTTTCGGACAAGGCTGTTCCATACAAATACAATGCTACTATGATAGAAAATGGAGTAGAGGTGCCTCTAGCCTCCTTCGCCACAGTAAGCAATATTGCCGAAGGGACTTCTGCAGCGCTAAGAAGCGGGAAGGTCCGTCCGCCGTTATTTCAGAAGAAGGTAGCTACACCGACCATTCCACCAGTTGAAGAAGCAACTCCAACCGTTGTTTCACCCATTGCTACAGATGTGAACCAGTCAGGAAAGGCTATAGAGGATTCAAATTTAGATGAGATTCTGAGGATAATAAAGAGGAGCGACTACAAGATCGTTGATCAGTTGCTGCAGACTCCTTCGAAGATATCTGTCTTGTCATTGCTCTTGAGCTCCGAGGCTCACAGGAATACCTTGTTGAAAGTGCTGGAGCAGGCTTATGTTGACCACGAAGTTACGGTAGATCGTTTCGGTGGCATAGTGGGAAATATTATTGCTTGTAACAACCTCTGGTTCAGTGAAGAAGAGTTGCCGGAAGCGGGAAAGAGACACAATCTGGCTTTACACATCTCGGTGAATTGCAAATCAGACATGATATCGAATGTGTTGGTGGATACCGGTTCCTCCCTCAATGTAATGCCCAAGACAACTCTAGATCAGTTGAGCTACCGTGGGACCCCGTTGAGGAGAAGTACTTTCTTGGTCAAAGCTTTTGATGGATCTCGGAAGAATGTGCTGGGAGAGATAGATTTGCCGATAACCATTGGCCCTGAGAATTTCTTGGTTACTTTCCAAGTGATGGACATTAATGCATCCTACAGTTGCCTGCTGGGAAGACCGTGGATACACGATGCAGGTGCGGTTACTTCCACCTTACATCAGAAGTTGAAATTTGTGAAGAATGGAAAACTCGTTACAATCCATGGTGAAGAAGCATACTTAGTCAGCCAATTGTCTTCTTTTTCTTGTATTGAAGCAGGGTCTACTGAAGGGACTGCTTTCCAAGGTTTAACCATTGAAGGTGCAGAGTCTAAGGAAGCTGGGGCTGCTATGGCTTCATTGAAGGATGCTCAGAGAGCCATTCAAGAAGGTCAGACTGCCGGCTGGGGCAAGGTGATACAGCTCTGTGAGAACAAGCGTAAAGAAGGTCTCGGGTTCTCTCCGTCATCAAGAGTTTCCTCGGGAGTCTTCCACAGTGCAGGGTTTGTTAATGCTATCTCTGAAGAAGCCACTGGATCTGGTCTCAGGCCTGTATTTGTTACACCAGGAGGCATTGCGAGAAATTGGGATGCCATTGACATTCCTTCAATCATGCATGTTTCTGAGTAATGTGTCTTGTTGCTTTAGTGCTTTGTTTTCAAAATAACAATCCTCTCGCTCTGCCCAAAGCGAGAGTGATATTTTCTGTAAGGGCATGTTTGTTTCGGCATTGCCGTTGATTAATAAAATTTTGTCGTTTCTTCCACGACTCCTTTTTTTTAAGTGTTTTTCTCTTGGAAACAATGGTAATGCCAGAAAAAACCAAAACGTCTGTATTTTTCTTATTAATTTCAAAAATCTGCATGAAAAAAAAAACTCTTTCTAAAATCATCCAATCATTATATGCAGGTTGAACCATAATAAACCCGTTGAACACAGTAATCCTACGGTTCCTCCAAATTTTGAATTCCCTGTGTATGAAGCCGAAGATGAGGAAGGTGATGACGTACCATATGAGATTACTCGGTTACTTGAGCAAGAAAAGAAAGCCATTCAGCCTCACCAAGAAGAGATTGAGCTTATCAACATAGGTACCGAAGAAAACAAGCGAGAAATCAAGATTGGTGCTACTCTAGAGGAAGGGGTTAAACAGAAGATCATCCAACTCCTCCGGGAATATCCGGATATTTTTGCATGGTCCTATGAAGATATGCCAGGTCTAGACCCTATGATCGTGGAGCATCGGATCCCTACCAAGCCTGAATGTCCTCCCGTCAGGCAGAAATTGAGAAGGACTCATCCCGATATGGCTCTCAAGATCAAGAATGAGGTTCAAAAGCAGATTGATGCGGGTTTCCTCATGACAGTTGAGTACCCTGAATGGGTTGCCAATATTGTACCTGTGCCAAAGAAGGATGGTAAAGTCCGGATGTGTGTTGACTTCAGAGACCTGAACAAGGCCAGTCCAAAAGACAACTTTCCATTACCTCATATTGATGTGCTTGTTGATAATACTGCTCAATCTAAGGTGTTCTCCTTCATGGACGGTTTTTCCGGTTATAATCAAATCAAAATGTCTCCTGAAGATAGAGAAAAGACATCTTTTATCACTCCATGGGGTACTTTCTGCTACAAAGTGATGCCGTTCGGCCTAATCAATGCTGGTGCTACCTACCAAAGGGGAATGACCACTCTGTTTCATGACATGATTCACAAAGAAGTTGAGGTATATGTGGATGATATGATTGTGAAGTCAGCAGATGAGGAGCAGCATGTTGAATATTTAACAAAGATGTTTGAAAGGTTGAGAAAATACAAGCTGCGATTGAATCCCAACAAATGTACATTCGGCGTCAGATCCGGCAAGTTATTAGGCTTCGTTGTCAGCCAAAAGGGCATTGAAGTCGATCCTGATAAAGTCCGGGCCATCCGAGAAATGCCAGCTCCACAGACAGAGAAGCAAGTCAGAGGTTTCTTGGGACGTTTGAATTACATCTCCCGATTCATATCTCATATGACTGCAACCTGCGGGCCGATCTTCAAGCTACTTAGAAAGAACCAGCCTGTTGTATGGAATGATGAATGCCAAGAAGCTTTTGATGGCATCAAGAATTACCTGCTGGAACCACCTATCCTTGTCCCACCCGTGGAAGGAAGGCCTTTGATTATGTATTTGGCAGTATTTGATGAATCCATGGGATGTGTACTTGGTCAACAAGATGAAACTGGAAAGAAAGAGCATGCTATCTACTATCTAAGCAAGAAGTTCACCGATTGTGAAACTCGGTATACAATGCTTGAGAAGACTTGTTGTGCTTTAGCTTGGGCTGCCAAACGCCTGCGTCATTATTTGGTGAATCATACAACTTGGTTGATATCCAGAATGGATCCGATCAAGTATATCTTTGAGAAAGCTGCTGTTACTGGAAAGATTGCACGCTGGCAGATGCTGTTGTCTGAATATGATATTGTGTTCAAGACTCAAAAGGCAATCAAAGGTAGCATTCTTGCCGATCATCTTGCTTACCAACCTCTTGATGATTATCAACCAATTGAGTTCGATTTCCCCGATGAAGAGATCATGTATTTGAAATCCAAAGACTGCGAAGAACCGTTGATTGATGAAGGTCCAGATCCCAATAGCAAGTGGGGTTTAGTCTTTGATGGTGCTGTCAATGCTTATGGTAAAGGAATTGGGGCAGTCATTGTATCCCCGCAGGGGCATCACATCCCTTTTACCGCCAGAATTCTGTTCGAATGTACAAACAACATGGCTGAGTATGAAGCATGTATCTTTGGGATCGAGGAAGCAATTGACATGAGAATCAAACACCTCGACATCTATGGAGATTCTGCGCTCGTCATCAATCAGATAAAGGGTGAATGGGAGACCCACCATGCTAAGTTGATTCCTTATCGTGATTATGCGAGACGTCTTCTGACATATTTTACAAAGGTTGAGCTGCACCATATTCCTCGTGATGAGAACCAAATGGCTGATGCTCTTGCTACTCTATCCTCCATGTTTCGAGTAAACCATTGGAATGATGTGCCAGTAATTAAAGTGCAACGCCTTGAAAGACCTTCGCATGTGTTTGCTATTGGGGATGTGATCGATCAGGCTGGTGAAAATGTGGTTGACTATAGACCTTGGTATTATGACATCAAGCAGTTCTTGCTGAGCCGTGAGTATCCGCCGGGTGCTTCCAAACAAGATAAGAAGACCCTGAGAAGATTGGCCGGTAGATTCCTGTTAGATGGAGATATTCTGTACAAGAGGAACTATGACATGGTATTGTTAAGGTGTGTTGATGAACATGAAGCAGAGCGGTTAATGCATGATGTACATGACGGTACCTTCGGGACCCATGCTACAGGGCATACTATGTCAAGAAAGTTGCTACGGGCAGGTTATTACTGGATGGCTATGGAGCATGATTGCTACCAGTACGCCAGAAAATGCCACAAGTGTCAAATCTATGCTGATAAGATTCATGTGCCTCCGCACGCTCTCAATGTTATGTCATCTCCATGGCCGTTCTCAATGTGGGGCATCGACATGATTGGAAGAATTGAACCGAAGGCTTCAAATGGTCATCGTTTCATCTTAGTGGCAATTGACTACTTTACCAAATGGGTTGAAGCAGCATCTTATACCAATGTGACCAAGCAAGTGGTAGCTAAGTTCATCAAGAACAACATCATCTGTCGATATGGTGTTCCCAGCAAGATTATTACCGACAATGGTACCAATCTGAACAACAATGTGGTGCAAGCTCTTTGTGAAGAATTCAAAATTGAGCATCATAACTCTTCTCCTTATAGACCTCAGATGAATGGTGCAGTTGAGGCCGCCAACAAGAATATCAAGAGAATTGTCCAAAAGATGGTGACCACTTACAAGGACTGGCATGAGATTTTACCCTATGCTCTGCATGGCTACCGTACTACCGTGCGCAGTTCAACCGGGGCAACCCCTTTCTCTCTTGTATATGGTATGGAAGCAGTTCTTCCTTTGGAAGTGGAGATCCCGTCTCTCCGTGTGATCATGGAAGCAAAGTTATCGGAGGCTGAATGGTGCCAAAGCCGGTATGATCAGTTGAATTTGATTGAGGAAAAACGTATGGATGCCATGGCTCGTGGACAGTCATATCAAGCAAGAATGAAGACTGCTTTTGACAAGAAAGTCCATCCTCGAGAATTCAAGGTAGGGGAACTTGTATTGAAGAGGAGGATAAGCCAGCAACCCGACCCAAGGGGCAAGTGGACGCCTAACTATGAAGGTCCTTATGTTGTCAAGAAGGCCTTCTCCGGTGGTGCTTTAATCCTTACACACATGGATGGTGTAGAACTTCCAAATCCAGTGAATGCCGATATAGTCAAGAAATACTTTGCCTAGAAATGTGAAAAGAACAGCGTGGTAGGTCGAAAACCCGAAAGGGCGGCCTAGGCAAAAATGCGCTTCCCGGTGGATCGAAAACCCGAAAGGGCGGTCCAGGCAAAAATAAGGGACAAAAAACAAATATGAAAAAGCTCGCTGAGATTGTTCGCAACTCAGGCAAAAATGAGCGTCTCGATGAGCCGAAAACCCGGAAGGGCGGTTCATGCAAAAATGAGATTGAAACAAAAAGGCAAGTAACTATATCTGGCCAACCACCGTCCCCCTTGGGGCATCTGCAGCTGTTAATGACCGTCTTCATCAAAAGCTCTTATGCTTGCGAATTCAAAGTTTCTGGGAAATGTCAGGATTACTGTGTTCAATGTACCACCAACCAATAAAATTACCATTTTCCAAGCTTTGTAAATCCGTGGAGTCATGCCTTTGGCTGACCACCACTCTTATACATCAATTTGAGCCTTTGCTTTTGTTTGAAAACTCTATTTTTTCTTCAACTTTCAAAGCTATATACAAATCATTTTCCTTCTATTTTGATAATGACAATGCTTGAAACAAACATTTTGAAAATTGAAAACCTTTTGTCTATTTTGAAAAGCAAACCTGAGCAACAGGGTACCTTCAAATGAAACATGCATGAGCGAGAGTATGTTGATGTCTATTTCAATATATGTTACAAGCAGGTTCTCCTCCAGGATAGTCTGTGGTCAATGGCAAGAATGAAAAAACAGAATGAAAATGCATGAAAATAAATGAGCTCGCTAAGTTGAAAACTCGAAAGGGCGGCTTAGGCAAAAATGAGCACCCCGCTGGATTGAAAACCCGAAAGGGCAGTTCAGGCAAAAATGGGGCATTAAAAAGAATTTATTTCCCCGGTGGATCGAAAACCCGAAAGGGCGATCCAGGCAAAAATGGGATGCAAAAAATGAAAATGAGAAGATAGCTTGCAAAAAGCATTGACCACAGATGTGATGTCTACAACGTACCCAGCACTGAAACGCCCAGCACAACGGCGTTTTCCCCAGTAAAGTCTTCCGAGATTCAATTTCCAGCAAGTTGCATAGCTACCTGCCCTCAGCCATGGTTCCGATACGTCTCCCAACGACGTCATCTCCAAAGAGGATTTCCAAGAAGGTGTAATATAGCTCGAGCCACTACGTGCCCAATACTCGGATGTCTTGTCTTCCCCGTGAAGCCGTGCCTACAAAATGCCAACAGTCATGCATTACAAGCATTCATACATGCATAATCATGCATATTACGTACCCATGCATTTAATGAATCTGTTATATCATCCATGCATATTGCATTTCCAATGTCAACATCAGTCTCAACTCAACACTCATGTCAGGTTCTCTGTCAAAACCTTGTGAGCCAATAATATCGGTCAATTTCTACCTTTCAAATCAAATCGACGTCAAGTCAATCTCAATCTATATTTTGTCAGAACAAAACCAAAACCAATCCCCAGTGAATATGTTTCTGTTTGGTCAAGTGGCTAGTTCAAGTCCAGGAACAGCTTGTACCTATCAATTTGCTTATGTTATCGGTCGAGTGCCCAGCTCAGTCCAAGAACAGCTCGTACCTGTCTATGTGTCTATGATTTTGGGTCAAGTGGCTAGTTCAAGTCCAAGAACAGCTTGTACCCGTCTATCTGTTTCTGTTCGCTCAAGTGGCTAGCTCGATCCAAGAGCAGCTTGCGCCTGTCTATTTTGTATTTGTCTCCGGTGGAGTAACCAGTTCGCATCCAAGAACAAGCTCGCACCTGTCTATTTGCCTTGCTTTCAGTCGAGTAACCAGTTCGAATCCTTAAGAACAACTCGTACCTGCCAATTTTACATGTTTTCAGTCGAGTCACCAGTTCGAATCCATAAGAACAACTCGTACTTGTCAATTTTCTCTTTTTCCAGTCGAGTCACCAGTTCGAATCCGTAAGAACAACTCGTACTTGCCAATTTTCTCTTTTTCCCAGTCGGGTCACCAGTTCGAATCCATAAGAACAACTCGCACTTTCCAATATCCCCAAGTGAGTTACCAGTTCGAATCCATAAGAACAACTCATGTTTGTCCAGTAACCTCTATCCCCTGTGAAGTGACCAGTTCGAATCCATAAGAACAACTCGCAGTTGTCTGTTTGTTTCATTCCCGGTCAAGTGGCTAGTTTGAATCCAAGAACAGCTTGTACCTGTCCAACTTGTTTCTAGTTTCCCGTTACTCTGCTATTCACTATCTTCGTCAATGTCTACCAATCCCGCAATGGATACGACATATTTTGTTAATTCCAATCCCCATGAGGTCTTGCATTCATAATCCAAATGATGCATGGCATGCATATTATTTGAAAATGGGTAGGCGTATTTTTACGTCCAAACACAGTGCAAATGCTAATATTTAAGTATCTTCGTCCTGTCAAGCCAAAGACTCCGTCTCTTGACTCTCCAGACAAAGAAACTTAAATAGGGGCAGCTGTTATACCCTGTTTTTGGACCTAAAAATACTGGGCCCAATTTCATTTCAAACTTTGTCAATTATCAAATTTCAACTGCACAGTTCAAATTGTCTCTGCCTCGCAGTATTTTCAATCACAATTTTACCTATGTTTTTCTTGCATAAAACCTTTCGAAATGTCTTTACTTGTCTTGTAAGTCATTCAAAAGTGTCTCTGAATCATTACATTGCTTTTTCTACAGTTTATTTCAAAATTTGCAAAAAGTCGTACAGAAGGGTATTTTGGTCATTTCCTGCAGTGGGACCCATTTTCATCCTTGCGACTGTCTCTGAGTCTTTTCAGATTGATTTTTAACATTTCATCAGTAAACCTTGTTAAATTCATTTCAAACTTGCATCTGAGTCAGTGTCAAGTCAATTTGAATCTGTTTAGGTCATTTTTAGCCCTAGGGGCATTTTGGTCATTTCACACAAAATTTCGGCATAGAGAGGTTACTTTGAAGTACCTCATTTAAGCCATTGATTCGTTTTAGTCCGTTTTGTCAATTTTATTTTTTGTTTCACTTTACGTTTGTCAAAATTACTTTTTTTAGTTCAATTTTATTTTTAAATCACAATTTAGTCCAAAACTTTTTAATTTTTATTTTTTGTCCATTTTTAATTGCTGTCCAGTCCTTTTTTATTATTTTTTTTGCAGAAAAGGTCCCAGGGGCATTTTTGTCCAGAATTTTCGCACACTTCAGTCCCAGTCCAGATGGCATTTTCTCATTGGCCCACAAATACACATGGCAGGCTATAAATAGATGTGTCAGATCCAAATAAAAAAGAAAGAATCAGTCACATCACAAAAACAGAAATTTCTTTCTCTCTCCAAAATCAGTTAGATCCAAAACAGAAAATCACCAAAAAATTCTCCAAGAACACCAAGAACAAATCTTCACAAAATCAACAAATCCGAACCGGATTCACTCCAAAACAGCCCCAACCACCACAAAATCAACAAATCCGAACCGGATTCACTCAAAACCACCGCGAAACATCACATCAACACAAAAACGTACCGGATTTTCGAGCAAAAACAACGCCAGCGGGACATCAAGCGCGCGCGCGCGAGGAGAAGAGAGAGACTCGAAGTTTTTCGAAGATTTTTCTCTGTTCTACGACAGAGGTAACGCGTTTCTCTCTCCTTTTTCTCCGTTTTGCGCGCATATGTAGTGAAAAAGTGTGAAAAAGTTTGTTACGGATATGTATCGGTAGATCTAGGCTTGTACGTTCGGATTTTGAAAATTCTAAGGCCGGATTCGGACACTAGAGCAAAAAGGATATCTAAATCCGTGGTTTTTTTTCAAAAAAAAGTGTGAAAAAATTTTCAAAGAAAAATGTAGATCTAGTCCGAATCGAACCTTTCTCGCTAAAACTAGTGCCGGATTTGTGTAGAGGAGGAGGAGACGAAGCTTTTGGTATAAAAATTTTGAAAAAAAAATAATAAAAAAAATTCCGACGCGGTGGCGCCGCCGCCGGAAACCGGCCGGCCACCGCGCCGGAAAAGCTCCGGCCGCCACCTCCATATCAGCTCCGGCCGCCACCTTTTTAGAGAGAAGGGAGAGCTTCTCTCTCTAAGTTTAACTTAGAGAGAGAAGAGGAAAGGTTTTGTGTTTTTTTTGTGAAGAAAATCCTTTTTATACTCCCTCCGATCCCACGCGCGCGCGTGCGTGCTCTTGCCATGTTCCCTCGCTCTGTGAACCATCAGATCTGGATTGTTCCAAGATCTGATGGCTGCTGTGTGTTTGATTTTGAATCCTGTGCATGACTTTTTGTGTGAAATATGGTATATCTTCTGTTTGAACCGTTAGATCTTTGATCTAACGGTCACTGTGCTTCTTGCAATTTACACTATCTTTTATGCTTTTTTCTGGACCCTTTGATCTTTGATCAAGTGGCTGTGATGTGATTTTGAAGGCTAGATCTGGACCTCTGGATTCATCCAACGGTCCAGATTAAATCCTGCTGAGTTTTTTTTTAATTGCCTTTTAATTGTGTTTTAAATACCTTTTTTACACTTTCTTGGTGTTTTATGCTTCTAAAAAATTTCTAAAAAAATATTTCCCTATCATTTTAATTTTTCCTCTAAGTATTAGAATTTATTTGCTTATTTTTGCATTTATTTCCTTTACTTTGTTCTTTAATTCTTGCTCATTAAAATCCCATATATGTTCTTGATGCATTTTTACATATTGTGATTGATAAATTCTCATGTTTTTACCCCTTTTTATTGCATATTCATTTGGTGCATTTTTCATCATTCCCATTATATTTTTCCTTGTTTCACTAACATTTTGTTCCTTATGTGACTTCACCCATAGCATTTCACTATCTCCTCCACTTTCTTTAGCTTAGCATTTATTTTTGCAAATTTTAATTCATTTGGTGATGTAATTTGTTATCATTGGTTTGTAGCTTGGCAAAGGGGCCATAGAATGTATTTAGGCAATTTTTGTAATATGGACTATGGACACTATGATGCACCGGCACGCACACACTCACCTTAGATGTATGCATAGGATTGTATGGTTAGATGAATGCTTAGGCTTAAACACTTAGATAAAAATCAACTTTTTTCCAAAACATGCAAATAACACTTGAAAACCTTTTTGAAAATAAAATGGAGTCAAAACTCCTTATTTCCCCCTTTATTTTCTTAAGTAAAATTTTCAATAAATCTTAATCCTCCTTGGACTTTATTTTTGCAAAATGACTAATTCCACCTCACACTTTCCAAATCTTATGCCCTTGAGGCCTCTCATCTCCTTTCTTCAAAATCTCTTTTCAAACTTAAAATCAACCAACAAAAACAAAAACCATTTTTGAGAATGAACTACGAACGGTTTTGATCCCTTAAAAGGGTACGTAGGCAATGAGTCAAAACTCATCCAAGCCGAAATAAAAATCAAATTCTACTTCTTCTTCCCCCCCATTCTTCACTAATCATACCTCCGTTTTTACAAATGAGCAATAAAACTAAAGCGTAGAAATAAACTTAGGAGAGCGGTTCTTATGGAATACCATAATCGCTCCGGGTGCCTAACACCTTCCCGTAGCGAAAACGACCCCCGAATTCGGAAACTCAAGGGTTTTTCTCCTTTTACCCTTCCCAAGAAAAAAGAGAGATATCAACGGTCGAAAGGTTCAAGTCCAATTAATGGCTTGGCACCCCAAAACCATGATAACAGTTTGCCTCGTTTTGGGTGTTATGGAAGGAGAGGAACAACCAAGTCTTTCAACAGGTGGTTTCTACTCCAACTATTTTAATTGAAAAGGTGAAACTAAATTATTTTCTTTGGATTAAAGCAAAAAAGGCAACTTTCACCTATAGTTATCATGATTGGTGCAAGCATCCGCTCCCTTGTATGGGAGTTCTTTTGTAACTCTTCATCTTGTTTTGTTGGTGCTTGTGTTTGGTTGGCGCCTTTGTTGTTTAGTACCGTAACTTTGTAAATACTTTGGTGTGGTTCTTCTTTTGCACGCTTTGTGCAGGGGGAATCACTGTTCTTAATATTAATCTCATTTTACCTTGTCCAAAAATATCAAAACATGTTTGACTAAAAAATTTTGTAGATTAAATTGTCTTAATTTATTTTTATAAGCGACTAAAATAGTTTGGTTTATTTGTAGGGACTAATCTATTCCGTTTTTTGTTCGTAAAGGACCAAAATTAGCATTTGTCCTCTTGCCTGAGATGTTGTCTGCAACCGCCACAACATCAGTTTGGATTTCCACTCTTTGCAGTCCTTGATCACGCGCCAATTGGAGACATCACCTTACACCAAGAGTTCTGACTATTGGAGTAAGCTCTAATAGCCAATCTATATTGATTGAGTTTGACTTTGTATCATGATATTGATATAAATATATATTATGAATATATAAATAATAAGACATTTTGTTTTGTTTCAAAATAATAAAGTCCCTTTAAATAGTTAGTCCCTTGTTTTAAAATGAATGTCACTTTCAATTTTCAATACTATAATAATTTTTTTCTTTTCAATTGTACCCTTCAATTAGTACTATATACAATACTTCAAAAATATTATTTTTTCTTTAAGGAAAAACAAACTAATAGTTGATTAAGATAATTTGGTAAAATAACATCTTTTTTTCTTTTAATTAATGCATTTTTTAATATATGTGTAAAAACTTTAAACGACATTCATTTTGAAACAGAGCGAGTATAATACAATGGTAGTATTCATTTTAATATTTCCTCCGTTTCAAAATGACTGTCGTTTTAGCCAAAAAAAATTGTTTTAAAATGAATGTCATTTTCAGTTTCCAATGCAATAATAACTTTTTCTTTTCAATTGTACCCTTCAATTAATACTATGTTACACTACTTCCAAATATTATTTTTTCTTTAATGAAAAACAACTCAATAGTTGATTATGATAATTTGGTAAAATTGTTATGACATTCCTTAATATGTGTGTAATTGGCTAAAACGACACTCATTTTGAAACGGAGGGAGTATTTTTTGTTTGCTTTCGGCTTTTTAGAGTACACTACACAAGATTCTCCTCGATTCGAATGTATAAGCAAAATTGCAACGATTGTACGAGGAAAACTGTAAATGTTAAGGTTGGTTATGAAGTTCGTTTGGTTGAAGATTGTTGTTTATTTAATTCCATCTGCATATATCACAAGTTTCATACTGCATCTACATAATACTCAAGGCTGATTTATTTATTTTTATCTTAAGTATAGAGTGTAATTTAACACATAAATTGATCGAATCCGTAAAAATCAGCTACTATATTGATCAACTTGTCTGAATGGACAAGTTGGCCATATATTAGTTATATACAACATTAAGCAAAAATAGCTCCAGATGACTAAATATAATGTTGAGCATTCAAGAAGATAATATGTACAGCGTGTTGGTGGTAACTTGGAATTTGGCGTCATAGACACAAATCTTCTTCAAAATAGTCTACTTCAACTTTGAACATGCTAGCAAAGCTATGACTCTATGAGCAACACAGAGTTTGATATTTCTAAAATGTTGAATCTGTAAAACAATTTCCTTTGTTACTCCTTAATCAAATCATAGGGTATGTATATGTTGTAGACATTTTAAACCGTTCTTAATAATGCAGAGCTCTTCTCTTTAGAAGAACTCCAAAAGTTATGATCACACATGGTGTATAATGTTAAATCCTTAGCCAGCTTGATCCAAACAAAAAACAAAAGTAATCCTTATTTCAAAAATTAAAAGTTGAAGATTAATGAAAAAAAACATTTGTACTTGTGACGATAACATCACAAAGCGAAATATATACATGTTCCGTTGATTGTTAACTTGTCTTGTAGAGTTGTTGTATTTATAGCACATGCCTCATATATTCATTCCAACATTAGCCGATGTCGGCTTTATCACACACCGTTACTCTTTTCAAGACATAAAAAGTTTTAAGAACTACCTTAGATGCTTTCTTATGTATCACAAATGATCGTAAGAAAAGCATTCACCGCTCGTTACAAATGAGTTTTGTAATGTTTTTGTTAAAATACTCTTGCGTGAGTTAACTCATGCAGTGTATTACACTTGCATTAGTTAACTAACGTATGAGTATTTTTGGAAATTATGTTAGGCGCGAGTAAAATGTGCTGGGAGAGGAGCAGAAATCTAATTTAGTGGCACATATGAAGCCCCGATACGGGTGCGGGTACGATACGATACGGATACGCGGATACACGTTTTTTTTTTTAGGGTTTAAGATACGATACGGTTAAGATACGTTAACAAAAATTTATAATAAAAGTTATATTATATGTATGTAAAATACTTGAAGAAAATTAACATTGATTACTCTTCATTATTGTATTATTATAAAAGTTATAATTTTTTAAAAATAATACATGTGGTCAAAATAATTTTTTTGAAAGTTTTCTTATAAATCGTATTACATTTTCATATGTTGGGATGTTGAGAGAAACATCGTTAAAAGAACCCAACACAAATTTTATCTAATTTTGATTAACTGAATCACATCTCTCGCTACGTTCATCCACAAGAAGTATACTTTTTAGTGTTTCATCGAGAAACAATTCTATTGATGCATATCTAAAATTGAGTCATATACATCTATAATGAATTTTTACAACATTGTCTCACTTTTTTACTCTTCATCTTTTTCTAGGATACGTGTCTGTGAAGTATCTTAGAAGTATCCTTGTGTATCTGTGGAGTATCACATAAGTATTCGATAAAATATTTATTAAAAATTAAAATAATTAATTCCGATACTTCGTGGATACGTATCCGCGAGTATCCGTAGAGTATCGGTATCTGATACGTATCCGATACGGATACGTCTCCGTTTTGAAGTATCTGGGCTGGCACACACTATGGCCCGATTAGCTCACTCTAGCCCAGATAGAATCTGGTTAGAGGAGGTTCCTTTAGAAGTTCAAGAGGTGTATTATCATGATATTTTGAGTTAATAAAATCCGTCTTTTATTCAAAAAAAACAAAAAACATTGAGAAGAATGAATATGTAACTTTGAAGAGGAGTATAGTTAAAAGTCTCAAATCAATATCACTAAACAAAGATGTATCTAATTCATAATGCATCAATTTTTATCAACAAATTTATCTTCTTTTTATAAAAAAGATGGTCCATTGTACGTGTGGATGTATTAAGAAGTTAGCACCGCTTTTTCCGTTGACCTGGATGACCGATCATGTGGTGCAGTCATAGCCGACAAGTTGCTCCATGGATTGGTAAGCTGACTCTGGGCCTTTTCTTTTTGAAGAAATAATCTTGACTAAAACTAGTGTCGACTGTGGACTTTTCACTCCCTTCTTCGTTCCAATGCTTTTTATTATTAGTAGGTAATACTGTCAGAAATATTCAATTTTTTCTATCCGACAACAAAGCATAATAAATCTTTAATTTAATTTCTAATATTTACCGTAATTCTTTCCTCAACTCTTTCCTTATTGAATTATATGAAAATCATAACAAGTAACAACATATGAAGTTTGTTTAAAAAATGGATATTAATCCTTATGAGTTTATCTCAATTGGTAAGGACAATACATAATATATGTAAGGTTTTAGATTCAACGCTGGCCACCACAAAAAAAAAACGGATATTAACTTCTTTTTGCTAAAAAATACTATCCCTAAAAAACAGATATTAACTAAGTGACATATATATTTTAAAAAGTAATTATTATCTTTATATACTTTGATTTAAAAGTTAAGTTTGAGAGTGATATATTTCAGAGACAAATTGAAACTTCATCTTAGTACTATCAGTGGCATTTAATGTTAGTTGACGAATTCCCAAGGATTCAACCGACCACATTATATACAAAGGCATGGGCAATGGAATACTCTCCATTTTTATTTTATTTTATGATAGTGAATATGGTGAAGGGTTTAAATAATGTAAAGAAAAAAGGGCTTAAAAATAGGACATTTTGTCAATAATTTAATTTAAATTTTCATTTTTATCCTTTAATTAATTGGAATCCATTTTTACTTCACAATTTATATCTCTGCGTAGAGTACTTTTTTTTGGAGGCACTATGTGCTTACTTACTTGATATAGTAATTTTCATTTTTCCTTGATAATAATGGCCACTGCATGCCCAATTAATATGATGTTGATTTTGTGAATATGTATAACTGGCATTTATTAACATTTCTATGATTCGAAAGTGTCAAAATATCAAAATGATTGCTAATTTGACGCACATGAACTTTTCTAGTGCTGGCTTTTTCTATAAAAAATAGTATTATTGAGCTGACTTTTTGCAACGTATTACTGCAAAAATATCAACACCTAGCCATCATGCATTGTATGTATTCTAAAATAAAATAAAAAACTAGCTCCATTTATATATAGCGGTTTTATTTTCATCTTTTGTAAATAACAAAATACTCGCTCCGTCCTAAATTATAAGCAAAAAAAACTTATTTTCTTTGTCCCAAGTTATAAGCAAAAAAACCAACTTTTATCATATTTAATTATGTTTTTTCAAAAACATCTTTTTCAAAAGAAAATTAAATGCAAAGTGCATTCAATTTACTCTCTTTTTCATTTTTTCTATAATCAACTATCAAGGAAAATTGTTTTTACATCTTCCTATAAAACTTATTTCAATGATAACACAAAAAACTATATTACAAACTACTATGTTTTAATTTTCTTAATAAGTGTGATTTTTTATTTTAATTTTGCTTATAATATGGAACGGATGGAGTATAAGATAGTAGTAAATATTTGATAGTTGATTAGTGTACTATTAGACTATAATGGCTACAATGTGTTGAATCATTAGGGGTTTGAGGATGATCACGTTGGACTTTGAACAATTATATAAGTGAGTTGAACACGTCTCAATATTGATTATCATTTTCTTTAAATTTATAAATCATCTCATTTAAATTTACATAGTATTCAACATCCAATTTTCCGATCAATACAGAATGCAATAATTTCACATTAAAGAGAATAGAAATAGATATGATGGTGGTGATCTGATCATGCACGCAGAACTAAATCTCATGCCAGCATTTTCATTCAGTTTCACATTATATCCGCGTAAATTTAATGCTAGCTTCTACCAAAATATCCTCAACCGTACGTAAAAGCCTTTAGAAATCTTTGCCTCATCCACCACTACATATATAGCTTTGCTC
Organism: Medicago truncatula; assembly: GCF_003473485.1. Lineage (NCBI taxonomy): Eukaryota > Viridiplantae > Streptophyta > Magnoliopsida > Fabales > Fabaceae > Medicago > Medicago truncatula. The sequence continues at coordinate 5,682,890 of NC_053043.1, read as the reverse complement.
ATTTCACATTTTCATCATCCAATTCCCTCTCTCTTTCCACACACACCCCATTAGCCATTACAATTATTTACCTCATTTTTCAATGGCATTTTTGGACCTCTCTATGATGAATATAGGGATAGTAGTGTTGGTTTTGAGTTTGTGGAGTGGAATTGGAGTTGCACAACAAGTTCCTTGCTATTTTATTTTTGGAGACTCTTTGGTGGATAATGGTAACAACAACCAACTCACTTCTATTGCAAAAGCTAATTACCTACCTTATGGAATTGACTTTCCTGGTGGACCAACTGGAAGATTTTCAAACGGCAAAACCACTGTTGATGTCATTGGTAAGTGAGATTGCTTTTTAAGATTAATTTATTTTATTTTGGAGAATTAAATATTCTTTTTGTTTCATAAAAATATATACTCAAAAAATGTACTACTCATCGATCATTAAAAAAACATGTAACAAACAGAAAATCAGTATTACTCTAGTTTATTTATCTTTCTCAACTATATATTCATGATTTGACTCTTTAATTAATATATAGCTTTGAATGCATGCAAGTAATTGTCTTCATTTACTCTTGTCTAACCTTTAATGGAAATTTAACAGCTGAGCAATTGGGGTTCAATGGTTACATACCTTCGTATGCATCAGCTAGAGGCCGACAAATACTCAGAGGAGTCAATTATGCTTCAGCAGCTGCTGGAATCAGAGAAGAAACAGGACAACAATTGGTACTTTTTTTTTTTTGCTTCTAATTAATAATGTCACATATGATTATTTTTTTACTTCATTTGGATAGCCACATCCTTAATTATTTTCCATAATTTATCACTATTTTTGTAGGGACAACGAATTAGTTTTAGAGGGCAAGTGCAAAATTACCAAAGGACAGTGTCCCAATTGGTAAATTATTTTGGAGATGAGAACACTGCTGCAAATTATCTTAGCAAGTGCATTTATACAATTGGATTGGGTAGCAATGATTACCTTAACAATTATTTCATGCCTACAATCTATTCCACTAGTAGACAATTCACACCTCAACAATATGCTAATGTCCTTCTTCAAGCATATGCTCAGCAACTCAGGGTCAGACTCTTTTTCTATATGCATTATATAAGTTAGAATCCGTTAACACTAGGGTTACACCAAATATCAACCGTTATAATGAATTGATCTAATGGCTCATATTATGTCACTTTCAATTTTTGTGTTTGTAATTCAGATTTTATATAATTATGGGGCAAGGAAAATGGCGTTATTTGGAGTTGGTCAAATAGGTTGCACCCCAAATGCATTGGCCCAAAACAGCCCAGATGGTAGAACATGTGTAGCAAGAATCAATTCTGCAAATCAATTATTCAACAATGGATTAAGATCTCTTGTTGATCAACTCAATAACCAACTTCCTGATGCAAGATTCATTTATGTAAATGTTTATGGTATCTTTCAAGACATCATAACCAGCCCATCAACCTATGGTAATTATTTTCTCCCTAAAATTATTTAAATTCACAATTCATCAATTTTTCAAGTTATCAAAATAATATTTTTCTTTCTTTCTAATTTTCAGGTTTTAGAGTTACAAATGCTGGATGCTGTGGTGTAGGAAGAAACAATGGTCAAATTACATGTTTGCCCTTTCAACCTGCATGTAGGGATAGGAATGGGTTCTTATTTTGGGATGCATTTCATCCAACTGAAGCTGGAAACAGTGTTATTGGTAGAAGAGCTTACAATGCTCAATCTGCATCAGATGCTTACCCTATTGATATTAATCGCTTAGCTCAACTCTAAAGAGCTTTTAGTGGTGCTTATAAGTTTTTTTTTTAAGGTAGTGGTGCTAATAAGTTGTTTGTGCCACTATTATTGTCCTATAATGTGTTGTTCATTTTCATGTGTCTAAAAGGCGTTTATATTTCACTTACTTTTCTTTTGTGCAACAAGTCTCCAAGTGTACGTAATTTGTCATAAACAACTTTTTGTAATGTTTGCAGTTAATGATGAATAGTGAATACTATTTCATGGCATATGACATTTTCATAGAAAATGGATAATTGATAAGATATTATTTTCTTTTAGATTTTTTGATATTATCTATTTGCCGTGATGTGATTGGATGTATGTGTTAAAAAAATTACATTATCAATGAATGAAAATTAATCACATGAATATTTGATTCACGATCAATCTTTTTCAATAGTAACTAGTGTTGAGATTGTCTTCAAATTTGTGGTCTGGAAGAACAGGGAAATCGTGACACGATTTTGGGATCGTGACACGATTTCGGATGCCGTGAGCTAGGGTTGCAGGGGTGCAAATCGTGGCACGATTGTGGGAAATCGTGACACGATCCAGAAACTTGCTCGTTAAGTATTCTTGATAAGGACTGGTCGTTCCTTGGGACGGACGCAAATCGTGACACGATTGGGAAAATCGTGACACGATTGGAACAGAGGAAGACTAGTACTTAAGTGTTCTTGTGCAGATTTGAAGGAGAGAGTTGGAAGAGAGAGACTTGGGAAATCAAAGGGGAAGCTCTAGGGTTTAGGGTTCTTTGATTAGAGTATCTCTTGGGTTGAAAACATGGGAAACACCTTGTAGAGAGAATCATTGAGTGTCTTGGTGAGATTGGGAAAGGGGTAGAAATTAGGGTTTGTTCATAGTGAACTTGTCAAGCTAATTTCTTGTAACCTCTTGTATCCCTTTTGTAAAGAACTCATTTGATAGTGGATTGGAGAGTACAATCTCTCCTCCAGAGTAGGTCAAGTTTGGACCGAACTGGGTGAACAATCTTTTTGTGTTTATTGTTTTCTTCTTCCCTCTCCTTGTATCTTGTGATTGTTGCTTTGTGTTTCACACTTGTTTCCTAGATTAGATCTAGGTGGTGTTTTGTTGTTTCTTGCTTGCACAATAAACTTTGTTTGGTGGTTACCACTCTCCGTCGCTCCACACATCATTATTCTTTGTATTGGTGTGGTTCGATCCGACCTTGGAGGCTCGGGGATTCACAACAACTAGGCTAAAGTAAGATATCGAAGATTAAAAGAGGTTTTGAAGTTTTTGAGGAAAATAAAACTTTTTTACTTAAAGGAAAACGATTATATTAATATGAATATAGTAAAACCATGATAACAATAACCTTTTGAGGCCAAGTGGGTGGTAGGATTCAAGTCAAATCAAGTTAGTTAGTGGAATCCATTGATAAGGATACAAGTGGAAATACATTGAGTTGTAATTATCCGATTGAGGTGATTTTTGCGACATGGGAAAATTAAGAAAAAGATACACATTTTTTTATTTAATGATTTAATTACCACAATCCGCCTCATGCGCCGGCTCTAGGCATATGTTGGAGGTGCGATGGCCTAGAGCTAGTGGCGTAAGTGGTTCGGACAAAATCAACGAAACCAAAAGTTCAAATTGAAAAAATATCCGACCTTGTTTGGTTCGGTTTGAAATCGATCGGAACCAATCAAAACTGATCTACTTTGGTTTGGTTCATGGTTTTTAATTTCGAGATTCGTGAAACCGATGAACCAATCCGATGATAACAACACTCCTTATTTTACTAATATTATTCTACCTCACAAACTTATGGTTAGGTTAAAATTAAAATCCAACATAAAATACTTTTTAATCCATTCACTTTCTCTCATCATCATCTTCATCTCTTCTTAACTCTTTCATTTCTACTAAAAAAGAAACTCTAAGTGTCAACCACACCAATTGTTCATCGCCACCGGTCACCGCTGAGATCGTTCATCTCTTGGTTAGTTTTATCATGTTTATGCCATTGATTTATACTCATTATATTTCATTGTTTTCCATGTTCATTTTCTATGTCATTGATTTATACACGTTTTCCATGTTCTTTTTGGAATGATGCATGTATGGATCATTGATGATTGAAATATTTGAGTTTGATGAAGGTGTTTTTGAAGAATGATGGATGAATGAATCTTGGATCATGTGTATAAAATATTAAGTAAGGTTAATTATAAAAAATTGTTTGAAAGATATATAAACGTCTAAGCTAGCATGTGCGTTACGCACGGGTCTATAACTAGTTTAATACATTTGAGAGACATTTTGTTCCCTTAGAGGAAAAGTGGCTTTATCCAGTTTGAAGAATGCACCAAGTAGGTAGTTGTCTGAACATAATCTTAATTATTTGATCATATTTATCTTCTAAGGATGGTGGACATACATCAATTCTTTGAAATATTAGAAGCCACGGTGCAATTCGATCATAGAACACCAAGTGCATTTCAACAAAGATGTAGTAAGGTGTGAAAGTGAGAGTATAAAACATAGTCTTTTAGTCTCACATTGTTAGCATAGAAGCATAGCATATGTGAAGTTCTTCTATATAATAACATGACATGTTTAGATTTAACAAGTTCATTTCCACAAAGATGTGAATTGGTTATAGCTGTCTCAATGACATTGCTGGGGTGGAACATCTTTAAGACTGTTGACTTTTTCAACCTTTCATTGGACCGACAGTGTAGTCTTAATTCTTATAGGTGTATGCCTCCGCAATGACATTGGATAGTTCATACAGTTTAAAATTTCTTCAGACCTCAATTTTGATTGACCATCGATCACCTTCACCTTCTTTAATCACATGAGTGTTGTAAGATTATACATGATGGCACCACGCAAAAAAAAAAAAAGATTATACATGATGTCAACGAAGCCTTTAATCCATTAGTACAAAACAAACAAGATTAAATCAAGCTACTCAGTAGTAATCCATTGAGAAAAACACAAGTGGCAATTTGACCCAATTTTATTATTTATTAATGTTGTCTTTATTTTAATTACTATATTTTTAATGATATTCGAGTGAAATTTTTTAAGAATCAACAATGATATATTCTAAGATCCCATATAGATCGTATCACAAGAGTCTATTTGAAAAAGTTCCATGAAGCCCTTAATTAATTAGTATAAACAAGCTCAAATATTTTAGCTGCTGGTGGTGTACTTCTGACATTCTGGTGCATTTAAATTGGTTTTAGCATATTTTGGCTTAGCAAGTGGTTAATGCCATATACCAGCTTATATTAGATGTAATTCATGTTGGAAGATCAATGGTGAAGGTCCTTCCTTGATGGTTGTATCCTAGCTTTAATTTGGAATTAGAATAATTTTCTTTTATTAAAATTTGAAATTTGGATTTTGAAAATGGTTTTGAAGAAGGAGATTGGGAGGCTTCATGAGCATTAGATTTAGCAAAAAAGTGAGGTTTGATTAGTGATTAGAAAGAAAGTCTAAATGGTTAAGATGAATTGAATTTTCCTTAAGAAAAAGAAAAGAAAAAAAATGAAGTGTTGACTTCATATTTATTATGAAATTTTTTGAAGTGAAGTTCAATTGTTTTTTTTGGAAAAAGATGGATTTTCTCTAAGTGTTTAAAACCTAAACGCTTATTTAACCATACAATCCTATGCATACATCTAAGGTGAGTGTGTGCGTGTCGGTACGCCATAGTGTCCATAGTCCATATTACAACATTTCCTAAATACATTCTATGGCCTCTTTGCCAAGCTACAAACCAATGGTAAATTACATCTCTAAAATGAATTAAAACTTGCAAAAATAAATGCTAGACTAAAGAGGGTGGAGGGAATGCTAAATGAGATGCATGAAACATGGAAATAAACTTGTTAGTGAAAAGAAAAAAACATAACAAGTACTAAGAAATAAAAGCATGCAAGATGGCACAAAAAGTTAACAAAATGACATTAAACCCTAAAAACTTAGGTATGAAACCTAAAGCATTCTTGGCCTCTAATTCTCATGCTCTAACAAATTTTGAAAGAGTTTTCTTTATCTCAAGTTATAGCATGGAATTATTGGAAATATGCAAGCATGGTTTCATGCCATATTTTCTAGAATAAACTTGGCATTTCATATCTTTCAAAATATGCATATATTGTTCATAAAATCAAGAACTTATAAACCAAATCAAAACAGCAAATCAACATGAAATTATAAGCACGAATCTCTCATATTATCATATCAAGTAGCTTTTATCACATATTCTCACATCAAGGACAAATGTGTGAAGAAGAATCCATAACAAATAATTCAAAGAGAATTAAAATGCTATGAATTAATTATACAAAAAATTTCATAGATCCTTAATGTTCAAAAATGTCATAAAAACACTAAGAAAATATCAAGAAACATGTGATAATTTTTCTAGGAATTTTATCACAATTTTAATCAAGACATAGGTGCAGGTAGCAAAGACAGGCAGTGCAAATAGCAAGGAAATAGCAAAAAAAACGTACAGAAAAACTAAGCCCAGACCAAAGCCCACACTCAAAAGATCCGGATGCACAGGGGACGTACGATTGATCCAGGGTTCTGAAACCCTAGATCAAACGGCCAGGAACAAAGGGACTGGACCGGTCTTGGACCGGTCCGGTTCACTAGCTTATTTATAAGGCATGGCACCGGTTTTTCCCATTTGTAAACTCTCTTTCTCTCTCTAAGTTCAGAGCCTCTCTCTCTAAACTCTCTCAGCTCACCTCTCTCCTCCCTTCTCCGGTGGTTGTTGGCCGGAGAAGATGAAGGTTCCACCGGAAACTTCATCTTCTCCGGTGAGAAGTTAGGGTTCCGACGAGCAAATCACCCAGAATTCCAATTTTTTACACTTTTCTTGTTCGCCTTTAAACCCTAAACACGAATCTGACCTTGATTTTCACAAATAAAGCTTGAAACGACGTAGATCGGAGAATTTCCAAACGGTTTTGAAATGATTTTTTTTTTAGGGTTTTGAACGCGTGCGTTCAATACTCTTAAGGATCTACATCGTTTCGTATTTGTTACTTCTCTGATGCTTATTCCTGCTTACAAAACTTGGATCCTTATGGATTTGTGTTTTGGTGTTTACGGTTATGATTTTCTTTATGATTCTGGAAATTTTTTTTGGATCTTGTTTGCAGGTTTAACAGTGATTATACTTTTTAAAGAGAGAAAAATGAGTTTTACCTGAATTTGGTTGAGATTCTTGAAGGAGAAAATCTTTGGAAAACTTGAACGTTCTTTGATTCTCTCTGGACCGAAAATAAATCGGTTTACTGGCTTGGTTTCTTCATCTTCTCCGATTCTTTCTCTGATTATACGTTTGAACTTGCTTCTTTGATTTTTTTTGTGAGAGGCTCTCTGTGATCAACGCTTGAGCTTGCTTTGATGCGAGCTCGCGTTTGGAATTGCAGAGAATCAATCAATTCAGTGATGAAGATTCATACGAATCTCTGAGAATTGATACGAAAAACACTGAAACTTGATGAATTTGTGACCTTCTGGAAACGGTTAGGGTTTTGTTCTTGGTGTTCTTGATGAATCTGGGAAATTTTTCTGTTTTTGATTCAGTTGCTGAGAAAAAGAAACTTTTATTTGTGTTTATGAGTTGGCGTGTAGTTGTGGCTCTGCGTGGCACTGTGCACCTTTTATAGCATGACATGTGTGCCTCTGAACAAATGAGAAAGTGACACCTGGACCTGAAAAAAAAAGTGACACGGCCTTGTACAAAAAAAAAAAATGGACTTTTCTGCAAAAAACAACACTTAAGGACTAAACTGTAATTGACCAAAAAAGGACTAAAATGAAAATTGGAAAAGAAACTGGACTGACATGTAATTTTGGGACCTCATTTGAGGGACCAAACTGTAATTAAAAAATAAAATTGAATAAAAACGTAATTTGACCAAACGTAAAGTGAAACAAAAATAAAACTGACAAAACGGACTAAAACGAACCAATGGCTTAAATGAGGTACTTCAAAGTAACCTCCCCATGCCAAAATTTCATGTGAAATGACCAAAATGCCCCTAGGGCTAAAAACGACCTAAACTGAATCAAATTGACTTGACACTGACTCAGATGCAAGTTTGAAATGAATTTTAACAAAGTTTACTGATGAAATGTTTAAAAGTAATCCGAAAAGACTCAGAGACAGTCACAAGGATGAAAATGGGTCCCACTGCAGGAAATGACCAAGATACCCTTCTGTATGACTTTTTGCAAATTTTGAAATAAACTGTAGAAAAAGCAATGTAATGATTCAGAGACACTTTTGAACAACTTACAAGACAAGTAAAGACATTTCAAAAGGTTTTATGCAAGAAAAACATAGGTAAAATTGTGATTGAAAATACTGCGAGGCAGAGACAATTTGAACTGTGCAGTTGAAATTTGACATTTGACAAAGTTTGAAATGAAATTGGGCCCAGTATTTTTAGGTCCAAAAACAGGGTATAACAGCTGCCCCTATTTAAGTTTCTTTGTCTGGAGAGTCAAGAGACGGAGTCTTTGGCTTGACAGGACGAAGATACTTAAATATTAGCATTTGCACTGTGTTTGGACGTAAAAATACGCCTACCCATTTTCAAATAATATGCATGCCATGCATCATTTGGATTATGAATGCAAGACCTCATGGGGATTGGAATTAACAAAATATGTCGTATCCATTGCGGGATTGGTAGACATTGACAAAGATAGTGAATAGCAGAGTAACGGGAAACTAGAAACAAGTTGGACAGGTACAAGCTGTTCTTGGATTCAAACTAGCCACTTGACCGGGAATGAAACAAACAGACAACTGCGAGTTGTTCTTATGGATTCGAACTGGTCACTTCACAGGGGATAGAGGTTACTGGACAAACATGAGTTGTTCTTATGGATTCGAACTGGTAACTCACTTGGGGATATTGGAAAGTGCGAGTTGTTCTTATGGATTCGAACTGGTGACCCGACTGGGAAAAAGAGAAAATTGGCAAGTACGAGTTGTTCTTACGGATTCGAACTGGTGACTCGACTGAAAGCAAGGCAAATAGATAGGTGCGAGCTTGTTCTTGGATGTGAACTGGTTACTCCACCGGAGACAAACAGATAGATAGGTACAAGCCGCTCTTGGATTGAGCTAGGCACTTGACCAAACGGAAACATATTGACAGGTACAAGCTGCTCTTGGATTGAGCTGGTCACTCGACCGAAAGCAGAGGCAAATAAACAGGTGTGAGCTTGTTCTTGGATGCGAACTGGTTACTCCACCGGACAGAAACAGATAGACAGGTACAAGCTGCTCTTGGATTGAGCTAGGCACTTGACCAAACGGAAACATATTCACTGGGGATTGGTTTTTATTTGACCAAATATAGATTGAGATTGACTTGACATCGATTTGATTTGAAAGGTAGAAATTGACCGATATTATTGGCTCACAAGGTTTTGACAGAGAACCTGACATGAGTATTGAATTGAGACTGATGTTGACATTGGAAATGCGATATGCATGGATGATATAACAGTTTCATTAAATGCATGGGCACGTAATATGCATGATTATGCATGTATGAATGCTTGTAATGCATGACTGTTGGCATTTTGTAGGCACGACTTCACGGGGAAGACAAGACATTAGAGTATTGGGCACGTAGTGGCTCGTGCTATATTACACATTCTCGGAGATTCTCTATGGAGATGACGTCGTTGGGAGACGTATCGGAACCATGGCCGAGGGCCGGTAGGTATGTAACTTGCTGGGGATAGAGTCTTGAGAGACTCCACTGGGGAAAACGCCGTTGTGCTGGGCATTTCAGTGCTGGATATGTTGTAGACATTGCATCTGTGGTCAATGCTTTTTGCATGTTATATTCTTAATTTCATTCGTTCATTTTTTTGCATCCCATTTTTGCCTGGATCGCCCTTTCGGGTTTTCGATCCACCGGGGAAATAAGTTCTTTTCAATGCCCCATTTTTGCCTGAACTGCCCTTTCGGGTTGTCAATCCAACGGGGTGCTCATTTTTGCCTAAGTCGCCCTTCCGGGTTTTCAACTTAGCGAGCTCATTTATTTTCATGCATTTTCATTCTGTTTTTTCATTCTTGCCATTGACCACAGACTATCCTGAAGGAGAACTTGCTTGTAGCATATATTGAAATAGACATTAACATACTCTCGCTCATGCATGTTTCATTTGAATGTACCCTGTTGCTCAGGTTTGCTTTTCAAAACAGACAAAAAGTTTTCAATTTTCAAAATGTTTGTTTCAAGCATTGTCATTATCAAAATAGAAAGAAAATGTTTTGTATACAGCTTTGAAAGTAGAAGAAAGCATAGTTTCAAACAAAAGCACAAGCTCAAATTGATGTATAAAAGTGGTGGTCAGCCGAAGGCATGACTCCACGGATTCACAAAGCTTGGAAAATGGTAATTTTATTGGTTGGTGGTACATTGAACACAGCAATCATTACATTTCCTGGAAACTTTGAATTCGCAAGTGTAGGAGTTTTTGATGAAGATAGTCATTAACAGCTGCAAATGCCCCAAGGGGGACGGTGGTCGGCCAGATATAGTTACTTGCCTTTTATTTCAATCTCATTTTTGCATGAACCGCCCTTTCGGGTTTTCGGCTCATCGAGACGCTCATTCTTGCCTGATTTGCGTACAATCTCAGCGAGCTTTTCATATTTGTTTCTTTTTTGTCCCTTATTTTTGCCTGGACCGCCCTTTCGGGTTTTCGATCCACCGGGAAGCGCATTTTTGCCTAGGCCGCCCTTTCGGGTTTTCGACCTACCACGCTGTTCTTTTCATATTTCTAGGCAAAGTATTTCTTGACTATATCGGCATTCACTGGATTTGGAAGTTCTATACCATCCATGTGTGTAAGGATTAAAGCACCACCGGAGAAGGCCTTCTTGACAACATAAGGACCTTCATAGTTAGGCGTCCACTTGCCCCTTGGGTCGGGTTGCTGGCTTATCCTCCTTTTCAATACAAGTTCCCCTACCTTGAATTCTCGAGGATGGACTTTCTTGTCAAAGGCAGTCTTCATTCTTGCTTGATATGACTGTCCACGAGCCATGGCATCCATACGTTTTTCCTCAATCAAATTCAACTGATCATACCGGCTTTGGCACCATTCAGCCTCTGATAACTTTGCTTCCATGATCACACGGAGAGACGGGATCTCCACTTCCAAAGGAAGAACTGCTTCCATACCATATACAAGAGAGAAAGGGGTTGCCCCGGTTGAACTGCGCACAGTAGTGCGGTAGCCATGCAGAGCATAGGGTAACATCTCATGCCAGTCCTTGTAAGTGGTTACCATCTTCTGGACAATCCTCTTGATATTCTTGTTGGCGGCCTCAACTGCACCATTCATCTGAGGTCTATAGGGAGAAGAGTTATGGTGCTCAATTTTGAATTCTTCACAAAGAGCTTGCACCACATTGTTGTTCAGGTTCGTACCATTGTCGGTAATAATCTTGCTGGGAACACCATATCGACAGATGATGTTGTTCTTGATGAACTTAGCTACCACTTGCTTGGTCACATTGGTATAAGATGCTGCTTCAACCCATTTGGTAAAGTAGTCAATTGCCACTAAGATGAAACGATGACCATTTGAAGCCTTCGGTTCAATCCTTCCGATCATATCGATGCCCCACATTGAGAACGGCCATGGGGATGACATAACATTGAGAGCGTGCGGAGGCACATGAATCTTATCAGCATAGATTTGACATTTGTGACATTTTCTGGCGTACTGGTAGCAATCATGCTCCATAGTCATCCAGTAGTAACCTGCTCGCAACAACTTCCTTGACATAGTATGCCCTGTAGCATGGGTCCCGAAGGTACCGTCATGTACATCATGCATTAACTGTTCCGCTTCATGTTCATCAACACATCTTAACAGTACCATGTCATAGTTCCTCTTGTACAGAATATCTCCATCTAACAGGAATCTACTGGCCAATCTTCTCAGGGTCTTCTTGTCTTGTTTGGAAGCACCCGGCGGATACTCACGGCTTAGCAAGAACTGCTTGATGTCATAGTACCAGGGTTTATAGTCAACCATATTTTCACCAGCCTGATCGATCACATTTCCAATAGCAAACACATGTGACGGTCTTTCAAGGCGTTGCACTTTGATTAATGGCACCTCATTCCAATGGTTTACTCGAAACATGGAGGATAGAGTAGCAAGAGCATCAGCCATTTGGTTCTCATCACGAGGAATATGGTGCAGCTCAACCTTTGTAAAATATGTCAGCAAACGTCTCGCATAATCACGGTAAGGAATTAACTTAGCATGGTGGGTCTCCCATTCACCCTTTATCTGATTGATGACGAGCGCGGAATCTCCATAGATGTCGAGGTGTTTGATTCTCATGTCAATTGCTTCCTCGATCCCGAAGATACATGCTTCATACTCAGCCATATTGTTGGTACATTCGAACAAAATTCGGGCGGTAAAAGGAATGTGATGCCCCTGCGGGGATACAATGACTGCCCCAATTCCTTTACCATAAGCATTGACAGCACCATCAAAGACTAAACCCCACTTGCTATTGGGATCTGGACCTTCATTAACCAACGGTTCTTCGCAGTCTTTGGATTTCAAATACATGATCTCTTCATCAGGGAAGTCGAATTCCATTGATTGGTAATCGTCAAGAGGTTGGTAAGCAAGATGATCGGCAAGAATGCTACCTTTGATTGCCTTTTGAGTTTTGAACACAATATCATATTCAGACAAAAGCATCTGTCAGCGTGCAATCTTTCCAGTAACGGCAGCTTTCTCAAAGATATACTTGATCGGATCCATTCTGGATATCAACCAAGTCGTATGATTCACCAAATAATGACGCAGGCGTTTGGCAGCCCAAGCTAGAGCACAACAAGTCTTTTCAAGCATTGTGTACCGAGTTTCACAATCGGTGAACTTCTTGCTTAGATAGTAGATAGCATGCTCTTTCTTTCCGGTTTCATCTTGTTGACCAAGTACACATCCCATGGATTCATCAAATACTGCCAAATACATGATCAACGGCCTTCCTTCCACGGGTGGGACAAGGATAGGTGGTTCCAGCAGGTAATTCTTGATGCTATCAAAAGCTTCCTGGCATTCATCATTCCATACAACAGGCTGATTCTTGCTCAAGCAGTCGAGTGATCTCATATGGTATATCATCATCCTCTTCATCTTCGGCTTCATACACAGGGAATTCAAAATTTGGAGGAACCGTAGGATTACTGTGTTCAACGGGTTTATTATGGTTCAAACTGCATAGAATGGTTGAATGATTTTAGAAAATGGTTTTTTTTTTCTTTTATGCAGTTCTTTGAAATTGATAAGAAAAATAAAGATGTTTTGGTTTTTTCTGGTATTACCATTATTTCCAAGAAAAAAAAAAAAAAAAATCACTAAAAAATAAAAGTCGTGAAAGAAACGACGATTTTTGTTAATAACGGCGATGCCGAAACAAACACGCCCTTCCAGAAATATCACTTTCGCTTCGGGCAGAGCGAGAGGATGGTTATTTTGAAAAACAAAACACTTAAGCAACAAGACACATTATTCGGAAACATGCATGATTGAATGAATGTTGATGACATCACAATTTCTCGCAATGCCTCCTGGTATAACAAACATAGGCCTAGGACTACATCCAGTCGCCTCTTCAGTAATTGCATTGATAATACTCAGCACTGTAGAAGATTCATGTGGCATTGTACTTGTAAGGAATAGCCTTTGTAGAAGTATAAGGTACTGGTCCGGGCAGCCTTATCACTAGAGGCTCAACATTCTCTTTTGAATGCACGCTCTTGACGGGCGGATCGTGAAAAACTGGCACAATCACGCAAACATCACTGACAGTCAGAAAATTATCATTCATCAAGCTTTGGATGTCGTCTTGAACAGCATGGCAACCCAAAGGATCACGGAGGCATCCTAGACACTTGGCATGATCATGGCTGAACAGAGAAGCTTTGCACAGCTTGATGTGCAGAGGCACCAGAGGAGTTGCGACGTTGCGGACATCAAGTCTCGGAGCTTCCTCACACACTTCGATCATATTCACAGCGGCATGATTTGGTAGCGGATTGTCAAGGACATGTGGAACATTATTCTCAAAAGTCAGCTTCCCTTGATCAATGAGCTTCTTCACGATATACTTCAAAGCATAACACCCCTCGACATCATGACCTAAGGCACCTTGATGAAAGTCACATTTGAGATCAGACCTGAACCTCGGAGGCAACGGATCAGGTGGGGGCTTACCCTGTCTAGTTGTACAATGCCCTCTCTGGAGTAAAGTTGGAAGCAACTCAGCATATAACATCGGTATCGGAGGGAAAGTAGGCCTAGCTTGCTGATTTTGTTGTTGTTGTTGAACCGGCATCTGTTGTTTCATCTGTTGGGCAATCGCATTGACGGGCACTTGAGGCTGGCCCGGCGGCAAAGGGTACTGATGATAAAACGGCGGGAAGAACGGATGCTGAGAATACGGCATATATGGGTATGACGGAGGCATTTGAGCTGCATTGATAGGAGCAACAGTAGCCATTGATTGACCGGCTCCAGCTGACACCATCCCCACTTCCGTTTCTTTCTTCTTGTGGTGTCCATTACCATATCTCTTCGACGCATTTACAGAGGATTCAGCTTTCTCAAACACAATGATTCCATCCCTGACGGCTTCCTCAAGACGGGTTCCCATGGTGACCATCTCCGAAAAGTTGTTCGGGGCAGCGATGATCATCCTCTCAACATAATCTTTCTTCAACGTCTTTAAGAACGTCTGGGTCATTTCTTCCTCATCTAAAGCAGGAGTGATACGGGCAGCTGCCCCTCTCCACCTTTGCGCATATTCACGGAAACTTTCCTCCTTCTTCTGAGATAGGGACCTGAGAAACTCCCTATTTGGCCTCAGTCGAGTGTTAAACCCATAATGGCTCTTGAAAGCGGTGGCTAACTCATCAAAGGTATGGATGTCATTCTTACTCAAACTAGTATACCACTCTGCGGCATCCTCCATCAGACTATCCTGAAAACAGTGGATCATAAGGGAATCATTGTCTTTGTAATTGCCCATCTTCCGGACGTATTTGATGATGTGGTTTTGAGGACAAGTTAGCCCGTTGTACCGGTCGAAGTCCGGAATCTTGAACTTTTTAGGGACATCCACTTTTGACACTAAGCAAAGGTCTTGAGTTTTGACAGAGTCTGCATTCCCTCGATTGGCCTGGATCTCGTGACGGAGTTCTTTAGCAAGTTCCTCCATCATCTCTTCCATAGTCTTGGTTACGGGGATGCTTCTGTGCTGTGTGTTGATGTTAATACCTTGAGGCAGAGTATGTATCAGTGACTCAGTGACAGCAGCTGTTGTTTGTGGCAAAGTAGCATTGATAGAGGCAGCATTTGTTGCAGGGATCAGAACATTGTTAGCAGTGCCCGAGGTGCTTGCTGTAGCAACGGGAGTGAAGAACGGTGGAAGCCCATACGGAAACCCCACTGGCATAGTAAAGCGGTTGTCTGCAGAAGTGGTAGGGAGCACGCTTGTAGTTACTGGTGCAGCTGTGGTTGTAGGGATAGCTGTAGCTGATTGCTCTTGAGCAGCTAGTAGAGCAGTCATGACGTCATTAGCTTTAGCCAATTCCTCCTTTAGAGAGGCTAACTCGGTGCGAAGCTGAGCGTTCTCTTCTTCCATAGCCCTTTTCTTTCTTCTGTATTCTCTGGTTCGATCAATTCTATCTGGTTCGTAAACTCTCTGAGCACGAGCCACTTTTCACACTGCGGCAGAGGAACCAGGAGATAGTGAGCACTTGGAAGCCTTTGTGACCAATGCATGATGCATATGATGCATGATATGCAAATGCGAATGCAAAAGACTTATTTTTTCATCGAAGGATTTTAAAACAAATTAGAAATCTTGCAAATAATCAAAACTACATAGTATCTTTAACAGGAAGACTTTGAAATTTCAACAAGATAAACACATGAAGCTCTCAAGCATAGGAAGTAGTCGGAGGATCATCGGACTCGGAATCTGAATCACAGTATCTGTCAAAGAAATCTCGTCGTCCTCGAGCTCTCTTGGAATCCCTCATAAGCAGCTCGTCTTTCTCTTCCAATTCCCTCCGGGCCTTAGCTAGCTCTTTCTTCAACATTAGATTCTCATGAGTCTTCTGCTCATCTCTACCATCCAAAGTCATGATTAGATTTTCGGCTTGATTGTACCGAGCTTTCCACACTTGCTTCTCACGACTCTCCATGGCTAGATGCTCCTGATACATATCCTGAGTCGCAGGGAGCAAAGGTAGAGGCATAGATGGAGTGGATGAAGATACGTATCTCATAGCTGGATAAGGCATACCAATCTCCTCAGCTCGATCTATCACCCACTGAGTATAGGCCTCATGAGCGACACCGGATCTCACACCTAGATGCTTCACACTCTTCCTTCGAACCTTGGACCAAGCATCCATGAAAGCTTTCCTTTGTCCGGTAGGAGCATTCGCATAGAAGAAGAACTCTGGAGATGTAGCAAGATTGATGGGCTTCGACTTCATAGGAAAACCAAACTGTCTCATAGCAAGCTCGGGATTGTAGTTGATTCCTCCACGAGTACCAAGAAGAGGTACATTGAGAAAGTCTCCACAACCCATAATGATTTCCTTCACTTGAGCGGCAGGAGTGAGCCAGACGACCTCATTAGGAGTGAGGGCCATAATCCGCTGAGAGTAGGACCAGTTCTCCGAGTTGTCATGGAAGGAACTCGGAAGGTGCGAAATAAACCACCTATACAAAAGAGATGTGCAGCAAAGAATATACCCACGGCCCTTGAGAGTCCTGTCATGAATGGCGTGGTAGGTATCTGCTAGCAAAGTAGGAACCGGGTTCTTGGAATGAAAGATCTCGATAGCATTCATGTCCACGAAGTTGTCGAGGTTCGGGAAGAGAATGAGCCCGTAGATAAGCAAAGCAAGAATAGCCTCGAGCGTATCCTGACGAGTAGTACCGAGATTAGCCTGATCAAGAAGATACTTCGAAGTGAAACCCCGGATGTGAGACTTGGTAATAAGATGGTTGGAGACGTCGGAAGTCTTGAGGTAGAGATCCTTAGCAACAACCAGAGGAGTAAGAGGAGTCCCGGGACCGGCGAAAGGCGTCTTCTCGGCTATAGGTAAACCCACTAGATTGGAGTAAGCCTCGAGAGTAGGAACCAACTGGAAGTCCGGGAAAGTGAAGCAACGGAAGCTCGGATCATAAAATTGCACTAGAGTGTGCACTAGCTTCTCATCCACATCGGTTCGGAGCAAAGTAAGCAATCCCCCATACCGGAGTCGGAACCCTGTTTGACTCTTGACCTTGAGTGCCAACTCTCTCAAACCAACCAGATCCACTTCCTTGAACTTGTAGCACTTAGTCTTCTTCATACCTGTGATTATTTACAAAAAATTTCTATTTGTTTAAGCCCTTCGATGAATGCATGAAAAATGTTTATGCATGAATGCATGTATGTATGATGGTGTTGTTTAGTTTACAAAGGACAAGGTGGGTTGAGATTCAAAGTAACGGATGGACACGGCGTCCTGTGAACTAAGGCTTTGGATAGTAGTAACCAAGGTTCTAACACAGTTCCCAAACTGCAACCTCTCTCACATATATCATGGTAGTACAGGACGACACCCGTTCCATGATTATTTGTGAGAAGATCTAGTTTGAGTGTAGTATCGCGTGACGACTAAAGTTTTGAGACAACACTCAATTTAGCCACCGCACTACGTCCTAAAAAGGCTAGGATGGGTTTGGTAACTACGGTTCATAGCTTCGTCGAACAATTGAAAGTGAAGTGCCTAAGCATGACAACACACGCCGACAATATCACCTTCAAAATACCTCAGCTATGTGAGATTGATCGCATAATCCAATACACGAGGCAACCCCCGGATCGAATTGTCGATTATATCTCTACCTAAACATAAGTTCACTCAGCCCGGGTATAGGACTTTTGATATTCTCACCCCACACGTCAAATGAAAGTAAACAAGTATTCACATATGTAAGTAATAAAACAAAGCGTAAATATAAACTAAGGGAAACTAGGCGCGACCCGCTAAAAAATGTCCCCAGTGAAGTCGCCATTTCTGTTATCATGGTTTTGGGGTGCCAAGCCATTAATTGGACTTGAACCTTTCGACCGTTGATATCTCTCTTTTTTCTTGGGAAGGGTGAAAGGAGAAAAACCCTTGAGTTTCCGAATTCGGGGGTCGTTTTCGCTACGGGAAGGTGTTAGGCACCCGGAGCGATTATGGTATTCCATAAGAACCGCTCTCCTAAGTCGATTTCTACGCTTTATTTTTATTGCCTACTTATTGAAAGAAAAGAAGTTTTATTTGAGTGAAGAATGGGGGTGAGAAGAAGTAGAATTTGATTTTATTTCGGCTTGGATGAGTTTTGACTCATTGCCTACGTACCCTTTTAAGGGATCAAAACCGTTCGTAGTTCTTGCTAAAAAACTTGTTTTTGTTTTAATTGTTTGATTTTAAGTTTTGAAAATGGTTTTGAAGAAGGAGATTGGGAGGCTTCATGAGCATTAGATTTAGCAAAAAAGTGAGGTTTGATTAGTGATTAGAAAGAAAGTCTAAATGGTTAAGATGAATTGAATTTTCCTTAAGAAAAAGAAAAGAAAAAAAATGAAGTGTTGACTTCATATTTATTATGAAATTTTTTGAAGTGAAGTTCAATTGTTTTTTTTGGAAAAAGATGGATTTTCTCTAAGTGTTTAAAACCTAAACGCTTATTTAACCATACAATCCTATGCATACATCTAAGGTGAGTGTGTGCGTGTCGGTACGCCATAGTGTCCATAGTCCATATTACAACATTTCCTAAATACATTCTATGGCCTCTTTGCCAAGCTACAAACCAATGGTAAATTACATCTCTAAAATGAATTAAAACTTGCAAAAATAAATGCTAGACTAAAGAGGGTGGAGGGAATGCTAAATGAGATGCATGAAACATGGAAATAAACTTGTTAGTGAAAAGAAAAAAACATAACAAGTACTAAGAAATAAAAGCATGCAAGATGGCACAAAAAGTTAACAAAATGACATTAAACCCTAAAAACTTAGGTATGAAACCTAAAGCATTCTTGGCCTCTAATTCTCATGCTCTAACAAATTTTGAAAGAGTTTTCTTTATCTCAAGTTATAGCATGGAATTATTGGAAATATGCAAGCATGGTTTCATGCCATATTTTCTAGAATAAACTTGGCATTTCATATCTTTCAAAATATGCATATATTGTTCATAAAATCAAGAACTTATAAACCAAATCAAAACAGCAAATCAACATGAAATTATAAGCACGAATCTCTCATATTATCATATCAAGTAGCTTTTATCACATATTCTCACATCAAGGACAAATGTGTGAAGAAGAATCCATAACAAATAATTCAAAGAGAATTAAAATGCTATGAATTAATTATACAAAAAATTTCATAGATCCTTAATGTTCAAAAATGTCATAAAAACACTAAGAAAATATCAAGAAACATGTGATAATTTTTCTAGGAATTTTATCACAATTTTAATCAAGACATAGGTGCAGGTAGCAAAGACAGGCAGTGCAAATAGCAAGGAAATAGCAAAAAAAACGTACAGAAAAACTAAGCCCAGACCAAAGCCCACACTCAAAAGATCCGGATGCACAGGGGACGTACGATTGATCCAGGGTTCTGAAACCCTAGATCAAACGGCCAGGAACAAAGGGACTGGACCGGTCTTGGACCGGTCCGGTTCACTAGCTTATTTATAAGGCATGGCACCGGTTTTTCCCATTTGTAAACTCTCTTTCTCTCTCTAAGTTCAGAGCCTCTCTCTCTAAACTCTCTCAGCTCACCTCTCTCCTCCCTTCTCCGGTGGTTGTTGGCCGGAGAAGATGAAGGTTCCACCGGAAACTTCATCTTCTCCGGTGAGAAGTTAGGGTTCCGACGAGCAAATCACCCAGAATTCCAATTTTTTACACTTTTCTTGTTCGCCTTTAAACCCTAAACACGAATCTGACCTTGATTTTCACAAATAAAGCTTGAAACGACGTAGATCGGAGAATTTCCAAACGGTTTTGAAATGATTTTTTTTTTAGGGTTTTGAACGCGTGCGTTCAATACTCTTAAGGATCTACATCGTTTCGTATTTGTTACTTCTCTGATGCTTATTCCTGCTTACAAAACTTGGATCCTTATGGATTTGTGTTTTGGTGTTTACGGTTATGATTTTCTTTATGATTCTGGAAATTTTTTTTGGATCTTGTTTGCAGGTTTAACAGTGATTATACTTTTTAAAGAGAGAAAAATGAGTTTTACCTGAATTTGGTTGAGATTCTTGAAGGAGAAAATCTTTGGAAAACTTGAACGTTCTTTGATTCTCTCTGGACCGAAAATAAATCGGTTTACTGGCTTGGTTTCTTCATCTTCTCCGATTCTTTCTCTGATTATACGTTTGAACTTGCTTCTTTGATTTTTTTTGTGAGAGGCTCTCTGTGATCAACGCTTGAGCTTGCTTTGATGCGAGCTCGCGTTTGGAATTGCAGAGAATCAATCAATTCAGTGATGAAGATTCATACGAATCTCTGAGAATTGATACGAAAAACACTGAAACTTGATGAATTTGTGACCTTCTGGAAACGGTTAGGGTTTTGTTCTTGGTGTTCTTGATGAATCTGGGAAATTTTTCTGTTTTTGATTCAGTTGCTGAGAAAAAGAAACTTTTATTTGTGTTTATGAGTTGGCGTGTAGTTGTGGCTTTGCGTGGCACTGTGCACCTTTTATAGCATGACATGTGTGCCTCTGAACAAA
This sequence comes from Medicago truncatula, assembly GCF_003473485.1. NCBI lineage: Eukaryota > Viridiplantae > Streptophyta > Magnoliopsida > Fabales > Fabaceae > Medicago > Medicago truncatula. The sequence goes on along the minus strand of NC_053043.1, from coordinate 5,662,217 downwards.
TGAGAAAGTGACACCTGGACCTGAAAAAAAAAGTGACACGGCCTTGTACAAAAAAAAAAAATGGACTTTTCTGCAAAAAACAACACTTAAGGACTAAACTGTAATTGACCAAAAAAGGACTAAAATGAAAATTGGAAAAGAAACTGGACTGACATGTAATTTTGGGACCTCATTTGAGGGACCAAACTGTAATTAAAAAATAAAATTGAATAAAAACGTAATTTGACCAAACGTAAAGTGAAACAAAAATAAAACTGACAAAACGGACTAAAACGAACCAATGGCTTAAATGAGGTACTTCAAAGTAACCTCCCCATGCCAAAATTTCATGTGAAATGACCAAAATGCCCCTAGGGCTAAAAACGACCTAAACTGAATCAAATTGACTTGACACTGACTCAGATGCAAGTTTGAAATGAATTTTAACAAAGTTTACTGATGAAATGTTTAAAAGTAATCCGAAAAGACTCAGAGACAGTCACAAGGATGAAAATGGGTCCCACTGCAGGAAATGACCAAGATACCCTTCTGTATGACTTTTTGCAAATTTTGAAATAAACTGTAGAAAAAGCAATGTAATGATTCAGAGACACTTTTGAACAACTTACAAGACAAGTAAAGACATTTCAAAAGGTTTTATGCAAGAAAAACATAGGTAAAATTGTGATTGAAAATACTGCGAGGCAGAGACAATTTGAACTGTGCAGTTGAAATTTGACATTTGACAAAGTTTGAAATGAAATTGGGCCCAGTATTTTTAGGTCCAAAAACAGGGTATAACAAGACTCAACCAAACTTTTTTTTTTTTTTTTTGTAGATAAACGAGATGACAAAGTCATCATAAACTCACGCACACAAAGTCGAGGTATCGGATTCGAACTCCGATCATGACGTCTGGCCTAACAATTTCAGCATTTTTACAGGTTAAGCGAATTTATGGGACTCAACCAAACTTAATTAACACAACTAAAACGTTTTTAGGTGATTTCAGGATGATTCAAATCACACAAATATTCTTGCTCCATATAAACAAATAAGACTCAGCCCGTCCATAATATTTGGTTCTCGCTCTCGTCGGCATTAATAAAAGGTTTCCATTTATGAATGTCAAAAATATTTTCTTAGGGAATATGAATGTCAAAGGTATTTTCTTAGGGAATATGAATGTCAAAAGTAATATCATAAGAAAAGTTAGGAATTAATAAAAGTATTTGAATTTTTCCAATCCTCGTAAGAAAAGTTAGGAATTTAACACATTTTTCACCTAATTTTTTAAATACCTTCAAAAAATTCAATGCACCTTTAAACATTAAGTAGGCAAAGTTTTGTGACATCATTTACCGAGTAACATAATACAATGAAGTACCTTTCAAAAAACAAATACAATGAAGTAAAGTTACAAAAGAATTTGGTTCAACGTAAAAACATTTAGAATAAATTAGTTATTTCAACAAAAGCAGAAATAACAAATCAAACAAAAATAAATTTTAAACCCTGCATGTCAATAGAAATAAGGCTGATTCTAAAAATAGAAAAATCCAAAGTCGATCTAAAAAAAATAAATACACTCTCTAGTCACTATTATAAACAAAAAGTCAATTTTAAATTTACTGAATAATTAACATATCTGATTATTATTATAAACCAAATGCACGCCAATTTTATTATACACGCTAATCATCATCTATTTCAATGAAGTGGATCCAAATAACTTCAGATTGATATATACATGTAGAAAGTCCACCTGCTATCATATGAATTGAAGAGTCATTTTCATGGTGACTTTAATACTCAACAAAAACTTTCAAGTGATACTTTGGATTTAAGAAATTAGACCTTCCCTTATACGTTTGGTTCGAGAATCAAAAGGGGAGGGGAGGGATTTTAACGGAGGGAAGGGGAAGGGGAAGGGGAGATATTTTAATAAAAAGTGTGTTTGGTTCACAAGGGGAGGGGAGGTATTTTAAAATTATTTTACTGTTTTACCCTTAAATTTAATTAAATAAGGATAATAAAGTAATAAAACGATAACGATGTAATCGATAACAACACGATGTAGATGATGAAATAATGGATTAATAATAGAGTTGTTTAAAGTAGTGATAAAAGTTGTTACAAGGAAAAATTGTTAATAATATGAAATAAAAGTCGTTACAAAGATTTCCCTAAAAAAAAAAAAAAAATTGTTGCAAAGATAATATAACCTAATAATAATAAAGGTTGTTACAAAATAATATAACATATAACATAATAATAATAATAATAATAAAATTAAAATTGTTACAAGCCTTTTCCTTAAAAAAAATTAAAAATAAAAGTTGTTACAAAGATAATATAACCTAATAATAATAATAAAGGTTGTTACAAAATAATATAACATATAACCTAATAATAATAATAATAATAAAATTAAAATTGTTACAAGCCTTTTCCTTTAAAAAAAATAAAAATAAAAGTTGTTACAAAGATAATATAACCTAATAATAATAAATGTTGTTATAAGGATAATATTGAGATTTTAAATTAACCAAAGGATAATTTTGGCAGTGTAATAAAATTTACTCCCCTCCTCTTCTAAAAATTGAACCAAACACGTCAAATTAATAATTTTTCCCCTCCCGCTTCGAAACTTTCGAACCAAAAGGACGTTACCTCAGCTTTTTTTTTTTTTTACTGATTCTACTTGTTCAATTGCCAACATATCATACATAATTTAAATGTGATACAAAATACAAATAATATCAATAAAATATTCTTTATTTTAAAATAAAATCTTGCATGGTCCTAACGTATAATATGGCGTAATCCAGTCTATTTCCACTTGTAGGTAAGAGTGATATATCTTGACACGCCATATAAAATAACTCACAGCAAATTCAGCATGTGCAATATTGTTGTAACTTATTAATTTCAAATTTCCAGAATTCTTTCAAAGATTGCATGAGCATACGTGCAAAACTATTTTTCAAGAGTCTACGAAACGTGCAAATTGAAAACAATTGTGGACTTTTTTAGTGTTTATTAGTTAAGAAATGATAAAAACTTGCCAAACCCGTCAGTCGTCGATACATCATTCTATATATATACATATCAACCATCTTATGATTTACATACTTCTCATATTTAAATATAACTATATCATAATTATATTATTTTATTCATAGAGAAATGGCCTGTGAGACTAAAATATGGTTAGTTTTGCATCTTCTTCTCTTGGTTGCATGCTACATGCAACATTATGTCCACGGACAAACACAAACATCTCAAGTGCCTTGCATATTTATATTTGGAGACTCCTTGTCTGACAATGGAAACAACAACAATCTTCGAACCAATGCAAAATCTAATTACAATCCGTACGGCGTCGACTTTCAAGAAGGTCCGACGGGAAGATTTACCAATGGAAAAACATCAATTGACATGATTGGTAATATTATTATCTGCACTATTAAAACCAATTATAATCACAATCTATCTATTTTTGTACTTTTAGAGATGTTAATCGTATGCTCACTATCAAGATTTTAAATTGCCTTTGCAGTTTTGGGAACTTCTACGATACACCTCATAAATTGAGGTGTATCGGTACTCTTACTTCTTAAATTTATAAATTAACTACCATTTCATAAAATAAAAAGCTATTTGATAATATTTATATTTTAGAAAACATAATTTCATAGGAAAAAAACATCATTTCATTGTTTATAAGAATTATATTAAATTTTTAACAATTTCTCATAAAAAATAATCAATATTCTTTGTTATGAGTAATAAAAATACAAAAAAAAAAGTAAATTTTATTTCGTCGAAGCTTTTGATAAATAAGATTGAATTATTGTAATTGTCAATGATAGAAAATAATTCATTTTCTTAAAAAAAAAAAAACAACTTATTTTATTAATAATTTAACGATTTGATGTACCGGTACACTCAAATTTTTGGATGTACCATAGAATTTTCCCATAGAAATATGTCGTGTTTGTTTACCAAACTTCTTTTAGGAAAATCGATTATACAAAATGATTTTTTTTTTTTAAAAGTTACTTAAAACAATTTCTCATTTGTCGTGTTTGTCTTCTTATTTCACCTTTTAGAATATGTGCAACAAACAAATGACTTTTTTTAAAATAAAAAAAAAATAGTTATTATCTAAAAGAATTGATATTCCGAAAAATAAACTATAACGAACATGCCCTAAATTGCCTAATATCTTGACCTTTCAAACTGTTGGTCAGAATCGTAGCAGTATACTTTTGGTAAACTTACAAGTATTTATAACTAACTATACCCACTTGTAAAAAATAAAGTATAACTAGACCGTAATTAATTTAATACTTCAGGAAAAATGCAACCACTGTAAATAACTATATCTAGGCCTTGAATATCAATATCTCAAAATCAGGATCGGTCCAACACATTTTTGATGTCTACATTGAATTTAAATGTGAGACTTTTTACGTGAAAGAAATAAAATGAAATCGCGAATTCTAAAAGATTAACAAAAAATATGTCTGAAAACTGGATTATCGGCATTTTATATTTTGTAAAGGGACCTTTTGGAAAAATAATAATTAAAAAAGGCTTTATTTAGGGGGCGTTTGTTTTTGGGAAACACAAACTATTCCCAGGAATAATATACTCGGGAATGAAAATATAAAAATTTGATTCTTGGATATTTGTTAAAAAAAGTGTTTGGCAAATAACTTGACATTCTTGGAAAAATTGAAAGTTACAATTTTTTTTTTTAAATCTATGCATAATATCATGGGAATGCACATTCCCATCTCTTTACATGGGAATAAATTCATGGGAATAATGGAAGTTATGGGAAGTTACTCCATTCCCAGGAACCTTTATACCCAAGAATATTTTTTTCTCAACCTCATAACAAACATGGGTATAATCATTCCCTAGCCATGTATTCCCGGGAATGTCATTCTTAACCTTGAAACAAACACCCCCTTAGAGATTTTTTATGAAGGGGCTTTATTTAGAGATTGATGGGTATTTTTTATATATATAATAAATACATTCAAATCAAATGTTTTGTTCTCACGTAAGTTTTATAAATTAATGTTTTGTTCTGATGTATTTCATTTAATAAATGGTTTTTGATATATATAACCTTAGATTTAATTTAATGGCTAGGGTTTATTTTTGAGAAAAATTGAGATAAAAGTGGATCGAGAGGATTTGGTTCCCTTAATGTCATCAAAAGTGTGTATTTTTCTTAATTCTATTTTTTTTGTTGAACTCACATAAGCTAACATTTTACCGTTGTAGGTGAAATGCTAGGATTTGCAAAATTCATCCCACCGTATGCAAACATTAGTGACTCAGACGACATACTTGGTGGTGTAAACTATGCATCTGGTGCATCTGGAATCCGCCAGGAGACCGCCAAACATATGGTATTGTGTGTGTATTTTACAATTATTAGATCAAAATAATTGTTTAAGATTAAAAGGTGACTTAAATAACTCATGTGTCCATCTTTCCCGTCCCATTTATATTTTTATACTACTTTATGAAAATATCGTTTTTTCTCCCTAACACCTTACAAACATTCTTCCTCAAGCACGGACGTACAACTTTATATTTAATCATTTCCCTCAAAAACATTATATATATTCATATTTTCAGTGATAGTAAATGCGACTAAATTTGTGTTATATTTGCAGGGTGATAATGTTGCCTTTGGATTACAAATATCACACCATAAAATCATCGTTGCCAGAATTGCTATCAGACTTGGAGGTTTTCGAAATGCCATAAATTATCTAAATAAGTGCTTGTATTATGTGAATATTGGCAGCAACGATTACATAAACAACTACTACTTGCCCCAATTTTACCCAACAAGTCGCATCTATAACACCGAGCAATATGCTGAAGTTCTTATCAAGCAGTATTCTCCTTATATAAAGGTATATCTCTTTCAGCTTTTTATATACGTGTGTGTTATTTGTATATATACTAAATATCATCCCGTTAGAGAAATATAAACAAGGTGTGAGTTCATTATAATACTTTAGAAGCAAAACAAGGTGTGAGTATTACTTTAGAAGCAAAATCATAAAAAAAGAACGTGTATCATTGCTAAATTGCATCATTTTTTAAAGAGTTGATTCATGGATTCAACTTCCGCTACCGATTTTTGGATGATCTGTAAATACTTTTCTAGGTATTCTTTAAACCTTGAGGCTTATCTTGATCTGATGAGCCTTCTAAGTCCAACTCGCATAAACTTTTTTTTTGGTCAAGTAGCCTAGTGGTTAGAGCTCACACAATTAAATTGTGGAGAAGTGGGGTGTCCGGGGTTCGAACCCCGGCCCTTGCATATAATATGCAATATCCCTGCCAACTGAGCTAAGCTCACAGGGGCATAAACTTTTTATTATAAGAAAAAATGACGTGTATCATTAAATATAGAGTTAAATATGATTTTAGTCCCTATAAATATACAAACTTTTTGGTTTAGTCCCTCTAAAAAATTTCTTCAACTTTTAGTCCCTATAAAATTTTCAATCACTACTTTTGGTCCCTATTTTTAATTTAATTTTTGTATTTTTTTTAATGAAATTGTGCAAAAATGTGTAAAATATTCTAAAAAAAATTAGAATTTTTTAACAAAACACAAATTAAATATGAATTTTTTACCGTAAAAAATATAAAAATTCATATTAAATTCATGTTTTGTTAAAAAATTCTAAATTTTTTTTGGAGTTATTCTTATAATATTTTGAATTTTTATGGAAAATTTGATTAAAAAATATGAATACTACATATGAGTTTACTTTAAAAGAGAGACCAAAAGTGAAGATTGAAAATTTTATAAGGACTAAAAGTTGAAGGAAAATTTTAGAGAAACTAAAAGGAAAAGTTGACATATTCATAGGGACTAAAAACATATTTAACCTTTAAATATATTACTAAATTATAAATTATATACATAATATAGTACCTAACAGAGGTGGACAATTTTAAGCTCTAAAACAAACTTAATTGTGAGACTTTTTATATATTAGAGAAATAAAAAAAAATCATTAGTGTGCGAGCAAAAAATTAAGAGACGCACACATCATAACAAAAGTAAAAATATGTTGATTCCTCGTTGAAAAAAAAATCAATTTTACTATTTTTTTTTTTAAAAAAAAAAAGATAAAGCAAAAATATGTCAGAAAAATGCATTATCAACAATTTATGTTTTGTAAACGGGCTTTCTTTGAAAAAAATTGTTTTGTAAACGGGCCTTTTTATCAAACGAAAAATTAAAAATGAGAATTTTTTTTACCATCCTTCTCATTTCATGTGCACCCTCCAAATTTATTAACGTGTTTGTGGTGTTTTTGATTATGCAATCCTAATTATGTAAACACTTAGACATAAATGAACAAAGAGCTATGTTCACAATCGTACCATCACTAGAATAACCGCACACCAGTTTTTGAGATGATATGAGTGTTCAACAGTGACCATAACATCTTAACAACGAACACACACTACAACTACCACCTAAAGGAAAATTACGAAAGAGAAGAGAAGAAGAAAACAATAGGAGAATTGAAATTAAAATTGAGAAGAATGAAAGGTTATTTATAGCCACAACACCATCCAAGATTGTAACTACACGCAAAAGAAACATGTCTAATGAACAAAATCTGCCACAAATGCATTGTACACACCATAAATCGTCCAACCTTGCTTCTACCGCCACAATTCAAATTCTGAGTTGATTCAGATTATATGATTTGAACACATGTCCAGTATTGGTTTGAATTATATAATCTGAAATGTACATATTTTGTTAAAAGTGGTGATTTGGAGGGTTTTACATGTTTCCGATTATATACTTTGAACCATGTTCAAAACACAAAAAATAGAAAAATTGTCATTAAATCAAGTTCTACAACATCAACAACAACATAAATTAAACATAACAATTTCAATAACATATCTTCAACAACAAAATACAACAAATCAAAACAACACATTTAAACACAAACAAGATCAAGGAATAACCAAACTACATTCTTCACCTGAGCTATCCATGTAAGCATTGATTTCTTCATAGGTGATGAGCCGAATCAAACTTTTCCCAATATCATGAAAAGATCCGATGAAGGAAATGTCTAACTCGATCGATCTCTGTGAAATTTACTGACCAAACATAGAGAATATGGTTCTCACGTCGTCGTTCTTGAGCTTAATCCAGATGAACTAAGCGCACCCATCGTAGCCGATCGACGGACGATGACGCTCAACATTGTTCACCCTTCTTGTGTCTCTGTGGTTGAGATGATCGTTAATTTACTTCAGTTAATCATTTAAACCAAACTGTCTGACATCATCATGGATCCTAAATAGACTAGGTTTACCTATGTTGTAGTAAACTACAACTAACTTATCGTTCATATAATTTGGATAAGTGTTCATGGTTTTGTGGTATGGTATACATATGAACCAAACACCAATTTATAAAATTTTATATTTGTCATGGACCACAAAAATTGCTGATGCAATGTGAACCATAATAAAATCATGTATTTGTTTGATTCAAACTATATAATTTGAAATATGTCAAACCCTCTATAACACAAGTTTCTACACAGTCTCAACACATTTTAGATTATATAATGTAAACAATTCTGATAATGATTTCGGATTATATAATTCAAAATGTACCTAAACTGTGAATGAATTCTCGGTCAGCAAGGTTGGTCGGTTTCATGCACTTTTTGAATGTTTGACCACATTTTGTCTGTTTGACCAACGTTGAAGAAGCATTCATGTAATTAGTCCTTCAACATTTGATAATGCATGAGAATCTGAGAGTGAAGTTTGAAAATGTAATAGGGTAACATGATTTATTTTATTTTTTTGCAACAATGATTTAAATGGCATTTTTTGTGGACAGTCTTTGTATGATAATGGGGCAAGAAAATTCGTGCATGTTGGAATTGGCCTTATAGGTTGCACTCCAAATTCAATTGCTACTTGAGGGACAAATGGATCATGTGTTGAAGAGCAGAATGCAGCATCATTAATATTTAGTCTCAAGCTTAGATCTCTAGTGGATCGATTAAATAACCAATATCCAAATTCTAAATCTATCTTTGTAAACAGTACTGCTGGATCCATAGACGAATCACTTGGTAAACATTTTAATTATTTTTATTTTATATTCTAGATTAACACTCCTTCCGATCTTATAAATAAGAAAAAGTTATATCAACAAAAGTTAATAATATTCGATCCAATTTTTGAATTAGATAGATCAATTTTTGTTGATAAAACTTTCTCTTTAGGATCGAAGGGTGTAATGAAACAATTTATAAATGTATGATATAGGTTGTTATAATCAATTAATGCAACTATGATATTTTGTATTTCAGGTTTTACGAATATAAATGCTCCTTGCTGTCAAGTGAGGTCAGATGGGATGTGCGCTCCTGATTTAATTTCATGCTCAAATAGAAATGTGTTTGTTTTTTATGATGCATTTCATACCACAGAGGCGGTGAACTTTCTCATTGCATTAACATCGTATGATAGTTCTTCTGCTCCAGGAACGACCTATCCAATGGATATAAAACAACTTGCTCAATATCCCATAAACTAAGTCAAGACACAATGTGTCCTTTAAATAAGCTCAACATGTTTGCATAAAAATAAATAAGTTCAACTTATCATGTATAAGCAAAAACAATGTATAAGCAATAAGCAATCATATGTTCATGAGTATAATAAATTAGGATTGGTGTCATAATCCATAATTGTACTAATGTTATAAACTTTAATAGATTTGAGTCTCTCTCTCTCTCTTTGTACTCAATTTGAATATATTTTTTTATAATTGAAAAAGGATTGAATATGACTTTAACAACATAATCCAATTAATATTCTAAAAGTAATAATCTAATTAATGAAGAAATGTATCAGTGCGGTCTCGGTGTCTGATCGCATCAACAACGTAATTCAAACATAAATTTCTTTCTATTATTTGAGTTAAATTCTTACAAACTTAATATTACTCATTTACCTTAATAGTTTTTCTAGACGCATCTTAAAAATATCTTGTTACATCCAAAGTTAATTAAAATTTATTAATAATACTGAAATTGTCATTGTTCGTATAAATTTATTAAAATATGTTTTTCATCTTTCATTCTAAACCTAGCTAGTATCCATGAATACGTGTTCCCTCAAAAAAAAAAAAAAGAATACGTGATCAAGTTCAATAAAAAATTAAAGGTTGGATCATGATGTATTCCATTATAACTCTATTACATATGATAGTGAACAATTGTTATTTATAAAAGTTGAGCTTTATGAAGTTGTAAGAACTTAAATTTATGGCTTAAACAGGTCTTTCGTTCCAGCAAATATAGATCATTTGAATTTTCCTCTCTAAAGTTACTAATCCTTTCATTTTGCCATTGCAAATATTAATCATTTGAAAAATGGTCCTAATTACATCTGATTAGTAACTTCATAAACGAAAATTAAAATGACTTATATTTGCAGGGACGAAAGACCTATTTAAGCCAACCACCTCGCCCAATCATCACTTGCCACATGGGCACCACATCGCTAATGACAGTCTATCTCAGCAAAAAAAAACCTAATTAAGATCAAAAGTCAAATGATTAAATTTTGCAGTGCCAAATTGGAAGGATTAGTAACTTCAGGGACGAAAGAACTATTTAAACAAAAATTTATCTATAATTGACACTAAACTAAATATATTATCAATATTATATTATCAATATTTATGCAACATCATCTCCCTTTAAACCAACAAAATTGATTAGGGTAACCAAATAATATATTAATGGGTTAGCTATACATAATCTTATACCAATTATTCAAGTTTTTTTCTTCTTTTGGGGTAGCCAATGCTACCCCATGGTTATGAAACCAATCGCCTCTTCTTGCATGAGAATTTAATTTTAGTTTAAGGGCATTTTGATCATTTTAGAGTATAACCAAATTTTAGGGGTTGTGACTATAAAAAATCTTATCTTAACTACTAATTTCTTCAATTTTTAGAAGAAGAAAAAATCTTCAACTAAGCATGAAATAGAGAAATGATGACAACCCATTTCGGGTTGGTCTAGCAGTTGGCTTGAAATCTTGGAATTTGCTCCTTCAGAGGTCTCATATTCGATTCTCTCTGGTGTCAATTTTGGTGGGCTAAGTCCATATAGAGCTTGCTCTGACTTTAAACGGAGCTCCCACAAATGGTCGGCGGGATTGATCCCTTCAGATGAGTCGATTATTGAATCGGATACCGAGATGAAAATGATATCCCCATGCTTTTTGCAAGGTGATGAAAATGATATACACCACAGGCACATAGATAGATATCTAATTCAATGTTTTTTTTTTTTCCTATAAATGTTGAATACTACTAAAATTTAGGTTTTTTTTTTTAGGATCTAAAATTTAGGCTTATTTAGTTATAATTTTGTTCTCTTCATTTTGAAAAAAAAAAAAAATCTGAATAAGCCAAGTTTTTTTAAAAAATCTCAATAAAATTCTAATTTATCTTCCTTTAATTTTTACAGCAAAACAATTATGTAGACCTAATCATTATTTTTTACAACAAAAGCACCATTTTTTTATAAACATAATCTTATTAATATAAAAAGATTACATTTTATCAAAAATGTTATATTATTTGAGAGTAAATAGATAATTACCCCATGAAATTGTAAGTTTCGTCAATTACTCTCCTGAAATTAACGAAACTTCAATTACCCCCTCAAATTGCACAACGTTAATCAATTTATCTCCTCCATCAAATTCTTCTGTTAGTCAACATGACGTTTTGCAAATACCCCATGAAGTTTTGCAGTTATGTGGGAAATGTCACCTGAACTTGAAAATTTATATATTTTTTTCTTATCCTTGACTCAAAAGATACTAAAGGCAAATAATTAACAATTAACTTAGGTCATAGTAGATTTTACAATTATCATTTTCTTCATAATTACCTTCATAGTAGATTTTACAACTTCCAAAACATGTTTCACAAGGAACAAGCTTTATATCACCGCAAGTCTCACATCCACCATCACCGTCTTCAATGTCATCAATCCTTTCACAACAATCAAGCAATTTCTCAAGCTTCTTGTTATCATGAAGTTTCTGAATTTCCTCAACTCCACCAACTTATTTATTTTCAATAAACACTTTTGGTAATCCTCCTTTACCATAGTATCCTTCACCAAGTAACTCTTTAAGTTCTTTCTTGAATCCTAAATGCATTTATCAAGCTTCCCTGTTTGCCTTTAATGTCTTTTGAGTCAAGTATAAGAAGAAGAAAAATATAAATTTTTAAGTTCGGGGGGCATTTTGCACATAAGTGCAAAACTTCAGTGAGGTATTTGCAAAATGTCATGTTGACTAGCAGAAGAATTTGACGGAGGGGGTAAATTAATTAACGTTGTGCAATTTCAGGGGGTAATTGAAGTTTTGTTAATTTCAGAAAGATAATTGACAAAACTTACAATTTCAGGAAGGTAATGGCCTATTATTTGAAGTTTTCTTAATTCAATCCAAATATCCAATAACGTTGTAGGTGCCAAAATTTAGAGCAATGATATATGAACAATCATTGGTGACAACTTCAATTTTCTCTATTTCTATTGGTAAAAATTAATAGAGAAAAAAAAAAGAATAAAAATATAATGTGAATATGAGAGAGAAAATTATCAAAAAGTTGTTGCAAAATGGATGTACTGATATCATTTCTCCAAAATTTATCAGCTGTCTGCCAAACGGAAACAAACGGAAACAGTCCTTTTCAATGTTCACCGCACAACATACAAATGGGGCCAACGATAGTATTTATTTATTTTTATTTTTTGAAGGAGGGACCAATGATAGTAATCGTTCTAGTTGTGTCAATTGAAATTAATTAAAAGTTATAGCAAAATTTAACTAAAATTTAATCGTGATATCAAAATTGCCCTGGTTTCATATAATTTTTTTAAAAATAAATCGCATCATTCATTCTAAACTTTTGCCTCTTCTGTCTCACAAACACCATGAATATTAAATCAAGTTCAATAAAAAAAATGAATGATTGAATCATAATGTATTCAATTAAAGTTACATATGTTAGTGATTTATAGGGTTTAAGACATTAATTTGTGTGATTTTGTTTTTTTTTCTTCGGATGCAATAAATCGAAGTGAATTTTGTTCACATATGTGTTCAAATATGTCTACATTATTAAAGTTACAAACTTTTGGAAAATTAAATTTTATGTAAACTTAATTTGCGGAAGCTTATGTGAACTAAGTTTGTGAAAATTTAAGTGAACTGAGTTTACACTACTTTTGTAAACCAAAATTTGCATTTGCAGAAAACGATAAACACACTTTACTGCACAAAATCGAACACAAAATCAAACTAATCACAAATCATAAATAATCAACAATAGGAAATATACAATTGAATAAGGGAATTTAATTTTAAATTAAGTGTATTTTGGTAATTTTCAATGTAACCAGATTTTTAAGGGACAAGACTAGAAAAAATCTAACGTTAACTAATAATTTCTTCCATTCATATAAATTGTGATACTAAAAGAAATTTTTTAACAAAGTAACCTTGAATGACTATAAACTTGGGAAAGAATATATGTATATTGACGTTAATATAGGTAAGTATGTACATATCTTGTAGAGTGCTTCACAACATATCAGCCATTTTCCTTCAAAAAAACATATCAGCCATTTATTTGTTGATCGTCTTCTCTCCTAGGGTTAGTAGTGCCGCCGCTGTTCATCCCTCATGAGTGTATTGTTGTGGTTCGGTAGGTTCATGCCTCACCTGAACGTTTGTTTTGCTTTATGCCATTCCAGTGATTGTGTTCCTTATGAGTCTCTTATCATCAATTTGTGTTCTTTTATAAGGTGTTTCCTTTATTTCAAGTATTCCTTTATTTCATTATTTCACACACTTGCGATGACTATGTGATTTTCTCACTACCCAAAAACCCATATAATTTTGGTTTGTTGACAATTTAGTAGTTGCTGCACCGTTTTCATCTTGTTCCCATAAAATCCTGCATTCATTCAATCTTTGTTGGTCTTCTCTATTGCTGGAAATAGGGTTTGTCTATTTGGTTGACAGATGAGTGTCATTAGTTTGAACTGTCGGGGTTTAGGGAGCCCGAGTGCAGTTCCTAACCTTAAGTATCTGGTTCGATTCTATAAACCGTCCATCCTCTTCTTAAGCGAGACATTAGTCTACCGGAATAAAATAGAGGAATTTCATTATGTTCTTGGTTTTTCTAATTGTTTTGCTGTTGATCGTGTCGGTAGAAGCGGTGGTTTAGCCTTTTATTGGAACTCTTCTTTAAATTGTCAAATTATTAACTATTCTCAAAACCATATTATTGTTGAAATAATTGATAATGAGAAAGGACCTTGGCGTCTTACAGGGTATTACGGGTATCCTAATGGGGGTCGTCGTCGTGCATCCTGGGATTTTATCCGTCAACTGTCATGTCAATCTCCCTTACCTTGGTGTATTTTTGGGGATTTTAACGACATAATGGATGCTAGTGAAAAGCGAGGTCGTACTACTCACTCAAACTGGCTTATTAATGGGTTCAGACTAACAGTCATTGATTCTGGTCTCTCTGATGTTCGGATGGATGGTTATCCATTCACTTGGTTCAAAAGTTTGGGGACTCCAAGAGCGGTTGAAGAAAGGCTCGATAGGGCTTTGGCTAATGTTGCATGGTTCCAGAATTTTCCTAATGCTTCTCTTGACAATCTTGTGGCACCAGCATCTGACCACTATCCAATCATGCTTAATTGATGTCCAGTTCTTAAACAACACGGTATTCAACGTGGCTTTCGTTTTGAAAATGCTTGGAAGCTTGAACTGAGCTTGAATGAATTAATGCACGACAGCTGGCTAATGTATAATGAGTTTCCTGTTGTTGACAGATTGCAAAGATGCGCAAATTATTTGTCCTATTGGAGCCGCACACATTGTAATATGGTTCGGAAAGATATTACTGAGTGTAAGAAACAATTAGAAGCTCATTGCACTAATCAGATGGGGGTGCATCAAAATCAGTCTCTGTACTTAAGGAAGGAAATGCAGCAGCTCCTCTTGCAAGATGACACGTATTGGCGGCAACGTGCCGAATCTTTTTGGTATAAGGATGGAGATCATAATACAAAAATTTTCCATGCTTCCGCAACTTCTAGAAAAAAGGTAAACCGCATTCTCTCCCTTGAAGATGATCATGGAGTTAAATTCTCTAATAATGGTGGTATGTGTAATGTTGCTAAGAATTATTTCCTGGAACTGTTTCAAAAAAAGAATAGTGTACTTGATCTTGTTCTTGATACTATTCCGCAATCTATTACACATGATGATAATGAACAGCTTTCGAATGACTATTTTTTCGATGCATCCAGACAAATGTTCCGGTCCGCACGGGTACAACCCGGGCTTCTATCAACATTTCTGGAATCTGTGTAGTGATGATATTGTGAAGGATTGTTGTACTTGGCTTAACACAGGGCAGTTCCCTACCTCTTTGAATACCACAAATATTGCTTTGATCCCTAAGGGTAATACTCAAACAACAATGAAAGATTGGCGACCTATTGCCCTTTGCAATGTCCTATATAAACTGGTTTCAAAGGTCTTGGCTAATAGACTGAAAGTTGTACTTTCAAAGTGCATTTCTGATACTCAGTCAGCATTTGTTCCAGGGCGGTCAATTCTTGACAACGCTATGATGGCTATTGAAGTTATTCATTTTATGAAAACTAAAACGCGTGGCACGAATGGTTGTGTGGCTCTTAAGCTAGACATAAGTAAAGCTTATGATAGAATAGATTGGGAGTACTTAAAAGGGGTTATGCACAAGATGGAATTTTCTGAGAAGTGGATTCAGTGGATTATTATGTGTATCGAGACGGTTGATTACTTGGTGCTTGTTAATAATGAAGTGGTGGGTCCTATTATTCCGGGACGAGGACTGAGACAAGGGGACCCTCTCTCCCCTTATCTGTTTATTATGTGTGCAGAAGGACTCTCATGTCTTATCAAGCGGGCTGAAGCAAGGGGAGACCTTTGCGGTACGTCTGTCTGTAGAAGTGCTCCTCCAGTTTCTCACCTCCTATTTGCAGATGACTGTTTTCTTTTTTTCAACGCCGAAGCGTGTCGGGCTAGAATTATGAAAGATATCCTTACAATGTATGAGACAACATCAGGTCAAGCCATCAGTCTTCCCAAATCTGATATATTTTATAGTCGTAATGTACCTGAGGATTAGAGAGATGGGATCACTTCTATAATGGGTGTTCAAGCTGTTTTGGGCACAAGTAAATACCTTGACCTCCCGTGGTGGGAAGAGATCGAAATGCTATTTTCTCTTATATCAACTAGTAATAAACTCGTGCTAATGCACGGGTACAGTAAATGTTTGTTATTTATAAAAGATCATTAAATTTTAATAAGAGTTTTGATATAATTGAGTTCTATGTCAATGTAAAGTAAATGTCGAATTATTTATGTATTACTTGTTTGATGGTATAATGAAGTAAAATTGCATTGATTAAGTAATTTAAATATTTTTTAATTAGTAGAAGACACGTACAATCTTGGGAATAAATAGTCGTAAATATACTAATAGAAAACAGCTCATATAGTCCTATTTTATACGAAATACATGACAAACATAACAATTATTAATAGAAAATTAAATCACATAGTGCATCTTGGTCGGAATTCATTGATTTGGGAGAAGTTATTCCACTTTGGTCCAATTTGTGTAGTTAATTTGCTATAAGTATTGACAATATTGTTGGAAATTTTGGGTTTCTCCATTATCTCCACATAATATGAGGCTATCACATATAGTTAATTCGTGTTTAGTAGTAATTTTTAAAGTTGACAGTGACAGCTTGTTTCGTGTATAATAATTTATTTAAAGTTAACACATGAAATAAAGAAGATAATGAGTTTTAATAAGGACGGTTATGAAATTTTGGTGGACTTTGATTTTTATATATTATTATTATTGTTAGTAGAAGTAGATGTTAGTAGATTTGTATCAGTGAACGACTTCGCCCGTGTATAAAAGTAATTATTAGTAGAAGTAGATGTTAGTAGATTTGTCTCATTAGTGACGACTTCGTCCGTATATAATAATAATTTTTAAAGTTAATAGTGACAACTTGTTTCGTGTATGATAAATTTTCTATAATATATCACTGATGACATGTCACATGGTTAATTATTATCTTGAAATTTATATAAGCTACAATTATCTCTTTTTTTATAATTATTTTAAATTTCTACTCAATGATAACATGTATCAGGTATCATACTCAATGATTAAAAAATGGAGTATGCATCTTATTCTACTAACAATATATACAAAAATCGAAGCCCATCAAAATAAATAAATTCATAGTTATCAGCGGAAATTAGTTACTCTTGTGATGACCATTGTCCGTGATTAGTTTTTAAAAAAATCAATTTTGCAAAATGACAATTAAATGCATTTTAGCAATCCACGGCTCAAGGTGTGATTATCAACTTTTTAGTTATAATTTGCTAAAAGACACCTTCATAAAACTTCCTAATAGACATCTTCACCGCCCCCCCCCACACACACACACATAATGTTAATAATTATCTTGATATTTATATGAGCGACAACTTGCCTATTATGTTGTAATTATTTTTAATTTGTACTCAAAGATAACATGTATCATGTACAATACTGTTTTTTTATTTTTATTTTTAAGTTAGTTTTTCACTTATATTATGATTAAAAGAATGGACATTGCATGTTTTAGCGATTTTTTTCCTCACGACTCGTTTATATATATATATATTATAGCGAACTAATTTATTTGTTTTTAAAAAACTTATTACAGATAATGGTAATGTGTAACTAACTTCCACTGATAACTATAGACTAATTTATTTATTTTCATGGACTTCGATTTTTTGATATTGTTAGTATAAGTAGATATTGGTAGATTTGTATAAGTGATGATTTCGCCAGTGCATGATAATAATTTTTAAAGTTAACAGTAACAATTTGTTACATGTATAATAAATATTTTATAATATATATCAGTGATAACATCTCACATGGTTAATAATTATCTCAAAATTTATATCAGTTACAACTTGTCTCTTTTGTTATAGTTATTTTGAATTTGTACTCAATGATAACATATGCAGTGTATAATTCTATTTTATTTTATTTTTTTAATTTTTAAGTTAGTTTTCCACTTATATTATGGTTTGAAGAAAATGAGAATAATGTTTAACAATATATATCTGTGTATCTCTTGTCCCGTATATAATAATTATCTATAACATACATTAGTGATGACAAATCATATGTTTAATAATTATTTTAAAAGAGAAAGTGTGGGTAGAAAAATAGAAATTTATTGTTGAAATAAAATGAGTGTATAATAAAAAAAAAGTGCAAAAATAAACTTTATTAATTTTGTGTTATTATTCAAAAACAACATTTAGAAAAAGTATAAAATAACTCAATTAATAAAAAATTCATTTTTTCACCATGACACTTCACTTAAATCCTCAGACGTCCTTTTACAATCCCACATCAATGACATGTTAACTTTTTATTTATTACTTTACTTAATAAATTATTTTAACAAAACCTTATTCATTTCAATATCTTTGGCTCTCTTTGTAGCTATTTACGTTCTCTCTCTCTCTCTCTCTCTCTCTCTCTCTTGTTTGAAAACCACTTTTTTTCTTCATCCCCACCGTAAACCACCAACACCGGTCATCTTCTGAGCAGATCTACATCTTTCCGGCGACCTTTACTTAACAAAAATTATATATTATTCATCAGCTCGCCCTCCTCTATCTTTCCATCAAATTAGATTTTCAAAAGGAAATAACTTGATAATTTCACATTTTTATAAATCAGAGCCACCATTGACAACCTTTGGATGCACCACCACCACCACTAAACTAATCACTCCCTCCTTTATATGACACTTTTATTTTTATGATCTATCAATTTAATTTTTTTCAGACCGCCGGCTTTAGAGGCCATTTCCGGCAACTTCGACGTTGCTTTGTGAAAACAAATATTGGATCTGCACTCTTGACCAGCTGAATAACAAAAACCCCAAAGAAAAATCATGGTCTCACAAACTTCGTCGGAAACCACCGCACCACCACCGGCAGCCACCACACCAGAGTATTATCTTTCTTTTTCTTGGTAAGCCCCCCTTCTTCTCTATTTTATTGGTACAATAACTCAGCATTCTCATATTTCTACTTTAAATTGTTAGGGCCTGTTTGAAACACTTTTTAAAAACACTGTTTTAGTTTTTAAAAATTAAAAAATTAAAAACTTGTTTGATTACCTATTTTTAAAATATAATTTTTGAAAAGTGTTTTGGGTTTTTTAGTTTTGGGAACTAAAAAAGGAAAAGAGCTAAAATGAGTTTTGCTTTTCTATTTTTAGTTTTGAGTTTTTAAATTAGAGAAAAAAAGAAGAAAAGAGTTATGACGGAGATGTGGTTGTTTTCTCCAATGCCATAGTTGTAAATAGGTTCAAAGTCTAGGGGTATTTTCATTTTTTTATCAAAAAAAATTTGGATCAAAAATCATCTCTCAGAACACTCACGCAGAACAGAGAGAACACAAAGAGAAGCGAAAATGGAGATTCTTCTCCGATCTCCGCCGTGACTTTTCTCCGATCTACACCGCGCTTCTTCTTATCTGCGGTTCAGGTTACATCTCACACTTGATTTTTTCATTTTTAACTTGCTTTTTGTTCGTTGATTCAAAATTTTGCATCTAATATAGCGATATTTTACTTGATTTTGTGTTTATTGGCGTTTAGATCTATGATTTTCAATATTAGGTTAATTTGTAAATTTTAGATTGCGGTAGAATTCGAAATTTGTAATGCTTTTTATATGTTCTTAGTGTTTGATAAACTCGGATTCATTTTGATAAAAAAACTTATTTGCAGCTTATATGATTGATATTTTCAACTTATTTGCAGCTTATAGATCTGGATTAAGTTCATGTCTAGATAAAAAACTTATTTGCAGCTTATAGCATAAGTGCTTATCATAATAAGCACTTATTTATAAGCATAAGCTATTTTTATACCGAAAGTAATACTGCATGAGATGTCAACTGGTTGCATTTGTGAGTTTCAACCGACAAAGACAAATGCCGGTTTGGGTCGTTTGTGCAACTGGGTTCACAGTTGACCCGTACACATGAACACCTCTAGCTCTAGGTATAGATTTTGACTTTCACTTTTCTTGTCTTACAAAATCAGCACGCGAAGCTGCCTCAGCACCTCGACACTCTCCGCCATCTGATCAATTCCAATTTTACCCTTCCTGTCACCGCCTCTCTTAATCCTCACTTTCGGTACGCTCTTATTCCTTAATCTAATTATATTATATCTCATTCTGCACAATCCGATCTAATTGTCTTTTTGAATCTGTCACTAATCGAGGAAATTATTTGATTAGGTTAATCGATTTCACAGCGTAATGGTGAAATCATACAAACAAGAACACGTATATAACCATCCATGGGAACGAGTAACCTCAGCATCATGGCGAAAATTCACCGATGCTGAAAACAAGCGTGTTTTACCACACATTCTAGATTGCAATACATTGAACACCAGCCTTGATTCATCCTCCGGGAAGCTGTACGCTACGCGCGCGATAACCGTTCGTTGTCCGTGGCTGGTACGTAGGATTATCGGTGAAGACATTTGTCATTGTGTTGAATCAACAATTGTGGATGCAAAATTGCGTTCGATGCAGATTTGTTATAGGAATATTAGTATGGAGAAGTTTATTGAAGTGGAAGAGAAGACTAGGTATGATCCACATCCGGATAATCCGAATGGATGGACTGTTTGTCGGCAGGAGACGAGGATTCGGATTAAGCCGTTGTCTGCTTTGGCTTCTATGGCGGAGAAAGTTGAGCAGAGGTGTGCTGATAGGTTTCTTCAAAATAGTGCTAAGAGTAGAGATGTTATGGAGAGGATTTGCAAATATCTTGAGGCTGAGTCTAGCTCATTTTCTTTGTGATTGTTTCTGATATAACTTTGGATTTCAATTATCTGCAGACAAACCAAGATCAGTTGACTCATATTACTCTCTAGTCTCCTGTTAGTGTTTGTTACTTATTCTAAAGCATTGATTATGATTACAGGCACTGTTTTAATATATTGGTAGTCGGAGGTGTAAGTGATTATATGTGATGGCTTATCAGGTATTTTTGAGAGATAAACTTGTGATTATCTGGTTTTTTGTATAACTTTGACAATAAATGTTAGTTTGTTTTCCATGTTAAGTGTTAACACTCAATATTGACAGTGTGAAGAGTGGAAATGAAGTTATAGTTGATTACTAAGTGTGTGGTTCAACGATGGCGAAAATTGATTTTGATTGCGTTGAGCTGTTTGTTTTTCTCTTTACCTATTCGAAAAATGTAAGTTTGAAACTCGATATAATCTGCGTCCGAATAATATGGTTGGTTGGGACTTGGGAGTTATATGTGGTTGTGAGCTGTTGCATACACAGGCTTAAAGAGTCTTCACTTCCACCTTTGCCTTGATAGATATTAAATTCCGTTATATTGTTGTAGCTTTTTAGCTATCAGGATGAGTTCACGATTTGCCTTTGCCTATAGGTATAAAACAGTGCCTGTAATCATAATCAATGCTTTAGAATAAGTAACAAATAAGCTAGAGGTGTTCATGTGTACGGGTCAATTGTGAACCCAGTTGCACAAACGACCCAAACCGACATTTGTCTTTGTCGGTTGAAACTCACAAATGCAACCCGTTGACATCTCATGCAGTATTGCTTCAAACCGTTTTCAACATTCCACAGAAACAATCTCACGCAATTTCAAGGAAGTATTAAGGGCAGTGTGTCGATTAGGAAAAGAACCTTCATAATCAACAAGATAAAAGTCCAGAAGAGTTATTTAACTACAGGCACTCGTCTTTAAGGATGACAATTGAACGTTGTTTTGGGGTGTTGAAAAACAGATTTCCTATTTTAAAGTTAATGCCTTCCTACAAACCTTCAAGGCAAAGACTCAGTAACTGCTTGTTGTGCTATTCACAATTACATATGCAAGTGGAATTTGCCTGATGAGTTGTTTAGGATATGGGAGGAAATGGATGATATAGAACTTGAGGCGGTGAACGAGGTTCCTAACCTTGAAGGGATGAGCTCGAATGTTGAAAACTTAACAAGGTTATCTGATGAAGGTGCAGCCGAGATGGCAATGGATAGGAATCATATTAGAGATAGGATGTGGGTACATCGTCATAATTAATCGAACTAATTACGCTTTTTTTAGATTTTCTTATATGCAACAATGGAGTATGGAGTTTTGTTAGTTATTTTGCGGATGATTGTTTTTGTTTGCTTATTTGATGTTTATGTTATTGACATTAATATGCTATGATATTTTTATGTGTTTCACATTTTTCAATTTTGTATCGCTTGAACAAATTATGTAATATAATTTATATAGGTTAAAAAAAAAGATTTTAAAAAATTTGATTACCAAACAAGTTTTCTAATTTTCTATTTTTTAAAACTGTTTTTTGAAAATTATATCACCAAATGGATTTTCTAATTTTTTCATTTTTAAAACAGTTTTGAAAAGTCACATTACCAAACAAGTTTTTTCTTTTTCTCTTCTTGAAATCACTTTTCTAAAATTGATTTTTAAAACATATTTTGAAAACTAGAAACAAAAAGTGTTCCAAACAGGCCCTATTGATTTGTTTTTTTTACACAAGAAAGTGTGTGTATCAAAGAAAGTAGAAATATTTCACAACATGATATTTATGTAGATTTTTTTTTTCTTGTACTATCTTTCTTTTAAAACAGCAAGTATTTATAAATTTAATGGAAGTGAAAAATAATTTTTTTAAAGGTCAAGTATTTCTCTTTTCAAAACATCAGTATTTCTTTGTGTAAAAAAAAAACAGCAAGTATTTCTCTTCATTTACTTACCCGTAATTTTTTGTTATTCTTTATGTAGTTTGGTGGGGACATTAGAAGATCATTCAACATTCCTGCAAAATAACATTTTCAGTAGAGATATTGAAGAAAAAAGTTGAGATGAGACAAAAGCTAAACAATAAAGATGAGAAGAAGAAAAAATGTAGATGATAATAAGTGAGAGGACAAGGAAGATGAGAAAAAGACGAGACAATAAGAGAGTTTTGAATGATACATATAAAGTGTAAAGTGTATTTGAAATTTGAAATTGAGAATTTGACTCCAAAGATATGTATGAGTTGAGAATAGTGAAACATTTGATTTATTGGGTTCCGCGTCAACCAAAATCTGTCATATAGTTGGCGGTTTTGTCGAGGTTGTCTTCCCATTCGTGTTAGACTCCAAGATAAAGGGGTGAATTGTCCTTTAAATTGTGTTTCGTGTGAGGCTGGTGTCGAAGATATCGATCATGTGTTCTTTCACTGCCCATTTGCAATGCAGGTATGGCAGCGAAGTGGTCTTTGGCATCTGTTTCAGCAAGCGCTGCTGCAAAGTACTACAACAGTCGAAGCTATTTTTCAATTGTTACATGATTTGGCTTCTAATAATTCGCGACGTTTTGCTGTTACTATATGGAGTCTTTGGAAGCATAGGAATCTTAAACTTTGGAACAACACTCCGGAAACTATGGCACAGGTTGTGGACCGTGCAGTTAGAATGTTGGAAGATTGGAAGCCAGCAAACAATATCTCTAGCAATGCACATGCTGTTCATGACAGAAACAACAGCAATGATCCACAAGTTTCTGCTGGTTTAGGACATAATTATCATGCTGCACCTGCTGTTATGAGTGACTCGGATAGCAATCAGATGCGGTGGCAGCCACCTGACATGGTAGAGTGAAATGCAACATTGACGCCGCTTTTTTCGAGCACTGAAACAACACGGGAATTAGCTTTTGCATTAGAGATGAGGAAGGTACTTTTATCTTAGCTAAAATTATGCCTTTCATAAGAATCGGGTGGATGTTACAGAGACTGGTCATATCCTCTCAGCTTGCCGACGGATGTTCGCCACACATTTTACAAACTCTAAGGTCGAGTTTAGTAGGCGACAAGCAAATGAGGTAGCTCACACTTTAGCGGGAGCTGCCACATTATCAGCTAGCCCTATCTCTTATTATCATATACCTCGTTGTATTGAATAAGTTATTATTATTAATGAAATGCAATAAGTATCTTTATTTTAAAAATAAAAAAAAAATATTTAATTGCACATATGGGTAGTCAATTGACAAAAGTATGCAGCTGTGCAAATAGAGAAATGATGACGTTAGACAAATACACACCACATATGATGAAAATGATAAACTAAATTACATCCAAAGTTCTTTGAATTATTTAATTGTAATAAGTTGGTTTTGATGATTTTTGCGAGGTGATGTAAATGATAAACACCACATGCACATGTAGATATCTAATTCAATTTTTTGTAGAAATGTTGAATACTAGAATTTATAGCTTACTTTTACTCATTTTTTTATTTTTTTTTATTTTTTTTTATAGCTTATTCAATTATAATTTTGGCATCTTCGTTTTGATCTTAACCTTCTTTATAAATAAAAAATCTCAACAAAATCTTAATCTTATCATTCTTTATTTTTTACAGAAAAATCATTATTATTATTTTTCTTTATAAACATAATCTTATCATTCTACTAAAAATTTCAAGTTTGATAAAAAAAATGTTATATTATTTGAAGTTCTTGTTCATCATTCAATCCAATCCAATATTATAGTAGGTACCAACATTTATCAGCTACAACCCCAACTGAAACAGTCCTTTTTCAATATTCACCACATAACATAAAAATGGGACCAATGATAGGTAGTATCAATTGAACATGTTGATAATGTTTATTCTAAGATAAAGTTAGAAAATTAGTGTTTGCTTTTAGAAATCGTGGTTGAGCTTAACACAACTCCATAAAACCGGCTTATAAGGTGAGAATTGCTTCCATTTATAAGCACATTGTTAGACCATCCAATATAAGACTCACGAGCAACATTATTGGGTTTGGTTCATGGACATAAAGGGGGGTGTGCCAATGGCGGAAACCTGATAGCAGGTGTGACCCAATGGATCTTGAAGAGGCTCTGATACTATCTTAAAATCGTGATTGAGCCTAACACAATCCCGCAAAACCGACTTGTGAGGTGAAAATTACCCCACTTATAAACACGTTGTTAGATCATATCTTATCTGATATGAGACTATTGACATTTGCAAACTCCATCTATATTTTTAATTTGGATGAGGTGAGTTAGTTTATCTAACTTTATGGTTTAAGTGATTGATTCAATTTAAAATTAGCTTTTATAGTTTTATGGTATGCAATATGAAGATATTTGCAACTCCAAAGACGAGTTCTACCGGTAAAATCATTAGTCTTGGATTCGATAGTCATGGATTTGTATCATGTTGGTATCTTGTTAAGAGCATCTATAATGAAGCCATCTATTTTTGGGTATTGGGTCTCACACGAACACATCACTGTAAAGTCTAATTAAAAATTGTTCTAAGGGTTTAAATTTGTATTTAA
The DNA here is from genome assembly GCF_003473485.1 of Medicago truncatula. Classification (NCBI taxonomy): domain Eukaryota; kingdom Viridiplantae; phylum Streptophyta; class Magnoliopsida; order Fabales; family Fabaceae; genus Medicago; species Medicago truncatula. The sequence goes on along the minus strand of NC_053043.1, from coordinate 5,636,558 downwards.
GATCAATTTAACCTTAAACTTTGTATTTCTGATCAATTTAACCTTAACCCAAAGTCAATAATCACTTGATCGTTAACATTGCATTTAATATCATCAATTTAATTAGATAGATGGTCTCGTATCAGGAGTAGTGCGTATGTCTATTTAATGTAAAGTAGCTTGCCAAAAATAAACATGTCTTCATCTTGTTATCGGCTAGTACCTTAGTTATATTTTCTTCTTAGAGATGGAATCTATGATAAAGCCATGGTTGGTGTTTCCTATTCTTCTCTTGTCTGCAAACTATTTGCAGCAATCTGTCAATGGGAAATCCCAAGTTCCTTGTCTTTTTATCTTTGGAGATTCTTTATCTGATGGTGGAAACAACAACAACCTTCCTGCTAACTCTCCAAGATCAAATTACAATCCTTACGGGATCGACTTCCCGATGGGCCCAACCGGAAGATTTACCAACGGTCGAACTACAATTGACATAATAAGTAACATTCTTTTAACTTATCCATATTATGAAACATGAAGTGTTTTTCTTTGTTCTTTTCTCTTGTTACCTTAAACTTTTGATTCAGCTTAAACTATGAACTTCTTATTGCAGCTCAGTTACTTGGTTTTGAGAAATTCATTCCACCATTTGCGAACATTAATGGTTCAGACATACTCAAAGGTGTGAACTATGCATCTGGCGGAGCTGGAATTCGTATGGAGACATACTCGGCTAAGGTTTAAATTAGTTTTTAGTAGATGATTAGAGTATTTTTGTTACATTACTCATACACATGCCGCAAAAATAACATTATGTCCGTACAGGGTTATGCTATTAGCTTGGGATTACAGTTAAGAAATCACAGAGTTATAGTTTCTCAAATTGCTAGCCAACTTGGAGGAATTGACAAAGCTCAAGAATACCTTAACAAATGCTTGTATTATGTGCATATTGGCAGTAATGATTACATAAATAATTACTTTCTTCCCCAATTATATCTATCAAGCAACGTTTATAGCCCTGAGCAGTATGCAGAAAATCTAATTGAAGAGTTATCTTTGAATTTACAGGTATCCACTTGAACTTTGTGTTTCACTTTTGCTTTTACTAAATGATTTATGAATATCATGGTTTATAACAGAAGCATTTGGTATATGTAACAGGCTTTACATGAAATTGGAGCAAGAAAATATGTGTTACCTGGGTTAGGCCTATTGGGCTGCACTCCAAGTGCCATCCTTACTCATGAGACATATGGGTCTTGTGTTGAGGAGCAAAATGACATTGCATCCATTTTTGATTTCAAGCTTAAATCTTTAGTGGATCATTTCAATAATAAGTTCTCTGCTGATTCCAAATTCATCTTAATAAACAATACATTACAGTCAACTGCCGAGCATTCATATGGTAATAATTTTAGTTTACTTCAATTTTCAATTTACATACTATATAATTAACTACAGTTTAATGTGAATGATCGAGGTTTATACAATGCATAATCAAGCTGCATGTTCAATGAATCTCAGGTTTTTCGGTTTCAATGGCTCCTTGTTGTCCAATAAGCGCGGTTGGATTGTGTATTCGTGATGAAAGGCCATGCTCTAATAGGAGGGAGTATGTGTTTTGGGATGCAGTCCATCCCGGCGAGGCTTGGAACCTACTCATTGCAACAACATCTTACGATTCATCTAATCATTCAGGGTTTGCTTATCCAATGGATATTAAGCACCTTGTTGAACAAGAAATTGAGATGGAATTGGATTTCACTTCACAGCTTAGTTCCTCGAGTTAAATATGTTCAAGTTATTAGCATTCACATGGAGCTTAATAGCTTTTATATAAATCGGCCCTACTCATATGCTGTTACAATAATATATGGATTGTTTCTTTTTCCTACCGACATTTGAAGCAATCTTTTCATATCAAACAGCAATATTGTAAACTGGAATAAATGTAACAAGTTTAATTGGTTATACCACCTTAAGCTTGATTTGATTTGTGTTAAATAAATTATTCGATAACTATATATAAGTGTGTATCTGATGATATTATCCCATATATTTATACAGTAAATAATCTACATTAAGTGTGATAAGGACGAAGGTAATTATTTGATTAGGAACTGAATGATTAACTAATGATTGGGTTTCATTAATTTCAAGCATCTGTCTGAGTTGTTGCAGACGTAATACTATAGTTAGTACTATACTAATATTACTACAAATATCACATGACGTGTGATAGTAGAGAGTTGTCTTTCTAGTCCCACATTACTAGCAAAGAAAACATAACATGAACTTGTACTATATAATATGGCATGGTAATTTGGTAAACATCAACAATCGTACTTGCATGACGGTGTCTGATGTTGTCCCAATGACACTGATCTTAGTTGGTCATTGACCCTGCAAAGTTATTAAAATTTATTTACACTTTGTTTGAGAGGTTTTTAGTTTTGGAGTTTGGAGGAGAGAAGTTTAGAGGGTGGAAAACTATGAAGCCGGATATGTTGTATAAGCGTGGGTACGATATGGATGCGTTGATACATAATTTTTTAAAAATTTAGGATACGATGCGGTTAAGATATGTTAATAAAAAATTTATACTAAAACTTATATTTATGCAAATTACTTGAAGAAAATAAACAATGATTACTTTTAATTATTATATCATCATAAAAGTCGCGTCTTTCATTCTAAACTTTTGCCTCTTATGTCTCACAAATACCATGAATATGAATATGTAATCAAGTTCAATAAAAAATAAATGATTGAATCACAAGGTATTTTATTAATTTTTTTTTTTTTTGAAGAAGCTAAAATGGAATATACTATCAACACAAAATGTCTTTCCTACAATAAGGTATGCAAAAGAAAAACACTCAAATCTGTACAATAGTTACAAATCAGGAAAAGAAAGGAGAGTTGCTATACGGTACGACAAATCAACACACGAATTTGCACGACAACTTCAATTTCATGTGGTATTCTCTTTTAATGAGTGCTACCTTACAATATTTTATAATAAAACATCATCCTGGTTAATATATAAACGTTTACACTATGTTTGGTTTGAGAGAGAAGTTGTGAAGAGAGAAATAAGTGAGAGAGAGTATGGAAAGAGAGAAAGAGGTGAGAAATAGAATAGATTTAAGGTATTGTTTGGTATAAGAGAATAAGAAAAGAAATAGAAAAGATAGAAGTGTATTAATTTTTTGAAAGTACAAGAATCCCTTAAAATAAAAAAAGGACATTCAAATTTATTTTTATCTTTATTCAATTATTTAATTACATAATCAATTATTTTTATCTGCAACTAGCCCTGTACAAAAAAAAGTTACTAACCCATTTATTTTCTTAAATGCAAAATACATTGTAATATTAAGATGAAAAAAAAACGTTAAAAAAATGCGAAGTGTGAGGACTCATGATAAAACGAGGGTAAAAGTGGAAGTTTGAGAAAAAGTGTGTTATTCTTCCGGTTTCTTCGCATGCCAGAGGAGAAACAAAAAGTAAAGTAAGTGGGCCCTACCAGTTTTTATCTCTCTTTTCTTTTTCTATGCTAAACCAAACAGGGTAACATTGCTATCTCTCTTCTATATATATATATATATATATATATATATATCTCTCTCTCTCTCTCCTATTTCTCTCTTTGCAAGTTCTCTTCTACCAAACAGACCCTTAGAGAAGGCAAACGGTGATAAACATTCTTGTTTGCTGCAACACATGGTAATCAACAAACATCAGCAACTCACAAAGATACAGTGATGAGGAGAGAAGTGTTTGTGTTTTCTCATAGACAAACACATATGCTAGACTACAGTGATCGTTTGAAGTAAAAGCATAATTAAAAAAGTATTCTAACTACAACTTACAACTCATTCGTGCAATGGTGAAGAAATTTTATGTCGTGCGTTTTAGCTTTTTCCAAAAGAAAAAACAACAAAAAGCAACGGAAGAAAATAACAACTAAGTGTAGCCTAACATAGTGAGGGGACTAAGCCACCAACCATGGTAATCGAAAGAGAATTGAAAAACTTTCTCCTTTAACCATAAAAAGGAAAGAGACTTCATTTTGTCCACTATTCGCATAATCGAACATTCTTTAACCTTGAAAATTTTGTTATTTCTTTCTTTCCATCTTTCCCAAACAGTAGCAAACCAAATGACGTTTAACAAAGTGGACCGTACCTGAGAGCCACCCGCCACCATCTATGAACTGAATAAAATGATCCTTAACATCGAACAGAACGACCATGGAAATAACAACCCAATGAAGAATACCATTCCACACCGATCCAAAAAGAGAGCAATGTAAAAATTGAAGGAGGGACCAATGATAGTATGAAAATTTACGACATTAATTTTTGTGTTTTTGTCTTTTCTTTGTTTATAAATCGAAGTGAATTTAGTTCACATACATGTTCAAGTATACCTACATTATTAAAGTTACAAACTTTTGGAAAGTCAAATTTTACGTAAACTCAGTTTGCGGAATCTTATGCGAATCAAGTTTGTGGATATTTAAGTGAATTGAGTTATACTACTTTAGTAAACTAAATAAAACTTGCAGAGAGAACGATAAACACTACTTTCCTACTCAAAATCGAACATAAAATCAAACTAATTATAACTAATTAACAATAGGAAGTATACAATTGCATAAAACCGTAGTATTGAACTATTGATCTTCAACATAAGTTTAGAAAGGGGAAAATGATTTTTATTACATAAAACACTTAAAAGGAAATTTATTATTAATTTGAGGGTATTTTGGTAATTTTTGTGCAAGTAGCTTTTTATCGGACGAGACTCAAAAAAATCTTACCTTAACTAATAATTTCTTCAATGCTCAGAAGGAAAAATAATTTCTTCAACCAAAAGAATGATACTAAAATAAAAATTTTAAGGGCACATGTGTGGTAGTCAATTGACAAAAGTATGGAGCAGTACAAATAGAGAAATGATGACGTTAAACATACACACACCACATATGATGAAAATGATATCCCCATGCTTTTTGCGAGGTGATGTAAATGATACACACATGAAGTCCGGATATGAGATACGATACAGATACGATACTGCACCGATATATTAATATTGGAAAATTTCCAAAATCAAGATATGATACCGTACGGTTGGGATACGTTAATAAAAAAATTATATAGTTAAATGTACAATATAATTATAGCCATTTTTTTAATATGCAAATATATTAACAAACAAAAGAAATCAATCATAGACTCGTAACACATCAACATAAATATAAATAATATTGATGATTAAGAGAATGATGATTAGTCAATTACATACACAATATATCCCGAAGAGAGCACCATAAGTGATATACTGTATGCAAAAGAAACATTGTTAGTGTTATATTATATCGATCCAAAAAATAAGCACTATACGCAAGAGTTAAGTTATTTTAGTTAACATTAATTGGGAAGTGTTGGGGCAGGTATCGGTGTAGGATAATTATTGGATACTCTCATGATATGTATCAGGAAGTATGAGACAGGTATCGGTGCAAGATACAAAGAGGATACGATACGTCATCCATTTTGAAGTATCGGAGCTTCACAGTAGATATCTAATTCAATTTTTTTTTTTCTTCATAAATCTTGTTGAATACTAAAATTTGTAGCTTATTCAATTATAATTTTGGCCCTCTTCATTTTGATCTTATCATTCTTTATATTTTGCAGCAAAATAATTTATTTTATATAAACATAATCTTATCATTCAATTCAATCCAATATTATAGTGGGTACCATCATTTATCAGCTACCACCCCAACTGAAACAGTCCTTTTCAATATTCACCACATAACATAAAAATGGGACCAATCATAGTAATCTTTCTGGTAGTGTCAATTGAACATATTGATAACGTTTGTTTTTTATGATAAAGTTAGAAAATTAGTGTTTGGAAACTCCATCCATGTTTTTAATTTGGATAAGGTGAGTTTTTTAGTTTAAGTGATTGATTCAATTTAAAATTAGCTTTTATAATTTTATGGTATGCAATAAGAAAATATTTGCGACACCAAAAACTTGTTCTACCAGTAAAATGATAAGTCTTGGATCCGATAATGTCTTTGTAAGCTCGTTTTGAACTCGAATGTCTTCCTTATCTTGGATTGAGGTACAATCTCCTCACCCTAAATTTTTATTAGACAAAAATAAAAAATAGGAAGATATTTTGTGTGACTCTACTTATTTTTCCACTATTATTATTAATATTATTATTTTTGATAACATGATATTGGTATGAAGTTTCCACCGCCGCATAGCGGTGACTAATATCAAGGAACATGTGGGGGACACAAATGTGTTCTCCTCTCTCATATTAGGAGTAGTATGTCTATTTAATTTAATGAAAATTGCCAAAAACCAATATGTCTTCATCTTGTTATCAGTTGGTTCCTTAAATATTTCCTGGATTAGCTAGCTTCATTAGATTGTCTGCTTAAATATGGAATTTATAATCAAGAAATGGTTGGTAGTTCTTATTGTTTTCTTTTCTGCAAACTATTTGCAACAATGTGTCAATGGGAAATCCCAAGTGCCTTGTCTATTTATCTTTGGAGACTCTTTATCTGATAGTGGAAACAACAATAACCTTCCTACCTCTGCAAAATCTAATTACAATCCCTATGGAATCGACTTTCCGATGGGCCCAACTGGAAGATTTACCAACGGTCGAACTTCAATTGACATAATCAGTAACATTCTTTTAACTTAACCATATTATGAAACATGAAGTGTTTTTCTTTGTTCTTTTCTCTTGTTACCTTAAACTTTTGATTCAGCTCAAACTATAAAGTTATTTTGATTGTAGCTCAGCTTCTTGGCTTTGAGAACTTCATTCCACCATTTGCAAACATTAATGGCTCAGACATACTCAAAGGTGTGAACTACGCATCTGGCGCAGCTGGAATTCGTACCGAGACAAGCATGGCTAAGGTTTACATAAATTAGAAATCAAAGAGCCTTTTCATTTCTTTGATTGTTCATCTTTAAATAAATTCGTATTGCTACAGGGTTTTGTCATCAGTTTGGGATTACAGTTAAAAAATCACAAAGTTATAATTTCTCAAATTGCTAGCAGACTTGGAAGTCTTAACAAAGCTCAAGAATACCTTAATAAATGCTTATATTATGTGCATATTGGCAGTAATGATTACATAAATAATTACTTTCTTCCCCAATTATATCCAACAAGACACATTTATAGCCCTCAGCAGTACGCAGAAGCTCTAATTGAAGAGTTATCTTTGAATTTACAGGTATCCCCTTGAACTTTGTGTTTCACTTTTACTTTCACTAAATGATTTAGATAATTACAGTAGTAGCAAATTAATGGAAGTTACATTAGTTATGAATATCATGGTTTATAATAGAGGCATTTGGTACATGGAACAGGCTTTACATGAAATTGGAGCAAGAAAATATGTGTTATCTGGGTTAGGTCTATTGGGCTGCACTCCAAGTGCCATCTTTACTCATGGGACAGATGGGTCTTGTGTTGAGGAGCAAAATGACATCGCATCCATTTTTGATTTCAAGCTTAAATCTCTAGTGGATCATTTCAATAATAAGTTCTCTGCTGATTCCAAATTCATATTTATAAACAGTACATCCGAGTCAGATAGCCAGAATTCAAATGGTAATAATTGTCTAGTTTACTTAAACTTCAATTCATATACTATAATTAAAATCAATTTTACTGTGTTTGATTTCAGGTTTTTTGGTTGCAAATGCTCCTTGTTGCAAAACAAGGTTGATTGGAGGGTGTATTCCTGATGAAAGGCCATGCTATAATAGGGGAGAGTATGTGTTTTGGGATGAATTCCATACCACTGAGGCTTGGAACCTAGTCACTGCAACAAGAATGTATGATTCATATAATAATTTAGTCTTCACTTATCCAATGGATATTAAGAACCTTGCTGAACAAGAAACTATGAAGGATTTGGAGCCTATAAATGTAATCACATCAAAGCTTAGTGCCTCTAGTTAAATAGGTTCAAGTTATTATGCATTCATTCACATTGAGCTAAATAGCTTTTACATAATTAGGCCCTACTCATATGCTGTTACAATATTGTATGGATTGTTTCTTTTCCTACCTACATTTGAAACAATCTTTTCTTATCAAATAGCATTATTGTTAACTGAAATAATGAAATAAGTTTAATCTTATACTATCTTAAGTTTATCTGATTATACGTTAGTCGATAACTATATATAAGCGTGTATCTGAAATCTTGATAAGGAGAAAAGTAATTATTTGATTTGGAACTGAAAATATGTTGGCCGCACATTTACCCAGTGTCTCAATTCTTTCCAATGTTTTCGATTTTCTTAGTTGTTGTCAAAGACGATCAAGAACAACCTATTGATAGATCCAACAAATTGTTAATAGAGGGCTACCAATTCCATAGAGGACAATGATGACTACAATCTGCAACCACAAATGGTTCTAAAGGAGAATTAGGGACAATGGGACTCAATATGAAGATCATATATATGAATTAACAAAATTAGTGTTACTGTTTACTACAAATGCTACACCTTTGCACAAATGGTGGATGACTTATTCAATCAAAGAGATGAAAAAACAGTGATGAGAAACTGGTGAGCAAACGTAATATTAAAGATTGTACTAATATACTTAAAAGTTCCAAATGACGTGTGATAGTAGAGAGTAAAAATATGGTCATTCTAGTCCAACATCGCTAGCAAAGAAACATAACATATGAACTTGTTCTATATAATATAATAAAATACGGCATATGAAACATCAACTAACGTTTCCATGTTCTCTACATGGAAACACCTTCATGTGGGATTTCATTGTGTATGAAGGAAGGAAAGGAGAAGAGTTGCAACTTCTCACTTTCAAACTATAAAAAAAGGTACCAAGGAAGTGCTTCATTCACAAAAGTAAGATGCTCAAGCCTTCATACTAAAATAATAGGATAAAGTCTCCTCCATGTTGTTCCTACCACATGAATTTCAACAACTTATATATGTAATTCCATTTCATTACATTTAAAAACAAAGCAGAAAGCCAGAAACTGTAGCGCGTTGAAAAGAAGCTATTCCACGCATCCGTAAAATTTCGTGTGTTACCATAAAGCATTTTCCTATTAATCACATATCAATTGGCCTCAACGAATTATGTCATGTCAAGTGTATCTTCGTATACTATTTTGAATCGTAACATTTCCATTCAAATAACACTACTTTATTTATTTTCGTTATGGTTTCTCAACATTGGATTAACCGCAAGATAGAATTCAGAAGCCAAGCACAGGAGGTGATTGAGAGAATAATATATTAAAAAAAAGTTAATTAAGTAAATGGTACTTATAAATATTCATAATTTTATTTTTAGTCTCTATAAAATAAAATTGCACTTTTTAGTCCCTATCAAAATTTTCATCAGCATTTTTAGTCACTAACATAACATAATACTGGGGCCCGCGATAGTAATATTTCTGGTAGTGTCACTTTAACATGTAGATAATTTGATACCGTTTTTTTTCCTTCTTATTATATGAAGTTTGAAGATAGAATATTACTCTTCCGTCCTAAATTATACCACGTTTCGAACGTTTAATCCGTATTAAAATTGTACCTAATTTGTATGAGAAAAATATATAATAAATTGTTTTATAAAATTGTCCTTAATAATAAAATGTAAAAGATGAATTAAAAAAGGGTTAACAGTGTTTTTGGCCCCTGTAATAGTGCACTTTTGGTTTTAGCTCTTGTAAAACTTTTTTTTAGATTCCACCCTTGAAAAATGAAGATTCTTTAGGATTGGTCTCTCACCCCAATGTATCAATCTAATTTTTTTTTTTTTTACGAGGACTAAAACCAAAAGTGCACTATATTACAGCGGCCAAAAACACTATTAAACCATTAAAAAATTAAAAAATGGGTTTGTCTAACATGTGCAATATTGCACATGTTAAGGTAACTAAAAGTAGCAAGTTTTTATTGAAACCAACAATTATTTAACAAAAAGTTATATATTTAATACAAAATGTTCAAGTTCCAATGCAAAGTTACTATTTTAAATTTCTTAACATGTGCAAATTTGCGCATGATAGAAAAACCCTTAAAAAATAAAAGAGTAATACATAATTAATGATATAATAAGTAACATTAATGTTCCGGTGATGATGTTGTAAGGCGATCTATAATTTAGGATGAAGGGAGCAGTCTTTTGCAAACTTTATCGATTATTTTAAAAAATTCAGTATTGAATCCGAGAATAACCTATGAAAAGACCTCCGTCAAAAAAATAAAAAAATAGTAATGAAAAGAGTCTAATTCCACTTTCCATTTACAGGGCTCCATTTAAAGTCATCTTCTTGATATTCTCCAATTCTTCCATATCACATTTCAAGGAGCTAGCAAGATATTGATGCTGAGTTTGAGGTGATTATATTATTACTTGCTACGGAATTTGTGGCACCCTTAATTTGACAAAGGTGATTTTCTTAGTTTATCAAATTTTATGATTTAAGTTATTAATTCAATTTGAAGAAATTAGCTTTTATAGTTTTATAGCATTAGTATATATGTTTAGTTAATAATGTAACTTGCCAAAAACCCATCTTTCTTAAACTCAAACTCAGCATCGATATCTTGTTCTTGGTTGGTTCCTTAATTATTATCTGGATTTATTAGCTTCATTAGATTTTCTTCTTAGAGATGGATTCTATAATAAAGACATGGTTGGTGTTTCCTATTCTTCTCTTGTCTGCAAACTATTTGCAGCAATCTGTCAATGGGAAATCCCAAGTTCCTTGTCTTTTTATCTTTGGAGATTCTTTCAATCTTCCTACCTATGCAAAATGTAATTACAAACCTTATGCAACGGTCGAACTGCAATTGACATAATAAGTAACAATTCTTTCAATTTATCTATATTATGAACTCTGATTCTCTATTTTTTTTTTTTTGTTTGTGAGTAAACTATATTGATCGAACCAGTAAGTGTTTTTCATTGTTCTTTTCTCTTCTTATTTAAGCTTTTGATTCAGCTCAAACTATAAAGTTATTTTTTATTGCAGCTCAGCTTCTTGTTTTGAGAACTTCATTCTACCATTTGCAAACATTAGTGGTTCAGACATACTCTAAGGTGTGAACTATGCATCTCGTGGAGCTGGAATTCGTGTCGAGACAAGCATGACTATGGCATAAATAAAATTATAAACCAAAGAGTCTTTTTCTTTTTTACAGGAAAATCAAAGAGCCTTCTTCATTTCTTTGATTGTTCATCTTTATCTGCAATTAGTTTTTAGTAGAGGACTAGAATATTTTTGTTACACTGCTTATATACATGTCACCAAAATAACATTACGTCTGTACAGGGTTCTGTTATCAGCTTGGGATTACAGTTAAAGAATCACAAAGTAATAGTTTCTCAAATTGCTAGCAGACTTGGAGGTATTGACAGTTCTGAACAATACCTTAACAAATGCTTGTATTAACAAAATATTTTGGTCTGAATCAGTCTCTAAATCGTTCTCTAAATTAATTTCTGACTGATTTGTGAAAAGTCTCTCAATCACTAGTTTCTAGTTTCTAATGTGAGCAACCGATTTGAAATTTTTGGTTTCTAAATCGGTCCTTAAATTAGTCATTATATAAAAATCTTTTTGTACACACTATAATTAAAACAATTTATTGTGTTTGATTGAGGTGCATACAACATATATAACCATGCTGAATGTTAAATGAATCTCAGGGTTTTTGGTTTCAAACGCTCCTTGTTGTCCACCGAGGTTGATTGGAAGGTGTTATGCTAATGAAAGGCCATGCTATAATAGGAGTGATTATTTTTTTTGGGATGAAGTCCATCCCACTGAGGCATATAACCAACTCACTGCAACAAGGTCTTATTATGATTCATATAATTCAGGATTCACATATCCAATGGATATTAAAAACCTTGTTGAACAAAAAACTAAGATGGAATTGGAGTCCATAAATGAGAGCACATCAAAGCTTAGTGCCTCAAGTTAAATAGGTTCAAGTTATTTGTATACATTCATTCTTTTCCTACCTACATTTGAAGCAATCTTTTCATATCAAATAGCATTATTATAAACTAGAATAAAATCAAATTAGTGTAATTGGTTCTCTCGCCTTAAGTTTGATTTGATTTGTGTTTGATAAGTTATTTGATGAATTTAAGTGTGTATCCGACCGATGATGTGCTCAAGGAAATGCAAACATTGACTCGGTTTGTTAATAGTCTTTGTCTGATGTTGGAAAATGGAAGTGAGTGCAGAATGAAAATCAAAATGGGTTTTATACTGCAAACTAAACTTCATTGAATATTCTTCAGTACATGTATTTGATTCAGCAACGCAACTCTTCTAGATTCTTCCTTAAACTTGATGATACATTTCAAATACGAATGCCAAGCGAGGTATGAAAGTACAGAATAGAAATATGGTCTTTTAGTCCCACATTGTCAGCAATTTGTTCTATGTACGATGACATGTGAAGAAGAACCATCAGCAAATGTATTTGCTTGATGGAAAATGCTGGATAAAGCGAAAAATCATCTCACAATGTTTCACGACATGATGTAGCAGTTTGCAACTAGCTTATTATCACCCATACCGCCATGATTTCCGCCAAAGTCAAGGTAAATCGGTTTTTGATTTTTATATGACCAGATCGTGTGCTTTGCGATCCAGTTCGTGAATAGAAATTTTCTTGATATAGTATTGTTGCTGCACGATAGTGTCTATAATGATCCCAATCACACTGTTCCGGTGCTGGTCACCAAAACTGCCAACCTTTGATCATCTATCAGACAATCACCGAGCCTATTTGAATTTGTTCTTAACACATTTCATGGTGAGTACATTATTGCTCAAGAAGGAATATAAAGTGGCACCCTTAATTTGGCTAAGGTGAGTTTCTTTTACATTTTAAGTGATTAATTCAAATTGAAATTAGCTTTTATAGTGCACTTTGTGATTCTATCTATTTCTTTTTTTATTATGATGCCTTTTTTTAATAGAGCTATTTTATTCCAGGCTCTACATGACATTGGAGCAAGAAAATATGTGTTAGTTGGGTTGGAACTTTCAGGCAGCACTCCGTTACTTTTAATTTCCAAGCTTAAATCTCTAGTGGAACATTTCAATAATAAGTTCTCTGCTGATTCTAAATTCATATTTATAAACTTTACATTAGAGTCAGATGGTAATTATTTTAGCTTACTTAAATTTCAATTCACATACTATAATTAACTACTACCTCCGTTTTTTATTATAAGCAAATTTTGACTTTAAAGTTCATTCAATTAATGATGTATGTGGTCTAAATATTAAACCACATACATCATTAATTGAATGAATCTAAAAGCTAAAATTTGCTTATAATAAAAAACGGAGGGAATACATTTTAATGTGATTGATCGAGGTTTTATACAATATATATAACCATGCTGCTTGTTCAATGAATCTCAGGTTTTTTGGTTTAAAATGCTTCTTGTTGTCCATCAAGGTTGGATGGACTGTGCATTCGTGATGAAAGGCCATGCTATAATAGGAGTGAATATGTGTCTTGGGATGCAGTTCATCCCACTGAGGCTTGGAGCCTACTCATTGCAACAAGAATGTACGATTCATCTACTAATTCAGGGTTCACTTATCCAATGGATATTAAACACCTTGTTGCACAAGAAATTGAGATGGAATTGGATTTCACTTCACAGCTTAGTGCCTCTAGTTAAACATGTTCAAGTTATTTGTATGCGTTCATTCTTGTCCTACCTACATTTGATACCATATTTTCATATCAAATGACATTATTGTAAACTAGAATTAAGTCAAATAAGTGTAATTGGTTCTGCCGCCTTACATTTGAGTGAAATTTGTGTTTGATAGCTTAGTTGATAAATTTAGCAAAAGAGGTGATTCACAGTTAAGCGGATGATAATGATGATAATTAAGTTGGTTTTTACAATTGTTAATGGGTAGGTTGAATAAACAAAATCTGACAATTGGTTGGCTTCCAATTGCATAGAGGATAATGATAATTCATTTGCCTTCTCTTAGTCAGCCAAAGAGATGAATGAGCTGAAAAAAGTGATGAGAAATTGTTGCACATGTTTTCTGGCATAGTGATGTCTGAGTTGTTGCAAACATGATGCTTGCTTTGGTTTTGTTATTTGGGTGGGTTTCTTGGAATAGAAGAAAATGGCTTTTTTCACTTCCTAACTTGAAATAAAATATTAAGGATGGTGTACATCATCAATTGTTTCAAATACTAGAAGCCTCCGTACACTTCGATCACAGAACACTGCCTGCAAGTTAGTAGTATTGATACTATTAGCATTGTTGATACAGTTCAGTCAGAGAACACTGCAAGTTAGTAGTATTGATCTAGATTGTAAAATAAGATTGTAAAATAGCATCTGTTGGATCCTTTTCATCAGCATTGTTGATCCCTTGAATGGAGTATATGTTGAGATACACATGTTTGAATTCACAGTTTAAAAACATGTTGAATGAACTTCAATATAAAAACTGATGGCTCTGGATATTGATTGCATCTCAGAAATCTGATTTTACTAGTAGGTTCAAATATGAGTTATGTTTCTAATGGATAATTGTTATTCTGCATATTGAATGAACTCACTAAGTAGGATTCATTAAATTAGCATAAAATTTATGTGCTGTAAATTACTGCATTCCCTTATGATTTTAATAGTAAAATTGCACAATATGCTTCACACCATGTTTATAGAGGCTTCTAAACTGTAACATTTTAACAAAGTTTTGTGATACAGAAATAGAATAGGGCGGAGTCCATTCTATCTTAAGGGTTTTGTAATACAAAAATAGTGATGAGAAATTGTTAGCAAGTTTTGTGGCATAGTGAGACTGAGGACGGGTTTCATTTCATGTGTCAAGTGAGGTGTGGAAAGTAGAGAGTCTAAATTAAAAATGGAGTTTTAGTCCCACATTGCTTGCAAAGAAACATAACATACGTAGAGTTGTCCTATATAATAACATGGCATGTGTTGCAATAGCAATAACAACTTCATTTCCACAAAAAGGTTGATTGGTAGTTGGTGATTGTTGTCGAAATGACATTGTTGTTAGCCATCTTCCACATCGCACATCGGGACTTATACTTTCTTGACTCTTTTAGTTTAGTGTAGTCTCAGTGTGGTTGAACTCACAACTGATATTGAACAATTTACGAAGTTTTAATATTTTTTTGTTACTTATGTAACTAGTATCGGTTATGGTTGTCAAACTCGCGGGTTTATATGAATTTACGAGTATAGAAGGCAAAAATGAATACTCACACATATTAGTCTAGAAGAAAATAATTAATAGATTTGCACATAGAATTATTTTTGTGGTAGACTCGTGCAGTCTCACATAGAGAGTCTAAGATGAGTAAAGCCCAAAATACGGCACAAATTCAAAATCAAACAAAAAATTTAAATAGAAAAAATCTAGAATCTTATAACCCTATAAACAAGGATCATGTTAACTTGTGTCATAAGGGCACAAGTTAAGGATCTAAAAAGAGAATTAAAACATAAATTTTGTATTGAAAAAATAAGTTTTTAAACTTTCAAGATATTAAATGCACAATTTCCAAAATTAAATTTCGACATTTGGTTTCTAAACTTGTGCCTTAAGGACACAAATTAACATTTCCCTTTAAAGATTACTTTCTCTTGCAATTTTAGAAACGAAAAGCCACTCTATCGCAACGACGACTTCTAATCTCACCTTCATAGCCGGCAAACACTTCACCTTCGACGCTCTCCAGTTTATATTTCGTAAATCACTTACTTGTTTGTTTTCATCTACGGCGTTCACTTGCTTCCTTTCCATGTAATCAGTGTCTTGTTTAACGTGTTTCATCCGGGGCAGAATTTGATGATGACGATGATGCTAACGATGCTGGTGAAGATGATGGTGACCATGATGATGACGATGGTGGTGGTGATTTTGATGATGGACAATATTTCATTTGAACTTTGAATTTTTGACGATAATATCATATTTGTTTTATGTTTTTTTTTTCTTTATTGGATCGCGAGTCTCACAACCTTGGTCTCATCAATTAATCCTTCAACAAATACCCTATGATTATTACAAGTAAGTTTTGGTCCCTCGTTGAGGTGAACGTGATTAGTTGACGTATTTAATGTTGACTAAGATTTGAGGATGATGATTAAGGTGTTTTGACATGAATGGACTAAAATGCCTTTAATAAAACTAGTTCAAATAGTTAAAATAAAATAAAAAAATCTTCAAACGTCAACTCTTATCGACCATCAATCACCTTCTTCAAATATGAAGTTAGTATATTAGTCTTTGCAAACTCTTTCCATCTTATTAAAGAACATTTCAAGAAGCTAGCTAGATATTGATATGCTTCAAGTTTGAGGTGAATATATTATTGATGCTTCCATTTAATTTTCTAACTTTTCATTAGTAAGGTAGTGTAGTCTTGGTGGATTTTTGCTTCAAACAGTAACATTGGATGGACAGTTTAACAATAGTCTTGTTTCTGTCTTACTATATAAAATTAGAAAATTAGTCTTTTCAATCTTCTTAATAACCCCCAATTCATCCTTATCACATTTCAAGGTGTTGATGATTATATTAATACTCACAAAGGAATAATATAAATGTATTATTGCTCAAAAAGGAATAATATAAAAATTATATTGATTATACTATTTCTTACAATGGAATAATATAATTGTATTGATTATATATATTATTGCTCCCGAAGGATTTGGTAGCTTCATTAGTTTTCCTGCTTAGATGGCATGTGAGATCAAAACATGGTTGATGGTTCTTATTCTTATCTTTTCTGCAAACTATTTGCAACAATTTGTCAATGGAAAATCCCAAGTGCCATGTCTTTTTATCTTTGGAGATTCTTTATCTGATAGTGGAAACAATAACAACCTTCCCACCTCTGCAAAATCTAATTACAAACCTTATGGAATTGACTTCCCGATGGGCCCAACCGGAAGATTTACCAACGGTCGAACTTCAATTGACATAATAAGTAGCATTCCGTTCAACTTATCTATATTATGATTATGAAATCTGATTCTCTCTTTTTTTGTAAGAGTAAACTATACTGATTGAATCTATAAGTGTTTTTCATTATTCTTTTCTCTTGTTACATTAATCTTTTGATTCAGCTCAAACTGTAAAGTTCTTTTTATTGCAGCTCAGCTTCTTGGTTTTGAGAAATTCATTCCACCCTTTGCAAACATTAATGGTTCAGACATACTCAAAGGTGTTAACTATGCATCTGGTGCAGCTGGAATTCGTATCGAGACAAGCATAACTACGGTATAAATTGATCAAAGAGCCTTTTCATTTATTTGATTGTTCATCATTATCTTCAATTAGTTATTAGTAGATGACTTGTGTATTTTTGTCACATTGCTCATACATATGCCACCAAAATAACATTATTTCTGTGCAGGGTTTTGTTATCAGTTTGGGATTACAGTTAGAAAATCACAAAGTTATAGTTTCTCGAATTGCTAGCAGACTTGAAGGTATTGACAAAGCTCAAGAATACCTTAGCAAATGCTTGTATTATGTGAATATTGGCAGTAATGATTACATAAACAATTACTTTCGTCCTCAATTCTACCCAACAAGTCAAATTTATAGCCCTGAGCAATATGCAGAAGCTCTAATTCAAGAGTTATCTTTAAATTTATTGGTATCCACTCAAACTCTGTGTTTGACCTTTGTTTTTAGTTTTCACAAAATGATTTGGAAAATTACAATAGTAGCATATTATTTGGAGTTACACAGGATGGTTTAATAATGCCATCTATTATTTGTAACAGACTTTACATGACATTGGAGCTAGAAAATATGTGTTAGTAGGGTTAGGCCTTTTGGGCTGCACACCAAGTGCCATCTTTACTCATGGAACAAACGGGTCCTGCGTTGATGAGGAAAATGCCCCTGCATTGATTTTCAATTTCAAGCTTAAATTTTTAGTGGATCATTTCAATAATAAGTTCTCCGCTGATTCCAAATTCATATTTGTAAACACTACGTTAGAGTCAGATGCCCAGAATTCAGATGGTAATAATTTTAGTTTACTTAAATTTCAATTCATATACTATAATTAATTGCAATTTAATGTGATTGATTGAAGTTTATACAATATATAAACATGCTACATGTTCCATGGCTTTCAGGGTTTTTGGTTTCAAATGTTCCTTGTTGCCCATCAGGGTGTATTCCTGATGAAAGGCCATGCTATAATAGGAGTGAGTATGCGTTTTGGGATGAAGTCCATCCCACTGAGGCAAGCAACCAACTCTATGCAATAAGGTCTTATAATTCACATAATTCAGGGTTCACTTATCCAATGGATATTAAGAACCTTGTTGAACAAGAAATTGAAATGGAATTGGATTTCACTTCACAGCTTAGTGCCTCTAGTTAAATAGGTTCAAGTTATTTGTACACGTTCATTAATTCTTGTCCTACCTACATTTGAAACAATCTTTTAATATCAAATTGTACGGACTACTGTAAACTAGAATTAAATAAAATAAGTGTAATATGTTCTGCTACCTCAAGTTTGATCCGATTTGTGTTTGATAAGCTAGTTGATAACTTTAGCAAAGGAGGTGGATCAAATTTAAGTGGATGATAATGATGATAGTTGAGTTGGTTTTTACAATTGTTAATTTCGTCCCACTGAGGCTTGGAACCTACTCACTGCAATAAGGTCATATGATGATATACATATAGTTCAGGCTTCACTAAACCATGGCTTACTGTAATGGTCCTTTGATGCAGAATGAAAACAAAAATGGATTTTCTATCACTAAACTATCAAGCTAAACATCCTTCAGTATTAAGAGAACTCATGTGTTGTTCTTGTTAGTGTCGGACACCAAACACACCTTCTATTAAAAGTGTCGGCGCTACATATGCGCACTAACCAAGAAAAGTGCTTCCAACTTTCAAACGGAGTTAATTAACAACATATAAGAAATCAGAGACCATTCATTCAATCTAATAATGTAGAGTAATGATACATAGACACTCTTAGGTGGCAATACACCCTTTGACACCCACATAAAAATCTGACACGTAGTCACGTGGATCCCGCACAAGCACACTTTCTCTTTTCTCTTCCTAATGCATGGCGTGTACAAGGGTGTATGGGAATAAAGGGTGTCTATGTATCATTACTCAATAATGTACTACCAACATATATAAAAGTTGGCACCCCAACTGAAAGTCTGAAATAGTCCTTTTCTACCATTCACTACAGAACAGAAAAGTGGGGCCCGCGATTGCAATTTTTCCGGTAGTATTATTTCAACATGTTGATAACGTGTCTTTCTTAAGATATATACACCCTCCGGTCACTAATATAAGCAAAAATCTACTTTTTAGATACATTCAATTAATGATGTATGTGGTCTTTATTATATGTCACATATATCATTAATTGAATGTATTTTAAAAGTGAATTTTTGCTTATATTAGTGACCGGAGGGTATATATATATATGAAGTAGTTAGTATATAGTTTTTTCAAACTCTTTCCATCTTCTTAAGAACATTTCAAGAAGCTTTGAGTTTGTGGTGAATATATTATTGCTCGCTAACGCTAAGGAATAGTTGTGGCACCCTTAATTTGACTAAGGCGAGTTTCTTAGTTTATAGTATAATTTTATGTTTTAGTTTATTGCTTCAATATGAAGAAATTAGTTTTTATAGTTCGATGGCATGCCACACATGATACTTTGTAGTGTGTAGAGTAAATTAGCTTTTAATAATGTAATAACTTGCAAAAAACCAATATTTTCTTTTTTAAAATTGAGTGGTCCCATCATTAATATTTATGTCTTCAACTTGTTTGTTCTTGGTTGGTTCCTTAATTATCATCTGGATTCTGTAGCTTCATTAGACTTTCTTCTTAGAGATGGAATCTATAATCAAAACATGGTTGGTGGTTCTTATTGTTTTCTTGTCTGCAAACTATTTTAAACAATGTGTCAATGGGAAATCTCAAGTGCCTTGTGTATTTATCTTTGGAGATTCTTTATCTGATAGTGGAAACAACAATAACCTTCCTACCTCTGCAAAATCTAATTACAAACCTTATGGAATTGACTTTCCGATGGGTCCAACCGGAAGATTTACCAACGGTAGAACTGCAATTGACATAATAAGTAACATTCTTTCAACTTGGCTATATTATTATCAAATTTAATCTCTCTTTTTAATTAAGCTCAAACTCAAGTCCTTTTGATTGCAGCTCAACTTCTTGGATTTGAGAATTTCATTCCACCATTTGCAAACATCAGTGGTTCAGACATACTCAAAGGTGTGAACTATGCATCTGGCGGAGCTGGAATTCGTATGGAGACATACTCGGCTAAGGTTTAAATTTGTTTTTAGTAGATGATTAGAGTATTTTTGTTACATTACTCATACACATGCCGCAAAAATAACATTATGTCCGTACAGGGTTATGCTATTAGCTTGGGATTACAGTTAAGAAATCACAGAGTTATAGTTTCTCAAATTGCTAGCAGACTTGGAGGTATTGACAAAGCTCAACAATACCTTAACAAATGCTTGTATTATGTGAATATTGGAAGTAACGATTACATAAACAATTACTTTCTTCCCCAATTCTACCCAACAAGTCACATTTATAGCCCTGAGCAGTATGCAGAAGCTCTAATTCAAGAGTTATCTTTGAATTTACTGGTATATGACCACTCAAAATTTATGTTTTACTCTTGCTTTCACTAATTGATTCAATATATTTAATATGATTGTTTATTAGTTCCATTTGATTCCAGGCTCTACATGACATTGGAGCGAGAAAATATGTGTTAGTTGGGTTGGGACTTTCAAGCAGTACTCCGTCACTTTTCAATTACAAGCTTAAATCTCTAGTGGAACATTTCAATAATAAGTTCTCTGCTGATTCTAAATTCATATTTATAAACACTACATTAGAGTCAGATGCCCAGTCAGATGGTAATCATTTTAGCTTACTTAAGTTTCAATTCACATACTATAATTAACTACAGTTTAATGTGAATGATCGAGGTTTATACAATATATAATCATGCTGCATGTTCAATGAATCTCAGGTTTTTTGGTTTCAAATGCTCCTTGTTGTCCATCAAGGTTGAATGGATTGTGTATTCCTGATGAAAGGCCATGCTATAATAGGAGTGACTATGTGTTTTGGGATGAAGTCCATCCCACCGAGGCTTGGTACCTACTCTTTGCAACAAGAATGTATGATTCATCTAATAATCCAGGGTTCACTTATCCAATGGATATTAAGCACCTTGTTGAACAAGAAATTGAAATGGAATATGATATCACTTCACAGTTTAGTGCCTCGAGTTAAATGTGTTCAAGTTACTTGTACGTGTTCATTCTTTTACTGTAAACTAGAATTAAATCAAATAAGTGCAATTGGTTCTACCACCTTATGTTTGATTCTATTTGTGTTTGATAGTTTATTTGATAACTTTAGCAAAAGAGGTGACTCACAGTTAGGTGGATGATAATGATGATAATTAAGTTGGTTTTTACAATTGTTAATGGATATGTGGAATAAACAAAATCTGACAATTGGTTGGCTTCCAATTGCATAGAGAATATTGAACAGTGATAACTTATTTACCTTCTCTTATTCAGTCAAAGAAATGAAAGAACTGAAAAAATACGTGATGAGACATTGTTGCGCATGTTTTCTGGCACAGTGAGACGTGAAAGTAGAGAGTATAAATATGGTTAGAGTTCCGAGTCTCATTGAAAGATATGCAATCCCGGTTGCTACTACATTAAACAAATTATGGTTAAGGATATAACATAATATATTAGTCTGGCATTGGAAGTGTAAAAGAAGTGTCACTTTTTATTTGTGCTTGTGCAGGGTACTGGTTTTGACTATCTGTCAAAGTGTGTCAAATTCTGTAGTCTGTACTATAGTGTGTTTCTCAGTAAATTATGCTGTGTTCCTTACCTTAATATAAAATAGTTTTGAGTGATCAAGACTAAGAGAGCAGTTTAATGAGAATTAGGATAACTGATTAAGTGGGAAGTTGCTTAACCAGAATCTGTTCCAAAGGAAGTTCCTTCCGTTCCACATCAACGCTACCATGAGTTTAGTTCAGTCAAGGTAAGGGGGAAGATGTCACTCAAAGGGAGCTCGTGCACGTTGAGAACCTATCTCAATTGTTGCACGAAAATTAGGGGTTCGTTACTCTAATTCTAGTGTGCCTTATCTCACGTCTGAACCTAGAAATTTAGATTTAATGTTATTTTTTGGATGCTGGACTTCTGCATTTGTTTCTGGTGTTAAATTTTTCTTTGAACCATAAAGAAATGAACAAGCTATATGGATCTGAGCATTGAAAACATGAGAATGCAGAAAACAATTTATCAATAAGCAAAAGACTACAAAAATGATTTCTTGTTCTTTCGTTCCGTGTTAGAATCTGTAATGCCACGTTCTATGTGAATTCTCTTTTTATATATAGGAAACTCAGTTTTTTGGAAAAGATATATGTAAGCATGAGAATATAAAGATCTCACCTGTGTTTGATGGAGATCAGTGGTAAGGAATAATATGATATAGAATTCAAATATGAGTTCTGTTTCTGCTAGATAATTGTTATTCTGCTTATTGAATGAATTCACCAAGTAGGATTCATCAAATTAGCATGAAACTTATTTGCTGTCATTTACTGCATTTCCTTAGGATTTCAATTGTAAAATTTTACAATATGCTTGACAATATGTTCATAAGGACTTCCAAATTACAGTTATCAACTTTTGTAAGAACTTCACGTGCATTATTACATTCAAGGGAGATGCTACCCCAATGCCTAGTGTTAAGAAGGCAAGTTCACTAGTTTATTTGCTGCACCTGTTTCGGTGAATTAAGAGCAACTAGAACGGAGATAAGAGTAAAGGTGAAATACCAATACAGTTGCACATGAGACAACATTTTAACAAAGAAACAGCGACTATTCAAATAAAAAGCGAAATTTTTCCTTTTTAAAATTTGCATTCAAAATTAATCTGGAATTTGAATTCAGAACTAGTCTTTTATACGGTGAATTTTCTGGTTAAATACTCATATCATAGTAACCCCTAAAGAATACCAAGCCTCAAATAAAGGGAGAGCTGAGTCCATTGTAACTTGTGGGGGTTTGTAATGTATTTAGTTTTAGTTCAGTACTGTGTTATCATCAACATCATCATCCCTTATTTATAGTAGGGGGGATGAAAAATCCCCCCTACTATAAATAACTGGTGTAAACTGTTTACTACAAATGCTACACCTTTGCACAAATGGTGGATAACTTATTTTCCTTCTCTTATTCAGTCAAAGAGATGAATGAGCTGAAAAATAGTGATGAGAATTTGTTGCATAGGCAGGACTGAGTTTCATTTCATGTGTGTTGCAATTGTTTTCCAAATGCCAAGTGAGGTGTGAAAGAAGAGAGTAAAAATTAAACATGAACTTTTTTTTAGTCCCACATTGCCAGCAAAGAAACATAACATACGGGAAGTTGTTCTATATAATAACATAGCAAGTTCAATTTAATAAAGGTGTCTATTGGCTACTTCTGTTACAAAGACATTGTTGTGATCTAACTCAACCTAGACTTTTACTTTTCTATTTTCCATTAGTTTGGTAATGCAGTCTAATTTGAGTTGATTAGCATCTATGACATTGGACAATAATAAGTACAATTTTTTTCCGGACCTCATTTGCATCTAATTTGGAGACTCTTTTTTCAGATAATGGAAACAACAACGATCTTCCAACCACTGCAAAAGCTAATTACAACCCGTATGGCGTCAAGGCCCAACCGGAAGATTTACCAATGGGGCAACGGAAATTGACATAATTGGTAACAATTATAGGCACCATTACAAGCTCATTTGTTAATTATTGTTTTTTCTTTCAAAACTTCTAAAAAATCACTTTTTATGAAGAAAAAATATCACTATTTAAATTTTTATTATATTGGATCTAACTCATTCTTATAAAAATAAGTATGAAAAATAAGCAATGTTACTTTTTATTAACTTATTTCAAATTCTATTTTTATTATTTGCGGGGCTTAAATATTTTTTCAATATACCGTCCGTCTACACCAACATTATCCAGTTTGATGTGTGAATCTAAATTGTAGGTGACACAAATATTATTTAATACCATATTATATTTTTATACTGAGTCACACCCATTCTTACAAAATTGTCTTTTAAGTGATGATTGTGACTCTTTTTATGTTCACTGCAGACTCTATCTTTATTCTATATTTGACCATAAGTTTTTAAAATAATCACTATTAAATATTTAAATTCGTTTATTACTATTTAGAGAAAGAGTGAAGAAATAAAAATATATGCAAACCGTTTGAATTAATGTTTTTAGTAGCTTTACAATCGTGGGTCACATTTGAAAAATATGCTCATTATTATAAGTTTGTATAATATGGATCTATCAAAAATAGTTTGGATGTTGCTTTTTACTATTCTTAGTAAAAAAATAAATTCTATAATAATAAAAATCGAAGAATAAAAAAATCTGAAGAACAAAAACAATACTTTACTAAACTTTACCAAAAATAAGAGGATTTGCGGTTGTTATACTTAAGCTTTTCATCATTGAAGTTGTGGTCAGTCATAATGGTATATACTTTTCGTAAACACATGTTTTATACAAAAAACCAAATCATGTATATTATTAGAAAGAAAATTCAGAATACAATCAGAACAAAATACTTTTGGTACACACATAGGATATATAAAAATATATAACCTAGCTAATTTAATATTTTTGGAAAATTCAACCACGCCTATAAATAACTACATTTACATCGAGGCATTCATCTATATATATACAGTTTTTGGTATCAATTATAAACTAACTTTTTAATTTTTTACATTTATTGAATAAATGATATATATGATCTATATTACAGATAATGCATGTATTTTCTTATAACTTGTTGTTGAACTCATCACACAAGCTAACGATTAACCGTTGTAGGCCAACTACTTGGATTCAAGAATTTCATCCCACCATTTGCAAACAATATTGGCTCAGGCATACTTAAAGGTGTTAACTATGCATCTAGTTCGGCTGGAAGTCGTAATGAAACTGGCAAACTTACGGCGGTATTCTATTCTTTATGGAAAAAGATACATGTACCACTCTCTTTTAATACACCCCTTTGTACCACTGCTGATGTGGCAAGGGACATTTTAGAAATTTCATCTCACATCCACTCTCTTTTCATCTCCAAACAGATCTCTCTCACTTCTCTCTATCTCACCACCACACTCCTTAACCACCACCACTCCCTCTTTCTTTCTCGTCGCCCACCACCACTTCCGTCACCGGCCACCACCATAACGGCGACCACAGATCTCTCTCACTTCTCTATATCTCAACATCAGAACAGAGCACCGCCGTTAACGGCAGAGAGAGGTCATATACACAAACTGACCACACGTTGTGACTGTGTTAAACCTCTGCAAAAAGGGTCTCTTTACATCTTTGTTTCTCTTCTCTCTTCCTTTTCTATTTTTGATGAGATAGAAAATGGCTTAGATGTTGTTTCCAGATTTTGTAGGAATGAAGATTGATTCCAATTATTTATATTTCAAGTGACTGAAATTACAACATTGTATTGTAAAATTGCTATTCTTGTTGACATTGGTGAAGACATTTCCAACATAAAAACAACATACAACAAAGAGATCAAATTATAAAAAATAAAATGAAGAAGAAATCCGTGAAGAAAAGAAAACCCATGAAAATTGAATAACACACATGCTTTTCTCTCTCCTCAAAATTGTCACTTTTCCCCCCTTTTGTCAGTCAACCGCTAGATTAATCTAGCGGCTCAAAATTGCGCAGGGAGGGAGTAGTAAAAAGCTGGAGGGGACCCGTTTCCCATTTGTAAGAGTATTTTATATATATTTTTGACATGTTGGAAGGTGGATAAGGATGGTATGCCACCTATTGTGGTTTACCTATCACCACTCATTCTTTATTCGTCCATGACTGCATAATTGTAGTTTTTTGTAGGGGTACATGCATATTTCCCATGATATTAAATGCCACTAAATTAGTTTTACGTAATATGTGCAGGGTACTAATATCGCCTTGGGATTACAGATAGAAAATCACAAAACTATAGTTGCTCAAATTGCTAACGAGCTTGGAGGTTTTCAACAAGCTGCACAATATCTAAATAAGTGTTTGTATTATGTTTATATAGGCACCAACAATTACTCGTTAAATTATTTCCAACCAGAACTCTACAACACAAGTGGCACCTATAACCCTGAGGAGTATGCTCAAGTTCTAATTGACGAGTTATCTATTTATCTACATGTACGTGCGCGCGCGCGCGTGTGTTTATGTGTGTGTATGTGTATATATATATATATATATATATATATATATATATATATATATATATCATTCTTGTTAAAAAGAAGTTTTTAATTTCTATTTGGTTTACGGTGTCAATCAATCATTATATTTTTGATGAATAGGCTTTGTATGATGTTGGGTCAAAAAAATTTGTGCTACATGGGCTTGGCAAAATAGGTTGCACTCCAAACATCCGTCCGTGCTAATAGTGCGAATAATGGATCATGTGTTGAAGAGTTAAACGATGTTGAAGCAATATTTAGTGAGAAGCTTAAATCTCTAGTAGATCAATCCAACACCCTATATGTTGATTCCAAATCCATTTTTATAAACACTACTGCCATCAGAATAGACGGTTCACTTGGTAAAAATTCCAATTAACTCCATAATGAAACAATCGAAAATGTCTATGATTGAGGTTCATAATTATAGTCAACTAATGTCATATGATGTTTTGCATTTCAGGTTTTAGAGTGTTTGCTTCTTCTTGTTGTCCAATTAAGTCAGACGGGTTTTGTATTCGTGATTCAATACCATGCACGAATAGAAATGAATACATTTTTTATGATGGAATGCATCCCACATTAGCTGCGAACAATATCATCGCATCACTTGTGTATGATAGTACTTCTAATCCAGAGGTAACCTATCCAACGGATATCAAACGTCTTGCTCAACTCGTTATATAAATAAGTTCAAGTTATAGGCATGACCTTAAATAAGCTCAATTTATTTGCATAATAGAACGATAAGTTCAACTTATTACGTGTAAGCAATAAGCAATCATAAATTGAGTAGAATAAATTAGGATTGATGTGTCATAATCCGTAATATTGTGTTGGTGGCTTAATTTGATGTTGGAATTATTTCTCGTTAAATGTAATTATTAATTAATATTATAATGTTTACTAGATTTGAGTCTAGGTTCCAATATTTCTTAATCTAACATCGATTTATGAACTAGAGTGAATAAGTGGAAGTGTGAGAAGCATGACCTTTCTTAGGAGGAAGAATAGACAACGAAATGGAACAACGAAGTGAAAAATGAACTTTATATTCAAATACCAAACTAATTAAATTACCAATAAAAAAAATTGTGTCAGTTGAAAAAATAAAATTAAAGAAGCAGTTATTTAATTGCTCCGACAGGGCCAACTTGCCCGTCGACTGTTGGCCATTTCTTTAACAGGCTAACCGAAGATAGGTATAAAATCTCAACATATTATGTAAGATTTTTCTACTAAAATTCTCTCAAGACATCAATTTGGTCGTCTTCTCTAATTTTATCAAGGCACTAATTAATCCCTCAAGATACCATCTAAGGCTTTATTTGAGAGTTTGGAGTAGAGAGAAAGGGAAGGCTTTGAAGAGTTTGAAATATAGAAAAAATAGTAAAATCTTTCACATTTTTTGAAAGAGTGATTTTTTACAGAATAATAAATTAATCAGATATCCGTCGCCATCTTTTTTAATCTTCTTCTCCCCTCTCCTCTTGTAACCGCCCTCCGCCATCCCCATTGATTCCCGTCACCATCTCAGTCAATCACAACGTCGTCACTCTCCTCTATTCCATTCTTCGTTGTCTCGCTGCTGTGATCAAAAACAAATTCATCGTCGCTG
Organism: Medicago truncatula; assembly: GCF_003473485.1. Taxonomy (NCBI): domain Eukaryota; kingdom Viridiplantae; phylum Streptophyta; class Magnoliopsida; order Fabales; family Fabaceae; genus Medicago; species Medicago truncatula. Next base: position 5,608,429 of record NC_053043.1, on the reverse strand, counting down.
CTGCTGTTATGGGTCAAGGTATTATTAGTGAAATATTTGATTGAGGAAATTTCTGCATACAATCCAAAAACAACAACCAAAAAGTGCTGAATCTGTATCTTGTAGCAGTAATAAAGAATTCGCAAGATTAAAATTAACAAGCAAACTTTTATGTTCAGAGTGCTTTTAGACGGCGGTGGCGGAAACAGGCGGAGGTGGAGGCGACGGTGAGTGGCGAAGAGAGGGGAGGGAGATGAAGATTGAGCTCGCGAGAGAGAGGATGAGAGATTTCATTTTTTTGTTATTAAATAAACTCTTATTTTTTTTAGGCTTAATACATGCTTTGGTCCCTTAACTTATTTTTGAATTTCATTTTGGTCCCTTAATTATAAAGTGTCTCAATTTGGTCCCTCATTTTTACTTCCGTCAATCAAATTAGTCCTCTCTGTTAAATTTTTGCAAAATCTGTTAAACACTTTCCACATGTCATTTAGGATTTAGGATCAATGGCTGGATTTAAAAAACACACATGGTATACAATGGAGACACAAACATATGATAACTTTTTATTGTCTTTCCATATTTATTTAATTTCCTAAAAATAAAAATTAAAAATTACTGCAATTTTCATCCTGTAGCAGCAGCACATACCCTTCTGCATCTTCTTCCTCTCATTCGCTCACTCCCTCTTCTTCAATGGCCATCCAATTCATGCAAAAACACCAGCAAAAACTTCCTTTAACGTTCAATTTGCAGCTTCTATGGCTCTATTCCTTCTTTGGTTGGATAATTAACAACCAAATCAAAAACATTATCCTCCGTTACCCTAACAACCAAATTCCAATTCAAACCCTTTAGAAGAAAGTCAAAACGCTAGATCTTCAAGGTAAAGCCCTTAATTGGATTTCCAAATACCCTTCTTGCTTCCAGTTTCAGAAAGATCACATTCTTCTCACTAAATGCATGATGGAACTTGTTCATGAAGAACAGTCCTTTAAAGATTCCCTTGAACCTGTTTTCGTTCAACATCTCGCCAAATTGCTCATGCTTTCTTTGAATAATTGTTTTAGTGCTATCAAGATCAATGAAATTAAGAATAGTTTAGGGTTTCCTGATGATTATTTGATTGGGATTGTGGCAAAATATCCGGATTTGTTTCGAATTAGGAATGAGAGTGGGAGGAGAAGTTCTATGGTCGTTGAGTTGATGAAATGGAACCCTGATTTTGCTGTTTCACAATGAAAATTGTTGTAATTTTTAATTTTTATTTTTAGGAAATTAAAAAAATATGGAAAGACAATAAGAAGTTATCATATGTTTGTGTCTCCAATGTATACCATGCGTGTTTTTTAAATCCAGCCATTGATCCCAAATCCTAAATGACATGTGGAAAGTGTTTAATAGATTTTGCAAAAATTTAACGGAGATGACTAATTTGATTGACGGAAGTAAAGATAAGGGACCAAATTGAGACACTTTATAATTAAGGGACCAAAATGAAATTCAAAAATAAGTTAAGGGACCAAAGCATGTATTAAGCCTTTTTTTTTAAATTAAATCTCAGCCCTTTGATTGTTTTTTGCCAGATGTCTTGCATCTAGACCCTAAATAGACTAAATTGAGCAAGTGCTAATAGGAGCATACATGGACTCTCTCTCTCAACATCATCTTATTTCTTCCACTTACTCCTTCATTTTTTCCAAATTCCTCCCCTCCCTTTCCCTCCAAACAAATCCTTAACGAATACATGGATCTTCATCAATAACATCTCTATTAAATGATACTAGGACCATAATATATCACAAGTTCATTTACATTGGATCAACCATCAACAAATTAGACCATCCCTAACCAAACCCATATCCGACTCGCGTGCCAAAACACTATAGCAAAATCATCAAGAACATGACATACGTGACATGCTATTATAATGGAGATGCATGCATTTAACATCAATCAACATTAACATTATCAATCTCAATCAAACATTATTATTAGAGTTTGTTTACACCTAAAAATAATTATCTAGTTAGCCGATATCCATAGATAGATGATTGGACTATTATGCAAGGAAGCCTCCCAACCGAATAAAAATTAGACAATGCAAAAGCAGACAACCAAGGGATTGATTCAATTCTTTCTTAAGGTTATTAACTCAAGATGTGGGTCGACAAGACCTCAGGATTGAGTCAAAACGTATATAGTGTGATTGAACAATGACATGAGAAACCCACATTTCATTGTTGGTCTCTAATAGTCAATTTATGTTGATATAAACTTGAAGCTTATGAACATTTTATGCTCAAAATGTGTCCAAATTATAGCCATCTATTATATTCAACCCTTATCTGTCCAATATTATGTTTTGAAGAAATGTCAAGGAATAACAAAATTATGTTCAATATATATAGGGATAAAAAACAAATGGACAATTTTGGGAGGATGAAAACAAATACGTACATGCATACATATCATGAAAGGATAATGTTTTATGTATACATTTTTTTCTATACACACATTGTACTATCCTATGTGAGAGTTATGAGACGATAAATATGAGTTTTTTTGTGTGTGTGGAGACCACATCGACACATGTCAAAATTATATATGAATGTATAAATGGTACATGCCACCTAAAATAGTCTATGTATCACTACTCATCATAAAAATATACAATGCTATCCCTCGAAGCAGCATACCCAACCTAGTGCAATATTTTACATGACAGCCAGCAAAACAATATTACAATACTCACATATTCCAGCCAGAAATTATTGAAAAAATGTCACAACAAGCATAAGGTCGGTCAAAATATGAAACCTAACCCTCCACTATCTAAAACAAAAGAGCACATGACACACACCAATTTTGTTTTGACCAAAATTTTCATTGTCATATTCACGTGAGCTAACAAATGAAATATAACCTTTCAAACAAAAACAAATAAAATATAACACTACTACAATTTTGGCTTTTAATAGCGCAAATTTAATAGCGTTTTTACATAAACGCTATTAAAAAGGCAACACAGATACCTTCTATAGCACTTTTGGTCGGGCGCTAAGATAAACTAGTCAAAAACATGAGTTAAATATCGCTTTTAGGAAAACGCTATTATTTAATAGCATTTGGAAAGCGCTATTATAGACTCCTAATCTATTATAGCGGGGGCTTTCTTAGCGCTTGGGAAGCGCTATTAACAGCCAAATTGAGTGCTATTAAAGGGGGCATTTTGTAGTAGTGTAAGGAGCCTTATCCCCTAAAAAAAAGTATAAGCATCCTTTCATACAATAAAATTATACTACTATAATGAGCCATGCGCTACACCATTGCCATAAATAATAAAATAAAAATGGTTGATCCTAAAAAAATAGCAAGTGATATATTTTCACACCTCATGGAAGATATATATAACTCAGCAAATTATCCCTAAAAAAACTCAGCAAATTGATTCACCAAAACACACGCAATTTTGTAAAGTAAGTTAAGATACAGAGGAATTTTTTTTTGGTGGTCAAGGTTTAAACTCGGACTTTCCATATATTATGTATTGTCTATATAAAAGATATTTTAATATTTTAATAAATTATAAATTAAATATAAAAGATATTTACATATTCTAAAAAAAAATTATAATAATCTAAGAGAATTCTTTATTTATTTATTTATTGATCATGATCTGTTTATTTTTGGTTTGTACGATAACTATTATTCTTTCAAGATTCGAAGATCATATATAAATACAAATAAAATTGAAATCAATCGTGAACCTTCATTATTTAATAAAAAAGAAATGATAAAAATTAACTTGCCAATCTCGTCGTCGATGCTTCATTACAATACATTGTTTTGATATTTTGGCAACAAACACCATATATATACACTCTCTATTTTGTGATCAATACATACTCATCATTTACTATATCCCAATTTTCATACTACTTAGAGAAATTAATGGCTTTTAAGGCTAAATCATGGTTGATTTTGCATCTTCTTCTCTTGCTTGCATATTTCATGCAACATTGTGTCTATGGAGAATTCACTCAAGTGCCCTGCCTTTTTATATTTGGTGACTCATTGTCTGACAGTGGGAATAACAACAATCTTCAAACACATGCAAAACCTAATTACAAACCATACGGCATCGACTTCTTAAAAGGACGTCCAACAGGAAGATTCACCAATGGTCGAACATCAATTGATATAATTGGTAATATCATATACACCATTAAATCAATTATACTTATATCTATTTATTTATATGTCTATCAATTTCTCTTACTTTAAAATTTATTGTAAATGATCAATATCAATGTTTTAATTTTGAGCAGTGCCATTAAGCACCACACTTTAACCCAGGACTTGTTAAATAAGTGGATGACACACACTACATTAAGAGAGAGAATAAAAGTGGCCCTGTGTATAATTTGCATCTAAAGATTATAATATTTCGTATCCTTTTCGTGCTTGTAATATGTCGTGCCAACAAGCAATATTTTTTAATTTTTGATTTAATTACCCTTTTGGTCCTTGCATTTTAACTAACTCACGAAATTGATCCTACCTCTTTTAAATCGTCCCTAAACTATATGTTTTTTGCAGTTTTAGTCCTATCTCCCTATTTCCAACTCCAGAAACGCACAGAAATGACAGTTTTAGTCCAACCACCTATGCTCAACCATGAAATAAACAAGGAATAAATCATGTAGGTACAAGGAATCTACTTTGTTCAGCACACAAACCAAGAAAAACCCTAATTTCTAAGACATGTTTCAGGCATAGTTTTAAAACTCGGACCGGCCATCGACTCGGTGAGGGTAGTGGGTCATTGGTCGAACCACTGAATTATTGGTCGAACCACTGAGTTATTGGTCGAACCGCATGAAAGAATCGGATGACTCGGTCATTTCACTCGGTCTGATCTTTGTATTAAACAAGTTGACTCAGTCTAAACAAATAAAAATAACACTAATAAATATTAAAGAAATCATCAAATAAATTAAGATAATTTCTCAAATTTGTTCTTCAAATTTAAGTCTAACGACTATAACATAATTATCTTATCAAACACATAAATTAATTATAATATAATTATGAGTATAATAAATTTGAAACACTTATTTTTACTATATATTATCAAGATAAAAATAAATTGAAATAAAAAAAAGTGAGAAAATATACATGTTAAAATTTGAATTAAAGCATGTATAATCATAATGTCAAAAAAAAAAAACATAATAATCACAGCATTTGGTATTTTAAATATATATAGCTAATAGCATCCAAAATTTATCACAACTAAGCGAATGCTGCAGTGGTGAAGAGAAACCCATGCCATATGCATGTCTCCAGTTCAAAACTATGGTTTCATGTATGTAACATGTCTTGGAATTAGGTTAGTGTGCTGAATAAAGTAGATTCTTTGTACCCACAACTAAAACTGCAAAAAATATATAGTTTAAGGACGATTTTGTTCAATTTAAAAAAGATATGACCATTTTCGTGAGTTGGTCAAAATGGTAGGACCAAAAGTGTAATTAAGCCTTAATTTTTTTGAGTGGGGTGAGTTGAACTTCTTAAAAAAGTATTTTAATTTTTTTGATTTGTAAATGACGGGGAAGAGATCCTCTCTTATGACATTTCTCTTAAATGAAATCTCATTCAATCATTTTCTTTTACCACCTGCAGTTTTAATTATTAAAAAAATAATTAAAAATGGATAAGGGTATTGAACTCTTGTGAATAATCACACGAGAGCGAATCTTTTTCTGACGTTGTTATCACCACTGAACCTCACACATTTGTTGGGCTAGACTTTAGGAACTCAAAACCAAGATTGTAAATTTGTGTCATGTTAACTTGTGCTCTAAGGGCACATGTTAAGCAACACAGAAATAGAAATAGTCTCTTAAAATTTGTGCATTTAATTAATTATTTCCTCCGATCCTATTTATAAGACATATTTGATTTTTTTGATTCATTGCATAAATGATGTATTTTGGTTTATATTCTAAACAATATACTCCCTCCAATTACTGTTATAAGCAAAAATCAACTTTTTATATTCATTCATTAAATTATGTATTTAGTCTATGTTATTGACAAAATACAACATTTAATAAATGAATCTAAAAAATTGATTTTTACTTATAACAGTGATCGGAGGGAGTACATCAATTACTCAATGAATCTAAAAAGTCAAATTTTTCTTATAAATATGACCAAATGAAGTAAAAGTTAAAATGTGAAATTCAAAGCACGAATTTTAACAATTTTTCTTTACATTTGACTCATTAACTTGTACCTTGAGGGTACAAATTAGCATTGTCTTTAAATTTTAATCTGCATTTCCGGTAGTTAAGTGCACACTTCATATTGGTTAGAAACTTTGTTCCCGTGATCACGGTTATAAATTATGAAAATAGTGATTTTCATTTTTAATAATTTAGAGATCAATGTTTAGAGATTTTAAGAGAAACTGTTCAAAATAACTTATCCTTTGAAGCAATTTTAGATGTTTTGTTCAAATTCATATTTTTTCTTTTCCAAAAAAAAAAAAAAAAAAAACTAACAAACATATGATAACGTGTGTGTATTCTTTGTTGTATTTCCATATCTATCTGTTTTTTGTTGAACTTACACAAGCTAATGATTTACTGTTGTAGGCCAACTACTTGGATTCAAGAAATTCATCCCACCCTTTGCAAACACTATTGGTTCAGATATACTTAAAGGTGTTAACTATGCATCTGGTGCAGCTGGAATTCGCAATGAGACCGGCAAACGTAATGTGGTATGCAGGGCCGGGCATGAGGGGTGCAAACAGCTCTATTGAGCTGGGCCTTTAAAATCTGGGGCCCAGATATTTTTTTTATATACACTGCAAATAAATTAATATTATATACAAGTAGCGTGATCTTGATATCACTAATGCGGAAATGGCTTAGCGGTTTGAGTGTGAATTGATGACGTTTAGGACTTGGGTTTGAAACTCTGAACCCATGTTTTTTCTTAATTATTTTTTCTTTTCCTTTTTTCTTCTTTAATTAACCCATAACTCATGTTTTTTTAATTAACTTTTTTTTGGGTTAATGGTGCTTTATCCCCTGTAATATAGGTCATTTTTTGTTTTCCCCCTGTAAAATATTTTTTTTGATTTACCCCTTTATAATTTTTTTTTTTGAATACCTCCTAATAGGTCATAAAAAAACGACTTTATTTTTTTTCTTTTGCAGAATTTTTCGTTTTTTTATGACCTATTAGGAGGGTATTCCAAAAAAAACATATTTTACAGGGGGTAAATCAAAAAAAATATTTTACAGGGGGGAAACCAAAAATGACCTATATTACAGGGGGTAAAACACCATTAACCTTTTTTTTTTTTTTTTTTCCTTTTTTCTAGTTTAATTTACCCAAAACTCATGCTTTTCTTTAATTAATTTTTTTCTTCCTTCTTTCTTTTTTGATTATGTTTTTTTTATAATGAGAGAGCTTTATGATTTGGACATAATTTATCATGGACTAGAGGCTCATCTATTCTCAATCTTCTTTCCAATTCAGGAAAATTGTCCTTAACATATTGGATTATATATTTACAATTAAAAATGCAATATCATTTTTTATTTCTTATTTTTGTTAGAACACTTCCTATAATTTTTGGCCCATACTTATCGTATAAAATAGTAAAGCTCTAACAACAAATATTATAATTTTTTTAATTGAAAGAACAGATATTATAATTATTCTCTAAAAAAACATTATAAAAATTTTATTTTTACCTTTGTACAAATTAAGGAAAAAATTATGTTTTTATTTGATTAGAGGCCTATTTTTAAATGAGAGCCGAGCCTCCAAATACATAAGGACGGCCCTGGTGGTATGGTGTGTGTATCCATCTTTATTCGTTCACCTTCTATATATAATTGATTGATTTTTGATATGCTTTAGAATTTAGATGATGTATTCATATTTTCAATGATTGATAAATGCTTTAGAATTTAGATGATGTATTCATATTTTCAATGATTGATAAATGTCACTAAATTTGTGTTATACAATTAATATTTCATATTTTCAATGATTGATAAATGCTTTAGAATTTAGATAATGTATTCATATTTTCAATGATTGATAAATGTCACTAAATTTGTGTTATACAATTAATATATGCAGGGTGATAATATCGCCTTGGGATTACAAATAAAAAATCATAAAAAAATAGTTTCCAGGATTGCTGCTAAGTTTGGAGGTTTGCCACAAGCCAAGCATTATTTGAACAAGTGCTTGTATTATGTTAATATAGGAAGCAACGACTACATAAACAATTACTATCAGCCCTTACTCTACTCAACAAGTCACATCTATAACCCCGACCAGTATGCTAAAGTTCTTGTCAACCAATTATCCAATTATATAGAGGTATATATCTTCTATTTTTTCCTCTCAAAAACAATTCTTTTAAATTTTTTTTTTTGTTATATGTGTGTGCTGAATTAATAAAATCACAAAGAAATACCATCAATGCATGCAGGGACGGATTCAATGGGGGCAATAGACAGTAGCCTTGCCCCTGTCTCTTATATATACTATATAATCCCCACATTATAATCATACACATGATTTAAAAGTTATTATATCTATACAATTATTTTTTGTGAAGTGACCACGTGATTAGAAATTTACCCGTAAAGTGAATATTAATGGAGAATTTAAAGTTTGAACCACAACACCTACGTATATAATGCAATGTCATATCAGTTAAACAATGCTCACATAGACTATACTTTATATATTTTAATATATAATATATGTTACTAATAAATACTCTATATATATCGGAAGAAAATAATTGCATCGACCTGATGCTCCCCTACGAATGGATGTACCCATGATTTTTTTATATTTTTTTGTTAATGACTAGATTGTTTGTAATAAGATAACATAAATTGTTAATTTTGGTGAACAGACTTTGCATGAAGTTGGGGCAAGAAAATTCGTGCTAGTTGGGTTGGGACAAGTAGGTTGCACTCCACATGCCATTGCTACAAGTGGGAAACCTGGATTATGTGCTGAAAAGCAAAATATTGACACATTAATTTTTAGTCACCAGCTTAGATCTCTAGTGGATAAATTCAATATCCAACATCTTGATTCAAAATTCATCTTTATAAATAGTACTGCTGGCACTCTAGACAGATCACTTGGTAAGCATTTCAATTAATTTCAATGCATATTCTATATTAATAATGAAGCAATTGAAAATGTCTAAGATTTAGGTTCTTGATCAAAATCAACTGAATGCCATATATAAGATCTTTTTGTATTTCAGGTTTTAAAGTTTTGAATGCTCCTTGCTGTCCAATGGGGTTGGATGGGATGTGTATTCGTGATTCAAAACCATGCTCGAATAGAAATCAGTACATTTTTTATGATGGATTCCATCCCACATCAGCTCTGAACAACATCACTGCATTATCTTCGTACAATAGTGTTTTTAATCCAAAGATGACATATCCAATGGATATCAAACACCTTGCTCAAATCTAAAAATGTCCTTATACGCTCAACTTGTTTGTATAAAAGAATAAAAAGTTCGCTTAATCATCTATTTGTATTAAGCAATCACATATATTGAGTAGAGTGAGGATTGATATCATAATCCTTAATGTTATTTTGGGGTGTTGAAATTATTTCTCATCAGTTGTAATAATGTCATAAATTGTAACAAATTTGAGCATATCCTTGTAATCAATTTGAATTTATTTTTATGATTGAAAAAGGTTGAATATGACCAAAAAAAAAAGGTGGCAAATATGATCAATCTTCCTCAACTATCAACTGAACTTAAAGGGGTGGGATGGGTTCACCTCAATAGGTGGGTTCAAATTCCCGCTATCCTCCGTTCCACAACGAGTTGCCAAGTTAATTTATCGAAGTAACGAAAAAGTGGAATATACTAACAACTATGTGATTATATTAAATCAGTTGAGCCTATAAGTAATAAGGTCTTGAATCTTCTTTGAAGAGTTTATTTAATCCCATAAAAATATTCCTCCTAAAATTGTTTTTGAATTCTCCCATTTTACGAGAATTTTTTATTATTAAAAAAAAAATGAATTCCGACATTCAAGTTGGAGGACAATATTTTTCTTTTCCATTCCCCTTTTGCCCAAAGTTCTCCCCACCCTTCCCTCATATGCAAAGTCTAACTTGGTCCAAAAATTGGTTTTTAAATGGAGGGGACCAAAACTTCAATTTTTTTAAAATTGGAGAACCCACTAAATGGTGTGTTCTCTTATATAAACTTGGAATTCTTTAAAGTTGTCAAATTGCAGCAACATGTTTGGTCATAGAACCCTATTTCTTATGGCGATGTATTGTCTTGGTCCTCTGAGACTTATATTTATGTCTCTTCCCCAATTGGATAATGATGTGAGTAATGAATTATTATTAGCACTAATGCCACATCTTCTAATGGTAATTAACAATAAAGACGACGTGTACATCTTCTCAAACTTCCAATTGAGTATATACATACATTCCAACTAGGGGGAAATAAGATAGATTGGCTGACAAGAACCTACTGATTATTCTGCATGAGGCTTAAATTGGGCCAGACTTTTTCTTTAAGTTTTTTTTTTCTTCATGATTTTCATTATTTATGAACGAAAATATTTTAATTTATTTTATATAAAACCTCTGAAATAGTCTCTACTCTACACTTTTTTTAATCTAAAAAAACAAGCTTAAATTTAATAATTTGATACATTGGTATAAAAGTTACAAATTGTGGATTTGGTGGGTTTTTTTTGAAAGAATAAGCGTAAATTTTACCGTATGAAATATGGTCATTTCACATCATATTAGGCAAAAAATCAAAGTAATAATTTATTTTTTCAAGAGCCTGTCAAATTTATAGGAAGGACCAAGATTCATTGCATTAGAATTTTTTTTGAGAAAATGATGTTGAGATCTTGATCATTGATATCCACAATATCAACGGTCAAGATCTACTATTTTTCATTAGAGAATCCATTTTTTTTTTAAATAGTACAATCAATTATGAATAAATTATTAAGTCCTTTTGTCTATTTTAGGTCTTTTGGTGTTGGGTCTAGATTTAAGTCGAGATTGACTTTAAATTGACATTCAGTGGTGTGATTCATATTGGCATCACATAATGATATCATCTTCTTTCATTAGGTGAGATTGTGGCCACATAATATTTGGTGAATAAAATTAAGTTCTCCTTTTAAAGATGGTTTCTGGATAAGCCTTCAAATCACTCTAATACCCCTTATTTGAGTGGGATGTGGAATGTGTCTTAGGTTTATGTCGATATTTATTTGTGGTGTTGGTTACCACTGTTTTGTCTGTGGTTGTTTATTAGTTTACAGTCAGATTATCATTAATTAAAACATGTTTTTGCACATTTTGGCTTATTATTTGATAAATAAAATTCATGAATTAAACGTGAGAGACCAGAATAGGAAAAGTAAACAAATATTGACAAACATTTCAATGTGTCTTTTCCATAATCTTAGGACACATATCAGAAAGCATTTCATAATAATAGTTACAGGAAAATGTCTTAAAATGTCTACAAAGCCACTAAATAGTACTCATTAGGGCATACTTACAAACCCTGCTCAATTTTTCTTATATATATATATATATATATTACTCTTAGCACTCATCTGCTATCATCATAATCATCATTATCATAACCATATACTAGGAAGCAAATTACAGGTCTTTCATACTTCTCTCAAGCACAAATATATCAACTGCACAAGAAAAAAATTAAAACCTAGTTAGTAGGAAGAAGTAGAATATAAATATATAATCATGTTAATAGTCTAATAAAATTTTGAGCTACAAAAAAACATAAATAAATTGGAATCTTCTTTCCAAAAATCAATTTTTGTTTCTAAATACCAAACCTTTTCAAAATTTCTCGGTCCATTTTATTGGACTCCTTTCAATTTTTTGACTATATTAATTATTTCTTTACCAACGTATCGCTAATTATATTCAATGGGATGAATGTGAAATGTGCGATAAATTAGGACTTACACTAATTGAAGGGACATGTGGTCTTGTCTTGCATACTGACTACTTGGTTGTAATGCAGTCATTTGACTACTACTGGATTGTAATCCAGAAACTTGAAAGTATCCACGAGACTCATATTGCTGCTGCTGATTCTGAGACTGCATAGGTTCATAGTTTGTGCCTCCAGGCAACATACTCATATTAATATTGCTATGGTGGCTATGGTTCCTCTCACTTTCAGCTATCTATACACACCAAAATCATAAAACCATAAGATACTTGAAAATATCAAAATTGCACATAGGAAGTATATGAAGAAAGATATAGAGATAAAAAGAAATGACCTTTGCTCTCAGAAGTTGGTTGTTATTGTGCAAGTCTATCTCCTGCTGTGTACATATAGGTTAGTATATGATACTTCATTTGAAACTTAGGGCAACACAAATCATGATATAATTTGAATTTGTTACTAAAGAAGACTAATGTGTATAGAAAAAAATGTTTACCCTCTTCTGCATGTATTCAATTTCAGCAAATAACAGCTCATTCTGATGTTGATGTTTGGATTGTAGAGCAAGCAAAAAGAAAGGAGAGAGTCAGAAAAATGCATGATTTATCAGAACATTGTAGATAAAATCATGAATCTTATGAAACAAATTGTAGAAAGGACTGGTTGATAACATAAGAAATATGTATACCTTTTTGGAACGAATCCGACTAATTCCTTTTTCTAATTTAGACTCCAGATTTTTCAGTTCCTTGGCATTCATAGAGCCCAAAGATTCACCCATCATTTGCCTGCATTTTAATCATTTTCAGCAAGGATATTCAGATGATGCAAATTACAAATTAATTAGATGGTTTCAAAATTGTTTTATCAACAAATTAGTGATTTGTGTAATGAGGTATCGGCTTAGAGCATCTACAATGGTGAGGTCTTCACCATTTAAGACCTAGTACCTAATAGGTACTCCCATTGTGGGAATAAAATTTGGGGTCTTCTAAGACATGGGGTCTAACTTAAGACCCCCATCTTTAAGTAGTCCCCACACACATTTTTATTAAAATAATATGTTAGTGCTGAAATTTAAATGAATAAGAGTTAGTGGTGGGACACATTTAGACTTTTTGTTAGAAGATCTCCATTGGAGTGACCGAGTACCTATTAGGTACTTTTATTATAAAATAATAAAAAAAGTGATGTGTACAAATGGAACCCGCTTAAGATCTTCAATTTGAGGGTCTCCATTGTGGATGCTCTTAGTACTAAGTTTGACCTTTTAACTCAAGGAACGGACCTCAATCCCCTCGAAATGAGTTGTAAAATGACCATAAACTATGTTAACAAAAATTGTTTTATCAACAAATTAGTGATTTGTGTAATGAGTTATCGACTAAGTTTGACCTTTTAACTCAAGGAACGGACCTCAATCCCCTCGAAATGAGTTGTAAAATGACCATAAACTACGTTAATTAATAATAATTTATTTCATCCCCAATTGTAAAATTAAATTAGTGGTTTTAAAATTGAAATCTCTTCAAAAAATTTAGGATAAATTATACTCATTCCTCTAAACATAATTGAATTTCACTATTGTCTTGTGTTGAAATCTATGTTTCTCTTCATAAAAAGTAAATAAGTATTACTACAAAAAAAAAATTTTAAGGATAGCCAAAAACTTTAAATAATCACTTCAAAAATTTGCTTCTTTGCAACATTCAAGCCGATGAAAAATAATTTTATTTTTTTTAAACAAGTCAAAATAGAATATATTACCAACAAAAGAACATACCTAGCATAAAGTGTGCCGAGGTAGAATGCCGGAGACAAATAATTTGAAACACCTTTCTATTGATTTTGTAATTTAGAAGTTGAAATTCAGCTATAAATAGCTTTTTCATTAGCACAAATAGTTTGGCAAAAACTTATTTCATAGTAGATAGTTAGGTTTCTTAAATCTTAATGATGCTGTGAACAAAAAATAGAGAGAAAAATATATGCATAAGAAGCTTGGTTAAATTGACAAAAATATAATAGATAGTTTTACTTTTTTTTTTTGGTTACTGATGGTTTTACTTTTTAAGGGAATGGTATAAATTTTAAGATAAATAAAAAATAAGTGTAATTTAAGGGAGAAGAATGTAATTCTCTCTTCTCTTTTTCTTATTCAGTGAGTTCTAAGGCATTAAGGTTAGTTAGACTTGCCTGTTGTTATTCTGCAGGTTACTAATTTGCACACGCAATTTGTCTGCCTCTTGCTGGTAAAACTGGAGAATATATATGAAATCATGGTTATAAATGTTAGTTTTTTTATATAGTTAAATAAAATATCAACCATTAATTTGAAGGAATTAATATGAAGAAAAAAAAATGAATTAATCAATACCTGAGCATTAGCCTCAGTAGCAGATCCAGTGCCAGATGAATCTGAACATGCTTTTTTGTACCTTGCAATAGTCTCTTTGACACTGCAATGATTAAAATGTTTAGGTGTTAAGAAACTAATTGATGTATTACAGGGTTAAGATATTATTGAAAGGAAAGAAAACTATTTTTGTTTTGTACTTATAACCTAAGCCTTCAATATCTAATCATCCAAATAGGAAATTAAGGAGGTTCCCTTTCTCAATGTGTCATGTTTTTTCTTTGGAACAAGAAACAGTTCTTCAATTATAGGTGATTTTTGGGTCTAACACAAATATCTTAACCAAAATTTGCTTTTAAACTTAATTTTTATAGTCCTCATAACCTTTTTTATCTAAATAAATGCCTACAGTATGATACTCTTAATTAAACCCTTGTAGAAATTAAGGCAAATAATAGAAGTGCTTGCGGGAATCAGATTTTCAAAATATGTTTTTTTAATGGAAAATATGTTATTAAGATAAAACCAATGATTGTGTTGTTAATATTACACGTGTAAGTCCCCGTGAACTTAACTCAGTTTGTAAGGACAATGAATAATATATACAAAATTTAAGATTCGAACTTCGAACACCAAAAAAAATATATATATATATATTACTCGTGTAAAACCGAAATCAAATAGTACTAATAAAGTTGAAGTATATAAGTGAAGGTGTTGGGACCAAAGTTAACAAATGCTAACATGTTAATTGTTGTATTAATATTTTCTTTTAGATCAGGAATCGAAGTCGGGACCTTTTAACTCCTTAACTACTTTAAACCCTTGGCTCAACCAAATGAGTTAACTCTTTTTTTAAGTCTAACTAATTCAAATCAACTTTCTGTTTTAGAATGATTGCTTTAAGGATTGAAGAAATGCTTGAAAATTAAAAATTACCTAGTACGGATGAAGGGAAATGTAAAAATATAAAAAAAAAAATATATTTTACATTTCAAATAAATCATTTTAAATAATCTGTCAATTAAAAAATATTTTTTACATTTTAAAAAAAAAACCTATCCTCTCTCATTTTACAGAGCTTTTGTGTTAATCCAATAAATTCTGCACTGATGAAATTCCACCAAAATTATGTAGCAATGTTAATAAAATTTCCCAACTGAGGTCAGCATGTTCTGCTCTGAGACGACCTTTGTAATGTTTCATACGCAACAAACATAAAGCCACAAGACTTTCAATTTCATGTCAAAATCAAAACTTCACAAAACTTTTAAATATATTAAACTTGACAAAATCAAAATGTATCCAATTTGTCATCAAAATGATTTTGTAAATTCATCATAACTGGAGCTGTTGAGTATATCAAATCATTGATGTATATGTTTTCAATTTTCACACACATAAAAACATGCGTGTAAGTGTTAGGTTGAGTAAATTAAATCAAAATTACTAGGACGAAATTAGCAAAGAAATGATTAAAAAAAATACCTTTTACTACTTTACTAATCTGATTTATTGGGTTTATACTTTACCTTTCTATGAATTCTGGTTGTCAGTTCTTACATAAGCATGATTCTACCATTTTCAATTTCATGTCAAAGGTGTCAATCATAGTATTTATATAGTCATAACACATTGAAGATTATTAACCAAAAAAACTTGTCTCTGTTGATGGTCAAATCATCCATATTTCTTGGTAATTTTCTGAACCTTAAAAACAACTGTTTAAAAAGAAAAAAAATCCAATGATCTCATTCTTCAGTCATCATGTCAAAATCTGATTGGATGTGATATAAAATAAAGTACTAAAATAATATATCTAATTTTGGAATATCTACAAAATTATAAAATATTAAGAAACCCTTTTATTAATTTCTACACATGATGTTCTTTTCTGATACCTTAATGTCCTCGAGCTACTGATTGGCTA
The DNA here is from genome assembly GCF_003473485.1 of Medicago truncatula. Taxonomy (NCBI): domain Eukaryota; kingdom Viridiplantae; phylum Streptophyta; class Magnoliopsida; order Fabales; family Fabaceae; genus Medicago; species Medicago truncatula. Next base: position 5,592,100 of record NC_053043.1, on the reverse strand, counting down.
CCACTGCCACGCTGGCACAAGATCCCACTATATGATTGGTTCAACTATTTCTAGGTCACTATTTGGATCAAACCCTTTTCTCAATGGTTAATGCCCTAAGGTCTCATTGAAATAACCACCTCGATGAACCCCACATAAGACTCAAATATTCAATGTTACATAAACTTTTGACAAATCTAAACAGTAAAAAAACTCTTGACCAATTAAAAAACTGAATAAAAAATTATTATATTTTTCATAAGTCTTTTCCATCTAAAAAATGTGACAACATCACAACCGTCCATTTCAACTTCTGCTATAACAGCAGTGACAACAATAGTGTTACGTTTCCCATTACATGGAACAAGCCAAAATTTGAGAACACTCTCATTGGCTATTTGAATTGTCGTACGTTGTCTCTGCCACTACCATTTACCTCACTCACTCACTTCAATCTTTACATTTTTCTCTCACTTTACCCTAAGAAAAAAAAAAACCCTTTTCTTTGTTTTTTTCTGAGACAATTTTCACTTCATAAATACATATATCCGTGCAAGATTTTGAGCATAACACAAATCTCAGTGTGAGATACCAACATAGGTGAATAGGTGAAATATTAATATGATAAGCCAGTTCAGTGATTCTTATTGGTTGATCACTTATTTCACTGACTTTAATTTTAAAAGAATTTATTATACTCTATGAATGAATTGGAAGAAATTGTTTTTCTATAGAAGGGTGTATTTGTACTATAGAAGATAAATGTTAGGGCTCAAATGGAAGAGGGAAAAAGAGAACCAAGAATGGGAAATCATGACATAAATTACTCTTTTGTCAGAAGTCAAGAACTGAAAAATCATGTGTGTGACGTGACCAAAGATTCTTTTCAACCAAGACAAATCCTAGTCCTTAAAAACCCTAACCATATTCACCAAACACCATTTCCATAAAAGGTTCCAAAATCAACCAAAATTATTTCAGCTTTAATCCACACTTTTCTTTACTATAATAAACTTTTTATCCACTGTCAAACAAAATAAAGTTTTGATTTTTATTTACAACCCAGTTAATTTTTTTTAATTGCCAATAAAACCCTAATTTTTAGGGTTACATATATTTGACCTAGGCTTAGATCTTAACATGGGTCCAAGTGAAATTTGGGGAAAACTTAATTCATGTATTTGGAATATGGAAAAATCCTTATCTGGGTATGGATTATTCTAAGAAAAGATAATAATTTTACATAATCTGATATGATCAAATAGTATAGGTCATTGACAAACCCTAAAAAAATATCCTTTTTCTTTATTTAATTTGAATTAGACAAATTGAGAAATGAATTGAAATTGTACTATGGTTTCCTTGAAGAGACTAAGTGACATGTTATTAAGGAAGTGTCAAGGAGATAGATGGGTTGGGCTAATTGGAGTATATATGACAGCTTTTGTTTTAGGGTCTTTGTTAGCATAGCCACACACACACAAACATAGATGTGTAAGAGAGAGAGAAAAAGGAAACAGAAAAAATTAACAAGAATGGTGTGTGAGTTGAAGGAAGTGGCTGATCTCACAGCACTGCATAACTTCCCAAAATCCTTACCTATTGTTGCTACTTCTATTTTTATCTATTGCACAACCAGATCTATGTATCCAACAAACCGAGAACTATAAAAACTTAACAGAAAGAAATATATATATATATATATATATATATATATATATATATATATATATATATATATATATATATATATCATAAAAGCTTATAGAAGGAAAAATCCAAAATAGAAGAAATGAAAGACAAGTGTTCTTTGGCCTCAAAGAAAAAGGTTAAAAATAGAGATAGAAAGAGGTAAAAATTAACTGTATCACAAAAAAAAAAAAAAAAAAATTACACAATTAGTCCCTTAACTTAATTTTAGGTAACACTTTCGTCCTTTATGTTATAAAATGACATTATTTTATCATTTTTTTATGAGATTTTTTCAATGAAATTTAATTTTCTAGGCTAGTATGATGAAGATTTGTGTTTGTCTATGAATTTGATGAATTTTTTTTTGAAATTTTTGATTATTTTTTTCGTAAAAAGGATAACTATGTTGTTATTTTATAACATAAAAGACTAAATCGTTAAATGTTATCTAAAATTAAGTTAAGGGACTAATTGTGTAATTTTGCTAAAAAAAAAAAATATGAATGTGTTCTTTATGTTTTAAGTCCTTCAAAGAAAAAGAAAAACCAAAAAAGCACATAGGAGTAAAAATCTATATAACACAAAATCAACTAAAAAAACAGTATCATTTTTAGATAACAGAAGAAATTTCTGGAACAAAATCTCAAAAGGGTTTCCTAGAGAAAGGAAAATTGGATTAAAAAAGAAAGCTTGAAAAATCTGTATAACACAAAATCACCCAAAAAAATCAGTATCATTTTGAATATAATAGCAAAAACTTGATGAACAAAATCTCAAAAGGGCTTTCAAGAAAAATTATAATATGATTAAAAAAGAAAGCTTGAGATTGTATATAACACAAAATCCCTAAAAACAAACAGCATCCTTTTTAATATAACAGCAAAAAATTGAGGAACAAAATCTCAAAAGGGCTTTCAAGAAAAATGAAATTATGATTAAAAAAGAAAGCTTGAAAAATCTACATGACACAAAATCATCCAAAAAACAGTATCATTTTGAATATAACAGCAAAAACTTGATGAACAAAATCTCAAAAGGGCTTCTAAGAAAAATGAAAAAATGATCAAAGAAGAAAACTTTGAATCCTTTAGATACCTGTTATTAGCATACTCATAGAGCCGTCCACGGCTAGAGAAGACTATAAGAGCAACTTCTGCATCACAAAGAACAGATAATTCATATGCTTTCTTCAACAAACCATTTCTTCTTTTGCAGAAAGTTACTTGACGATTCGTCGTGTTTTCAATCCTTTTGATCTCAATCTTTCCCCTTCCAATCTTTCTCTGTGGAGAATCTGACATGGATTCATTTGGAAAATCCATAGCTTCCAAGCTGAAAAAAAAAATCAAAGTAAAACAACATAATCAATATATTTCAATTAAACCAACAAGAAAAAAATGAAAAATTTCATATGTATGAATGAATATATGTTTTTTAAGATTGTTTTCGTAAACAAAGTTTTGGTTTTTTAAGATTGTTTTGTCTGATTAAGAAAAACATAAAAAAGTGAAAAGTTTGAAACATTTACTTGATTAGTTCAAAGTTTTGATTTTTTGATATGCAATCTAGTGATGCTTATGTTACCAAATCTGGGTTTGGAGTGAAAAAGTTTGATTCATCCCAAAAGAGATGAAGCAGTGAGAATGGATTTCAAAAGATGTGTTTCAATGTTTTGTTCACACTAACCTTTGTGTGAGGAAACAAAAGGAGAATATAATTAAGGTTACAACAGAAGAGAGATGTTTCAGCTAGCTCTTGATGTTTTTTTCTTTTCTCTTTTTTCTACTTATTTCAACTAGAAGAAGATATCACAAAATAAATAAAAAGCAAAGTGGACATAGAATTGGGTATTTATAAAGTTAAAAAAAAAAAAAAAAACATTTCATACATCTGATAGAAACTACTAGATACATACTCATATGGCATCTTTATATTTTATTAATTATTTTTTTGGTTTAATGGTGTATGTTTTAGATGAATCAAATTATTATAAGGATAAAGTGGGACAAAAATGTTACATGCACACCTATGGCATCTACTTATATTATGTTTGATATGATGTTGGAACATGTAAAAACACGGTAGAAAATCATGTTATCGTAGAAGCCATGTTTTTCAGCTTGTGCCTTTTTACGGTAAAAGTGCATTGGAAGTGGTATTGGGTTTCCAAATGTGTTTCCAAACACGCGTTTAATCATGTGTAAAAATGAGGTTAGTTTAGATGATTAATTCCTTCTACTCAATTAAATTAACTATATTTTTACATTTGATTAATCAGGTGTCGCGCGAGTGCACGTGTATCATTATTGAAAACAGAGATAACCTTCGTAATTAAATTAAGCTTTCATTAAAAAAAAAAATTGTTACAAAAGAAAGGTGCAATGAATCAAATTAGGGCATTATAGAGAGAGAGATGCGGTTCTGAAAATGATTTATTTGTTTTGGTATAAATTCTGAAAATGATTTTAATGGGGTGAAAATGACATTGGGCTAAGTGATGTTAAACCGTGCCTTTTACTATTCATCTTTTCGTGAAGATGAATGTATTTTTGGACTCACTTTTTTACCTTATATTGTAAAGTTTAAACTAGTTTATTAAAAAAAAAATACTAGTTTATTAAAAAAATCCCTTTTATTTATGGTGCATTTTCGGAAGATGGTCAACTGTGTATATTTGTGGGCTAGCTTGTGTTTATAGTGTAGTGGCTCATGATCCAAAACTTCGAATTAATGGACTCAAACTCTGAACCATTTATTCATATCTTAGTTTTTCTTAATTGATTTCGACTATTGAATATACTCGATTGGAATGTAGAAACATAGTGATTTAGTTTGTGTTTATAGTGTAGTGGCTCATGATCCAAAACTTCGAATTATTGGACCCAAACTCTCAACCATTTATTCATATCCTAGTTTTTCTTAATTGATTTCGACTATTGAATATACTCGATCGGAATGTAAAAACATAGTGATTTAGTTTGTGTTTTTAGTGTCGATGTCCGTGATCGAAAAGTTCAGATCAATGCGGTCAAACTCTTTGCCACTTATAAATACATTAATTTTCTCTAATTCCTTATATGTGGAACTTCTTTAATTTTCAACGCAAATAAATTAAGCTGATACATATCATATATTGTGGGAATTAAAATAAAATTCAATTAATTTAGCTTTGATTTAATTTATATGCATTCATAACATAACATGATTTGCTTACACATGCACTCTCGATCACATCTCATCTTGTAGATATTAATAAAAAAAAATATTTTAATTTTTCTAATTCTAATATACACATATATTAGAATTACAACTATCAGTCAACAAATATATTGTTGTCACATTACCTTAAAATATTATTTACTTTCAACTCGTTTATATCTTATCGCACTAAATAAAATACACCACTTTTTAACTTATTTTCAATCTTGTTACAATTATTGTTAGACATTGTTTGGTTTGTAAAAGAAAAATAGATGAAAGAAAATAAGATAAAGGATATAAAATAAAAAGAAAACGTGAGAAAAAAGAATAAAGTATATTTATGAAATTGCTTAATACCCTCAGGAAAAATAAATGTATCATAATTTTGATGATAGTTTTAATCTTTATTGTGATCCCCCTAAAAAAAATCTTTATTGTGATCTATAACAATATATAAAGGGAATACATCCTTTTGAATCCTTTTGAGTTGTTTGGTTTTTCTTTTTCAAATTTACCCTTTCATTTAATTATTTTGTTATATTTATAATGTTATTCAAATCATCAATTAAAAAGTTAGTAAAATCCTATTAAAATATGAACAATCCACAATAATAGGAGGAGCAATTTGCAGCAATAGACACAATATTTTGACCTTATATAAAAAATATTGTATTTTAGTATAAGATCCTTATTTTAACCTTATATAAAAATGTTGTATTTTAGTATAACATTTATATTTCAATCTATAACAATAGACACTAAAAATATTACAGATGAGATGGACTTCTAACATAGTTTCATTGCTGATACACATAAGGTTCCGGTGCCGCCATATCCACCACAAACCAGCAAGGAAAACCGTTGAACGTGAGCAATTAGCTCCCCCTCTTAACCAATCAGCCAACGAAGTGGATGACAAGAAAAGCTGAGATGAGAAGCCAATTTTCTTCCAAATAACATCAGAAAATTTACAATCCTGCATACAATGAAATAAAGTTTTATCTTGGTCACCACATCTAGAGAAAGTTGCCGAGTTTACCATGTTCCTGTGATTAAGTAATGATAAAGTGGGGGATAACATTATGACAAGCCAACCATACCAAGAATTTGAATTTTTCAAGGACTTTTGATCTCCAAATCCAGCTCCAAGAATCACTAGCTTGAAGCTTAACCAGGTGTTGTTGATGACATCTGCTATGGTTGTGGGGAGGATGGTGTATAGTGTTGGTTTGCAAGTGTGAGTTATATGTCCCACATCCGATAAAATAGTAAAGGTTGAACACCTTATAAGTAAGAGGATCCATAAACCTATTGCCTTAAGATTTTGGGTAAGAGTGTGGTGTCTCTATTGCTTGTGCGGTTGTTCAAGCCTCGATGTGGACGGTACCTTGAGCTCCCCCCATGATCCAACAGTGGTATCAGAGCTTCGGTTCGACGACGAATGCAACCGAGGCAGTCGGTCGTTGTGCAGAAAGCCGCAACGGCGGTACAAGCAACAAGTGGCTCCTTGTGCAGGAACAGCGATACAGGCAAAGTTAGAGCTTCCGCTTGAAGGGGAAGCATGATGAATAGATGGACTCACACTTGAGGGGGAGTGTTGGTTTGCAAGTGTGAGTTATATGTCCCATATCGAATAAAATAGTAAAGGTTGAACACCTTATAAGTAAGAGGACCCATAAACCTATTGCCTTAAGGTTTTTGGTAAGAGTGTGGTGTCTCTCTTGCTTGTGCGGTTGTTCAAGTCTCGATGTGGACGGTCCCCCGAGCTCCCCCCATGATCCAACATATAGAACTTGTGTGTGTTGACCATTATTAGTGATAACATATTGTATAGTGAGTTGAATATCATGAATGTCCACAAAAGGGGCATGAGTACCAAGAACGCCAAGAGGGCTCCAATTGCTATACCAAAAGTAAGAATTACCTGAACTTGCTCTCCAAATATAACCATTTTTTAGGACATTTTTAGCACAGATTATAGAGGACCAAGTAGGCAAGCTATTGCGGTGAGCTGAAGCGTCGAAGAGAAAATTAGAACCACTACAATAATTGCTGGAAAGCAGATTCACCCAAAGTTTATCTGTTTTTTGCACCATATTCCAAATTAGCTTTTCAAGAAGGCAAGTGTTTGCTTCTCTTACCGCTCTAATGCCTAGCCCCTTGTTAGCTTCGGGCTAGCCACCTTTTTCCAATTCACTAAATGGACACCTCTATTATTATTACCTTTCTAAATAAAATTGTGAGTTGTTTGATCAATGTTGTCGCAAATATTTTGGGGAAGCCAATTAAGCTGCATGTAATAAGTTGGAATGGAAGATAAGACTGAAGAAGCAAGAGTCAGTCTACCTGCTTTGTTGAGGAGTTTGCCTTTCCACGATGCCAACCTATTTTGTATTTTCTCTACGATGAATAAGAAGTCACTTCTCTTTGGCCGCCCCTTAAGAATTGAAAAGCCGAGATATTTATCAAGAGAGTTAGTGCTCCGGATTCTGGAAATTGCCGTGAGCTTGTGAATTTTTGCCTGAGTACCTGAAGAGAAAAAAGCTCTAGATTTGGATATATTTATTTCAATCCTGATGCTTTGCTGAACTCATCAAAAATTTATGATACAACTTTGAATTGAGAGCTTTTGACCTTGATGAAAAGAAGGATGTCATCTACAAAGAGGAGATGAGAAAATTGTGGCCCGATATTATTGATTCTGATAGGTTCCCACTTCCTTTGAAGCAAATATACATTTATACATAAAAGCAAATATTTGTGCAAATATCTTGGCTAAACTAGAATGCTCTCATGAAGGATAGGTGATTGTTTATGAGGAGCTGACAGCTAGTATAAAGGTGTTGCTGGATAATGTAATGACAGTTTCATCTTCAATTTTCTTTCTTTTTAGTATTTTTGGTCCTTTTATTAAAAAAAAAAAACACTCAATCATGTGAGTTTGCTGTTGTTAAGGGACTCATTTGCAATTTTCTATATTTTTAAAGAAAAGTATCCATCTTGTAACAAGTTGTTGTTTCCGAAATCTTTCGATAAACAAAAAATTTGTAACACCAAACTTCAAATATTTTACCATTTCTACGGGTAGCTAGCATATAATTATTTCTAATAATTCCTCCCCTTTCACAAACAAACCAAATAACTTATAATCAAGGTTTGCACAAAAAAAAATTATAATCAAGGTTGTCAAAATCGCATGTTAAAATATAAAATTGTCAGATTTTACGTTTTAAGGTGTGAAATTCGTGTTAAATCGTATGTAAAATAAATTTTAGGTAAAATTGAAATTCAAAGCGATTTGACAACAATTTTACTCGTGTAAAATTGGTTAAAACTGGGTAATAAAATCGGAAGAAATCAACTCAGTTTTAACCTAATTTACTCGATTTTAAAAAAATTAACTTTTTTATATAGTTTTAACCTTTAACAACCTTGGAAACTTAATAACGTCTTAGTGAATTGAACTCAATTAAAATGAACAATTCGTTGTTATATATGCACAAGTCAGAATTCAAACCACATACACTTTACTTATTCAAAACTGAATGTTCAGGCCGCACCGCTTAAAAAAAAAAAACTCAAGTACATATAACAATAAAAGAACTAATAATGCACCCTTTTCATGGAGTGTACCTGAAAACAGAGTGGGTATACGGCAATATAATCAAGAGGGACCTCTTTTCATTCCAAGTAAAAAGGACACATTTTTTTGTTAGAATTAGCTAGCTTTGCTGGATAGAATTGAATTACGTAGTTTTGATTTAAATTGACAATTAAAACATAGACCAAGAAGATTATTCCTTCAATTTCTTTACATATTTAATTCAACATGTTCTCAATTTTCCTTTTTAAGGTACCCTACCTGAGCTTCAACCAATCTCATTCTTCCATGACCGTATTAACTTTTTCCTTACAAACTGACAATAATAAACAATTCAGCTTTGTTCTTTTTAGTCCTCTCTCTGTAGAAGTTTTACGACATATTGAGGAGCATTAAACCGTCAATTTTATGATGTTTTATGTTCCATCAATCATACTAAGTACCAACCAAAATTTCAATTTTTTCCCCTCCATCTCTCTTCCTGTCACAATATCATCAACATATGACATTTATTTCGTCTCTCTCTCAAGGTTTATAGTGGCGTATGAGTTGAAATAAATTTTGGCTAAATTACATCAAATATCCTTTTAACTTATTTAATTGTAATATTTTTTTTTTTTTACAAGATGTAATAATTTTTTTTAAACTAACCAAAATGAGATATATTATAAACAACAGTGATTCACCCCGCACAAGGCGTGCAAAAGGTGTAGCACCTAGGAATATTTACAAAGTCAAGGTGCCAACGGTAGGAAAGCACCAACAAAACAGGCAAAATAAATTATACGTGAACATCCATACAAAGAAGCGGATGTTTCCACCAGTCATGATAATTATAGCTAAAGGACACCTGTTTTGATTTCAACCACAAGAATAAATTTGGCTTAACTTTTTCAATGAGAATAGAAGGATTAGAAACCGTATTTTGAAAGACACAGTTATTCTTTTCTTTCCATATCACCCAAACGGAAGCAAACCAAATTATCCTGAGGAATAAATGAGAAAATCTTGGCATGCCCTTCATATTTGTAAACTGAAGGAAATGATGTTGAAGCTCACCGGAAGAAACCAAAGATATTTCCAACCATTTCCACACATGGGATCAAAGATTACTGAAGATTGTGCATCCAAGAAACAGATGTTTTGTCGTTTCCAAATTCCCACACCCCAGCTGCAAACGCCATGTCATTTGAATGAAGAACACTCCGCCGCACCAAATTGTCTTTAGTAGGAAGTCTGTTGCGTAGGAGGCGCCACACAAACAGAGACACCTTTGAAGGAATATGCTTATGCCAGATGTCGTCAACAAGAGTCATATCCAATGATTCGCCTGAAGTAGTAATAAATCGGTAAATAACCATGAATATGATCTAATAGCCATCTCCAAATGTCATGAACGTGTTCCTGCAAAACAATGTTATGTAATAATATAAAGCACTCCTTCACACTCTCCGCCTGAAGTTGTAATAAATTTGTTTTAAGTTTTTCTCATGCCAATTAGGGTTTTTAAGTTTTTTAACCGGAAAAATTTGGAGTATTTTTTATCTCAACAATATAAGTTATTCGGGACTTAAAAGTTACTATTAATTAACTTAAAAGACCTAAGCGTTACGAAAGATACTTAAAACAAAACAATCAAATAACTTAAAAACCGTAAGTGGTACGAAAAAAAACTTAAAGGACCAATTTATTACAATTAAATAGCTTAAAGGACCTCGGTGTAGTTTAACCTATTAATTTTTTCTTCTTTTCAACTGTTATCAATTTTTAGTAAAAAAGGTTAATTAAGTAAATAGTTTTTATAAATATTTTCCTAATAGAAGTCGTACTTTTTAGTCCTTGTAAAAATTTCATCAACATTTTTAATCTTTGTAAAATTCTCCGTCAGTATTTTTGTTCCTACAAGAAAATGTTACAAGTACTAAAAAAAAGTGATTTGTTTAAGAGAAAATAATCATTTTCGTTCCTGAATGTACAACGATTAGTCACAATAGTCCATCAATGCACTGAAATACCAAAATAGTCACTTGTACACTACACTAGTCAAAACAAATTTTGACTTTAAAATAATTTGTTAATATTATCATATTAGTCCTCAATACACTTAATTACTATCATATCAATACTTATATGTAATTACTTACTATCATATCAATCCATCTATAAGAAAAGAGTTATTGAGCGACTATTTTAATACCAACGACTGTTTTGATTAACAGAATATACAATGATGAACTATTTTAGAATTTCAATACATTGAAGAACTACGGTAGTTACTCACTATCATTTAAAGACTAAAATGACTATTTGCCAACTTAATTAACCCAAAAAGTAATGCTATTATAAAAAAAAATTCATTTGAGGAATTCTATTACGGTGGGAACTTCTTGCATTATTATTATAAATATCTCTATCAAGTGCTGACTCATAACTGAAGGCGATTGCCATGTGACAGCCAGCCATTCACCATCTTAGTTCAATTAATTTATTTATGGTTATGACAAATTAAAAAAAAAATATTATAAAGATGAATTTATTCAGTATAATTTCTGTGCAAAAATTTTACATGTGCATATAATAGCATTTCACACATGTGCAAATCTTTCTTACAATAACAGTATATGTAAATTAAATTCATCATAAATATCAATTTAACTTACATAAATTGAAGATGAATAGTTCAACTGATTTGAACTAAGAAAAAATGATTTGGAGATTTTGAGTTTAAATTCAGACAAATGAATAAATATTAATGTAAAGTAAACTAAATACTCAAAAGAAATGTAGTACTTTAAAGTTTAAGGTATACAAAAAGAGGACCACACTAATTTACTAAGCAAGAGGAAGAAAAAAGTGTTATGACAAATGTGCTAATGTTATGATTCATAAGGGTGCGTTTGATTTGTAAAAAAAAATTAAGCATAAGATAACTTAAGTTGTTTAATGTTTGATTTGTAAAATTGATTTAGTGAGAGGATAAACTACAATACAACTTTTTATCGCACAAACAAGTTGTATAAAATAGCTAGTAATTGTTGATAAAGTGATTTGATCTCAGCTCTTATTTCAGTTTAGGATCTGTTATATATATGAGGCAAAAATATGAATAACTCCAATGGGTTTAATTACAGTGTAGGACTAACTATGTAACTCCCACTTATTGATAAGTTGATTGGACCTAGCAAGGAAAATTGTCGAGTTGGTACAATTTGTTGTATTCGTGTAGGTCATGTCAAACATCCATGCCAACCTTAGCAATACATGTTAAGCAATGCGTTGACAGGTCTTTCTAAAGCCAGCAATTGTTTAGATATTGCTCATGTACATGGGAGAAACACCACCCACGTTTCTACATCAGTACATGGGGTCAAATTTTATTATTTATCCTATGTGTGTTGTTGCTACTTTTCTGTTTTAGGTCACGCCCTAAATTGTAGTCTAGGCTTAATAGATTGGTCTTACTTTGGTAGTTTATAAGGGTTTGATTATAACGGCATACCTTTTTAGTAATTGAAGATGTAGGGATTATAAGTAAGTGATTGGATTGGATTGGGTTAAACATCACAATAATGGAAATTTAAGTATGTAACCTAATTAAGTGATATGTATTTTGATGTGTGTCTAAACAATGTGGTCAAATTTGTGTTTATATAAGTAATTTTCTATATAAATATTGTCTCAAAAGCCATGCATTCATATTTTTTTTTTTTGAAAAAGGTTAATTTCTTGTGGAGAACTAGGGCACTGAAGTAGAGTCTAAATTCCAAACAATCCTTAAAAAAAAACCCAGTTTCTTATTTTCTTATTTCGCCTTTTCTTGTAACGGTCAGAATGTGACGCATTTTACATAATCAACTAAAGAACAAATTGTTCAGAAGAATTCGGGTTTGATTCATGTGCGAATAATTCTTGACTAAATTATACTTACTTCACGTCTGAACTTCAGATTACAAGGACCAATTCTCTTAGTCACCATAGGGTTAACATAAGGAAAATCACCCTTTTTGGTTTTGCCATCCAAAAAAGCTTGGGGGCAAAACTTGTTGCCTGCTTGCTTCTATTCAAGTGTAAATAATGGTTTATATATATATATATATATATATATATATATATATATATATATATATCATTTGATTATGATGAAAAAAAAATATGATACCAAGTTACCAACGGTCACCCAAAACCCTCGCAAATAGATTGTGGCCATCTTATAAGCAGTTGTTTTCTAAACTCATGAAATCAATTTGTTTTAAAACTTTTGAAAATCCATGCAATCAAGCATGTTTTTTTTTTTGTCATCTTTTGATGATTAGAAAATGCATGGCACATGTTGGAAATTTAATGTAAAAATAGGTAGTCTTGGATGTTCACAACGATTTGAGCACAATATTTAGATATTCACATATTTCAAAAAAGATAGAGAAAAAATAATTAAATAATATATATTTTTAAAATAATTAAGTGATGTATTTTGATGTGTGTCTAAACAACATGATCAAATTAGTGTTTTTTTTAATTTTAATTTTTATATATAAGTACTTTTCTATTTAAATATTTTCTCAAGCCATGCATTCATATTTTTTTTTTAGAAAAAGTTATTTTCTTGTGGAGAACTGAAGACGTCGCACTAAAAATTATTTTTCTGCCTCTCCCTAACTTTGGTGGTGCGACGATGGCCCAGCCATCCGCATCACTCTTCCTACGACAGTGGTTGTTTGTATCCGACGGAGAACTATGGTAGCTCTCTCTTTTTCTCGTCGCATCGCAGATGTTCAATACGGTGTTCTTCCGGCATACAAGCCTCAGTAGCATCCTAACCTTCTCTGGTGGTCTTATATAGCACTGTCGAATCTAAGGTCCGCCAAGGGTTACAAAGTGGAGTTGTTTCGTTGGTTGGTGGTATTTGCTTTCAGATATGTCGCCTTCGTGGAGGAGAATCACTATCGTTGGTTTCAGTTGTGATACTGTAGATGAATTTATAGTTTGTTGTTTCGAAATTCGTTAGGGTCTGTTATTGTGCTCGAGGTGCTCAACCCCGTTGGTTGACCATCCCACGATCTGGCTATCGATGGTTCTGGGTTTTTTTTTTTTGTTGATTTGGCTTAAAAAAGCCTTGATGTCTATTGTGATTGTTGTTAACATGGGTTGTTGGAACGTGAATTTGACCGTGTTGGCGGTCAATTCATTCGCCGTATCGATCCAAGTGAAGACTCGCACAAATCCGTTTTGATCTTTGATTTCGTTTTGTTTAATGAATTGTTGGGGTACAGATTGTTTGAGACTCGAAAGAGTCATTAATGCTTGTTGCTGAGTTGATGGTACGTGATTCGTTCTGTGTTGACAATTGGTTCACTCGCCAACTTAAAGACACGGTTGATGCTCGCAAACATCGTTTGTTAGAATTGACTAGGGTTGAATTGAGTATGTTGTTGTTATTGGTTGTATTTCTCGTTAGGGTTCATGCACTTGAATTCATTGGGTCAGGTTTTATGTCCCCCATTTTTTATGTATTTTTTCCCTATTTTTATTAATACATATGAGCACTTGATAAACGTAGATTTAGAGTGGCGTGTCAACTTCTTTGGAACGTTCTCTATTCCTGACATATCATTTTGTTCTTGCTTATGAAATTGTGGAGAACTGAGGCACTGAAATAGAGTCTAAACTCTAAACCATCCTTAAAAAAATAGTGTCCACCAGGATCAATGTTTTCTCCATTACATCACTCACTCTTTCAGATATGGGTTTATTTGCTTAGTTACCTTACCATCATCTTCTTACCTCATCTTATCTATTGTAAGCTTAGTTACCTTACCATCATCTTCTTACCTCATCTTATCTATTGTAAGTACAACTACAAACTACTAACAATAACAAATGTACACCAATGCATCATGGTATATTGGGAGAATGTTCCATGGATTGTCTCTATTTCGAGGTGATTATTAGGAATTGAAATTATCTCCATGATGGACCCCATTAGCCCAATCCTTTTGAAGATTTCCATGTGTGCTTGTGTGTATACTTTTATTTTTTTTCTTGCTCTTTATAAATTTGGTTAACTTAATTTCTAAACCTTCCAACATCACCTTCTATTATTAACTTCAATTGTAATTAAATTTAGCAATGAAATGGAAAGGTAAGAGAGAGAGGGGTAGTTTTTCAGGGGTCAAACTCGTTATGTTTACACAACAAGAAAATCTTGCCCATATCTGCCACTAGGACCACAAATTGAGAGTAAGTGGTACCACATGCCTCTTGATTCATCCATCCAAATACATAAAGTTAAGAAGTGCATGTGTCATATATACACCTCTCAATTATTTGTTATGTATGGTTTTCAATGTGAACCAATTATGCAAAAGAAGTTGTGTAGTGGCGGAATATATGCATGAGCATTTGTTAAAAAATACCAATTAATTTTTATGAAGGTATTTTTTAGCAAAGTTATAATTAAAAAGTTGAAATCACATCTTGAGGTGTGGATTACTAAAAAATACCTTCATGGATGACTTCTAGTAAAACTCTCTCTCTCTCTATATATATATATATATATATATATATATATGTGTGTGTGTGTGTGTATTAAAATTATAGCCATGATGCCGTATGAGAAGTCTTTGATTAAGTACTTGTTTGAGAGGAAGAGGAAAGAGCAGAGGGAAGGAGGTCCCCTTTTAATTATTGTTTGAAAATGTGAGAGGACCCGATTGCCCCTTTTCTTGTACTACTTTTATAACTAAAACAATGTAACGTTGCCTTTAAAAAAATGTAATGTTGTTTTATCTTTTACTTTAACTTGAAACTTCAATTTAAATTTCTACTCTTATTAATAAAATGTGCCTGCTCAACATCCACTTTTCTAACAGTTTTTAATAGGGGTGTATATGAATCGGTTTGGGTTGCGTTTGGTCAAATCCTAAACCGGAATCGTACAGGATACTCCAGTTTGGATGATGTATAATAACCATCCGTTATATCATTGGGTCGGTTTGGATAAATCCGCTAATTTCTGGGTTGGTTTAGATTGGGTAATGGATTACCCAACTTATTTTCCCATTTTTAGTATTAAATGATTAAATGACAATTTCCCATAATTTTTCTTAAATATTACTCTACTTTTTAATTTTCTTAAAAAAAATTTGTTAACTTATTTTTACTATAATTTTATGCATCGTAGAATAATAAATTATAATATCAAATTAATAAACTCCATCATAAAATACTTGCAACAAACTAAAGTTGCATGACATAAAATTGCATTAGTATTAAAATAACAAAAAATTGCAACATCTTGATTGGTAACTATACCCTATGAAAATAAAGATAAAAAATATTGACATTATTGGGTAAATGAGTTTTTTGGGTCTGGGCCTGGTTTTACCCGAAACCCAATTATTTTTATGGGTTTTTCATTTTTAGAAACCATACCCACCCAATTACCTAACTCATCCCATTTTTTTTTGAGTTTTTGGGTGGATTTGACCAGGTTTTATGGGTTGACCCAACCCATATCCACCCCTAGTTTTTAACTCGCACTTGCTGCACAACATACATAAACTACGTTATATTCAACTCATTTTTGGTTAGAAACAATTTTACAAAAGTGATTCTAAATCTAAAATTATGTTTGACTTTTTTATTAGAAATTGATTTGCGGGACTAAATCAATTCTACTTGAAGCTACTATTTGTAGCTTTTGATTCTTAAATTGATTTAAACACATAAATTTATAATTCAACTCACATTTACATGAACGTATCCAAAAACAAATAAGTTTACTTGTAACTCACTTTTAGTATAATCAATTTTACATAATCAACTAAATCAATTTTTTGAAAGTAAAACCAATCATACACCTATTTATTGAAAATCAAATTTATTAGTGATTTGTGTGCCCTATTGAAAAGGTGTGCCCTGTTTGTTGTAAGACGTGCCTGAATACTTTTGGGGAGCATGCAGTTCATTGTAAGGAGCTTCATGGCTTTAAGTACAAACATAAATTTGTTAGAGATGTCATTTTTAATATATTCAGACGAGCGGGAGTATCAGTGAAGAAGGAGGCCCCTGTGAACTTCCTTAGTCCTGACTGACCCACTAGATAGAAGATCGACATCGAAGTCTGCAGATGTTATAGTGTATGGACTGGTAGGAGAAAAACATGCATGTGTGAACTTAACCGGAGTTTCACCACTCATAGGATTAGGGGTCGGGGATTTTACGGTAGGACATGCAGCCCTAAAAGCTGCGTCAAGCAAAGTGGTCAAACATGAGAAAACGTGTTGTGACAATCAACATGCTTTTATACTATTTACTTTTGACACTTTAGCTTCCTAGCACCATAGGTTGTTGAGCTTCTACATAGAGTTCAAAGGGTCATGCACAACAATGCCATGACTCCTAAGTTCATGAATGTGTGTTTACAAGGATTGATTTTCTCATCCAAAACGGCCTAACGGCGCAACTTGTTATCTGTTTGTCTTCTATTATGTATAAGTAATTCTTGATATATATAAGATCGACATAATATTTTATCACCGCAGAACAAAACACACTTTCTCCGTTTGGATTATAATTAGACAATGATCACAACACTAGCACTCAATAAATTAAACTTGAAAAACAAATGCCATTGAAATGATAAAATGAAAACTATGGGAAAGTGACTCTCATGAGAAGAGAATGTCATTCACTCATTCTTTACTTGTTAACTAAAAAGTTGGGATGAGGAGGAAAGTACAAGGTGCAGTTTCTTTGAGAAGCAATATACTCTTTGCATATAGCTTAGCTAGGGGACCACTACAAAGCAATTACATTCTGTATAGAGGTTTCAAATACGCGTTTGCAGTTCTTCAATGAAATTAAAGACCTAATCTCATAAATGCATATAGTATGTAGGTTGTCACAATCTTACCTTCTTTGTCGTCAAGTTATTGTATGATTCCAACTGAATTCACTTCCACATGCTTATGTAGAAAGTTTATCTCAAATTGGAACTAAACTGAATTTAAAGAATTAAACGTCTTGTGGCAAGGGCATTGCAATGCAACAAATTTTGCTCTTATATGTTTAGGTATATGTTTGAATTCGATGTGAGTTTGACAAAATCACGGTGGCGCCGCGATTCTACCTATCTCAACACGATTCCAAATATGCACAAGGTGGAGCTCAATCGGATTCTTAAACATCAAATCATCAATAGTTTGTTTCATTATCATGACATGAACCTCAAATGCTTCAACAAATTTAAATTTTTAATATTTGGTTTAATTCATCCTTATAAAATTAATTTGTAAAATGAATTGATCTATACAAAATCAGTTTGTAAAATAAAAAGTGTCACTTTTATAAACTTTTTTAAGGTTTTATCATTTTTCAACGTGAAACTTGATTTTTCACCATAACTTATCTAGTTTTTTTCAGATATGTTAAGGGCACAAATTCTCATACTTCTAATAGTTTGTATCTGAACCGCACAAATTATCCGAAAATACATACGTGAACATGCAAAACAATGTAATTGAATAATTGGATAATGAATGCATACCCAAACAAAACTCGAGGGTACCATTGTGCTCACTTTTTCATAAACAAAACTTTCAAACTTTTTTATCCAAAAAAAAGAAAAAAAAAACTTTCAAACTTTCAAACTCGAGTTTACGCTCACTGCTGGATTAAGTTATAGAAGGCTTGCATTTTTTTTATATAGCACCAATTGAGTTTCATACATGAAGATTGAAGAATGATTTGTGTTAGCATATATATCAACAAACAAGACCCATGCGTTTCTAAAGTTAGCCAATTATGTATTTTCTAGTAGATTAGGTCAAATTGGTCGGTGTATTGAGTTGCATGCATATTACATAAAATAAGTTAACTTTTACAACAAAAAAAAAAAACTTAAAAAAAGTTAAGGCCAGTTTTGCTCTTTGGTGATATTTTCTGATTGGCGAAATTTCACAAAGTTTTTTTCATTTAATTTTAAACAATTTCGTTTTAACTAACGTGCTGAAATGCAAATTAGATCCATCTATTTTGCTCAAAATTAACTTTTATTTTTCCATTTTTAAAATCAGAATTTTTTTTCCTCTTTTTTACAACTTGTGCGATTTTTTTGGTCTCCCCCACTTTTTTGATGTAATATCATCGTTAATTACGTTTTACACCCTTGTTCCAAAAATTGACCTAAATTTAATTGAAAAACTCTAATATAATATGTGTTCATTTTTTATCCAAATCACTTGTGCCAAGCCATAAAAAATGGGGGAGAAGGGACAAAAAAAATCCCACAAGTTGCACAAATATATGGGACAAAAAACTCGAATTTAGAAAGGCAAGGACTAAAAATCAATTATGAGCAATATTTAAGAGAACTAATCATGCATTTAAGCCTTATTAATAATAACAATGACATTCATAGTCATTTTGCAACTATCTTATATGAGATTTGAATTTCATCCTTTGAGGTTATAAAGTCAAAATTTTACCACTAAATTTACACCTCATGAAATTCAAACAAGTTGTTTATGCTTCTTCGTATTAAATTAGTCATTTAATTTATCTTTAAAGATGTACATATACCCTTTAACTAACTTTCATTCTTGAAAAAAACTATCTTTCATTCTTATAGTACAGCTGTGTTACAAAAGTGTGTCCATGATTATTGAATGATATGATGTAAATGATATTTTCACTACTAAGTACCACAATTAAACTCACGTTGACAATTACAACGTGGTCACAATCTTATAACTAAAAATGGATGTTAATTTTTATGGATTAGATATTGTTTTTTTAAGGAATGGATTAGATATTGTAACAGTCGCTATGATGTTATCTTGATGAATTAGAGATATAATTTAGTTTTTTGAATGGTCAAATAAAACTTTTGGTAACATACATATATGAAAAATAAAGTTTAGTCTACCATTATCGACCTTATAAATTTAAAGGACTAGTTTGGCATGAAAGAATAATTAACTTGACATGGAAAATAGATAAATGAGATGTTTAAAACTTTAACTTGGTTAAGTTAAACAATCCCTAATGCAGTTTTGCCATTTTTGATTTTATTCTTTCTTTTAGCATACTCCACATCTTGACTTTGGTTTCGTTTGAATCTAACCACTAAAAAGCAAATAATTATTCAATAATCACACTCATTTGACAATTTGACTCGTGCTCTTTCGTCCTTTTCTAGGTCATCTTCATAGCTTTTACAATTTTGGGCACACACCATTATATTTTCAAGCTATTTCGCTAATTTGAAGAACAAAGTTAACCAAACCATTATAATTTCAAGGACAAATTTTTTGATTCATTTATCATGATGCCACTTGCAATTGGTGTATCCAATTTTTAGAATATCCATAATAGGATTTCTTAAAGGGTAGAAATAGATATACTTGTTTGCATTTTTATTGAAATAACGAGTTGTTCCTCACAAAAGAAGTGGATTAACTTGTCACATACTCAAAGATATGTGAGATATTACACCATCCGGTCATTATTATAAACAAAAATCAACATTTTAGATTCGTTTATTAAATAATATGTGGTCTATAATAAAAATTAGGGTTAATAGTGTTTTTCACCCCTGTAATATATGTCATTTCCGGTTTTCGCCCTATAAAATTTTCGGTTTGATTTGCACCCTCGTAAAAATTTTATTTTTCGGAAAACATCCTTAATAGGCCATTCAAAAACCAAAATTTCTTAAAAAAAAAAAATTCTTTTGAAAATGGCCTATTAGAGGTGTTTTCTGGAAAATAAATTTTTTACGAGGGCGCAAATCAAACCGAAAATTTTATAAAGGCAAAAACCGGAAATGACATCTATTACAGGGGTGAAAAACACTATAACCCTAAAAACTAAATACATTATTAATTCAATGAATTTAAAATATAATTTTTTACTTTAAAATATAATTTTTTGCTTATAATAGTAGTGTAGGAATTAAAGATAGTTTTGTAGAGTAAAAACAAAGTAAAGGATGACAGTTTGTAAATTAAATGAAACAATATTAAAGTGTTGGGATTAGATTTGACCAATCTCTTCCTCTTGTATCCTAATGATCAAACATAAATATTCTATTTATACATCATTATCAATGACCATTAATCATTAATTCTTCAATGAGATGAGATGTCAATACTCTTTCCTAAACATCGATCCCTCATCCATTTAACAAAGAAGTTAATTTAAATTAAGCGCTGATGATCTTTTTTACCAAAACATCTAATTCTAAATCAAGATTCAAATATTATTTTTCAAATAAAACTCCAAATCTAAAACCAAGTTATAGGTCGTCAATTTATCACAAGCATGACGAACAAAGAATAAATCACTAAAATTGATGTAAATAAGATATGCATGAGAGTTGATTGATTATATCCACCCCCAACAAGGGAGTAAATCACTACTATAGTCTTATTTATTAAATTTCACTCCACTTATCTACTTTACTAACTTAATAAACTGTTTTAGTAAATGATATTTCATTCGGTCTCAATTATAAACAAACATTTACTTTTTAGATTCATGAATAACTAACGTATTTGGTATGTACATTAGTTATTGAATGAATATAAAAAATAAACTTTTACTTATAATTAAGATCAAAAAGAATATTAATTTTACCATTGAAATCAACTAACTAATTATTTTCTTAAGAACCACATGCAACCCAAGTACGACAATTAAAATGAGACGGAAGAAATATTTGTTAAACTTTTGAAAAGTGTTAAGAGTTTAAGAGAGATGATTAAGTTTTAAAAAAAAAAAGTAAAAATGAGTAATGTGCACATTTAAGATTATATGGGATATAAACACCCTTTGTAGAGTCACTTCTTGATAATAGTCAATTATGTTCAAAATTTGATGAAATGTAAGACTTTGAGGTCTTTGTTGTAGCTCATTTCTTAGTTTTTTGAGTGCATACGTGTGTGTAAGACCCACTTAACATCCCCAATGTAAAATTGTACGGAAGTACGATTAAATTGAATATGTTTTATGACCATATGACGAGCATGAATTGTCATTTTAGAAAGGAAAAGAAAAAGGAAAAAAAATTGAATATGTTTTATTTACAAAATCGAAAACTAATTCAGATCATTAATAACTAAAAGGTCTGACGACGCAGTTTGTTGTCCGCTTGTCTTCTATTCGAATGTAAATAATGGTTAATAATAATGTGAGACATTATTTAGATGAACAAATTAATTAAACGCTTATGTAATAAGCAATTAACAATTGGTTTGTGCAACAACCTGATAGGAATGTCATGAAAAACATACTAAAAGCAAGCATTGGTGTCCATGGCCCTCTTTGAAAGTCAATAGCACTATTTTTCCACCATAGTTTAAAAATATTAAAGATCAACAAAATTACTCAAACTATATAAGGTAACATATTTATGTTCTTATTTCTCTATCTCTCTTCTTTAGGGTGGGTGACTGATGTTTGGTCCCAACCCTTTCTTTTTGCTAAAGAAAACCACAGTGGTAATTTGAGTAGATACTTATAATTCCCAATTGCAGTAAAAACCGGATGTCAATTTCTTTGTTACCTTTAGGCTTTTTTCTCTAAGCCTATATAAATTTTAGTTGATGAGTCCAAATTCAACCACCCAAAAAGATGTAGGAGATAAATCGAAGGGTCGTCTGCCACCATTGCCTAGTTAGATTAGATGAACAAAACTAGAAAAAAAATTATAGTACTTGTTTCTCTTATGAATCAAAAGTTTATGCCAATATTTGTAATGTGGTGTATACCAATGATGCTTCTATGTAAAGTTTTCTAAGTGGTGTCAACCTTTAACAGAAGAAGATTTTACTGCAAGTTATAGAAAATTGAGTATAAGCATCAATGTATAAAAGGCAACTTAAGGGGGGAAAAGAGTGACCAACTATTAAGTACCGACGCTAGAATATGATAATGATATTGACAAACTGATACCGGTAATAATTTGAGAAAATAAAATAATTGTATGTAGTATGTTAGTGTCGTGTATGGGGGTGTAACAGTTCGGTTTGAATCGGTTTTCACAAATTTGTATTTCATACATACAACATACTCAAATATTTCATAGAACTTTGTTTGTCATGCTATCTTTTTTCCAAACTACATTGTATAACTAACATGAAAAAACTAACAAGATATGAACGATCCTAGCGGCGGTGAGGAACGATGGGTTAGACATGACTGGCGGCTAGTGTTCTTTTTTAATTGAAACGAAATAGAGCGTGAGTGATGAGATGAGATGTGATGATGATGACAGAAAGTGAATGAATTAAGGAGTATTTTATGTTGGACTTTAATTTTGAGTTTAATCATAAGTGTGTGTAAGGAGGGATAATAATACTAAAATGGGGAGTGAGATTAGCATCGGTTCGGTTCATCTGTTCTTTGGATCTCAAAATTAAAAACTGAGAACCGAACCAAACTAGATCGGTTTAGGTTGGTTCGTTCAGTTTTGAACCGAACAAAACAAGGTCGGATACGTTTTCGGTTTGGTTTAATTTGGATTTTCGATTTCTTTGGTTTTGTCCGGACCACTTACACCACTAGTCATATAGGACATCATACACATCTTCAATCTGAAATGTTTTTTTATATATTTGGCCAATGTTTGGAATGTATGAATTGAAATATATGAAGTGTACCTTTTTGTTAAAGGTTCCACTCATTCTAAAAACTATACATTCTCATGCTTGAGCCTCTTTTTTTCCTGTTAGACTAGGCATGATATGATATGAGCTAACTTTTGTCTTGGTAGTCACATGGTGATGAATAGAATATTTGTAATTTATACCATATAGTTTCCTATACATCACTCTTTTTCATATCTCATGAGGTCCTTTGAGCACATAGCAGTTAGAAGTTGGTACCTATTTTAACAATTTTTTTGCTTTATAGAATCAATCACCTTAGTAGAAATTCTCACCCCAGTCTCACCCAAAATAAAAATCCCATGTTATGATGAAAATTCAACCTAGGAAAAGAAATTAAGGAAATTTTTTTTTTTTTTTTAGGGGAGAAATTAAGGAAATAATGAACAAGATATATTTGTTGGTGACATAAGTTAATGATTATATTCATCTTGGCACAGGGGCACATTTGAATCTTATAGTCCATAGTTTTCCATTTCCCAGTGATGCCAAGCATGATAGCTTATTTCAGAGACAAAGTACCCCTCAGTCCCAATAGGGGTAATTTTATTATGGATCCAATTCCTTCACATCCCCGCGTGAAGAATCACAATAAATCGTAGCAATAATAGCCCTAATACGTAAAAAAACTGTTGGGAAAAAAGAAAAGAAAAAACCATAAAGTATCTTGAAACATAATTAATTGAAGGTGAATGCTAACTAGTGTCTAAAGGCATTGGTTAAGCAACTAAAATAAGTAAGTTTTTAATAAAAAGTAGTATAATCATTATTTGGTCAAATGTAACATCTTACGTTTTCAAGACAAAACTTTTAATTTTAAATTCCTTAATCATTGCTCTTAGGACACTGGTTGGCAAGACCTTTAATTGAAAAGAGTGAAAGAATAAAATTCAATTTACATAGTAACACATTGAAATGGCCTATGAAATGCAATTGTTTTAACTCGAACCTTTAATGGAGTTGTGACTCCCACTTATCCTAGTAAGAGCACTTTCAATAGTGAACTCTCACTCAAAGTTATTTTGTGGGTTCCGTTAAAGCCACATCATCTTAAAATATCTCACTTATTTTTTACTCTAACGGTGTAGATTTAAAAACTCATTTTTGATCCCAAAATTTTACCTCACATATTACTATTTTATTTATATATGGTCCCACACGAGTTTGTTAACAAACATTGATGTAGGCTGGCCCCACAAAATAACGTTTCTTCGGTAAGCAATGGTCACGCCTCTGTGACGGACTCCAATGAAAAAAGTGATGAAAAATTGGAAAAGTTGGAATTACATACCGAATCTCACAAAATAACCCATCGCTAGAGCTGCTCTAACAACACTGACCTTGATATAGGTTACTATTTTTTTTTTTTGTATGGTAAACAACAACTTCAACATTTGCACATTTACTAAAACAGGGAATATTACAAACGAATTTAAACATTGAAAGGGATATTTCCCAACAACTTCAAAGAGCCAATTCTAAGAAAAGAGTCGAGCAAGTTATAATTTTAAGAGAAATGTTAACGTTAGCTTCGAGGGTATTTGTTAAGCACTTTAAATAGTAAATCTTAAATAAAAAGTTGTGCATTGAATGCATTAAAAGTTGTAATAATTAACTTTTCAAAAAAATAATTACTATATTTAGGATGCTTAAAGAATGCCCCAAGTCCAATCCTAATTTTAATTACACAAACTTCGTAGAAAGATGTGAGATATCAAACCAAATTATATACTATCCTACTACTAACTAAATTATCAACTCCATCCATCCAAAGGGGAATGTGGGAATCCTAAGTCTTTTATTTTCTTCTATCCAAGATCATTTATTTGGCTTCATTAAGTGTGGTTCGACTATAATTTGTCTCAAATTTCTCGACTTTGCCATCACCTCAGTTTATAAAAAGAGAAGGTATTGAAATTTGGATCATCCGCTTATAAGTTAATATTACTTCAGCCTTAATTATATAAAGAAAAAGAACAATAACTAACTTCATACGTATTAAAAGATTTAGTTAGGTTGAACTAAATTTCTTCAACACAAAAAAGGGTTAATAGGCTTTTAACCTCCTCCCATATAGGTGAAATATGGTTTACCCCCTGTAAAAAAAAGTTTGGAGATCCCCCTTGTAATTTAAAGATTCTTTAGTGTATATGACTGTGCAGAAATTAATGGGTTAATATGCTTTTACCCCCTATCATATAGGCTAAATTTGGTTTACCCCATTGCCATATGAGCGAAAATGCACAATCATATATACTAAGGGTCCAAAACCAAAAAATCTTTAAATTATAGAGGGATCTCGAAACTTTTGTTTTTACAGGGGGTAAACCATATTTCACCTATATAGAAGGGGGTAAAAACCTATTAACCCCATAAAAAATAAGTGTACTTTAAAAGTATCCATCATCAATATTTGCTCCATATAAATAAGAATCGTAGGAAAATAAAATTATGCTATTTGAGGGGTAATCTAGGAATTTCGTTTATAAAATAAAGGAAAAGCACATTTTTTTTTTCTTCTATTCGAAACTACCATCCAAGATATAAGTCACAATTCAGTTGTTAAAATTTCCAAACATCATCAAAGATATAAGTGAGTACTTAAATTTACGTGAGACCATAATATGCCTAAAAAAAAATAAAAACTTAACTTCATGTGCAACGTCATGATTTCAATTTCAACATCACCATCAATTTGTGGTTCTAATCCTTAGCTTGATTGATGACATTGTGAGATGAAAACCTAATTTAAGTTTGACAAGAAACTAAGATGTGATTCATGACATTTGCCCAATTTCAACTCCAATTTGCAAGAGGATAAATAAAGTATAGGTCAGTTAATAGTTTTCCATCTTAAGAAACCTATTGAATTAATATCTTCCACATCCTCATAAATTGCGGCAATAGCATACCTTAATTAAACATTTTCCGTACGTAAACTAAAAAGTCATCACATCATCACTATTAATTAGTGGCTTAGATACTGTAGCTGAAGTGAAGCTTACAAATCCATTACGTGTGCAAAATATTTCTCAAAATACTATAGTTGACATAAACTTTATGATTCATATTGTTCCCTACTAAATGGTAAATTTATGTTAGTAGATTCTTCATTATGCTAAAGATGGATAACTAGCTAGTGAGTACTATATAGATTAGATTATATTATAGTACATTTTTTGTGTTATGACTTATGAGCCCTTTGCCTTACGGCACACGGTTTGTAACAAAAGAGGGAAAAAGTAAAGGAAGCAAATTTGCTTGTACTTTTGAAATTGTGTAAATAGGGAAACATGGTTCTTCCACAAACGGTGAGAAAATTTGTTATCTTTTCACAAAATAGGTCACCATACTTGGAATTTGGATTGGCTACTTTGAGTTTAGAAATTAATCTTTTGATTTGAATGTGCATGTGTTTACCTTGATGAAGAAACTTCTTCAATTTGCTTCATACGGTAATTTTTTAGGTCTTGTTCCATAAGGGGAAAACATGAATCAAACTAAATGTGATACAAATATTTCCTATTAGGTGATGCCGCCGGTGAAAAAATCTATCATTAAGATAAAGTGGAGCAAACATATCATCATTTTTTCGTGCGTTGCATATAATCACTTAAGAGGTAAATTGTAGTAGTTTACGAAATCTTTTTTACCATTTGCTTTTGTTAAATACTATCTCCGTACCAAATTATACGTTATTCTAGTAAAATTTGTTTGTTCTAAATTATATGTCATTTTACAATATCAATAAATTATTAAAGTTTATTTTCTAATTATATCATTTATTATTTATTACTTTATTCTTTTTTCCAGTTATTTTAATTTATGTTTTTCATATCATTAATGAAGGATATTTTTTTATAAAATAAATCATAATTACTCTTTTCTACACAATATTAAATATTAAATGCATTTCTTAATATATATGTGAAATTGCTAAATGACGTATAATTTGTGATGAAGAGAGTATTATAATTATAATATAGTACAATGTTGGTAGAATTAATGTGCGAAGCAAATTACTTGTCAACACATGATTAAGATGTTCATTTCAAAGATCACACATAGTTGAAATAACTTGTCAATATGTTGTCGAATTGGTTATTTTAAATACCACATATAAAATAAATGAGCAAACACCAACAACAATTCTTTTCCGAGGATGAACTTAATTTAAAACCATAAATCTTTTATTATTCTTTTTTTTTTTTAGGGATCTTTTATTATTCCTGATCATTGACCATATATGTAGAAGAATTAAGTTTGGTTGTTAGATTTTAAAGTTTGGTTTGTTAATGTACTTTTGCCTTAAAAAATTTCTCTGTATATTGATGACATGTATTTGGTTTTTAAAATGTGGATAAGAAATATCTAACTTATAACCAATTTTTTTTGTTGGTAGTTTAACTTATAACCAATTTGATTGTACTCTTGCTATTTCAACATTTGAAAGAAACATATATTATTGTTAAAAAAGTGTGATATTAATGAAAGTCACAACTTTGTTGGGAATGGAGTTCAAACAAATATTTTGTGGAAATAAAGATTCAAAGTTATACATAACCATAATATTAATTTATATGAATTTAATTCATATGTATCGACTGTAGGATGATTTTTTACATTGATCATCATCAATGATAATCGTTCGAATTCGATCACCAAACAAGTTTGAACTTTTCCATCAAAAAAACAAGTTTGAACTTTATCATATTTAAATTAGACGTCATATAAATAAAGGTTTATGATTGGTTGAAAGAATAAAAAATTACATTATTAATTCAAAACTATCTTAGCTTATAAATAAAACTAACAAAATCTATCCCCGTGAGCTTAGCTCAGTTGATAGGGATATTGCATATTATATGCAGGGGCCGAGGTTCGAACCCTGGACACTCCACTTTTCCACAATTTAATTGTGTGAGTTCTAGCCACTAGGCTACTTCACAAAAAACTAACAAAATCTAAAAGAAAAATATCTTAGCTTATAAAGAAACACATGGTTATATTTTCAATGAGGTTGTGTCTATATAATTTGAAACCTTAATCAAAACTATCAATTAAGTTATTATAATATATTAAATAGAAATTTGGGCATACAAATAATATTGTTGTTAGTTGTTGTAATTTTGTGCATCGTAGTGTTATCGATTTGCATAAAACAATTATGAATATTGGATCATATAACTTGTTGTCTAGACCATAGGGACTGAACATTTTCATATTGGTAAATATCATTGGAGGACAAATGCTTTTTACGCAATTAGTAAAAGTCAAGCAGTAATTAACTATCATTGGTCATACTTTTTAAATCGGTTGAGTTGATAAAAAAGTGGCTTAACTGATCTAAAAAGTGTTGAATGACAAATTAATTACCATTCAACCGGTGTCTGAGAGCATTCGATAAATGCCTAAAAAACAATTGTCATTCAAAGAGATGCTGCCAGTTGATATTTATGTGTTTTTTCTTCGTTCCACTAAAATTATAGCATTAGCAACTTGTGAAATTCCTCCCTCAAGATCCTCAATTTCGTATTACAGAATTGGATGCTTGTTTTCATGCCAGTTTGAGGGGGGAAATTAACCGCGGTTAATTTAGCCAACAGTAGCGGCTTTTCACGATTTTTACACGTTTGGGTTTTAGAAACCGAACAACAAAAAGACTATTTTTACACATCTAAATTTTAGAATCCAAACACTTTATTTATATGCTTTGAACCCCTTTGGTGACAATGCAATTTTTTCTCATCCTTTACATGATTTGGATTCTAAAATCCACAAATCGATGAGTATTTTCAAGTTAGCGAGAGGCATGGAGGAAAAAAATTTCATTAACAAATTATTATGACTCGATGGATAAATGAAGTGGAGTCTAAGGGTCTGTTTGATAGTTCCATCTAATGAGCTTATAGCTTATAGCTTATAAGCTCGTTTGTAAAAAAAAACTCTGTTTAGTAACGATTTTTTACAACGAGCTTATAGCTTATTTTATGAGTTTATAAGCTATTTTTCAGATGCTATTACAAATAGCGTTTGAGCTTATAGCATATAGCTTATCATATTTTATTCCATTTATACCCTTACCACTTTAAGTAAAACCCACGTTTACCCTTAATAATTAATTTTATTATAATTTAAAACAAAACAAAAACGATGCTACATCTACATGTACACACGATTAAGCTTACAATGGTTGAATCTCTATCACGAAACCATTGTTCAGTATAAGATACATACAATTTTTTTTTTCTATTGTTGTTGTCCTTTTAATTGTGCAATGTAATTTTTATTTTCAATTGTGCTACTGCTGGATATGTATTTATACGTATTTTTTTGTTTTGTTTTATCCTTTGTTTTTTTTAACAAATTTTTTTTCAATCTTATGAATTGATTATTTTTTATTTTATTCTTAAAATAAATTTGTATACTTTAGTTTTTTTATTAATGTATAATAACTGAAAACTGAATCGAAATAAATTGAAAATAAATTTTTACCAAAAAACAATAATTTAATAATATATAAACATTTATTAAATTTAAATTATCAAATATCTTAAATATTAATTTATAGTAGTATAAATTTTATATGAATTAATAATGTCCTTTTATGTAATTTTGCATTTATCAGCTAGTTCAACCACTATTTTTACCAAACACTTTAATTAGCTTATAAGCTATCAGCTATAAGCTATCATTCATCAACTATCAGCTATAAGCTAGTTTATCAGCTATCCGTTATTTTTACCAAACAGAGCCTAAGACAAGTGCGTTAGTACACAGTAAATGGTTTTTACTTGTTTATCCCATTCAGTCTCCCAAATAAATACTCTCATCAATTACCCAATACTGATTTTTCGGAGTACAAACAAACTAAAAGGATCCAGCATAGGGGGATATTACGGAATCAAACCCGTAATACCGATATTGAACAGTCCTAATGTGTACTCAGAAAATATGTGAACTCGCGTCCGAGCATATATCAAATATCCCTGCACCCGCATCATTTAACATCTTAGTTGCACTTACGAGACATCATTTATTTCGTACGTTATTCTAATACAAATCTGCTGAAAAATCCTACATCATGTTTATACAAAAAATGTCTTGTTGCATAATAATACATACATAATGTACATGACATAGAGCAAATTCCTAAATTACGTTCCTTTGTTACAAGCAATTCTATGGCCAGATATTATGTAGTTGGAAATAATTAATTGAAGAAGAATCTTGACGAAGCTAAAATCACAATCATGAACTTGGGAAAACACACAAGAAGATGTTTATATGCTCCAATTCAACAAGTGAAATGAAGGTCAATTTGTATCTTTTTCTTTACGTCAATATTGAAGTTATACAGAATAACACCAATCTTCGTCCTTCTTCATGTACGGCTGGAAGCTGAGCGAGATGAACTGCCCCGACTGCTTAGATTTGACCGATCCCTCTTCAACAAAGCTTCAAGATTCTGAAAGCATCTCAATGGTCTAACCTGCAGATATTACAAGGAGCAAAGAAGCAAATGGTTTCAATGTTACAATTCCTCCACAAGTTATGTAATTAGCAAAATCTGTTTCACGGTAGAGAAAAATTGAAATTGACAAGTGACAACTATTATATTTCAACACAACCAGTATAAAATTCAGCAATTAACCAAGTTTCACACGATTTTGAACAAGCATGTGTTGATATGTAAACAAAAATATTTTGATCAAGGGGTTGAGGGGGTATGTGAGAGAAATAATAACCTTCCAACGTCTTTTTTGACCAATTGTATTGTAGATGGACTCCAGTCTTGTTATTATTTGCCTGAACGTTGGCCTCTTTGCTGGATTCTCATTCCAGCACTCTTCAATCAACCTGTAAGCAGATATTATTAGAGAGATCGACAAAATGTAAATTATGTATTGTAACAAGTTACTGTCACATAAGAAAAAAATAAAATTTGGAAGAAAAGTTATGTTAAATGACAGGCTTAGTGTCGGAATTTCACACTCAGACAGGGTGGACAAGACGTAGTATGCAACAAACAAAATAGTAATATGGGAGTCGAGACTGCTACGGCCTTCTAACCACATTCATTGTGTTTTTGGGTTGGTAGTGAGTTTTGCAAAATCATGGTACCACAGTGATGTTGTTCAAGCTCCAAAGTGTAGCTTTTGCCAAAATCGTTTTGGCCCGCCGTGATTCTGACAATCTCACAGTCAACTCAAACATGCACTTAGTTAATTTACAACTTGCTTAGGAAAATGGACAGAAGGTTTACAAGCATGAACATAATTGTTTTCTGTTAAGTCAGATGGAAAAAAAAATACTCATACTTACTAAATTAGCAAAAGATTGTGAATTGCCAATGAAGATTTTAAGATGAAAAAATATTTAACATCCTATTACCTACTGCCTCAGTCTCGTCCCTAATTATAAGCCCACTTTCAAAAGAGTTTGTCCCTCCATATAAGCATCTTACCAAATTACTAGATGCATTTATTAACTTTTTACAATTATACCCCTTATAATAATACTAATTTGTTTTGAAAGATGAAAAGTCAAAATTGAATACTTCTATACACAAACGGCAATTTAGTACTATTTTATTTATAAACAAAATGTAAACATTAGTTGCACTACAAACTTTTCTTAATATATGTGAAAAATGCCAAAGGTCTTATAAAAAGGGACAGAGAAAGTATTAATATCATCTGAAAAGCATAGAAGACTTACTCTCGAATTCCATGAGAATAACGCTTGATTGGAGCTCGGAAGGGTGGCCGCTCTTTTGAAGCATATACCTTAGGAACCTCGTCATCACGCTTTGCAGAAAAAGGAGGGCAGCCTTCAATCATCTAAAGTAGAGCATATAGTAAGCATCAGTAATGACCACATGAAGTTATGAATCGTTGACAGGAAAGCTACAATAATTCCATATCACCAATAAACGCAGTCACATAATCAATTGCAGAAAAATATGCCATCTAAGAAATGATCAAGGTTTAATAGGAAATAAGAGAACCAACTCATCAAATTACAAGATTTAAAAAAATATCATAGTAGATTTGAATAAGAATATGGTACTAATGCTATGGAGCTTTATGAGGTTAGTTCAACTTGTAGTATAAAAAGGTTTCACACAACATCTGGACACGAGACAATAAAATGGATAACAAGGTGAGTGGAGGAGATAACATAAATCATCTAGACATGATTTACAACATTCTTA
Source organism: Medicago truncatula (assembly GCF_003473485.1). NCBI lineage: Eukaryota > Viridiplantae > Streptophyta > Magnoliopsida > Fabales > Fabaceae > Medicago > Medicago truncatula. The sequence goes on along the minus strand of NC_053043.1, from coordinate 5,559,741 downwards.
GGACGAGTCCGTAACAACAGACATAATTTACAACATAGTTAGGACGAGCCCGCAACAACGTTGCCACTCTAGTTCCAAATTTTAGGGAACTTGACAGCTAAAGGATGACAGCACACATCCCGGAGGACGGTAGCACAGTAAGACCCTATTAAATTATAGGGTTCTGGGGTAGGGAAGGAGGAAGAGTGAAGAATGGAAAACTTTGGATGATAAAATTATATTGATATCTGTGTATAGAATATGAAACAAAAAGCATTAAGCCGCTATTTGAGATATTACTTGACTTCTAATCCCAGTTTAGTTGACGAAGGGTATCTAAGATTCTTTTATTTTCGTATACAATATTTAGAAAAGATCATCGATTCATTTATCCTAGCATACAAATTTAATGAGATATTTTAACAGCTCATTTATAGGTCCTGGATCATAATATAATAGGATGTAAAAAGAAAATTGAAACAGAGAAGTCTCTATGGAGTTGCCTTTTCTTCCTCCTGGATCAGTAGGACCCAAGAAAGAAGAGTCTGAATCTGTACACGAGCCTTATTTCTCAAAAATTCACTAATCAACTAACCCCACCCAGCTGCATTACCTAACACAACCAATTAATCTACCATACTAAGAAAGTGTTCACATGTAGCCGACCCCACTTAGGGCCTGTTTGGATTAGGTTTATTTTGAGCTTATGCAAATAAATAAGCTTTTGTGTTAATTTATAAGCTCTCACTAACGAAAATTGTATTTTTATAAACTGTTTTTTTCATAAACTACATTTACAAACTTATGAATAACACATAGAAGCTTATTTTTTTACATAAGCTGTTTTGCAAAAGCTCAAAATAGCCTAATCCAAACGGGCCCTTCGTGGGATAAGGCTTGGTTGTTGCACTAAGAAATTGTTCACATCACTACGAACATGATTTTTTCTCTAAAATTGATAAAATTTGATTTTAGTTCCTACAAAGACTTTAATTGTTTTAAATCTGTACATTTAACATATATATGACTTTAGTCTCTTATCGGTAACAAAAAGGAAAAAAAAATATTTTTTTTTTTGCCAATTTTATATGGACCAAAAAGATAATTTACCTACAAAAATAATAATAAACAATAAAATATTCTCATATAGGAAAATATATTATTTGTATAATGTATTTAGTTACCTCTTGTAGAATTAGTGCAAATGAGAACACATCCACTTTAGTGTCATATTCTTCTTGTTTAAAAACCTCAGGAGCCACATAGCGGCCTATTAATCAAAATAACAAATTTCCTAGTTTCAGAAAATTATTTCATGAAGCAGCATGTCTAACTAAGACCACTGCATGAAAAATCTAAATTTCTTATATCAATAAGAAAATATAGTATTCAGATATTTAAAGTATGAATTGATGACAATTCTTAAGAAAAGCAGCACCCACAAGAAGTTTCTTGGCAAGTTAGAGGCTTGTCTTCTTTATTTGCTAGCAACTTGCTGACCCCAAAGTCTGCAACTTTTAGGTGCCCGGAATCATCCCGCAATATATTACTGTTAGCTTACTCATAAGCAACATTATAAAACGCGTAGAATATATCAGACTAATAATCTAGACATATGAACTATACATAAACAAATAGTAAAAAAAAAAAAAACAATAATTCAACAAAGAAACTTACGAAGGCTCAAGATCACGATGAATAATAGGCGATGGTTTATTTTCATGCAAATAACCCACACCCCTGCATAATTTGAAATAAAAAATAGTGTTATGTGACACTTTAATAGACAAAAAACACAAACGTGTAGTATAGACGCCATTATTTATAACCCAATAGATGTCTCATCTAAACATGATTCACATAAGTGAATTTGAGATATTATCTCTATAAAAGATAATACAGATTTTTATCCAGAAAGTATGAAACCCTTGAGAAATGTTAAATGTTAAAACCAGGATGCTTATGACATGGAATCAGCAAAATTTCAGATAAGAAACCTATTCAAGAGCTATATTGGAATAAGGCATCTTTCAAGCGGACAAATTTAACTGCCTAGATCCAACTCTATGTTGGTCCCACCCATATCCACCTACTTATGTTACTGGACAAAATGGATTGGATCATTACTTAGTCCAACGGAACACGGGGTTTAATCGCTCAACCTATGCTATGAACATCTATTTATCTCATTAACTATTTTTTTTCCCTCTGTTTCAATCACTTGTTATTTTCTTTTAAACGCTTTCTATTTGTCCTATATTGGCAACACTAGGCACAAGGGAAAGGAATGAAGCTTTTTCTGCATTCCTAAACACACTTTCTCCTTTATCAGTTACCTCTCCCACTCAATTTTTCATCAAACTCATTAGATTAGGTTCTCAATGCTGAGAGATATGGAGGGATAAATTGAACAAGCATGAAATCAAGGTATGAGAGTTCAAATTTCAAATACCTAGCAATATCAAGTGCAAATCTCACAGCTGTACTTGGTTTCAAAGCTCCTTTTCTTTTCATGAAATCACGAAGATCTCCCTGCACAACAGGGGCAAATGAGATCTATCAGGTTACTGTTAAATTTCATCAAACTAACATCCCAAAAAACACCCCGAAAATCATATCCCTTGACATTATAGGACAAAACCTTGGGAAGATATTCTGTCACAATCATCATTGGAGTACTCTGTGTCACAGCACCAAGAAACTGCACTACATTTGGATGCCGAATCTTCTGAAACAGAGCCAGCTCGTCTCTGAAAGCCTTTCTGTTAGAAGTTGAATATATTAGTTATCATGAAAGTATATAACTGAATTAAAACGCACCAGGATATATACAACTCACACTTTCTCCTCATCACTGCTCACATCCTCCCCGAGCTTTTTTACTGCGACCTCAGTCCCACGCCACAACGCAAGGCAGAAAGTCCCCTGCCATTTAAGAAAAGATGATAGGATGGAAGAATCATGTACATGCCATGGAATTGAAGATTGATTTATTCATTAAGTACTGTACAGGATAAGCTTTATAAAAATGAATTGGCAAGCTTGACCCAGGTACTTTCAACGGCAGTCACATTCTTTTAGAAAGTGGAATTAGCCAGTTTCTCAACAATTATGTTCCCATGAGATGGTAAATGGTCATAAATAAATTTAGGGTTAATAGTGTTTTTCACCCCTGTAATATATGTCAATTCTGGTTTTCGCCCCTATAAAATTTTCGGTTTGATTTGCATCCTCGTAAAATTTTTATTTTCCAGAAAACACCCCTAATAGGCCATTTTCAGAATTTTTTTTCAAGAAATTTTGGTTTTTGAATGGCCTATTAAGGGTGTTTTTCGGAAAATAAAATTTTTACGAGGGTGCAAATCAAACCGAAAATTTTATAGGGGCGAAAACTGGAAATGACATATATTACAGGGGTGAAAAACACTATTAACCCATAAATTTATCATAAAAAAATCATTATGTGCAGATGAGCTTACAGCTGCAAACAAAACAATAAACTAATATGATAATTGAAAGGGAAAAAATTTAAACCACACACATTCACAAGTTTGTATTACAAATTGAAATGTTGGACAATAAAAGAGATGCGGTTATAGAAAACTTTATCAGTTCTCCGAGGATTTTGAAATAAAATAATCTAAAGACATTAAATTGATCGTTAAAAATAAAATAAAATTATAATGATGTGTTTTACCTTTGTTATCTCCACACTGTTGGTAAAATCAAGTTCTTTAGGATTGATTTCATATTCTGGAACTTCTCGTGCATGATTAACATGCATAGAGGACATCTGAAACAGTATATTCACATTGATTGCCACTTATTAGCAGAATTCACAAGAAAAGACTGATATGTCAAGATAAATACGTGCAACAATCCTCAAATTTACATACCAGAGGCTTTGCTCCATGATTCTCCAATAGTTTGATAACATCCTTGTTTTTATAGAATATAGCATCTGCAAGGGGCTGTTTGAGAGACAGGAAATCAATAATCAGACCAATATCTGATATTATCTCTTATTTTCTCTTATTTTGAAGTATTTTAGACTATATCTTATAATTAGTTTCTATATTCCATATTTGTACCATGCTATAGTTTCCTATATAATTAGGATTTGAAATCTTGGATTAGTATCAATAGGGGTTTGTGTTTAGTCTTTTCATACCAAACCATATTCATAATTCAAAATCTTCATCCCTTCTTTTCATCCTATAGCCTCAGTAATTTTATAGAGAGAGGGGAAAAGGAGGAAGCAAAAATATAAGACTACAAAAAAATTCAGCAGAAATGAGATACAGCCAGATTATGCACATCATATCTTAAAAATATAAGACTAAAGTTAAGACAAGGAACCATCACGGTCAATACTTCAAACAGAAACCTAATACCATTTGCAGTACTGGATCAAACACATTTTCACAATAACTATACCCTCTTGATGTGTACTTTATACTTGCATCATATAAATGTGTTCTAACTTCTAAGCACAGAGTTACTTAGGCCATGTGAAACAGAAACATCTATTTTTGAAAACCATCTGAGTTCAACGTACAATTATGACATAGATTTATTCGGGCATTTATTCTAAGGAACTCAAGATCAAGCCTAAACATTTATTCAGGCATTACAATGTACAGAATGAATCCAAAGTACAAGACTAGTCAAGCAACATCAAATCAAGACAAAACAGCCCTGAGAGCTGAAGCCAGATGTTGATTATTCTCCATTTGAGCATTGATCTGTTTCCTTATTTTCTATTTTTACTTTCTTGAGAGGTTCTCTCTTATATAAATATGTATAACCTCATTGTTGAATGATATCAGAGCCTATCCTGTGTCTATTGTTGGGCTTCCCGCATCGTCCACGCTTCAAGCTCATTGGGACCAACCGTGAGGGGGTGTTTGAAATTCCGCCTTCATTGTGGTCCGCCCCCTAGCTGCCAAATTGCGGCATTAGGGTTGCCTTCATTATAGCTTCCAACGCCTTCATTGTGTTGTGTGTGAAGGGGTGTATTTAGTCCAATATTGCCTAGAGATATAGCTTGGTAGTGTTTATAAAGCTTGGGCTGCCCTCACCTAAAAAGCCGGTTTTAGAAGGTTGAGTTAGGCCCAACCCAAATTCTAAGACCAAATTTAGACCATTGCAAGCTGATATAAATCTATGTCAACGTTGTTTGGCAATAATAACAACAGTAAGGGCAAATTACTATTAGGATTGACGTATTTGAGTTTATCTACCTACCTAAGCACTTGTGAAACTGTTAGAAAGTGCTTATAAAAACAGCACATAGGCATAGGTTGTTTTAGCTTATTTCCATAATCCATGATAGTTTATGAAAACATTTTAAACCTTGTATGAAAAAAGTTTGACTTTATTTTATATTTCATTATAGAAATAACTTATACAGAAGCACTGATACATTTTCATAATAAGAGCTTTATTAAGTTGATTATCCGAACAGAACCTAACTGTATCAAAACCCTAACCAATCTATCCCAATCTAATGACATTCCAAACCTCTATTCTCCCCTTTTTTCCTACACATCAACACAATCTCACACAAAATCTTAACCAATTAGTCAACTAAACTAAATCATATCTTAAAAATAAAAAATAGTACTTAAGGAGAATAACAACAAATTACCGTGCTTCCCCATCGATCTTTAGGATCAACATCAGCCCCTTTCTCAAGCAACAACTGAACAACATGACTCAACCCTTGACAAGCAGCAATATGAAGAGCAGTCCTTCCATCAACATCTCTAAAATTAACACTAACACCTGATTCAATCACCTCACGAATTCCATCAACATCACCTTCATTCGCTGAATACATCAACCTAACACCAGGATCAATAGTAGCAGCACCATCATGATGAACTTCATCTTCTTCACTATGTCTTTCGGGTGCTAGTGAAGATTGTTTTCCTAGCTTGAACCTTGCTGGATTCTTTGATTCCATTGTAAAAAAAAATCAGATTTTGAATATTGGGTATTGGATGAATCTAGATGAAGAAAAATGGGTTGGTATTTGTTTATGATTTGCGTTGAATTGAATTTTTTTCTTGTGACACTTGTGAACAAGTTTTAACGTATGTTTTAAGGTTTTGTTTAAGAGTGTTTTTTTTGTTGAACGTGAAAATGTTTTTGTTTGAAGTTTTTGGAGAAGGAAGTGGTGGGGTATACGCGTTGATTTGAGCGCGTGACGTGTGTTGCCAGGTCAGAGTGATTGAAACAACAACGCGGCGTAGTGTATGGATAAGTTGACTAACATACGCTGTGGCGGCTACGCGACAATTTGCTTGCCGACGAATGGATTAAGATAATTTTTTTTTTTTTTTGAGGGAGAATGGATTAAGATAATCTTTTTTGAAATATCATTTTTCGGTTTGATTTTTTATTAGGTCGTCTTTTTAAATAAATTTTGGAATGGGTCTTTGGATAATTAATTTAGTTTTATTTGTTTAGTTCATGAAATTAAAATTCCACACTCGATGAATATTTTGTAAACTGGTCTAAACAAAACTTTTTGTTTTTTTTTTTTTTGGTAGTGAAACTTTTTGTTTTATAATTTCAATATTTATTTTCTTTCTGTATTTAGAAATTATGGTGATACTGCAGCATCGAAATTTTGTTGTTTTATACACCAAAAAAAGAAAGAAATTTTGTTGTTTTTTGTTTGGTTTTTAGGTTTAGCCCAAAAAAACGCTTTACTATTTGGTGGGGACTCAGCATCGTTGAAATATCATACCTCCTAATTAATTTTTTTGTCTGTTATCGTAGTTTATTTTTTTACCAAAAGAAAATGAGATTATATTGAATCGGATTATCTCTGATGGAGTTATTTTTATTACGTAGGCCCTATTTAATCCTTTTTTTTTTTTTTTCCAAGTATAATAAGAGGAAGCATTGCTTTAAACTTTAAAGGAAAAAATTGGAAGTAATAATAGCTCGGGGTGGGGAAGAAGGAGTCAATTCAGAACTGCTAATTTTTATATGCTTTCACAAAAAATTACTATTACTTTATTATTTATTAATTTAATATTGCATTTAAATCTTCTTTCAGCTAGTTTTATCCATTTCACATTTTCTTCTTGTCAGAGTTGCAATATGTATCACAAATCCTACCTATATCTTGCCAATTCTGAAACATAGTTTTTGCTCTCTCAACAACATAAACTTGAGAATCTATTACCTCATTCCACACTCTTGTTTCTTTGTTTTCAGATACTTCACAACACACAACAAAATAAAGACGCATCTTCCTTAGATAAATTCTCATTTTGTCAGTATAGTGTGGGTACCACTTTCTTCATTGTGCTAATGTATGTATATTTTTTGGGTTACAAGGTTGAAGCTTTTCTAAGAAGATTTGATAAAAAAATATTACAATCTACGAAACTTAGTTTCCGCAAAATCTATTGCTAGGAGGTCTGATAAACTTGGAGGAGAAGAGGTGTGAAACATTAGATCAGAGGGGGGAGAAGTTCAATCTTTTCTAAGAAGTCAACACATATTAAAAATCGTGGTTGGACCTAACACTACCCCACAAAACCGGCTTGTGGGGTGAGGATTGCCCCCACTTATAAACAAATTGTCGGGCCAACTCCTAACTGATGTGGGACTCTTAACACACACCCTCACGCTCAGGATTACACATCTGAAGCGTGAACATAAATGACGGGTGGCCCGATAACGGAAACCTGATAACAGGTGGCCCAAAGAATCGTGAAGAGGCTCTGATACCATATTAGAAATCATGGTTGGGCCTAACACAACCCCACAAAACCAGCTTGTGAGGTGAGGATTACCCCCACTTATAAACAAATTGTCAGACCAACTCCTAACCGATGTGTGACTCTTAATAACACATATATGACGTTCATGAAGTGTGTGAGCAATGGATATGATCCAGTTAGGGTTGAGAAGATCCTTGATGTCTTAAATCAAAGTAGCATGCTTGTTGTATATAGGAGTTGGGTCCTTGAGAATGTTAACACAATGATAACAGTTTGAATAACAATATCTTGGAAGTTTATCTCTCTAGCCAACGAAAGCCACCAAATGAATAACATGAAGCTCAACTAAAAGGATACCAATGCCGTCTCCAATGTAGTCTGAGAAACCTGTAATCCAAGTTTCGCAAGGATGGTGAAGTAAGCTTTTGTAGCCCACTCTTATGGGATTACCAAAACATCTATCATCAGTATTTATAATGGTGAAGATGTGATTATATGATTTCCATGTGATTGAAGCAAGAATTCAAAGTAGAAGACAAATTTATAGACTCAATGGCTAGATGGTAAATTGCGATCGGAGAATTTGAGAAGCAAGTAGAGTTTCTATTTCTCCACGACCACCACACTCTAACATCAAATATTTTGGAGTCGAGCGAGGTAAGGCCAAGCTTGGGCCAATCACAAGGGTAATATTGTTGAAGAACTCAACAAATGTGAAACCTGGAGAGTGCCAAGGATTCTTGGAGGTTGTATTGTTTCTAATGCAGTAGAAGAATTAAATTGATCAAAAGATGAACAACGAGGATGAGGCCATTCGGGCTAAGTTTTAATTATTCAAAAGAAACATAGTAGGAACTGAGTCATAACAAGTTAACCACGCTAAAAATTTGATTATATATTTAAGAGTTTAATAAAGATGTAATATGGATGTAAAATAGTTTTTCTTCAAACATGTAATGAGAGCATTATGGATGACAATGTGTATCATTTGGAGAGGGTATTATAATATCCATCATGATACTTGTATTTATAAAAAAAAAAAAAAAAATTATTATTTTTCTCACCCTATGGCCTTCTCCCGCATCCTGTAAATTTTTCAAAAATGTCCTTATGCAGTTCGGATTTCATAATCTGAATTCATGAAACAGTTTCCGGATTTCATAATCTGGACAATTCTTATGTATAATTAGCTGTCAGACTCCCTTATTTTTTAGTAGTTTTGCTTTTAAAAACAACAAAAAAAAAATAAGTAAAAAATGTTTAAAACCTGTCAAATAAAATCATAAAAATACCACAAAAAATTCTAAAAATCAAATGAAACTAATGATTTTTTCGGATTTTTCTGAGAATATGAAAAATAAAAATAAATGAAAAATGAGTCTAAACGATGGAATTTTGGATTTTGAGGGGCGGAGTTCCATAAGAAGTTTCTTCTATGGGAGTCATGATCCTTGAATTTTTTTCTGATTTTCTGGGGAAGTTTCGGAGCAATCCGATCAAGTTGCCCGAAAACCTGATTTTTGACTAAGAACAGGTAGCAATGACCCAAAACAGAAGAATGAGAGTTGTGAAGATTAATATTGTTTATAAAATGACTATCCATGTTACAAACATGTTTAGAATTTGTGCTGATACAGTTCGGATTATATAATCCGAACTATTTTTTCCTTAAGAAAAGGTGTTTAGGGGGTGTTCGGATTATATAATCCGAAAAAAAATCATGTAACGCGTCTTATTTTTTGAAGTTTTTGGATTACAAAATTCGAAAAAATCTGTAACTCATTTTTTCACCATATAACAAAGGAAAACACTAGTTCGGATTATGAAACCCGAAAACTTCAAGGGCATTTTTGAAAAAGAAAATAGGGCGCGCGAGAATTTCATAGGGTGGGAAAAATAATTCCCTAAATTTTTTTTCATATATGAGCCTCTGATGTTCGTCCCCGTATCCTATGGCCATATAAGAGTCCGTACCTGCGCTCATTACCCGCACTTTAACGACAAAAAGACAATTTGTTCAAAAAAAACAACAAAAAGACAATAAATAACAAAAATATCACAACTTAATTAAAATATGATCTAAAATCTCTTATATCAACTTATAATTTATTGCATATCATAGTATTTAACCAAATAAAAAAGATCTAGAATATCCCCGTAAGCTTAGTTCAGTTGGTAGGAACATTGCATATTATATTTTTTTTGAAGTATAATTTTAGTATTATATAAAATTATAATTATAATATTTATAATATGCGGACATGGGGCGGTCTAGGTACTAGAGTGCTCGTACTCGCGTCCATATCCGTTCAAATTTACGGACAATTACTCAAACCCGAGCCCAAACTAAAAATTGCAAGTATTTATCCGCCCAACGTGAATAACTTTTGCAGATATTTATTGAACTTGAGTCTAATTGTCATCCCTATAAAGAGCTCGCGATGAAATTGATAGACACGTAAGTTCACTTTATAACCACAATTTACTCTAACCACAAAATGCTAGATTCGTTTTCTTTTTTCCATATTTTTTTTTGGTAAATGATAGATTCTCATTATTTTATGTAAAATATCTTCAGCGAAACAATATGTAAAACATTTTATTTCAATCTGGTGAATTCAGAAAATAAATGATATATTTTAAATAAAAATCAGTTCAAATCCAAACTGATATAAAATAAAATAGCAAATCACAAAAAAAACAAATATTTTTATATGCATTTAAATGTTGTTTTGAAAAAATAGCTAACATCAGGTTGAATTTTGGATAAATTTTTTAAAATCAAATAAAAAAGTAAATTTTAATACTTTTTTTTTTGGTACAAATTTTAATACCTTTCTATTGTTGAAAGATAAATATGTTTTCACTTGTCTTCCTATAGAATAATTGATTTTGATCGGTGCCAAATTTGGCTAAATAATAAAAAAAAGTAAAAAGGGTTGATTCTATCCTCAAATCAAACGACAAGACTTGGTGTTCCCGCCATTAATCAAACCAAATGAATCGACATTGCCATTCTTTCGTGCAGCTGATATATAGCGAAATTTGTCAGTTTGTTAAAGAAATTATTTTACACTTTCTATGTAATTGTGATTTCATTAGGTTATTGTTGTCAATTGAAAGTAAAAGATTATCTTTCTCAATTTTAAAATTAGTATTAGTCATGGAACATAACTTACCTATACAAAATCTGGAAATTATATCCTTAATTTCTTCTGTACTTTTTCATGTTTAAACTGGTAATTTTGCTTTGGACTTGGGAGCTACATGTACAATGATATTTTCGCTATTCTTTACAAATATTATTAAGACTAAAATAGCCGATAGTTGATAAGTTAGTTTGTAGCGGAAATTATAAATAATATTTGCTAAGCTAGTTGGTAGTTGGTGCGGATAAGCCAGTTGATTAAATTTGTACTGTTTAGTAAACTTGGCGGTTGAATTAGCTTAAAATATGAAATGACAAAAAAAAAAATGTTTAAATAGTATTAACTTTTTTTTGAGGGGAGTTGTAAGCTACTTATCAAAAAACACTATACAATTGAAAGAATAATCTAGTTCGTAATAAAATGATGGATACCAAATAAGTCTTTTTTGATCATAGGAATTTATAAAGTTATAAGCTATATAATTTAACAGCTATCAATTAACTTATTGTACTTGCGAAACAGACCCTAAAATTGTTGTCACTTTGAAAATCAACTTATTTATGTAAACACGTTTATCTTCAAGTATCAAGTGGAAACTCATGGAGGTGTTTCTCTTTTTCTTGACATAAGCATTATAACATCAATTTGATTATTATTTTGCTCTTTCTGTACTTTGAAGTACCAAATAACATAAGCTACTACTTATAGCATGTGTGCTTTGGTGATATTTACAACTGTTGAGTCTTAATTTTTAGGGTGGCATTTAGGGTGGGAAGAGGAAAGAGTTTTCCACCATGGGAAAGTGTTTTTTGACCATTAGATTAGAGAGGAGTACCGATTTCATCATGGGTTGTGCACACTATATTATTTTTCGTCTTTTATGCTGTCTTCTACCTCATCAATATTGATTTTTTTTAGATCTGGAAGTTTAGATTCACATTTACGGTGGAGAAATTTACATTCAACTTCTATTGAATGGTTCAATTCAAGTCTCTCTTGAGTGAAGCCCTGCAATCTTTAAACTATTTCTGCAAACCCAAACCCTTTTACAATTGATTCCTTTAAATTATGCACAAAATTAACTATTAAATTGCTGAAAACCATTGATTAATTAACATAAATGGGAAAACAAAAATGAACAGAAGTTACCAATTATTTTTTTTGATGTGGAGGATTAATGTTGGAAATGAGTGAAGAACTTAAGAGACGAAATGCAATTATGAGGCTACTCTTTCCATTGTAGGAGTTTTAACCTTTCATTCATTCTTAGATCTTTTTTCTATTTAATACTGTTCTGGATTTTTTTAAAATAAAACCTCTAAGAAATTTATAGCTTATTCAAAATATTGTTCGTGAGTTTTTTTTCCAGCAATGTTCTAGAGTTCACTTCAAACCCAGTTTTTTTTAATAAGAGAAATGAGTTTTTTTTCTGCAATTGTTTCATTGCCTTGCATAAGAAGATCATTGTTGCTGCTTAGGGATGTTGTTGCCTGTTGGGACGGTGGTGGTAGGTGAGGGAGATGGAGGAGAGAGAATGGTGGTGGGAGATAGTGTGAAAAAAAAAAAAAAATCTAGTGTTGAAAATCTATTATAAAATTATGTTATTCATTTGATCTAATGGTCAAAAATCACTTTTCTATAGTGGGAAACTCTTTCCCCTTCCCACCCTAAATGCCACCAATTTTGAGGGCTTCAATATCTGGAATATGATTGGAATGAACTCTCAATTGCTTCGCCGATGAAACACGGAGGTACCTGCTTTTGCAAAAAAAAATAAAAAAAATCATGGAGGTACCTGCCTATGACTTTCCCTGCTCTGTTTTCCCTCTTGACAATGTATGTACTGTTTCTTTGTTCTAGGATTGTGTATGTATCTGACCAATATTTAATGTATGCTGATTTTTTTTTTATCAAGTCCAACTATTTTTATCAATTTATCAAAAACTGTTCCTTCTAGCCAACGTTGTATTCTTTGAAATACTTGTTATTAATTGATATAGTGAAAACTTTTTAAATGACTATATCCGATGGTCATAAGACGAGGTTTTATGGTCGAAAATTTAAGATCTTGGAGAGTTTGCTTGTAGGCTGTTGAGTATGCTACATCTAAATGGTCTATATTACAAGTCTAGGAAGCATGCCACGAGTTAGGTGCTTGAGATTGGTGTCAGTGTTAAAATGCTAATGTTTGGAAGTGAAATATTGATTCAAAAGAGAGATTTAAATTGGATATCAGCAGTTACATTTCAACTATTTCTTTTGACACTTGAGTTGGTTTATTCTTCTTTTCATTGTCCACAAAGATCTTAAACTGTATTCTGAATGATCAAACGAATAAAAATTTGAAGCAAGATAGTGCTGCTGATATACATATAGTATCGTTGATGCAGAAATTCCCATTTGTGTTTCTAGTACTCCCACCCCATTCAAATTCAATTAGTCTTTCAAATTCTTGTAAATTGAGTTTTTTTTGTATTGATTGCCAGCAATCTTTTCATTTCATCTTCATTGAAGATCACTAAATTACTTCGTAAATAGTTGTAACATATGGTATATCAACTATCTACAATGAAGTTCTATAGTTATTTGGTTTGAAATGTTTGTGTGGTTACCAATTACCATCCAAAAGCATACTTACGGATAGGGCTATTCTAGAAGAGAAACAACTGCATCAGGATAGTAGAGAAAATGGGGGTGCACCAAAAACTCTACCCTTGAAATCTAAAAACTTTACAAAAGGTTCCTTATAGTAAATTTATTTACAAACTTACACCTATGATATCAAAGTTTTTCATTGACCAAAAAGTTAAACTTGAATAACCACTGTACGACTTGTAAACATCCACTGTGTACTTCACCCAAGAATCACCAGTGCACATATATCACACACACAAATTTAAACAATCCACACATGCAAAGTATAACAGTAATGACCGAGTGCAAAGTTCAATCAACAGAGACAATAAATAGATGTACTACGGCTGTATGGCATCAGTTCCTTTCCAATCCAAACACACGCTTTAGACGTGCTAAGTTAACTGCCATCAAAATCAGAAGTTTATCTCTCAGGTCATATACAAAATTGAAATATGCATGTCTCCAAGACCTCTTTAACACCAAGCTTCCACACACAATCCAGAAGCCAGTAATATACCCGACAACTATGCTTGTGTATAATCCCAATCTTTCATTGTCGTCATCGCTATCTACACCATCTTCATGTTTTCTGTCTTTCTCTCCATTTCCAGGTGACAATGATGAGCAATCAGTTGGCAAAGGATGTCCACAAAGCCCCGGGTTGCCTTCATAAATTGATGGCTCATTGAAGGTGGCAAACTGATTAGCCATCGGAATTTGTCCCAAAAGGTTGTTGTATGACAAGTTCAAATGACTTAGGAATGTCATGGAGGCCATGCTTTGAGGAATGGGACCTATAAGATGGTTGTGTGAAAGGTCAAGACTTTCTAAATTTGTTAATAATCCAATGTTGTTTGGTAATTCCCCAGTTAGGTGATTCCAGGACAAATTCAGGGCACCTAGGTGAATCAGTTGTATTATCTTCTCGGGTATCTCTCCAGAAAGATTATTCTTAGAGAGATCAATGATAGAATGCACCGGCATTTATTTCGTGTATTCCATTAGTCTTCCTTTTAGGACCAATTCTATGTGCCTCGTGTACCGCACACGTCCTTGAAGGGTTAATGAATACATTAAATAAATAAAGTACGTTTGTGGCAGTTTGAAACCCTTCACATCACCCAAACATGTTGGTATTGATCCGGAGATGCTGTTTTCTGCAAGATCCAACAAATGGAGGAAAGGTAGATGACATAGCTCTTCAGGAATGCTTCCTGTGAATGAGTTTCCTTGCAATAATAACTCTGAAAGCATAGGAATGTTGTTGGCTATCTCGTTTGGCATAGACCCAAAAAACCTGTTGTATTTTAGCGAGAGTGTCTTTAGCTGAGTACAGTTTTGAAAGGTTGAAGACAAATCTGCAGTGAGATTGTTGTTGCTCAATTCTAGGATAAAAAGTAAAGGTAATGAGCATATTGAAGTTGGAATTCCACCTTCCAACATGTTGTTGGATAGATCAATGATGCTTAAGCTCTGTATACCCATCCAAAACTCAGGAATTTCCCCTGTCAAATAATTGTTGGATAGATCAAGATAAGTCAATTTTTTAATCTTATTTAAGGATAAGGGGATGCTCCCATTCAGGCAGTTATTTGAGAGATCCAAGTCCAACAAATGTGACATATCTTTGCCAATATTGGTAGGTAATATTTCAGACAGCGAGTTGTTTCTTAGGTAGAGACTGCTCACATTAGACCAAATCTGGATTGAGCCCTTCAACAGGTTATGAGAAAGGTCAACTGTAGGAAAATTTGAGGAAGTGAAATTCATTTCTCTGGGAAGGTAACCACTTATTTTGTTATGAGAAAGATTTAGATGCTCAATTTGGGAAGATTTATTGTAAAGCCAATAGGGTATATCCCCAGAAATTCCAGCATTTTCTAGGACTATCTCATCCAATTGGATTTGGAATCTGAGCCAATTAGGAAATGCTGGGCCAACATTACAACTGTGAATTTCGATACGACTCAAATACTTAAAAGGGGGAACCCAATCATTTGTCACTTTCAAAGAAAGTTTGTTATTTTTAGATGACACAGTGAAACTGACTAGCTTTGTGAGATTGAAATGAATATTTGTCATTATACCTTCCCAATAATTACCAAGTAGGTGTAGAGAATACAAATTGGTTAGTTGACCAATACTTTCTGGAATTGTCCCATTCATCATGTTGCCTTCCAAGTTCAGGGCACCTAGTTTTGATAAGTTTCCTATAGATGCTGGTATAGGACCTGAGATACCTGAGTGCGAGTTCATTGAGTTTCTTGACAGGTCAACACTAAACAGTTTGTTAAACATCCCCAAAGAACGGGGCAATTTCCCACTTAGTTGATTTTGACTCAAATCCAACAACCCCAAACTTAGGTTGCTGCAAGACATGGCCTCAATCATTTCTGTTATATCACCAGTTAGATAATTAGATGATAGGACAAGACTCCGAAGCTTGCAGAGGTTCCATCTCCCAGACATAGAAGGAACTTGACCTATTAGAGATGAACTATATAGATTAATTTCTGTAAGGCCGCTCATGTTGAACAGCCAAGAAGGTATAGTGGAATTAAAAAGATTTCCAGTGAGATAAAGCCTGGAAAGAGATGTAATATTTAGAAATGGTGAAGCTGGAGGGAGTGAAGCAAGACTGCAAAAGGACAAATGCAACTCTAATAGAGATGACATCTTATTCACAGCTCGAAACAACTCACGGGACGAGTTGGTGATGTTGATAAAATCCATGCCAAGATATTGAAGCGAAGTCAGAGCAGATAGCCAGCTTAAGTCTCTAGTCCAAAGTGATGGACTAGAGATATCAAGATAATGCAAGAAAGAGTTTTTCTTGGTTGGTTTAGTACTAGGATTAGAACATGTTTCCTCATAATATCTATCTTATACAGGAGCAAGAAAATAGTTGGACTACACACACACTCACTTGAAACTTGATTGTTGAGTTGAATAAGGTTTACGTGAAATGCTTGAGTTTGTGATTAGTGTACGCTTGAAATTGAAGCCCTTGAGGAGACATGTGTTTTAATTAAATTGTCATATGATAATATTGTTTTGTGCTACCATGTTTATGCCTTTTGCTTGAGGACAAGCAAAGATTCAAGTGTGGGGGAGTTTGATGAGTCAATTATTATCTATTTTTATATGTTATTTAGTTTCGTTTTATTTAGATTTAAGTTTATTTTATTTTAATATTATTTCCTTTTTGAGATATTTTACTACAATTGCATATTGTTATATTTCAGGAATGAATATTTGATGGATTGAGTCTTGGAGCAAAAGAAAGGAGTTTTGGAGCTGATTCGGTACAAAAATACGAAGATTCGGAGACAAAAATATATCTCCCTCAAGTCAGAAACTTGGCATGGCCCGTGCTAGGCTTGGCACGGCCGTGCCACCCTCCAGAACTACTTTTGTTGCTTTTGCTTAGATTTTAAGCTACTATGTTTTAGTTTACTTGTGGAACATTCTAGTGATTGCTTAGATTTTAAGTCGAATGTAAACTATAAATAGAGTAGCTAGCCATCACAAATATTCATCTTTTGTTCTCTAAAATAATAAGTGACAATTGTTTCTTTGAATAAAAGTTCACCTTTATTTTATGTTCTTCTTCTTCTTCTCTTCTATGTCTACAATGAACGTTAGTGAGTAGACTTCTCTTGTCTTGGGATTGTTGGATAAGTCTAAATGACATAATCCTAATCAAACCAAGCTTTAAACCTTAATCTTATGTAACCTTAATCTCTAATCTAAATTCACCGCTTTAACATGGATTAACCATTATCAAACTGTGAAAACGAAAGTGGAGGGTTTGATAATCGTTAATCCATCATCTCAAATATCAATTCATAAAACGAAAGTGGAGCTTTGATATTCGAACAAGTGAATTTAGACAAGGATTGCAAAGGCAGCGTAATAGTCTTTGCAATCCTTGAGACATATAGTTTCGATCTTCAAGGGAACTAATAGTAATCAAGTCAGCGAAATAGGCTTGGTTATTAGAGGAACCAAAATCTAATAGTCATCAAGTCAGCGAAATAGGCTTGGTGGCTAGAGGAACAAAAGAGAAACTGTCTTTAGAAGTTAGGTCTAACATAAGGTTATAAGTTTAATAGTTTGGTTTGTGAAGGACTTGTCAATTAGATGAACCAATAATCCCAAAGCTTTTATCTTTTCTTTTGTTATTTTTCTTTTAATTAAAAATACAAACTTTTCTATCTTCTAAACCTTCAGTCTAATTATTATTTAAAGTTAATTGAATTCCTAACTCCCTGTCGGAACGATACTCTATTTTTACTACTTCGATGAAACCGTGCACTTGCGGTTTTATCCCATCAAGCATTTACTTAGTAATTAATGTCTGGGATGTGACATTGGTGCATTCCTTGTGCTTTGCAGGCCACTGTATCGGGACTAAACGGGTTGAGTATAACTAATTAAGTTAGACTCCTACAACATGGCGAACCAAGGTACGTATCTGACTGCGAGAAGGACACATATTTAGTGTCTTACACGTCTCGGGCAAAAGAGAAATAGTGTCAGTGTTGCAAAAGGTTCAGAATGTGCAAGAACTCAAAAGGTATTCTTTTAAAAAAATATATCTATAAAACTAAAGTAATTATATTCCCTGGGTGGCGTTTCTTCGATGCTTCCATCTGGAGTTGTTCCTAATGTTGGGAGGTGATATGAAATATTGATGAAAAAGAGATATTTAACTAGTTCATTTTTGTCCAGAAAGATCTTAAACTGTATTCTGAATGACCAAAAGAATATAATTTCTTTTAAGCATGATAGTGCTGATGTAATAGTCTTGATGCAGGACTTCCTGTTTATGCTTCAGTGTACTCCCACCTCATTGAAATTCAATTAGTCTTCTCAATTCTAATATATCGATTTTTAATGCCATCAATCTTTTGACATGCTTAATTTGGTTTAATTGTTAGAACTTGAATTTATGCTGTTATAAGCATCAACATATTGCCATTTCTTCCTATAAATCTAACTGCGAATTTGTTGTTCAATAAATTTGTATATTTATTAAATTTCAAGCATAGATTTGCATGTTCAATGATAATGTGTTTGTCAAGCGGTACCATCCAAAAGTATACTTTCTGATAGGGGTATTCTAGCTGAAAAAAGATTGTACCTGCCTAATATAGAAAATGGGGGTGTACAAAAAATTTTACCCTAGAAAGAAATCTAAGAACTTTTCAAATGGATCCTTATAGTAAATTTAATGACCAAAAAGTTAAACTAAAATAGCCTGCTATATAACTTCTAAACACCCACACATGCAAGAGTCACCAGTCCACATATATCACACACAAAAATTTAAACAATCCACACATGCAAAGTATAATACCGATGATTGAGTGCAAAGTTCAACCAACAGATACAATAAATAGATATACTACGGCATCAGTTCCTTTATACGTGCTAAGTTAACCGCAATCAAAACCAGAAGTTTATCTTTCATGTCATATACAGAATTGAAATATGCATGTCTCCAAGACCTCTTTAACATCAAGCTTCCACACACAATCCAGAAGCCAGTGATATACCCAACTGCTATGCTTGCATATAATCCCCATCTTTCATTGTTGTCATCTCCATCAACACCATCTTCATGTTTCCTTTCTTGTTCTCCATGTCCAGGTGACAATGATGAGCAATTTTTCAGTAAATGATCTCCACACAACCCTGGATTGCCTATATAAGTTGATGCATCATAGGTGGCAAACTGATTAGCCAGCGGAATTCTTCCGGAAAGATTGTTGTATGACAAGTTCAAATGACTTAGGAATGTCATGGAAGCCATAGTTGGAGGGATAGGACCCGAAAGGTTGTTATGTGAAAAGTCAAGGTTTTCTAAATCTTTTAGTAATCCAATGTCACTAGGTATATTCCCAGTTAGCTGATTCCATGACAGATTCAGAGCACCTAGGTGAATTAGCTGTGTTATCTTCACTGGAATCTCTCCAGAAAGATCATTCTTAGAAAGATCAATGGTGGGATGCACCGGCATTTTCTTTAAATATTTGACAATTCTTCCATTCAGCACCAACTCTGTATGCTTTGTGTACGATACATAGTCCCCAGTTTCAAATGAATCAGTGAGGTACGTTTGCGGCAGTTTGAAACCGTACGTATCACCCAAGCATGTTGGTATCAATCCTGAGAAATTGTTTTCTGCAAGATCCAGTAAATAGAGAGTTAGATTACATAACTCTTTAGGAATGCTTCCTGTTAATGTATTGCCCCGTAATAGTAACTCTGAAAGGAAAGGATTGTTTTTACTCATCTCTTTTGGTATAGTCCCAAAAAATTTGTTGTTTTTTAGCGAGAGCGTTTTCAGCCAAAAACAATTATGGAAGGAAAAAGACAAATCTTGAGAGAGATTGTTGTTGCTCAGTTCTAGGATGGAAAGGTAAGGTAATGAGCATATTGAAGTTGGAATTCCACCTACCAACCTGTTGTTGGATAAATCAATGATGTTTAAGCTTTGTATACCCATCCAAAACTCAGGGATTTCCCCTGTCAAATAATTGTTGGATAGATCAAGATAACTCAAATTTTGAATCTTGTTTAAAGATAATGGAATGCTCCCATTGAGGTAGTTATTTGATAGATCCAAGTCCTTAAAATGTGATATCTCTTTGCCAATATTGGTAGGTAATGTTCCAGACAGTGAATTGTTCCTTAAGTAGAGAGCACTCACACCAGGCCAAATTTGCACTGAGCCCATGAAGCGGTTATAAGAAAAGTCAACTGTAGGATACTTTGAGGAAGTGAAGTTCATTTCTTTGGGAAGGTAACCACTTAATTTGTTGTGAGAAAGATCTAGGTTCTGAATTTGGGAGGACATATTGTAAAGCCAATGGGGTATCTCCCCAAAAATTCCAACATTTTTTAGGATTATCTCCGTCAAGGGGATTTGGTTTCTAAGCCAATTAGGAAATATCGGACCAATTTGACAATCACGAATTTCAACATATTGCAAATCCTTAAAAGGTGGAACCCAGTTATTTGTCACTTTCAAAGCAAGTGTGCTCTTTTTAGATGACACAGAGAAACTGACTAGGTTTGTAAGATTATGAAAATGAATATTTGTCATTATACCTTTCCAATCATTCTCAAGTAGGTGTAGGGAAAACAATTTGGTTAGTTGACCAATACTTTCAGGAATTGTTCCATTCATCATGTTGCCTTCCAAGTAAAGAGAACGTAGATTTGATAAGTTTCCTATAGATGTTGGTATTGGACCTGAGACACCTGAGTGTGAATTTACTGTGTTTCTTGATATGTCAAGCCTAAACAGATTGGTAAACTTCCCTAAAGAATGAGGCAATTTCCCAGTTAGTTGGTTATAACTCAAATCCAACAACATCAAACTTTGGTTGCTACAAGACATGGCCTCAATGGTATCAGCTATATCACCAGTAATAAAATTAGATGATAGGTCTAGAACTTGAAGTTTGCAAAGCTTCCATCTTCCTAGCATAGAAGGAACGAGACCGATTAGAGATGATGATTCAGAAAGACTAAGGTATGTAAGGGTACTAATGTTAAACAACCAAGAAGGTATAGATGAATTAAAAGGATTTCCAGAGAGATCAAGCACAGAAAGTGATGTAATATTTAAAAATGGTGAAGATGGTGGGAGAAAAGCAAGATTGCAATACATTAAATGCAACTCTAATAGAGATGGTATCTTATTCATAGTTTGAAACCACTCATGGGGCGAGGTGGTAATATTTACATAATTCATGCTAAGAAATTGAAGTGAAGACAAAGCAGAGAGCCAACTAAAGTCTCTGACCCAAAGGGATGAAAATGGGGTAGAGATATCAAGATAATGCAAGTTTGACAAATTGCCAAGATGAGGGGGGACCATTCCAGAAAAATATGAATCTGATAAGTCAAGGTAATTGAGCATATTGAGGGAACCAATAAATTCTGGAATGGGAACTCCTTCGAAATCATTATATCTTAGGTCCAAGTGACTCAAGTGTTTCAAGTCAGCCAATGAAGGATTTATCTTACCACCAAAGGGAGACAGTGAAAATATACTTACAGTTTTGATGCAGATAAGATAGGGCCTGAGCTTAAGCTTTAAAACATGACCAGTTTGGTTGTTACATTGTATACCCTTCCAATTACAGCAATCTTCCCCGACCCATGAAGAAAGACAATTGGATGGATCTTTGAGATCTTTTTTGATTTTAAGGAGTGCCACTCTCTCTTCCTTAATGCAAAGAGTGCTAACATTATTGCTACTCACTACATATTGGGTTGATGCAAAAAGAAAGAAGAGGGAAATGACAAAATATTCATATATTTTTGTGATTGCCATTGTCCCAGAGGATATCATATGGTTTTATGACCACGAGAGGTTTAGATGATTGCATATATATAGAACAAAGTGACCGGATTGTTTCTGTTTATCGCTTCAATTCTGTTTTTTTCTTTTATTGTTTTTTTGTTTTATTTTCATTAGAGCCTGATAACAACATTTAATATTAATACAAAAATATTATTATGAAACTATCAGTCGATGTGTACAGTATTCTGTGAATTTTATTAAGTCAACTGCTCAGGCAGATAACATATTTTGTAAAAGAATAATTGTACAATTCCATTAATATGGTTTTATGTTTTAAGTGTATAAATTCACCTTCCAGTAAAAAAAAAAAAGTATAAATGCACTCATTTTAGAATGGTGTCTGGTGATATATAATAGTATTATGTTTTTATACATGTAGTTGTATGAAATCTAAATAAGAAGCGGAAACCAATAGAAAAATATATATAGACCAAAGTTCACAGACAATCTGTTTATATAACTTGAGATTCACCAAGGTTAGGACCATATGAGACTTTTTGTTGTGATCTTTCCTCGACGCAGATCCTAGTATGGAAGGTTAGAAACTGGAAGAGCATGGACTCAAACAAATCATCCGCTAGGTGAAACCGGCAGACAAAATCTCGTTTAAAGTAAACACAGACTTCTTTGGTTGTATCCATTTCACCCGGAATTTAAATTTGCGCAATTAGAAAATTCGATGAAATCAACCAATTAAAAAAATAGAGTTTAATGGATATGTAATGAGTTTTACATTGTGTACTAAGAAGAATCCTTCATATGGTTACATAATTCTATATTATAGTCACTTTTAAAAAATAACTATCAAACACTTAATTTTTATTGGACAAAAATAGCTTTCCTTTAATATTTATCACCTTTGAAGTCCATAAGTGATACAAATTTAAATAATGATCAAGATAATGTCAAAAAAATTTCCCTCTGATAATTTCCTGAACACAGATCCTTTTGTATATTAAATATTTAAAATTTGCAAACCTTAAAGTCTAAATGCATGTCCTTTTCTGAAAGATACATCAATGATTTTTAAATAAATCAAGTCATAGACCGTTAAGAGTATTATTTTGGAAAAGAGCCTTCCTTGACACATTTGTTGCCTTATCTTCATATTAAAGAACTTTTTTTTTTTTTGAAAGACTTATTAAAGAACTTGTTGAACTATTGAATTCATATACGATTGTATGTCAGCATTTACTTAGTAATGTCTAGGATCGTATACTATTATATCAGCACCTGCTTAGCAATGTTTGGGATGTGACATTGGTGCATTCCTTGTGCTTTACAAATCACTGTAACGGGTCTACGGATTCTACGGGGACTAAAGGGGTTGAGTATAGCTAAATGAGTTAGACTCCTATAACATGTGCTTTGCCAATGGATCATGGAGGTACCTGTTCCCTGCCCTGTCTTCCCTCTTGACATGCATGTATATGTACTGCTTCTTTAGTCTAGGATTGTGTATGTATCTGACCAAATATTTAATGTATATGCTGATTTTTTTTATCAAGGTCAACTATATTTCCCTTCTAGTCAACATTGTATTCTTTGAAATACTTGTTATTAATTGATATCGTGGAAACTTTTTAAACGACTATAACCAATGGTCATAAGACGAGGTTTTATGGTAGAAAATTTAAGATCTTGGAGAATTTTCTTGTAGTTGAGCTATAGATGTTGAATATGCTACATCTAAAGGCTCTATATTACGAGTCTAGGAAGCATGCCATGAGTTAGTCGCTTCAGATTGGTTATAGTGTTAAACCGATAAATGTCCCTTCAAATTCAGATTACTACCTACTTTTATGTCTGCTCCCTTTTTTAGTATAGTTTTTGACAGGTATTAGGTTATTAGATATGCTTGATCTCTGTTTTCTCAAACAAAGGAGAAATATTAGTGTTGCGAAAAAAAGTTCAGAATCTGCAAGAAATCAAGAGTTTCTTCTATAAAATGTAGAGAATAAAGTACTAGGATTTCCTAGACCACATTTCACCTACACTTCCATTTGGATCTTCTCTTGTGTTGGGAGGTGATTGATTGGTGCAAATGAGTTATTATTATTATTATTCAAAAAGGAAACATGGTGTTGCAATTTAACTGGTTCTTTTGACAGAGTTGGTTTATATTCATGTTCCATTGTCCCCCAGTGATCATAAAGAATGAAAATTCAAAGCATGATAGTGCTGATATGCATAGTAGCCTTGATGCAGGAATTCCCATTGGTTCTTCGGGTACTCCCACCCCATTTAAATTCAACTAGTTTTTTAAATCTTTTTGTATGTTGAGTTTTTTTATGAATGCCACCAATCATTTTGTTTCATCTTCAATGAAGATCACTGCATTAATTTTTAAATAGTTGTAAAATATGGTATACTAACTATCTACAATGATAAATTTCTATAGTTTTTTGGTTTGTAATGTTGATTTGGGCGGTAACCATTCAAAAGTATATTTTCTGATAGGCGTATTCTAGAAGAGAAACAAATTGTACAAGGGTAGTAGAGAAAACAGGGGTACACCAAACAATTTATCCTATAAAGAAATTTAAGAACTTTACGAAAGGTCCTTTATACTAGTAATTTTTTTTTACAATGTCTAGGACATGCGATAACAAAAAGAAATATTGACAAAAAAGCTAAACTTGAACTTGTAAACATGTTCACCCAAGAGTCACCAGTCCAAATATATTCAGAAATTTAAACAATCCACACATGCAAAATATATTAATGATGATCGACTGCAAAGTTCAAACAAAAGAAATGGTAAATAATTAAATATATTACGGTATTAGTTGCTTTCCAATCCAAACTTGCGCTTTAGACGCGGTAAATTAATTGCCATCAAAACCAGAAGTTTATCTCTTGTGTCATATACAAAATTGAAATATGCATGTCTCCAAGACCTCTTTAGCATTAAGCTTCCACACACAATCCAGAAGCCGGTAATATACCCGACTGCTATGCTTGCATATAATCCAAATCTTTCAGCCTTGTCATCATCCCCATCTTCACTATCTTGATGTTTTATTTCTTGTTCTCCATTTCCAGGCAACAATGATGAGCAATTTTTCTGTAAATGATCTCCACACAACTCTGGGTTGCCTATATAAATTGATGCATCAAAGGTTCCAAACTGATTAGCTAACGGAATTCTTCCAGAGAGATTGTTGTATGACAAGTTCAAACGACTCAGAAATGTCATGGAAGCCATGTTTGGAGGGATTGGACCTGAAAGATTGTTATGTGAAAGATCAAGATATTCTAAATCTGTTAGTGATCCAATCTTGCTGGGTATATTCCCAGTAAGCTGATTCCAGGACAAATTTAGAGCGCCCAAGTGAATCAGTTGTGTTATGTTCTCTGGTATCTCTCCAGAAAGATAATTCTTAGAGAAATCAATTATGGAATGCACAGGCATTTCTTTCGTGTATTCAATCACTTTCCCACCGATGACCAACTCTGTGTGTCTGGTGTATGGTACGTATCCCTGAGTGAGGTCCGAATACACCGGATAAACAAATGGAGTTTGTGGCACTTTAAAACCATTTATATCCCCCAAACATGATGGTATCGATCCTGAGAGGTCGTTTTCTGCAAGATCCAATACACTGAGTGAAGGTAGATGACACAACTCTTCAGGAATGCTTCCTGTTAATGTATTGCTCCGTAACAGTAACTCTGAAAGGGAAGGAACATTTTTTCTTATCTCATTTGGTATGGACCCATGAAATTTGTTGTTTCGTAGCGAGAGAGTTTCCAGCGAAATACAATTATGGAAGGCAGAAGACAAATCTGCAGAGAGATTATTGTTACTCAGTTCTAAGATAAAGAGTAAAGGTATTGAGCAAATTGAAGTTGGAATCCCACCTACCAACCAATTGTTGGATAGATCAATGATGTTTAAGCTATGCATACCCATCAAAAATTTGGGGATTTCCCCTGTAAAATAGTTGCTGGATAGATCAAGATAACTCAAATTTTGGATCTTATTTAAAGATAGTGGAATGCTACCTTTCAGATAGTTATGTGAGAGATCCAAGTACCTTAAATATGACATCTCTTTGCCAATATTGGTAGGGAATGTTCCAGACAAAGAGTTGTTCCTTAGGTAGAGAGCACTCAAATCAGACCAGATTTGGATTGAGCCCTTTAACTGGTTATGAGAAAAGTCAACTCTGGGATAATTTGAGGAAGTGAAATTCATTTCTTTGGGAAGATAATCGCTTATTTTGTTGCGAGAAAGATCTAGAATTCCAATTCGGGAGGATATATTGTAAAGCCAATGGGGTATCTCACCGGAAATTCCAGCATTTTCTAGGATTATGTCATTTAACTGGACTTGGTTTGTGAGCCAATTAGGAAAGGTCGGACCAACTTTACAATCACGAATTTCGACATAAGACAAATTCTTAAAAGCTGGAACCCAGTCATTTGTCACTTTCAAAGCAAGTGTATTCTTTTTAGATGACACAGATAAACTACGTAGGTTTGAGAGATTATGAAAATGAATATTTGTCATTATACCTTCCCAATAATTGTCAAGTAAGTTTAGAGAAAACAAATCTGTTAGTTGACCGATACTTTCAGGAATTGTCCCATTCAACATGTTGCCTTCCAAGCTCAGAGAATTCAAATTTGATAAGTTTCCTATAGATGCTGGTATAGGACCTGAGACACCTGAGTGTGTGTTCCATGAGTTTTTTGATAGATCAAGACTAAACAAATTTTTAAACTGACCTAAACTATTGGGCAAATTCCCAAATAGTTGATTTTGACTTAAATCTAAACTCTTCAGACTTTGGTTGCTACAAGACATTGCCTCAATCATTTCAGTCATATCAGCAATAAGAGAATTATACGACAAGTATAGAAATTGAAGCTTGCAGAGCTTCCATCTTCCAAGCATAGAAGGCATGCGACGGGTTAAAGATGTTGAAGAAAGAGAAAGATCTGTGAGGGTGCTCATGTTGAACATCCAAGAAGGTATTGAGGAATTAAAATGATTTCCAGAGAGATCAAGCACAGAAAGTGATGTAGAATTTAAAAATGGTGACGATGGAGGGAGAGCGCCAAGATTGCAAGAAGCCAAATGCAATTCTAACAAATATGACATCTTATTCACAACTTGGAACAACTCATGTGGCGAGTTGGTAATGTTTACAAAATTCATGTCAAGATATCGAAGCGAAGACAGAGCAGATAGCCAGCTTAAGTCTCTAGCCCAAAGTGACGAATATGGGCTAGAGATATCAAGATAGTGTAAATTTGATAAATTGCCAAGATTAGTCGGGACCATTCCAGTGAAATTTGCATTGGACAAGTCAAGGTAATTGAGCATATTGAGATAACCAATAAATTCTGGAATGGGAGCTCCTTCAAAGTCACTATAGCTTAGGTCCAAGTGACTCAAGTGTTTCAAGTCAGCCAATGAAGGATTTATCTTACCACCAAAGGAAGGCGATGACAGTATATTAATAGTTTTGGTGCAGATAAGATAACGCCGGAGCTCAAACTTTTGAACATGACCAGTTTGGTTGTCACATTCTATACCCTTCCAATTACAACAATCTTCCCCAACCCATGAAGAAAGGCAATTTGAAGGATCCTTGAGATCTTTTTTGATTTTAAGGAGTGCCACTCTCTCTTCCTTAATGCAAAGAGTACTAACATTAAGGCTAGTCACTAAGTACTGGGTTGATGCAAAAAGAAAGAAGAGGGCAATGACAAAATATGCAAATATTTTTGTGATTTCCATTGTCCCACCAGAGGATATCATATGGTTTTATGAGCACAAGAGGTTTAGATGATTGCATATATATATATATATATATATATATATATATATATATATATATAGAACAAAGTGACCGTATTGTTTCTGTTTATCTCTGTGATTCTGTTTCTTTGTTTAATTTTCAATAGAGCCTGTTAACAATATTTTATTATTGAAACAAAATTATTGCGAAACTATCGGTGGATATGTACTATATTCTGGGAATTTTATTAAGTCAACTGCTCAGGCAGATGAAATAGTATTTTTTATAAGAACAATGATAGTTCCATTAATATGGATTTAACTTTTAATTGTATAAATGCACCTTTCAGTAAAAAAAAAAATTGTATGAATTTACTCATTCTAGAATGGTATCTGGCAGATAATTATTTTTTTTTTTTTTGTATAATTGTTTGAAATTTAAATAAGAAACGGAAACCAATAAGAAAATTATATAAGTTAGAAAATACTTCTTTTCGAAAATGGAGGTGATATCTACTTAGTTAGGACCTCCAAAAAAAAAAAAACTACTTAGAGGGTAAAACTAGCAGGTAAAATGGACGTTTATATAAAGCTAGTTCTCCTTTTTTTTTTTCATAAATATTTATCACCTTTAAAGTACAAAAGTGATACAAATTTAAGTAAGGATCAAGATAAAAGATACTGCTGAAAAAAATCCCCTCTGATAATTTCCAGAACACAGATCATTTTGTAAATAAAATATTTAAAATTGTCAAATCTTAAAGTCTAAATGCAGGTCCTAATCTGAAAGACACGACCAAGAATTATAATAAATCAAGTCATAAACTGTTTACAATATATTTTGGAAAATAGCCCTCCTTGACACGCTATTCTTGCCTTATCTTCTTATTAAAAAACTTGTTGCTCTATTGAATTCGTGTACAATTATATGTCAGCATTTACTTAGTAATCCTAGGATCATATACTATTATATCAACATGTACTTAGTGATACCTAGGATCATATTCTATTATACCAGCATGTACTTATTAATGTCTAGGATGTGACATTGGTGCATTCCTTGTGCTTTACAAAGCATTTGAACGGGTCTGCGGATTCTATGGGGAAAAGTTAGATATTAAACTGACGGGTTTGAGTATAGCGACATGATGAACAAAAGTTTGTATCCGGTTAGGAGAGCTACCGACATTTATTGTCAGTCACATCTAGAAGAAAAGAGATATGTTAGTGTTGAAAAAAAGTTCAGAATGTGTATGAACTCAAAAGGTTCTTCTAAAAAATCTAGCAAATGAAGTAATTGATTTTCCTAGGTGGTCTTTCTTTGACGCTTCCGTTTAGATTTGTTCCAAATATTGGGAGGTGAAACATTGATGCAAAAGATATATTTAAAAAGGAAATCAGCAGTTACAATTCAACTAGTTCTTTCGACACTTTAGTTGGTTTATACTTCATGTTTCATTGTCAAGAAATATCTTAAACTGTATTCTAAATGAACAAAATAATAGAAAATATTTTAGGCATGATACTAGTGCTGATATAATAGTCTTGATGCAGGACTTCCTGTTTGTGCTTCAGGGTACTCCGACCTCATTGAAATTCAATTAGTGTTATAAAATCTAATACGTTGATTTTTTTTTTTATTGATTGCCACCAATCTTTTGACATGCATAATCTTGATTTAATTGTTAGAATTTGAATGTATGCTGTTTGTTGTAAGCATCTTGTATTATCATTTCTCCCTATATATCTGATTGCGAATTTGTTACTCTATAAATTTGTATATTGATGAAATTTCAAGCATATTTTGTATGTCCAATGATTATGTGTTTATCAAGTGTTACCGTCCAAAAGTATACTTTCTGATAGGGGTATTCTAGCAGAAAAAATATTGTACCTGGGTAATAGAGAAAATGGGGGTGTACAAAAATTTTACCCTAAGAACTTTACAAAAGGATCCTTATAGTAAATTTATTTAAAAACATCTGATAGCAAAGTTTTTTATTAATCAACAAGTTAAACTCGAATAACCTACTATATAACTTGTAAACAATACTTCACACATGCAAAATATAAATATACTATGGCATCAGATAAAGAAGTTTATCTCTCATGTCATACAAAAAATTGAAATATGCATGTCTCCAAGACCTCTTTAACACCAAGCTTCCACACACAATCCAGAAACCAGTTATATACCCGATAGCTATGCTTGCATACAATCCCAATCTTTCATTGTCATCATCTCCATCAACACCATCTTTATGTTTTCTGTCTTGTTCTCCATTTCCAGGTAACATTGATGAGCAATTAGTCGGCAAAGGATGGCCACAAAGTCCTGCATTGCCTACATATGATAGCTCATTGAAGGTGCCAAATTGATTAGCCACTGGAATTTGTCCAGAAAGGTTGTTGTATGATAAGTTCAAAAGGCTCAAAAATGTAATGGAAGCCATGCTTGGAGGGATTGAACCTGAAATATGGTTGTGTGAAAGGTCAAGACTTTCTAAATTTGTTAATGATCCAATGTTGTTGGGTATGTTCCCAGTTAGCTGATTCCAAGACAAATTCAGGGCACCTAGGTGAATCAACTGTGCTATCTTCTCTGGTATCTCTCCAGAAAGATTATTCTTAGAGAGATCAATGATAGAATGCACCGGTGATTGGTTTAAGTATTCAGTTATTCTTCCTTTTAGGACCAACTCTATATGCCTGGTGTATGGTACGTATCCCGAAATGGTGAGTGAGTACATCGAATAAATAAAGTATGTTTGCGGCAGTTTGAAACCGTGCACTTTTCTGCAAGATCCAACAAATGGAGGAAAGGTAGATGACATGGCTCTTCAGGAATGCTTCCTGTTATTGCGTTGCCTCGCAACAATAACTCTGCCAGTAACAGAAGGTTTTTGGTTATCTCATTTGGTATAGACCCTAAAAACCTGTTGTTTACTAGTGAGAGTGTTTTCAACCTTGTACAATTTTGAAAGGACGAAGACAACTATCCAGACAGACCGTTATTGCTCAATTCCAGGATAAATAGTAAACGCAGTGAACATATTGAAGTTGGAATTTCACCTGACAGACTGTTGTTGGATAAGTCAATGATTTGCAACATATGCATACCCATCCAAAATTCGGGGATTTCCCCTGTGAGATAATTCTTGGACAGATCAAGATAAATCAAATTTTGAATCCTATTCAAGGACAATGGGATTCTCCCATTTAAGTAGTTGTTTGAGAGATCTAAGTACCTCAAATGCGACATCTCTTTGCCAATATAGGTTGGTATTGTTCCAGATAACAAGTTGTTCCTTAGGTAGAGAGCACTCACACCAGACCAAAGTGGGACTGAACCTTTCAATTGGTTGAAAGAAAAGTCAATTGTAGGTGAATTTGAGGAAGTAAAGTTCATTTCTTTGGGAAAGTGACCACTTATATTGTTGTGAGAAAGATCTAGTTTCAAAATTTGGGAGGACATATTGTAAAGCCAATTGGTTATCACCCCAGAAATTCCCGCATTTTGTAGAGTTATTTCGCTCAAGGAAATTTGGTCTTGAGCCAGTTAGGAAATTTTGTCAAGTTGGGCCAACTTGACAACCACGAATATCAACATGAAACAAATTCTTAAAAGGTGGAACCCAATCATTTGTCACTTTCAAAGCAAATGAGTTTAGTTTAGATGAAATAGATAAACTAATTAGGTTTGTGAGATTATTGAAATGAGTATTTGTCATTGTACCTTCCCAATAATTGTCAAGTAGGTTTAGAGAATTCAAATTGGTTAGTTGACCAATACTTTCAGGAATTATCCCATTCATCATGTTGCCTTCCAAGTTCAGAGAATATAGATTTGATAAGTTTCCTATAAATGTTGGTATTGGACTGTGTGTGAGTTCACTGAATTGCTTGACAGATCAAGATCATATAGACTTTTAAACTGTTCTAAAGAATGGGACAATTTCCCATTTAATTGATTTTGACTCAAATCCAACATCTCCAAACTTTGGTTGCTCCAAGACACGACCTCGATCATTTCAGTTATATCACCAGTAAGAAAATTATTTGATAGCTGTAGAACCTGAAGCTTGCAGAGCTTCCATCTTCCAAGAATAGAAGGAATGATACCTATTAGAGATGAATCGGAAAGACGAAGTTTTGTAAGGGTACTCATGTTGAACATCCAAGAAGGTAATGAGGAATTAAAAGGATTTCCAGAGAGATCAACACATAAAGTGATGTAATATTTAAAAAGGGTTAAATGCTCTTTTGGTCCCTTAACTATTTAATTGGTATCACTTTGGTCCCTTAACTAAAAAAAAGATTGTTTGAGGATTTTAAGTTTTTTTTAGTCTCGTTTTGGTCCCTTCTGTTAGGTTTCCGTTAGAATCCAAGTTAAAATCCTCAAACAATCTTTTCTTTAGTTAAGGGACGAAAGCGATACCAAGTTAAGGGACGAGCATTTAAGTCTATTTAAAAATGGTGAAGACGGTGGAAGAGAAGCAAGATTGCAAGAGGACAAATGCAACTCTAATAGAGATGACATCTTATTCACAGCTCGAAACAACTCATGGGGCGAGTTGGTGATGTTGACAAAATCCATGCCAAGATAGTGAAGCGAAGATAGAGCAGAGAGCCAACTTAAGTCTCTGCCCATAATTGGCGAGAATTGGTCAGAGATATCAAGGTAGCGCAAATTTGACAAATTGCCAAGATGATTAGGGACAATTCCAGTAAAATTTGCATTTGATAGGTCAAGGTAATTCAACATTTTGAGAGAACCAATATGTTCTGGAATGGGAATTCCTTCGAAATCATTGAAGCTTAAGTCCAAGTGACTCAAGTGTGTCAAGTCGGCGAATGAAGGATTTATCTCACCACCGAAGGCTGACTGTGACAGTATAGTTGTGGTTCTGGTGCAGATAAGATAGGGCTTGAGCTCAAACTTTAGAACATGACCAGTTTGGTTGTCACATTCAATACCCTTCCAATTACAGCAATCTTCCCCAACTCATGAAGAAAGGCAATTGGATGGATCTTTGAGATCTATTTTGATGTTAAGGAGTGCCACTCTCTCTTCCTTAATGCAAAGAGTGCTAACATTAAGGCTATCCACTAAGTACTGGGATGATGCAAAAATAAAGAGAAGAATAAGGTAATATCTTATGATGATTTTTGTGTTTGCCATCTTCCAACAGAGAATATCAGATGGTTTCATATTTTTCAGCTTGAGCTTTTGATGAATATATATATATATATATATATATGGGATTTGCTATAATAGACCAACTCATTTTCATAAAGGTCTATTTTAGCATCCAACACCTTTTCAATTGGACAAAAACACCCAATTATTTAATACAGACAAATTAAATATTGTGAAACTGTTACTGATGTGCAATATCTTCTTTTTGAAGTTCACTAAGTCAACTTGAATATGCCTCATTTTTAGTTTTCATTTCAAGCCTAAATATAGGTTAGGCCTGTAGATGTTGCTGCTATTTGCTGGTAATATATTTGAAATACATATAAATAAATGATACAAATAATGATGAAGAAGATATATCATAGTTCCAGTCAGAAATGATACATGATAATGTAGAAAAAATGTCCCTATAATAGTTTTCTAAACAAAGGTCATTGACTAAGTTAGATATTTGAAATTGGCAGCCTCAAAGTCACGGCAATGCTGTAAAATAAATGAAGTCATAAATTGTTTATTATTTTAAGAGAGTCCTCCTTGACACACTTTTTGTTTTCATTGGTAGCGAAACTTGTCTAAAATAATCTCTGAAGCATGAATAATTGTAACGACTGTACAAGATAGGGACCGGTGTGACACACGTCGAAACATTTTTTCTTTTCCCATTTTTTAGCATGTATATGTGTTTATTTGTTCCAGTAACCAAACAAGTTTTTTACTTTTAATTTTTTTTTATTGTAATACTGTTTTGTTGTGAATTGAACAATTTAACTTTCTCATGTTATATTATATTATAGGTCAAATACCTCTCTGAGTCCTTTAAGTTTCACGTTTGTTTCAGATAGGTCCTTTAAGTTTCCAAGGTTTCAGATAAGTCCTTTAAGTGTCGAGTTTGTTTTAAATAGGTCCTTTAAGTTTCTACGGTTTCATATAGGTCCTTTAAGTTTTGAGTTTGTTTCAGATAGGTCATTTCTATCAAATCAACTTTGGTTTAACGGAGGTTGATAGAAATGACTTATCTGAAACAAACTCGAAACTTAAAGGACTTATCTGAAACCTTATAAACTTAAAGGATCTATCCGAAACAAACTCGAAACTTAAAACACCTATCTGAAACCTTAGAAACTTAAAGGATCTATCTGAAACAAACATGAAACTTAAAGGATCCGGAGAGGTATTTGGACTACATTATATTAAAAAACTCTTATGATTTTATATTGAAGTACCAGTACCATATTTTTTATTGTAATTTTTTGATTTTAAATATATTGTTTGGTCAATTTTTAAAAGTCATCACTCAAGGCAACAGTGAACAGTATCCTTATGTATATCCTACTTAAATAACTAAGATCACAAGTGACATAATTTTCAAGGGATAATTTCTAGCAATAGAATAAGTGCAGAGTTTAATATACATCCATTAATTTCCAAAATTTCATTCAAATATTGTTGCTAATTAAGATAATTTTTTTCAACTTCAAAATTAGTATTAGTGATGGAACCTAACTTACCTAAAAGGTGGAACCCAGTCATTTGTCAATTTCAATGCAAATGTGTTGTTTTTTTATGACAGAGTTAAACTCACTAGGTTTGTGAGATTATTAAAATGAATATTTGTCATTATACCCTCCCAATAATTCTCAAGTAGTTTTAGATAATACAAATTGGTAAGTTGACTGATACATTCAGGAATTATACCAGTCATCATGTTATTCTCCAAGCTCAGATGATTTAGATTTGATAAGTTTCCTATAGAGGTTGGTATATGACCTGAGATACCTGAGTGTGAATTGACAGAGTTGTTTGAAAGATCAAGAAAGAACAAACTGTTAAATTGCCCTAAAGAATGAGGCAATTTCCCAGTTAGTTGATTACTACCCAAATTTAAAAACTTCAGGCTTTGGTTTCCACAAGACAAGGCCTCAATCGTTTCAGTTGTATCACCTGTTAGATAATTATATGACAGGTCTAGTTGCTGGAGCTTGTAGAGATTCCATCTACTAAGCATAGGAAGAGCCTGACCTATTAGAGATGAATTACAAAGATCTAGTTCTATGAGACTGCTCATGTTGAATATCCAAGAAGGTATTGAGGAATGAAAAGGATTTCCTGAGAGATCAAGGACAGAAAGTGATGTCATATTTAAAAACGGTGAAGATGAAGGGAGAGCAACAAGAGGACAAGTGCAACTCTAACATAGAAGACATCTTATTCACAGATCGAAACAACTCGTGGGGCGAGTTGATAAATTTGGCAAAATCCATGCCAAGATATTGAAGCGAAGACAGAGTAGAGAGCCAACTTAAGTCTCTGACCCAAAGTGACGAAAATGAGTTAGAGATATCAAGATAATGCAAATTTGACAGATTGCCAAGATGAGGAAGGACCATTCCTGTAAAATTTGCATTAGATAAGTCAAGGTAATTGAGCATATTGAGAGAACCAATAAATTCTGGAATGGGAACTCCTTTGAAATCATTAAAGCTTAGGTCCAAGTGACTCAAATGTTTTAAGTTAACTAATGAAGGATTTATCTTACCGGATATGAAAGACAACGCATCTGTGCAGATATTTGCGGACCCAAGATCAAGCTTAAGAATGTAACCAGTTTGATAGTCACATTCTATACCAATCCAGCGACAACAATCTTTCCCAACCCATGAAGAAAGGCAATTGTAAGGATCATTGAGATCTTTTTTGACGTTAAGGAGTGCCATTCTCTCTTCCTTAATGCAAAGAGTGCTAACATTAAGGCTTTTAACTTCACATTGAGTTGATGCAAAAAGGAAGAAGAGAGGAATAACAATATGTACACTGATGATTTTTGTGCTTGCCATCATCCCACCAGAGGATATCAGATGGTTTCAAATTGGTGATTACGAGCTTTTGATGAATGGATATACATAGAACAAGATGGCAAGTAGCTTTTTGGTTTATTTGTCTCTTTGTTTCTGTTTCTTTTCTATATTTTCAACAGGGCCTATTACCGATTGTTTAATACTGACTTAAAAAATATTGTGAAACTATCAGTCATGTACTAGTACTACATCATCTCGGAATATAGTGTAGAAAAAATGTAACTATACTGATTTTCAAAAGAAAGTTCATTGTTTAAATTAAATATTTGATATTAGCAGCTTCAAAGTCACGGCAATGTTATAAAATAAATCAAGT
Organism: Medicago truncatula; assembly: GCF_003473485.1. Lineage (NCBI taxonomy): Eukaryota > Viridiplantae > Streptophyta > Magnoliopsida > Fabales > Fabaceae > Medicago > Medicago truncatula. Next base: position 5,523,725 of record NC_053043.1, on the reverse strand, counting down.
CATCAACTGTTTATTATTTTTACAATCCTTCTTGGCACATTTCTTGTTTTTGTTGCTTCTTCAAAAAATTAAAAATTGCTATGCTAGCCGGCCGGCTGCCGCCTTGGATGTGGCATTGCTGCAGTCCTTTCTGCAAACTCTTTTTGCGAAGACTTGGAATGAGTCTATGCATTCTACAGTAATGAATCTTTTAGGGTGCGTTTGCAAGTTGGATTTCGGACGGAAAGGTTTCAACTTTCAAAGGACAAATTATTATTTTAATATATTTGATATTTTAAAAAAACTTGAAAGAATAACATGATACTTGATAATATAGTATCATGTTGTTCTTTTTAATTTCGTCAATAAAATGTTATTCTTTTTAATTCTTTAAATATAAAATAAAAATAAAAATATTGACTTAGCCCACCAAAACTCTAAAAAAACCAACTCCCCAACCCACCCTTAGGGATTAGTTCTTTTTGTATTGTACTCCATCCCTTTAAAAATAACCTTGTACGACTGATCAGCTTAAGATTTGATCCACAACATTAAACATTTTTATATCACAACACAAACAGTCAAATATAACCCATTGAAAAATGTTAGGCTTCATGGCCAAATACTTACCATATTTATCAGCTTATCCTCTAAATAAATGTGCATATGTAAATCAATGTTGTCAATTACGGATCACTAAAAATAGTGGTTTGTTCGAATTCCCACGATAGTGCTATAGCGGCACTATTTCCATTATTTCACAATATTTTGTTCTAAATAGTGTATTGTAGAACAATATTGTTTTATTCAATTTTAGCTATGAAGTAGCCGTATAGCGCCACTATTTAACAACAATAATATAAATAGCCATGTTCAAGTAAAAGGTGCTTGGCATCAGGTTGATCATTTATGGATCTGGAATCTCAATCCTCGAGCTTTTCAGGCTCGCTGAGGATGTATTGTACTAAACATGCCTCTCTTGTAGCACAGCCACGGTCTCACCAATCCTGGACTCACCGCTTTTGGTGACATCATCAGGGCTGGTGCACCCAGTGGAAGCCTGTCTCCTGCATGTCCAAATTTTACATGTATGTTACAACATTAAAACATCACATAAGAACCTAACTTACCTATACAAAATCTAGAAAATTAAATACTTAGTGGTGTAAATATGTATGGGAGATACATGTAGATTATTTCGTACTGTAATTCATGAATGAAGTATTATCTGAATGAAGTCTCAAGTGCTTTGCCAATGAATCATGGAGGCGTCTTTCTATGACATGTTAATCTTGACCATTTTTGGATCTGTTCTGATGTTTGGAGGTGATATACTGATGCAAAAGAGTTATTATTATCATTTAAAAAGGAAATCTGGTGTTACAATTCAACTCTAGTTCTTTTGACACTTGAGTTAGTTTACACTTCAGTTCTCACTGTCCACAAAGATCTTAACTGTATTATGAATGACCAAAAGAATATAGTAGTTTAAGCATTATAGTGCTGACATAGTAGTTTCTATGCAGGCCTCCCTGTCTGTGGTTCAGGTACTCCTATCCAATTAAAATTTAATTAGTCTTCTAAATTCTAATACATTGATTATTTTTTCATTGATCACTACATTACATCTTAACTAGCTGTAATGTTTATGGTACATCACTGTGTACTTCACCCGCGAGTCACCGCATAAACCACGCACAAATTTAAACATAGCACAAAATAAAAATATAACCAAGATAGACTACACATTTCAAACAAAAGATACAAAAAGTAATTATACAATGGTCTCAGTTCCTTTCCAATCCAAACCTACGCTTTACACGCGCCAAATTAACCACCATCAAGACCATAAGTTTATCTCTGGTTTCATATACAAAATTGAAATATGCATGTCTCCAAGACCTCTTTAACATCATGCTTCCACACACAATCCAAAAGCCAGTGATATACCCGACATCTATGCTTGCATATAACCCCAACCTTTCAGTCTTTTCATCGTCCCCATCATCACCATCTTTGTATTTTCTTTCTTCTTCTCCATTTCCATGTAACAATGATGAGCAATTAGTTGGCAGGGTACCCACAAAGCCCCGGGTTGCCTTCATAGATTGCTGGCTCATTGAAGGTGCCAAACTGATTAGCCATCGGAATTTGTTCTGAAAGATTGTTGTATGACAAATTCAAATGACTCAAGAATGTCATTGAAGCCATGCTTGGAGGGACTGGACCTGAAAGATTATTATGTGAAAGGTCAAGATTTTCTAAATCTATTAGTGATCCAATGTTATTGGGTATATTCCCAGTAAGCTGATTCCAGGACAAATTCAGAGCACCTAAGTGAATCAGCTGTGTTATCTTCTCTGGTATCTCTCCAGAAAGATAATTCTTAGAGAGATCAATGATCGAATGTACCGGCATTTGCTTCAAGTATTTGACTATTCTTCTGTTTATGACCAATTCTGTGTGCCTCGTGTATGGTACAATGCTATCATCTGTAATTGAATAAATCAAATCAATGAAGTATGTCTGTGGTACTTTGAAACCTTCCACATCACCAAAGCATGTTGGTATCGATCCTGACAAATTGTTTTCTGCAAGATCCAATATATGGAGGGAACGTAAACCGCATAACTCTTTGGGAATGCTTCCAGTTAGTATATTTCCTCGTAACAATAACTCTGAAAGTAAAGGAAGGTTTTTGGTTATGTCTTTTGGTATAGACCCAAAAAACCTATTGTTTTCTAGAGAGAGAGAGTTTGCAGGTGAGTACAATTTTGAAAAGTTGATGACAAATCTGTGGAGAGATTGTTATTGCCCAATTGTAGGATAAATAGAAAGGGGAGTGAGCATATTGAAGTTGGAATCTCACCTGACAAATTGTTATTTGATAGATCAATAATTTGTAAACTCTGCATGCCCATCCAAAACTCAGGAATTTCCCCAAACAGATAATTGTAGGATAGATCAAGATGATTTAAATTTTGAATCTCATTTAAGGAGATTGGGATTCTCCCGTTTAGGTTGTTATTTGAAAGATCCAAGTCGATTAAATTTGACATTTCTTCGCCAATATTGGTTGGTACTGTCCCAGATAACAAATTGTTCCTTAGGTAGAGACCAGACACTCCTGACCAAAGTGGGACTGAACCCTTCAACTGGTTAAAAGAAAAGTCAACTCTAGGTAAATTTGAGGAAGTGAAGTTCATTTTTTTGGGAAAGTAACCACTTATTTTGTTGTGAGAAAGATCTAGCTGCGAAATTTGGGAGGACATATTGTAAAGCCAATGGGGTATTATCCCAGAAATTCCAGCATTTTTTAGGATTATGTCATTCAAGGAATTTAGCTCTCTAAGCCAGTTAGGAAATGTTGGACCAACATCACAACCACTGATTTCAAGATGAAATAAATTCTTAAAAGGTGGAACCCAATCATTCGTCACTTTGAAAGAAAGTGAATTTTTTTTAGATGACACAGATAAATATACCAGGTTTGTGAGATTATGGAAATGTAAGTTTGTAAGTGTACCTTCCCAATAATTCTCGCGTAGGTGTAGAGAATGCAAATTGGTTAGTTTACCAATGCTTTCCGGAATTTTCCCATTCAACTTGTTGTTGTCCACATTCAGATAAACAAGATTTGATAAGTTTCCTATAGATGTTGGTATAGGACCTGAGATCGTGTGTGAGTTCACCGGGTTTGTTGACAAATCAAGATAAAACAAACTAGTAAATTTCCCTAATGAATGAGGCAATTTCCCAGTTAGTTGATTAAACCTTAAATCTAAAAACTCTAGGCTTTGGTTGCTACAAGACAATGCCTCTATCAGTTCGGTTATATCACCAATTAGATCATTTAAACCGAGGACTAGATACTGAATCTGGCAGAGATTCCATCTTCCAAACATAGAAGGAATAGGACCTATTAGAGATGATGCGTAAAGATTGAGTTCTGTAAGGGTACTCATGTTGAACAGCCAAGAAGGCATTGAGGTATTTAAAGGATTTCCAGAGAGATCAAGCACAGAAAGTGGTGTAATATTTAAAAATGGCGAAGTTGGAGGGAGAGAAGAAATTCCGCAAGAAGCCAAATGCAACTCTAACAGAGAAGACATCTTTTTCACAGCTCGAAACAACAACTAGAGGGACGAGTTGGTAACATTGACATAATCCATGCCAAGATATTGAAGTGAAGACAGAGCAGAAAGCCAGCTTAAGTCTCTGACCCAAACTGAAGAATCTGAACTAGAGATATCAAGATGGTGCAAATTTGACAAATTACCAAGATCAGTAGGGACCATTCCTGTAAATTTTGAATTAGATAAGTCAAGATAATTCAGCATATTGAGAGAACCAATAAATTCTGGAATGGAAATTCCTTTGAAGTTATTGTAACTCAGGTCCAAGTGACTCAAGTGTTTCAAGTAAGCCAATGAAGGATTTAATATTCACCGCCAAAAAGTGAAAATATACTTACAGTTTTGTTGCAGATAACATAGGTATTGAGCTCAAACTTTAGAATATGACCAGTTTGGTTGTCACATTCAATACCCTTCCAATTACAGCAATCTTCCCCGACCCATGACGAAAGGCAATTGGAAGGATCATTGAGATCTTTTTTGATGTTAAGGAGTGCCACTCTCTCTTCCTTAATGCAAAGAGTGCTAACATTAAGGCTCTTAACTTCACATTGAGTTGATGCAAAAAGGAAGAAGAGAGAAATAACAATATGTCCAATGATGATTTTTGTGCTTGCCATCATCCCACCAGAGGATATCAGTTGGTTTTAAATTTACCAGAATGAGCTTTTGATGAATGGATGTTTATATAGAACCAAATGGCAGTTATGCTTTTTGGTTTATTTGTCTCTTTGTTATATTTTTCTACAGAACATATCTGTCTCTTTGTTTCTGTTTCTTTGTTTAATACTGACTAAAAAAGTAGTGTGAAACTTTCAGTGATATCTTTTTGACATATAAACTTTCAGTGATATCGATGTGCTGCATCTGCTCTGAAGTTTATTGTCTAAATTAAATACATGAACTTAGCAGGCCCAAAATTATGGTAATGCTGTAAAATAAAAGGTTAAATATGATTTTGGTCCTAATAAATATGTCAATTTTTCGTTTTAGTCCTCTAAAAGATTTCTTCAACTTTCAGTTCCTAAAAAATTTTCCATCTTCACTTTTGGTCCCTGCTTTAAAGTAAAATGATATGTAGAATTCATATTTGTGAATAAAAATTTTCAGAAAAACTCATAATATTATATGAATCTCTCCCAAAAAAATTAGAATTTTTTAACAAAACATGAATTTAATATGAATTTTTATATTTTTGACGGTTAAAAATTCATATTTGATTTATATTTTGTTAAAAAAATTCTAATATTTTTACAATATTCTAAATATTTCTGCACAATTTCATTAAAAAATAAAAAAAAATTAACTTAAACATAGTGACCAAAAGTCGTGATTGAAAATTTTATAGGAACTAAATATTGAAAGAAAATTTTAGAGGGACTAAAACAAAAAATTAATATGTTTATAGGGAAAAAAAAACATATTTAATCCTAAAATAAATGTAATCATAAACTGTTCACTATTTTAAGAATTCTCCTTGACACACTTCTTGTTTTTTCTGCTTGTTTTTGTTGCTTCTTATTAAAAAAAATAAAAAAAATTATACTCCCCTCCCCTCAAAGATGCTTGAATTACACTCTCCTCCCCTCTTATGTTAAAATATACATTTTTTTCCCCTGAAAAGTAAAATTTATACTCTCATCCCTATAAGATGTTTGAAATTGTGAATAAAAAATAGAAAAAGATATGTATTCAAAATTTGATTTTTTTTTTTTTTCAAGTAGCATAGTGGCTAGAGCTCACACAATTGAATTGTGGAGAAGTGGGGGTGTCCGGAGTTCGAACCCCGGCTCCTGCGTATAATATGCAATATCCCTGCCAACTGAGCTAAGCTCACGGGGATAAAATTTGATTATATTAAAATGAATCTGCAATGCTATTTTTCTTTGAAGTGTGTTGGATTATTTTTTGGCTAGATTTTTAGAAATAAAAAAACTATTGAGAGACTAAAGCGTAGATTTTAATTTAAGAGGGAAATGGAATGTAATTCAAGCTTCTCTCAAAAGAGGGGAATGAAATATTTTCTAATATGTTTTGAATAAGAGGGGAGGGGAGTGTATATTTTAACATAAGAGGGGAGGGTAATTCAAACATCTTTGAAGGAAGGGGAGTGTAATTCACTCTAATAAAAATTGGATATGCCTGCTGCCTAAGATGTGACATTGGTACATTAATTTCTTGTGCAAACTTTCTTCCAGAGTAATGGAATGAGTCTACGGAATCTATGGTGGGGAAACAATTGTCAGGTATTAGTTCTTGTTATACTGTAAATAATAATTAATTGGTATCTCTCTTAGTTCTCCTCAATGATGTTTTCATTGTTTTTTCCTTAGAGAACTCTTAATCTAAAATTGATTTAAACTAATAGACTTTCCATGTATTCAGTAAAAAATAATGCACTGAATATATTGTTTGGTCCGTTTGAAAAGTTGCCCCTCACAGCAGCAACAGTGAAAATCTTAAAAAAAAAAAAAAAAAGCAGAAACAGTGAAAAGTTTCCTTAGGTACCCTGGCGGAGAATGACTTTGTAATTGTTCATTTGATTCATTTCTATGGTTTGATCCTTCAATTTTGATTATACAATGTCGCCAATTTTGATTAAATTATCATACATAAACACTTAACATATTTATTAAATCAAAAAAAAATCTATATTACATGGATAAAGACTTATTAACCCTATATAATAATATGCTTTATTCACTCAAGATTACATATATATAGTTATATCTATATGTTCAAGGAAAAGGAGCCCTCTTTTTCATTTCAGTTTCTTCAAAGTCAATGACAAAGCCTTTGCCATGTTGCTTCCAATAGTCAGCCATTGGGTGGATCATCTCTGGCTCTGGAATCTCAATCCTCGAGCTTTTAAGGCTCTCTGAGGAAATTTTGTATTTGGTGTCCCTCTCATGCAAGATATCTGGCCTCACTAATCCTGGACTCACCGCTTGTGGTGACATCATAAGGGCTGGTGCTCCCAGTGGAAGCCTGTCCCCTGCATTTCCATTTTTCATATAAATTTTCCAACATTAAAACATTACATAAAAACCCACATTACTTTCAAAATTAATATAACAGATAAAGAAGAAAATATGATGGTTCTCAAATAACTAAGATCACAATTCACATAGCTTTCTGACTTTTATAAGGGAATATTTCTAGTAATGGAGGGAGTATATGCTGAATTTATTTACATGCATTAGTACTGTCTTTTGTTAAGGTGATTTAGATAAGATTTATTTTGCTCTCTTTATAGCATTAAGAGTTTTAGTAAAATGACAGGTTATCAGTTCTAGACACAAGTTTGTAACTTATGAAGCTAAGACACTCCTCGGATTAGAGGTGTCCCGCTCGTGTCCGACACCGACACATAATATTACACCGAATTATGTGATTTTTTCAAATTATTATTTGTCTCATGTCCGTATCTGTGCTTCATAGTTTGTAAGCAATTTTTACTCAGAAACAGTTTGTAAGAAAAATGTAAACAGAAGAAACAAAAACCTGTTCCATTATACCTCGGTCAACCTGCCACGTACACCAGAATTTTCCATAAGTTTTGGCAAGACTTTCAAGCTCAGGCATCCCAATCATCTCTGGAACTCTAGGATTCACCCACAGACCTGATTTTATCTGCACCATCCAGATTAATATTCCTCAACATTTTTCTACAATCAAAATATTCACAAAAATGCAATTCTATAAAGTGACACAGACACTAGACACGACAGTGAAATAATATCGGTGCTACATAGATGCAATTCATAAAAAGCAGAACTTGTAGTATTAATTAGTTGAAGGTTGAAAAATACCTCATAAGCATGAGAATGCCAAAGCTTCTGTTCCTCAGGAGGCAAAGTTTCAAAGATATCATCAGAAATGATATACTCAACACCTATAAGACGACCTTTATTAGGATCATCAGAATCATAAACAGCACATTGTAGAAACTGTTCAGTGAGTCTTGAACAGTAGTGATGAGTTTGAATCTGGCGAGACATGTCATGACTGTACATAGCAAAGGTACACACATGCTGACTCATTTGGTTTATGGGCTTGAAACTTTGAACCATCATTGCACTCTTGTCCACCACGTGTTGTTCCATTGTCATTGCTTCGCCCGGAGTTGGATCTGAACCCTTTGCTGGTGTTGGGTTTGGTGACTTGTCAGTGGATGCCATTGATGTTTTCTTTGTGACTTGTGAGTTTTTTCGTGTGTTTGTGTCTACTTTCATATGCTTTGTGTGTGTTGGTTTTATTTTAAGAGGAACAGAACAAGTTGCATGGAGAAAAGAATGAGTGAAGTTGGGTTTTGGTTACACGTAGACATGCAGAGTTATTTAGGTGGCTCTGTTTAATGGACTATGTTGCCATCTGTTAAGAGTTTGACTTGGAATTTGTCAGTTGTCACTAGCTAAGACTGTTGAAGTTCACCTCTGTTTATAAAGTCTTTAAACATTTGTTAAGATTGTTTACAAAAGGTTTGTGAAAGTGGTTATTAAGCTTTGCAAAGTCAAATTGTTTAAATGAATTTAGTTTGATTTTTGGGTGAAATAATTTTTGGTCAAATATTCTTACTCTCAATTGAACATCGAATTCTCAAGTCTTTTTTCTTATTGTATTGATTATTTCATACAAATAAAAAAATGCTGAATAAAAGAAAAATAATAATAATTTTACTAAATTATTTTTATTATTCTCATTAGTATATATAAATTTAAAGTAAAGAATAATGACTTGAGATTGGTGCATGTATTATTTAGGCAAAATTATATGTGTAGCCACTTAAGTTAATTTAATTTCTAAGTTATGATTTGGTACATATACAAATGAATCAAAAAATTTACTGGGTTTGGTTTCTTTTTTCATTTTTTCCGATAATATATATGAGCATATGGTATGGCTTGAATTCCGTAAGATATCCAAACTTAATTAAAATGTCTTCTATTTCTCTTTTTTGTCATTGTACTTATAATAATAATGATAAAACATATGCATTGATATGTGCGACAGAATCAGCTGTGTCACTTAATATAGGACAGATGAAGTATATAACTTTTTAATAATGTTACTTGATTTTTTTTTTAAGACAATAATGTTACTTGATAAACATTCAATTCTCCTCCCTTAAAAATGGTCTAATGATGAACTCCACAAAGTATTTTGTGGGTTTTATTAGTACACGTAATCTTAAAATATCCCATTTATTTCTTACTCCAATGATTTAGGTGAATCATTAGAAAACTACTAATGGATCCCATAATTTACCAAATATATTAATATTATATTTATTTTTAATTGCATTCATGCACCTTTTCATCTATTCTGTTCTTTAGACAAGAGTAATTATAGATGGAAATACTTTTTTTCTACCACTCAGTGTACACCCCCATGTGACATGGATATTTCAGTAATTTTACACACTTTTTCTTTTTCAATTAATTCAATTCAAGCAACCTCTCTATCCTTCCAAACCTCTCTAATGGTCATTCAAGCACCCTGTGTCATCTTCTTTCCCAATTCAGATGATTCTTCTTATATTATGGTATTGAATGGTAAAAACAGAAGGCCAAAACCACATCTTTGCACTGTTGCCTCAGAAACAAGAACTAGAGAAAATAAAATACACCCATTACTACTTAAACAAAAAACACATCAGCCATTGAACTTGCACAATTGATCAAATTTCAGAACCATTTTTTAAAATACACCAATTGCTAAGGGTTTTCTTTTGCTATTTGAACATGAAATCAACCGTCAACGGCGGCGACAACGGTACTATGGTGGATTGAAGGTATTGGGTCGAGGAAGGAGAAATGGGTTAAGGATGGGTTTGGGTTTGATGTCTGGATCGAATACTGGAAAAACCATGGACGACGACGATGGTGAGTAAGACACGACGAGATGCACAGAGAGGACGATGGAAGAGGACCGGTGGAGGTGGTCGGTGGCGGTGGTGGTTTGAAAAAGAGACATATGTTGGTGGGAAAGAGGAGAGACACCATTGTGGTGAGAAAATGACGGAGAGAACAACAATGAGAGAGAGTGGATGAGAGACAGCTGATGAGGTGGCACTTTTTGGAGTATTATTTTATAGGCTTTATAGCAGTTTTAGCCCCCTAACTTTCCTAAAGTTGCGATTTTGGCCCCCTAAAAAAAAACTACAAAACCGCCCCTTAAGTTTTACATCTGTGGCAGTTTTGGCCCCCAAGGCCAATTTTGACTCGGTCTATGCTGACGTGGCACCCTAAGTGAGGTGCCACGTGTTTTATTTATTATTATTTTTTTACCAAAAATTGGCCTTGGGGGCCAAAACTGCTACAATTGCAAAACTTAGGGGGCAGTTTTGTAGTTTTTTTTAGAGGATAAAAATCGCAACTTCGTGAAAATAAGGGGACGAAAACTGCTATTAAACTTATTTTATAATAATAGGGACATGTGGAAGGGTGTATAAGAGTGGGATGCCACATATGTATATCAACCTATCATTACTCTTAGACAAAGCATTGAGAAATGTGAAAGATGGATTACATGTTGGCCTGCCTACACCAATGAATATTTTTGCAAAATATTCTCATTCAAAGCATTGCTCTCTGATCATCTTTGTTCCTTGTTTCGACTCTGACTCATTCAATTATTGGCCATTGTTTGGGTTCTTGGCGCTTTCCAGCTGAATCCCCTTCTTTCTCAATTTTGAGGTAGGTAATGTTCTGTTTTTTATGCACTTTTCAATTTTTGCTTGTGTTTGTGTACTTCATAAATGTATGTATGATATATGTGTGCTCATGCTCCATTGTTTTGTTAATCGCATTTTTTTTCAAGCATAATTCCTTAATTTAAGAGTTCCTTTTCTGTGAATTTTGAAAAGTGAAAAACAATGCAATTAGCTTCAATGTACCCCAGAGTTAATATAAGAGTTTTTTCACATCATTTTAGGCTCAGTTCAAAAGTGTAATAATTATGAATATCTTTGAGACTGCATCCTCCAAATTTGGAATAAATGAAGCTACCAAATCTCTATAATAAATAATCCAAAATATATGCAATTTGTCAATTTAATCCTATTTAATAGGAAGTCAGTTTAATTCCTACTGTATATAAAAATCCATCAATTTAATCTTAACATCTTTATTGCAGATAATAACTTGTGAGAGATGAAAGTTGTAACTTAAATAGCATATTATATAATAACTTGTAAACAACCATTGTTTAAGTTCCTTCAATCTACAGAAGCAAAATATAACCAAGAACGATTACAAAGTTCAAACAAAAGATACCACATACTACCGCATCAGTTCCTTTCCGATCCAAACCTGCGCTTTAGATGCATTAAATTAACCGCCATGAAAACCAGAACTTTATCTCTTGTGTCATACATGAAATTGAAATACGCATGTCTCCAAGACCTCTTTAACATCAAGCTTCCACACACAATCCAGAAGCCAGTAATATACCCGACTGCTATGCTTGCATATAATCCCAATCTTTCACTGTTGTCATCTTCATCTGCACCATCTTCATGTTTTTTGTCTTGCTCTACATTTCCTGGTGACAATGATGAGCAATTAGTTGGCAAAGGATCCCCACAAAGCCCTTGGTTGCCTACATATGATAGCTCATTGAAGGTGCCAAACTGATTAGCTGTTGGAATTTGTCCAGAGAGGTTGTTGTAGGACAAGTTCAAATAACTCAAGGATGTCATGGAAGCCATGCTCGCAGGGATTGGACCGGAAAGATTGTTATGTGAAAGGTCAAGATTTTCTAAATCTCTTTGTGATCCAATGTTGTTGGGTATATTTCCAGTAAGCTGATTCCAAGACAAATTCAGAGCACCTAAGTGAAACAGTTGTGTTATCTTCTCTGGTATCTCTCCAGAAAGATTATTCTTCGAGAGATCAATTATGGAATGCACCTGCATTTGCTTCAAGTATTTGACTACTCTTCCGTTTATGACCAAATTTGTGTGCTTCGTGTATGATAGAATACCAAAATCTTCAAATGAATAAAGCAAACCTAAAGAGTAATTTTGTTGTGGCAATTTGAAACCGAGTATATCACCCAAACATGCTGGTATTGATCCAGAGAAATTGTTTTCTGCAAGATCCAATAAATGGAGGGAAGATAAGTGACACAACTCTTCGGGAATGCTTCCTGTTAATGAATTTCCTCGTAACAATAACTCTGAAAGTAAAGGAAGGTTTATCTCTTTTGGTATAGACCCAAAAAACCTATTGTTTTCAAGCGAGAGACTTTTCAAGAGAGTACAATTTTGTAAGGTTGGAGACAAATTTGCAGAAAGATGGTTGTTGCTCAATTCTAGGATAAAGAGTAAAGGAGATGAGCATATTGATGTTGGAATTCCACCTGAGAAACTGTTACTGGATAGATCAATAATTTGTAAACTCTGCATACCCTTCCAAATCTGCGGGATTTCCCCTGTCAGATGATTGTTAGATATATCAAGATAATTCAAATCATGAATCTCATTTAAGGATATTGGGATTTTCCCACTTAGGTAGTTATTTGATAGATCCAAGTATTCTAAATGTGACATTTTTTCGCCAAAATTGGCTGGTACTGTCCCGGATAACAAGTTATTCCTTAGGCAAAGAGCACTCACACCAGACCAAAGTGGCACTGAACCCTTCAACTGGTTGTAAGAAAAGTCAACCAAAGATATATTTGAGGAAGTGAAGTTCATTTCTTTGGGAAGGTAACCACTTATTTTGTTGTGAGAAAGATCTAGATTCGAAATTTGGGAGGACATATTGTAAAGCCAGTGAGGTATCTCCTCAGAAATTCCAGCACTTTCTAGGAATATATCAGTCAAGGAATTTAAGTCTCTAAACCAGTTAGGAAATGCTGGGCCAACTTGACAATTACAAATTTCAACATGGTACAAACCCTTAAAAGTTGGAACCCAGTCATTTGTCACTTTCAAAGCAAATGAGTTTTGTTTAGATGACACAGATAAACTGAGTAGGTTTGTGAGATTGTGGAAATGAATATTTGTCATAGTACCTTCCCAATGATTCTCAAGTAGGTCTAGAAAATACAAATTGGTTAGTTTACCAATGCTTTCAGGAATTGTCCCATTCATCATGTTGTTTCTCAAATACAAAAATTCTAGATTTGATAAATTTCCTATAGATGCTGGTATAGGACCCGAGATACCTATGTGTGAGGTCAAGAGGTTGTTACTAATGTCAAGCTGACGCAAACTAGTAAGTTTTCCTAATGAATGAGGCAATTTCCCAGTTAGTTGATTATAATTCAAATCTAGAACCTCCAGGCTTTGGTTGCTACAAGACAAGGCCTCCATTACTTGAGTTATATCAATGGTTAGATCATTAGATGATAGGTCTAGATTTCGAAGATTGTGAAGATTCCATTTCCCAAGCATAGAAGGAAATAAACCTCTTACAGATGAATAAGAAAGAATAAGTTGTGTGAGGGTACTGATGTTGAACAACCAGGGAGGTATTGAGGAATCATAAATATTCTTAGAGAGGTCAAGCACATAAAGTGATGAAATATTTAAAAAGGGTGAAGATGGAGGGAGTGCAGCAAGATTGCAAAAGGACAAATGCAACTCTAACAGAGATGGCATCTTATTAACAGCTCGAAACAACTCACGGGGTGAGTCTGTGATGTTAACAAAGTCCATGTTAAGATATTGAAGCGAAGACAAGGTATAGAGCCAGCTTATGTCTCTGACCCAAAGTCCCGTAGTGAGCAAGCCTATGTCTGAAAGTGTCCAGCTTATACTTGGGCCAGAGACATCAAGATGATGCAAATTTGACAAATTTCCGAGATGAGGAGGGACCATTCCAGAAAAATTTGCATGGGATAAATCAAGGTAATTGAGCGTATTGAGAGAACCAATAAATTCAGGAATGGGAACTCCTTTGAAATCATTATAGCTCAAGTCCAAGTGACTCAAATGTTTTAAGTCAAGTAATGAAGGATTTATCTTACCTCCCAAGGGAGACTGTAAAAATATATCTGTTGTGCAGATATGAAGGGGCTGGAGATCAAGCTTAAGAATGTTACCTGTTTTATTGTCACATTGTATACCAATCCAGTCACAGCAATCCTTCCCAACCCAAGAGGAAAGGCAATTGGAAGGATCGTTCAGATCTTTTTTTATGTTAAGGAGTGCCACCCTCTCTTCTTTAATGCAAAGAGTGCTAACATCAAGGCTCATAACTACACACTGAGTTGATGCAAAAAGAAAGAGGAGAGCAATAACATAATATCCAAAGACGATTCTTGTGCTTGCCATCATCACACTAGAGGATATAGAACAAAATGGCAAGTAATTTTTTGGTTTGTATAAGTTATATATCTTTGTTTCTGTTTCTTCGTTTTATGCTGCTGCTATTTGCTAATCATATATATCTCCTTCAAAATACAATATACATAAATGATACTGTATAAATAATAATGATCAAGATTCAAGATACATGATAGTTTAGAAAAAAGTCGCAATGATATAATTTTCAAAACACAGTTCATTGTCTAAATTAAATATTTGAAGTTGACAGACTTAGAGTCAAGGCAGTGTTGTAAAATAAATCAAATCATAAATTGCGCACAAAAAAAAAGGTTGACAAAAAGGTTCTATGTTTTTTTTTGCGTTAACCTTTAGTTTATACCGAAAGGAGCCCTTAGTAATCCGATGTTTGATCGAGAAATAAGTAAAGTCTATCTAAAAATTATTTTTTTCTTTATGATTATAATTGGTCCTTTGGTGTAACTTGTTAACTAATCGAGTCCAATTTATTGGTTAAAAAACTATATTATCATCTCAAATATAAACAAACCCAAATAACTTAATTATATTTAATGGATCATTCATAAAATACCGCTCAATTAACATTGGTGAAGGGTATTTTAGAGAATATATATATATATATATATATATATATATATTCTTAATGAGTGAATTGTAAAATGATAAAATAGATCAATTATTGTGCGGCGTATTTTAAAAATCCTCTTTGACATACATTTTATTTGCTTACAAAAATAAGTTGTTGTAGCATCAACGGTTGGTTCTAGCATAAAAGACTAGATTTTCAAAAAATAAAAATAAAAATTAAGAACTAGATTCTCGGAACATGATGGCCTAAGATTTGAATTCTTAGTAAAAGATATCCGACACCTGAGATATAATTATAAAGAAAAAGAAAAAAAGTAGCTGCAGTATTTAATTCGTATTATGCAAATTTTCATATTTCCCTACTATTAGATGTGACATTGATGCATTCCTTGTGCCAATTTTCTTGCAAAGACTTGAAGTTGGAACGAGTCTACGGTTTCTATGCTACTGAAACTCTGAACTATCTAAAAGTAAAACGACATTTGTTGAATTGTTTATGGCACATTAACTGGCCATAGCAGCAAACCTAAACAATGCTTTGCTGGTTATCTATAAAATTGAATTTTTTAAAATAATTTATAATCAGTTTGTCTATTGTTTATAAACTCTAAAATTTTATAGTGAAGATTATTTTTTATTTTTTTATGTTATAACAATGCCTATAAAATTAGGGAACAAAATTTGACCCACGAGTATTTGTTTACTTGAAACAAATTAAAATTTTACACGTTTTTGTTGAAAAATTAAAATGAATCGAGACGTCTTTGAAGTGCTATGAAATTTTGCAAATTCTTTATATGTATTTTTATAGGCATCTCTACAAACAGTCAACTTCAAATTCAATTTCTAAGTTGAGATTTTCATTATTTTTTCTTTTTTTTAGTTTTTGATACTTTAAAAATTCATAATAAATCTCTCATCTCTTGTCAGAGTGGGAGGCTCTTAAGAATATTGAAGAGTGGGAGAAGAAATTTTTTCTATACAGTATCAATTTTCTTGCCTTTTAGATATAACACTGAACATTTAGAGCAGTGGGTCAAATATTTGACTATTACTTTTCCCACCTTATTGCCTTCTCGCGCGCTCTGCAAAAATTTCATAAATACCCCTGGTCCGGATTATGTAATCTGGACCAAATTGTTAGTGTTTCCGGAATATATAATCCGGACAAATACGATATGAATATTTTGTGTCTTTCTTTGATGTCAAGGGTCTTTGTTGACCGTTATACGACCCCGCATAAGCTGCAATGCAATTGCAGGGGTCGTATGAGCAGTCAACAATGACCATGACACCACTAACACTCCTAAAATCTACCTAAAAAACTAAAAAAATTTGCAGAAAATGTAAGAAAAGGAGGGTGAAGAAGAATGAAGGAAAATGTTGAATATCCAATCTTTTTTATAGCCTAAAACAAGTCATAGGTAATTTGGAAGTCAAGGAAAACACGTTTTTCATTCAAAACCGTCCAAAAAAACGTATTAAAACTCCACTAACCGGCATAACCTTTGGTGATACGTCACCGGCCAAAATGTTATTGAGGGTTTCCGGATTTTATAATCTGGAATGCATGAAGCTATTCCAAATTTTAAAGTCCGAACTGCATCAGACCCTTTTGTTTGGATCGTTTTCGTTGCAAATGCCTTGGAAAAAATAGAACAAAGGTACACAACATAGATTGAAGCAACATAAGACAAATAAACAGTTAAAAAAAAACCATAATAACAGAAATGATGAATCTTTTGGGAAGGTGTTTTCAAGAGGATTTCTTTGAGTTAGATCCTGCTGCCTTGCCAAATGACATATTCATCTGGCAGGCAGCAAGATCTAACTCATAGCAACCTCTTAATATTTTTGAGTTATCTATCTATCAAGGAGGCATCAATGAGTATCTATATATTTTTGACAGCATGCTGAGGATCTTCATCATGACGTTATGTAGATATCTATATATTTAAAACAACATGAGAAAGATCCTCAGCACAATGACAAAAATTTGCATGGTCTCTTTGGTGTGCTTGTTTGTATTTTTGACAGCATGCTGAGGATCTTCATCATGCAGTCTAATAGAGAGCTAACTCATCTATTTGCGACCGCATGAGAAAGATCCTCAGCTTAATGACAAAAATATGCATGGTTTTCTTTGGTGTGTTTGTGTGTTTTGATGGTATTGAAGCTGAAAACCGGAGAGGATGTATTTATAGATGTGCTTGGATGTTGTGGACCACATGAACTCTTGTTGTAGTGTGGTCCATACAAAAGAATCATATGTTGAGGTATTCCGAATTTCGTTTTCCAGAACACACATACGTCCTAGGCAAATCCAGATTTCGTAATCCGAAAATCATATCTTTGGTTATTTTATCGAATAAATGAACATATTTGACGTAAATTAAAACATAATGAAAGTTAAAATAATATATATATTATTCAAAACATAATGCAACAACTTAATTCAACAACACATAACTAACACGCAATTAAAACAACATAAAACACGCGATTAAGTAAAACATAACATATTGTCACGGATTATCTAAACTAACTTCTTTCTCCTCTGGTCCCTCCAGCAGAGCCCGGATCTCTTCGTAGTTCCTGGTCTGGTGCAAACTTTTCAGAATTTGTTCAGCAGATTTAACCAACGAAGCGTCCAACTCGATCGGTCCTCTTGTACTCTGCTGACCAAAGACAGAGAACATGGTCCGCACGTCGTCGTCGTTCTTGAGTTTCATCCGGCTGAAGCGAAGAGGTCCGGCTGAGTCGGACAATGGACATCGATATTCCACTCCGACCACCCTCCTCGTGTCTTTGTGGTTGAGTTGACGGTTAATTCGATCCAGCTCATCCTTCAGCCCGGAGAGGGTGACATCGTCTAGAATCCTAAACAGATGGGGTGGTGTTCCACCGTTGTAGTAGACTGCCGCTAGTTTGGTGTTTGGATCAAAGCCAAGGAATTCCATGTTTTTTTGTCTGATGTAGTTTACTTGTAATGAAAACAGGGACCCCTATTTATAGAGGTATGTGGGCGTTGTGGACCACAAAAATTGTCGGTGCAATGTGGGACACACAAAAGAATCCAATGCTGATTAAATCCGGATTCTAAAATCTGAACCAACCCTCACCATACTCAAAGTCTCAAGTTTCCCTTTGTTCACCCCAGTATCGTATGTTTCCGGAATATGAAATACGGAATATATGTGTATTTCAGGTTATATATTTCAGATTACACCAAAAACTTTTGGTCGGTGGTCTGCACCACAAAGAAAACGTTTTTCAAACATTTTGGACGGTGGTCAAGTTGAAAAACGTGTTTCCACACGTTTTTTGACCGGCATTGATGGCTTCCCCACATTTTTTTAATCCCCCTCCCCTATAAATATGGTTCATTTCCTCAAACATTTGCACACCTTCTTCTTTCTCCTCTTATTCTCTACAACAATGTGTTTCCATCGTTGGTCTTTCATACATAGAGGCATCTTTGGAAACCCATTAGGGGTCATATGATCGGTCAATAGGGAAGGGATCAGTCTGGGTGTGAGGTTGGTTTGCTTGGGTGTCATGTTGACCATCACGGTCTCTTGTTCCCTAAAGGCCCCTGTGCCCCCTCTGTCTCCCCACCAACCCCAAAGCTACTAGTATGTCCTATCAGGCATCATTGATTTCTTCTTCCCCGCCATCTTCTTTCCTCCCCCCCTCTTTCCTCTCCACCGGTGGCTTATGTAATAAGTTAAGAGTAGAAATAGATTTAGGATCTTATGTAATAAGCTTAAAAAGCTTGAAAATTATTGTAATGTATTGTTCATATATTAATAAAATGAATTTTTTTTATGTTTGTGTCTTTTTATTTCTGTTTTTTATTTTATTTGCATTTTACTTTACGAAGTTTGAAGATTAAAATTGCAAAAGTTCTGGTAAAACATTATTCCGGATTTTCAAATCCGAAAACATCTGCAAAATTCTAACAATGCAATCTGGAAAATGAAATCCGGAGTAAAAGTAAAATTGGAAGAAAAATAAATAAGGCGCGCAAGGAAAGGCATGATGGGATGGAGAAAGCAATAGTCCAAATATTTTGTAGTAGACCTTTATTTTGGCAAAGGACGTAACATCTGAATACAACACAATATCCACAGTCCAAATAAGTTGTTATCCTCCTGCACATGTTATTTAGACCACCCCACACTTGCCCAACTCGTAAATCTCCGGACGACGGTTGCTTCCTAATAATTCTCCGTGGTCGGGGTTGAGGATTAGGCTGAAGGGTTATTTGACGGAGAACTCTTTGACGATTGATTTGTTGTTGAAGTTGGTCTTCTTCATAGTTAGTTGTCGCCACCAAGGTATGACTACTTTTGTGACATGATCTCGTGGAAGTTTATCTTTATCCTACCTCATAATAAGACACGCCACATGTGAATAAACCAACTTCCTCCCTTAACATTAACTTTGTCAACGGTCAAATAAGAGTGTCCCTAAAATTAAAGATAAGATAAATAAAAAATATAAATTTATTTGAGAGTAGTTACAAAGAGGTTTTTTTAGCTTAATTGACACCTTAATTGATTGTTGCTCGTGGACTATGAAGCACTGACGTGGATACCGGACATGATATATCAACACTAACACGTTGGTTGATATTGGTAATAATTTGAGATAATAAATTAATTGAATGTAATCACATTGTCAATGTCAGACACTGGACATACCTTCGATCAAAGGTGTCCATGCTACAAAGCTCGTGAACATCAGTGATTACAGGTTATGTTTGAAATGGACAGTTTGAAAAATATAAAAGAGAGAAGAAATTAATATCAATGATTAGAATAATGATTAGTTGTGTCAAGTTGGTCAATCAAGAAAAGTATAAGGAAGTTCAACAGAAGGGTTTGGGTGAACATTATTTAGCTGTTACTTATTTGGACTAAATCTTCATAAACAATTATTGAGCATAAGCTTTAAGCACAGGTATAGATAGTTTCAATCTTTTGATCTTAATACTAGCCATGCTTCTTTGTTAATGCATTGCTCGAATTCTTGGTGATTCCCTATTAGTATTGGTTTTGTTTTGCAGTGAACTTGCTGATACATTTGATTTGGAGCATTTCAAGAATGCTCTTGCCAATGATGTGCATGTGGTTTTCATCATTGCCAAAATATAAGCGTCTTTCTCATACCATATTTGATATGGTATCGGGAATGCAAAGATGATATAGAAATATATAAAGTAAAGACAGGTAAGTTGTGACAAGAAGATTGAACAGGTATCGATTAGGCCTAAAGGCATACAGATTATTTACTCAAGGATTATGAATATCTTTGAGACTATAACCTCCGAATTAAGATGAAATAAAGTTACCAAATCTCTATTTTGTCACTTAACAGAGCATAATAAGAGCTATATAAAGCCTTCTTTTTTCTTCCTTATGTTCACTCCTTTGAACTGCCATCAGCTGAGACCTTAGTACCTTGAGGTCTGTATTTGTATCTCTTTGAAACAAACAAATAGACAAAGAAGTTGATCAAGCTCACAATGGAAAGGAACAAGTAGAACAGGTTTAGATGATTTCTATTGATATTATTCCCTATTAACCAACCCCCACTTTTGGTATGCTTGGTGGCACCATTGATACACTTAACCACTATGGTACTTAGAAAATATCCAAGTGCCATTGAAGTCCAAAGGAAGCAAGTTGATGTAGATTTAAGTCCTTTTGGTGCCTCTGAATAGAAAAACTGAAGGAGACCAATATAGGTGAATATGTCAGCTATGCCAAATATGAAATACTGAAAAGAAAGCCAAAATGTGCTTATAGGCAATGGCTGATATACTGGTAAAGCATCAAGCATGTTATTGTCATTGGCCACTCTTTTTCTTTTTACTTCTATAATTGAAGCGACAGCCATTGATACGGAAGCAAGTATAAGACCAACACCTATACGTTGCAAGTGTGTAACACCGGTTGGAATACCGGTGAATTTACGTATAACAGGAACGAAAATGCGGTCGTAGATAGGTACGAGAATGATTAAGAACATGATTGGGATGAATGGGAGGGATGCGGGTGGGATGTGAAAATGTTTGGTGACTTTTGTGTCCATGGTGTAGCCTTGTTCGATTGAAAAGGTTTGGAGTTGAGCTAGGCAAAGGGTCATTATAATTGTACAACAGAATATTGGAACCATGCTGAGAAGGATTTTGGCATTTTCTACTTGTGTAACCCTGCAAAGTTTCCATGGACTTGTACTTGGTGCCTCTGATTTCCCCGATTGCATATCAGGTTTTGAATCTATGGCTGCTTTGTCCAAGAACCTGTCAAAAGGGAACTTCATTTTAGATTTAAGTAGAGGCATATATATATGAATTTTAATAAATGATTGATCTAAGACTCTTCTTTCTAATCTTGCATGTATCACTTTTGCTAGTGCGTTATAACCAAAAGAGATACAAGTATGTTTCAGGCTACTGTAGAATTGAGAATTTGAACCTGAAAATGTCTCTATGAGGTAGAAACTCAATTTCCTCAGAAGCTTCCTTGTCCTGTTCAATTTCATATAGTTCCTTTGGATCTTCAGGCAAATGAAGATTTCTGTTGCGGATTGCAGCAACATAGACCTAGCAAAAACATGACCAAATGTCATATGGTGTTCAAAACCTCAAATAGTCGAAAAAAGTGTTAATTAAGTTGTTTATCCAAAAAACGCTATGCAGTATTGACAAAGGCCTGGATGGTTAGATACCTGTATGATCTCAAGGAGAACACTATTTCCTGTAGCAACTTGAATTCTATATAGTGGCAAACCAGCAGCGAAAATTACGGTACCCAAAAATATAGCTATGGTGCCAATACCAAATCCCCAATCCCATCCTTTGTTGATTTGTATCCATACAATGAAAGTTAAGCTGACTGCACCACCCATGCAAACAGCAAGCAAGAGAACATTAAAGAATGTGGACATTTTCTTTTCTTCTTTGGGATCTGATTCATCAAATTGGTCTGCACCATGTGATGGCAATGCAGCTTTGGTTCCTGCACTGCCGAAGGCCAACAAGTATAGACCAATGAAGAGAATAGCTTCCTGGCCTCGACTTGGTGTTTTACAATGAACTGTTATGTCATTGACATTGCACTCTTTTGGCTTAAGACTAGGATAGTGTGCTTGTACTGTAAGCAATGCAAGACCCTGCAATAACAATCACAAAAACATAACCTTATGAATAACTATTCAATAAACCTATCCTAGCATTTGGCTTCATTGCAATTTTAGTCCATTTATAACATCAAATTTGAAAGGAACTTCAATTTCCATTGCATTTCACATTTTTGGGTTTAGATTAGTGCTAAGTTAACAACTACTTACACAAAATGTTAAAGAGGTATTGAGAGAGGATTTTTGTATCTTACCAAAAACTCGAAGAAGCCAGAAAATAAAACAGATTTGTATCTACCAATCCATGTATCAGCAACGATAGCCACCAAAATAGAGAGAATGTAACTGACACCCATATAGTTGGTGAGCATGTTAGCAGCATCTTCTAGTTGATAATGCATGATTCCCATGAAATATGGCACCGAGTTCACAGCTAGCGAGAAAGTTGCCAAATTTTCCAAACCAAGTGTGACTGCACTCAAACACAAACATAAGTAACTGCATCATTGACCACCAAAGTATATTTTTCTTTCTTTTCTTTTCAATAATTTGTGGTAACAAAGCATTTCTATTCACACACACGATGCGAGTTTAAAAATCAAAACACTTATCAGTTTTGGGATGACAATGTTTCGTAACATTTAACGTTTTTATTTAAATTATGGTCGTGCACCTTGACCGTGAATATGTGATGTCAAAGTTTTTAATCCTTTTCTTTTTCTGTCTATGAAGTGGCAAACGCCGCTGAAATTACGCACAAGTACAATTGTCATAATATCAACCATATTTTACTTCACTATATTAAAGATGACAACAAAAAAAAAATATGATAGCAATTTAAAACCTTGAGTCTAGGATGACATAATCCATTTTAATTCTTAACTACGGTTCTTCTTTCTATTCAGTTGTCACTTACAGGGAAATAGACCTTATCTTTACCTACCTAGCATGAGCAAAGCAGCTTTCATTCCACCATATTTGAATTTCAGTGCACTTCTTCCTTTCCAGTCCACTTTATTTCCATCAACCAGTTGAAGCTCAGCTTCCAACTTCATGTCAACAAACTCAGCTTTTTCCTGCATGGACAAAAATGAAAAAAAAAGGACATAATAAGCACCTAGTAAGAATTAAGAAAATGAAAAAAGGTGAGGTACATGGTGCAAGTGAAAAATAAGTTAAAATGTTATACCATGGCTGTGCAGAGCACTTTGAGTAGACAATTCAAAAGAAAGAGCTCAATTGGTGAAAATACAATGACAGCAGAGAGGACCAATGTATGTCTATATATACATTAAATTCAGTTAAACTAAGCATTATTTATCAATATACAAATATTGTAAAAAATAAAAGCCTACTTGACCAAAAAAAAATAAAAGCCTAAATACATGTGAACAGTTGTCAATTTACTCTAAGAGTAATCTTCGCATAATATTTAAGTTGTATTTGAGTTCTACATTGTTAAGTTTTGGACCATTGGATGTATATGTGTCTAGATACTCTCATCTTCCGAGCTAGCTTTTAGACGTGAGATTCAAACTCATTTCACATAATACCGTATGGAAGTCAGATTCAAGCTTTTTAGCACAATTATTTCATTTAGTAACTTATTGTAGACATTAAATTTCAATACACCAAGTATCTAATTAAGTCGCTAACGATCATCCACGTAAAATTTTAGAAATTTTTTACGTTTAGAAATATGATTTTATAGTTGTTATTATTTATTTATACTTTAGTTTTGTCTTCGTCCTTCGATTTTTAAAAAATAGAGCCTAGTAATCAAAAGTTCAGCACGTAAATTAAGTTTAACCATCGTTTCAACCGGGTTTTAAACTCGGGTCTTCCAAATGATGTTTATACAATTTTGTTTTAAAAGAACATTGTTCACTCAATTGAAGTTATTTGATATAGTTTTGGTATTTTATTAAAATTTATAAAACTGATTCCAAATCCAATAAGAACATGATTAAAAGAGAATTATTGGCCAAATTACCTATGCCAAAAGTATATACTATATATCTTAACCAAGGTAAGTGTTGCCTAGTTAGACTATCACAGCTGGATATGTGGTAAACAGTTTTATTAGACACAATGCAGCTGATGATAGTGAAATGCATTGCATGAGATTTACCGACTTTGAAAGAGATAGATTCCAAAGTTTGCAGTCTATTTTTCAACAAGAATCACAATGCTAGGGTACTTTATTAACATAGCTCCAAAAGTTGTTAAATTGAAACTCCCACAACCTTATATAGGTTTAATCTCATTTAGAATTTAGATAATCTCTAGAAATTTCATGTGTAAACAAATTTCTGCCAGTTAATTTGGCATATATGTATAATAGTCCATTAATATAAGTTCCTAAAGATATATAAAAAAATGACCCTGGATTGTTACACCACAATGTTCATTTTTTTTTTTTTTCCTTTTCCGCAAGGTAAATACTGAGATGTAGAAGGTGCATGCAATTTAAAACTGAAATGAACTGTTATGAGTAAATGAAAACAATTTTTAGAGAAAAAAAAATGTTACAAACATGCTGATATGTCATTTTCTTCCCATCTGTTTGTTCTTCTCTTTTCTCCGTCGTTTGACTAATTTCTTATTTTTTATTCTTGTCTTCTTTTCTTGTGTCATATGAGATCATCAAGTATTAGTTGGCAATTCAACTCATGAAAATATCCAAGCTTCATTGCTATAACTTTCTTTTTTTAACTAAAGGTGCAGTTTTGGTTAGATAAACCAATAATATAACACAAAAAAGACCCGATACAATAATAAGAGAAAAGATGACATAAATGATTAAAATAAATTATTTTGGTGAGAGAGAATTATTTGTTAGTAGTAAGATAAAAACAAAGTCATCAAACTTCATATCACTCGGATGGAACTTGTTTGTTAACTATAGTTTTATATTGATGTCTAATATTACACATTTATTGTTTTGTGTGTCATTTTAAATTAGTTTTATATTGATGTCTAATATTACACATTTGTTGTTTTGTGTGTCTTTTAAATTATTTTATGCTGACAAGTGGAGTATACAAGGTTCGAACTCCGATTTTTATATATATTAGGAATTGTTTCTATCAACTAAGTTAAGTTTATATATAGAAGGCGCAGACAATGAATTTCTATTAAAATCTAATAATAATTAAATTGATTATGTGATATTCTATATATAGTAGGAGAAATGATATTTGTACATCCACTTTGTGACAACCTTTTGACAACTTTCTCTCTTATACTCACATTATCTTCTTATTCTCTCTCTTCCTTTTTCTTTCTCCATTGTTTTTAACCAATGAAAAGAGAGAAAAAAGAAATTACCCCAAAAGTTGTATAAAATGGTTGTTCAAATATTACTACTCATATAGTAGTATACTAACTAAGGAGTTTGTAACCAAAAGCTAAAGTTTGAAAAACTAAGCATTGAAAGTGTCAAAACGTTTAACGCATCCAAAGTATTAACGTTTAACCCATGGGAAGAAAATGACAAATAAAATAAAATAACTAAAACTTAACGGATTTTCTTATACCAATTTAAACTAATTTGAATTTGTTAGATTTTTTTTGTTACTACTTTTCATCATTCGATTATGAGCTTTTCTGAACCAAGATTCGATTAGTTCACTGGCCTTCAAATTACACCATCCAATCTGGTTTTTTCAACCATGCACACGAGTGTATATCCATCCATTCAAGTAAAAATGTAGAAGATAGTCCTCCAAACTTCAGTGAATCTATGTAATCCAAGACAGAATAAACTCGCCTCATAATGTCACTATGCTCATATTCCATTAAATCAACAAAATTTAATACAAAGTTATAGAAATATAATAAACCATTGCATCACCATCAACTAAATAACTAAAAATGAAAATCTACATATCACAAAAGAACTCAAAAGATTGATTCCCTGTGCAAAAAATGTTTGGCTATTGTTTCTAGTGTGAAGGGGAAAAAATAATCAAATTCAAAGGGAGGAAAAAAATATGGATCAATAGTTTAGCAAGGAGTATTTTATCCTGAGTACAATTTTTCCTTTTTCTACTCCAAGCTTAGCCCCTGTAACTAACCAATGACCAGGAATATCTTGCGGCCCTTTTGACATTTCTGTCATGTCCACAATTTTCGCAAGTTTTCCAATGTGGACGGAACTATCTTCCTTTTTCTCATCAGAGGTTTTCTTCGCCGATGATGAAGAAGCACCGTCTGATTTGTGTCCAGCTACCGGAGTGGAAGGGTTATGATCCCACACTGACCGTCTTATCGTGCACCCTGGTACCTTAGAGAAAAGTAGTTTGAGGTGTAATACATTTTTGGCACCAAAGTCCCAAACGCCGAGTTGAGCACCAGTGACAATATGAACACCAGAGAGGTCTCCGATGTTAGTTTCAGTTATCTCAATTGGCGCAGTGCTTACGTGGGAGAAGTTCTTCCATTTGATCGGTTCAAACCAACGGCTGTCTTGCTCCTCTGGACCTTGCCATTTGGGAGCACCTATGGCCATGTGTGCATCCCAATGAGGTTGGAGGTTTTTCGGGAGTGAGACTAAATGCTGCAAATGAATTGCGAGTCGGTTCTGTTTGTTCCCTTCTAGGCTCAGCCTTAGTCCGGTCACAGGCTTGCGTCCAACTGTTACCTGCAATGACAAGTCATGGTGTTGCCTCA
The DNA here is from genome assembly GCF_003473485.1 of Medicago truncatula. Lineage (NCBI taxonomy): Eukaryota > Viridiplantae > Streptophyta > Magnoliopsida > Fabales > Fabaceae > Medicago > Medicago truncatula. Next base: position 5,496,902 of record NC_053043.1, on the reverse strand, counting down.
CTCACTTGTAGTCTAGAGTTAACAACATACATATCCAAATTCTGAAGTACGTGATCTTTCATTGCTCTAGCAAACATGTGATAAATGTGGATCCTGAACTCAACTACACAAACTTATAAGTTATAACCAAGTTATAATCTATAGTCTATCATAAAGATTTGACAAAATTTACTTTCACTGTTTAAGAACTAAAACAACCCTCCTATTTTATCTGTGCATCGGACTCTATGTAGCATTGATACTTGAGATTGAAGGTGTGTTTGGTGTCCGATACTGACTCATGTGGTTATATTCAATCACTTCCATTTTCTTAAATTACTACCAGTGTCTACGTGTTAGTGTTGTGTTTGGTGTTTGTGTATGTGTCAGTGCTTCATAGGTCGAACTGGATTTTTGATGATTTTCAACAACTACGACATAGGCAGAGTTTTAATCCAATTCAAATAAAACTTGTAATTTCTCAATTTCGTACCCTATAATTCATTTAACTTTGAGTGTTACAATAAACTGTCTGAGGTTTCATAATTCATTTAACTTTGAGTGTTACAATAAACTGTCTGAGGTTTCTGAAAAATCTTCATAGCTAGTTTCAATTCAATTAAACAGAATCATAGAATCACAATTTAAGCACTGAATCTATGTTTTGTGTTGCGAATAGTCCTCTTTTGAGATAATTTGATACTCATGTTAAAAATAGTAGAATTTAGTAAACAATACCTGATCTGGACTGACAAAAAGCTTAGGTCCCATTAAGCTGAACTGAAGAGATTGACAAACAGGCTCCTTTCTTTGTAGATTATTCTGCTCCGGCGCCCAAACTCGAGTTATTTGGAAATCCAAGAAATACTGTAGGTCTTCAATAGGAGGTTTGTCTGTTTAATATAAGAGCGGTCAATTACCTACTTTAAAAAATTATGTTAACATTTTGTTATACTTGTCCAGAAATTGTCATGTCTAGTATTACTATCCCAGTTTTCAAGCTCAATTTCCTCTGAACTCTGCCTATTTCATGAGTTGTTTTCAGGCACAGAACCAAAACTTTTTCCTTCAAATTCATATAATAACTGGGATCCCTAAACATGCAGCTGACATTTATTGTTAAGAAAGCCTCGTCATAAATTCACAAATTTTTTTAAAAAAATATTCTGATTGATGTTGCAGTTTATATTATGAAGTTGATGATATTATAACTGATCCTAGGGCTGAATGAGCTCATTACCCTAGCATGACTATTGCCAGAGGTAATAATATCAACTTTACAGCAATAATAATTGGATTAGAACTTACACTGTAGATATAGATCAATAGCACGTTCCAAAAGCTTTACGCCATGTACTCCTTCAAGAAGAGAAACAATGGGTGTAAACTTCATGTTAATGATGTCTGGTGCTAACTTTACAGTTTCCACCCATTTAATATGACTTTGCTCAAGATCATCCCCTCCTCTCCTCCTAAAAATGACTGTAACATCCTGCAGCAACATAATGAAAAGATCACTTTACTGAGATTAGTAGCGTGACAGTATGTGGACTGAATTAGTGCCTGCATCATTTTCTATTGTCAGTTTGGATTGACTTATTTTAACTTATCTATTGACATATTCACTTGGAGACTGTTTGGAAGAGATTATAGAAAAAACTTATGACATGTACATAAGCTGTATTCAGCTTATCTTGATCAGCTCTCTACGATAGCTTGTGAAAGAACTTATAGTTTATATTAAAACAGTTCAAATTTAATTTATCTTTTAAGCATTATACATAAGAACTTAATTAAGTTGTTTATCCAAACAGGGCATAAATAGAGTGTAATTGTCAGAAATAAATGCACAAGGTTACAACATAATGCATTAGCATAAAATAAACGAAGTTTCATTAATAATCAGAAGCAAAAAAGGTTGTATATTTTCACAGTAATGGTAGGGAAGAGGCCACTCTTAATACTAACCTTCTCTTTGTACTTCAAAGCAGCGGGTCCTGATGTGTTTTTTGCATCAAGAAACCTATCATTTTCAATGTCCTTAACGTAGTTCTCAATGTCTGGTGCAGACAAAGAAGATGATTGGTGCTGCCTAACATACACGACGTCTCTGCCACCAACTGTTGCAGATGTAACAATATGGGTACCATAATTCTCAATAAAACTGAGAAGCAAGGGCAAAAATATCCGATTAGAACTTGACTCTGTCCATACCAACTAGCAAATAGGATATATAATATAACTCTTTTCTTTTGAGATTTTTAAGGGGAAATGGGAAAAATATTGGATCAATTAACTTAAGTCAGATTATATATATGCTTTGTGAAATCTTCATTGTCATAGTACAACAACAATGAAAAAATCCATTGTCTTTTAGATGCCTATGTAGAATTCTACACTTTCATTTGAAAGAAGAAAAAAAAAGTAAGATTAAGAATCTGGAAAATACAGAGCACAATTTCTTTAACAAGATAACTAAATGACACAGATGACAAGTGAAGCATATAGAAATTCATTAACTATAATATTGTATTTGTCACAGACAACCAGGAGCTTTCGTGTTATCATCAAAATACAAATCTTAACCTGAACAATTCAGACAAAGTTGTGGTCATTTGGAGTTTCAAAATCTTATTATTTTTAGGTCCGTTTCCTAAGAAGAATAAAAAGGATGATTGGCTTATGTAAGTGCATCCTGAGAATCCATAACTCTTAGTAGACTTCACAAAGATATATTCAAGGGGCTGAATGACTTTGAGTTCAAGTAAATAAATTATATTTAATCATTTAAAAAAAAACATAAGGATGTTGCAAATTTTAGTGTTTTGTTTTGCAAAAATATATTAGCAATAGATAATTTTCAATGCATTAGAACCAACCACTTCTAATTCAGAACATAAACTGCTATATACAAATATTAATAAATACTGAAATTACTTTTTTTATAGGAATTTTACTGGTTAATTTGTTAGGATGAGGGGAAATTTGTTAACAACAGGGTATTATATCTTCAGAAGACCAGGATATTACATCTTAAGTATGTGTCAATTTAGAAGTAAACTCTATGTGTATTGCATAAAATCTAAGAACATCAAGCCAAAATCATTTTCTGCAGAAAATATAACTCAATACTCTATGCATTAAACATTAAAAACTTAGTTTACCTAGCCAAGGATGCTGGATCCCAAGAGTAAGGAACAGCGCGCCTGACTTCATCATTCAAGGCCAAATTTTGTTTCGTTAATTTAACTTCGAATAGAGGAATGAAATATCCAACCATGGCAAGTGATTTAGTGGCTGCTGCATCAACCATTGAAGAGCCAGTGAAGTTGAACATAGAATTGAAGCTTCCAAGTGGAATTTTTCCTTCTATGCCTGACCTTTCATTGAAATATTCCGCCATCTGAAAAATTTAGTCATCATTTATAAATGAATGCTACAGTAAAAATATGCAGAGCCTACAAATATATCTTCAATGATGTGGCCTAAACAAGTGTGTATAGTGGGGGCAGCCATCACCTCACAAGCCGGTTTTGTGGGGTTGTCTTAGGCCCAACCACAAATTCTAGGAGATAGATTTCAAAACAAATAGATAGGAAAAATGTAGTTGATAGCACTTTTGGCATCCAAAATCATTTTTACAAGTCCAAATTTTATGTCAACACTGGTATGCGTAGGGTCCAGGAAGGGGTCCCACCCTTTGGTGTATTGTACGCAGCCTTACCATGTTTTTTTACACAAGAGGTTGTTTCCAGGAATTGAACCCGTGACCTTTCAGTCACATGACAACAACTTTAACGCTGCACCAAGGCTCCACCTCAGAAGTTACTTTGACAGTATATAATGAAAATCCAATCACCTGCACCTAAACTATTTTATCATCCCTATATTTTCCAATAATTCACCACACCACCCTTCGACTTATTATGCATTTAAAAACAACTCCATGTTTTGTAACTTCCAGAAGAATTTAGCCAACCATGGAATATTCTCTGAAAGCCTTTCTACATCCTTTAGAGCTAAAGATAGTACGATAATGTTTTCTCACAAAAAGAAAGGTAGAACCAATAACATAACCACGGTAAGTAGACACTTTGTAGAGGTTGCAAGATAAAATAAAGCCTTGTTGGAGCTAGATAAATCATAAAGTTAATGCATTGATTGCATTCAGAGCTTGGCAAGTAAAGTGCGATTTTACCAAACTCCCTGATAATGTTCTTCTTGACCAAAACCAATTTGCACCTTCACCATGACGTAGTTTGTTGCATGCACTTTAAATTGCAATAGGCGAATCACATGCCAAAAAGGAAATGCAGCTTGAGAGAGTGTATATGATATGAGAGATAACTGGAATCATCCAATTCCAATTTCAGGAAACTAGGGACCTAAAGGAATTAATATGCTAAAACCATTCATATTATCTCATCTAATTATGTGTTGTGCATTCCTTACAAAATCAACAATGTGATTAAATTAGTTTTTTTATATTGGTTCTAACTCATCCTAACAAAACCAATTTGTAAGCTAAGGATTTGCCTCACTTATAAACCCATATTCAAGCCATAACTCATCCAATGTAGGACTTCTAACACACACACACACACACACCTCACACCTAGGACTAGACATATAAAGCGTAACCCGATAGCCATCACCTGATAGAAGGTGGCTCAACGGATCTTTGATAGGCTCTTATACCATATTAACTTTTTATATTGGACATAACTCCTTCTATCATGAAAACCAGCCGGCTTGTAAGTTGAGGATTGCCCTCACTGATAAACCCATGTTCAGACCTTCGTCCAATTGTGGGACTCTTGACAGGATGCATCCCTCTAGAAGTTGCAATGAACGGAAATGACCAAGTATTGAATTAACCAATGCATTTAGATAACACAATGTAACAAATTGAAATCATAAGCCAATCCATACACAAAAATAAAATCAAAAACAACATAAACAACTCCAAAATCTAACATAACATACTAACAACTAACATTTTCTAATAAAAACAAGAACAAATAAATAAAAATATGATTTTTATTTTATTTTTACTCTTCCTTCCTGTGAGATATTCACTTCTCAAGCAATCAACAAAACAAATAAAAAACCTAAAAACAAAAACAATCACCTTTTCAAAACTACAAACAGGGGTCTTCTCAATACCACTTTTCCCACGAGAAAAATCAATATCCAAAGAAACATTAGGAACAACAAGTTCTTGAGAAAGAGCAAGATCCCTATTATGTTCCTCATCAAGATGAACAAGCCTGGACCCAGGTGCCCCTTTACAGTAAAGAAGCCTAATATCTGATGTAACATCAAAACCACGACCCAGAGCTTGGATTGAGTTGCAAATTGTTGCAGAAAGAGAATCAGAGCTAGTTGTTGAAGTTGTGTTTTCCATAATCATTTGTTATAGAAAAACAAAAAGTTCAATCTTTTGTGGAAGAGATTGAGAAGAAGAAAAAGGGTTTGAGTTGAATTGTTGAATGGATTGGTTGGACTTTGTTGAAGTAGCTGTTTGGTGAAGTTGTTGTTATTATTGTTCTTGTTTTTCTTTCTCTTGTGTGTTCTAAAAAGGTGGAGTATAATAATTTATTAAGGTTGTGTTTGACTGTAACAACAATAATAATAGTGTTTGTCTGAAACCGCGTTTTTTCTGTAAGCTGTAGGGACCATGGTCCACCACATGGTTGAGTAAAGAGGAGGCTTCTTTTGCATGTTTGAATAACTTTTTTTTTCATTTGTGAGATTGTGTTTTTTTTTTTGTACTTTTGACAAATTGTGAAATTCTTTTGAGTTGACTGGTCCGGTCCTTTTTGGGATGTGAGGTTTTGGTTTCTAAATTGGATTTTTAAACTTGGGTCTAAGGAGTGACTTCTTTGACATTTTTATAGATTTTAAATTAAAAAGTTATTCTTTAAAAATGATAAATAGTATAATTTTTTCATTGTACTAAATACATAATTTTTCATTTTCATACAAAATTATCATTTAAAGTTTTTTAAAAAGTGTAATGAGACATTCGTTAATTATAACTTATAAATATATTTTTTTTTCATTAGTTTGCTCCTCCTTATTTACATTAAGAGACATCTTTTGAAGTTTTGAATGTTGATTTTCCATATTTTAAAAGTAAACTCTCTTTATCTATATCCAATTTTTTTTTTGTAGAAAATGCCTTCATTAACTAAAACAAAAGTTGGGGAGTGAAATCACGAACATCATACATCAATAAAGTATTTAATAATGGAGAAATATTCTCTGCAACATGCATATTATTTTACTCTTAAAAATAATTATTTGATTATTTAATTTAAAAATTTAACATTTATTAATTATTTGATTATTTAATTTAAAAATGAAAATGAAAAAAAAAACTATTAAAAAATATTTCTATAAAGAGTGATTATTTTCTAAAACTTGGTCAATGTCAGTATTATTTTGGAGTTGGGATCAAACTATTGACCTCATTATTTCACTCCTTAGTTTTAGAATAATGAACCAAAATTGTGGAGTTGGGATCAAACTATTGACCTCCTAAAAACAAAGGAATCAAAATTGCAGGAAGAAATAAGGGACCAAAATTGTGGGTTTAGTAAGTAATATATGGAGACCAATTTTGCATTTAATATTTTTTTTCCCATACCATCAATGAATGATAAATTGGTAAAGTAATTCAATATTTCTCTTTTTTATACAAACTGGACTTTATTTCTTAAATTGTAGTATTAAATTGCCAAAATGTTTTTTTACAAAAAAGAAAAGCATATAATTTGGGTCAACCGGAGTGGTATTTCTATCTGTTCAACGAGTATATTTGGGTCCATCTTAATGAGTTTATGGTCTTCTAAGCTACTTAATTTTCCTAACTATACCGATCAAAGTCATAGAAGACTTAATAAACTCAACAAAGTAATTAATCGATTGCATTGCACACACATCATCACAACGTAATTATAACAATTCTTGCATTATTGCATAACCATTAGTTTCTCTAGGATAGAAATTAAGCATAAACTAGACAAGAGAATTTCATAGACACTAATTGATTAACAAAGTTCAAACAATTTTACATTGCTTCACACTCAAGAAACTTGTTCTTAAATCTTTTACCTAGCATCACAATTAGAGAAACTTCATACTATTTTCCAACTCCTGCTTCTTGAATTCAAACTCATCAATTTCTGCCAATTGGTTTCTTTCAAACCATTCTATACTTTCCTCCACTACCTTCTCAAGTTTCTTCACTCTCTCCCTCATTTCATAAACATAATTCTCAAACAAGTTCTTTGCTTTCACCTTCTTCCTAACCTCCTCATCCTCTGCCTTATACCGCTCGGCATCCCTCATCATTCTTCTCATCTCTTCAGGACTCAACCTTCCCTCCTTGTTGGTGATAGTGATCTTCTGTTTCAACCCTATTGTCTTATCTTCAGCAGTAACCTCCAAAATTCCATTAACATCAACATCAAAACAAACATTGATATTTGGAACCTTTCTTGGTACTAAAGAGCATCCTGAGAGCTCAAATTTACCAAGCAAAAAGTTGTCCTCAGTCTTAGCATGTTCTCCTTCATACACTTTGATCAAAAGACTATCTTGATTATCACAGGCTATAGAGAATACATTTTCCTTTTTCGTAGGGATCATAGTATTCTTTGGAATCAAAACAGACATGACACCACCTTTAGTTTCAACACCAAGACTAAAAGGCATAACATCCAACAGTAACAAGTCTTCGATTTTCTTGTCTCCTTCAGTATTCAATATTGCTGCTTGAACAGCGGCGCCATAAGCCACAGCTTCATCAGGATTAATGCTTTTGCAAGGCTCTTTGACTTCATCGTTGACTCTAAACATATTCTTCAATAGTTGTTGAATCTTCGGAATTCTAGTAGACCCTCCTACAAGAACAAACTCATGAACTTGGCTTTTACTAATTTTTACCTCAACCAAACACTTCTCCACAGTCTCCATGCACTTTTTGAACAAATCCTTGTTTATTTCCTCAAAGAAAGCTCTAGTAACAGTGAAATGTAGATCAATCCCTCCACATAGAGAATCAAGCTCAATAACTGTTTGTGAAGATGAAGAAAGTAACCTCTTTGCTTTCTCACATGCTGATCTTAACCTCCCCAAAGCTTTGAAATTCTCACTGATCTTCAAATCCTTCTTGTACTTTCTATGAAATAATTCAACAAGACGGTTCACCAAATTGTTATCGAAATCAATACCACCCAAATGAGTATCTCCCAATGTGGCCTTAACCTGGAACATTCCTTCATCAATGGTCACTAAGGAAACATCGAATGTTCCACCACCAAGATCAAACACAAGCACATTCTTCTCACCTTCTCTCCACATTTTCTTGTCCAAACCATAAGCAATAGCAGCTGCAGTAGGCTCGTTGATGATCCTCATCACATTAAAACCGGCAATTTTTCCTGCATCATTTGTAGCTTGTCTCTGTGAGTTGTTGAAGTAGGCAGGAACAGTGATAACAGCATTGTTCACTTCATGACCCAAATAAGTTTCAGCAACTTCCTTTAACTTAGACAACACCATGGAAGATATCTCTTGAGGTGAAAAATGTTTCTCTTGGCCTTTGTAATTGACAACAATCATGGGTTTGTCTTTGTGGTTCGGAACAACTTTAAAAGGCCAAAGCTTTATGTCTTGTTGGACTGTTTGGTCAGAGAATCGACGGCCAATCAGACGTTTGGCATCAAAAACAGTGTTGTGGGGATATTTGGCTAATTGGTTTTTGGCAGCATCGCCTATTAATCTTTCAGTGTCAGTGAAGGCAACGTAAGAAGGGGTGACACGGTTCCCTTGGTCGTTTGGAATGATCTCAACACGATTGTTTCGCCACACTGCAATGCAGCTGTAGCTTGTACCAAGGTCAATGCCTATGGCTTTGCTTTTTCTTGTTGCCATTGCACTTAATTTGAGAGGAGAGAACAAAAGAAGAATGGTGTTTTGGTTAGTGAACCGAGAATATGGATCTGATTGATCAAAAGGTAGTTTTTATAGGCATAAGAGAACATTTTTCAGAAAAGTTGGGGAATGAGGAAGGAGTATGGAAAATATACACGGAGAATAATTGGGCAAGTGTTGAGGGATTGGCAATTTCCAAAGAACTTGGACTGAGGTTGAGGGATTTGGCAATTTCCCATATTCATTGATCCTTGATCAACTCATTATTTCTACACATAGGAATTCATGTCAGCTTGAATGTCCTATTGACTTTCTTATTTTGTAGGAGTATCTTTGGAATTGAATCATCCAACTAATAACATTTGTTGCATATGTAGAGACATGTTTCTGTTTTTTCAAATTTTCTTGCTTCCAATTTTTCCTTTGGTATTTGAAGGATCGGGAGAGATATCACTATTCCTATTAGCCAATTTCAATTCAATACTTGAACCTTTATTTATAGGAGAATGCTAAACAGTATTCTTGGGGTTAAGCAACTTATTATAAAAAGTTGTGTATTTATTACTTAATTAAAAGTCAAAACTTATATTTTCAAGACAAAATTTTTATTTATAGTTTCTTTAATCATTGCCCCAAGAACACTGGTTAATAAGACCCTTATTTATAATTATTACAACTATGTGACAACAATTTGATACAACATAATATTATCACTCTCATTCGATACATGAATAAGTTATTTACATAAGCAGATGTTTTACACACAAATATCTTCCTTGCTAGTTTGTAAACACTTACTTAGGAATTGTTTATGTTACAACTTTATAAACCATTTGATACATAAATAATTCTGCACCAGCTCTTTTACTACTTCAAAAACTGATTAAAACTTATGTCAATTTTGCTTATGTTTAAAAAGGGAGTAATTGAGACCAGGAGTAAGAGATAGAGATAGATACGGTGCACAAACGTTAAAAAAAGAGTGTGAATCACAAAATTAATAAAGAAAACTACAACATTAATTAGTCATAGAAAATTGCAATGTATCTCAACAAACACGTAGATATTAATTCAATATTAATGATGATTAAAGATTTTGAATCACAAAATTCAAATTGTCCTAGAAACTATGAATGTAAAAAATAATTGTTGTCTCATTACTGGTAACTATAATACTTCCTCCGTCCCAATTGTATGTCGTTTTAGGGAAAAATATTTGTTTTAAATTATATGTCGTTTTACAATATCAATGTAATATTAATGTTATTTTTTCTATTATATCTTTAACTATTTATTACTATCTATTCTTTCAATTCTTTCATTTATCTTTTCCATATTATTTATTAAGGACAATTTTGTAAAACAACTCATAATATCTTTTTTCCACACAATATTAATTGCATTTCTTAATATATGTAAAATGCTCAAAACGTCATATAATTTGGGACGGAGGGAGTATAAATATGGGTCATGTTAACCAGGGCACTTGGTTAAGGAAGCAAATAGTATAATAATATTTGTATTGATAGTTGTGTAATCAATTAAAAACTTAAAAAGTATCTATTTTGATTTAGAATTTCTTCTTTTAGCATCCTTAACCAGTGCCCCGGGGGCATTGGTTAACATTTTCCTATAAATATTTACTAGTTCAAAAAAATCAAATTTTGAATCTAAAACAAAAGCTTTACTTGCCTGATGGCTGAGATGACCCTGAATTGCAAAGAGCGATAGGTCCTCTTAGAAATAGGGATGAGAATAGGTCAGACCGATCTATCTACGACCTAGCATTTCTTAAATAGATGAGGCTTAGGATTTTTTATAAGCCTATTTAGCTTATAAGGTTAGACCACATATCGTTCAAAAAGTCTCTTAAGCCTATTAGGTTGACCTATTTAAGTAAATATGAATAATATTATTTATTATTATATTATATTTTGTACTTTGAATTAAAATATAAATTTGCAAACTTTTTCGGTAATTTAAGCTTGTTAGTATACATTAACTTTTCACATATATAAATGTATTCTTATAAATTAGAATTGAAATATGATATAATATATAGTCAAATTCCCTAAACTCAAGTTGATTATCAAAAGAGAGTTTAATCTAATTGATCTATTAGTTCGTTAGTCTATTTAAACTTAGATCGCATTGCTTATTTAAATATGTGCATATAATATAGACTTTTAAACATGCTAGTAGGCTGTATTAGATTTTTAGAGGACCAAACTCATACCTAAAAATTAAGTCTATGACAGACCGCAAATCAGACTTAATCCTTCAAATTTTTGACATGTCAAACTTAAGTCTTACAAACCCTACCTCAACCTAACCTTTTCTCACCCCTACTTGAGAACCAATCTCGACCTAACCTTTTCTCATCCCTACTTGAGAACCAATACAATATTGGCTTGTTGAATTCAATTTGGTTGATTAGTATATCTTTAATCTTCACCATTATAATTGAATTGGGGGAGGTCCCGCCCAATTACAAGATTTTGTAACATTTTTCTCCCAAATTTTACTTTTATCTTAAAAGCGTTTCACTATTATAATGTAGATAAACATTGGCCAATATAACAATTAACTAATTTTAATTCCTATTTAAAAATATTTTAAATAAAAATTGAACTCAGACAATTGTTAAAATAACAAATGTTTATCTTATGAATATGATGCAACACTTCCTCTTTATTTATAATTTTTCAAAGACTTCGGCATACTTACTTGCTGTGAGCGATGTGGGGCTTATATTCACGGGTTATTGTAATTTTATCATACCATTAATCTTTCACTTCTCTTTCCTTTCCTTTACCACAGCAACATGGTAAGCAGCCACCTCTCCTCCATTTTTTAGAAATATAAGCGACCTCCTCACTTTTTCTCTTTCCCTTTCCCACATCAATATGTGTTCACTCATCTCAAAGCTTAGGCGTTTTTCATATTGTACAAATTAAAATTATTTATGGATAAAAAAATACATGTTTTCGTGAGAGCAGATGTGAATCAGCATATATTGTGAAATTTCTAATAAAAAAACATATCTTGTGCAATTTAATGACTAATATTATTTCGTAATAAATATATGATAACCAACGCCGCACGGCTGCTTGAGTATTTTACACACATTTATTAGTCTCTAAAGTAAAAGACCTGCTGCAGAAGCAGAATTATTTATGTATCAAATGGTTCATATAGTTGTAGCAGAACCAATTCCTAAGTAAGTTTTTGCAAATTAAGAAGACATTTGTGTATAAATAGCCGCCGATGTATAAAAAATATTCATGAACCAAATGAGAGACATAATATTTTCTTGTATCAAATGGTTCACATAGTTGTAACAACACCTTTACCAAAATGAATCAATTTGTAGTTCAATTATTAATAAGGGTTCTCCTTCAAATACCAAAGGAATTGGGAGCAATGCATATGGGTAAATTGAAAAACCAGAAACAAGTCAACACATTAATTTTTAACAACATATTCATATGAATGGATAATAGCTACATCCACCTAAAATACTAATTTCCACTCCCTCTATGAATGGATAATCCCTTGAAATTGCTACAAGCCTGCTACCTTCTAAACCATCATTCATAAATCATATCTCTAACACTACACAAGAACTCCTATTAGTTGGATGATCCAAAGATACAAAATAAGAAAGTCAAGAGGACATTCAAGCTGACATGAATTCCAATGTGTAGAAATAATGAGTTGATCAAGGATCAATGAATATTGAAATACACGATTCCAAAACTTGATCAAGCTAAGGACCCCAATTCAAGTTCTTTGGAAATTGCAAAATCTTAGCTTCCTCTGCCCAATTATTTGTGTATTTTCCATACATTTCCCCATTCCCCAATTTTTCTTCAATAAGACTTTTGATATAGAAGAAATACCCCTGTTTTCTTTGCCTATAAATACGAGTTCTTTTTTATCAATCACATCCAGATTTTCAGTTTACTACCCAAAACATCATTTTCTTTTGTTCTCTCCTCTCAAACTCTCGTTTGTCGTGGCAATAACAAAAAGAAAAGCCATTGGCATCGACATTGGCACAACCTACAGCTGCATTTGAGAGTGGCAACACAATCATGTTGAGATCATTCCAAACGACCAAGAAAATGTAGAGAGAAGGTGAGAAAAATGCACCCGTGTTCGACCTTGGTGGTGGAACTTTTGATGTTTCCTTAGTCCATCATTGACGAAGGAATATTCAAAGTTAAAGCAACATTGAGACATACGTTAATGTTTGGGTGATGTTGAGTTTGATAACAATTTGGTGAACCTTCTTGTTGAATTATTTTATAGAAAGTACAAGAAGGATTTGAAGATCAGTGAGAATTCCAAAGCTTTGGGGAGGTTAGTTAAGGTCAGCATGTGAGAAAGCAAAGAGGTTACCTTCTTCAACTTAAACAATTATTCAGTAACATTGTACTACTAATTGATAAAGTTCTTACTTTGTATTGTTTTCTTCTGATCAAAGTTCTTTAAACTCCCTCCGACAATCCTATAACATTGAATCTAGATATTCTTGTGGGTAAATAAAACAGCACTGAGCAAGTTTCATTATATATATATATATATATCATTGAATCTAGATATTCTTGTGGGTAAATAAAACAGCACTGAGCAAGTTTCATTATATATATATATATATATATATATATATATATATATATATATATATATCACTTAAAGAAACATCAATATGCATGTCTAAAGTTGTCATCACTTTAGAACTGAAATCAAATAGACCAACATTAATAGTTAGTCGTTAATTGTTTGTCTTTAAGAAAAAAATAATATAAATTTTAAAGTTTGAGGGGCATTTTGCACATAAGTGCAAAACTTCAAGGGAGTATTCGCAAAACGTCATGTTTACTAACAGAAAAATTTGACGGAGGGGGTAAATTGATTAAAGATGTGAAATTTCAGGGGGTAATTGAAGTTTTGTTAATTTCAGGGGGGTAATTGATGAAACTTACAATTTCAGGGGAATAATTGTCTATTTACTCATAAATTAATAGTGGAAAACGGGTACTTTTGTGTTCGTCTATCCACTCTATACTGCGCTAACACATGCAAATTACGAATAATACTTTTTTATGAAATTTTGATTAAAATTATATTGATCAAAATAGATATGTTTCGTAACAATTTTTTCTACCAAACAAATTACTTATTACTTACAAAAATTATGTGATTTCATATTTATTATCTAATTCAATCAATAATTTTACTAGACAATGCAAATTCAATGTGTTAGAATATCCAAGGGTGACAAAACGGGTTTGATTCATCAGGCCAACCCGTTTAACCTGCCATTTCAGAGAGACTGCACCGAAGTTTTGAGTTCACCCCCTATAATTGATCCGCCCTACTAAGCCTACTGAAAAAGTGGGTCATGGCGGGATGGGCTGGGTTGGCCTACAGGGTCATTAAAAAATATTTATTTAATTTTTATTGTACTAATCAATAGTAAGTAATTAGATTTTCAAGTTTTTTTTCCTAAAAATATTTGAACAATTCTTAATTAGACAATTGTTTTTCTCTTTAGGTAGGATTAGAATGAGAATAAATTAAATGATTATGAGAAAATAAAAACGACTTTTTACAATGTTACCATATTTTTTAATACCATTTGTAAAAAAGGATTTTGGAAAAAAATATTGTTGGCCGAACCATCCCGCCAATCCGTCTCTTGGTGGGGTGTGTTTAAACCCACTACCTCAAGTTGGCCCGCCCCACCCACCTCATTTTTTGCAAACTAATAGCAGGCTGGGCCTAAACGGGGCTAGATGGCTCGTATTTCCATCTCTAATTATATCCTCCATCAATAAAAAGCCTCAAATGGTTGAAGAGCTCGACTAACTTGAGTTAATTAATAAATAGTTGGAGTCTTTTTTTTAAGGGAGTTGGAGTCCTTTTTTTGCCCTCCTTTTTAAACAAAAGAAATGAGTAAATAGTCAATTTCCCCCCTGAAATTGTAAGTTTCGTCAATTACCTCCCTGAAATTAACAAAACTTCAATTACCCCCTTGAAATTGCATAACGTTAATCAATTTACCCCTCCGTCAAATTTTTCTGTTAACTGTTTACGGTTATGATCAAATACCCCCCTGAAATTTTGCACTTATGTGCAAAATGCCCCCTAAACTTAAAAATTTAGATTTTTTTTCTTACCAAAAATCATACATTTAGTTCTTCAAGTAGTATATTGTACCTATTGTCATAAAAATTCTATTCATAAGAAAATGAATGATTATATGCCAAAGAAATCATGGTTTTGTCATGTGCAGCCTTTTCATTCATATTTATCAACAAGGAGCAAGATAAATTTTTTACAAAGAAGGTAAAACTAAAATCCAAACATTAAAAAGATATCAAGTTGTTGAAATAAACTAAGACAAGAATGTCATAGCAGCAGGAAATTGATATCTATCACATAACTTTGTAGTACAATGTGATCTACCGGCTTCATGCAGAAGGTCTATGACATAATCTATTTAACATGTTGCAGCTAATAGATATGTCATTTCCTGCATTATAAAAATTATATCATTAATTAAGTTGCAAATTCACAAACCTAAGCCTTGTTTCTTCTTCATTCTGCAGATATTAACCTATGAATTTTCTTTATGGACACAAAATTATCAAAGACTTGTGTACTTTATGACTGCATACTCTAACATAATTACCAACTTGTGTAAAAAAAAAATCTTCTATATATGTATATATTTAAAACACATGAGAGTAACATACCTTCCATAATGATTTATATGACCAATAGCTGCATAAACATACATTCCATAAAGATTTATTTGATCAATAATTGTTAATTGTTTGCCTTTAATATCTTTTGAGTCAAGGATAAAAAAAAAAAAAAAAAAAAATCAAGTTTAGGGTGCATTTTGCACATAAATGCAAAATTTCATGGGGTATTTGATCATAATCGTAAACTTAACATAAAAATTTGACGGAGGGGGTAAATTGATTAACGTTATGCAATTTCAGAGGGTAATAGAAGTTTTGTTAATTTCATGGGGGTAATAGATGAAACCTACCATTTCAGGGGGAAATTGACTATTTACTCCAAAAGAAATATTTGTCTTGTCTTTTTTTTTGTTCACGGCCAAAAAAAAGTGCTTGCTTTTGAACAAAGAGTAACAATTCGTTTGGTTTTCTCGCGTTTCATTTACTAGGGTTTCATCACTCTTATTTAACGGAGGCAATGTTCAACGCAAACCCTAGAAGCAATGCCCTCACTATCATGCATCTCGCATCTCCATCCAAATCGCAGTGTTATCCCAACACAATGACAATGCGTGTAATTCTCTTCTTGGAACTTATAGTCGAAGTGATATCCTTCTTCCTGTTAAATATCTTATGCAAATGAAGTGTGTTTGCAAGTCATGGAACACCCTCATCTCCGAACCATTTTTCGTCAAAATGCACCTTAAAGAATACAACACCGTCAAAATGCACCTTAATTACCAAGTCATGAAGCGTTCTGCAAGAAATCCAAACCTCGCATTACCAATCCGAAAAAGGCAGAAATATACAACTCCTTGGTTTTGCGGTGTTGTACCCATACCATACCAGTATCTCATTTACTCGAGAATCAACCAATCCCCCCTTCTTGGTTACCATCCCCGTTCGGGTTTTTTAATTGGTTCCTACAATGGATTGCTGCATTTTAGAGAACCCCAAAGTACACGTCTTTACCCCAACGGGGTTAAGATTCGAAAGACTTATTTCCGCATATCTAACCCTGCCACTAGGAAAGTTTCAATAATATTAGGATCTTTTAAATGAATCTTCAGCATATAGTTCACTTTTGGTTATGATGATTCAACAGACACTCATAAAGTGGTGGCCTTTCGCCCAGGGGGTTTGGAAGTGAAAGTTTTCAATTTGGGTGATAACATTCGGAGAGATATTCAAAGTTTACCCGTCATTCCTTATTTTGAGATAAATGAGGGTGTGTATTTCAGTGGTAGTATTCATTGGTTGGCACTTTACAATTACTCTCATTCTCTTTATGAATGGGCGGGTATTACTATTGACCAATTTGCGATTATTATTTCACTTAATCTGAGTACGGAGACATACAATAAGTTGCTGCTACCTAGGGGTTTCAATGAAGTGACACGTGAAGTGCCAATTCTTCGTGTGCTAAACAACCACCTATGTTTTTCTCATGAATTTAAGGGAACCCATCTTATTATATGGCAGATGACAAAATATGGAGTTGAGGAGTCTTGGAATCAATTATTAAAAATTAGTCATCAGAATCTTCCAAGTATACATCCTCATCCTTATTGGGTACCACTATACTTTTCTGAGACATGTGATTATATACTGATATTTGCTAACAAATTAGAAGACCAAGCAATTCTCTATATTTGGAGGAATAATGCAGTAGAGAGAACTAAAATCAAACTTAAAAAATCGATGTGGTTATATGCCCGGGATTATGTTGAAAGCTTGGTTTGGTATCGTTAAAAGTAAGTTCCTCTTCAACAAGTTACTTGTTTGAATTTGTGTTAGTGTTAATTCATGTATGTTATATAGTTATGTTATGCGATTGTTTTCTTTTGGTGATTTTGATTTAATTGTACGGTTGAACATTTATCTATATTGGTCATCTTTAACGGTTTGACAATCCTAGAATCAAATGACTTTGTTTTGCTTTTATATTTTATTGTAAGCGATAAGATGAAATTGTTTGAGGTATAAGGTATTCTCTCATAAAGAAAATCATTATCTCTTGATATTCTTTTATGGGTTAGTCTTCAAAAGATTTAAAACAAAACTTAAGTATGAAATAGCGTTTCATTTCGGAGGATAACACATTTTATGTAGTTCAAAACTTTGTTGTATATAATTTGTTGAATAAACTAAGGGATCTTATTGCAATGTTTAGAACTTGGTTGTCTTTGTATTATTTGTGTTATGGTATTTCACTCTACACTTTAAGGTCCTGTTTGTTTTGGGTGATAGTTGAAGGAAAGATTGAGGAAAGGATAGAAAGTGGAAGGATTTGCAATCTTTCCAAAGCATGTATTAAGCCTTTTTTTTATATAATAATTAAGAAGTAAATGATTTGTTATATACTATGTAACATATAACACTTTAGATTGAAAGGTTGTTCAGTTTCCAACAAATCAAAACATATGTTTCTATTCAATAAATTAATTTTTTTCTCGAGTTATTAATCGTGTTGATATGTGTCCGCATCAATATTTTGTGTTTATGTTAGTGTTTCATAGATTATATTATATGCACATGCAGATCCTGAAGCAGAAGTGATATCTTTATCACCAAAACCATTGATGGCAACAAACAGATTCGTGTGTGAAATTTGTCTAAAGGATTTTCAAAGGGATCAAAATCTTCAACTTCATCGACGTGGACATAACCTACCTTGGAAGCTGAAACAAAGAACAAGTAAAAAAATAAGGAAGAGAGTGTATGTGTGTCCAGAGAAAATCCGTGTTCATAATCATCCTTCAAGGGCTTTGGGAGATTTAACAGGGATAAAGAAGCACTTTTGTAGGAAGCACGGTGAGAAGAAGTGCTCAAAATTTTATGTTGTTCAATCGGATTGGAAAGCACACTCATGAAAATACAACAAGTTTATCAAATGAAAATCCTCCTATTTTAAAGAGGAAAAGAAACCTCCCTAAAAATCCAGACAAGCTTCTTATAATTCCATGACTTATCTCTTTTTTATTTTCTTTATTTCTAGTTACTTATTCTTATCATAAGTATATTAAAATTTCAAAGCTAATTAATTAATACATGCTTTGGTCTCTTCTGTTAGTTTTTTTTAACAGAAGGGACCACTTAGGTAAACGGAGGTAAAGTTATGGGACCAAATTGAGACAGTTTAAAGTTAAGGGACCAAAATGAAATTCAAATATAAGTTAAGGGACCAAAGCATATATTTTACAACTCTACTCTATTTTGAAGTTTAGCTCTTTATATATGCAGTTTTGTAGGACTGTTTCGATGTAATAAGAATTTTATTGTCGCTCAAAGGATATACTTGGCTCTTTATTTTGAACTTCAGCTCTTTATGGTTGGATTGGATGTTCTTTATTTTTCCTTTTCTTTTCCTCGTTTCTTTGTCAAATAGTCTGATTTTTACTCATTTACGATGCACATGTTTATGATGCGCGTGTCAATCTTCCAAGTTAACATTGAATATGGTTACAAAAGATAGTAATTTTTCTTGAACCTGTGGAAACAACAGGAGGCTAGATTCTTCAAAAGAATAAGAGGTTTGGAAAAAGTTTTATTGTATTATTCATGGTTTCTTTTGTTTGATTCTTATTTTGGATATGGCTCTTAAGAACACATCCTTGCTAGATTATGATCTTATGCTTAAGCTGTTGTAAGCTTTAATGATATGTTTAGTTTTCTCCCTGGAAAATTTAGACTATGAGCTGTCAATGGTGTTGTGGTTTTTCTGCATTAAAAAGAATTAAGTTTTAGGCTATTTTCTATATTTGCTTTCATTGTTGATTGTTTCTGATTTTGCTTTCCATGAAGGAAGACAGGCTGTTCTTTTCATGTGCTTTAATGTTGTTCTACAAAAGGGTTTTGACATTTTTCATCCATATTCAAGTTTGGAAATTCATTGTCCTTCACAATAGATCATCCTGGACCTGCTTCGTAGCTTTTTTCTAAGGAGATCTTCTTGCGGTGTGTATATTTCTATCAAGGGTTTTAACATTTTCATCTATATTTAAATGTCGAAATTCAATGTCCTTCACTATTGATGATTCTTGACTTGTTTCTTAGTTTTTCTAAGGAGCTCTTCTAACATGTTTCGACATTGAATAAGGACTTGTGTAAGGACTTTCTTCACTTGGGATATGATACAATTTCAGAAGGTTGACAAAATCAAGATTTTGCTTCAAATCGAAAGGGGACAGCAAAATCAAAATCGAGGATTTTACTCAACTGGCTTTTGTACGATTGATACGGGATAGCAAAATTGCAATCGAAATCGAAGGATTTTATTCAATTACTTTAGTTAGTTAATTCACATATATACACACACATATATATACAAAATTGTAACTTCACATACATATACACACACAAATATAAAAATTATAATACAACTTAGAAATCATAAGTACATTAAACTGAATTAATAAGTCATCCTCCATCATATCAACAGGTTCATCTTGATCAATCTCATCATTTCCTACATCATCATCACCACTTGCAAACCAGGAGTATGGAAATGGAAACGAAATAAGCAAAATAAGGTTTCACACTGAACGAAATAGGAGCTTGACAAAGACGATGACAGGTGACAAAGTTGATTGAAACCGAGCTTGACATGAAATGGAAACCCAGATGACGAAGTCGATTGAAACCCTGATAAGGTTAGGGTTTTCTCATTTTCTCGAAGGTTATTGTACATAGAGGTGGTCCAGTCTGTTATTGTAAACCTGAATTAAAAATAAAAAAAAAATCAGAGAAAAAAAAAAGTCTTCAGCTATTGCTTGGATAAGAAAAGGTAAAGAGAAGGTGAGAAAAATGTCTTTGTGTTCGAACTTGGTCGCAGAATTTTTGATGTTTCCTTGGTTATCGGTTAAAGCCTCATTGAGAGATACTCATTTAAGTGGTGTTGACTTTGATAACAATTTGGTGAACCGTCTTGTTGAATTGTTTCATAGAAAGTACAAGAAAGATTTGAACATCAGTGAGAATTCCAAAGCTTTGTGGAGATTAAGGTCAGCATGTGATAAAGTAAAGAGCTCTGTCTACTTTTCACTGTTACTAGAGCTTTGTTTGTTACTAGAGCTTTGTTTGAGGGAATAAACCAGGACTTGTTTAAACAATGCATGGAGACACTGGAAAAATTTTAGGATGAGGCAAAAATAAGTAAAAATCAAGGAAATTATTAGAGTCAATGGAGAAATCAAAGAGCCATGCAAAAGCATTAATCCTTATGAAGTTGTGGTGTATGATGCCTCGGTTCAAGCAGCGATATTGAGTGTTGAAGGAGACAAGAAAATTCAAGACTTGTTGTTGTTAGATGTTATACCTCACAGTCTTGGTGTTGAAACTGATGGTGGTGTCATGTTTGTTTTGATTCGAAAGAACACATTGATCCCGACCAAAAAAAAAAGTGTTTTCGCTACAGTCTCTGATAATCAAAATAGTGTTTTGATAAGTGTATGAAGGAGAACATGCTAAGACTAGGATAACTTTTTGCTTGGGAAATTTGAACTCTCTGGAATCTCTCCAGCACCTAGAAAGGTTCCAAATATCAATTGCCATGGCAACTACAAAAAGCAAAGTCATAGGAAACAGCCTGTTGAGATCATTCCAAACGACCAAGGAAACAGCATGATCCCTTATATTACGTCGACTCCACTGAAACCAGTTTTAATGCGATGAGTATCGACACTAAGCCTACTGTAGCTGTTATTGCTAATACTTTGGATAGGAAAATGTGGAGAGAAGGTGAGACGAATGTACTTGTGTTCGATCTTGGTAGTGTTAAAGACACGTTAGGGATACTCATTTGGGTGCTTTCAATTTTGATAACAATTTGGTGAACTGTCTTGTTGAATTGTTAAAGAGAATGTACAAGAAAGACTTGAACATTGGTGAGAATTATAAAGCTTTAGGAGGGTTAAGGTAGGAGGGTCTTGCTAGAATTCCAAAGATTCAACTTTTGAAAGAGAAAGGTTCTATCATAGTCAAGATAGCGTTTTGATCAAAATGTATGGAGGAGGAGTTAAGACTGATGATAACTTTTTGCTTGGTAAATTTGAGCTCTATGGATTCTCTTCAACACCTAGAAAGGTTCCAAATATCAATGTTTGTTTTGATGTTGATGCTGTTTTGGAGGCTACTGCTAAAGATAAGAAGAAAAAAAAAAGGTTGGAAAATATGACTATCACCAACAAAGACTGAAGGTTGAGCTCATAAGAGATCAGGAGGATGGTGAGGGAGATGGAGAGAGGAATAAGGTAGAGGATGAGGAATTGAGGAAGAAGGTGAAGGCAAAAAAATTTATGAACAAGTTTATACTTGAGAGTCTGAAGCAATGTAAAATAGTTTGAGCTTCATTACTCAATTAGTGTCTATGAGTTTCTCTGGTTTAGTATATGGTTAGATTTTGTCGTGTAAGTGAAATTATATATGTTATATGCAAGAAATGTTGGATTTATTACTTTGAGATGATGTTTGTGCAATGCAATCAATTAATTACTATTACAGTCACAATCACAAATTCACAATGTATCAAATTCAAAGAAGTTTTCTATGATTTTGATCAATAGTTAAGAAAATTGAGTTGCTTAGATGTACATATTTGATATGAGGATGTGTCTATAAGTTCATTAATAAGAAGATATTGGTACAAATATACTCTTGCTATGCAGAAGCTTTTACATTTGCTTCCCTAATCAGTGCCCCGGGGGCACCGGTTAACATTTCCCTTATAATATTACTTACAAAGAAAGTGTGTTGCTAGCATTCCTCTTGATATCAAATAGGTACTCTTATTGAGAGATAATTCCATGTTTGGTAAACAAATGTTATTATTGCTTTTCCACTTAACAAATTCCTAAGGCCACGACTCTAAAACTGGGATACAAATATCCGTTACTACAATTGTACAATGCAGTGACCGTAGAAGATCTAAATCCTCAAACAGTTGACAATAGTCCTATGTGGTGTGGTAGATAAACACTTTTATTGTAGTGACAATTTTTTAGATCGTTCTAGAACGATGTAGTAAAAACAAAATCATAAAGAAATAATGTCTGTCGCGATGTAGAATTTCTTTGGTCTGCTGTCAGGCTTGCAGGAACAGAAGTGATGTGATGTCGCGAAGTAGATTTGGACGATTTTGATGCGGAGAAACAAGAAGGTTTGGGACAGTGTTGAGAAACCCGTACAGCGTTTTATCAAAGCTGCAAGGGACCTGCTGAGTAGTTGGAATTGGGCCGATCTGCAACAATCTCTTGAAATAAGTCAGATGTTCGCAGCTCTATTTTATCAACATAGATATGGAATTGGGATATGCATCTGCAATGACAGGTGAATTCACCCGAGCAAAAATTTTACACAAGCATTAACTCCTTTCTCCGAAAGAGGCGGAAGCTATGGGACTTATAGAAGCTTTAATTTGGCTACTTGAAGGATTTGAGCTTGTTACCATCGAGCTCGACTGCAAACTGCTGTTGCTCGCATCAATGTAAATCTCTCTGATGTTACCGAGTTTGCAGTGTTTGTATTGCTTTCTTGAGCGATAATCAAAACTACAGGTTAGATTTTTTCATGAGACAAGCTGACCTTGCTGCTCATACTCTTACAAGAGAGTCAGGGTTGTATACTAGTTCTCAAGTTTTGATTTTGTTCCAACTTATATTACAAATACAAACATTATCTTGAATGAAATAAATATATTCCTTAAAAAAAAAAAAAAAAAAAGTGTGAGTAAACTTGCTTTACCCCGACATCTATACCAGTTCCAACTATTGTCACATGAATTCAGAGATTTAAGGATTTAGGGATTTTTAACTCCCTGTTTTTGTCCTTCAGTTCGATTCTCTACTTTCATTTTAATACCAGTGACAGAGTATTTTGTCATGACAAAACATTTGTCACCTCGTCAGTTAACAGAAGTTCTTAACGTTAGAGACTAAATAATGGAAGCAAGATTTTAAATAATGGTCGCGAACAATGTCGCGGTCGCGTATATGATTTTACGATTTCGGTTGTTACGGATGTTGCATTACAGATTGTGGTTGTCGCGGTGTGAATTAATCACAATATTGCACAACTCTTAAATAATGATAGTAACATAAATAAC
The DNA here is from genome assembly GCF_003473485.1 of Medicago truncatula. Taxonomy (NCBI): domain Eukaryota; kingdom Viridiplantae; phylum Streptophyta; class Magnoliopsida; order Fabales; family Fabaceae; genus Medicago; species Medicago truncatula. The sequence continues at coordinate 5,473,121 of NC_053043.1, read as the reverse complement.
TTAAACTAGAGATAGAGTTGGATTTCTAAAGTAGATAAGGAGATAAGACCATCTAGAATGGGAGGTCCTTCCCCTATTTAGCACCATGTTAAAAAGGAACCCCCATTGTAACATCAATTAATATGGTGCTTATAAAGATGAGTGTTTGTATACGCACAATCTCTCACCTATTACCCATGCATCCCTCATGTACAATTAATTCTATTTTTGTATTATTTTATTTAATTTTAAAAAGTAAGTTATATAATAGTTGCAAGAGTAATAATATTTTAATAGATCAACATTGGATTTTCAACAAAAACAATTGTTTACAACAACAAATAATTTACATGGGAAAAAAAAAATATGATGATTGGATTTAATCGAAACAACAAATAATTTATCATCATTCATTTTATAAGCTTAAATATGATAATCGTCCCTATAATTTGGTCCAATTTTGATTTTCGTCCCAGTAATAAAAAAAATTGAATTACATCACTGCAAAAAAAAGTTTGTTTGAAAAAGGTCTCTGACCCCACTATTCAGCTGATTTGGCCACGTGGCATGCCACATAATATTAAAAACAATTTAAAAATTCTGAAAATAAATTTTAAAATATTAAAATAATTTTCTGATTTATTTTTTTGTATAATTTTCAAAATAAAATTAATTTTTTTGAATATTATATATTCTGAAATTTCTGAAAATAATGATTTTTTTTTTAAATTAAAATTTTCGTAAAAGAACAAGAAATTAGAAATTTTTTTAAAATTATAGTAATTTATTATAAAACATTTTAAATTTATAACTTTCAAATTAAATTTTCACATATTTTTTCAAATTAAAAAAATCTATTTTTTCGAAAATTAAATTTTCACATATTTTTTTAAAATTTTTAATTTTAACAGTTTTTATGTCAAAAAATTAAGTTTTCGAAAATTTAATTTTCAGATTTTTTTCGGAAATATTTTATGATTTTTTAAATTTTAAAAATAATTTTCAGAATTTTTTTTAATTACGTGGACTGCCACGTCAGCACAATGTGGCAAAAGTTGCACAGTTAGCAACTGCCACGTAGCGAATATCATGCCAAGTCAGACATGAAGTAGGGCCAGGGACCTTTTTCAAACAAAAAAAGTTTTGGAGGGATGTAATTCAATTTTTTTTTACAGGGACGAAAATCAAAACTGAACCAAATTACAGGGACAATTTTCATATTTAAGCCTATTTTATATTGTTTTTTCAAGTTTTAACTTTTTTTTTTGAATTATGAATAAACTTTTAAAAAAAATGTTCATTTGTTTAGATTTTATAATTAAACTACTTCAATATTTTAAAATTATATAATTATGAATATATATATATATATATATATATATATATATATATATAAATTATTGTTAAAATTTAATGATATAGAGTTATTGTAGGGACCCAATTAATAATTGTTTTGAGGTGCTGGACTAGAGAGATTAGATGTTTATTAAGTATTAATTACAAAACGAATCATGTGCACCGTTGGGACCCGTTTAAGCACCCAGATGAGGTGCTGCATTGTGGATGGTCTAATATTATGTAATTTATGATCAATTATGTACTAATAATATGATTTTCATCTATCTCAATTGAAATAATATCCAAATTTTGTGTCTATTGTCATGAATTGTATTTTTTGTGGGCGTAATAGTATTTCGTCATAATTGTAACGGTGTTTCGTCGTGATTTTTGTTCACTCTGTAAAAACGGTAACGTCGGCTACCTATATCTTTTTTATCGCGACCATTTTCTCTGTAAAGAGACCGTTTTTTAAAACCTTGAAGGGAAGTGCACATCCAGTGGCTACTTTGTATTTAATCGTAAGTCAAAGATTTTGTAATCGGTGCAAAGTCAAGGACCAAAGTGACCATTTACCCTTAATTTACATTTAAAATGCATCTCTCCCTTTATCAAAACTAAAGAAAAGATGAAAACTAACATGTCTCTTTATTGCTTAAATTCCATTCCACCGTAAACCCTAAACCCTCCATCAACTCCATCATCATCAAACCATGACTATGTCATTCACAACACAACAATTTTACTACTGATTCTCTTAGGTCTTTAGAGAGAGAAACTCCAACTTCTCTCTAAATTTTCTTTCTCCTTCGTTCATCGAGGAGGGGTGGTTTTAGGTTAATTTTTGACCTAGAGTCATCGTTCTACATCTTTTTTCCCCTTTTTCTTTCAATCTAAATAAGTTTTTTCACATCTATCAAGTTTTTTCTTTTGTGTTTTTGTGATTTCGTCGTCCAAGTGCGGCGTTTTGTTGTTCGTCGTCTTGTGTGGCGTTTGATTTCGCGTCTTGTCGCGGTGTTTGTTTAGTTCATATTGGAAGATCTACATCAGTCAATACAAATTCAACCAATGACTTGTGCGTCAACGTTGCAGATCCGGAAGTATGTGTATTTCAGTGACTTAGGTTTTATCATATTATTTGCAAGCATTTTATCGTTGTATGCTATTAACTTGGGTGCTGTGAGTTTGTTCGCAGATTCACCCTTTACGCTTTTAGCGATGTTTGTATCTGATGTACTCTATCGATTTGAATGAATGAATATCGTTTTGTTTTTGTCAAAAAAAAAAAAAAAGTCTCTTTATATGCTTGTATTGTATAATGTGTTTAATCAATATTAACAAATACTATGATAAAATATATTTAAAATTAAAATAAATTCTTTTAAGAATGTCAAATATTGTTCCTTCTTTATTTTAATGGGATTTACTTATTTTTTAATTAATAATTTAAAATTCTTATTGAAGTGATTTTGTTCCTATTTTAAAGGATTTAACATTTTTTAAATAATAATCTAAATAATTAAGTAAAAGGGTTAAAATTGAAACTAAAATAGTTTAAATGATGAGTATAATTGAAAAATAAAAAGCTAACACAAAATTATGTATTCCCTTTATATATAGGTATAAACAATATTTTATTTAAGAGAAATGATAATTGTACAATTAATTTTTGATAATTTTTGTGACAACTTCCTCTCTTATATTCACATTATGTTTTTACTTTTTCTCTCTATTGTGTTGGTTTTTTTGTCAATATCTCTTTTTCCTTATAAATTTATGGTAGTCGTAAAAGGTGTCATCTAAATGGTTGTTTGAATAACACAATTCTTTATTTAAATTAGATATAAAATTTTTTAAGGATTCTATATCTTTTTAAAAATACCAGACACCAAAATGTTTAAATAATTTTTTTTTTTTGGTACATAAAAATATAGATTTTATTGCTATAAAACGAGACATGGTAAAAAAAAAAAAAATCTCAAAAATCAATAAAGAGTAAAAAGTAATTAACCAAATAAGTCATAGGAAGGTTGGGAAACATTTTACTTCGATTAAAATCCGAACCAGAGCTAGAAATATTAAAGTGTATCAAAAGTTCTTATTTCTCAATCCCTCTTTACTTCACCATCGACTCCCACTTCAACTTCAAAAATCTCACTTCAAATTTCAAATCCAAAACAAAACCCCAACGCAGATTCCTCGATTCATCATGGAAAGGCTTCAACGAATGTTCGCAGGTGCAGGTGGAGCCCTAGGTCATCCACCACCAGATTCCCCAACCCTAGATTCATCCGAACAAGTCTACATCTCCTCCCTCGCTCTTCTCAAGATGCTTAAACACGGTAAAGTTTCGATCTTTGACCTAATCAAATCATGGCCTATCCGATTTCATAATTAGGTTTTCATCAATTGTTGGTTTTTTTAATTATAAAGTTTCAATTTTTAACTTAATCAAATCATGGGTATTTCAATTTCAAAATTAGGGTTTCATCAAATTCTTTTTTATTGTTATATTGTGAATATAATAGGAAGGGCTGGGGTTCCTATGGAGGTTATGGGTTTGATGCTTGGAGAATTTGTGGATGAGTATACAGTTCGTGTTGTTGACGTGTTTGCAATGCCACAAAGTGGAACTGGTGTTAGTGTTGAAGCTGTTGATCATGTTTTTCAGACTAATATGCTTGATATGCTCAAACAAACTGGAAGGTATTTTGTTTTTCAGAATTTTATTACGTGTTCTTTGTTTTTTGCTTAGACTTGTGAATGTAGGGTTGGTATAGTGAACTTATTTATGACATGTTCGTAAACAGTTTTCAGCTTATTTTCACAAGTCCTCCAGAATAGCTTGTGAAAACAGTTTGAATTTATTTTAACTTTTGTTAAAGAAGACCTCCTCTGTCCTATCTTAACTGATCCTTTTGTTCATTTCACACGTATTAAGAAAAAGTGTATAAGTGAAAGAGAGAGAGAATAATAGTTTTGAGTGTATTGTCAAGTATTGGTGTATTTCTCCCTGTCATAAATGCGAAGCAGAATATATTGAATTGGGAATGATGAAATTAGTATTAGTTAGATTTATAATTGGAAAAAAGTTATTAATATTGTATTGAAAAGTGAAATGAGACAGTTTTCTTGGGACAATATTTTTTTGCAAATGGCTCACTTATTATGGGACGGAGGGAGTAGCTTATACATACACACTTGTATATGATAAGGGCTTAAAGTTGTTTATCAAAACATTGCCTTATTCATATTTGTTGTTGTTTGATTGTGTTGCAGACCTGAGATGGTTGTTGGTTGGTACCATTCACATCCTGGATTTGGCTGTTGGTTGTCTGGTGTTGACATCAATACACAACAGGTTCTACTATGGTCCTTTATGTCTTGTTTCTGTATCTATTATTGCCCAATCCAAAGTATTTATGGGTTGCTTGAACCTAGATAGTTTTGATATTAATGATTATTATTTGACGACATGGTTTGGAAGTTATTGATTTACTTTCATTAGTTTCTTTCCGTGAATCTTTGACGTGAATAAACTTCTAAATGTTTCTGTTTTTCTATTTAAGTTTCTTATTTTGCTGAACACTCTTTTTGGTTCCTAATTTACTCTGTTTTGGAAAAGTTTTGTGGAAAGGACATTAGTTGATGGATTTCTTTCTGAAAATTAAAGAGAACAATATAGCATCCCAACTTTGCCAACCCACTCTACCAATCCTCATATCGTAACAACTCTGACTTATGAACCTATTATCAGTCTCATCATAATTGCCATTGTGACTTAGGTTGTTTGCTCGTTTATGGTATATACTGCTGCCTATAGTATGCACTGTATGCTTAGTTTCCCCAAGAAGATCGGATCTGGGCTGCGTGCAGTCACAACCTTGTGGCTGCATGCAGCCAACCACATATGTACCGTCCAATCAAGATCAGACAGTCCAGATTTCAAACTTGGTATTTTGGCTTTTGTTGGAAATTCCACCTTAATTGCTGTCCTTCCCTAGTCGCCTAAATTGCGGCCTTTGGTTTTCCTTCATTGCAGCCTCCAACACCTTCATTGTGTTGCCTTTGAGAGGGTGGGTTTAGTCCCACATCGGATAGATAGGACACACTCCTCACCTTACAAGCCGGTTTTGTAAGGATGAGTTAGACCCCAAATTTCAACAGCTTTTAAAAAAATAAAATCAGCATTGAAATTTGGATCGTCAAGGTGTGGTTGACTGCATATGCAGTCACACTGCAGACAATCCAAATCCAAACAGCGTGCAAAGTATTCTCTGTGCCAGCTTATCTGAAACAGTACTGTTAAATGAGTTTGATTAATTTAAGGAATAAATTACCCATGCAAGTTATGCCGGTCCATTGCAGTTGTAATCTTGTTTTTAAAGGTATTTTAGGTTCATAATTGTTAGATTTTGTTGGGGCCATTTAATGAATGAAAATCTTAGATTTCATCCTGATTTCTTAGAAAGTCAATATTTGTTAAACATGGAAGCCTGCTCTGATCCCTCAAATAAGGAGCTCTTAATCTGAATATAAAATATTTTCCGTTATCAGTGGAAGCAAACCATTGTCTTGCTAATTGAAATTAGTGTCATGAAATGCACTGCCAAGTGCCAACTAATGGCTATTTTATAAACCAAAAATTTGAATTACGTTGGTCGAAGTTTTCAGCTAGGTCTAGTGGTTGGAATGACTTGTTTCTAATTATTTATTGGTTGGTGCTAATGGTTAATACAAGTAAATTGCTCGTGTCCTGCAGAGTTTTGAGGCTTTGAATCAGCGAGCCGTGGCTGTAGTTGTGGATCCAATTCAAAGTGTTAAAGGAAAGGTGGTGATTGATGCTTTTCGATTGATCAATCCACAGACAATGATGCTTGGACAAGAACCAAGGCAGACAACTTCCAATCTGGGACATCTGAATAAACCATCCATTCAGGTGCGTAACTCAAAACACTTTTCTTTTTCGATATTCATACTATTTTTTTGGATGCATTATTTTGGACTTCTTTTTACTAATTCTGACATATCATATTGCCTCTCTTTAGGCGTTGATCCATGGGTTGAACCGGCATTATTATTCCATAGCCATCAATTACAGGAAGAATGAACTCGAGGAGAAGATGCTGCTTAATCTTCACAAAAAGAAATGGACTGATGGCTTGACACTTAGGCGATTTGATACACATTCCAAAACTAATGAACAGACTGTTCAGGTAATTTTAAGATGCAGCGTGTAATGTGGGTTGTTGCCTATCTGATTAATCAAATAAACTTGCTGCATAAGTTTCTTATGCCGATTTTTAGATTTAAAAACTGACGCTTATAACATTCAACACTTATAATATAAGTGAATATGTATAAGCTATTTCAGTATTTCTATAACAAAATATAAAATAAAGTAACCATTTTCATATTAAGTTTCATAAGCTTTCAGGGAAAACTTAAGGAAATAAAGCTGAAAACAGTCCCTAGATTCTAATAGATCTCAATTAATTTGAAATGTAGGAAATGCTAAGCTTAGCTACCAAATACAACAAGGCTGTTCAAGAGGAAGATGAGCTGACACCTGAGAAACTTGCAATAGCAAATGTTGGAAGACAAGATGCCAAGAAGCACCTCGAAGAGCATGTCTCAAATTTGATGTCTTCTAACATCGTTCAAACTCTTGGAATGATGCTTGATACTGTTGTCTTCTAGAGTTGTCTTTTTGGAACTTATGGTTAATCTAGCACTTTAAGGAGACAAGTTGTTATGTACAATTCAGGTTTCCTGATTATTCTCAGACTATATTTTGAATACAGATGTATTCTTTGGACGAGCTGAAAAGGTCAAGAAAGTATAACTAGCACTTAGTTTATTTGGTGTCTCCATTGATATTACTTGGTATACTTTAATTGTATTATTATATTGCAGGATTTTATGTTCAGGTATTTTTAAAATACCATAGAAAACACGTTACATAAAGGAATACCAACAGACTCACCCTAGATTTGTAGTCCCTTGTGAATGTGAACGCAAGCAATGTCTAAACTAAGCTACATTTATCCTAATTATGGTTTTGAAACTAGGATGCGGGATTAGGTTACCGGAACAGTAACTGCAGCAGGGGCAGTGTAACTGTTTAACTGAAACTGTTCGATCAATTTTTCAACATACTACATGCTTGATTTGTTTAATAGATGTTATGTATGCTAAACCAGTTAATTTAAATGACAGAAATATGGTTACATTGTTACTAATTGTCAACCAAAGATGGTTATATTATTTCTATTTGTCAACCAATGACGTGTCTGTTTGGCAACAAGTTTTCAGTGCGCAAAGCGTGTTTACTTTTTGAAACGTGGTTTCTAGAATTTTCAGCTTGTTTGGGTGAATGAAAAGCGCATTCCGTGAACTCGGTTTTGAGTCCAAAGCGCCGGTTGTTTTGAAGCTGGTTTTCCTAGCTTCTACATCTTACATAATCGATTCTGCATCAAATAAACTTTATTTTTCAGCTTTGCCCCTTTGTTTGTCATTTGCAGTTATGTATGTCCATGTTTCAAGATGCAGCCGTAATTGGTTTTTAGGTTAGGGATGAGAAAATTGCTTTTTTGACAGCGAATACTTTCTATTGACACAAGTAAATGACGCTTTTACCCCAACGGCAGTAAACTGCCGTTAGGCAATGCGCCGATAGTTAACAACCGCTGGAAGCCAGCGACAGCTAACTGCCGTTGTGTTCGTGATATGAACAAAACAACATAGGAGTTTTCAAAACTCCATTGTTACGTTTTTTGCTTCCATAGGTGCGAATTTCACAAACCATAAGCCATTTCAAGCCAATTTCAAGCACAAAATCAAGTAAGTTTTTTGAATTCTATTGCGTTGCTATTTTGTGATTGATTTGATAGTTTTTTTTTGGTTAAATTGTGATTCTAGAGGTTTATTGATTTTATGATGTTATGATAGTTTATGTTCTTTGAATTGTTAGGTTTAGGTTAAAATTGTTTAGATTGTTAGAATTGTAGAATTGTTATGAAATTATGGTAGAATTTTTATGATTAGATGAATTGTTGTATAATCGTTGCGATTAATTTAGGTTTGTTATGAAATTTTGTTGTTATGAATTTGTGGTAGAATTGTTACGATTAGTTACGGTATAATTTTTAGGATTAGTTTAGGTTTTTGATGAATTATTGTAGAATTGTTACGAAATGATGTAGGTTTTGATCGCCGATTTGTTTCCGTCCCAAATTGTATGACGTTTTGGCCATTTCACACATATTAATAAATGTAATTAATATTGCGTGGGAAAGAGATATTATGAGTTATTTTACAAAATTGTCCTTAATAAATGATATGGGAAAGATAAAGGAAGGAATTGAAAGGAGAGAGAGTAATAAATAGTTAAGAAATATAATAGGAAAAGTAACATTAATATTTCATTGGTATTGTAAAACGACATACAATTTGGGACAAATATTTTTTCTAAAATGACATACAATTTGGGACGGAGGGAGTATGTCTCAGAATCAGGGAAACGTTGAGTTGAATAAGAAGAAGGATTCGAAGGTGCTGGTGCATAATCATTTGAGGTTGAGGAGGAGCGGCAGAACATGCTATTTTGGTCCTCAGCCAAAAGCAGGTGCCCCAGGGACTCTCGAGGACAACCCAATTGACTTGTGTGATGAGGAAGATGATTGAATGTAATGGGTTTTAATATCCAATTGTTTTGGATCTTTTTTTAATGGGACATTTTGCTTGACATATTGGTACTTTGAATAAATTTGCGTTTTAAATAATTTCAATTAAAATCGTGTTTTGAATAATTTCGATTAAAGTCGCGTTTTGAATAATTGCGTATTCGAATAAAAACTAATTAAATCTAACGTGAATTCAACTAATTAAAATTGCGTAAGGAATAAATAAATTTGAAAAGTGAATAAATAAGATAATTATTTTTCCATTCAAAACAAAATATATGTTATCACATTACATTGCATTACATTACATTTCGGAATGTACCTTCCAACTGCAACAATTGTCTTGCCTCTGAATGAGGCAAATTCAAACTTGCTAACCAGCAGGACTCCAGTATTCGATCAGCATCTTGAACACTGATATTCAAGTGTCAAAAGAATGAGGTGCATTCCTTGACACTTGAATATCAACGTTCAAGACGTTTATCGAATGTTGGAGTCCTGCCTATTAACAAGTTTGAATTGCCCCATCCAGAGTAAGACAATTGTTGCAGTTGGAATGCACCTTACCCTAACTAATGACGATCTTCAGGTGGAATCAAACTTTTGATGATATCTTCAGTTGATATCAGCAACGTCACCCGCATATCGATCCATTGGAACATGCTGTGCTCACAAAACATGTTCGTCACGTTTTCGTCGTTCGTTAATTCCACTCAAGTGAATGATACTCTCCCCTCGTCGAGCGTTGGACGTTTATATCGAACGTGTTCCACCCTCCTTGTGTCTCCGGGGTTGACTCATTGGTTGAATTCAGTCAGTTCATCCTTGAGACCTCTTAACGATACACCAAGGCATCAAACCTTCAATCTCTGAGGTTCTCCGCCGTTGATAAATAAGATTTAATTATTATAATTATAGGTGATAGAAAATAATTTTTCTCTTCAAAAAATAGCACATTTAACTATTAATTTAATGATTTGGTGTACCAATACACTCAAATCTTTAGGTGTACCATTTGCCTATTTTTAATTTATTATTTTAAGGAAAAAAAACCATGCATTCCACGTGTATAGGTATTTTTTTATGACAGATATAAGTAATTTTTTTCTCGTCTTGTTTTTCAATTTTTCATATTATTTTTTTAGAAAAAAGATCTATTCCAAAACTCAGAATCTAAATGGACTCGTTACCATCAATTCACGAACAAGAAGACGATGACATTTTCTCCGACGCACTCCACCAATGCTCCGCCGATGACTCACCGGAAACTTCCACCTCCGATCCCACACTTTCACATTCCACTCCACCATCACCCTCTCCGGCTACCACACTCCGCCGCCGATCAATTCGCCTCAGAGACAACCAACCCTCCGATTCCGGCACCGATATTGATTCGCCTAATTCCACAAGAATAAGCTTCCGGCATAAGCCAAGGTGGAGGCATCTCAAACAAGATGAAAATTACACCGAGAAACAACCTAGCACTTCACCACCTTCAATTCACGCAATTGAAGAGAACAACGAAGAATCTACAATAACTACAGCTACAAATGATGATTTAGCTTCCGATTCTATTGACTCGGTGTCACGACTCCATGATTCATCTTCGAGTTTTCTCGAATTGATAGCAGGATTGATAATTAACGCATTAGAGTTTCAAATTAAGTTAATTTTCATGTTTATAACTTATCCATTGTTTTTCATGTTTCGCTGTTGCTTATTCTTTATGGATCCTTTTGGGATAAGGAAATTGGGGAAAGATATCATCTTTGGGATTATGTTGAGAATTTGGAGTGTTGTGTTTGGATATATTGAACCATATGTTAGGAAATTGTATAAAGGGAATGAATCAATTTGGAGTGTAATGTCTAGGTTTGTATGGGGAATATTGTGGTCAATTTATGTTTGTTGTGTTTTGGTTGGTTTATTGGTTTCTTCATTTGTGTTTAGTGGAATTTTGATCAAGTATTTCGTGGAGAAACCGATTCGGATGAATGAAGTTTTGAATTTCGATTATACTAAGCTTAGTCCTGTGGCTTATGTTCCGATTATTTCGTGTGATGGTGTTGTTAAGGGAAAAGATTATGAGGGTGGTTTTGAAGTTGGGAAGGGGATGATGATGGGTGAAAGGGTTATACCTACTAGACATAAAGTGCAAGTTACTGTTTCGTTGAGAGTGCCGGAGTCGGGATATAACAGAAATCTTGGGGTCTTTCAGGTGATTGCTTATCTCTATCCGGTTCATTTTGTTGTGTTCATGGTTGAATTGATGGTGAGTTTGGCGGAATCACAGTGTGCTTCCATGATTTTGGCAAAAGCTACAATTTTAAGCCTCGATAAAATCACACACTAATTTCGTCAGAAACACCGTCATTTCAATCATACACTAAATAGAATTTGGATTCCTGAATTGTCATGAATTTCTTTATAAGATTCATTTACTTTGCCATTATGTTGTTTTACTTCTTCAGCATCTTCTCTGAAATTCAAGGAGTGAATCATCAACTTAGTCTTAGTCTCATCAATTGTAGGAGTCGACAGCTTGATCCATGAAATTAGTGATATTCTAAAATGAATTTCTGAAATTGACAATCTTTGGTAACAATAGTTCATTCGAGACAATTTTAGGAACTTAATCAACCGACCCAAATAGCTAATGTGATTGAAATGTTTTAGTTTTAGGGATTATTCTGAAATTTTAATAATTTGAAAGACTATTTTGCCTGACTACTACAATATCAAGGACTGAAACAGTGATTCGCTCGAATTTAAATGTTTAGGGTACTCGGGTGATACACATTATCATAGGTTGGTTTATCAATTGTATGCTTACACACATTAATCTATACAGGAGATACATATTTTTCGTGGTAAATTTTTATTTATTTTTCGATAAAGAAGAGCATTGTTTGTATTAGAACTGTTGATATGATTTCTTCTAGTATACCCTTGTTGCACGCTGTAGAAATTGTCATTTCTTTTTAATTTTGCATCAACTCTAAGTCTTAGAGAAGTTAAAACTGCTAATGATAATTGCAGTTCAGAGTTTCATGTTTCTTACTTTGTGTTTCTTCTTTGGCTTCTTTGTTTTTTATAGGCCAGGGTGGATTTTCTATTGTTTAATGGTAAAACTATTGCAAGCTTGAGTCAACCTTGCATGTTAAGATACAGAAGCGAACCTATCCACCTAATCATGACTTTTCTCAAGATTGCTCCTCTCATTACCGGCTATACATCCGAAACCCAGATTCTGAATGTCAAGATGAGAGGTTTTGTTGAAGGGAATATACCTACTTCGTGCTTGAAAGTGACACTTGAGCAACGACCAGAATATCAACCTGGTGCTGGCATTCCTGAAATATATGATGCATCTCTTGTTGTTGAGTCCGAACTTCCCTTTTTCAAAAAGATCATTTGGCATTGGAAGCTTAGCATATTTATATGGATCACAATGATGACATTCTTGACAGAGTTAATTTTTGTTCTAGTATTTTGTAGGCCTATAATAATTCCAAGTACAAGGCAAAGGGTAGCATCTGCTCGTAGTCCTGCAACTTCGAACAGTCTTCTGGCACAAATTTGAGATTTCTGATTTCCCAGGCTTTGTTGCAATGATTGAAGTTTTTGTCCGACAGTTTAACCTTGTATGTCTGACATGTAACATATATATATATATATAGTGAGTAATCCTAACGTCTCATTCTTTCCCCCCCCTCTTTCTCTCTTAAATTTCATTTGTAATCACAATGTAAATTTTAATGCCACGAGATGTATAATGTGATTTACTAATTTATATTGTAATATTGTGAGAAAATGAAATATAGATAAACTGTTGCTTTGCCAATGAAGAAATTATTTTAGTCTATGATGTGCGACAAATTGTTTCTTAATGCTAGTGACAACATGGAAATATTTGGAGTTAGTATCACTCTCGTCAGTGATCCACAGCTTTTTATCGCAATCGAACTTTTCCTTTCACCCAAACTAGTTTTTTGTACTTTCAAAACTATTTGATCTTATCTCCTTGAGAGTTGAGAGCTTATCAATATTTCTATCAAACTCTCTAAAACAATGTTTATTTCACCATTTTAAATTATGCTTTACTTTTAGGTTCTTCTAAAGCGTTCCAACCTGTGATTTGCATATCCTTTCATTTGCCCTTCATATGATTTTCAAAACCCTTAGGAGTCAATGTAGGGGCTATTGTAGGAAAGGGTCTCTGGCCTTGCAAACAATAAAAGGCTCGTGGTGTTCCGTTGATTTCACACACTTCAGCAAACAAAAATTAGAATTTAGAAGACTCATCTCTCACTTTTCTTTCTCTAAAAATGTTAGTTGTGAATTTCAGAATTTGTGACCTAAGAGGGGGTTTGATATGGACACACATGCTTTTATTCCTGGACAAAGGTCCTACATTTCTTACAAATTGATGAATGATAAGAAGAATATGCTCATTTCATTTTCCTAAGTATACTTCAGTGTTATATATATATATATGACAATCCAAACCAGATCAAAACATTCAACCCTAATACATGATGGAATTGTGGTCACTTTTGGACTTGTGGAAGCATTTGACTCCGTTACGACCTGCTCCTCCTAAGGAAAGGGACAATCTTGGTGAGCTCAATCTTAGGGAGCTCATCACACGTTGGCTTGTTTGTGTGCCTGATGAAATTGTAAGTCCATGTACCTACCAAAGCTCCTAGAATTGGTGCAATCAAATATATCCATAATCCTGTATAATTGTCGTATAAAAAAGCAGGTCCTAAACTCCTTGCTGGATTCATCGATGCTCCCGTCATTGGTCTGTAAAATATAATTTCACACACACACACACAAGTTATAAATCTGCTTTTGCTTCCAAAAGAGTTATATATTATGTGTACAAACTTCACTAAAAAATATATTCAATTAGGTTTTAAGATTAGTTAATACCCCGCAAACAATATATCTATTATTATTGTAGACCCAATCGCAAGTCCGGCTAATTCACCAATCTGCAAAAAAAATAAAATAATAATAATCAGCAATTTAAAACAAAATAATTTCACAAAAATATATAAACAAAATCCATGAAAAAATAAAAAATTATTTGGATTATTATATGTTTTGATGCGCATGGCATGTGATTGCGTAGGTGTTACAATGTAAACTTCTAATATTATTAAGTCGTTGGAACAAATAACAGACTATATATATTTCAAAAAAAAATAAAATAACAGACTATATAGATGACATTCTCCAGAGTACAACATGACAAAATTTGATATAGAGATTCAAAAAGTAAAAGGAAAAAAGTATATTTAAATACGAATAAGTATTCAGAATATCCATTAAGTATTTGACGACAATATGAAATGCATACCACTACTATTTTGAAGAACTCTTATTCCAAAAGATATCTTTATATAAGTTTAATTATAAGTTGGTCAATTTAAGTAACCAATAAAAAAATATTTAATCAAAATGTTCAACCCAATTTGTTAAACAAATTTAATCAAAATGTAAAAAATAAGAGTAGGAAACATTACCGCTCTGTTATCGGTGGCTACTGCAGTAATAACAAACATAAGGAAGAAAGTGCATATGAACTCGATTACAAAAGCTTGCAAATTAGAACCAGCTGGAAGTGTTCCAATAAAATGATCATCTTCACCATTAAATATTAGTCTGAGGCTTCCACTTGCTAATGTGGATCCAAGGACCTGAGCTATCATATAAGTTGGTACCTTCAACAAAGTTAAAATGAATGAAAATTCAATAATATAAGACAAATTGAGGCAATGAAGTCTTTTAGAGTTAGTAGTTATAGTATTACCAACTTATTATCAACATGCATGTTTTGATTATTAAGATTTTTTCCAATTTTATTTTAGATATATATATAATCAAATGCATAAGATGTATTTAAACTCACTTGCTTGAAGGGAAATCTTCTCGTAGAAGCAAAAGCAATGGTAACAGCAGGGTTGAAATGAGCACCAGAAATGTGACCAACAGAGTAAATCAAAACCATAACAGTGAATCCCCAAGCAAATGCAATTCCAGGAAGTGTTACTACATGATCATTGTTAAGATTCACAATAACAGCAGCACAACCCGCAAATATCATCATGTATGTTCCCACCACTTCTGCTACCAGCTATTTTCAATATCCAACAAAAGTAAATTTTTTTGTCATTTCAAATCAAATTTTCAAGCTCTATATAAATGAAATTAAAATGATCCAAAAGAAGACTAAAAACTTAATGAATGCCTTCTAGAGAATGAAATAAAAGTTACCTTCTTGAGAAGGGGCACAGAGTCTTTGATGCCTGATTCTTCACAATTTTGTGAGGCATGACTATTTACATCTAAAACTACCTCATGATGAATTTCGTTGCTTTCTGAATTATCAGTCATGGTTGACAAAAATAAATATATACTACATATATTTTTTATATGAAGCTGAAAAATGGCGCAAGAAATGAATGTGGCTCTGCTATTGACAAACAATTGATGAGAAAAACTATTTGAGAAGTAGTTATAGTTTGAGTAGATATATAGTTTCTTAAACATTAATTTGATATTTCAACACAATTCCTTTGTTGGAATAAAATATATAGTTAATTAACCCCCCTTATATCATGAATTTGACAATATTATGACAACAACTCGAAGTCATGGTTCCATAATGTCTAAAATTCAAATATGATACTTCTGTGATTGGCCTCTCAAATATATTTTCACTCACAAGTTTTAAGTTTAACATTTCTCAAAAAAACATGTAACACCTCAATTTTATTGAATAACTAACATTCTTAGTTGCACTTAATGATTGTTTTTGGTTTCCATTATATAAACCGAACTGCTTCACTATATGATGTAATTTGATTATTTTGTGGATTATTGTAAGTCGCATGTGTATGTGATTTTGCATGTTTTAGGCATGGACATCATATACCGCATCAGAAACTATGTATATGTGATTTTGCATGTTTTAGGTATAGACATCATATACCGCATTAGAAACTACATAACCAGTCATGACTGCATCCATTAAGTGATAGCGGATGCAGAAGGTTGTAGCAGAAGGGAGAGTGGGCAGGGGTAGGGGCAGAGACCGTAGTACTGATAGATCTGAACCATCTCAGGTGCACGAGTATGAGCTCCAACCCCAACAACACCATGTTGAGGAGGAGGATGATGATTCAGATAATTCAGAGGAAGAGGCGAATGACGATGATGAGCACCCACAATATGTGGAGAAGGAGTCACAACTGCTGAATACCAATCCTGGTGGCCCAGGTGCATGTTTGCTGGAGTAGTAAGATTCTTCAACTTATATTTTTTGTACTGTGTTTTACTTATTTATGTAAACCGATATTTTTTTGTTTGTATCAATGGCGTAACAATTTAAAATGTGTGAACAACGAGAAGAAGTTGAAGGCTATACGTGATTCAAATAAGGTGTGGACGTGTCAGACATGGTTCAGAGATGTCGTACAAGTCAGTGGTTTTTACTAGCTCAAGCATGTTAGCTATAACATTATTAACCATAGCTCGTTGTCTGAATTTGTTAAGAGCTGGCACGAGTAGATTTCCAGTTTCCATCTTTCGATTGGGGAGATTACAATAACACTGGATAATGTGTCATGTCTGATGCATCTCCCAGTCGAGGACCGCCTCATGGACTTTGATGTTCCTCTTTTACTACAACAAAAAATGCCCTTTGTGACGGTTAAAAAGTGAATACGCGACTGTTCAAACCGTCGCAAATTGTCTTTTGCGATGGTTCCCCAACGGTCGACGAAATGGGTATTGCTAGGCCTTTTTGTGACGGTTCTGAGAACCGTAGTTACAACTTCCTCAAAGGGTACTGCGATTGTTTGAACTGTAGCAAATTACACAATTTTATTTGTTTGAAAGGGATGTTGCAACGGTTTGGAACCGTCACAATCAGTGGAATTTCTTTAAGAAAAATAATGAATATGTTTTTTAATGAATTTTTAGCATGTTTTTGTGGAATTATGTTGTTGTGACTTGTGACAAAACTAATTTTATTCTTTATTAAAATATGATTTAACACACAAACTAAAATATGAATTTTACATTCATATAAAATGATTCAATAAAAACAAACAAATGATACAAAGTTTAACAAAAAAAATATATACAAAGAGTTTCTTGAGTTCCAAACATAAAAATTATAGATGGTCCTTCTTGAGAATTTTTCTTGATCAACCTAATGTAAATGAATAGACTCAAAAGAACGTTGCACTCCGTTTGGTGATTCGAAGTCTTCCACCTAAAAATAAATCATATATTATATAAGAATCACTAACTGACAAGTAGTTCAAATTATGTATCAGATGTCTTCTTTTTATAATTGAACTATCTTTAGCAAATCTTTCTTTAATGACAACAAGGACCAACTAAAATGACATTACAAAAACATTACAAAAACTAGCGCAACACGCGCTACGGAAGAAAATGAAACAAGCAAGGTTCATGGTACGAGTAGAAGACTGATTCGCTTGAATGGATGTGTGTTGCAGATCACATGGTACGAGTAGAAGAAAACGCCTCTAACTATGATCCGATTCAGGTTTGATCATGTTGTATCTGTTACGATCATTTCCTTCGTAGGAGCAAACATTGTGGCACGTGGATGGTGATCGTCTTTGTATCCACCCCAAAATTCCCTACCCCTAACTTCCTGAAAGTGCTGAAATATCCAAACATGCATAAACATCGACATATATGTATCATTAGACAACACATACAAAAATATGTTTAACTATTAACTAAATAATAATTTCATTATTAACATGAAACAAGGTCGCGTATCCAGCTAAGTTCTTCGTCTGATAACGACATCCATTGTTAAGCTCCTTATACAAGTGAGCAAGGGAAGCTACTCCCCATGCATAATCGTTGGCCAGCTCAAGGCCACATAAGAAATTGAGGTATATCACATTGACAGAGGTGGTGGTCTTGTCGGTAAAGAGTGCGACGCCCACCAACTTGTTCCCGGTTCATCTGTATCTCATTATGTGTTGGCGGGTAGGTATATATTCTTGTATAACTATCCTCGTGTACTTCATTGAAACAATGAACTATTTTGCCACTGACGTGTTGGAAGTCAGTTGGTTCAATGGATCTCGCATCGTTAACCAAAGATGGACATATGCTGAGGGATAGGCGGAGTTATATCTGAAGAATAAAAAGTAAACGATTGATTAAGAGGAAAAATACCAGGAATAACTGTTGAAATATTTCTTAAAAAAAAACTATTGATCCCAGCACAACTTTCTCTATCTTGGCTAGTTTACATTTGATCACATCAACAAAACACTTTTACAAAACCTGTTTAGAAATTATGTCAAAACAGGAAAAATTGAGCTAAGTGTGGTCTAAGTGGTTCGACAATATATTTTTGATGAAATTGGCATAATACTCACTGATGTGCGAGGGTAAACTAAATTCTCTTTATCAAATGGTGCCGTCGTCGAGGACTACGTCAAATTAGATTGGTTTCGCTTGTTTATAGTTTTTTATGAACCTGTTATAAATACTTTTCTTGTTCTGCAAAATTTGCTTGCCTAGCGGAACTAGACACAACTTGTAAATATTTTTGCTTTCTTAGTTTTAATCTTTATAATGCACCTGACTAATAATTGTTGGTATAGTTGTTTGATTACTATGTATGCGAGGCAAAACAACAAAGGTCAACTACTTTTTAATCTATGCTTCCATTATGTTTTTCCTATGCTTGCATTAAATATTTTTTTGATGATTTGTTTTGATGTATGTTTAAGTCAATCTCGATTTCCCAATTTACCAAAAAAAGGCGTCATCTAAACAATATAGGTTTCGTTTCTATGTTGACACTGTTCGGATTATATAATTAAAAATGTGTCAATTGATACATTGTAATACGTTTTGGAATGTTATAAATAATCCGGAAATTTTCCTTGAAATTTTAGGGTTTTCGAATCATATTATTCAAAAATCTTTAAAAAGACGTTTGGATTATATAATCTAAACATGAGTGTTTTGAGAATTCGGTAAGACACGTGAGAAGAGAGTATGGTGAAAAAGGAAATTGGCTAACACTAATGATGTTTCTAGTGTAGTTTCTTATAAGTGAGAGAGACAGAGTGAATGTTTATTAAATAACACTATTAAAAATTGTAAAACCAGTTATTTATAAATTCTTTAATGCTCGTGAATGTATATATAAACAGCATGCTTGCTGCCATCGCCGCTGCAACTCTTTCGTCGTCCCGTCACCAAAGACAATTGTCGTCGCCGTTACAAAGCAAGTTGCATCGCTGCAATTTTCATTCATAACTCTTAGTTGATTGTGTCCCTCTTGGTCTAATTTGGTTAGATATAGATCTGTTTTCACTTTAAATTAATCCAACGATTATGAATGGTATCATATACATTAATGGTACCAAAGGATCCGTTTTTGAGGACGACAACGATTGTTGTGGTTCCAATTATTGAATACTTTGAAACACGTTTCTCTCTTCAAAGAATTTATCCAACAATCATAAAAATTAGCGACGTAAATAAATTTGCAAGTGAAGTAAAAATTAGCGATACAAGATACAAATGTACTTATATGACCAAATTTGGTTGATTATTGAGCAAATTATTCACAATTTTTCAAAGATAGCTTAGACCTCACTTAAAATTAAATTAGGCAATATTCATAAAATTAAAAAAGAGGAAGATAGGCACTCAGATAGTACATAAAACACATTGTTCACTTGCAGAAATTATGGACGAAACTTGCAAGCAGTTTTGAGCTCGTTTGCAGGCTTGTCATCACCTGCAAAACCAGCGTCCACCCACGCAGAATAGCCTCCCCCCATGTTGACGATATGTTGAAATCCCTGCGTTTACCACATCATATCACATATGCCTTAGATTTTAGTCAAGATGATAGAAATAATCCTAATTCTTTTAGAGGAATTAAAAATAAAGTAACGAGTAATGCTCAAGATTGAGAATTTTAGGTTGATAATTGTCATAGACTTACTGAATTATGGAGATCAACGCAGGCTCGAATCGATCTTCCTCCACTATTGCAAGCCTGAATTTGTAATCCATTATAGTCACACATCAACCTATTTTATGATACGTACAGGTTGTTTTATGATTTAGAGAGCTAAAAGGTTCTTACCACAATCAAGTGATCCTCACTCTTACATATTGCTGCAACTTGGTTAACAAAATCAGGATTTTTCACCCTTCCTGTTGATCATTTGGAATACATCACATTACATATACATAAGCTATATGATTAAGAATTTACTATATATATATATATATATATATATATATATATATACATAATGTAATATTAATTATATAACAAAGACGAGACGATATACACAGTACCTTCTTCTGTTTTGAACATATAGGGGACATTAATAGCATTCTCAACATGGCTTTTATTGAATTCCTCAACTGACCTATTCAAAGGGGCAAAAGAAAGAAAATGACTTCAGTTAGGATTCCATTGAAAATTAAAAATGAAGAAGGAAATTGGAGAATCTCATTCCTTTGTTAATTACCTCACATCAAGATAATTGTAACCAGATGAATGTAATAGATCTTTGGCAGCATGGACATCTAAGGTAACAACATTTTGATGACTGTAAATATTAGAGATAAATTAGAGTTTAAATGAGACTTAATTACATCCATATATAACATTATATAGAATGCAATATATTTTAAACACTTACTCCTTTGTGGTGTCCATTCTTTTCTTTGAAGTTTAGCACTCCAGAAAGTTATCAATGCAAAATCAATAATTGTATGAAGGGTATTTATGATGTGAAAGATTGGCATAGTTGCTAAGGTTTTTGGGGTCTCTATATAGGGTCGACCTTCTAAAATATGTGTTTTTTTTTTTTTTGCAAGTTGTTGATTATTATATATAAAAGGTCAACTTTTATTGTGCAAGCCAAGCATATGAAGTAATAAATATAATGGGGAAATAGTATGCACATATTTTTTTGTTTATCTTGTGTTGAACAAATGATTATAAAATTACTTATAATGTTCTAGCATTTGATTCCTCCTATCCTTATCGGAAGGAAAATATAAGTTGACTATGACGGGCAAAAAAAAATTATTAGTTTAGAAAATCATTTTAAATCTAAAGTTTTTTTTTTGGAAGGGAGATCTAAAGTTTATATATTGTAAAAAATTAAAAGGAGGATAAATTTATTAAGAACTGGAAAAGGAAAGGGTATCAGCGAAAGAAATTAAGCAACTTAGTGAGTCACTCGCTTTGAAAAATGAATTGGGATACCATCAGCAAAACGCAAACGAGAATTTACAGCAATCAATTTCTTTCCTGCGAGCCAAGATTTTTCACCAGAAATAGTCCAACTCTTTCTGCTTCTTCCTCGGTGAGTTAAATAACAACGTTTTTTCCCAGCTATGGCAAACAATTATAAAGGGCAATAAGGGAAGATAACATTGGAAAACAAAATTAAAAAGCAAACGCGATTCAATCAAAAGCAGAAGCTCCAAATTGTAGCTTCAGGTCTACCGTGGTTTTGGTGATGGAATCGATTTACATGGATGCAAGCCAAACAAGAAAGTTTGCTGTCAAACTGCGTTTGACCACTCCAAAACCACGTTTAAAGGTTTCTACCGGGTATCCAAACAGACGCTTTTACAAGCTTTCAATGCTTTTGTTACTTTATAGTTTTTGTTGACCTTTTTATTGGTGAAAAGTTCCTGTAGTGTTGATATATATCCAACATAAGATGAAAATTTATCTAAAAGTTCTGTTCCCACGTCATGTATCCAAAAATAAATAAATATACACGTAAGATAAAAGCATACCAATATTCTTTGATATAATCGATTTCTTAGCTTTATCTTCACATATTCATTATTAAACATGGGTGATTTTTCATCTAGCAATGGAAGTCTTGATGTGGTTATGAATGTAAACGATGGCGCAAACAAAAAATGTGATGCCACAACCATTGATGATCATGTTCCTTTTTTGCAAAAGGTGACTTTATTTATCCTTTCAAAAAATTAATTGTTGTTTATGGTTAATTAATTAGATCTTCTGACTAAAAACATGGATGTGTTGCGTTGATTGTTGAGTATAGTTGGTAGCAGAAGTGGTGCGAACATTCTTCTTGATATTTGCTGGATGTGGTTCTGTGGTGGTGAACCTTAACAATGATAAAGTTGTGACACTTCCTGGAATTGCAATTGTTTGGGGACTTGTTGTTATGGTATTAGTCTATTCTATAGGTCATATCTCTGGTGCCCATTTCAATCCCGCGGTCACCATTGCTCACACTACAACCGGAAGGTTTCCATTGAAGCAGGTAAATTACAAAACACAAGCACTATAATTCATATTAAGACAAACATAAGTTTCTCTCTTAAGTTATTTGAGCGGAGGTGGTTAGAAGAACGGCGTCCTACGAGAATGTAGGTTGTTGAAACGGCAGAGGTACCTGCAAAAGACACATTGGCGTTCAAGTCAGCATGAGAGCTAAGAGTTTAAAGTTTTGGGGTTAGAAGAACGTACCTAGGACGACACTAGAAGTCCTCTTATATAAATGCTTAGAGTAATATTTGGAGAGCTGTTGGCCGACGGTTACAGATGGCGGTGTTTGTAACCTTCTAACATCGAGCCTTTATTGCATGCAAGGAGGCGTTACAGACTTAGGAGAGATGAACGTTTGCTCGATGTAGTAACAAAATGGGCGGTGTGAAGAGTATGGACCAAAGCAAGTTTCAACCTATTACCTATGTGAAGAAGGAAATAGTTGGTACACCGTTATTTGGGCCTATGTTCGAAGCATTAGTTGGCGAGGACAACCGTTTGTGCAGTCCAAAATATTATTAATTTTTATTTAATTCTTTCCTGTAGGTACCAGCTTATATAATTGCTCAGGTCGCTGGCTCAACACTTGCAAGTGAAGCTCTCAAACTCATATTCAGTGGCAAGGAAAATCAATTTGCAGGAACACTTCCGGCTGGTTTGGACCATCAAGCTTTTGTGGTCGAATTTATTATCACTTTCTACCTTATGTTCGTCATTTCTGGAGTTGCCACCGATAATAGAGCGGTAATTTTTTTTCTTTTTTAAATGCTTGGTTGATAATAGTAATTGATAATTATATTTCTATTGATCATTTTGATTAAGATATAATTGTGACTCAAGTTAATTGACTATTTCTTTCAACAACAATAAAAAGGTCATTGACAAGATGTATAAACATATTTATAATGTTAAAATCACTTCAATAAATGTTAGCTTTAAATCAGTCATGAGGCCCATTCCATAATTACTTAAATATCATTTAACCTTTGTCTGATAGTTTTTATTTATTGCTTCAGATTGGTGAATTGGCTGGACTTGCAGTTGGATCTACAGTCATGCTAAATGTGTTGTTTGCAGGGTATAGATCTCAAAACCTTACCAAATATTATATCATAAAATGCATGCTTTGCACCAAGAATATATAAAAATAATACGTGACATGTTATTATGAGAAAGGTTAAAATAAAATCTAACTTGTGAGTGAAAATATATTTGACAGACCCATCACAGGAGCATCAATGAATCCAGCAAGAAGCTTAGGACCAGCTATTGTGCACCATGAATATAGAGGAATATGGATATATATGGTGTCACCTATTCTAGGAGCTTTGGCTAGTACATGGACCTACACTTTCCTCAGAATCACAAATAAGTCAGTTCGTGAGCTCACCAAGAGTTCTTCATTCCTTAGAGGCAAGGGAGCTGAGTGATTTATAAATGAAAGCAAATTCTTAATTGTTCTTTTTAATATCAACTTGTATTGGGGTCCAAGTGTACAAGAAAGAGTCACTACTTTTGGTGTTGCAAGGGAAATGGGATGCAAAGTTTCTTCTTATTTTGTCTCAATTACCTTTGATATTTGTTTTCAATTAACCTAGAGTAGTTATAAAACACATATAAACATGGGACATGACAAAGACATTGAAACTGTGACACGAATATAATAACTTGAGAAAATGATATAATTTAATACATGGATAAATATTGAGAAAATGACATAATTTACACTTCATTTGTGTGTGTGTCTATATATACATGTCAGGATCGGCCATAGCGTTTTACGGAAGTATGAGAAAAAAAACCCGTTATAGTACATCATAAAAATAAGGGTTAATAGTGTTTTTTCCCCTATAAATTTGTCATTTCCGGTTTACCCCTAAGAAACTTTCAGTTTAAAATTCGTCCTTTTAATTTATGTTTTTTCCGGAAGACCTATTTCCTTCATCCAACTCATCAGAATCTAATATGTGGCGCGCTGAGATGACCTTTTTTATTTTTTTAATTGGCCACATGGTAAAAAGCATTCCACATCAGATTTTACAATGAAGCTTTTACTACCTGGCCTATCGTAAAATTTATTTTTTATAGCATTTTAATTTTAGGGTGTGTTTGACTCAACTTACTTTGAATCGGTTCTCTTTAAACAAGAAACTTGAGGCAAAAGGAGAATCAATTTCTATTACTTTTTACATTAACAAAATATCATCATGCATCGCCTCATGATTACCTTATTTCTTAGTGATAAGGTTTACCCTATTTGTCGCAAGGTGTGTCTCGGTACATTTGAGTAGCATGCAACTCATTGTAAGGAACTTCCATGCTTCAAATGCAAGCATGGCATTGCTAGGGATGTCCGCTTTGACACATTTAGACAAACATGAGTATATGTGAAGAATGAGGCGCATGTAAACTTCTTGACCGACCCACAGAAAGGAAGATTGACGCTTAGGCTAGCAGTGTTCTGGTGTACGGGTGGATAAAAGTGAAACATGCATGTGCGGACTTAACTATAATTTCCACACTTGTGGGATTAGGGACAAGGGCTTTTAGCGTGGGACTAATAACCCTCAAAATCGCTTCTAACAAAGTGGTCAAATATGAGATAGCATTATGAAAATAATACTCCCTCCGTTTCAAAATACATGTCCAAGTCAACCACTTCACATATGCCAATGCATAATTTTGACTGTTAATATCTTTAATTTTCTAAAGTAAAAAATTATAAAAATTTAATATTTTGAAAATATTTGTCGAGACAAATCAAACAACATCTTACATGCTAATATTTGTATTTATATATTAGTTAAAAAGTATGGTCAAAGTAAGTCAAGTGAATAGTGCACATTGCAAAAATTGGACATGTATTTTGAAACGGAGGGAGCATGTTTTTATACCATTTACATTTGACATTTTTGCTTTCTAGCATTAAAGGCTATGCATCTTTTACAAAGAGTTCAAAATGTCACGCATAACAATGTTATTGTCTATTTTGTGAAAGTGTTAAATACACGAAATTTAGCGACCAAACCATTTTTGGTTTCTAGCCTATGTTGTTATTTTAACTTTCTACAATATAGTAGATTAGTATGTTTAGATAGCTAGCAAAC
Source organism: Medicago truncatula (assembly GCF_003473485.1). Classification (NCBI taxonomy): domain Eukaryota; kingdom Viridiplantae; phylum Streptophyta; class Magnoliopsida; order Fabales; family Fabaceae; genus Medicago; species Medicago truncatula. The sequence goes on along the minus strand of NC_053043.1, from coordinate 5,447,643 downwards.
AAGAAAAACAATATATTTGTTAGATGAAATTTGGTTCACTGTTGGGAATTTTAAGTAATCACATATTGTGACCGCACGGTCACATTAAAGCAACAAATCACAGTAAGAATTGTATTGGAACTATCTAGCTAACATACGCTCAGTCGTATATGGATAATTTGGCGGTATCATTTGATGAAAAAATCGATTTTGCATAAAACTTATACCGTAACATAAAGTAAATATCATGGTAGATGAGTAGATAAAAGTTGTACCATTTCCTCTAGTTATGTATACTACATACATAGTTATTTGCCAATGTAAATTAACTAGAGATATTCTGCTTACAAAACTGAAACAAATAATGATCTTCAAAAATTTAAATTGAAGATATGCAAAGCTTCAATAAATCACTTAGCTCCACCATTTTGTACTCCTTTAAGGAAAGAGGCACTCTTACTAATTTCACGCACTGGCTTGTTTGTGTAGCGGATGAAAGTATATGCCCATGTACCAGCTATGGCACCAAGAGTTGTTGATACCAAATATATCCATATTCCTCTATATTCATGGTGCACAATAGCAGGCCCTAAGCTCCTTGCAGGATTCATTGATGCTCCAGTAATTGGCCTGTAATTTACATGCATAATTAAGTTCTAAGTAATTTGACCAAACTGAATAGTCTATTGTCTTTGTATTGCATTGGAGTAATTTTACGGTTTGAATTATAGTTAGGTTCATACCCAGCAAACATAACATTTAGAAGCACGGTAGATCCAACTGCAAGTCCAGCCAACTCACCAATCTGTGGTATTGACAAACAAAATAAATGATCATGTTAGTATGTGTTCTTAAGGCATATAGAACTTTTACATTGAAAAAAACAAGTTTTAAATATTTAAAAAATTGAATATATAATTTTCAAGATAAATTTTTTAAATTAGATTCATTAACATGTGCTCTTAAGACACATATTAGTATTTCACTAAAATAACAATCTATATTAAGTGTTGAAGATTGAATGACATTGAAATGTAGAATTTGTTGCCCATGTCCACTTCTGACATTTGCAATTTATACATATTTTAAGAGTCATGTTGAAAAGGAAATGTTAACGAGTGTCCTTAGGATACTCTTTATGGGTTTAAAATAGTAATATTTTATGGAAATATGTGCATTCAATGCATTGAAAATTGAAATGTTTAACTTTTTAAATAAATACATTTGAGAAATTTCTTTTTTTGAAATCCTTAAAGAGTTCCCTAAGGGCACTCGTTAACAAGACCCTTAAGAAAATAAGAAAGTACAAACTTTTCATCTAAAATAAAAAATTTATTTTCAAAAAGTTGAATATACAACTTTCTAACACTTCCCAATACCGTAGAGTATTTGTTTATATACAAGGGCAAAGGAGATTACCGCTCTATCATCGGTGGCCACTCCAGATATGACGAACATAAGATAAAAAGTGATTATGAATTCGACCACAAATGCCTGGAGATCAGAACCAGTTGGAAGTGTTCCTGAAAAATGGTTTTCTTTGCCATTGAATATAAGCCTAAGTGTTCCACTTGCAAGGGTTGATCCAAGAACTTGAGATATTATATAAGCCGGTACCTGCAAGATTATATATTGAAGAAAAACACAACAATTTTTTTAGACAAGCTAGTACAATTAAGTATACTATTTAGATAATATGCAAAAATTTAAAAGCAAAGGAAAAAGTTTAGGAAGAGAAATTTCAATTGAAGGTCAATTCAACCATATCATGAATGCAAAAACGGTTGCATACACATACGGAAAATGACACAATATAGAGCATTGTTTAACTTTTACTTTTTTATATGTAAAATCAATCTTATCTCAAAAATTTCTACTTTAAACTTCTTATCAAATATTTTTAGGACATTTGTTAGCATTTTCTTTTTAAAAAAAAAATTATTACTTTAAGGAGCTAACACAAGAAATTTTCGAGAAAATTCAAGTGTAATATTAATATTTTCATTTACCATATCATCTAAGAAATTATTGAATAAATGTGTACCATTATAGTCACACCTAACATCGTTTTCAAGATAAAAAAATTTGAATGCTTCAAAGTTGGGTCAGTAAAAATTTATGTACTTGGTCCAAATTTTGAATGAGATACATTAATTTTTGTTGACCCAACTTTTTCCCATATAAAGAACTCGGATCACCTGCTTAACCGGGAACCTTTTGGTGGAAGCATGAGCAATGGTGACAGCAGGGTTGAAATGAGCACCAGAGATGTGACCAACAGAGTAAACCAAAACCATAACAGTGAGGCCCCAAACAATTGAGATCCCAGGATGTGTTACTACTTTGTCATTGTCAAGATTCACCACAACAGCAGCACACCCTGCAAATATCAAGAAGTACGTCCCTACCACCTCTGCTACCAACTACATCCAACATAATACAAATCACATATATCAGGATAGACAGTTAATTTAATCTCTAAAGTATTTTTCTCTCTAATTCAATCTCTAAAGCATATAAAAGTAATAAACATTTTTAAAGTATATGAAATTCGTCACTTTAATCTTTGTTATTAAAGTATTAGGAATTAATATAATAACTTTCATATACCATAGAGACTATGACAACGAATTTTATTTACTTCAAAAATAAAATTAAAGACCGATATTTTAGAGATTAAATTCATATTCATAGTTATTATCAACAAAAAAAAGTTATATGCAGAGTGGTTTAGGAGATACACACCTTCTGCAAAAGAGGCACATAGTCTTGGATGCATGACTCATCACACTTTTGGGAAACATCACCATTTACATTCAAAACCATTTCATGGTTTCCATTGCTTGATGAAGGATCAGCCATATCACCGACAAAGAATAAGGATGAAACAAAGAAATGAAGTGAAAAGAAATGCTCTACTTTGTTAAATTAGCTAAGAAATGAAGTATTCAATTAAGAGAGCTTCCCCAATTTATTGGCACTCAAAAGTCTTATAAAGAGGAAGGAGTGATGGGAGAATATGAGAGATTCAGAATTTCCACATATGGAAAATAAATTGGATTTAATTACCGATCTTTTCTGTCGTATTTTGTGAACATAATAACTTTACCTAAAACAACCGGGTTGGGTCAAGCAAAGATGTTTCACCCTCACTTAACTAACAAAAGTTGGAATTTCAAAGGGATATGTATATTTAGTGTTCGACAAACTTTAAATATGATTACGACACACCTTAAATATGATTACTTCGAATAAATAAACTTATGAAAAATTAAAATATTACTTCCGTTCTTAAATATAAGACTTTTTTGAGTTTTTTATTTGTCTATTTTTACAAACCTCTTTTCAAATTTCAAAACGCATTAACTTCTTTTTCTTCTTTTTTTTCTTTTTACCAATACACCCATAAAAATCGGATGAGAATGAGATGACATGAAGGGATAAGAACTCAAAATTCTTACCCAAAAAATTATTATAAGAACTCAAATTATAGGACATGGAATGAATTGTAGATTTAGTAGATTATTAACACTCATTCATTGGTTGCTATAATGCTATGTGATAAGCACATAATTATTTTCAACAATGTGATAAGCACATAATAAATTTTTCCCTAAAAAAAAAAGCACATAGTTATTTTTCCTTTGATAAATTAAATCCCACGAGATTTGTTTTTTTTTAACTAAATAAGAACGTTTTGTCAAAAAAAAAAAAAAACTAAATAAGAACGTTAAGAGAAGAAACATCTTCATACTACGTATGTGATAAGCAATTTTTCAACAATGTTCGAGAATTTTATCTGGTAAAACTTTCATATCATTATTACCATAAAAAAAAACTTCCATAGCATTTTTGTTCTAAAGAAACTTGCATAGCATTTATTACTTATATTATAGTGCTGTTATAAAATGAATTAGCTTAGTTGCACATTTATTCTTTTTTTTAACTCTCCGATTTTTAGCAGAAAATAAGTCATATTAATCTGAAGTTCGGTTAAAAAGTAACTAAAGACTAACAAAAAAATTGTTTAATTTATAAATCAAACTCGAGTCCTCCGAGTCATTTAGTTAAGTTCATTAAACACTTGATTTTTATTCATTTTATTTCAGTGTAACCAAATGATCAATTATACTCTTTACCTTGAAAAAAAAGAGCAATTAAATTCTGTGAGTTCTAGCCACTAGGCTACTTGACAAAAAAAAAAAAGAGCAATTATACTCGAAAGCAAGAAAAAAATAGAGCAGCTATAACCTTAAATTTTTAAATCCTATTATGATCCCCATTAATATTAATATAGCAATAAGGTGATTGATGAAGCGAGAAAGTTAACAAAAAAGGATTTGATTCTACTTATGGTTTCCTTGCTTGACAATCGAAGCCCACCAGATGAATTCCCTTTATAGAGGGGGTTACGACAAGATGATCTTCTCTCCCCTTTTCTTTTTTTGATTGCGGGGGAAGGGCTGAATGTTATTCTGAAATCGACAGTAGAAGCTGGTTTGTTAACTGTACCGTGTGGGGAGTAACACAAATGTAGACGCAAATGTAAGCATTTCTCATTTGCAGTGGGATGATACTATTCTTTTTACAAGGAAAGGTTATACTAATGTTCATGCATTAGAAGTGGTTCTTATTATGTTTGACGTAAATTTTCATAAGAGTTTGTTGGTGGGGGTAAATGTTCTAAATCGTGGTTGACTGAATCATCTGTGATTTTGAATTGTCATACTAACAATATTTGTAACGCCTCCGCTTGGTGAGCATGTAATGCCTGAGGCTGATGAGGGCAGGGAGTGGTCCGGCTCCTGGCATGCTTCTAGGCAAAATTGAATCACATCGGAATGAGAGGGATCTTGAGGTCGTGCAAGTATGGGAGTGTATGGTTTAAGGGAGGCTTATAAGAATTGTTTGGTACTACCTATATCAACAAGATGCATCTTCTTTTCGGTAGCTCATTCCATAAGAACTTCATAGTTAAGCGTGCTTGACTTGGAGAAATTTTGGGATGGGTGACCTACCAGGAAGTTTTCCGGTAAGCGTGCGAGTGAGAACAAAACACGCTGGAAAGACTTGTGTTGGTTTGTGGGGTCAGTCGACAATCCTAAAAGCAGTCTGGGATGTTACAATATTCCTTTTTGTACCGTTGTTTACCAATCCGTGGAGGTTCACGTCGTTTACCGTTCTGGTATCCTTTGCTTGACCGCATATAAAAATTGTCTAGGTGGAAGAGTTGTCATTTGTCTATGGGGGTTCGATTGATGTTTTTGAAATTAGTATTGTCTTTGCTTCCGGTCTATTTTATCTCCTTTACATTTCCTTTGCATACTCTTCCGACTTACATTAAGTGTGATGTTTGAAATAGCTACCTACTTGTCACTCTATCTGAACACGTTTAACTATTTCACCAACTACTATATTAATAAGGGTACTTTAGTAAATGAAACACATTTTATCATAGAAATTTGCACACTCAATGATTTTCTTAACAAGTGTGCCTAACCACCTTCAAAGACACTTAACATGAGAATGAGATGGAAACATTTGTCTCTTTTCTTGAAATTATGTTGGTCAATAATGAATCTTAGCCCTCCATACATCATGTTAAAGTTATGGAGTGTCATTGGTGTTTATTATTTTCGTTTGCAAGAAACGCCTTTTATTTTTTTCATTTGGTTTTGAATAGTAGCTATATATGACAGTCTTCTTTCTTCTTTTTGGTACTTTCTTGATGATTATTCTATATAATTTTCTCACGTGGGTGTACATGTACATGGATATTGCAATTCATTCTTTGATTTTCTCATATTCTGTTCTCTGTTTAAACCTATTTTGCTTCTTATTGATTGGTTTTTATTAATTTAGCTGGCTTGAAGCAGTCAGTTTAAACACCTTTGAGTCTTTAACAGACAATGAGATTGGATGGTTGAAGCTGTATTTAGCAGTAGGGGGGAAATTGGGACCAGAAATGTGACCAACAGAGTAAATCAATATAAGTCCCCATGTAAATGCAATTCCAAGAAGTGTCACTACACGATCATTGTTATATATAGTTTCTTAAACATTTAATATTTTAAATTAAATTGTGTTGACATTCATGCGACACATTTATAATCACTCAGCTCCCTTGCTTACTGCTTTGAGGAATGAAGAACTCTTGGTGAGCTCACGAACTGGCTTATTTGTGATTCTGAGGAAAGTGTAGGTCCATGTACCAGCCAAAGCTCCTAGAATAGGTGACACCATATATATCCATATTCCTCTATATTCATGGTGCACAATAGCTGGTCCTAAGCTTCTTGCTGGATTCATTGATGCTCCTGTGATGGGTCTGTCAAATATATTTTCACTCACAAGTTAGATTTTATTTTAACCTTTCTCATAATAACATGTCACGTATTATTTTTATATATTCTTGGTGCAAAGCATGCATTTTAATTTATGATATAATATGTGGTAAGTTTTTGAGATCAATACCCCGCAAACAGCACATTTAGTATAACGGTAGATCCAACTGCAAGTCCAGCCAATTCACCAATCTAAAGCAATGAATCAGACAAGGTTAAATAATATTTTTTTTGAATATATTTATGTAAGCATAGAATATATTTATACATCCCTGTGAACTTAGCTCAGTTGGTAGGGATATTACATTTTATATGCAGAGGCTGGGGTTCGAACCCCAGACACCCCAACCCTACTTATCCACAATTAAATTGTATATATATATATATACATCTAGTCAATGAACTTTTTATTGATGTTGAAAGAAAAAGTCAATTTTATTTTGGCAAGGTGATTTTTCATCACATATAATTTACTAGCATATCTTAAATCTTAATAAAAAAACTTAGCTCAGCTGCTATGGACAATGCATAATATATGTAAGATTCGAGTTTAAACTCCGGCCGCCACAAAAAAAAAAATCTTAATCCAAAATGCTTAATAGAAGTATAATTTTTTTTTTTTGAGGGATAATAGAAGTATAATTATCAATTAATATTATCAACCAAGCATTTTTTTTTTTTAAAAAATGATTACCGCTCTATTATCAGTGGCAACTCCAGAAATGATGAACATAAGGAAGAAAGTGATAATAAATTCGACCACAAAAGCTTGAAGATCAGAACCAGCTGGAAGTGTTCCTGCAAATTGATTTTCCTTGCCACTGAATATAAGTTTGAGAACTCCACTTGCAAGTGTTGAGCCAACGACCTGAGCAATTATATAAGCTGGCAACTGCAAGAAAAAATTAAATTCAAAGTTAATAATGTTCCTAAAAAGGTTGTTCTCATTGTAGGATCTCTCATTTCACTCACTCTTGCTCTCTCCCTCATTTCACAATATGTGTCTATCTTTCTCTAAAATTTAGAGAAAATATCAAGAGAGAGAGAGAGAGATATGGACATAAATTGTGGATGGGAGAAGGTGAGTGGAAGAAAATGATCTAATTCGGTCAACATATACTTGGAACATAGGCCTAAATAATGGTCTTCCAACTATTTTCATCTTCTTCACATACGCCCAAACTCGCTTTGGCCCTTACTCTTCACACCTCCCATTTTGCTACTACATCGAGCAAATGTTTAGATTTCGTAAGTCTGTAACGCCTCCTCCGCATGCATTCAAAATGCAATGTTCGATTGTTACAGACCCCATCGTCTATAATCTTCAGCAAATGGCTCTCCAACCATTACTCTGAGTCAACTATAAAAGAGTACATCCCATGTCCTCCAAGGTACAATCTTCTAACTCCAAAAATTCAAAACTCTTGGCTCTCATACAGATTTGAGCGTCTGAGTGCAGTTCTTCTGATCACCTCCGATCAAATAACTTAAGAGACGGTGTAAAAACTATGTTTGTCTTAATATGAATTATAGTGCTTGTGTTTTGTAATTCACCTGCTTCAATGGAAACCTTCCGGTGGTGGTGTGAGCAATGGTGACAGCGGGATTGAAATGAGCACCAGAGATATGACCTATAGAATAGACTAATACCATAACAGCAAGTCCCCAAACAATTGATATTCCAGGAAGTGTCACAACTTTATCATTGTTAAGGTTCACCACCACAGCAGCACATCCAGCAAATATCAAGAAGAATGTTCCCACCACTTCTGCTACCAACTATATTCAACAATCAAAGCAAAACATCCATTTTTTTTAGTGAGAACATCTAATTAATTAACCATAAACAACAATTAATTTTTTTGGAAGATAAACAAAATCACCTTTTGCAAAAGAGGAACATGATCATCAATGGTTGTGTCGTCACATTTTTTGGTAGCATCATCGTTTATATTCATAACCACATCAAGATTTCCATTGCTAATATCACCCATGTTTAATAATGAATATGTAAGGATAAAGCTAAGAAATGGATTATATCAAAGAATATTGGTATGCTTTTGTTTGTTGCAGCAGAAGTAATGAATGAGGAGTTGAGAGAGCACAACACATTTATAGAAAACCAAAAATGTCTTAAACTATAAAGTACAGCAAGAACATGTTAGATATTTGACTAAACAACCTTTTTGTTGGCTTACGTGTATATTTATTTTTGGATACATGACGTGGGAACCTAACTTGTAGATAAAACTTCATCATATTTAGGATATACTCGTACAGTTATCAATCAATCTAAACAAGTTCAAACATAGACAGTACATTAACAAAAAAATCAAACACAAATTCAAAAAACACCACATACAACTTTTTCCTCAAAAAGACGGTTAATATAACAACAAATGAAAAAAAAAAATGTACCCTTTAAAACACATATAACAACTAAAAAAGGAAATAAGGGTAACAACTTATCATTTCTACACGAAATCAAGACATTTGAAGAGTTTCAACACGAATACATGCATGGAAGAAAAGAGACTTGTAGTTGGAGTAGTAGTACCGGTGCATCTCAATTTGTAAGGTGTACTGTAGACGTTTCCTTTTCAAATTCTTTGTTTTAACAAAATGTTGTTATCCTTTTTCCAAATATGTGACATGGGTGTCGTGTTTTACCATTGTTGTCAAAATTTTGACCTAAATCATAAAATATAGGATTTTGCGACTTTATTCATCTTAAATGACTCAAATCCATAGCAGAATCTCAAAATAGGCAAAATCTTAGTAAAAATGCATCAAAATCTCACAAAATCATGAAATTCAAACAAAATTGCAGGATTTTTTTTTTTTTTAAGAAACAAAATTGCAGGATTTTAAAGGGTCTTAAATGATTTTGTCCATTTTTTAGTCATTTATGTATAAAGTATTTGGTGGACTTTAAATTGGGTCATTTATGACTATATACAATTTATAACATATTTTGAACATTATTTTTGTTTTGGTAAAATCTTTCGATTTTGATTGTAATTTTAAGATTTCTTATATCGATTCTAAAAAGTAATTGAGTAAAGTAATTTATGATACCACTTATTTAAGTTAGCTCTTAAAATAATTCAACAAATATTTATTTGTCATGATTTGGTTGGATACCACTTATTTAAATTTGTCCTTAAAATATATACATCAACCAATATCTGTGTAAAAGAATTACACCGTCGTTGTATACAAAACTTATCTCTAAAGTAGAAACCAAACACATGCACACCTACAAAGTCAATGCATCTCGTGTATTAATACATAGCATTCATGTGATTCTGATAATATTCTAACGTAGGCTTTGTCTACATTTCAGCCTTATCTCTGATCTTATTATTGTTGAATTTAGCTTTTCTCATCAACTCATGACCAAAAGAGTTTACCCCGTGTTTCCCCTGCATGCTTTACCATTCAAAATCAACTTTTTCATTTTCATACTCAACTGATAATGCGTTTTTGTTAATTAATATGTAATCAATTTTACAGATACTTGTATTCTCTGATCTTAAGAAAAATGGTAGACATTTCTTTTCAAAGAATTTAAGGGGGGAAATACACATACACACTAAGAATGAAAGGTCCACTTGTCACTTATATAAGTTGAGACACCTATATAATAGGCAAGTAAACCCTCCTTTTGATTCAACATTTCTAAAAAACTATTTGAGATTTAGGTTTTTATTTTGTCTTAATCTTCTGATTTTTAGAGCAAATGACAAATGTAATTCAGAGTTCGATCGGTAGTTAAGTAGATAGTTTTAGGGTGTGAGATATCATTTATCTGGATCTTCTACTACTACTATATGTTACAACAACTATAGAAACAATAAGATTTTGGGGTCTCTTCTCTTTTTTTGGGTGTAAATCGAGTATCCTCCGCGTGCAACTGCGGAGACTAATCCCACGAGCATTGTGGGACCCAAATGGGCGGCAGGCTCTCCCTAAGAGTTTTAACATGCTGCATGCCCAAGGCTGGATTCGAACCCAGGACCTTGGTTAAGCTAGAAGAGACTCGTTCCATCTCATCTAAGCGCTCTTTGGTAGTATCTCTCTTCTCTTTAAACAGAAGTTGAGGCTTTTTTTTTATTTAAAAATAAAAAAAATCGGTATCCGACTCAAGGTACGGACTAACTTAGATCGACAATAAAAAAACAATTTATTTTATATAAAACTTGGTTCATTGTATTTTTATTTTTATTTTTGAAAATTCGGTATCCGATCTAAGGACCGACTAATCCGAACGGACCAATCCCACCGCCCACTTGCGGCGGCCCCATTTAAAGTCAGAGCAAACTCTGTATGGACTTAGCCCATCGAAATTGACACCAGAGGGAATCGAACCTGAGACCTTTGGAGGAGCAAACTCCAAGATCTCAAGCCAACCCCAAATGGATTGGTTCATTGTATGTTAGGAGCTTCAAAAAATCATAGTAATAATTTGATTGGAACACAAATTTGTTGATTGAAGCGTGTTATACCCTGATTTTGGACCTAAAAATACTCGTTTAAATTTCTTTTTCAACACTGATAATTGTCAATTTACTGTGGTTTTACTCCGAACCTTTACTTTTTTTTTTATCTGCATATTTTAATGTCTCTGTCTCAAAGTATGTTCAATCATGATTTTCTTGCATAAAGCTATCCAAAGTGTTTTCCTTGCATTACAAGTCATTTAAGAACTCTCTGAAACGTCGCATTACTTTTCTTGCATTTTATTTCAAAAAATCATACAAAAGGGTATTTTGGTCATTTCCTGCAGTGGAACCCATTTTAGTCCCTGTGTTTGTCTCTGAGTCTTTTCAACTTGTCTATACAAATCATTGTTGAATCTCTTTTTAAAATCATTTCAAAAATTGCATTTGAGTCAGTTTGGGTCAGTTTAGTCCCTAGGAGCATTTTGGTCTTTTCCTGTCAAAATTCCGACAGGGAGGTATTTTAAAATACCTCATGTCGGTAATTTGTTCGTTTTAGTCCGTTTGTTGATTTTATTTTTCGTTTCACTTTACCTTTTTACCAATTACCAATTTTAATTCATTTTATTTTTTATTTACATTTCGGTCCCCCAAAAGAGTCCCAAAATTGCATTTTTGTCCAATACTTTTTTTAATTGCATTTTTTTTAGTCTTTTTTTTATTATTGCAGATTAGTCCTCATATTAACTTTTTTGCAGATTAGTCCTTAAGTCCAAAAAAAGTGTGAAAATTTTTTCAAAGAAAAATGTAGATCTAGTCCGAACCGAACCGTTCTCGCTAAAACTAACGCCGGATTTGTGTAGAGGAGGTGGTAACGGAACTTTTGATGTAAAAATTTTGAAAAAAAAAGTAGTTTGAATTTTCCGGCGCGGTGGCGCCGCCGCGCCGGAACCACCACCACCTCATGCTCGCCGGCGGCGAGTTCTTAGAGAGAAGGGAGAGCTTCTCTCTCTAAGTTTAACTTAGAGAGAGAAGAGGAAGAAGTTTATGTGTTTTTTGTGTGAAAAATCCTTTTTATACTCCCTCCGTTCCCACGCGCGCGCGTGCGTGCTCTTGTTGTGTTCCCTCGCTCTGTGAACCATCAGATCTGGATTCTTCTAAGATCTGATGGCTGCTGTGTGTTTGATTTTGAATCCTGTGTGTGATTTTTTGTGTGGAATATGGTATATCTTCTGTTTGAACCGTTAGATCTTTGATCTAACGGTCACTGTGCTTCCTGCATTTTTACACTATCTTTTGTGCTTTTTTTTGGACCCTTGGATCTTTGATCCAATGGCTGTGATGAGATCTTGGGAGTTAGATCTGGACCTCTGGATTCATCCAGCGGACCAGATTAAATCCTGCTGAGCCTTTTTTTTATTGCTTTTTAATTGTGTTTTAAATACCTTTTTTACACTTTCTTGGCATTTTATGCTTCGAAAAAATTTTCTAAAAATATTTCCCTATCATTTTGATTTTTCCCCTAAGTTTTAGAATTTATTTGCTTATTTTTGCATTTATTTTCTTTACTTTGTTCTTTTAATTCTTGCTCATTAAATTCCATATATGTTCTTGATGCATTTTTTCATATTGTGATATTTTGGCATGTGAAATAATGTGTGAAAATATCTCTAGGAATATGATATAATGCTTTGCTTGTGTGTGCTCTTATGATCCTCACATTGTAGCTTAAATTCAAACCTTTCAAAAATGGCTATAATGAGGGAATTATAGGTCATATGCATGTATGAGTGTTATACCTAAATTCTAGGTGTATTTTTACCACTTTATTTCATTTCATTACTTTTTTTTTCTCTCTTGCTATTCTATTCAATTTTGTTTACCTTTCTACTATTTTTATGCTTTATGATACTAACCATCTCATCTCACATTTCATTCATCCTATAGTTTTGGCATCATTTTTTCTATTCATTTCTATATCAATTGGGTTTGTAATAATCTTAGATAGATTAGTTCCTTTTAAAATTCTTCACAAAGACCATAGCATGTATCTAGGACAATGTAAAGGACTATGGACTATCTCTAATAATGTACACCGACACAAGCACCGACACTCGCACACACGTTGCATGATTATCGATTTAGGTGTATGTTTAGGAATTCGACGCCTAGTGAAATTTCTTCTTCGAAATAGGCTAAATTTTTCAAACAAACTTTGGAGTCAATACTCCAATGCCCTTTTGTGAAATAAAAATAAAGATCAAATTCGACATTTTTCTTCTATGCCTTACGGCTTCTCTCCTCCTTTTCAAAAATCATTTTCCAAATAAAAATAAGATCTCAATCATCTTCTCTCCCCCATTCTTCACTCAAATAAAACTTCTTTTCTTTCAATAAGTAGGCAATAAAAAATAAAGCGTAGAAATAAGCTTAGGAGAACGGTTCTTATGGAGTACCATAATCGCTCCGGGTGCCTAACACCTTCCCGTAGCGAAAACGACCCCCGAACTTAGAATCTAAGGGTTTTTTCTCAATTTTGCCCTTCCCAAGAAAAAATAGAGAATATCAAAGATTGAAAGGTTCAAGCCAAATTAATGACTTGACACCCGAAAATCGCGATAACAAAGCGCTTATTTAACATACGCTCAGTCATATACGGGTAATTTAGCGGTATCAGTCAAAAAAAATATATAATTAGCGGTATCATTCGATGAAAAAATCGATTTTGCATAAAACTTATACCGTAACATAAAGTAAATATCATGGTAGATGAGTAGATAAAAGTTGTACCATTTCCTCTAGTTATGTATACTACATACATAGTTATTTGCCAATGTAAATTAACTAGAGATATTCTGCTTACAAAACTGAAACAAATAATGATCTTCAAAAATTGAAATTGAAGATATGCAAAGCTTCAATAAATCACTTAGCTCCACCATTTTGTACTCCTTTAAGGAAAGAGGCACTCTTACTAATTTCACGCACTGGCTTGTTTGTGTAGCGGATGAAAGTATATGCCCATGTACCAGCTATGGCACCAAGAGTTGTTGATACCAAATATATCCATATTCCTCTATATTCATGGTGCACAATAGCAGGCCCTAAGCTCCTTGCAGGATTCATTGATGCTCCAGTAATTGGCCTGTTATCAAACATATAGGATTACATGCATGATTAAGTTCCAAGTTATTTGACCAAACTGAATTGTGACGACATGAATGTAATCGTATTGAAGAACTCTCGACGTAAAAGTATCCACTAACTATATTTGAGGAATGATCTGAGCACCTTTTTTCTAATGTCATCTCTAACATTTACTCTCTCATTGGATCAAACTCATATGGGTCTCACACTTTAGAATTGAGTATCACCTAAAGTGGTGTGATTCACATGAGTTCCCCGATAAGAGAGTGAGTGTTAAAGAGAATGTTAAACAGCGAATGTTTCTAGCATTTCTCAATATGTTTAGTTTGAGGTTTGATGTATAGTTAGGTTCATACCCGGCAAACATAACATTTAGAAGCACAGTAGATCCAACTGCAAGTCCGGCCAACTCACCAATCTGCAGTATTGACAAATCAAATAATTCATATTAACATGTGTCGTTAAATGCACAATTTTCAAAAAAAATATCCATATTATATTCATTAACATGAGTTTTTAAGGCACATGTTAGCATTTCACTAAAATAACAAAATTTATACAATTGTGTTGAAGATTGATGGACATTGAAATGTAGAATTTGTTGCCCATGTCCACTTGTGACATATTTGTAATTTATATGTATTTTAAGAATCATGCTAACTAGTTTTTTTTGGTTACAATCATGCTAACTAGTTAAGAAAATAAGAAAGTAATAAAACTATTCATTGAAAATAACAAATTTTTTATTTTCAAAAAGTTGAATACACAATTTTTCAATGGTTGAATATACAATATTTTAACAGTTTTCAATACAAGGGCAAAGGAGATTACCGCTCTATTGTCAGTGGCCACTCCAGAAATGACGAACATAAGATAAAAAGTGATTATGAATTCGACCACAAATGCCTGGAGATCAGAACCAGTTGGAAGTGTTCCTGAAAAATGGTTTTCTTTGCCATTGAATATAAGCCTAAGAGTTCCACTTGCAAGGGTTGATCCAAGAACTTGAGATAGTATATAAGCCGGTACCTGCAAGATTATAGATTGAAGAAAAACTCAACAATTTTTTTAGACAAACTAGTACAGTTAAGTATACTCTTTGGATAATATGCAAAATTTTAAAAGCAATGTGAAAAGTTTAGGAAGAGAAATTTCAATTGAAGGTCAATTCAACCATATTATGAATGCAAAAACGGTTGCATACACATACGGAAAATGACACAATATAGAGCACATGGTTAAACCCATTTTGACAAATTCTATGGTACATCCACCAATTTGAGTGTATTGGTACACCAAATACTTAAATTAATAGTTAAATGAGTTATTTTTTGTAGGAAAAAAATATTTTCTATCACCTATAATTATAATAACTAAATCTTATTTACCAAAAACGTCAACACAATAAAATTTGATTTTTCTGAATTCCTATTACTCATAATAGAGAAGTTTGATTATTTTTTACAATAAAATGTAGAAAAATTTAGTATGATTTTTCTAAAAAATGAAATGATGTTTTTTCTTATAAAATGATATTTTCTAAAATATATATGTCAACAAACACATATTTCTTTCATAAAAAATGATAGTTAATTTATAAAAATGTAAGCGAGAGTGCCGGTACACCTTAATTTGCGGGTGTACCGTAGAAGTTCCCTAAACTTTACTTTTTCATATGTAAAATCAATGTTATCTCAAAAATTTACAAAAACTAAAAATTAAAAATTCTACTTTAAACTTCTTATCAAATGCTTTTTAGGGCATTTGTTAGCATTTTTTTAAAGAAAATATTGTTGTTTTAAGGAGTTAACACGAGTAATTTTCAAGAAAATTCAAGTGTAATAATTATATTTTCATTTACCAAATCATCTAAGAAATTATTGAATAAATGTTTACCACCATAGTCAAACATAACATCGTTTTCAAAATAAAATAATTTGTATGCTTTAAAGTTTGGTCAGTCAAAATTTATGTACTTGATCCAAATTTTGAATCAAATACATTAATTTTTGTTGACCCAGCTTTTTCTCATATAAAGAACATGACGGAATATAACTTTAGAACTCGGATCACCTGCTTAACCGGGAACCTTTTGGTGGAAGCATGAGCAATGGTGACAGCAGGGTTGAAATGAGCACCAGAGATGTGACCAACAGAGTAAACCAAAACCATAACAGTGAGGCCCCAAACAATTGAGATCCCAGGATGTGTTACTACTTTGTCATTGTCAAGATTCACCACAACAGCAGCACACCCTGCAAATATCAAGAAGTACGTCCCTACCACCTCTGCTACCAACTACATTCAACATAATACAAATCAAACCAATTTATTTTAACATTGATTCCATATTTAAATTCACAATAATTAATTTAATCTCTAAAGTATTTTTTCTCTCTAATTAAATCTTTAAAGCATATAAAAGTAATAAACATTTTTAAAGTATATGAAATTCGTCACTTTAATCTTTGTTATTAAAATAATAGGAATTAATATAATAAACTTTAGAGATTAATGCTTTAAAAATAAAATTAATGACTGATATTTTAGAGAGTAAATTCATATTCATAGTTATTATCAACAAAATAAGTTCTATGTAGAGTGGTTTAGGAGATACATACCTTCTGCAAAAGGGGCACATAGTCTTGGATGCATGACTCATCACAATTTTGGGAGGCATCACCATTTACATTCAAAACCGTTTCATGGTTTCCATTGCTTGATGAATGATCAGCCATATCACCGACAAATAATTAGGATGAAGCAAAGAAATGAAGTGAAATGAATGCTAAACTTTGTCAAAGAAACTAAGAAATGAAGTATTTAGTTAAGAGACCTGCCCCAATTTATGGGCACTCAAAAGTCTTATAAAGAAGAAGGATGGGATAGGAGAATAGAGAGATTCAGAATTTGACTTCTTCACAATTTCCACAGATGGAAAATAAATTGGATTAAATTACCGATTTTTTGTGTCAACGTATTTTGTGGACATGCCACTTTTAATCACATGATTTGCTTGATAAAATAAAATAACTTTACAAAGAAAAAACAACGGTGTTGGATCAAACAAACTCTTACGTGACAAACAAAAGTTGGAAACTTGACTAATCATATTTAGTGTCTCATGTGTCAAAAATGATAACTACAAACAATTAAATCGATCAAAAAACTAAAATAATAATAATTAATAATGATTTTAGACTTAATACAAAAATTAATAATAATAACAATTTTAGACGAATTTCTTGTCATATATAACTTTTTCTATAAAAGTTTGTTTGTTAATAATGTACATAAATTATTTCCATAAACAACTTTGAATAGTCTCATAAAAATAAATTCAATTAATTGAATCGTGATAGGTAAAATTTATCGATAATTATTTTACCTAAAAATTAAACTTATGTTCTTTTAAACGATTCATCTTAAAAAAAAAAAAAAAAAAAAAAAAAAAAAAAAAAAAAAAAACTGATTAAACAAACCTTTAAAATCATTAAAGTAGTATTATATTTGTAGCTTGTGAGTTGTGATCCTGGAGGATATTGAAAGCTTGTCCAACTACCCACCGGAAATGCAGAATGGAACATAAATGGCACTTACCATAATATAGCCTCCTTCTTTGTCCATTTGTCTCTCTCAGTCAAACGTTTGAACTTTTATGATGTGAGGTTGACACAGTATTATGGATTTTTAGATTGGTGAAAGATTAAACTTTGAATAGTTATATTCAAGGTAAAAATTGGATGAGAATGAGATGACGTGAATAGATAAGAACTCAAATTTTAGTACATTGAATGACATTGAAATCAACTTTTAATACATTGATCTATGGATAAAGATTATTAACTCTCATTTATTGGTTGCGATAGTTTCCTTTGATAGATCAAATCCCACGGGATTTTTTTAACTAATAAGAATGTTCAGAGTAGAAACATCGTTAAACTACGTGATAAGTACACAATTATTTTTCAATGTTCGCGGTTTTATTTGGTAAAACTTTCTTAGCATTTATTTGATAATTTTGATGAAAAAAATTCAAACAAATATTGATTATTTTTTAGGGAAAACATATATTGAATTATTATTAAAATTTAATTCTAAATAGATTTAATATACTATTTTAGTTTTTGTAATATTTTGACAAAAATTAATATTTTTCTTTTGAAAATTTTATTTATACATAAGTAGAAGTTATTGAATATTTTAATAAAATAAATTAAATTATGATTTTTTAATTCCTTGTAAAATGTTTAAACTTAAATAAAGATATACATGTCAATGTATAATTTTTTTGGTGGTGCTCTAAATGAGTTTTTTTGGTGGTGATGTCAATGTATAATTAGTATCAAGAAGAATGTGTTTTCTATTATTTTAAATGTAAAATGTTCTTCTTCGTATTTATATAATAAATGTAAAATGATCATATTTTATAAAATGTACCACAAAAAATCAATTTTTAGAATTAAAATATATTATTTCAGGAACTTTTCTTTTGTGGTGCCTAGGGTTTGAACCCTTGATATTAAATATATTATGTACTATATTATGTACTAAATTAAGCTCACGAGGTCAGGAACTTGATTATACTATATTATTTTTTAGTTTTGAGATTTATTTAAAAACTTCTAAATAGTTTAGGGACCAACAAAATAATTAAACCTATTGTAAATATAGAACTCATGTAGTTGAAAATTTCCCTTAAAAATACTTACTGTCGAAAACTTGAAGGGAATATTATAAAATGGGATAAAAAAAATCTCATGAGAGTCTTATATTTAGGGATGCAGCAGCAAAATTTAATTATTATCCATGAGAAATATAAATCAACACATTCTTTTTTCTGGAGTTAGATGGAAGGGACAGTCATGGACTCATGGTATAGAGTTTAAATTGCTTGTTATAGGAAGGAAGGAGGCGCCTTTGTTATGGAGGAGGAACAAGATTCGTTTGGTAGCAAAATCTTATTAGGATTTGTGAGGGTGGTGGGTGATGGTGTCCAATACTTTGTTCTAGAAGGATTCTTGGTTGAGGGGAGGTGGGGTTCCGTTTCGCGTTAGGTTCAGTATGTTGTTTGAGTGAGAATAAACTGGCAACGGTAGTGGAGATGCATTTTTTAGGTTTGGGGGTTAATGGTTAAGCGTGGAAGTGGTAATGGGGGGATTAATTATGACGATCAAACTTGTGTAGGAGGGTGCAGTATGAATGAAGACAAATCATAATTTATTTGTCAAATTTTATTTTTATGGAAGATTATGGTCATTGGTTACAAATTGGTTAGACTTTGAAACTGTCTTGTGGTTATCTTTCTCGTACATTTTGGTGATATAGGTAGTTTTTCGAAACATATTCGATTGGCTTTGAGCATTATTTGGATTTTGACAGTTCGGATAATTCGGAAAGAAAGAAAGGGGCGAATTTTTCAGCAAAAGGATGAGCAATTGCAAAACTTATGTGAGAAAATTAAGCATCAATCTTTTTGTAGTTCTAATCGAAATATGTTACATTCGACTTTGATTACTATTTTTGGAGGTTTAATCATTTTCATTTCTTTTCTGTTATTACCTAAATTTGTTTACCTCTTTGTTTTTCCTTTTTTTTGCACACAGCAGAGGACCTTCCAACATCATAATTTCTCTACTTATGTCACAAACTTGTGTTACCAAATTTGTCAACTTTTTGGTTTGATCTATAGATTCCATTTGAGCATTTAAAAATAAAAATGCAAACATCATTATCTTTATAAGTTTGTTTCACTTTCGTTGTAAAGAAAGGAAATGTTGTTGTTAGATTATCTACTTGGCAGTTATGACATGACCTCTAAATTATATTTTATCTGGTTAATTTACAATATATAATTTTGACAAGATTGTTTTAAACAACAAAATAAAAACCTTAAATCATTCATTTTTAACAACTACAAGTTCATCTTCTTTCTTGACATATGAACCCTAATTCTTTCTCACATCATCATGTCAATGATCAAGAATGTCCACCTACGTTGCCATGACCGAAATATGATATCACAGTTGACTCCAAAGTCTTAAATTAGAGGAATGCGTGATCTCATGAAGTCAGCAAGTTTGACTCAGCCATAGTATGATTAAAATTTTAAACTTACAGTTTTTATTTTTTAGGGAAAACTTGCGCAGTTAATACTGTTAAAAAGGAACGAAAATTTTCTCTAAAAGAAACACTTAAAAAGGAATAGAGGAAATACAATTTACACAACACTGAAGAAAAGTTAGCATCAATCATCGGTGCATTATGTAATTTTTCAACTAATCTAGAAGAACAAGTCCGAGTGTTGAAGAAATACCGATGACTATTAGCATTCACAATGCGCATACATTTTTTTCCAACCTCCCACTGTACGCACGCACGACCATTTCAACACCAGGCTTAATATAGTATTGAGTAGGAATTTAACTGTTTTTTACTATTTTTCTTCATTTAGCTTTTAATTGTGCATTGACTTACTTTCACCAACTCCATATCAGGTTGATGGGATGGGATGGACCCGCAATTATATTCGCAGTTAATTACTCCCTTCAATTCAATTCTCTCATCATCATGTGTCTTTTTATTGGTAACGGTCAGGGATGGTTTCCGAACTAATATGACTCAAACATTTGTTTTTGTGTTACACCAGCCTTTAAGATGTAATATGTTAAAACATTTACAAGAGTTTGCTACATGTTTGGGTTTCATAATGATCGATCGAGCAATTAGTCTATTTAATTGCGCATGGTTGATATCTGATTTATGTCAACAACAAAAATATGGTTTTTGTAATTAAAATAAACAGGGTCTTGTTGATGACAAATGTCTTGAATGCATTGTTTAAGAAATGCATAAAATAAAAAATTGTCTTAAAAATATCATAATTACATCACTTTCTATATAAAAATGTCAAGAAAGATTTAATGGAAGGAGCTAGACTTCTTAATTAGCTGAATAAGTTATATACTTCGATCAATTTAGTTCCTAAATTTTTATTTCTTCTTCAATTATTTCTCTAGATTATGACAATATATATAATAAGTGGGATCTAAAATATATGAATCAGTCAATTTAGTCCATACTTATATTTTTACACAAAGTACATATTATTAAGATGTCAATGCTTTGCTAAAAAAGGTGTTAATGTTAAAAAATTACAATAATTTAGTCTGATTGGAATGAACAGTCGAAATTGTTTTACCGTGTAAACTCAGTTTAAAATCTGAATCCTCCAATCATAAATCAATGGTCATTATCTCTTCCGGCGTGAAACGGCACGAAAACCTTAGAGCAGGAAAACCTGGTCCAGTAAGTTGGTCATTTCAGAGTGGAAAGTTTCGGAAAGACTTCAGTCTTGCCATGCATTGTGGAGAGAAAACTTACTAAGTTAGGTATTAAGCAATTTCTTATATTTGTATATCCTAATATTTAAGTGGCAGACAAAGACCCCTGCGTTTATTTCTTTATACAGAAATTGAATCTGTTTTCCTCTCTCATTATAACTTTTTTTTCTTTAAAAAATTGGAGAATTCAACTTTTTTATTACCGAAATGGAGATTACAACTTTAAAGAAAATCATGGAAAATAACCGCCTACAACGATAACTAGCATAATCACCTAATAAATAAAGGGTTAAAAACATCGTCCACTAACTATAGAGTGATGAAGTTAACTTAAACTTTAAATTAAGATAATCTAGCTGTGTGTATCGTACACGAGCTAGAACTATATCGTTTTATTCTATTTTTTATTGCAACGAATTTTCATGTAGATATTTTTTTATTGTAATGAATTATAGTGTTTCAATACAGTTTAGGATAACATAATAAGTAGCAGGACTAGCTAGGAAAACGGCTTCTCTTGCGAGAGTATGAGCACCCGAATTCGCTTATCGTCCAATAAACTCTATCCGAGAGTTAGGAAAAGAAAGAGAGAACATCTCTCTACAAGCAGTACTGATACTTCCAAATGTTGTAGCATCGCTATGGCGAAAATGGAAAGCATCCCGTGTAACCTTTGAATCAAGCTCAAAATCAATATAATCAGGGGCGGATGGTAGTACAAGGGAGAGGTAGCCCTTGCTACCCCAAAAAAAAAATATTTTTCTGAGCAAGTAGGTATATTTTTATATTTAGCTACCCCTAATAATATATATATTTAGCTACCCCAAATTTAATTTTAAGTGAAATAATTTTTTCTATCTTTATTTAACTTCCGGTCGAACTTCAAATTATTTGATAATGTCGTATAAGAACCGAAAGATTAACACCCAAAAGAGATAAATAATAAATAATAACAATATTTGGTTTATTTAACAAATAAAGTAATACAATTGTAGGCTCACACACTCTCAGCCCACCAGCATCACACAATTAATAAAACAAGGATGACTTTTTAACTTTTCATTTTTCACAATCACAATACAATTACACAATACGATGGAATAGAAGAGAAGAGTCACAAACGACATGGTGACCTAAACAGCAACAACTAACATCAAACAACATAATTAGATTCGATTGATCTCAATTCACAGTAATCTCATTTAATTTGAAACCAATTTTTAATGTTTTGCTTTAGAATTTAGCATATATGATATGAGATAGCACTACAAGCTGTTAAAATTTTGGTTAGTTTTTATGGTTACTATATTTTTATAGTTAGGTTTTTATACCTTTTTATGTTTTAGTTAAGCAATTTCATAAAAAATTAGTTTTGGGTTAGGAAAAACAAATTAGGTTAACAATAATACCGTATAGTTCTAGTTCTTTTTTTTTTGGCTTAAATATTTTTTTGGTCTCTTAACTATTTAATTGGTATCGTTTTGGTCCCTTAACTAAAAAAAAGATTGTTTGATTATTTTAAGTTTTTTTTTAGTCTCGTTTTGGTCTCTTCTGTTAGGTTTCCGTTAGGGTTTTAAAAAAAGGTTAACTCCTGGACACGTGTCACCTTGTCATTGGCTCTGAGTTTTTTTTTTACAAAAAAAATATTATTATTTTTAAAAAAAAATCCCAAAGCCAATGACAAAGTGACAAGTGTCACCTTGTCATTGGTTCTGGGAATTTTTTACAAAAAAATAAAATATATATATTAAAAAAAATTAATATATTTTTTTTTGTAAAAAAAAAATCTCAGAGCCAATGACAAGGTGACACGTGTCCACACTTAACGTTTTTTATTAAAACTAACGGAAACCTAACAGAAGGGACCAAAACGAGACTAAAAAAAATTTAAAGTACTCAAACAATCTTTTTTTTAGTTAAGGGACCAAAGCGATACCAATTAAATACTTAAGGGACCAAAAGAGCATTTAAGCCTTTTTTTTTTTTTTTTGTAACATTTGACTTAAACAACAAAAATTCTTATGTTTATTTGATTTATTATTTTAGGTATGAGTAAAATGAAAACCATTGACACATTCTTTAAAAGAGTGGATACAAATGCTGCAAGTAGTTCCTCTCCAATTGAAGCATCCAACCTCGATGTTTCACCTCAAGAACAAGAACAAAAACAATCTGAGTCAAAACACCAAAGACTTTATCATGAAGAATTGAGTTGTTCTCAAATTGAAGTAGATCCAGGATTGCGATCGATGATTTGGGACTTTCCTCTAAATCAAAGAGATGAAATTCGTCGTGCCTATCTTAGACGTGGGCCATGCCAACCTATTCTTATAACCCAGTCTCGACAGCAACGACAGAGAGAGCTTTCTCATCAATGAAAAATCTCAAGACAAAACAAAGAAACAAAATGAGTGATGATTTTCTTTCAAACAACTTGGTTATCTACATTGAAAAGAACATTGCAAGTCAATTTAGCTCAGATGCAATTATGGATGAATTTGAGTCTTTGAAGGGCCGACGAGTTCAATTTTCATAAATAGCCACTATTAGTTTTTATTTCTTTTGTTGTAGCTTTTTTGGTACAATCCGCTATTCTACTGTGGCTTTTTTGGTACAAAATAGTTTATTGCCGCATTTTTTGGTATAATCCGTACTTGTTGAATCAAGTGTATATTTTATGAAGAACATTTTATATAAGTAATAGTTAATGTGAATTTTTGTTGCCTACTCGGTTAGTTTAGTTTAAAAAAAAATCTTTATATGTGGTCACCTCATAGAATTATTGCTAGCTTTGCCGCTGAATATAATCAAAGTGTATGTCTTGCGGCCACCGGAGAGCATGAAACAGACCCAAAGCTTCACCAACGACTACGAGATAAAGATGATGGAACTGTAACGTCTTAGCCAACACGAAGGTTCCAGAATCATCCCGAAGGCAGACGCCAATACTTGTCCACTGAAATTGATTCGAAAAGGCCGCATCAATATTGCATTTGTATCTCCCAAGACTTGGTGGCATCCACTGATGCGTGACAGCACATGTGTGAGGATGGTGCTGGTGCAAGGATTGCTTCCGGTGTGTGGAAGATTGCACCTGTTGTCCATGCGCGTGCAGTAGTATGCTTGAAGGGGGGGAATCTGCGTCCTCCCAGTCTGCAATCAGTGTGCAAGCTCTATCCACAACAGTAGCGCTAACCTCATCAGTATCTTCCCATACTTTCAGATTACGGTGCTTCCATAAACTCCAACAAAGTGCAACAAAACGTTGTTGATAACTCATTGACAAATGTTGCAGTAGATAAAAGATAGATTCGACGAAAAAATTACTATGAACAGTTGCATTCTGAACTTCGTACCATATCCCAGCTGAGATCCAAACATGTATAGCAAAAGAACATTCAAAGAAAATTTGCTTATAATGGTCATCTTTATGATATCTTTTTATTATATGGCAAAGGTGGATCTGCGTTAACCTGAGGGTGTGCAATAAAAAATAGGCTTAATTGCACTTTTCCCCCCTATAGTTTACCAATTGTGCGATTTTGCACCCCGTAGTTTAAAACGTGCGATTTTGCCCCCTATATTTTACCCCCTTTCTGATTTGATGGTCCCCCTGACATCTGGCGCTGATGTGTCTGTTTTAATGTGCCACGTGTTTGCCACTTGTGTAAGTCAATTTAAAAAAAAAAAAAAAAAAAGAATTTTCACATTTTTAGAAAAGTTGGCACGTGACCGTTGCAAAAAGGGATAAAAATCTAAAATCCCTAATTTCCATCCTCATTCCTCATTCCTTCGATCTTTTTCCATCAATCTTCTTCCTTCTTCCTCTTTTCCGCTTCCTTCTTCCTTATTCCTCTTATCTGCTTTCTTCTTCCTTTTGAACCGGTTTCTCCTGAATTTAAACCGTTTGATTTCATCGTTTTTGGTTGGCATCGCAAAATCATGGAACATAGAAAACCCAGTTCGTCGTTCTCCTTTGGTTCCAAATCCAGTTCTTCATCTGCATCAAGTTGGAAGAGGCCACAATTCAAGTGTAGATGCGGTGTTGATTCTCCTCTTTGTACAGCATGGACTGTAGAGAACCCAGGTAGAAGGTTTTTTGGTTGCGGGCTGTATACAAAAAGTATGGGCAAGGTCTGTAACTTCTTCAAATGGTACGATGAAGCATGTTCTGAGAGAGAGAAGAAGCTTATCAATGCTCTGCTGAAGAAAAACGATTTACTGCAGAATTCGAACAACAAACTTGTTATAGGAATTGTATGTTTAGGTTTGATTGTAATGTTCCAGTTGATTGTGATTGTAATGTTGATGTTTATGTAATGAAGATGTTTATTTAATGGTGATCATTATGTTGATGTATTTTTATGGTGTAATGTTAATGATGTATTTAATGAATTTATGATGTAATGTTGAACTTCTAATGTTATGAAAATGAAGATTTTAAAAAAGTGTATGCAGTGATTCCTTTCTGGTATAAAAGTATGTTTCTGATATAAAATGCAGTGATTAGTTTGATAATGTTTATGTAATGAAGAAGATTGATGGAAAAAGATCGAAGGAATGAGGAATGAGGATGGAAATTAGGGATTTTAGATTTTTATCCCTTTTTGCAACGGTCACGTGCCAACTTTTCTAAAAATGTGAAAATTCTTTTTTTTTTTTTTTAAATTGACTTACACAAGTGGCAAACACGTGGCACATTAAAACAGACACATCAGCGCCAGATGCCAGGGGGACCATCAAATCAGAAAGAGGGTAAAATATAGGGGGCAAAATCGCACGTTTTAAACTACGGGGTGCAAAATCGCACAATTGGCAAACTATAGGGGGGAAAAGTGCAATTAAGCCTAAAAAATAAGAAGGAAAATGCTAAAGAATGCCCTTGTGACATTGGTTAAGAGGATACAAAAAAAAGGTGTTAGGCTAATGCTCACTCTGGCTACTAAAACCTTAACCTGGAAGTGTCACAAATTCAATCTAAACAAAATATGCAGTAGTAGAAAACACACTAAAAGGCACACTATGACAAGAGTGACTTGGACAAATTACAAAAACGAACAACTTGAAATTGACAACAAGACTTGATATACGACCGCATAAGTGAAATAGATGATGCTAACAAACAAATTTGGAGGAAAAAAAATGCGTGAAATCGGACAAGTAAAAATGCACACCAGAAGACAAAACAAAGCACCAAGAAACATGCAAAACAACTGCACAGTGTCTCGAATGCATAAATTAAAAGAGAACTAGCAGCAGACAACGGTGTCAAACACACCTTCATAGAGAGGCCCAATGCCAAAATATACACAGAAGCGTGATACTGATTTGATTTGATTGGTTTTATTTAGTTATATATTATGATTTTTAATTGTTTTCGTTGTTTTTTAATATTAAAATATTATTTAATTAAATATATGCAGAAGCACAATATCAAAAAGGAGTTAAAGGTAGCATAACATGGTTTCTCAACAACTTCCCTTTTTTTACAGAGGATTGGCTAGAAGGTTCTAGATTGAGCACACTTTAGATGACTAGTAAGTATGAAGATTATTGACACTGAGAGTTAACTTAAAATCAGAATTCTGGAGAATCGTGCTACGATGGAGAATTTCGTGTCACGATTGTTGAAGCAAAATTCTGGAGCAATCATTGGAAAAATCGTGCCACGATGGTGCGAATGAAGATAAAAATAAAACTTATTTTTATTGAAGATTTGTTTCAGTTTTTTAAGGGATTACTTTCACTATAAATATAGACCTTGTTTCAGAGCAAACTTTGAGAGAGATAGAGGGGACTGAAACAAGGGTTTAGAAAGGCAACAACAAAACTAAGGTTTGTATAGAGTTTGTCTCTTTGGAACAAACACTAGGTTTTGAGTAGGGGTGGCAAAGTGGATGGATTGGATGGATATGGATTTGGATCCTAATGGATGGATCAAAAAAGGTCCATTAGTCCATTACAATCCACTATTATTTTTTCTTAAAAAAAAAACCATCCAGTCCATCCAATTAGAATAAAGTCCATCCAATCCATCCATTATTAGATTTTAATGAATGAATAATCCAGCCGATCCATAAATCAAAGTGTATAATTTTTTTTAAAGTGTATTATTTTTTTTTATAGGTGAATTATTTTTTTTTAAAGTGTATTATATTTTTTTTGATAGGTGTATTATCAAAAAAACTTATTACGATCTCTTTTTAAAAAAAAAAACAGCTTATTTATGCAAAACAACTTATTAGGATCTCTTTTGAAAAACAGCTTATTTATGCAAAACAACTTATTATGATCTCATTTTCAAAAACAGCTTATTCAAAACAACTTATTTTGATCTCATTTTCAAAAACAGCTTATTCAAAACAGCTTATTTATGCAAAACAGATTATTTCGATCTCATTTTCAGAAACAGCTTATTCAAAACAGCTTATTTATTAAAAATTGCTTATTATGATCTCATTTTCAAAAACAGCTTATTCATGCAAAACAGCTTATTTATGCAAAATAACTTATTTCGATCTCATTTTTAGTAACAGCTTATTCAAAACAGCTTAATTATGCAAAATAGCTTATTATGATCTCATTTTCAAAAACAGCTTATTCAAAACAACTTATTTCGATCTCATTTTCAGAAACAGCTTATTCAAAACAACTTATTTATGCAAAATAGCTTATTATGATCTCATTTTCAAAAACTGCTTCTTCAAAACAGCTTAATTATGCAAAACAGCTTATTGTGATCTCATTTTCAAAAACAGCTTATTCAAAACAACTTATTTATGCAAAACAGCTTATTTCGATCTCATTTTCAGAAACAACTCAAAACAGCTTATTTATGCAAAATAGCTTATTATACGATGTTTCGAATAAGCTGTTTTTAAAAATGAGATCGTAATAAGCTATTTTTCATAAATAAGTTGTTTTTAAAATGAGATCGTAATAAGTTGTTTTGCATAAATAAGTTGTTATGAATAAGCTGTTTTTGAATATGAGATCATAATAAGCTATTTTGCATAAATAAGCTGTTTTGAATAAGCTGTTTCTGAAAATGACATCGTAATAAGTTGTTTTGCACAAATAATCTGTTTTGAATAAGTTGTTTTTGAAAATGAGATCATAATAAGCTGTTTTGCATAATTAAGCTGTTTTTGAAAATGAGATCATAATAAGTTGTTTTGCATAAATAAGTTGTTTTGAATAAGCTATTTTTGAAAATGAGATATTAATAAGCTGTTTTGCATGAATAAGCTATTTTTGAAAATGAGATCATAATAAGTTGTTTTGCATAATTAAGTTATTTTGAATATGTCGTTTTTGAAAATGAGATTGTAATAAGCTGTTTTGAATAAGTTGTTTTTGAAAATGAGATCATAATAAGCTATTTTGCATAATTAAGCTGTTTTGAATAAGCTGTTACTGAAAATGAGATCGAAATAAGCTGTTTTGCATAAATAAGTTGTTTCGAATAAGTTGTTTTTGAAAATGAGATCATACTAAGCTGTTTTGCATAAATAATCTGTTTTGCATGAATAAACTATTTTTGAAAATGAGATCATAATAAGTTGTTTTTTATAAATAAGTTGTTTTAAAAATGAGATCGTAATAAGTTGTTTTGCATAAATAAGTTGTTTTTTAAAATGAGATATTAATAAGCTGTTTTGCATAAATAAGCTTTTTTATTTAAATAGTTTAGTTAAAAAAAATAAGGTGATAATCAAAAATATAATTATTTAAATAAAAAAGATTAATATTTTTTGAAGATATCCATTGGACTTTTTTTAATTTAAAGAGGTGATCCATTGGATTTTTAAAATAAGGTGGATGGATCAAATCCATCCATAGTTTTTAATGGATGGATCAAATCCAATCCATTAACAAATTTTTTTGTTTGATGGATGGATTGGATGGATTTTGTATTGGATGGATATGGATCTCATGGATCATATTGTCACCCCTAGTTTTGAGGGTTGATTCACCTTAGGAAACACTATTAGGATTGAGTCTCTTGGTTACGGGAAGAGGCTGGGACTTTGGGTAGAATTAGGCGGAGACTTATTCTTGTAACCCATTGATATCTCTTTTGTAACATTACTCATCATATAGTGGAACGGAGGGCTGCTCTCTCCCCCAGACTAGGTCAATTTGGACCGAACTGGGTCAACAAATTCTTTTGTGTTCTCTCTTCTTTTCTCTCTTGCTGTTTTTTTACTTTTGACTTGTATTTATAATTGTTCCATACACTTTGTTTTGATTGCTTGATTATCCCTTACTCCACACATCAAGTTTGTTATTACGGAAAGGTGGCACCTTCAGATGTCGTCATTTCCCATATCATTTGGTGAAATGATGATTACACTATCTAATGGGGCATGCCGCCTACCTCACATTCCAATGATAGGTGATTTCTATGATCAGCCTTCATGTGTAAATGAAGAAGGAGAAACTTCACTTGTTGAGGATAAGTGTTCGTGAAGTTGGGGAAGAGACAGAGAGGATTAGGATTGACTGTTATAGTCAGGAGTGGTTGTAAATGAAGATGGAATTATTGCACTTGTTATACACTTTGTTTGATAGGTATCCTCAAATTGGAATGCTTGACTGTGTTGCTAGGTTATACATATGTTGTTGCTATTTGGGTGTACTGTTTCTACAGGTAAGAATTTTACTTACTCTTGTAGAGGCAAAATATATATTGTACTGTTTTTTAGGAATTTCTCCAATTGGGGTATCGTTGCTTCAGTTACATTGTGCAAGTACCTGAGATATGGCTTTATATTTACTTTTGTAAGCAGCTCAGGGGATATGTGACTCTTCTTCTACCGGTATTTTTATAGTTATGTTATAGATGAATTATTTATTTTTACTATAATAATTTTTTTATAGTTTCAACTTATTATTATAGTTTTCATTTATTATTATTTCTATTTTCTTTTATTATATAACACAGTTGGATTCATAAATATTTTCTAACTTTTCATAATCAAGCAAAAATCTAGATTTCATGTGATGAGCCATAAAGAGGTTTTGCTCCAGCTATGCGGTGGAAGTATAACCGGAGGGCTCTTAAGGTTGATTAGATACAGAGGTTGATAGATGTTTAGAAACTCATAGATGTCATATGACATTCATTTGAGAGTCATTGTCAGATAATCTCATTTGATGATACATGTATTTACGTTGGTTGTCTTTGGTGGTGCGACATAGTAGTTCCTTACTTGCCTGAGAGTTGCCTTCGACAGTTTGGACATAGAAGATATATACCACCACCACCTTTAGATTTTCATACCTTTGATGTAGATGTCAAGTGGATTGATTACCATTCTAGTGTGCATCGATTCGTTGAAGGATCACTTCTGGTGACATATTAATTTAAGGTCACAAAAAACATAGATAGATTGATATGACAAAGCATCACAACCTGGTTTGATATGCCCTACTGAGGATCCAATAGACTAGTCTCTGTTATAGCGTACAAAGTCTCCAATGACGTAGACCTTT
Source organism: Medicago truncatula (assembly GCF_003473485.1). Classification (NCBI taxonomy): domain Eukaryota; kingdom Viridiplantae; phylum Streptophyta; class Magnoliopsida; order Fabales; family Fabaceae; genus Medicago; species Medicago truncatula. Next base: position 5,416,890 of record NC_053043.1, on the reverse strand, counting down.
TAATTCGAGATTGTCTTCAATTTCTTCCAAGCTACATGGTCACATAGAAGAGTTCACGGGAATGCAAAAGAACTCGTGTTTAGGCATTTGTATTGAGCTTTAAGATAAATAAGATAAGATAACTAATCTAAATGTCCACAATGAGTAAGTCTAATGCTCACACAAACCCCTAAACATGGGTTCCTTTGGCATCTCCCCAAACTCGTCTAAGTAACCTTGTAGCTCTAAAGCAATCAAAAGGATCTCAAATAAGAAGACCATGCATCAGTTGGGACTTTATACGTTGGAATAGAGACTAGTCTATACATACCTCAGCAAGGCATATCAAACAAGGATATGATACTTTGTAGTACCACTCCATGTATGTCCAGGTGGCCTCAAATGGATATGTCATCAAAAGTACTCTTCCAATGACTCAATGCACACTAAAATAGTAATCAATTTGCTCGGTATCTACATCAAAGGTATGGCCATATGAAGGTGGTGGTGGTATATATTTATGTATCCAACATGTCGGAGGCACCTCTCAGTAAGAAACTACTTTGTTGCACCATCAAAGACGACAACCACCGTAAAGACATATTATCAAGTGGGATTACCTGACATTAATACTCAAATGGATGCCATATGACATTTATAGGTGTCAGGCATGTCATCTATCACCCTATGTATCTTATGAACTTTGAGAGTCTCCTGTTTATAATTCCATCACATAGCTCGAGCAACACCTCTTCCTGGCTCATCTCAGAAAATCCAGATTTGTGGTCGATTACAAAGAGTAAAAAAATAATCAAGAATCCAACAGTGTTACAAAATAAAAAAATAGAAATAATAATAAATCAAAACTATAATAATAAATTGAAACCATGATAAATTATTATAATAATAAATATCAAAACAAAAATAATATGTTGTCTCTAACATTATTATAAAAATACCTACATAAGTGTCACACATTCTCCAAGTTACTTACCGGTAAACATAGGATCACCTTTCAAGTACTCCATCAATATCTACCACAGTTCGAAAAATGAGGTCTTCATGCTATGTGAGGAGACAAGTCATACGGTCCTCCCCTATACCCCATCTATGAGCTACTCCACCTCCTGATATATGATCTGCTCCACCGCCACATGTGCAGGCTGCTCCACCTCCTGATGTATGGGTTACTCTCCGTTTGAATCAAGCGATTGATCATGTTGCTGATCACAAACCATATCATGACTTGGTGTTCTGTCGTCGTGCCCTACATGTATTATCCTACCATGTCATCTTTTGCATTACTCCACTGAAAAAATGGCAAAGAATTACTACATAAAAATCAACAAACTAAAACCAATTAGAAACCTATAAAGATATAAAACGAAAAAGAAAAAAACATAATCGGAAAACATGTTAAAGTTTTCCGAAATTAGGCGGTATAACTGAAAATCACAATTTAGTTATCCGATAAGCAAACCAAAACGGGATAGTTGCACTTAAGTTAGCCATTATTTTCCACTTTATGATTGTAGTTGAAAATTATTTTTATTTTCTATTATTTTTATGTCAAATATATATATAATGAATGGAGTAAAGATAAAATAAATGAGCTTCCAAAAAATGTGTCAATAGACAATAGTCGCATACATTACACACAAATGAATTAAATCATGAATATACAAGGTAAAAATAAAATGTAAGTCCTTTAGAATCAACAACAACAACAAACCTAAAAAATAGATCTAAAGGAATACCAACGGAAAACTCAAGAAAACAAACCCAAAAAATAGACCCAAAGGAATATCTACGAAAAACTTAAGAAAACACAAAACAAAAGGGTAGGTTAGATCATAAACATAGATCTAAAAAAACCTAACAAATATATCTAAACTAATACCAACAGAAAACTCAAGAAAACAAACCTAAACAATAGATCTAGAAGAATACCAACGGAAAACTCAAGAAAACACAAAAAAAAGGTAGGCTAGAACATAAACATAGATCTAAAAAAACCTAAAAAAACAGATCTAAAATAATACCAACAAAAAACTTAAGAAAACAACCCTAAACAATATATCTAAAGGAATACCAACATAAAACTCAAGAAAACCATACAATGGTCCTCGCCCTCGGAGCTTCTTTTGCTTCCTTGTTACACCTTTTCGTGCCAAAACAAAATCAACCAAAAAGGAAAACTTTGAGAGAGAAAGTATAATTGAGTGACGAAGGGAAAATTGAGAGATGAATATTAATGAGAAAAGAATCATTTGATAGAGATGATGATATGATTTTGAGAGAGAAATGGTTCGTTGTGCCTCTCAGGTTGTGAAGTCTGGATATGAGATACGATACGGATACGATACTGCACCGATACGCCGATACGGGAAAATTTCAAAAATCAAGATACGATACGGCTGGGATACGTTAATAAAAAAATTATATAATTAAATGTATAATATAATTATAACCTTTTTTTTAATTTGCAAATATATTAACAAACACAAGAAACTAGACTCGTAGTACATTAACATAAATATACATAATATTGACGATTAAGAGAGTGGTGATTAGTCAATTACATACGCAAAATATACCAAAAAAAACACCATCAGTGTTATATGAATGCTATTTTATATCCAAAAGGAACATTGTTAGTGCTATACTATATCGATCCAAAAAAGAAGCACTATATCCAAAGTGGAAGGCAACCATTTTGGAAGAAAAAGTTGAAACCCTAATTTTTTAAAAAGGGGAAGATGAAATTGTTTATGTGGTATGGTGTGGGTCGTACTGACACCAAAGAAAGATAAAGGAAATGTATACATATTATAGTAATATAATGATTTTATTCTTATGTTTTTTTTTCTTATTTAAAAAAAAAACACAGAAATCAAAATAATATAAAAAAACACAAGTATCCGTGTGTATCGGGACGTATCGGAAAATTATTTTCTTAAAAAATAAAATTTAATAGTATTTTAAAGTGACCTCAATGATTCAATGACGGGTGGTGTCTCCAAAAACACTATGACTATTTTAAAGTGGAAAGACTGAGTGCAAGTATACAATGTTCAAGTTATAGTATAAAAAGATATCAATCCCATCGGAGTTGTGAAGCTATAACTTTGTATACCTTACTAGTAGAAAACTTGTTTGTAAGAAAAAAAAAAAAATCATTTGTCACAACAATAAATATAAAAGGTTAAGTTTTGGGAAAACAGTTAAAAAGATTTAGAAATTCTCAAGATGGAAAGTGTGGTTTAAACTAGGTTCAGCTATAACAAAACATTACTGCGATTTACAAAGCGATAGCTTTGTATGGTTCTTGTGCCTCACAGAGTTATAACTTCATATAGCCACTGTGATTCACAAAGTTGTATATATCCGGCTTCCTGGCAACCAATTGGTATTAGGGAGTGTTACCTCATCCATCGTGTTAAGGCTGGAACGACACATCGTTAGGGGTATGATTATGCAGAACTTAACACGCAACAATTGCTAGGTTAGGTGCTCACCTTTTCCTCACGAAGAGTACTCCACATGAGCCCTTTAGCCTATAACAAGATTCCTACCAAGATCTTAGCGCTTAGCTATAACTACAAGTCTCTTCTAAGTTCAAGTTAACGTTCAAACAGTCTCTCGTGATTCTTTCACCTCACGGTGTTTAAGGACAAATTCATATCTAACAAACATGTTCCACTCTCATACCGGTTAAGGATCAGGGAGCTATAACATTAAAAATAAAAGTGATCAAATTTTAACTTCTAAAGATTTTCAGTTAAGACAGTTTGTTAGAAAAAAGCTCGGTGATACAGCTTTATATATTGCAAGTAAATAAAAGTCACAACCTCACCATGTCTAAACCAAAAGAAGAGGTTTAGCTAATGGTGAGCTGAACCTCAGAAATAGAAATAAAGATAAGCATAAATAAAAATATGGAAAACTAAATTGATAGATTAAATAGAGCTAGTGCAATATTGCAATCCTTGAAGGAAAGTGGTGAGCCGAAGCATCACCAAGTAATCTAACTCTAAACCTCTAGAATCTAGCACTCATGCTCATCTATGGAGAAGATGAGATGAAATGAGAACTCTAAAGTTGCTAACCATAGCCGTAAACTGGCCTCTCCAATTCTGTAATGAATTTTTGGACCATTGGCACCGACACATTGTTGTCCTTTTATAGTACAAGGCCAACCACTACAAGTTGTACCCTTTGGTCATTTCACATATGGGCTGTCCTTATCATATCCTACCTACTCCTGACATGTTCCTTCATTATTCCTAGGATTTCAATCATTGGGGACAGCTCATATTCTTCCTCATTAAGCAATGGTCAGACGTGGTCCCATGCGTTCGTACTATGTACGACCCTGCTAACAATCCAGGGCACTGCAGCTTTCCAAATCTTCAGCAAAGCAAACTTCGTCCACGTTGTAGCTTCTCATATCTTCAGAGTCATTCCTTAACCTACATCATCAAACATCCATGACAAGCATTACTAGTTCAAAAGGATTACTTAATACTAAAAACAACTAAAACTATAAAATCATTAAATAGTCATTGATTAGATGTCTTAGGCAATGCAATCATTAATTTTTTTGTCCATTATAAGAGTTAAGTGCAACGTGATAACCAATTTATTTATCGGTTATCAACAAGTATGGTCGGTTCGACCGATTGTGCTTAGCCTTAGCTTCTTGAATTTGAACACAGCAAAATGGAAACTTCAATAGCGCATGAGGTATGGGGAAAGAATTTCACTATTTTTTTTAAGATAAACCTATTAATCTAGAGTGAAATAAAAGAAATAATATTAATAATAAAAAAATATAATGGTTTGATTTGAGTTTTGGGTGATCACTTTTTATGGCAAAAAATAAACCATATTTCATTTAAATTTTTAGATTACGTCAATGCAATATAAATTTAAAGTCGTTAAAAACAAAAAGGATAAATTTACGAATAAACTCACAACATGCATGTTAATATCACACAACGGTAAAGCATATAAGGCTTCAAATATATTCAAGCATATAAAGCACTTTTACAAAAAAAAAAAAAAAAAAAAAAAAGCTAATCTATATCTCTAATATGGTATAAAATTGTTGGGGAATTATGAAGTTATGGTGACAAACTCTGAATAACTTGGAAAATTTACAGTAAGAGTGGATGATTTTGACCTTTGGTAGCATCCAAATTAGAGAGAAATTTGTTGTTAAAAATTGGATGCCTTAAAAAAAAGGTTAAAATGAAGGTGGGTTCAGCATTTATCTATGTAGATTTGAAACGGCTTGGCAGGGTGAATTAGCCACGTTTTTGTATTAAAAAGACCTTAACTGGTTCCAGAAATCCATAGCCAAAAAACTCATTAATGGAATGGGGACAAGAATAATAAGCATTGTCATAAGAAAATTCAAATGCTTAGAAACTCTGAGGAGTGGAAAGCTCAGTTTTTTATGAAGTATTGTTCTCAATTACTCATGTTAATATGAATTGATTCCAAACTCAGTTTACTTTTCCTGAACTTGACCAATGAGTGATGAACAATCTCAGTTCCATGTTTGAGAACAAGGAAATAAAAATGGTTTTTTAGTATGAGGAGTGGAAAGCACTTGGACAGACTCGATGATTTTCTTGCAGGATTTTATCAGAAATCTTGGAATACCGTTGCTGAACATGTCATCAACGTTGTCGAGCAAGTTTGGATCATCCAAAACATAATGTAATTGTGAATAAAACTAACATCAAAAGAATTTGATGAGAATTATCTCTTCAGTCAATAATATTCTCATCAAATTATTGAAGTAGTTGTAAATAGATTGAAAGTTACCCTTTCAGACATTATCTCTCCTTTTGAAATTGGTTTTGTTTCTGGGGAGGAGTTTCCATGAGAATATTACTGTTGCTCAAGAATTTGTTTCAAAGGATAAGAAAGGCTTGTTTCTATTAAAGTTGATTTGGCCAATGCATTCTGGAAGTTGAAATGGCACTTCATTCTGGAAGTACTTAGGGAAACCAACTTTCCTAAAACTGCATTTCAAGTGTGCAAAGCAATGTTATGCGTTAAGCCATAAAGGGAAGTTAGAAGGGCAATCCAATTTCTCCCTGAATTGTGATTGAAAAAAATGGTCCTGTAATGTTTGATGCGAACCCATAATGTAGAAACAATACATGGAAGGAAGCAAGACAGCACTGAAAATTAAAGTAAAATACAATAGGATGAAGATCCTATTGACCACTCAAGCCAATGCTCTGCCTAACAAACTCAATGATTTCACTCCCTTCCTTTCTCTCCACTAAGAATCCTTATAAGAGAATTTCCTTACACAATTCAGTTATCATTTCCTGCTCACTCTCTGCAATGTGAATATTCCCTCACACAATTCATGTTGGGTCACTGAAGGGGAGCAAGGGGTTCCCTCCACACTCGAGGCTAGAACAACTGCACAAGCAAGAGAGACGCCACACTCTTACCCAAAACCTTAAGGTTATGTGTTCATGGATCATCTTACTTATAAGGTGTTCAACCTTTGCTCTTTTATCCGATCTGGGACATATATATCACACTTGTACACAACATCAATTAAGTTATCATTTCCTACTTTCACTCTTAACAAGAACTCTCTACCTTGGGCAATTGATGTGGAAATTGTCCCTTTGCCACCTAATGTAGGATCCCATCAGTGTTCCATTTAATGGTTACAAAACCTTTTGCAAACTATGAATCACATACACTTGGATTAGGCGTGTCCCGGAGTCGGATATGTGTCGTGTCCGACACCGACACATATAATTACACTGAATTATGTGATTTCCTCAAATTATTAGTGCGTCGGTGTTCGTGTTGTGTCTGGTATTGTGCTTCATAATTTGGAAAGCTCATTCAACACCAATGCAATATTTTGGACTCCGCCGGTGTGTTGACTTCACCTCACATCAAAATACCCTATCAATGTGGTAGCCATCAACCATGCCTACCAAGTTGATAGCCATTCCTATTGTGTACACCACATGCCATTTTTGCCATCTTAAAACAAGTACAATCATCTACAATTGCCGTTGCCCTATCCTAAGAGATTAGGCATGTTTCTCTGTTTTTGCTCAAAACGTGAGGGGAAGTAAAAAAGACAAGTTGTTTTGGAGTGAAAAAAGTGCTAAATGGTGGCAGAAAGAAATGTAAGGTAAAGAAGACTATAAATAGCAGAAAGACACGCTAAATGAAGCTGGCCAAGTACCTTAAGCCCTAGTTGAAAAAAGTACTGAGTGTGGAGTGTGTTAATTGAGGCTTGCATGTTGTCAAGAACAAACCATTCACACAATAGGTGAGTTTAGAATTTTGATCACTTCAGTTTTCAAAAGAAATGAAGAGTTTCGTTTATGAAATAATAAGACACAAAACGACAGATTAGGATTAACATATTTACCCCCGAAAAGCACGACAATCTTATTGAAGTTATTACATTCTGTTTTGAAAATGAATTTCACATCTCCATGGAGCTCTCAATTTTATCAAAAAAGGAGAAGATGTTGACCCGTGAATTTCCACCATAGAAACAATCGATTATGAGCATCTTATCTAGTCTAGAAACTAAATACCACAAATAATATCCCACCGTCTATGTAAAGCTAGTGGCATGATGACTGTATAGTGATTAAGTCTTAAGTGGAAAATACTCCATGCCTTTATTGTATATTCATGGAGTAGTATATCCATGCCTTTATTGTATCAATAAGATATGGCTAAAGTGTAATAAACTATGACCACTAATTATGGTACTACTTTCCCTACTTCCAAACACAGCAAAAGTTGTCATACACTCATACACAAGCTTCAGGCTGTGTTCCATGTTCAATCCAGAAACATATATTACAAATGACACAACAATATACATAGACCAAATTCCTTCCACGTACTCTTCTTCTCCTTCACCCAATATAAAATTTGTCATTTTGTAATCTTATTTCACAAATTACAAACTTGAACTATATACAGTCAAAATAAACATCTGGTAATCAGGTTAAAACAAGAGAGTATACCATATTCACATGATTATACCATATGGATATTGATTTGTCTTAATGCATATACTAAGTAAAAAAAAAAAAAAAGTGGTTTTTCTTCATTAGTAAAACCAATTACAACAGAATGCAATAGGAGTATATATGACAGTTCTCAAAATATGTCAAATGCCACCAAAAATAACAAACTTGTTGGCCCTATTTGGATAAACTGGCTTAAAGCAGTAACAAAACAAAAGCTAAAATAAAGGAAAATCGTTTTTGTGTAAGCTATAACCTGATTTGATAAGCTATCTCAAAGAACTTGTGAAATAAAGCAGTAACACAATAAAAGATAAAAAGGGAAAATTGTTTTCGTGTAAGCTATATGTTTTCATAAACTCTTAGAAAACTTGTGAAAATAAGCTGAAAACAACTTATGAACAATGTCAAAAGCTGTCTATAAGTCCTCTCAAACAATCATACAAAACTTATGCTAGTAGATAAACTCAAAAAAACCAATCAAATTATGCTCCAAGTAATTGGGAACCAAAAGTAAAAGGGATTGAAATTAAAACCTTTGAAATAAAATGAATTGAGCCAAAGCTTAACATCCAATATAACAATAGAATTCAATATTCCAACAAGAATGGTCTAGTTTATGATGAATTCAACATACTAGAGTAAACACTATAAAGTATCGGAAACATTACAAGCCACAAAAGGCCAATTGCTTTGTCTTTTTTTCAATTTCCCCATCTAACACAGTTCAAACATAAGAACCAAAAACACGATAACCTTATTAAAATGAAATATAAAAAAACAACTAAAAAGTACTAGCGTAAAGTAAAACCCTTTCAGACAGAAATTTCCATGCCAAAAGAGAACCATCATCATCATCATCATCATCATCATCATCACGATGATAATGAAATCATTCAGACCTATTAGCAAACCTTTCAACATTATGATCAGTCAAATTAAGCCCAACCATAGCTTCACCCAATCCACAACTAACCTCAGCCAAAATCTCTGGATCACTGTAATGAGTAACAGCTTGAACAATCGCCCTCGCTCTTTTCGCCGGATCCCCACTCTTAAACACACCAGAACCAACAAAAACACCATCACACCCAAGCTGCATCATCAAAGCTGCATCCGCTGGTGTCGCCACACCACCAGCAGCAAACTGCACAACAGGCAGCCTTCCAAGTTGCTTAGTCTGCATAACAAGATCATAAGGAGCACCAATTTTCTTAGCAAAAGTGAAAACCTCATCTTCATCCATATTCCTCAAAACCCTGATATCACCCAAAACAGAACGCACATGACGAACTGCTTCAATGATATTACCAGTTCCAGCTTCACCTTTGGTACGAATCATCGCAGCACCTTCGCGAATTCGGCGAAGAGCTTCACCGAGGTTACGACAGCCACAAACGAAAGGAATACGGAAATTGTGTTTGTTGATGTGATTGTCTTCATCAGCAAGGGTAAGAACTTCGCTCTCATCGACGTAATCGATTCCGAGAGATTCAAGGATCTGAGCTTCAACGAAATGACCGATACGGGCTTTCGCCATGACGGGGATGGTGACGGCGGCTTTGATTTCTTTGATGAGTTGAGGGTCGGACATACGAGCAACACCGCCTTGAGCACGGATGTCGGCGGGGACACGCTCCAAGGCCATGACGGCGCAAGCACCAGCTTCTTCAGCGATGCGAGCTTGTTCGGCGTTGACGACGTCCATGATGACGCCGCCGCGGAGCATTTGAGCGAGGCCGACTTTGACGGAGAATGGGGAGGATTTGGTGGTGGTGGAGGTTGTTTCAGTGAGTGCACCGTTGCCGTAGACGGTTACGACTCCAGATCCTTCCATGTTGAGGGGTAAAATGGGAATAATAAAATGTGGGAAGCGGAGGAAAGGAGGAAATGGATTGTGCGGTGAAGAGAGTGATGAAGTGATGAGAGGGTTAAGTAGTGCTCAAATCACTCTATCAGTGCCTGCCTTCACTCCTTCGAATCATATCTAGCCACGCATTGCTTACCTATGTGTGGTGATAAAAATTAATTTTTTTTTTAAGGGAACAAAAATAAATATAGAGTTAATTAAGTTTTTGGTCCCTATAAATACTTGTAGTTTAATTTTTAATCCCTATAAAAATAAATCATATTTTTTAATCCCTATCAAATTTTCCGTTATTGTTTTTAGTCCCTGTTAAATTAAAATTTCTTTAATTATGCTTAAAATTTAAAATTTTTTAATAATTTTTTACATACTTATTTAAAACATTATAAAAGGTTCCGCCACAATAAATTAACTCAAAAATTTTATTTCTTGAATTTTTTGCGTTTTAAAAAAATTATATTTTATTCATTACATGTTAAAAAAATTTAATTTTTTATAAAAGAGATTATTATTCTTAACATATCTGTTAAAAATCATCTAAAAATTTAAGTATAATTAAACAAATTTCAGTTTAACAGGGACCAACACATACTTTTAGTCATTGTAAAATTAAAATTTGCTTAATTGTGCTTAAACTTTTAAATTTGTAACATATTTTTCACATACTTACTTAGAATATTATACAAAGTTCATCCGCAAAAAAGTAACTTAAAATTTTATTATTAGGTCCAAATTTTCATTAATATAATCTTCAAAATTTGCCTTTTAGAAAAATTCATATTTAATTCATTACATGTTAAAAAAGTAAAAAAATTTACAAAAGAGTGTCTTAAGATGTTATGAACATGTATGTAAAAAATCTTTCAAAAATTTAGAAGTTTAAACAAAATTAAACAAATTTTAATTTAACCGGGGCTAAAAAACTAACAGAAAATTTTGTATGGACTAAAAAGTGTGATTTATTTTTATAGAGACTAAAAACAAAACTGCAGATATTTATAGGGACCAAAAACTTAATTAACCCATAAATATATGATGATAAAAATAATAATAATTTGTAATAATAAGATTAATATTATGAGTAATTTATCTATTGAAAGTGACTAAGATAACTCAAACTCTATGATGTTAGTTGTTTTTCAACAATTTATGTTAACTCGTTTATTAATGATTTAGGTTAATTTCGATTAGTTTTGATAGAAAAATACAAATGCTTGATCCAGATGAAACCAATGTAGTTTGATTAGGTAGTGGAATTTGTCAAAATCGACCGATGTTTGGCTCGTTCATAAAATGAAAAATGTTGCTTAAATTGAGATCCGAGGGAGTATCTATTCTAGAAAAAATTTGTTTATGATAAAATGTGTCAAATAAGTCAGATTAAATACATGAATTATTCAATGCAAGTCATGAGAAAAGATGCCAAAATTTATTAATTTATTTGCACAACTATTTTGTTATTTGAAAATTAAAGATACACTAGCATTCATTTTTTGAGAAAGATACACTAGCATTCATGTTTTTAACGAAAGTGATACGATTCTTCTATCTATTAACCGATTGTCAAGGAACATGACTACAATTCTTACAAACCATGTAAATATTGTCACACTATTTTTTTTTTTTACTTAATAGCAGTTTTAATCCCCTAACTTTTCTAAAGTTGTGATTTTGATCCTTTAAGAAGAAAAAAAGCTACAAAATTGTCCCTTAAGTTTTACAACTGTGGCAGTTTTGGCCTCCAAAAGCCAATTTTGACTCAGTCTACGCTGACGTGACATCCTAAGTGAGGTGCCACATGTTATTCTTTTTACCAAAAATTGGCTTTGGGGGACCAAAACTGCGACAACTGTAACACTTAGAGAGAGGTTTTGTAGTTTTTTTTCTTATGGGGCCAAAATCGCAACTTTGTGAAAGTTAGGGGGCGAAAATTACTATTAAGCCTATTTTTTTGTCAAGTAGCATAGTAGTTGGAGCTCACACATATTAAATATGGAGAAATGAAATGTCTTAGGTTGGAATATTGATCCCTTATATACATTATCCAATGTCCCTATCAACTGAGTTAATCTCACCGGAACAAGTAGTGTCACATTCTAACCAAATATTGAAACAAACCTCTATGGAACAAGCCTTTATATGACAATTTTTTTAGAGCAATGTTATTCGAACATCAATTTGGTTGACAATCATATTTTTACAAAGCCATTATGCGTTGACACAAAAACCAAAACAATAGAAAAAGAAAGTAAAAATATAATGTGAGTATGAGAGAGAAAATTGTCAAAAATTATTAGAAAATGATTGTACAAATATCATTTTTATTTATTTTTTTCTAATAGCATGTATATCGGCCAACAACTTCGTATGAAGAGAAGTTGTTGTTATGCTCAAATGAACGACCAAGCTCCCCCATAAAACAACTCTATTGTCTCTCGAAATACCATACCACCTTCTAGGCTTCTACACCAGCCCTCGATGGTTTAGGCAAATGTTATTTTTACTCAAAAAAGAAAAAATCAATTGTTGTTAACATCAAATTATCTCTATTACTTTGTTAAGACCATTTTATTTCAATTGACAATATTTTTTAATTGTCAATTTTCTGACGATGGTTTAGGTATTGACTATCTTTTCTCAAAAAAAAATTATTACTGATTAAAAATTTCTTTTATTTTTTTTATGGACCAAATTAAGTCTCACAGTTTTCTTAAATACTAAAATAGATATTCATTCTGAAAAACAATCTCAAAAATTTATATTGAGAAACAATTCAATGCTCATGAAAAAGAAACGGTCTGGTCCATATAAACAACAATTCAATGCTCATGAAATGAAAAAGTTTACGATTCAATGAATTTGTAAGTACTCTTCCAAAAAAAAATGAATTTGTAAGTACTCTTCCAAAAAAAAATGAATTTGTAAGTATTTGTTTATTATTTTCATGTATAATCTGTTTTTTTAGTACTGTCCATTTATAATCTTTAAACTCTTGATAAGAACGGTTTTTGCCATATAAACCAATTCGAGAAATGTCCAATAATATGATTTTTCTTATACAATAGTATTGCCTTTTAAAAAACTTTTTTTATATGATTTTTGCCATATAAACAAATTCTAGAAATGTCAAATTACAATTTTTATAAGTACAACTCAATTGATATGAATATTATATTATATATGTAGGGGTGGAGTTTAATAATTAAATTTTCCATTTATTCACTTTAAATGAATTGAATGAGGAGAGTAGTATCGCAACATGCCACACACTCTTCAAGAGGAAAATCGATGTGCGGATTTTATGACCGAGTTTAAAAAAAAATTGTCATGTTAAACCATTAAAAATTTGCAACACTATTCAAAGCAAATTGTGATATTACTCTCCTCCACCCGCCTTAAGATCTTTTGAACCTTCTAAAGATTGATGCGGTTGGTACTTTCTTTTCTAGAGAGTAGTTTTGTTTTTTCTTGTTTTCTTCCTTTTCATTTTGTTGTTTTCATTAACCTTGTAACTAAAAAAATATCAGTTGTAAATATCGTCAGTGTTAGTTAACAACCTTCATTTGCATTCGAATATGATATCTCATAATTATGTGAGAGTTTCAGGTGATACTTACCACTTAATTAAAAACAAAATTAACGATATCGGGTTTCAGTTGTGGATTTTTTATTTTATAAAAATATTCTATAAGAGATGAAAGATTTTATATATATAAATTTTTTCGAAAATAAAAAGTTGAAAATGTATCTATTTCTTTTTATGGGTTAAATATGTTTCTGGTCCATATAAATATATAAACTTTACGTTTTAGTATCTCTAAAATTTTCCTTCAACTTTTAGTCCCTATACAATTTTCAATCAATACTTTTGGTCCCTATTTTAAAGTTAATTTTTGTATTTTTTTTAATGAAATATGTAAAAAATTGTAAAAATCTTTTCCAAAAAAAATTTGAACTTTTTAACAAAACATAAATTAAATATAAATTTGTTACCGTAGAAGATATAAAAATTCATATTAATTCATGTTAAGTTAAAAAATTCTAATTTTTTTTGGAAGAGATTCTGATAATATTATAAATTTTTCTACAAAAATTTTTTCGAAAATATGAATTATACATATGAGTTTACTTTAAAAGAGGGAGCAAAAGTGAAGATGAAAAACTTTTGGAGAAAATAAAATTAAAGAATTTTTTTAGAGGGATTATCCTTAATAGCGGTTGTGTATTGAACTCCTTGAGATTTGGAGAAGATTTTAACTCTAAGATGTGTTAGTTGTTACCATCTTTTATCAAACAAGGATTTTTTTTTGTGGTGACCGATGTGATGTTTGAACCTCAGACCTTGCATATACTATATATTGTCATCACCAACTGAGTTAAACTTAAAAGGATTTATCAAACAAGGATTACTAGTGCTAATCATTATCCCTTTTTTTTCACGGTTAAAAATCATTATTAGTGCTAATCATCATCATGAACAAGTTCAAACTTAAATCTTTAATTTGCTAGTACAACAAATCTGTCATGTTAAACCGAGTGATATGAAATATTCTGAAAGTTCAACCGTTAGTTTAAAACATATACTCTGAATACGATTCTTGGATAAAAAATTTGTTTGTCATGTTTTACTTACCTGGAACTCCAGATTACAGGACCCATTTATTCAAAGATACCGTTTTTATACTAAAATATTTCGATTGAAATGATCTATTTCTTCTGAGCTAGTTTTTTTTACAGAAATATATAGATGATTGGTTTAGTTTATGTTTAAAATGAAATGAGCATACACTTCACAAATTAATCAAACATAAAGAACTGCAAATAAAATTCGGATAGGGAAAAATCATAGAAATGAAATGGGAGAGGTAGCAAATTTTAGTAGGGCTTGAGAGGATGGGATAAAAGAATCAAAGGGGGCCTTTCATTTCCAATCTTAATAATTAGATTCCTTCCCCACAAGGAATATATAAATATATTTAGAGGAGAAATCGTATTCAACATGTCCACTCCTCAGCCTCAACTTGTTTAATTACTTGCATCATGAAATTTTCATACTTAATCAATTTTATTTTTGTCCTCATATGTGCATGTGGTTTGGCAGCCGCAGCCTGATGACAATATCATTGTATTAGATTTTTTAGTCTCTTTCGCAAAATCTTTGCTTGTTGTTGTTCTTTTGACTCCATTTGGACCAGCACTAGCTTTTTCATTTATCACTTAAAAATAATCTTGAAATCAACTCCTCTCGCTGTTATCAGTCTTAAACTTTTATTGGATGCTATATTGAACTTGCAATAGTTGATAAAAGGGAGTGAGGATCTGACCAAATTGATTATTATTATTTGGGTCATCCTTTTTTTGACAAATTATTTGGGTCATCCTAACAGGTGCATCCGGGACATCGATTAAGGATACCAAAAAAAGAAATTTATTAATTTTTTTTTTTTTTTTTTAATTTTTAGTAGATTAATTACACAATTTTCAATGTAATAACTATTATATAATTTACATTTTTAGTATCATTAATCATTGCCCTGAAGGTACGAGTTAGTATTTTCCTTAAGATTTACTATTGTTTTTGAGTTAGCCTAGTCCTCAAGGAAGAAGACTACTAATTTGAAGTTCGATAAATTGAATCTCACAAATAATTCTTTTAGTCATAATTCAAACTTAGATGGTAGAGTGGTTTGTCTTATTTTGTCAAATAATTTAAACTCACACACCTTAAATGTAAAGAAGTGTAGAATTTATGTTCTGAATCCAAACCCCTACATATCAACTTTATATCAACGTCCTTATATCTACAAACTGAGTTTCTCTTTACCGGAAAGTCATAAACCAATTGAATCCAATGGCTTAATTAAATATTAATGCTTTGTTTGAATTAGGAAATAAAGTAGTACTTGTACGGTTGTATCTCTCGTTTTTGTGTCACCTTTCATATTACTATTATGCTAAGTGAAAAATAATATGATTATAAGAGAGAAATTTATCACAAAAATTGTTACGTAATAGATGTTTAAATATCATTCGCTTTTTTTTTTAAATGCATATCTATACACTTAAAATTTTAAGTTTCATAAAGTTAAAAACAAAATAAACAATTTCGAAACTTGAATTCAAAACCCTGGTATAGGAACTTAAGTTTCCAAAAGAGATATATTTTGATATAAAAAAAAAAAATGTAAACTCGTTATGAATATAAATAGAGGTGCAAATATTTTGATAAGAAAATGTAAACTCGTTTTTCTTAAAAAAAAAAAAAAAAAAATTGTAAACTCGTTATGAAAATAACAGAGGTGCAAACAACAATCTGTTGATAAAATAAATGTATTAACCGGGAACAAGGGGCTACACGAGCTAGCCCAACATTTCGTTTGATTTGTTTCTTTATTGAAGAATGTTGTTCACACTTCACTCAATGTTGAAAAACACTAGTAATTTACCAATATAACCTCATCGGCAGTTAACTGTCGATGGAATTTAACCGGCAACAGTTAACTGTCGATGGACATTTACGTCTTTTTCTAGTGTGTTTCAGCCTTGTTAGAAGTGTGAACACCAATTATCTTTAATTTTGAAGGAAAACATTCTCAAAACTGAAAAAAGATGAATGGAAGTGAAAAACATGATACTATCTAAAAGAATTAGAAACTTAAGTAAGCTTCGTGAGATTTTTTTTTTGAAAACGTCAAAATAAAATATATTAGTCCCACAAAAGGTTCATTCTACTTAGCACAAGGTGTCCTATAGTAGAAGAAAACGGTTACAAAAATAACAAGAGTCCAACCTAAATGTAAAACAAATCTGACAACAAGAATTAGGCAAAACTCAATCACTAAAGAGGATTAAGCCACCAATTATGATAACTAATAACATCAATGATCTTGTGTTCCTTCAGCCACCTAAATGAAAATAGCTCAATACTATCTAATAATTGAAGTAAAGTGCTTGTCGTTGCGCTGTCGTTAAAAATCTCATTGTTTATTTCGTTCAACATCACCCAAATACAAGCAAACCAAATGAGCAACATAATATAACGACGCGATTTAGAAAACCCAGTCAAGCTGTTGTATCATTTGATCTGCAACAGTGAATGGGTTCACCGCATCGAAACCAAGCCAATCTCGCACCATATACGACAACCCTCCAAAATACGAACAATCCACGAATAAATGTCGGGCCGACTCTAAAACTCTGCACCCGCTGAAACATAGTTGAGAATCTAAAGAAACAATACCTCGTCGAAAGAGATTATCCTTCGTGGGAAGTTGATTTCTAAGAAGCCGTCAAGTAAAGATGGTGTTATGGATCGGTCAGAGACCTAGGCCCAATAACAAATCGAGCCCAATACCGTATTTGGCAGTTTACTCGTAACGCACCCCTTCCCCGCGAGGGGGTACATAGAGCAATTGAGACCAGTTCAAACGAACTGCAACGTCTCTTTACCCATGATCCCGCGAATCTCTCCCCGACGGTTACACTACCCACGATTTCGTAACCGTTGGGCACACGTGTGCCATTACAACAACTCTCCATCCACCCACCTCTATATAAAGGGGAATCCTCGTAGTCCCCGAGGTAGAATCTCTTTCACTTCTAAACCCCCATTTTTGACCTCTACTGACTGGAGCGTCGGAGTGTCTGCAGGTACACCCCTCCCGCCGTTCCAGTATTCAACTGACACATTTCCATCACCTTGAACCACTGCATTAAAGAAGCAATTGCAGTCACCTTTTTGACCAGGTACGATCAGATAAACACCTTCAAAATGATCAATTTACTCCAAACGAGGCTTGAAACCGCCGAACCAAGAGTAACATCTGTAGTAGTAAGCATAGTATACGCGTCTCGAACAGTGTGTCCTTCGGTGGGTGCCGGAATTCAAAGCCATCGATCATTTATAACAACCTGTAAAGTCACAGACAAAAGTAACATCCTACACTCCCTGACTTACCCTCCCCCCCAAGCCAACAATCTTCGCCTCCAAGTCTCACATCCCTCTCCCCACCCCAAAGAAAACATATTTGTCACCGTCACACCCCGAGTGTCAGCCAACTTAAACAACCTTCGAAACTTCACACATAAAGGGACACTCCCAACCCACCTATCCGTCCATAAACTTTTATAAAAGTGATTTTTACTATTTTTTTTTTTTTTATATAAGATCTTGCTAACCAATACCCTAAAAAATATATAACTTTTATATATACTAATTTTAGGAGAAATTAGTATATCACTTTAATGATGTTGAGATACATAAAAAGTTTCATGTTTTCTATTTTTTATTGAAGGGATGTTTTCTAAACTTTTATTAAAAATATGTATGAAGTTAATATTTTTTTTGAGTAAATATTATATTAAGTTAATATTGTAAGTTTTGTGTTCGTATTTTAAGTATAGATGTAGGTAGACAAACTAAAAAATGATTGAAAATACCAAAAATGAGAGAATTGCTGTTCCCACATGTTGTTTGGCTGTGCCACACGAGTAAAATACGAAAATGCCCTTCGGCAGTTTGCTACCGAAGTTTTTAGGCAACCGGCGGCAGTTAACTGCCGAGTAAATCTGAACTTAAACAATTTCGGTAGTTAACTGCTGAGGAAATCTTCATCTAAAAAACATTTCAAAATCATTCTAACAATATTTTTACACAAAGTTTTAAAATTCATCATAACAATTCAAATAACAAATAAATATTGGTGCAAATGCACAACTTAATTAAACCAACATTTTTGTACATTAAACAAAGTAAAAAAAGCCCATGAAATTAAAAATAATGTCATCAAAGTAGAAATATACAAATATACAAATATACATAACTCAATGTCATCAAAAGACTAAAACTAAAAAATAAGTCATAAAAAAGGAAAATAGTACTACTGGTCCTGATCCTGATGATGGTGCCTCATCCTCGGCCTCTAGGCTCTCCTCCTGGTCAAAATCGGCGCGATCTGCTCCCTTATATGGGTCATGGCCTCATACCACTGCTGAGGGGTCATGCTCATGACCTCCTCCTGGCCTAACTGCGCATCAGCGTAGGCAACAGCGCCACTAACCATGTCATAGGTGTCAGGCGAGCTTCTCGCCTCATACCGCTGCCACTGCTCTGCAATGATCTGCTCTTCATTTGCAGGCCTCGGAAGATCTCCTGGAATAGGTGGCAAGATCTGAGGGTGAGACACCCTAGTGTACCACAGGACATAGCCATCCGCCACCCGCCATGTATCCTCTCCTGCCTGCTCACCCCGAGCGTCCGCCTTAAGCGTGTGAGTGCGGAAGTCGATGAACATCTGCACAATGGAAGGCGGGGGGAGGTCCCTAACATCAGTCGGATGTCTGGGGATGGTCTACACGTATCCGTACTGCCTCAAAACCCTCTCGGGCAAGTGACGGTACACCCTACGGACGCCGCACATAATCCATCCAGAATACCAGAAAACCTCCTCGAAGTCCTGGATCTCTCTATGCTCCTCGTACGGCCTCCAGCATACATCATCTAACTATATACGATCGAGCAGTGACCGATACGTGATCCCCTCCCCATGACCCTTCTGGAGCTTCCACCTCGCTTCAACACTGAAAAACCCTAGAAAATGCGCCAAAAACCATGCCTGCACAAACCAAACAAATAACATTTATAAATTATTACGCACGGAAAAATACAACAAAAAATTAAAAGTTCACAAAAAAATAAAGTTAACATAAATATAAAATTTCAGTTTTCTTACAGTGAGCAGTGTCACGCTCCCCCCAAGCGCTCTGTGTCCAGGCCTACATGCATCCGCCAACTCGCCGTATAGGTAGGCGAGGGTCATAGCTCCCCAGGAATAATTACGCATCCCTGCGTAGCCGTCCGCCATGGTCGTCAAATATATCAGCTCGATGCGCTTGTTGCTTCTATCGCCAAACAACAAGCATCCGACCAAGTACAGAAGGTAACACCGGACGCAGTATGTCCTGACCCTCTCCAGCTCCTCAACCTCCTCAGGATCCTCCGTACCCGCCAATACGTTGGCCCTACCAAGGTACGAGGTATAGAAGTCCCTCAGTCTGGGGTAGCTAATGTATCCACCGTACTCCTGGTTGCAGATCTTCTCAGCCTCATGTTGGGCCACACCAAGATACGTCATCAGCAGTGCCGCTCCCTCATGCTTGGGCATCTTCTTCCCATGGGCCAACATCCGCCCCTCAATAGGAAGATGCGTGAGACATGCGACATCATCCAATGTTACAGTCATCTCCCCCATCGGCATGTGGAAGGTGCTGGTCTCCGGATGCCACCTCTCGCATAAAGTAAGCAGCAGGGCATGAGGCACGGTGGAGTACCCCAAGTAGACCAAGTCATGTAGCCCGCTCTGCTGAAGCGCATCCCAAAACCAATTCTCATTCCCGTTAGGGCGTCCGAGAGTGAGAATCTTCGCCCCATGATTAATCGGTTTAAGCACGCGGGTCTTACGAACCTGAAATAATAGAAAAAAAAAATATGGATATAATAATTAAACATAAAAACACATAACAATGTATAACAGTGTATATAATAATTAAAAACACATATAAACAAAACAATTAAACATAAAAAATAGAATTAAAAAAATAAACATATAACAGTGTATATAATAATTAAAACAAACACACATTTAAAGAAAATAATTAAACATAAAGAAAAAGAATTAAAAAAAAACACATATAGAGGTGGATATAATAATAAAAACAAAAACACATTTAAAGAAAATATTTTAACATAAAGAAAAACCAATTAAAAAAAACACATATAAAAGTGGATATAATAATTAAACAAACACACATTTAAATTAAAGAAAATATTTTAACATAAAGAAAAAACAATTAAAAAAAATACACTTACATTATTTGAATTATACCAGGGTGGCAACGCCACATGACCGGCATAAGAGTGGAGCAAGGACAAGTCATCCGGTCCACCATGAAAGGGAGGGTCCGTGGATAACACCTCCGGTGCAGCAGCTGCTGCAATGTCATCCTTGTCTCATGCATCCTGCTCATGTGGTATATGATCCTGGTCATATCCACCGTCCGTCACATCATGATGTACCTGATCCTGATAGTTCAGGTACTCCACCCCAGTCTGGTCAACAGGCTGTGACGAGTCAACAACCTGTGACTCCTCAGGCTGTGTAGCCTGAGAGCTTCCTGAGCCATCTCCCCTCCGACCTCTACCCCTCTTTGGGATGTGGGCAATCTGTCTCTCCCTGCGGTGGCTCTGAGTCATGGCACGCCTACCACCAATCATCCTCGATGGATCAATGGGGTCCTGATCGGCCATATCTACAAAAAATAAAAAATAAAAATTAATATCATTCAACCACTTTATCAACAAACAGTAAACCTAAACAAAACCTACACTTTCACATTCAACCTAAACATAACCGCTTTCACATTAAACCACTTTACCAAAATAAAGACATTGATTGAACCTAAACATTATCATACACATTATCATTAACATTCAAACGCAAAAAATCAAATGCATTATCATACACATTCAACCTAAACTAAACATAATTCAATATACACATTCAACCTAATTCAATATACACTTTTTCAATATGCATTCAACTTAATTCAACATACACGTTTTCGAATTACAATCAAGATCGTATTCAATACCTAAACTAACTAAATAATCAATAAAATTGTCATTGACACATTTTATCAAACACTTTGTGTGCAAAGTATCAAACATACTCAAAATGTGTTATTTTGCCACCAATCAAAACCACATTATACCCTAACATCATTCAATCATCAATTAAACCAACTACATTCAATTATAAACTACATGCACTCATAAAAAATTCAATTCATACATTAACCCTAACCACATGAAAACTACCATTTTTTTTTTAAAAAAAAACCTACCCAAACTAACATTATGATTAAAAATGAGTCAAGATACTTACTTGTGATTAAATGGAGATGATGCACTTGATTTTGCTGAAAAATCGAATTTGGAGAAGTTGGATGGTTTGGAAGAATTTTGAAGAATGAAGCAATACTGGAAAACTGAGTTTCTGCGTTCTGGTTATGTTCAGTTTTCCTCGGCAGTTAACTACCGAGGAAATCCTCGGTAGTTTGCTGCCGCCGGTTCACTCAAAACTTCGGCAGTTAACTGCAGAAGGGCATTTTGGTATTTTACTCGTGTGGCACAGCCATACTATATGTGGGAACAACAATTCTCCAAAAATGAAAGGGTAAAAACTAAAGAGTATTGCTGTTCCCACATGTTGTTTGGCTGTGCCACACGAGTAAAATACCAAAATACCCTTCGGCAGTTTGCTACCGAGGTTTTTAGGAAACCGGCGGTAGTTAACTGCCGAGGAAAACCTCGGTAGTTAACTGCCGAGGAAATTTGATTATGCAGACAGCAGGTTCTGCATAATTCTAAGTATTTCCAAGCCATTTTTTCGGCCAGTTTTTACCTGTAATTAAACCAGAGCATTCCAAAGGTAATATAATTCATATGTATGATTGAAACTCGGACATAATGAAGATAAATACAATATCTTTTACAATTGTTAATAATTAAATTAAACCGACATTTGGTTAAAATTAAACAGACGTTTGAAATTCATCAAAACATTACAAAGTGTCCATAATTAAACTACTCATTACACATCATTAAATTAAATCCCTACTTACATTCAATGCAATTACATATGGAACGAACATACATATATAATATATTGTCTTCCACCATATTCCGAAACATAAATCCGACGTCGCCGTCGTCGCGAATAAGCAAAGGCATATAGCTTGCCGTTTTCCATGCGTATTCATCTCTATCTTCTCCTAGGTCTATGCATGGCATTTGACCAAACAAGTGACGTGTATATTGATTTTCACCAAGATGCTCAAAATAAGTGTTAAGTTGTGCTTTCAAATTGTCAAGAGAGTCCGTCGGCGTTATCATAACCTTAACCGTCTTTTTAAACGCGGAGTACCTAACCCGCCCTTCAATTTGTGCAACCTTAGACATGTCTCACTTGAAATTTTTTGTAACAAAATAATCATATATTAGAACAAAATTAAATGGAATGTAATAACGAATAAATGAAATGCGGAAAACATTAAAAAGCTATAAATTAGTATTGCATTATTTTCTCCACATAAAAATCATATTATCATATATATATATATATATATATATATATATATATATATATCAATATAAATTACATAATGTTAGTTATATATTGGCCACCAAAAAATTGGCGTTACAATTTCGACCCAAAAAAATACATCGGTGTAATTTCTACCAAAAAAAAAGAACTAACACCGACAAAAAAATCACTCATTAAAGACCAAGTGATTGGAGAAGATCAAGTGACATAGAATCTTCCTCATCTTCCGCAATAACTTCAAATTGTTGCTTTGGTTTTTCGGGAGTGTCCAACAAAATAGGCGCCGCTTTGTTTGACTCCTTTTGTGGTTTGCACGGTTTGTTTCCACTTTCAATAGCCATGAGCTTTCGGAACAAGTCATGTCGATCCAAATACTCATCTTCCCAAGTCACCGCATCTTCTTTCTTGTGATTGTGCCACTCCGTAGATGATGGAGGTAGTGGACAACCATTCTTCAAGGAAATAAGCACAAAATGATTTGGAATTGCCCCAAGGCACAAGATGGGAGTTTTTTGATTACCCGGCGGTGGTGGCCCTCTTAGTGGGAAAAACGATTCCGATTTTCCAACTTCAAGATTTGTCAACACAACCACACACATTTTGTAATAATTAGCAACAATGCGTCCCATGTTCGGAAATGTCAACCACTTATCAACAAGATGTGCACAAGTTTTTGTATTTGCGGGAGGATGTAATCCGTTTAAAATGTAGTTATAACGATCCTCACCCGCAAATACTTCAACATAATCATCTCTATGATCCATCAACTCTTGGATAAGATGTGTACGGATCATGAGATGATTTTTTTCGGTCAAGCCCATGAACTCCGCTATAGCCCGGAATCCGCAATGTCCATCGCCGATAACATCCACCACTTTTTCAATAAATGGAAGCATGAAGCGTGGCATATAATCAATAGGACGCATAACCGGGATAACTTTAGGCTTTGGATACCGAGTAGGTGGTGGAAGTGGGGAAAGTGATGTTTTACCAAGACGAGCACCTTTTTTCCTTTTATATGATGATGTAGTTGGTGATGGTGACGGTTGGCTATCCGGATTTTGGGAATCAACAACCTCCCAAGAAGAAGGGATCCGACTAGTCGATGTAATTTTTCCTTTAGACCTCGCAATGTCGACTTTTTTCTTTGCTCCCTTGGTTGGTACTTTTCGTGGTGGTGGAGACATCAAGGTGGTTTCAGGAAATGCCAATTGCCGCAAACCCTCTTTGACCTCAAGCTTCATTTGGAAAGGGAGTTTCTTTAGACGCTCTACAATAGCCTTCAACTCAACCTCGACACAAAAAGCATCTTCATTACTTTGTTCACCCATAGATAACCGAAGCCAATGGTGGTATATCTCATCCAATAAAATTGGCTTCTCTTGAAGGAGTTTTGTAGCAATTTCACATGCACATGGTAGTCCATAAGATGTCCTTTGAACACAACCACAAATGTCATTGTCCATGCACAATGTTTCCCTACAACGTTTTTCTTCCAAAGCAATGTTGTCCAAAGCATTTCTAGACATATGACCACCTAACCCCGAGTACAAAGTGACATCTTTGAATCTATGTTCCAACACGCAAACATTTTGACCAAAGGATGTTTGTATAGCGGTCAACTGGAGCAACAACATGTGATGTATTTTCTCCCAACAAGTACCCAAATCACCCACACTATTGTCCAAGTATTTCTTCAACAAAGCATGGGCCGATTCGACCCTGTTTGTGGTCCTGCAACCAAGATGCAACACATGGTCTGTCCATGCCCTCACAATTTTGTCCTTCACTTCATCCAAGGTGGTCATGGCATAATCTACAAAAATTGGGAAATCACTACATGAATCTTTGAACTCCACTAATGCATTTGCATATAATTGTTGATTGGGAGATTCAACCATAGCTTTCCATGCGTTCATTATCTTCTTCACCACATCCCGATTGCTCACCTCTTTCCCATCCTTTTTAAAGCCCAAAGGATATTTACAATTCAAGACACACCTTTGTTTAACATTAGCTTGCACATGAAAAAAACAATTCAATGCATAACTTTCCGGAAAAACATGTGCAACCGCTTTCATCAAAGACATATCCCTATCGGTAACAATCACCTTAGGCATATTCATCTTTGACGAAAGAAGTTTACGCAACATTGTTAAAACCCAAACAAAGTTTTCTTCTTTCTCATGTGTCATAAATCCAAACCCAACCGAATATGTCAAATCGGTTGAAGTCACCCCAACTACCTCAAACATTGGCATCCTATACATGTTGGTCTTGTACGTGGAGTCCATAACCAAAACCGTTGGAAAATTGTTAAACAATTTAATGGATGTTGGATGAGCCCAAAAAATATCTTCAATAGTATTACTTTCAAGTTGTGTTCTTGAGTAATAAGTATAGTTGTGCTCCTCCAACTTCGAGATTAGAAATTGCAACGGCTTCTTGTCACCCCTATTTGCCTTCCATATTTGTTGACGTTCATTGTACACTTGCTTCACATTTGTCATGCAATGTGGTCTCTGGTTCTTCAAGTGTATCAAAATATTTCTTGGAAGCATCTTGCTCTTGGTCAAGTCACGTACGATCTTCTTGTCGTCCTCCTTTAATCTACCGGCAAGAATGTGTCCTTCTAAAGCCGGCTCCATGGGATGGCTGTGAACTCCATTAAGAATGTTCAATCCCCATTCCTTTGTTTGCTTACTTTGATATCCGCTAATCATGAATAAGCAACCGCATTTTCTTGAGCCCGTGTTCGCATGCTTCGGTTTTTTTTTCGGAACTATGTGACTTCCACTCCTTTCACACACTAGCCGGAACATTGGATTGATCAAGCTTGATCTTGTTGAGGCAAAATCCCTAATTAATTTTAAAGATAATAAACTTTAATGATTAAGGATTAAATGGACTTTGATTAATTCCTTGGTATTTAACTTGTGCTCTTGAGTGTTTTCACTAAGACAGGAACAAGGTTTGAATCATACCAAGATGCATAAAATCAAAGGACATTGAATCCATGAACTAATTCTGAAGTTCAGAAAATTAGTTCAGAATGTTGATCAGAACGTTCTGATGAGAGCTCAGAAGGTTGTTCAGAAGCAACTCTGTTCAGAAGCAACTCTGTTCAGAAGCAACCCAGTTCAGAAGGTTGTTCAGAAGCAACTCTGTTCAGAAGCAACTCTGTTCAGAAGCAACCCAGTTCAGAAGGTTGTTCAGAAGCAACTCTGTTCAGAAGCAACTATGTTCAGAAGCAACCCAGTTCAGAAGGTTGTTCAGAAGCAACTCTGTTCAGAAGCAACCCAGTTCAGAAGGTTGTTCAGAAGCAAACAAGTTCAGAAGCAACCTAGTTCAGAAGGTTGTTCAGAAGCAACCAGTTCAGAAGCAACCTAGTTCAGAAGGTTGTTCAGAAGCAACCAAGTTCAGAAGGTTGTTCTTATACAAGCCAAGAATCTCAAGAACTGTGATCAAGGTCATGCAAGGCACATGTGACATGAATATATGTCCAGGAAAGTACATTTGCATGGATCAATCAAGCAATAAAGGCATATACAAGAGTTATGTCAAAGAAGGCATTCAATGTTCATTTAAGACTATGAACATTGATGTACTAGGAATATTTCACAAAGGAATATCATCCTAGATGTTATCATCACTGCTCTTCATTATTGTTTCACTATTAGGATTTGATTACATCAAATGATAGTCTTACAAATCAGCCTAAGTGAAACAGATGGAACATTCTGATAATCAGAATGTTCAAGCTCAGCTCATGCTTACTTTATGAACAGTATAGTAGGTGAAAAGCAAAAAGCAAAAGCAAAGCAAATCTGTCATCTTCAACAAGAGATAGACACGTCTGAGAGTTGGTACTGAACAAGGACAACACAATCTCTCAAAGCATGGGCATGAAGATGCAGAATCCCACTAAATCCTCCTGCACCGGTTCCAAGACAAAATCTGGGAAAGGAACATTCTGATGTATGAAGAAAAGTCCATACATTGGTTATTGTCCAGAAATTCATATGAAAAGCATATGCATAGCCCAGAACTTCATGTGTTCATTCATACATGATGAACCCAGATGAAGAACGTGATGAACCCAGATGAAGATCATCATGAACACAACAACATTCTGATATTCATCAGAGATCAGAATGTTTGCCCAGAATTTCAAGTTAAAGCTTGTGGGACCCAGGACACAGGCATAACACCATTGGACACCCTACAACGGCTATATGAGCCCAAAGACTCTATAAATAGAGGGCTTGGCCTTAGCAAAACTTGCACCATTGCAAAGCATACAAGAAAACAACAAAGATTGTTTGAAGCTCTTGCAAATTGAAATTGATCAATCTCTAAGTCCTTCATCAACTTAGTGCAAATCAATACTCTTGTTATCTGAAGGATAACCTCTTCTTCTTCTTCCACTGTTTGTTTTACAAACATCCAACTTCCACACAAATTGTAACAAAGTCTCATCTAGCTTTTAGAGGTCCTAAAGTGTTAGGTTGAGCAAAGGTTGTAAAAGTCTAAGTGGGTAACTTAGCAAGAAGAAAAGAAACATAGTCTCATCTAGCTTTTAGAGGTCCTAAAGTGTTAGGTTGAGCAAAGGTTGTAAAAGTCTAAGTGGGTAACTTAGCAAGAAGAAAAGAAACAAATCTCATCTAGCTTTAGGGGTACTAAAGTGTTAGTTTGAGATGAGTTTGTAAAAGTCTAAGTGGGTAACTTAGCAAGAAGAAAAGAAACAAATCTCATCTAGCTTTAGGGGTACTAAAGTGTTAGTTTGAGATGAGTTTGTAAAAGTCTAAGTGGTTAACTTAGCAAGAAGGTGCAAGCCTGCTGAGGCTTAGAGAATACAGGATTGTAATTGTTCAGGTGAACGAAGATTGTATGGTGCAGGACTTGAGAGGTTATCTCAAGCATCATAGTGGAAACTCTCACAAGATTGTGAGGAGTGGACTAGCCCACATTGGGTGAACCACTATAATTCTCTGTGTGTTCTTTCTCTCTTCCCTATACTCTTTAATTACAGTATACACAACACACACTTACACATTTACTTTATTAAACTGTTTATGTGTATGAACTTCAGAACGTTCTGAAGTCAGAATATTAACTTAACTATTCCAAGTAAACTACTTGAGAATCACTTTTAAGTTTCAGGTTAATTTTTAAAGGGTCACAATTCAAACCCCCCTTCCTTGTGACTATTTTATCTACTTCAATTGGTATCAGAGCCTGCCTCTATGGGTTGAGCACTTAACAGTGTATGAGGAAAAGATCCAGAAAGAAGTAATGTCAAAACCTGCAAGCCAAAGTGCATATCACATATGCAACAATGTGGGATATTTGAAAAGTAAAATCCCTCTGAAGAAGAAAATGCAAAGATGGCATTCAGAGATGAGTTTGAAGAAGAAGTCAACACATGAGTAAAAGACAGTAGATAAAGTAAAGAGGTAAGAAATCTGATCCTTATCTTTTATATAAAGTGCTTACTATTATCTCATATGACTCATGCATTTTATCTTAAAAGTATGAACTTTTAAAATAATAACTTTTCTTGTATAAAGAAAGAAAATGTGAAACCGCTAATCTTGAATGATATATCTTGAAACCATTCAAAAATTGTAGAACTCTCATTTTAAAATATTTGAGAAACATAAGATTCTCAATGAGCAAAAATTGTAAGATTTAGCAAAGTCTGAATTTTTGAAATAAAATGTTATTTTGAAAAGCGAAGTAATATTTTGAAAAAGGACATAACCAACTTTATAAAGTCTGTTAAGACCTTTCAAAAAGGATGGTTTAGGATTCATAACCTATCACAAACAAAATTGTCATGAAAATATGTTATACCAAACAAAAGTGAGAAGGTAAATAAAAATGATCATTTTGAAAAAGGATTCAACATTTTGAACCTGTATATTGTTTTATGAAAAGAAACTTGAGAAAAATCCTCATTTCAAAAAGACATTTTATCCTAAATTAGATTGGTCTCAAAAGGTTGAGATTGGTAAAACATAATGTTCTTATTACAACAAAGCTGATTATCTTAAATCAGAATGTGGTCATAAGAAATAATCTCTCAAGAAGAGAAACACTAACCTTCAAGGACCCAAAGTAATATGGGTACCAAAAGCTTTGCCAATCTGTGATGCAGAAATATTTGCTTCCAAGATGATATGTGGAGAAAATGTTCAATCACTAGAAGATGAGCAAATGGAATTTGCAACTAGTTTTAGTCTCAACATAGAAGATCTAAACTCAGACTTCAACACTGATGTGTTTCAAGATGCTCAGAAAAACAGCTCAGATTGTGCAAGAAACATCTGAAACTGAAGATCTGAATGTTCATGTGTCTGCAGATCAGAATGTTCAGGAAAATGCTCCTGATGCTGAAGCTACTCAATCCTAAAAGTTGAAAGCTTCAAAGTTCATTCCTTTGTGTTCAAGCAAGGCAGAAATAACTTTGGAAGTGTTTGAGAATGTCATTAATGTTGATCATGTATCATATATCATGTTCTCAACAAAATTGTCTTTCAAATCTCAACTACATGATTCTGCAACATATGATTGAAGAACAAGAAGACTTCTCATATTTTATATGAATTGGCTTTCACACTCACACTCAAGCATTTTAATATGCCTCTGAAAAAATGAAGTGTATGAGAAGGAGTATCAAATCTTTAAACTAAAGAATTTGACAACAATGAGGTTCTCCAACAATGGATCAAGACATCCCTGGAGAAACCTTCCAAAAAGCTTCTGACATTGCTAACAAAGTTGTTCAGAAAGCTGATGAAGTTCAGAATGTTGAAGAACTTCAAAAGGAAGTTGATGTTGCTGAGAATGAAAGTCAGCAAGTTGAAGCAATACCTCAAATATTGAGATTGCAGCCAATAAGGTTCAGGAAGCTGATGCAACTACTGAAACATGAATTCAGAAAAGTTGATGCAGCTACTAAAAGATGGAACTCAAAAAGTTGATGAAGTTCCTACATAACAACTTCAGAAGGTTAATGAAATTGAAAAAGCTTTTAAGAAAATACCTCAGAAAGCTAACAAAGCTGAAAGCTTTTATTAGAGAAGGATCCTTTAAATCTTCTACTGCTGAAACAATTTCAAAATCTGAAGTGATGTTACAAACATCATGAGTAAACTCCAGTTTGATGAACAAGAAATTGTTTTAGAATCTGATATGGGAAATGACCCTCTGTCATTAAAAGATCATGATATGTATGATGTTGCTAAAGTTCTAGCCACACATATGCTTAGTGGAAACACTACCACAAAGGAATCTGATGAAGCTAAGCTAGCTTGAAATCAAGATGGTTTTGAACTGAATGCGGAGGAATTCAGCCCAGACTTCAATGCAAGTGTCTTTGAGGATTCTCAGATGAAAATGATGGAACAATTCCTTCAAATCAAGTTCAGAATGTTCAAGCAAACATTCTTCATGAACAAAGCATTCCATATGTTGATCATATGTCTGCAAATCCTGGAACTTCTGAATATGTTAAAAGACACTTATATCAGAAAGCTGAAAAGACTAAGAAGAAGAGAAAGCTACTGATGATTAAATTGCTTCAGAAGGTTTTTCTTATTGATGCTTGGACTTCTCCATCCAGACGAGAAAGTATTTCAAAGAAAGAGAAACATGCTCTCTTCATTGAATCTCAAAAGTGAGGGATATCATCGCATAAGGTACACATTTATTTGCACTATAATAAATATGATATATGATTGAATGCATCAAATTATGTCATGTCTAATATGTGCATATATCAAATGTTTGAACTTAAATGCAAATAAGTGTTTCATACTTTGTTCATACTCCTTTCATGATGGTATTATACTCATTTACAACTGCACACATCATAATTAATGACTGAAATCATTGCATGATGTCTTATGCTTTAACAAGATATATTAAGGGTGCATTGAAAATGAATTAATGTTCTTATAATTGAACAATGTGTTGTTTCTGTTATGTATAAATTCATGCATAATATTCTCTCATTATTTGCCCCAAAATTCTTTCTTAACTATCATGTTAAATGTTAAATGTGTTACATCATTTTGTAATACTTATCTCTTCACATTTGAAATAAATGACTCTTAAGCATTTCTATCCGAGTTATTGACATGAGATGGAAACTAAATCATCATTGTTGTTAAATAATTCATAGGAAGATTTATGTTTGATCATAAATGTTAAATCATGATTGTTCATTGATATGAAACATAAAAATGTCTTAATTTGTCAAACTTCAGAATAATCTGAAACGTGAAGATTTCACTTAACTTTGATATGGTTTAAGAAAATATCACTCATCAAACATGATTTTAAATGAATCTTATGTTTGAATTTATCATTAGAAGATTTTTTATATACTTGATCTTCATTATGATGTTGTATGTGATCTTGTTATAATCTTCAAAAAATTGCTCTAAGGTCTGCATATTGTGTTCTTACACTTATATTGGCCCAGCTTTGAGCATAAAAGTTTGTTTTAAGCATTGTTGAATAATTATCTTACTTTAATTACAAAAATTGAAGACAAAGATAGAGTTGTAAACTTCAATGGCATGTCAATATGTGCTAGATTTCAAACGTGTGCAAAAGAATCATATTTAACTGCAATTAAAAGGATTTTTAGATATCTAGTAGGTACTACTGATCTTGGCCTTTGGTATAGAAAAGGTTCTAGCTTTGATCTTGTAGCTTATTGGATGCTGATTATGCTGGAGACAAAATTGAGAGGAAGAGTACAAGTGGCTCCTGTCAATTCTTGGAACAAGCATTGACTGGATGGTCTTGCAGAAAGCAAAACACCATTGCACTCTCCACAACTGAAGCTGAGTATGAATCTACTGCAAGTTGTTGCTCTCAGATTTTGTGGATCAGAAATCAGTTGAAAGATTATTCACTAAGGTACACAAATATTCCTATTATGTGTGATAATACTAGTGCTAAATCTTTCTAAAAATCCTATACAACATTCTATGTCTAAACATATTGAAATTAAACATCATTTCATAAGAGACCATGTTCAGAAAATGGATATTGTATTAAGCTTTGTTGATACTGAAAATCAACTAGCTGATATTTTTACAAAACCCCTTGTTGAGGATAGATTCAATTTTCTTAAAGAAATATTGCAAATCATGAAAAATCCCAATAAAGATTGATCATTAATCACTAAGGGCCTTGAACTTACCCCCTTGATGTTATCTGATTCATTTCAGTTAAATCAATCTTAATCTGAACAAATCATCAGAATGTTCATGAGATCAGAATGTTCATCAGAATGTTCTTATTTATCAGAATGTTCAGGATCTGGATTCTGGGTCAGAAATCTCAAACGAAAGATTTTGTGTTGACTTTAACCAAAAATCTCACTATAATCTAAAGCATTTAATGTTTGGTTATAAGAAGATAGGTTTTAGGATTAACCACCATGTAAAACCTTAACCATCAATCAAACCATCCATTCACTTTTCCTCAAACGACTAGTTTCTCTCTCCTGGCCACTACTTTTCAGTTTCATCTTTTCCAATGCAAAAACTGTCAAGTCACTTCCTCTTTCTTCCCTCAACTGAACACGTTTTGGTTCTATAATAACCAACAACTATTTAGATTATTTCCATCACACCCCTTCTTTTCAAACTAACTTTTTTTCTCAAAACAAGTTCATACTCTGTTATTGCGAAAAATGGCACGAACCAAAAATTCTTCACGCGTTCGTTCTCAATCACCACCAACCGCTGCTGATGATCAACCCTCTGATCATTCCCCACTCAACGAAACCCCTCTTCATACCATTCTACAAGATGTAATCATCCCTGCGCATGATACTCCAAAATCATCCCAACCCAAATCTTCTAAAAAGCCAACTAGAAGATCTCAAAGGATGAGAAAAGGATCCTCATCTAAACCAACTACTACTCATGTAGATCTAGTTTCTGATGATGAAAAGAAAGAGAATGAAGAGATGCATGGAGACTCTGATGAAGAAACCATTTCTGAAAAGAGAAATGTTTATGAGAAAGTTGAAGAAGAATCCTCTTGAAAAGGAAAAGGAGTTGCAGAAGAAGGATCAACCTCTGAGAAAACTGAGGAAACTCTCTTTGAAATGGCCAAGGCTGCAAAGATAGTTTACCTAAGAAGGAAGCAAATTGCAAAAGAAGCTTTGCCTCTACCTGAAGAGAAAACCTCCTCTGAAGATGAACAAGAAGTGGAAACAGAGGAAGAGGAATATGTTCCTAGGAAAAGAGGAAAAGGCAATGACATTGTCATACTTGCTTCTACTTTAAAGATTCAAAGTATTGAAAAGATGGCTAACAGACCCATCAGCAGAGCTAAGTACTTTGACTTTGAAAGTCTTAAGACAAAAGGATGGAATATGAAGAAGTTCACAGATCCTCAAGACTGGTCAAGTTTTGTTTCCACTCAATGTCAGACTTTTCCAGACTTGGTAAAGGAATTCTATGTCAACATGACTGTAAAGGAACACAATGAAGAAAAGTTTCTGGAATCCACAGTCAAAGGAGTGAGAATCCAAGTTTCTCAGAACCTTCTTTCAGATATTCTGAAAATCCCAAATGAAGGTAATGAACTGTACAATTCCTGGTTCTCTAGTGTAGGAGTAACACGAGAACAACTCTTTGAAGAGTATATCAAACCAAACCATGATATCAATTCCACAAATCTTGAAGACACACCCAAGATTCTTCACAACATGATCAGGCATACTCTCCTTCCTAGATGTGGAAGCTTTGAGGTTATCACTGATACTGATCTCTGCATCATTTATCACCTCATAACCAAAACAAAGCGGAATCTGTGTTTTGTCATGCTCCAACACATGATGGATCAATGCTACTCCTTCAAACAGAAAGTTGCTGGGTTGCCATATGGGATGCACTTGACACCCATATTTGAAGCTGCTGGAATTTCTCTGGGCAAAGAAAAAGGTCAGGATACCTTTATGAGATTTACAGCCAAAACCATTAGTCAACTTCACATCACAACTTCAAACATGCCTATTCCTCAAAAGACTGGATCAGTTAAGAGACTTGCTGATCAGAAAGTTCAGGAAGTGAGGAAGAAGCAGAAAACTGACAAGCCTGCCAAGAAGGAAATTGGTTCAAGCTCTCAAAATGTTGAGAAAGGAAAGGCTACTCCAGCTCTTGAAGTCTTTGCTCATATTGCTGAACATGCAAGAGAGCTAATTGAAGAAAGCCAATAACAGTTTGAAGCTATGCTGGGTAAGAAAGCTGCTGAGAATGTTGGAGAATCTGATGCTGACCATCAGAATGTTGAAGACTCTTTGAATCAAGGTGTTGAAGCACCCTCTGAAGATGTTAGAGTTGAAGAAAATATTGAGCTACAAGCTCAGAATGTTGTTACAGATACTAGAGAAACTGCAGAAATTCTAGTATCCAACACCTTTGGTAGTGAAAATCAACCAATGGATGTTGAAGAAGAAGTTGTGTTGGAACAAGAAAATGTTGAAGCTCATCCTGACTTTGATCTCAACATTGAAGACACTACAAATGATCTCTATGAAGAGCTTTTTCAAGATGCTCAGGGAGAAAACATTCAGCAAGATGATCAGAATGTTCAAAACAACACTGATCAGAATGTTCTGGAGGATGTAGCTCAGAATGTTCCTACTGCACCTGTTGAGTAGCTGTCAGCAGAATCCTAATCCTTTGGGTTCAGGATCTTTGCCTTCTGAGAAAGTTCAGCTTCTTGCTCAAACTGGTCAGAATGTTCAGAGAGATCAGAATGTTCCATCTGCTCAGAACATGGAACAAGCTCAGTTTGTAAACTTGTCAACATCAACAATGGGGTCTACTGCTGGAATAAGCAAGTATCTGGTGTCTTCCCTGCCAACACCAAGTACCATTCCTTCATTCACACCACCTCCACCACAAACCAAAACAACTCAGAATCTCCCAAACATGTCTTCCTTGTTTGACTCTTTAAACACTTTTGTCACAGCAAACAAAAGAAAAGCTGATGTTTCTGGTGATGCTGCACCTGCCAAGCCTTCTAAGGCTGAGAAAATGGTTGCAAGGGCTCTAAGAGTTGCCACTAAAACTCACAAAATTGTGTGTGCACTTGCTAACTGGACAAGGGATGT
Organism: Medicago truncatula; assembly: GCF_003473485.1. Taxonomy (NCBI): domain Eukaryota; kingdom Viridiplantae; phylum Streptophyta; class Magnoliopsida; order Fabales; family Fabaceae; genus Medicago; species Medicago truncatula. The sequence continues at coordinate 5,381,685 of NC_053043.1, read as the reverse complement.
TCAGGCTCCTGGTTTAGCAGTGGACAAGCCTGTCTTTGTTGATCCAACAGTTTTTGAATCTGAACCGTCCTCAGATTCTAGGGATTCTACTCCATGAATCATTTCTGGTCCTACTCCCTAACCTTTTTGCAGATGACTAAAGGGGGAGAAGCTTTAGGATTTTATGTCTTTAAGTTCTCTAAGTTTAGGCCCTAAGTAGGCTAGTGATCAATAGTTATTGAAGTCTTATAAAACTTCATTTTTGTTTGATCAAACTTAGTTTATATGCTTTTTTTGTTTTTGAACCATGTTCATCATACAATTAGACTTCATGAATGATATTAATGAATGAATATTGATGTTGGTTCAAATTTGCATATTCTTATTTATGCTATGGATTATAAAAATGAGGGGGAGCTTTTTAAAACTTCTAAAAACTCATAATGGATTATAAAAATGAGGGGGAGCATTAAAATAAAATTTTCAAGCTCTAAAAATTCTTCATTTATAATCAAAATCCATAATCCTAAATCATAAGTTTATCATCTTCAAAAAGGGGGAGATTGTTGAGGCAAAATCCCTAATTAATTTTAAAGATAATAAACTTTAATGATTAAGGATTAAATGGACTTTGATTAATTCCTTGGTATTTAACTTGTGCTCTTGAGTGTTTTCACTAAGACAGGAACAAGGTTTGAATCATACCAAGATGCATAAAATCAAAGGACATTGAATCCATGAACTAATTCTGAAGTTCAGAAAATTAGTTCAGAATGTTGATCAGAACGTTCTGATGAGAGCTCAGAAGGTTGTTCAGAAGCAACTCTGTTCAGAAGCAACTCTGTTCAGAAGCAACCCAGTTCAGAAGGTTGTTCAGAAGCAACTCTGTTCAGAAGCAACTCTGTTCAGAAGCAACCCAGTTCAGAAGGTTGTTCAGAAGCAACTCTGTTCAGAAGCAACTATGTTCAGAAGCAACCCAGTTCAGAAGGTTGTTCAGAAGCAACTCTGTTCAGAAGCAACCCAGTTCAGAAGGTTGTTCAGAAGCAAACAAGTTCAGAAGCAACCTAGTTCAGAAGGTTGTTCAGAAGCAACCAGTTCAGAAGCAACCTAGTTCAGAAGGTTGTTCAGAAGCAACCAGTTCAGAAGCAACCTAGTTCAGAAGGTTGTTCAGAAGCAACCAAGTTCAGAAGGTTGTTCTTATACAAGCCAAGAATCTCAAGAACTGTGATCAAGGTCATGCAAGGCACATGTGACATGAATATATGTCCAGGAAAGTACATTTGCATGGATCAATCAAGCAATAAAGGCATATACAAGAGTTATGTCAAAGAAGGCATTCAATGTTCATTTAAGACTATGAACATTGATGTACTAGGAATATTTCACAAAGGAATATCATCCTAGATGTTATCATCACTGCTCTTCATTATTGTTTCACTATTAGGATTTGATTACATCAAATGATAGTCTTACAAATCAGCCTAAGTGAAACAGATGGAACATTCTGATAATCAGAATGTTCAAGCTCAGCTCATGCTTACTTTATGAACAGTATAGTAGGTGAAAAGCAAAAAGCAAAAGCAAAGCAAATCTGTCATCTTCAACAAGAGATAGACACGTCTGAGAGTTGGTACTGAACAAGGACAACACAATCTCTCAAAGCATGGGCATGAAGATGCAGAATCCCACTAAATCCTCCTGCACCGGTTCCAAGACAAAATCTGGGAAAGGAACATTCTGATGTATGAAGAAAAGTCCATACATTGGTTATTGTCCAGAAATTCATATGAAAAGCATATGCATAGCCCAGAACTTCATGTGTTCATTCATACATGATGAACCCAGATGAAGAACGTGATGAACCCAGATGAAGATCATCATGAACACAACAACATTCTGATATTCATCAGAGATCAGAATGTTTGCCCAGAATTTCAAGTTAAAGCTTGTGGGACCCAGGACACATGGCATAACACCATTGGACACCCTACAACGGCTATATGAGCCCAAAGACTCTATAAATAGAGGGCTTGGCCTTAGCAAAACTTGCACCATTGCAAAGCATACAAGAAAACAACAAAGATTGTTTGAAGCTCTTGCAAATTGAAATTGATCAATCTCTAAGTCCTTCATCAACTTAGTGCAAATCAATACTCTTGTTATCTGAAGGATAACCTCTTCTTCTTCTTCCACTGTTTGTTTTACAAACATCCAACTTCCACACAAATTGTAACAAAGTCTCATCTAGCTTTTAGAGGTCCTAAAGTGTTAGGTTGAGCAAAGGTTGTAAAAGTCTAAGTGGGTAACTTAGCAAGAAGAAAAGAAACATAGTCTCATCTAGCTTTTAGAGGTCCTAAAGTGTTAGGTTGAGCAAAGGTTGTAAAAGTCTAAGTGGGTAACTTAGCAAGAAGAAAAGAAACAAATCTCATCTAGCTTTAGGGGTACTAAAGTGTTAGTTTGAGATGAGTTTGTAAAAGTCTAAGTGGGTAACTTAGCAAGAAGAAAAGAAACAAATCTCATCTAGCTTTAGGGGTACTAAAGTGTTAGTTTGAGATGAGTTTGTAAAAGTCTAAGTGGTTAACTTAGCAAGAAGGTGCAAGCCTGCTGAGGCTTAGAGAATACAGGATTGTAATTGTTCAGGTGAACGAAGATTGTATGGTGCAGGACTTGAGAGGTTATCTCAAGCATCATAGTGGAAACTCTCACAAGATTGTGAGGAGTAGACTAGCCCACATTGGGTGAACCACTATAATTCTCTGTGTGTTCTTTCTCTCTTCCCTATACTCTTTAATTACAGTATACACAACACACACTTACACATTTACTTTATTAAACTGTTTATGTGTATGAACTTCAGAACGTTCTGAAGTCAGAATATTAACTTAACTATTCCAAGTAAACTACTTGAGAATCACTTTTAAGTTTCAGGTTAATTTTTAAAGGGTCACAATTCAAACCCCCCCTTCCTTGTGACTATTTTATCTACTTCAGATCTTTGTGTGACAATGGTAAATCCCGCCTTATTTGCTTGTCGGCGCACCCACTCAAGCAATTCATCTCTATTTTTCGACTTAACGTCGTCTGAAAAAAACTTAGTCGTGTCGACCTCGTGGGGTTGAAGTGGGAGTACACCGGAGCCGCCAACATACTTTGAAGCTTCAACATGGACGGAAGCTTCATCTATGTTTGTTTTCGCTTCAAAATTAGGCGGTTTGACATCTCCGGAATTTTCGACAAAATTTTCTTTTGTCTCTCCCGGAACATCTTTCGCATTCTTTACCATTACTATAATTAAACAACACATAAATATGAATTAACAACTAAGTAATGCATAAACATCAATGCCATAATGAATCAAAACAAAAAAAACAAAAAAAAAACAAAAGAGAAAAAAATTTGAAAATTTGGCAGTGGCTGCCATTTTTTCGTGGTGAAAATTTTCACCAAGAGTTCCTCGGTACCTAGCTACCGAGGTTTTCCTCGGCACTAAACAACCGAAGTTTTCCTCGGCAGTTAACTGCCGAGGATTCCCATGACAGGGTTCTACGTAACTGACGTAGATACCCCTAAAACACCCAAAAAATGACTCAAATAAAACGCACAATACCTGTTTTTTTACGTCAATAGTGTGTTGATACCTCCTATGCTTGATGCTTGAATGATTTTGGATCAAAAATTGATGGCTAAAATATGGTTTTGGTCCCTGCAAATATGCCTCGTTTTGGTTTTAGTCCCTGCAAAATTTTTTTGTTGTTTTTGGTCCCTGCAAATATGTCTCATTTTGGTTTTGGTCCCTGGCTCCACTTTTGCGATAATTTGCACATGTGTCACATGATGACTTAACTATTTATTAGAGAAATAGTCCCTGCAAAATCTTTTGATTTTGCAGGGACCAAAAACAACAAATTTTTTTTGCAGGGACTAAAACCAAAACGAGGCATATTTGCAGGGACCAAAACCATATTTTAGCCAAAATTGATTATAGAAAAAATGGATTTTGGGATTGAAATGAGGTTGGAAATGAAGGTGATGAAAAATAGTGTGTAGGGGGAGCAGGTAGCTGTATCATCGTATGAAACATTTTCCTCGACAGTTAACTACTGAGGAACTGCCGCCGATTTCCTAAAAACCTCGACAGTTAACTGCCGAGAGGATATTTGCGTAAATTACTGGTGTGGCACAGCCCTACTATATGTGGGAACAGCAAAACTCAAAACTAAAAAGCTGGTGAACTGAAAGAGAAATTCTAGAAACAAACCAACAGCAAAATTACTCATTAACGACTCAAAGCATATGCTTCGGGTCCGAACCTACATATGACCGTTACACCAAACCTACATTTAAATTCACCCTCACCTCACAAAAAACCCAAACAACGCAATCTTTCTTTCTTTTTTCTCTTCATTTTTTGATATTCAAGATTTGAAATCGAAATTCAAAAAATGGTTTCAAAGACAAAGAAGAAAGCCTCAACCAAATCAATCAAAGACATTAACCGCCGCCGTTGGCGTCGAAAAACTCCGATAAAGAACGTCGTCGCAGCTTCCTCCGCCGTTCTTTCTTCCATCCACCGCCGCATTTCAAAGCTTCTCACCAAACTGGGACTCACTCGTCTCAGTTCTTCAAATCGGAAACGAAACAGCTACAAAATCCTCAAGAAATCAGCACATTTCAACTTTCAACAACAAGACACCGTTTGCAAAACCCTGCTTTTCGAAGATAGCGTCGAAAATTCTCTTCTTCCACCTTCAATATCAAATCGGAAAACCATTTTTCTTGATTTAGATGAAACTTTGGTTCATTCAAAAACTTCACCACCGCCGGAGAAATTCGATTTTGTTGTCCGGCCGGTGATTGACGGTGAACCGATGGATTTCTACGTGCGGAAGCGACCGGGGATTGACGAACTGTTGGAAGCGTTAGCGTTGAAATATGAGGTGGTGGTTTTTACAGCTGCGTTGAAGGAGTATGCGAGTTTGGTTGTGGACCGGCTGGACCGGAATGGGTTTATTTCGCATCGGCTTTATAGGGATTCGTGTAGGAATGTTGATGGGAAGCTTGTGAAAGATTTGGGTTTTGTGGGAAGAGATTTGAAGAAGGTTGTTATTGTTGATGATAATCCAGTTTCGTTTTCGAATCAACCTGCAAATGCGATTTTGATTAAGCCTTTTGTTGATGATGCTTGTGATCGTGAGCTTTGGAAATTGAGAGGCTTTTTTGATGGGTGTGATTGTTTTGATGATATGAGAGATGCAGTTAAACACTATGCTGCTGAGAAAGAACGTCGCTCGTGTTCAAATATGATCAAAGGCGTGTCTGGTGTGTGACACCGGTGCTTTATAGATTCTTTTGTTTTGTAAGTTCTTGTATGAAAATTGTGAAAGATTGAAGTTGTTGAACATTGAATTGTTCAATTGTTTAGTGATGAAAGATAAAAGTAAAAAAACAGGGGAATGAATGTAATGATGTGGATTAGTGCTGGTTATTATTTTGTTTAGCCTCAATTGTTCTGTTAATTGATTGTATGTTTTACTGGTTAAAGTGAATCGGATAAGATTTTGCATATATAGCAGAAATTGTTTAGAATTTCACTAAATTTGGCTTTGCTTAACATGTGTATGGCAGCTATTAATAGCTTTTTCTGCAAAAATAAGTGTATCAGTCCAGAGTTTACCTTTACTTTGACTAGTAGAGTACTATGAATTTATGAGTAATTTTTTTCTTCTTCAATTTAATTTCTCTACTGAGTTCATGGACATGGATTAAAAACAAGTTGGAGCCATGCTATGTTAGCACTTGCTCTAGATGTGACAACTGACAAGTCATTGAAACCATCTTATCAATGAAATCGTATAAATACCTGTTAAACAACACTAGTACTTCAGTTTATGCATTTTTGTTGATTAATATAAATGTGAAGATCAAAAGACTTAATATATCTGAATTTATTAAATTAACACTACAATAAAGGCCTCACACGATGTAATCACTTTGTGATCACACTTTAGCCAATTTCATTTTCTAGTTTGTTTAATTTCTATCTCTTTCCATGACCTCTATCAAGTTTTATACTCTTAAAACAGGGTGATCGTTTCCAATTACAAGCACGATATAGGAATAAATTAATAATGTTCCCAAAGTCAAAGGATACCTCTAACTTCAATTATTCTAGTCTACCTTGTGAACTATATTAATCAATTAAGCAAGGCACATGAAAAGGGTTGGAGAATTAATTGTCATGATCGTGTCTACCCTAATATATTTCATTTAATATTTTCATTTAATAATATGCTTAAGAAACGCACATAATTTTTTAATCATGTTTGTGTTATATATTATTCCTTCCATACATGAATACATGATACACATACATAACTAATGAGATATATACTTCAATTAGTTAATTTGAGAAACCTAGTTGGGTTCAATTGAAGAAATGAAAGAGCCATATATATTAGCAAAGAAATATGACTGGAAAGGGTTTGTGAATTTTTTCGATCACAATAAAACGCTATTGAATAGACAAATAGACTTGCATCAAAGCACTCCTTTTCACTATGCAGCACATTGTGGTAGCCCAGACATGTATAACAAAATGCTATCAATGGTGGATCCATCAATGCAACATGTGTTGAGGATGAAAGATGACATGGGAAACACACCACTTCATGAAGTGGCATTCACAGGAGAGGTTGAAATGACAAAGAGTACATTGATGAAAGACATGGAAGCACAGGCACAGTCAGAGTTTCCATTGCAGCAGCCATTACTAGAAGTGAGAAACAAACTTGGAGAAACCCCGGTTTATAGGACAGCTGCTCTTGGAAAGACAAATTTGATTAAGTGTTTTCTTGACGAATTGAGCGTGGATTTAAGGGTTCATTTTCATAGAACTGTTGATAAAATGTCTATTCTTGACATTGCTGTCATTGGCCAATTCTTCGGTTTCTCTCTCTCTCTCTGTCTTTTTGAAATCTTGCAATTTATTAGCATATGCACTCATATAGTTAACACTAATCTCATCTCATCTCATTTAGATAAATCCTACTACTCCGATATATTATATAAGAAAAAGGTACATGTATTTGGCCCAAATTTAGACGAATAGATATGAATTTTTTCTTATATGAAAAATCGGAGGGAATATCAATATGCTTTATATCTGTTATGCTGTATTAATATTTCTTATTTCTTTTTCTTTGGGAAGAAAAATGAGGTTGGCTAGGTGTTGATTTTGAACGCATGCAGGCACAGCTTTATTTTTATTGAAAGGGTATGGCGAACTCGCTGTTCAAAAGGAAGAAAATGATTTGACAGCTCTACAATTGCTAGCCAAAATGCCTTCTGCATTTAAGAGTCAAACCCAGATGCGAGCCTTTGAAAATTTCATATATCCTCGTAAATCTCTGATAACTTTATCTCTAAGTAATAAGCATGCACGCATATATATACAGAAACATAACACATCATTTCTTTTTTCTTTTTTGTGTCAAAATCACACCAGTTTTATGAAGTTTGAACTTTCAAATTAAGCTCATATAATTACATCCAAACACACCTTTTCCTTTGCTGATAGCATATGTGGCTTACTGCATATAAGGTTATGTTTAGACTTCTTATAATGACAGTTTTGGGCGGTTACTATGTCTGTTATGTTGTTTAACTTTGGGAATAAAAAGAGAAAGGAAAAGAGAAATTGATTATGGGATAGTTATTGAATATTTAAAGAAGGGAGAGATAAAGCTCTTCAACTTTTAGAAGGGAGAGATCAAGACTCTCAATATTTTCGGAACCAAGAGAACAAGAATCTCTAAGTTCGTGGAAGGGAAACCATTTGTACCACCGGCGGATTTGCAGCCACTGCACGCCCTTAAATTTTAAAAACCACACACTGTCTTTTCATTTGAACCACATATATCAACATTTTTTTTTACCGAAATGTCTCCTATAAATAGGACCAAAGGGAGTATTTTGTTCATTAGTTGAAATTTCGCGCAAAAATGGAGCTATCGGGGGCTCGAACCCATACCTTGGGCATATATTTTGTGGTAAAACTAGTGGTTGAACTAAGATATAAAAAAGAAAAAAAAAATGATTAATTAGTATTTAATTTTTTCAAGATTATTTTTTAGGGAAACAAGAGTAAAATTGAGAGAAAACATGATATTGATGAGTTATAAGCTACTTAAATTAGCTTATCAAAAAAGGCTATAAGTTAGTAAAAACAACCTATAAGCTCATGACAAATAATTGAAGTTAGTTTACTAAAAATAGAAATCTTGTATTGCAAATTATGCATTCCATTTCTTTAAAAGTTAAAAATTGTTTTTCCAATACATGATTACTATTAATGGATTCCTTAACTCGTGTCCTCGACCTATAATTAAACAAACAGCCTATAAAATACTAGATATACAATTTACTAATATAATATAACTTCTGCTCAAACCTAATTCTATCTCTAGACTTCAGTCTAACATAGATCCTAAGTGATAAGAGGCCTATTACTAACAGCTTCTCCTTCGACGACAATTAAAAGATTGTTTTACTTCAAAAGTATATACCAACTATAGCTAATAGTTCGAATATCTTGTTTAGTGCTTCCTGATTATCAAGATGATGCATATTACCTTCAAGATAATGATATTACTAGAAAAAGAGAAGATGTGGAAACTGGCAAAAATGGCAAAAATGAACCACATCAAACTCAACGGAAGCAACCACTCCAAATTCATCATACAAAGCTCTCAGGTATGTCTTTTGATGTAGCTACTAAATCGAAGATTCACATACTTTATACTCAACCAGAAGAAATTTTCAACCAAAATTGCAGGTTTTTCATGGATGTGGTATACTATATGGAAGGCTCTTTCCAAAGGTGTAAGCTTTGATTATTGTTCATGATACATTTCTCAACTAAATATTTCTTGCTAGAATGTTTTGACTTTTGACACATTTTGTTTCCTTGTACATTTTGTTCATGACTAGAATGGAAAAGTATTAAAAAACTTTGGAAGAAAAAAGAAATGCATAACTTGGCACAAGAACTTGTTCGCTTGTTAGCAAAGAATGACATTTCATGGCAACATAGTTCAATAGCAATGGACAGAACAGTCTGTATAGGAATACAAAAAGAGAAACAAGAAGAACAAGATGTTCCAACCCATAAAGCTATTATTTATACACCATTGCTTATGGCAGCTTGTAATGGAATCATAGAGATAGTAGAATTGATAATCCATTTTCATCCTCAATCAATTGAGCATGTCAGTAAAGATGAGCAGAACATACTGTACATGGCTGTCAAACATCGCCAGTTAGAAATTTTTCGAATGTTGAAGAAACGGAAAATGGTGAGACGTCTTGCTGGAAAAATAGACAACAAAAATAACACTGTTCTCCACAATATTGCCGATTTTAAAGGAGGATCGCAACCTGGTTATGCCCTGCAATTGCAAGAGGAGTTGCATTGGTTTGAAGTAAGTATTATTTATGATTATGTAAAATTGAGAATTGACATTTTCACCTAATTTAATGCATGCATTCCACTTACTATTTGTAGCATCCTATGCAATATTGCATATAGGTTAAGACAACTTAAAATGGCAAGGTTTTATTGAAAACAACAGTTATTTATTACAAAATTATATATATAGTATAATGTGCTCAAGTTCCAAGATAAACTTGCTACTTTTGACTTTTTAAACTATGCAAGTTTGGACATGATAGAAAAACTCATTTTTCATTGGTGGTCTATGTTGGCGTCTCTCTAATGAAGTCAGATATTCTATCCATTCACACAGTAATCTGCTTGAATTTGTTGGATCAGGACCCGACGGCTCTGATTTTAAGCTTAGCAAACTTGCTTTAAATAGTAAACTCAAAATTGAAGTTGCTTGATACTGATCGATATTGATCCAACCAATCTGAGTTACTAACAGTGCGAATGTGTAAAATCTCTTACAGCAGAAAATTTAAATTGGAGGAAACATAACACTTGATAATTATTTTGAGGATTTGTTGTTTTTATTAGAAGAACAAGAAAAATAAACATGTGATTTCAATCACTCTTGTAGTCAATTCCTAGTTACACCAACCTCATTCTCTTTACTATATGTGTATACAATGTTTTATTTTGAGAATAACACTAGCCTAATTCTCATTACTATCCGTCTATATACATTGTTGTGCACACAAATAGCGCATAGAGAAGAAACTTCCTTATCATTACGTCATTCACAAAAACGACAACAACCAAACTGCAAGGGAACTCTTCGAGCAAAAGCACGAACAACTTCTGAAGGATGCTCGTGAATGGATAAAAGGGACAGCCCAGTCATGTTCTGCGGTAGCTGCCCTTGTCGCGACAGTTGTCTTTGCGGCAGCTTACACTGTCCCGGGAGGCACAGACGACCACGGCTTCCCAAGGTTACTCCATCATCCTATATTTGTAGTGTTCATGGTCATGGATGTTGTGGCACTTGCAAGTTCATTGGCATCAGTGGTTATGTTCCTCTCAATCCTCACATCACCTTGTGAGTTATGGGATTTTAGGAGGTCTCTACCTAGGAAACTAATGGCAGGTTTTGCCTTCTTGTTCTTTTCTATGGCCACAACCATCTTGGTGTTTACTGCAACAATTTTGTTGAACATCAAGTTAGATAAGAGCAAATGGAGTTCAACTTATAGTGCAGCATTTTTCCCCGTCAGTATTTTTGCAATGATGCAGTTCACTTTATATGTTGCCATGAAAGGATGTCTTATGGCACTCCTTAGGAGCCTTAAGAAGATTGTTCCTCGTTTACTCAAGTTGATCAAAAGGAGTAAGAAAAATAGACTATGGGATATTTGATATTTAGTGTTCTTTTTACCCTTTTCCTTTAGCCATAATTTATTTTGCTTTTTTCTATAGTTGGATGTGGACCTTATAAGACCATACTTATGCTTTTATAGTTATGCATTTCTTATTATTTATATGGTAAGAAAAAATCGTTGACAGACCTTATGCATTGGTGTGGCTTGTCGAAAAATTGGGAGAAAAGAAATTTGAAAAGCAGCGTTAATAAATAATAGGTAGTAAACAGATTAGTATGAAAAATTGAAAATCCTTTTGCAGTATATTTTTTTTTTAGAAAAAGCTGCATCATGTTAAGCAAATTAGAGACCCATTTTTACGTTAATAAATAATAGGTAGTAAACAGATTAGCAACCAAAATAACGATTGATTTTTAATAATTTATACTTTAATGATTGAATTTTCGGTTACTATTTGTCAGTAAACAAATTAGAGACCGATTTTTACCATAGAGATTGAATTTTTTGTCCCTATTTCTGTCGCAAGCAAGATGATTTTCATGCCTTAGCGACTGAAAATTCAATCGCTAAAAAAATTGATGTGTCGCTATAGCCACACATGGACATGATGTAGATTTTGGCCCCTTATATTTGGCTCCGTAGTAATTTTGGCCCCCTATTAAAAAAAGTCACTTTCTAGCCCCCTAATTTTACCCCCTTTTGCAATTCATAGGGCCCCTCTTATTTTGATCCGGTCAAAACCCAGGTGCCCATTAGGGGGACGACACGTGGAATTTAATGAATTAAAATAAAAAAAATCAGCTAATTATTTATATAATTAAATAAGTAAAAAAAAATTGCTATCATCTTCACCTTCAACATCCTATTATTCATCCTTCAAAATCCAGAAACACAACACAACTACCTCCTGAAATTCCTGAAATTGATAGTGTAGTTGTTGAAAAACAAGAAGAGGGTTTGAATGTGATTGTGAAAAGAAGTAGAGAGATATTGAGGGAAGAAGTGAGAGACAATATTACACAAATTGGGTCAGGAAGGTTCAGAGTTTGGTTAAGGCTTTTGAGAAGTTTTTGTTTGAACCTAAGAATGAGGGTGATGATCGATAAGAGGAGGAGGAGAAGGAATCTGGTTCTTCATTTTGTGCAACGGATTTGGTTTTGACATTTCAGAATCTTGGGTTGGATCCACATGCTTCCATTTCGTCATCCTGGGATGTATCTTGTGGAAGGTTTAATTTTGCTTAATCACTAGCGTTCAGTTTTGATTAATTTTGAGAAGAAGAAAAAAACATTTTGTTTTCAAAGGGCTATTGTGATTGCAATTGAATACCAGTTATGTTTTGATTAGTTTTGACAGAAAATCAACTTTTTTTCAAGAGCACAATTAGTTTGAAGGATGAATAATATGATGTTGAAAGTGAAGATGATGAATACAATGGCTAGGTTTATGAGTTTTTGCAAATTTTTTATTTCTTTTTTTACTTATTTAATTATGTAAATAATTAGCTGGTTTTTTTATTTTATTTTAATTCATTAAATTCCACGTGTCGTCCCCCTAATGGGCACTTGGCTTTTGACTGGGTCAAAATCGAATGGGGCCTATGAATTGCAAAAGGGGGGTAAAGTTAGGGGGCTGAAAAGTGATTTTTTTTTAATAGGAGGCCAAAATTGCTACAGAGCCAAATATAGGGGGCCAAAAGTGCATTTTAGCCTAATAAATAATAGGTAGTAAACAGATTAGCAACCAAAATAACGATTGATTTTTAATAATTTATACTTTAAATATGAGAATAAATATGTTACAGTGGCAGATTTGTTTTCTCTTGGGGTCGAGGAGGGGGGTGAGGCGTGGCAGTGGAGGCGGAGATTGTGGGCGTGGGAGGATGAGATGTTAGAGGAGTGCAGGGCTCTTCTGTTTGATGTTTCTTTGCTTGTTAATGTTTCAGATCAGTGGTTGTGGATCCCGGACCCTACGCAAGGGTATTCTGTTCGGAGGGCTTATTACGTGTTGACTTCTACAGACTTATCTCTGGTGGACTTAGCAGCGGAGATGATTTGGCACAGACAGGTTCCGTTGAAGGTATCAGTTCTCGCTTGGAGGCTTCTTCGTGATCGTTTGCCTACCAAATCGAATCTGATATACAGAGGTGTCATTTCACCAGAAGCTGGTTTGTGTGTCTCTGGTTGCGGTGCTTTGGAGTCGGCGCAACATTTGTTTCTTTCGTGCTCTTCCTTCGCTTCACTTTGGCCGATGGTTCGTGATTGGATTGGTTTTGTTGGAGTGGATACTAATGTTTTGTCTGACCACTTTGTTCAGTTTGTTCACACAACAGGTGGGAGTAAGGCTACAAAGTCTTTTTTCCAACTAATTTGGCTACTCTGTGTCTGGATCTTATGGATTGAACGTAACAATAGGTGTTTTAATAATTACGTTACTTCTTTGCCGAGGTTGCTTGACAAAGTAAAATATCTGTCCTTAGGTTGGTTGAAAGTTAGAAAAGTCTCTTTTATGTTTGGCACTAATAGTTGGTGGTCAAGCCCTTTACAATGTTTGGATATTGGCTGAGTTGGTTTCGTTGTTGTACTTCTACTTTTTGGTGTTTCTTGACGAGTCTTTGAGGCACGCCTTGTGCTAATGAGACTCTTGTTGTTAATATAATTTCATTTTTGATTGTTCAAAAAAATAATTTATACTTTAAAGATTGAATGTTCGATTACTATTTGTCGGTAAACAATTTAGAGACCGATTGTTACCTTAGAGACTGAATTTTCTGTCCCTATTTATGTCACAAGCAAGATGATTTTCATGCCTTAGCGACTGAAAATTCAATCGCTAAAAAAATTAATGTGTAGCTATAGCCACACATGGACATGATGTAGATCCGCCCCTGCGTTTGTTTTATATATTGTTAGAAAAAATATATTATTTTATAAAAAAAAAATCACTTGTCAGTTTTAAGTGTTATACTTTAAAAATTGGGAGTTGTGTACCGTATCTATAATTCATTACCCTGTCAAAGGGCATACAAATCTGGGGGATGAACATGCTAGGGGCATATTGCCTAAGAGTGGTTGGGTTGGGCATACAACCCAGAGAAGAAGCACATAGGGAGGTTGACCAATCATAATGTGACGTCTCACCTGGTTGGCACAATCCTCTCATGTCTAATGATTGCTATGTTATGTTGGATAAAATATTTTTTGGGAACTCTGTCTCTTATGGATTTTGGCCTAGACAACAATTGAGAAGATCTTTATAAAAAAAAAAAAAAAAACACGCTAATGCAGCTACTATAAAAAGGAAGACCTATATATAAATAGAATATTATAGAAATATAATCTATTTTGGGCTTCTTAAAAAAAATATTATAGAATATTTGGTTTTGATGTTATATTTTTTTTTATTTCAATGATACCATTAGTCAAAAGTATTATATTTATATTTATAATTTCATCTCAAAAAAAACTTTTTATTTTTTTCCTCAAATGTAAAAAAAAAAAACTCTTGATTTTTTTTAGTCACTTTAATCTGAATCCTATATACTATAAGGGTAAATCCTAGGTATATGTATGGATATAAAAAAATATTATTTTTCATCCTTAAAAAAAAATATACGAAATTGAAAGAAAATAACCACGATGTTTAAAAAAAAAAAAAAAAGAAAGAAAGAAAATAATGAGGAGAAATAAAGTTAAATAGTAAGGTCCAGGGTGTACACGCAAGCGAGACGTACAGAGAAACACATCAACAACGACACGCCATTGAACCTCTAATTTCAATTTCTATCCCTAATCCATTTAATCTCCATCCGCAAAGTTTCGTTCTTTTTCCCCAAAATTCTAAATTAAGTGTAAAAATTTCATTATTCCCTGCTAATATATGCATGTATATACCCTAATTTGATAATTTAGGTTTTTCAATGGAAAACAAAAATTTTGATTCTAAGAATCAAATTCAACCTGTAGAAGATTTATCACCTAGGGTTTCTAGTTTCTCCCTTGGTGATCATCATCATATATCCAATTCCTATTCTCCTTTGGTAAATTTTCATGGGTCTCTGTTTTCAATTTCTGCATTTTTTTTGGCTTTATTTTTTGTGGGTTTTGATGATTATCTTCATGTGTTATTGTTTTAATTTTTCTGCTATTTTTGGACACCAGACACGACACCGACACAAATTAATTAATCGTAGGCAGTCACATATGTCGGTGTCGTGTTTGACACCAACATGTATTGTTTTATAGTATTGTTTTATTTTCCTTTTTAAGACTGGTGTTTGTTTTTTGTGTTTTGTGGCTTATTTGGTTGATTTGATATTACATAATTGACAGGATGATAGGGTGGATGGTGGTAATATGAGGAATCATCATGTTACTAAAGAAAATAATGATTCTTTGTCTTCTGTTAGCACCGAAGAGAATAGTATGAATTTATCCAGGTTATATCCTGAATTACCTGAAGAATCATTCGAAAGGAATGAAGGGGACATGGAGTCTTTAGCTGATATTCAGAATCAGAGAAAGTACTTCTGTTATGATGCTCCATTGAATGAGGATACTGGAGTTTGGATACCGGTCTCAGTTCCACCTATGTTGGAAGATGATCATAAAGAATGGGAAAAAGGGTTTCATTCGAATGGTGGTTTTTTTCCGGACGATGATATGGGATGGAATCAATATGTTGGAGGAGATAAGGAATTGACTATGTGGGAAGTGTTGGTAGAAATTTTACTTGCAGCTAGGGGAAAAGTGTCTTCTTTGGCATCAGGAGATATTCATACATATAGCTTTTCATGGCTAACAAGCCATGTACTTGAACAAGCTTGGAGAGAGATGGCACAAACTCTAACAGAAGCTAGCTTTGGTAATGTGAAGGAACTAATAGAAGCAGAACCTCCGAAATGGTTGGCAGATAGTGCTGCTGCTGCTTGTATGCTTTGTGGCGTGAGGTTTCATCCCATCATGTGTTCCAGGCATCACTGCCGGTTTTGTGGAGGAATATTTTGCGGTGAATGTTCTAAAGGGCGGAGCTTGATGCCATCAAAGTTCCGAGTTTCTGACCCCAAAGAGTCTGCGATGTATGCTGTGTTCGACTTGAGTCTATACAGCCTTATTTGATGGATCATGTAAGTAATGCTTCTCAGTTGCCAACTCACGACCTGACAGATCTCAGCACTTTGAGATCATGGGTTAATTTTCCTTGGGGACAGACCATGGAATATGAAATTTACAAGGCAACTAACACTATCAAGTCTTATAATCAGGTATATCCATTCAATTATTTATAAAATTCAATTTAGAGTTATTTCATATCCATCATTTATACACCTGGGATATGTGTGTAGATTATGCTTCACCCGTATAAATTTAGTTGAATGAATCTGGTGTTGATACATAGGCATGATTATGAAACCTTTCATTTATAGTTGAATGCAAACCTCACTTGTTATTTGTTATGCCTATTTATAAATACACGTGTACACACTTATTATATGCATATATACCAAATGCAATAACATATACCGATGGGAAGACAACTAATGATAAAGATATTATGGGCAAAGGAAGGTTAAAAAGACTAAGGCTAAGGCTTTGTTTGCGAGTTTGGAGGGGAAGGTTTTGGAAAAAAGGAAAGAGCTAGTGGAAAAGATAGAGGACATTGGGAGGGGAGAGCTTTGGGGGTTCATTTTTCTTCATAATACAAAATCCTCCTCATTTGGGGGAACTCAAAAACTGTATTGGAAAAGGGTTTTGGAGGGTTTATATGAATTATTCAAATTTAAGCAATGTTGTTGTAATATTGTTAAAGTTAAAAATATATCAATCATAAGCATTAATATAGCATTCTCTAAAAAAAATACTCTTTCTAAAAATGTGAAAGATTTCACCATTTTCCCCTATATTTCCTATCCCCCCCAAAGCCCTCTCTTTCACTGCCCTCCCCTCCGAACTCCCAAACAAAGCCTAAGGCTCTGTTTGGGAGTTTCGAGGGGAGGGGAGGGCTTGTAACAAAAGGAAGGAAGAAGTGGAAATAATGAAAAGCTATGGGAGGGGAGGGGAGGGCTTTGGGGGGTTTAGTTTTCTTCATAATACAAAGTCCCCCTAATTTGGGGGAGCTAAAAAATTGTTTTGCAGGAGGAGTTTGGAGGGTTTTGGTGAGTTTTCCGTATCCAATGTATGTTGTTATAATACTTTCAAAAAAATACATTAATCATTTTCTACAAAAACACTCAATTTTTTTGAAAGACTTATCTATTTTTTCCTCCAATCTCATCCCTCCATTCCCTTCCTCTCTAAACTCCCGAACAGAGCCTAAGATGACTAGTGGCTAATTTTACTAGTGAGGTGTTTAAGTAATTAGTAGGGTGTCTAAGCAGTAGGAATATTATCTCCTTAGCAGTATATAAGAATAAGTTCTAGGTTTTAGAGGCTATGATGTAAATAACTTTCTCTTAGGGCCAGAGTAGGATACCTCTGTGTTGGAGCTTTGCTCTTGGAGTAGTTAGAGAAACCCTCTACCACTATAATCGTTACTATCAATAACACACCCTAATTTCCTTAACTGCATCTTTTTCTTCTCTTTCTATGTGTTGGTTTACTGTTTCTGGTTTGCAGGTCTCATTGGTTTCTACTATATAAGTTTACAAAATCAGACCTGAAGAGTAAAACATTTTAAAAAGATAAAAATACATGTGAATTTGTTAACTAATCACTCTATAGGTGCCTAGGCATGAGTTATGACTCTAGTTTTCACCGTGGAAAAGAAAACATCTGTGACACGAATGAACTTTCTCCAATGCTTAACTGAACTAGAGTATCAGTTAAAAATTGTTCTGTTACTTCATTAAGTGTTCTTAGTTTTATGGGAAGATGGGTGGGTCTAAAACTCACACCAAACAATTGTGTTTTTCATTTGAGATTTGGTTAGTGCTGAATGGTTAATCTAGTATAATATAATGCTGGTAGTCAAAATCGCGATCCAACTCGTAGGATCGTACGATTTTGCGATCTTGTCACCCCTTGGCGTGCTGCGATATGGTCGGAATCGTAATCTGACGGATGCGGCGCGGTATGGATCGCCGCGGAAGATGTGAAAACTGTGAAATCGTACGCGGCGGCCGCTGCTGTACATGTTGTTCAGAGTTGTTGTTTACGGGTCGGATCTACAACCCGTTTTCCTAAAACGACGCTGTTTCCTTTTTCTTTTCATTTTTTTTGTGGTTTTGCCTTTTGTTTATTTGTTATAAGCTGAGGTTTTTTGTTGTTTTTACGTTTTTTTTTTTTTTTTGTTACACGCTTTTTTCCTACTCCTTTTACAACTTGCTATCTTTATTGTTTTCAATAATTAATAACTAATAATAATTCTTTCAAAAATTCCTAAAAAAAAGTTATTCTTTCAAAAAATTATTAACTTATAATGTGATTTTAAAAATCCATACACATAAACACAATAAAATTCCCCTAAAAAAACTATAAAAATAATAATAAAAGAAAATATTTTATGTTATATTATTTTTAATTAATAAGGCGTCCTTAAAGAAAATAATTTATTTGTTTTTTATCAAGTAATTGAGGTGTTTTGAAGTGTTTTTTTACCAATATATATTATTTTTTATGCATATACTTGAATTTATAGGCATATATATGTCAATTTGTGAATTTGATAGGATCTTACGATCCGTGTTACGATTTACGATCTTGTGACCTCTCTCCGATCTTGCCTAGGATCTCGATTTTGACTACCTTAATGCAGGCCAAATTTACTATATTATTATTGTGACTATAAAAAGTTTAGCAGCTATGCTGATTACCCCTCTTCCTGACCTTTCAGCTGCTTTTGGTTCTATCCCCCTCCCCCCAAACCATAAAATAAATAAATTGCAAATTCTGTCCAGGCATGATTTTATATTTTTGCAGATGTTAGTCTAGGCAACTCAGATTCCTTGATGCTATTATCATTTTGTGATTTTGATGTTTAAAGTTTAAGTTATTGATGGTATTATGCCAAACATGTCATGGCTGTGGAAGTCTACACCATATTCTATTTGAAAAAAATTGTTGTGCTTATGAAGAATTTCATTTTATGCAGATAGGTTTATTAAAGCCTGAAAAGACAATTCCAGATGCCATTCTTAGGCAAGCAAAAGGCCTTGCAATTATCACTGTGGTCAAAGTAGGAGTGGTGGTTACTTATAATATTGGAACAGGAATTGTGGTTGCGCGTAGGGAAGATGGTTCGTGGTCTCCACCATCTGCTGTTTCGACATTCGGAGTGGGGTGGGGAGCTCAGGTGAAGTAACTAACTGTAACAATAACAAATTAACAGTATCGACCAAACAATATAATTAACATTGACTTTGCTTGTGAATATGAATTGAAAGCCAAAATTTTATCACAATAGGCTGCCACAGACTGTTTCCAGTTAACTCTAATATCAGGAGCTTTATATTGTCAATTTTGTAGTAATTTCTGATGGCACTTATGGAATTTTTTTTGACATATTGCATAATAGCTAATGGCATGTTTGGTTATAGAAAGCAATCACTTTTTTTGTTTCTTGGTTTAACTAAAAATTACAGAAGTGCCACATTGTGTTTGTATGTTTCCAATAAGTTCCTTGTGCTCATTTTGTTTCTTGCTTTTAAGATCTACAAGAAATTGTTAAAACAAAAAAAAAAAAAATCTTCACTATTTCTTGTACAAATCATTGATAACAAGAAACAAAGTGAAGCTTACGTAGAACTTTCATAATTATGATTGAAAATAGGAAATAAAAAAAATGTTTTCATTTAAAAAGGCAAAAAAAAAAAAAAAAGTTTAATATGAATCTTCATTTAGTATTCTTCTATTTAATCCTCAACTGTACCCAACTCCGATTCCATCTTTGAACTCCGCATCTATGCAGCCTGTCTCAAGGTTTTTGTGACACCTATTTATTTCCATGTCTTCTTCATTCATTAACTTATTTTTTCCACCATAGGCTGGAGGGGAGTTAACAGATTTCATCATTGTTCTGAGAACAAATGAAGCTGTCAAGACATTTAGTGGTAATGCACATGTGTCACTTGGAGCTGGTATGAGTGCTGCAGTTGGCGTTATTGGAAGGGCAGTTGAAGCTGATGTACGAGCTGGTGATGGTGGCTATGCTGCTTGTTATACATACAGCTGCAGTAAAGGTATGTTTGTTATTTATGTTCATCTTGTGTACTGAAATCCTTCTTGTTTTTCGCCCAGTATGCAATTCAGCCTTTTCTTTTCGACGGAAGTAGTTATATTCTTGTTAGTGTACCACTTTTACTAGTATGCGTAGCTCCATAGAAGACTTAAGAGTGGACTAAGGGAGGGGAGGGATGAATCTTAGAGCCTGAGACTTTTCTTTGTGAGGTTTGGAATTGGAATGACTCCTCTAGAGTAGTGGTTGACAAGTTCTATATTATTTGCAGGTGCATTTGTTGGTTGTTCACTTGAAGGCAGTATTGTCACCACTCGCACACATGAAAATTGTCGTTTTTATGGCAGCCAGTCTTTAAATGCATCAGATATACTTCTTGGCTCCTTGCCTAGGCCACCTGCTGCAGCTATTCTCTACCGTTCACTTGCAGATTTGTATTTGAAGATTGATGGTTATTGATTGTTCAGCATTACATTTCATATTCCTTTCATTTTTTGGACATCAACATAAAGGAAAAGAACCAATGGACCGCGAATAATTTGTACAGCTGCTTTGTTCCACTCTGATTGTAAAGTTTCCTGGTGTCATTATTTGTCATGTAAATAAGTAAATGAAGATGTAGATATCATATCCTCCACTTTGACCATAATTGAGTGATGGTGACCTGTATCAAGTTTAATTTTATTTCGCTACACAGTGGACTAAAATTTGCACATTATTTGATGATTTAATGAGGGTCAAAAGTTGATCAATTGTGTTCAAATGAATTTTGTGTTTTTTATTTGATGATTTAATGAGGAACACAAGCCACACCAATTCATAACGGGTGTGGTAATTTTTTTTTTTTTTCTTACCAAAAATTACAAGAAACGGATAACCATTTAAGGGGACACTATGCTCTTATTTTATGAAGGTCCACGTCCAATGGTAGAAAAAGCAAAATGTTATTAACCAGATGTACACAACCAAAATAAATTAGATATTAAATGTCCCAGAGTCTATCTCTCTGGCTCCTTTTGATCAAATTGAGGAAGAAACGAGGAACAATCTTCTTAAGTCTCCTAAGGAGTGAAACCACACATCCTTTCATAGCAACGTATAAAGGGAACTGCATCATTGCAAATATGCTGACAGGGAAGAATGCTGCAGTATAAGTCAAGCTTGAAGTCCATTTGTTCTTATCTAACTTGATGTTCACCAAAATTGTTGCACTAAACACCAACACGGTTGTAGCCATGGAAAAGAACAAGAATGCGAAACCTGCCATTAGTTTCCTAGGTAGAGACCTCCTAAAATCCCACAACTCACAAGGTGATGTGAGGATTGAGAGAAACATAACAACTGAAGCCAATGAACTTGCAAGGGCCACAACATCCATGACTGTGAACACTACGAATATAGGATGATGAAGTAATCTTGGCAAGCCGTAGTCGTCTGTGCCTCCTGGGACCGTGTAAGCAGCTGCAAAGACAACTGTCGCAACAAGGACAGCTACCGCAGAACATGACTGAGCTGTCTCTTTGATCCATTCGCGAGCATCCTTCAGCAGTTGTTCATGTTTTTCCTCGAAGAGTTCCCTAGCAGTTTGGTTGTTGTTGTTCTTGTGAATGACATAATGATAAGGAAGTCGCTTCTCTATGCGCTATTTATGTGTGCACAACATGTATAGATAGATAGTAATGAGAATTAGATTAGTGTTACTATGCATTGATTAGAAAGATTGAAATCACATGCTCCCTTTTCTTGTTCCTCTAATGAAAACACAACAAATCATCAAAAACAAAATTTATCAACTGTTATGTTTCCTCGAATTCTAATTTTCTGCGGTGAGAGATTCTACAAATTCAAGCTGTTAGTAGCTCAGATTTGTTAGATCAGTGTCTGTTAGTAGTTTTTGAGTTTGCTTTCAAAATTTATATAATAAACTTCAAAAATAAATTAAAGAGTATTGATTCAAAAATACTACATTAACGATACTTACTTCAAACCAATGCAATTCCTCTTGCAGTTGCAGGGCATAACCAGGTTGAGATCCTCCTTTAAAATCAGCAGTGCTGTGAAGAACAGTGTTACTTTCCTTGTCTATTTTTCCAGCAAGACGTCCCACCATTTTCAGTTTCTTCAACATTTGGAAAATTTCTAACTGGCGATGTTTGACAACCATGTACAATATGTTCTGCTCATCTTTACTTACATGCTCAATTGACTGAGGATGAAAATGAATTATCACTTCTACTATTTCTATAATTCCACTACAAGCTGCCATAAGCAAAGGCGTGTAAATAATAGCCTTGATGCCTGTATCATCTTGCTTTTCTTGTTTCTCTTTTTGTTTTTCTTCTATAATGTGATGTGGCATTCCCATAGAAACTGTTTTGTCCCAATGTACTGAACTATGTTGCCATGAATTGTCATTCTTTGCTAACAAGTGTACAAGTTCTTGTGCCAAGTTATGCATTTCTTTTTTCCTCCAAAGTTTTTCAATTCCCTTCCATTCTGTAGTAACAAGAACAACATATACAACGATAAAAACAGAGAATTAATTTTCATGCATGTAAATTTTTTTACACGGTCAACCAATCAGAAATCATCATTTGTATGATCGACTTATAAGGTAGATTTTATTGAAGTCAATGAATTCTGTTGATCCAATGGCTGTGATTGGTTGAATGCGAAAAAAACAATTATGCTGCTAGTGAAAACAAGTTAATGTCAAAACATTCTCGAAAGAAATATTTCGCTTTGAGAAATTTATCATGAGTATTGATCACAGGTTGCACCTTTGGAAAGAGCCTTCCACATAGTATACCACATCCATGAAAATCCTGCAATTTTGGTTGAAAATTTCTTATGGTTGAGTATCAAGCATGTGAATCAAAACTATACATAAAATGTGTGTTTTGTTCATAATATTACATGTAAACACACATACCTGAGAGCTTTGTATGATGAATTTGGGGTGGTTGCTTCCATTGAGTTTGATATTGTTCTTTCATGCCTTTTTCGCCAATTTCCAAATCTTGTCGTTTTCTAGTATCATCCTTATCATGAAGGTAATATGCATAATCTTGATAATCAGGAAGCACTGAAC
Source organism: Medicago truncatula (assembly GCF_003473485.1). NCBI lineage: Eukaryota > Viridiplantae > Streptophyta > Magnoliopsida > Fabales > Fabaceae > Medicago > Medicago truncatula. The sequence goes on along the minus strand of NC_053043.1, from coordinate 5,358,629 downwards.
TAGACATTCCAACTGTTAGCTAAAACAGTCTTTATATACTTAATTTTTATTTTTTTAAAGAAGCTAAATTAGCCCACCCAAATTGACACCAGGTGAAAATCGAACATGAGACTTTATATACTTAAATTATAAACATGATGTTGGAAGAAAGTGGTTAATGCCCTCCATTTAAAGAGAAAGAATTGTCTAGTATCCGCATTCTATCTCTAGTGATGGAATAATTCACGGTCAAACTTTACTTACCTTATAATTAAACAAACTTAGTTTGCAAGTTCAAACTTAAAAACTTGTGTGATTCTGTCAAAAAATATTTCTGTGAATATATGCATGCATGCTTATTACTTAGAGGTAAAGTTAGCAGAAAATTACGAGGATATATGAAATTTTTGAAGGCTCCCATTTGGGTTTGACTCTTGAATGCAGATGGCATTTTCGTTAGCAATTGCAGGGTTGTCAAGTCATTTTGTTCCTTTAGATCAGCGAGTTCATTGTATCGTTTCAATAACCATAAAGCTGTGCCTGCAATGATTAAAGGTCACATAGAAAGGTCTGTTAAAAGTATATTGATACTCCATCCGGTTTTTTATACAAGCAAAAAGATACATGTGTTTTGTCCAAATTTAGACTAAATACGCGTACCTTTTGCCTATATAAAATCGGAATAGTAAGAAGTTTGTATGAAGATTAAAGTTAATTATGCATGTGAGAACATACTAATAAATTACAAGATATGAAAAAGAGAAAGTGAGAGAAAAACCAAAGAATTGATCAATGACAGCAGTGTGAAGAATGGACATCTTATCACCAGTCCTATGAAAATGATCCCTTAAATCCACACCCAACTCTTCAACAAAGCATTTAACCAAACTTGTCTTCCCAAGAGCAGCAGCCCTATACACTGGAGTTTCTCCAAGTTTGTTTCTCAACTGTAACAATGGCCTCGGAAACTGCTCTGACATTGTTTCCTCTTCTTTCTTCAATATACTCTTTGTCATTTCAACTTCACCTGTGAAAGCCACTTCATGAAGTGGTGTGTTTCCCATGTCATCTTGCATCCTCAACACATGTTGCATGTTTGATGGATCCACCTTTAATAGCATTTTGTTGTACATTTCTGGGCTACCACAATGTGCTGCATAGTGAAAAGGAGTGCTTTGATGCAAGTCTATTTGTTTATCCAATAGATCTTTGTGTTTAAGGAAAAATTCTAAAAATCCTTTCCAATTATATCTCTTTGCTAATATATATGGTTCTTTCATTTTTTCAATTGAACCTACTTGCCTCATCATCACTAACTTGCTCAAATTAACTCTCACTACTAGTGATGGAAATTGATATATATTTGAAGTATATTTCTCACTAATTATAAATATGTATCATGTATGGTTAGGAATCACATATCACACAAGATTAGGGAAAAAATTGTTGAGCATATGCTTTGCTTAATTAATTAATAAAGTGCATTAGCTGGACTAGAATAATTGAAGTTAGAGGTTTTCCTTTTACTTTGGAATATTATTTGTTCCTATTGTGCTTGGAAAAAATATTGATTATGCTTTGTGAGACTTACTATTAGTTCTCTAATGTGGATATAGATAGTTGTAATGATCTTTGCTTTAACAATTGAATGAAGTTGTTTAAGGTAAAAAAATTCAAATATTTTCATTTCCAATATATTGAATACATCTATTTTTATAAATATCTATCATTTATAGTCTTTAAAGAGTATCCCAAAGATATTCGTTAACATTTTTGAGAATTTTTTATTTTATTTGTTATGAAGGAATTTTCAGAAAAATTATAATGTGATTACATCATATCAAAGTTTAAGCCATTTTAAGTCACTTTATCATTTCACACAAATAAAAAATGTAATTAATTTTATATGTGAAAAAAGGAAAATGAATGTTTATATAAAATTATTATCTATTAATTGCATGAGAAAATAGAGTAATAAAGTATGAAAAGAATATAGAAAAATGAAGGTGTGATTTATTAGTGAAACAATTAATCCCTCTTGTTAGAAGATATTGGTTTTCTTTAGAGGACTGTCGTATCTCTAAGGATTAGTCTTGAACTCAAGTTGCCGGAGTTGACCATCGGCGGCTAGAAACGGCTTTGTCTTCTCGATTCGATTCGATTCGATTCGCGGCGGCGATACCCCCAAATTGCACGTGAGTTCCCACTCGTCTGTAATTTAGTATCTAGTTAATTAAAATATGTAAAGATAATTGTACATGTTGTTTAATCCCTTTTTTTCTTAGAAAGATCTATAGCTTATATTACGTGATGGATTTTAATTAAATCTCAGACTAAATCTTTGTCTCCATTTGGTGGATACTTTTGATTAAAAGAGGAACGCCGATAGAATTCTGTTAGAACTTGTGTTGGATAAGTTTCAAAATTACATTTTTCATATAGTTTTTTTTGTTTGCAAATGTATCATTGATGATATTATTAGTTTTTAGATATTGATATTAGGCGTATTATTTTATTGTATCTCTCTAGTTTACTAATTTGTTGTAGTTAAGTAAGTGATAGTTTCTTCGTAATGCAGCTGAACCTTTCCTTGCGCTTTGTGGCAACTTAATGAACTATACTTACCCTTCTGCTTAGTCGTATCTGTAAATCTAACCCGAGCTGAGGGTTTCATATCACTTTTGGTTGAAAATCATAGGAGCAAGCAAGGAACTCAGAAAGATTTGATATGGCAACTAGACGCGTTCGTTACACCCCTCTTGCCACAGATGAGGATGATTATGTTGGTAATCAAACTAGATCATTTGACCCTCGATTTGATTACACACCGAGAGCCTTGGACAGAGTTCCCTGGAAATCTATTGCCCTTGCACTCTTCCTCTTGTTTCTTGGTACCGGACTTCTGTTTCTTTCATACTTTATTTTCACTGGTCATATGGGGGGAGAACGCTCTCAAGCTTATGGCCTTTTAGCATTAGGATTTCTGAGCTTTCTCCCAGGTATGTATAAGTCTCTGAATGTTGTATGCATTGTTTATGTGTGCTAGGTACTCTGACTTAGTTAATATCAACAACAGGGAAAATAATTTTGGCACTTTTTCTGACTACAAATATGATGTCAAATAAGTTAAGTTTGTTGAATGTTATGTTATACATCAAGGTCCACAAAGATGATTGTGCTGAAGCGCTTTTAGATTTACTAACAGAAAAATAAACTAGCATAAAGGACTCCAACTTTCTAAATGTTAGGACAATTTGGTTAAATTGAGAATAGTAGATTCACTTAATGATTAGCATAGAAATAATTCATACTACTAGATCATTACATAAACTGCGCAGCCCCCATGTATGCATCATCGTCTTTTTAGTGAATCATAAAAATGGTTCCAATGGAATAGGATGGTACACAGGATCCCCACCAACTGTACATAAGTTGTTTCATGGAAATGATTCTGCTTTATTATGTAGAAGTAAATTGCATGCTGTTTCTGGAGTATAACTACACATGATAGGTTATAGGCATACTATAGTAGATCCCAGATTACATGTCGTCGTTTCATGTCCCACCACTTAAAACATATGCCCCTAGGATTAAAGAGTCATTTCTTCCAACACAACATTTTTTGTTTAGTAGTGCAGATGGTAGTGGGGGAGTGGGAAAATGGATGGAGTGTACTCTGGTTTGAACCTGTGCTCCCGCTTTCCACCCAACACTTACATATGTTTTACCACTAAGTTGTGTTATCAAGACTTATTGCAACACAACTTCGTTAACTCTAGTGTTTTGGTATCATATTGATTGTTGAAGTGGATCATGAGAAAATGGGCATGGAATGGGGACGATTGATCTCTATCGCTATGATTATGGTCACCACCATTACAAGTTAATTATTTATTTTAATCTTAATTATATGTGAAATGATGTTGCTTGACATGACTTTTTGACCTGTTTTATTTGTTCTTTAGCTATAAATGTGTAACTACTTTTTGTTAGGGGATACACCTGCATTCATAGAGAAAAAAGTTTAGTTTATACATCTATCATGCTGTCTTTCTCTGGTTATCACCTTTAAACTCTTCTCAGACTCAGATTGATTTATCTGTCTTGATAACTTTTTGTTGGATAAATACGCATCATACCTTATATTGATTTCTGAATGCAGGATTTTATGAGACTCGACTTGCGTATTATGCCTGGAGAGGTGCCAAAGGTTATCGCTTTTCTGCCATCCCTGATTACTAGAGCAGATGGGTTATACCTTCCAAACTCAGACGTGATCAGATTTCGGTGCTCCTTATTTGTATGCTTTGCATTGAATAAATAAAATTGTACAATGGGGTTAGAAAATGCAGTAATACAATTTAGAAAGACAAAAAATATGCACAAGATTATTTGTAAGAATAGAAAATAACAGTAAAATCTAGCGTGGAATTGTTCTATTAAGCAATATTGCATGGTTCTTGTTTTCTTCAACTGAGCCTATTTTGCATAGTACTTGCTTTCTTCCTTAAACTGAGCGTATTTTAATTATGTGGAATCAACATCTAACTGTACTTTCCTGTCACATTGGTTTGTCAATGATGTATTTTTTGGATTGAAGTTTGTCAAATTATGTTTGATTGAACCTCGTTTTGCAAAGTCGAGTTTGATTAAAATGAGTTTGCCTCGATGTCATTTATGTTTGATTGCATATCTTTTCTCAAACGGATATCTAACAAAGTGTAATTTGTTTAGATGATTAGTACATATATAAAGTACTTTTGCTTGATTATGATAGGGATGTCTTTTGTTTTAGTTACCAAGGGTGGTTGTTTTGGCTGAAAATAATACTTACTTGGTTTAGAAATACAATTTTTTTTTTTAACCAATGGGGGTTGAGCTGAAGGAGCAATCTTCCACGTGACATACCAAATTCTCTTAGTGAGCTATATATAGTAGAGTACTTAGCTATACAAAGCTAGTTGTTGAGAATTAACTCATCAGGATTTTTTCAAATATTGAAAAAATAACATACAAAGAAGGTCCTTGAAGTTAAGGACAAAAACTTCTACATTTAAATTTTTAAAAATAAGTTGAAATACTTTCTCATGATTATCATGATCAATTTTTCAACCTTTCAGATTGTATGTAAAAAGTTGATTTTATCATGAGATGAACCATTAGTTTTGTTCTTAGTAATAAGTTACTTCAAAAATTTCATTGGAAGATGTTAGGATTAAAAACAGAAGTTTTAGACTCAAAAACAACAGAAGTATGACTCAAACATATAGATCATATAAACTGGACTGAGTTTTCTAGCTATATAAGGAAGCATATGTTATAACACTCTCTTATCCTCCATAAGATAGTGTCTTAACATTCAAAACTGAATTTGAACACTCCATTTGAGTTATGAGAACCCAACTTAATACTATCTTTCATTTTTTATCTTCTCCTTAAGTATTTCATATGAGACAATCATTAAGTTTCTGAATAGTACTTAAGATATCATTGAAGAATAATTAGACACAATCATAAAAATGTTTCTTACACAAGTTATGTATGAAAATATTTAACTTCATCCAAGATACGAGGGACATATTCAAGTTAAACCATCAAGTTCTTGCCTTAAACCTTTAAGGACTTCCTTAATGTTCAATATCTCTCCAAAACCTGTTGTCAAATAAAAGTTGCTGTCACTACTAGGCGATTTACATAAAGAGGATTGATTTTATATCTGACTGAAACAAAACCATGTACAGGATGATAGCTATCTAAAAGAGGATGATACAATGAAAGCATATATCAATTCAAGATTACTCCAGACTACTTTATTGATTTACATCATGATATAGATAACTCTCACATGAGAGGATTTTTACAAAGCATTCCAAAATCACATACTTAGCTTTTACTTGATTTATCTTTTCAATAAGAACATAGATTTTTTATTTTTAAGTGTGGTGTATTGAACACCTACACTGGTTCTTCTTCTAACTTCAACTGAATGAAGTATCTACAATGAAGGGATGATGAGAAAGTATTATCGTTGGATAATGAGACACAGTTGAATACAAAGAGCCATTTGAATGATGATTCATCATTGACGCAACCTATCCTCCATTCGTTCGGTGCTTGACGGTAGTGGTGTTATGTTAGCTCCACGTAATGGTAATTGCTGGTTTGTTGTGTATGCTCAAAAGAGCTTAAGCCTATGATCCGGATGCTTTTTGTGTTTCAAGTCAATTTATGGTTGTTGATGCTTGATGTTATCAAGTTTCATCATAGTGAGTTTTTGGCTCCTGGATATGCTTTCGTGTTGGGGGACAAGTTCATTCATCAGTTTCAAGACTTGAGTTTGGGTTCAACGAGCACACAATTGGTTTGGTTCTTTTGAACGTTCACACATCCCACTTTTTTTTTTTTTTTGCAATCTGGTTTCGTTCCCATATGAGGATTTGTTGGGTTGTGGACGAAGTGTGTCTTTGTTAGATTTTGGTTATGTGATTACCCATTAGGGTTAGTCTCTATTGTGTATTTATCATTGTTTGTATCATCGTTTAGGGTTGGTTTCAATGTTTATGTGGTTTTTTTGGTATAGGTCTAATGTCCCCAATATTTCTTTTTTAGAGTGAATACTCATTTTGGTCATTCATAATTTTATGACGAACCAATTATGTTCTTGGCAAAAATAAACTCAAAACAGTCCATAACATTTTCATAGTAGTGGACAAATAAGTCCTTCTATTATAATTAATCATGGACTACTTTGTTCCTACTACAAAAATTTTAAGGACTAAATTAAGTTTTAAATTTGTGAGTGATTGAATTGACCCATCATAAAGTTGTGAGGGACCAAAATGTGTCTTAACTCTCCTTTTTATTTGATCTATTTTCTTTTGCTTAACTTTTTTTAACCATAAATGTGTAAATTTGATTTTGATATGTTTGGAAGTTTTTAAATAGAATTGATTTTATTTTCATAATTGATTTTAAACATTTTTGTAGGTAGAATTGATGTTACCATGAATTTAAGATTTTAAACAAGAGTTCAAACATATATCGTTGTTGGATTGGGCTAAGAACACAATTCATCCAAACCTTATCCAATTAAATATGGAAAATTGCTCTTGTCATAAAGAGAATTGCTCATTCTCATAGAAACTTTTCAAAATACCTCCACGTGACTTAGCTCATGTTGGTGTATAATCTGCGTGACTTAAGTCGCGTTCGGTATATATATCAATGTGACTTAAGTCACGTTGCTTTCTGGTATAGAAACAGAACATCAACTATTTTGTCAAACATTTTCCAAAACATCAAGTGCAATTTTCATCAAATTTGATCAAAACAACATCAAATTCTACCATAACATCAAGTACGTGATTATGATTATTTGACATTGGTTTTTTGGTTTTGTTTAAAAGTTAGATTTTTTGATGAAATTTCATAATTTTAGGTGTTTGATAAAATGCCTCAATGCTTTTTTTTTTTTTTTTTTGCAATGTTAATGATTAAATTAGTTAGAAATTGAATTCTTAATGTTGATTATAGTGAGTTTGAGTGCAATGCGGTAGTTTAGAGATTGAAATGACACAATGTGGTAGTTTGGGTACAATGTGAATTGTTGATGTTGATTAGTTAGAAATAACACAATGTCCCTATTAAAAAATCATTGATTTTTTGCATTGTTTATGTTGTGTAGATATGTCTAAGAGACTGGATAGGCTGAAAGTAGGCAGATAGAGCATGACACAGAGTGCACGGGCCGAAAAAGAGGGTGATGCTCATCAGGAAAAGGATGGTGAAATTGAATATGATGTTACTCAATTGAAAAAGAAAGTAAAAACCATCACAACATGACACATCAAATGCGAAGGATCTAAAAAACAAACCAATGTCAAGGTGCCAACATACAATTTCAACAAGCTGAGAAGGACTGGAAGGGCCTGCTATTTTGATCCACAACCAAAATTAGGTGCCCCAGAAACTGTAGAGGACAATCATATTGAAATTGAAATTTGTGAGGGAGAAGAATAAAAGATATTTTAGTAATGGCTTATAACAATATCTTTGTTTTTCATTGTTTTTGGATATGATGATTTTTAGCCTTTGCGCATTTTTATGACATTTTGGTACATTTTCGGTTTTTCTTTTTCTGTATTATAACTTTGAATGAATTTGCGTATTTTAACATTGAATGAATGATGAAAACATGGATGAAAATGAATGAAGGGGTGTATGTATGAATGCATGAATGAATGAATACATGAATAAAGCAATTATGCATGTTTTGCTTGCTTACACCAATAGAACATGACTTAAGTCACGTTGGAATATAACCTACGTGAGTCAAGTCACATTGAGGTATAACCAACATGACTTAAGTCACGTTCGGTATATCCAACGTGAGTTAAGTCACATGACATTCATTTATAGGTCAGACAATACCTCATTTCTTCATTCTTCTTCATTTCACATCTAAAATCTCTAAAAACCATCCAAATCTCCAATTTCTTCAAGTTCAAATCAACCAACACTCCAATAACAAGTAAGTTTTCATAATCAAGTACTATTGACATTTTATGTTTATATGTTACATTTTTCCTCTGAAATTAGAATTTTTTTAATTTAAGGATTTGTTTAAATTTTAATTTTTTTTTTTTTTGCAAGAAATGATACAATGTTTACATGTTATGTAAATGACTTATGTTGCTTAAATGTTTAGGTGATAGCATGTTTATGTTGTAGTTTTTAGTTTTAGGGTTTATGTATAATTTTCACTCTAAGTGTTCGATGAAATGTTTGAATGATTTTTTTCATTGATTGTTTTTAATTTCTTAAGGTGTATATCTGAAACAATGGACAATTTGTTCAACACTCAAGTATACTTCAACGGTGGAAACCCTAATTTGTTCAAGGTTCGGGACGATGTCACGTTAAAGGAACTTAAGGATCAACTTGATGAAATCAACCAACGACTCAATCCCGAAGACACAAGAAGGGTGGAATACGTTTGGTATGAACTTCCACCGTTCAACTCATAGTGGAGATTGACGTTCAGTCAACTGGAGTTAACGAACGACATCGATGTGAGGAGCATGTTCTCGATATTTGGTCAGGATATCATCTTCCCGACGATCGAGATGGATGCTACATTGTTGAGACCTCCTGAAGATATTCTCAAGAGTTTGACTCGGCCAGACGAAGATGTTTAGGTAGTATTATTATGTTGTGTCATTATTTTATTGGATTTTAGTTTAATTCTTGTAAGTTTGCTGAAGATGTTGGTATTGAAGTGTCTTATAATTAACGTAAAAGGTTTGTAAGTCTCTTGGAAACTCAAAAGAATGAAGAGAACACAACATGTATTCTGCCGAATCAACTATATAGTTTTCACATCGAATTTCTTCGTATAGGATGAATGCCACAAAAGAGAGTGCATTTCCAAGATGTTGTTTTGAGCTTGATCATGCTCCCCTGTTAGGGATGGGAATAGGCCAGGCCGCTCGTCAGGGGCCTATGGCCCGACCTACTGAAAGCTCGACCCGACCTAGCTCGTTTAATAAAAAGGTCAAGCATGAGCTTTTTAAAAAACTTGTTAATTTAAATGGGTTAGGCTTAAGCTTATAAAAAAGCTTATCAAGCCCGCCCGTATGTGAATTTATTATATTTCCTCACATTTATTATTTACATAGTAATACATAAAAAATAAATAGTTCCTTCAAATTCTTATATTAAGTTACTGATTTTTTTTTTTATCACATTGAAGATTTTATGCATTTTTTCTGCTTAAGTCTTGATTTTGTTTTCAGTTTCTTACTGTCTGAAAGCTTGTTAAGTTATCATTAAATACCCATATTGTTATTTGATTTGTGTGAACTTTTGAGGCTTGGTACTAATATGCCTAAGGTTAAGTATAGTTATCAGATTAAGTTTAAAATCCTTCTTGTTATCAGACATGATTATTCTTGAGTTCCTATCAATCTATAAATTTTACGATTGTGTTTTATTAGTTTAATTTGTATCTAATTAATGTTTATCTCTACATTAAGTACGTTCCACAAATTGAAAAGAAATAAAAATGGATGAATGGACTCTATTTGAAATTTGTAACACAAACAAGACTTTTAGATAGGCTAATAGGTCAGACCAGGCTTTTAAAAAGGCCAGGTCAGGCTTAAAATAAAGCCTTTGACGGGTAAAAGGCCAAGTCTTAGGCCTTAGTTTTTTCAACTAGGCCTGGCCTATTTAAGCAAAGCCCGGCTCGGCCCGGGCTCATTCCCATATCCTCTGTCAATTGAAACTTGTCAGTTGGCAAGGCAGTAAGATTAAGTTAAAAAGAATATATTGGGATGCATTCTTTTTTGTGAGTAGTCGTCTTATATGAGGGAATTCGATGTGATAACCTATATAGTGATTCAGTATAATACAAGTGTTGTGTTTTCTTCATTCTTTTGAGTTTTCAAAGAGAGTTGCAAATTTTTACGCTAAGTATAAGACACTTCAATGCTGACTTACTTGGCAAACTTTCAAGAATTTAATTTAAACTCAATATCATGATGATACCACATATTTAGGGAGAATGTAATGTAAAGTATATTAAATTAAAGCTAAATAAAATTGTGTATTTTTGGATTTGATTTCGTGTACTTATGTATTTTTAGTTATGATTTATTTTGGATCATGAATAAATTGTTGTTATTGTTGTTTCTAAGACATGACATGCTTTTAAAAAATGAAAATAACATATTGTATGTTTGAGGTATTAAAGAAATAGCATCTTTGTGAAAAATTGCAAAATTTGATGAAATCTTAACTTACCTAAAACCAACGTGTCTTAAGCAGGGCCGGCCAATACCCGTTGAGGCTGGGCTATGTCACCGGGCCTTAATTTTTTTGGGCCCCAAAATCCTTTTTTTTTTTTTTTTTTAATTTGCAAAGAACTAAACTATCTATTATATATAATGAATGTGCGTCGCTCCAGTGGTGTGTGCATGTTCAGCTGAGTGTATGGTCCCATTTGAGCAATTTTTGCCATAATTTTTATATAGTGCGGCCCAAATTGTTTTCATCAACCTTTACAAGATTAAACCCGGGCCTACAAATTGTTTGAGACAGCCCTGGTCTTAAGTCACGTTGATACTATTAAACATGATTTAAGTCACATGAGAGTTAGCAATTTTCTTTAGGAGAAGAACAATTTTCTTGAATTTGGCTAACTTGGCTAACCCATGCGCCACATGATTAATAGTCCTACAATTAAACACAAAATAACAAGTCCCAAAAGCTAAATCATTTTAACTTCTTTTTTTTTAAGGACTAAATCATTGTAACTTATCTTTACATATATGCATTTTATGTTATTAAATTTTCCTATCTATACTTAAACTTAATATATGCATACACACACACACACACACACACATATATATATATATATATATATATATATATATATATATATATATATATATATATATATATATATATATATATATATATATATATATATATTTATTATTTTAAATTAATGAAAAGACAAACATGTTAGTACCCGTCTATCGTTTATGTTTTATTTATATTATATCAATTTAAATTAGTTTGCTAAATTTAATTTTATAATATCTATAACGCTTTGAAAAAATTGATTTAGAAAAAGATTCACTAAAATATATTGTTTAGAAAAAATAACATGTAGTTTGTTTTTTCAATTCTTTAAATTTAAATTTATCATTAACAAAATTGAAAGGTAAAAGATCAATATATTTGATTAAAAAAAAGATCATTAAATTGTTAATGGTACAAAGACATATTAATATAACCAATTATAATTAATGAATTTTAGAGTAAACTTGTCTGAGGATAATTTATATATATTGAAAATAGGCTATGAAAAAATTATCACCATTATTAGTGGCATAGACGACCTCATTTAATTTTAATAAATTTTATGATTTTTTATAGTATAATATATATTTTGACTGCATAACATAATATTATAATATATATATATATATATATATATATAAAAGTTTATAATTTTAAAGAAAAAATAGAATATTATAAATTTTAAATGACCTCGTTTAATTTTTCATAAATTTTATGATTTAGTTTTCGATAATATATTTTTTTATTTTGACTTGTATAATAAAATATTATTGATTTTTTAATATAATTTAATAATTATTAATTTACAAAATATAATTTATAAAATGGTAAATGACCTCATTTAATATTTCATAAATATATTTTTTTATCGTATAATTTATATTTTGATTTTTGATTGGGATAATATAATATTATTAAAAATTATAATTTAAGTTTATAATTTTTTAAATAAATTTTTTTGTTTCTATCAAATCTTACTACTAATAAAGATGATGCACAATTTTTTTTTGCATAACCTAATTTTTATATATCTAAATACCCTCGAATAAATTTACTCTTAGAATGTGTTTTGAGGGTAGTGTTATTAGTTATGATTCAGTTTCAGTCAATATACCTTTGTTTAATCCCCAAAATTTAATAGTAGTGGTTATAGCATGAATTTTGTGACTAAGAGTTTTTTTTTTTTTTTTTTGAGTGAATTGTGACTAAGAGCTTATTATCATCAACTTATCTCATCTATACCACCATTACATAAAGAAAACTACAAGTTAAGGAATGAATTTTTAGTCAACGTTTTTCTAAAACATTTTATTCTGAGCAGTATCAATGTTACAAAATGATTAAAACAAATAAATTATATTAAAATTGACAAAATACAAATAGAAAATATAGATAAACAAGCACATTAGCGTCTATTTGTGCCATAAAAAGTTAATGCTAATTTTTTGAGAAATTGAATCTTAATTATTTTATTTGTTTAAAAATGTATATTTAAATAACAAAATATTACAAATACATTATTTTATTTTTAAAAAAAAACTCTTTTATTTTATATGGAAATTTCAATTCAACGATATATACGTTCAAGAATTTGGTCAAAAGCCATTGAGATTTTGGCAAATAAGGACAAAAAATTGAACAAAAATTTATGCAATTTTTGGTAGAAAACTGAAAAATATTTTTTGTGTTCTTGTTATACTGGTTACAATTCTTCTTTCTTCGGAATTGCAAAAAAAAAAAAAATCAGTTTTTGGGTTGTAATCCATCTAAAGGTGATAGTGGAGTGCATAGGAAGCTTATGAATAAATTGACCAAAAAGATATAATTTTTTCTTTTGGAACTTTTGACTGACAATAAATGAAATTGGTAAAACATAACTCCAATGGAAAAAAGGCAAGAAAAAGGAAGGATTTTTATTGATTTGTATTTGGAAAATTAGAGGTTTTTTTAATATTCTTTTTGTATATAAAGGGTGTTTGAGTCTTGAGGAGTCATTGTGTATTGAAAATTGTAATTTTGGGTTTGAGAGTTATTTTGGGAATGATGGAAGAAGCTCAGGGTAGTAGTTCCGATAAGGTGCCTCCTTTTCTCACTAAGACTTATAATATGGTTGAAGATCCTTCAACGGATGCCATTGTTTCTTGGGGTGCTACTGATAAAAGTTTTATTGTTTGGAATAAAGAAGATTTTGAAAAAGATTTGTTGTCTCGATACTTTAACCATAATAATTTCTCAAGTTTCATCAGACAGCTTAATACCTATGTAAGCGCCTTTAATGTACTTCATTTCATGGATTTTTAAATTGTTTTGTTATTTCGTTAATGTATAATGTTTTTTTTTATTGTTTTAATGTTGTCTTTTTTTAATCATCAATCTCGGTAAAGTTTTTTGATTGCTTAAAATGTGTTATGTTTTTTGATTTGATTGTGGCGTTAGAAAAACTTATCATCGTGGATTTGTTAATTGTTATATAAGTCTGTTTTGATTGATTTATTTGAACTTATGTATTTTATAGGCACTTGTAAGACTAATCGAGAGAGCTTATAGAAAAACAACTCATAACATGTCCATAAGTTGTTCGGTTTATTTTATTTTTGTTGTGAGATAGCTTATGATATAAACACTTTATTAAGTTGTTGATCCAATCAAGCTTTGTTCTTTTGTTGTTACTGTATTTTCATCACTGCCAACTTAATAAAAAAAAACAATAACAATAACAACAAAAATCATATAAGTGTTTATGCTATTAGCACTTAATTAACTTGCTCATCGAAACAATGCTTTGATCTTCTGTTTTTATTTTTTTTTGCTTTTTATCACCCATTAAGGTTTATTGATTGCTTGAATTGTCTTATGGTTTTTGGTTTGATCAGGGCTTTAGAAAAATTGATACACAACTATGGGAATACGCAAACGATGATTTTGTAAGAAATCAAAAACATCTTATGAAGAATATCCAAAGGCGCAAAACAGTCTATAGCCATTCTTCGCAGAATGCTGATGGCCAAGGGGTTGCTGCTCCACTAGCAGAATCCGATCGACAGACATTGAATGCTTATGTTCAAAATCTTAAACACGACAGAGAACAAATGTTTCTGGAAATTCAGAGAAAGGAAGAGGTGAAGAAAATGAATGAGATAACATCACAGTACATGAAGGGTCATTTGGAAACTTTGGAAAAGAAACATCAAAGTGTGCTCTCTTCTGTTGGTCAAGTGCTGAAGAAACCTGGGAAAAAGGAGCAAAAAAGGAAGATTCCGAGAAACAATCCTTTTTGTTATGTAGCTAGCACTGAAGATCATGTGGGAACTTCTCATGTAATACACAAAGAAAACGACCCGGGTGTGTCTCGTCTATCATTAAACTTGGAACAATTGGATCTGCTCGACTCATCAATGACATTTTGGGAGGAGATTACAAATGATGTTGGTGCCGAAGTTCAGCCCAAGTCACTAGAAGTCGACATGAACTCCATGCCAGTGGTAGTTGTTCCTGATCCAGTTGCAACTGAGACAGATGTAGTTGTTATTCCTAATCACGTTGCAACTGAGCTGGATGTAATCGTTGTTCCTAATCCGGTTGCAACTGAGCCAGCGGTAATCAATGCTTCCGATCTTGTTGCAGTTGACCCAACTGTTGCAGTTGTCCCTGATTTTGTTGAACCAAAAGAACAACCCGTCGTAACATCCCTGGTTACTACTGATTATAATAATGAATTTTGGGGACAATACTTGCAGGACGAATCGGAAAATGAAGACATACCTAGTCGAGTTGGCCAATATTGGCAGACCAAAAGAGTCTAGATTACCTTTCAATTCCAAAACAGATGCGGCATTCTTAATCAATTTTACTCCTTGGTTTCGGTTGATGGTAGAATGTAGCCAATTATTTTACTCCTCAGTAGTCTCATTTTTTGTTTTTACTTTACATGATATGAAATTGTTATTGCAAATGCGGTTATACTGCGAACCCTTTGCAAATGAAATTGAGTTGTTCGTTGTCCCTTGTTTTCTCTACAGACACCAATATATTTTGAGATTATGCATAATTGTGACTGTTTGCTTATAAGAATGGAAAGAATCATTGATTATTGAATTCATGAGACATGAGAGGATTGCATTAAAATGAAATCTAATATAGATTATTGGATTTATATTTTTTATATTGAGAAATACAAAGTATTTTGAGTATATGTTTAGACTTTGTTCTTGAAGTGTTGTTTTCTCCAGTTAATATTTTTACATGTCTGTTAGTTTGATTAGTAGATTTATTGAACTGAGACTTGAAGTATCAGATTTGAGCTATAAAAACTTACTGAAGAAAATTATTTTCGAAGTAGATAAGAACTAGCCCTCAAGGGCCTGCAGCAAAGTTTCAAAGGATGTGGCTAAACTTTGATATGTCATTTGGAAATGTAGTTATCACTTGGTATGTGCAACTATCAATACATTGATACAAATGATTGTTTCCTTTTGTTGATTTGTAGAGCAAGGAAAAGAGTATAATAGAGGTGTCACAAATTAGTTGAAATTATTGTCTATTTTCACCCCACATGATTCCTCCGTCAATATAATTTTGTTCGAGATACAGTAGAGGTGTCACATGTCCCTTAACTTGTATGATTTGTAATGAGGCAATTTAGAACAGCTACCACCTTTTCTTCCATTGTTTGACAGCGGCTAACGTATGGCGCGCAAGTGGAGTTTGGAGCAGGCTTGAGCCTTTGGTTCAGCAATATCAAAGTGCGGAAGATGTAATCTTTATAATGTTACAACATGGCAACAGCAGCCAAGTTGAGAGTTTCGCTACTATCCTCTGGAGATGTGGAAGAGCAGAAATCTCAGAATTTGGCAGCAAACTAGCAGCTTTCTGGAGCGCGCGAAACACTTATTGGAGGATTGGCGTTATGCGCAGACTTCAAAATGCACACGCTGCTGGTACAAGGAATAATAGTAGCAGCAATAACGCAACAGCAGACTAGCAGAACTGCAGAGCAAAGATGGCGGTAACCAGCAATGGGGAGGCTAAAATGTAATATTGATGCGTCATTCTCAACATCCCTCGATAGAGTAGGGATAGGTATGTGTATTTGAGATGAGGAAGGGTGTTATGTGCTGTCTAAAATTCTATGGATTACACCCTTATGCTCGGTGGAAGTTGGCGAAGCTTTGGGGTTGGTTATATCACACTATTGTGTGGATTAATGAGTTACAACCGCGATTGGTTTTACAAAAGGTTACATAAGCCAAGATTTAGTGGTCACCATGATGTCACAAAATTATAGAATGTATCTACTATAATTTCAATGTATTTTACACAATAAAAGATGCAATGTAAATGGTCACTGTCGTTGTGAGTAATGTATTACACAACTACTTCTTAATTTATCATAAACAATCAACTTCATACCAAATTTATAAAGAACACACTGTACATACTGAGGTATGAATGTGGACTAAAATAACAATATCTAGTACAATTAATATTTTGTTAAATTAAGAAATAAATCAATTTTGGATACTTCCAAACTGGGATGGATTTGCATTTTTGTTTTTTTGTTCACTGTGTAGTAAGAGAATTGCATTTTTTTTTTAACGAAACTACAAGACTTTGATTTGTGACCTGTAAAACAGTTACTGAGGTGACTTTCTCACTAATAATGTTGCAACTTGCAACTATCAAAGACAAAAACAGTTAAAAGAGAAAAGAAGGGATATTCAACCCTCCTCATTCATTTTTTAAAAAAATTATTTTACATAAAATGCATGTTTTCTATTAGTTTTGTGATTTCAGACATATATATAAAAATGATTTTGATGTATTCAATTTTTTTTTTTTGAAAGGAATGATGTATCCAAATGTTATCAAGTAAAAATACTTTTGTTGCAGAATCGATTCTAGCTTGAAGTTGAAGATTTCGTTTTTTTAACCTCAAACATTACAATTTTTTAAAATTGGTGTCATGGTGGTGACTCAAAACATATGATTAAGGTTTCAAATTTGAACTCAATCGATGGTGGATACATTCTACTACATGTTTGACATCTTTGGTTTGAGTTTTATGTATTTTCATGCTGTGCTTAACGTGATTAGTTTGACTATGCTTTTGACTATTTGTATTGAGACTTGTTTTAGTATTCAACCTCATTTTCTATGCTGATTTGAACGTTGAAGTGTTAACGTGTCTGAAGACACACTTCGTTCATCATGAGGACCGCACCGCTACCGTGCCGGAGCACCGCACCGTCACCATTGCATTCATCCGTCATTATTGGACAAATAAAAAATTAATATTTGTCACGATAGAATCAAACACACTAATTTATTTTCCAATTGCCAAACTTTTTTTGGGATTAGATTAGGGTTAACAGTGAAATTCTCATAACAAGTAAACAATGAGGATCGGTTTGGAACAGATATAATATAAAAATTACTATGATAGGTAAATTGTCAAAATCAAACTATAGATTACCATGCATCATATGCATGCAGTAAAATGTTAGATGGTAAACATGCCAAAATGGAATGCACATTTTGTTAAAGAGAAAGTCTTCAATGTTAGTATTTATTTATTAATTAATGGTAGGTATGAATTTCAAGTTCCAAAACATATTATGACTGAATAATGGATAGCATAGACATAAGGCAGAAATTCTTACACGTACGGTATCAAACAACTAGTTTTGCCATATTATGTAGCTAAGGACAAAAGCCTCTGCTTTGCAACAAGGAAATTTTAATGCTATCTACTTTTTAACAGTTATATCTATAATTCCATGCAACCAAACTCTGGAACTGCTACTGTAACTTGAGACTGTTTACTTGGCTTTATACAATTATTATTAATTAGTTATTTTGGCATTGTGTAGCTATTACATAAATGCCTAACATGAAAGAATTTATGCTAGCATGAAAAGAAATTGGCGACGTGTACTTCTTGTATCCCTAAGAGAATCTAGCAATGTTTGTCTAGGTTTTTGTAGTGATTCCTATTTTTGTTTTTGTTTTTGTTTTGTTTTGTTGTAGTATATCTCCCCTTTGTAGTTGCTTTTGTGAGTTGTAATAATTAGGTTGGAATTCTCATTTTATTTGTTAAGTGAGATATTTTCGAAAGTTTGGTTGGGAGCGAGCAAAACGTATTGGGAGAAGAGCAGAATTCACAATTATATATCCAACAGCTTAAAAGCCCAAGCAACGTGAGAATATGAACAACTTATTCAATATAAGCACTTGTTTAATTTGTTTCTTAAACCACATTGAAATACCACGTCAATGTGGAAGTTGTGTTTTGTAGCATTTTGGTTTTCACGAGAAGAATGTCTCAAGCCGTGAGAATGAAATTCCAACCACAATTCTAAACATACACCAAGTATATGTGTGGTATCAGTGTAGGTGTGCTAGAATCACGATTTTGCAGAAACTATAAAGTGTAGCTTTTAAAAAATCGTGGTGGATCACCGTGGTTCTGGCGCATCCATCATAATATCAAACATAGATTAAGTCGTTCTTTTTAAACATAATTTAGCATCATATGCATACTCATCAAATAATATAGAATTCAATGGGTACCGTATGAAGTTTTTTATGCGGAAGAAATTAACATAGAATTCATAATTTTTAAAAAATAAATATTAACAAGTCATATATTAAATTCAATATCACCATTTAAAAAAAAAAAAAACAAGAGTATGCTACACAAAAAAAATAAGTTTTTTTTTTCTGAGCTACACAAAAAATAAGTTAAAAGCAAGTGCAGTGTTTTACTTTTATTTTTGTTGAAATGAAAAGGGGCAACTTTTTTACAATAAAAAAAAAAAAGGACTGGTGTATAGAAAAATCAGAGCTGACAAATTTTTATTTTGGTACCATATTTTCTCAAGGTTTTATATATAAACAGTTTGATTCTTGTGAGACCATTAATTATTTTCAACCAAAATCTGGGGTCTAAAGCAAGTGTTTGAGTCACCTTACTTTTAAACTGACCCTGTTAGAAATAAGACATCTATATCCTAATTTACTAGGATTGTATTTTTCATACATGATAATGTTGTTTCATATGTAGGTTTTAGTTGTTTAGATATAATGATTGCACAATCTTAATCGAAGTTTTAATTTAGCAAATTGAATTTTAAGTATCTCAATTTTACAATCAGGTCTCTAACATTGTTAACATCGATCGTATTGGCTCATTATATTAACAATCGATTGGTTAACATATAGATAGACCTGATTGTAACAATTGGGATATTTTGAACTCTAATCCACACAATTTAATCGTTGTATGTGACAAACTAAAAGTGGAGTTCAGTTTAGTGCACACAGAGCTGATACAAATGTATGTAGTATAGGTACAGTAAGTATCAAATGCAGGAAGCTTTTTTCTTAAGGCTGCAGTACTGCAGGATGGAGAAATAGTACCCTTTTTTCCCTGACACCACATTAACTAATTTGAAAATATATAGTTTATTTATATAGAAATCTAGTCATTTAATTTCTTTTACTTCTATTCCGTAATATCTTCCCAATAGATCCAAACATGATGTGCATGGTTGAGCGTGCATTAACTCTTGTTTGCTAATATTCCAATTACATGTCTTTTTTTATATGATTGTTTCAAATTTTCCTACATAATCTGCTTAAAAAACAATACTAGCTTATGTCTGAATTCAATGCTGAGTAGGCGTACAAAAGGAGTTGAATCGAATATCCGTCTAAGTTTGTCTCGACTTTACTAGAAAAAATTCTCTTTAACTAAGTGTAAGTTTCGATTCAAATATTGGATATCGGGTCATGGAAAAAATGTTGATGCTCGTCCTTAGACGCAAACCCGATTGACTAGTAAAAAAATTTCCTTTTTTATAGATGTGGGGTAGGGTTGGATTAGACGAAGATATGAGAGACAAAATCCACCCCTGCCCCATTTCCAGAGCTATTGGCTTATAGCTGATGGCGTCAAATATTTGCTATATCTTGATTTGATTGTAGCGATAAAACATATCATGTGTAAATATCTAAGCATGCACAAAATAATTATTGCTTGTAGTTAACTAGAGGCTAGAAACATGAAATTTGACAAAATCTATGCAAACCAACACTAAAATAGCTAAATAAGTTGATAAATAGAAACTCAAGAGTTTCAAGTTAAATAAAAGCATAACAAGAACACCAAATACTTGCAAAATTACAATAAATAAACTATTTACATTTCTGATTAAGCCAGTTAATTAACTAATCTAATTGGTAATTATCATTCATAGAAAACCCCATTGCATTTCTGATCTAACACCTAAACCATATTGACTTATATCAAACCATACCTGCCTAAATACTTTGATTATGAGATCATGATACTCATCAGCATTCAAAGTCAAATAACATGCCAACAACTCTTCCATTTCTTCTGCCTTACTAATCTGTTTCTCTTCAATCATCTCAATCATTGAATCTCTAAAATCCTGCTTTGGATTTGATGAACATTTAATCACAGCAAAACTATCTAATTCTGGTTTAGTACTAATAATTTCCTCCACAATTTCTTCTTCCCTTTCTTTCTTCATCTTTTGTTTTGCTTTGTTCCTCATTTCTTCTAATGCCTTTATTCTGCTTATTTCAACCTTTGAAACCAATCTTGGTGAATATATTTTCACCCTCGAAACTTTCTTTGGTTTCCTCCTTTGTTTTTCTTGAGTCTTTACCTTCAACTCTTCATGTTTTTTCAAACTATGCTTCTCATAACTTTCTTTCTTCTGAGACGATGCAATTTCACTTTTCTCAAAACGAATATTTCTTAAGCTAGAAGAATTCTTCGTTGAATCTGCATTAGAAGAAGCAAAAGAATGTGTTGTTCTTGGTGTACAAATTGTTCTTGGAGATTCATATTGAAATTTAACATCTTCTACTTCTTTTGCTTCTCTTTCTAATTTCAACAATTGTTCTTCCAAAACCTGTTGTGCTTTCCTCTCAAATCTTCTCCTTATGTTTTCATATTCCTTTTCTCTATCATATTCATGATACTCATCAATCTTCATCAAACCCTTCTTATCATTCACCATTTTTCTTTGATCTTCTAAACCAATAATATCCTCCTCCTTTAACTTGACTATACCTTGTTTTCTTCCACTTTTGTTACCATATTTTCCACCAATATCAAAACATGAAGGTTGAGAAATCTTCTTTTCTTTCTGCTTAATTTTTGCATGATTTGAATCTGAATTGATTCTCATATGTTTCAACTTAGAAAGCCAAGAAAAAGAACCAGAAGAAGTAGAAGAAGAAGAAGAAGAAGAAGAAGAAGAAGATGGTTTTTTTGCACCCCACTTCATCATTATTTTGTTGTTTGTAATTAAAATGTGATAATTGATGATGTTTTGTAAATGTTACTAGATTGTATGAAGAAAGTGGAACAGTGATGCGGTGAGTTGTGAAAGACGGTTAGAAATGTTAAATAGGAACGTGGGTTTCCTATTGTTTTTTGTCTTTGATATGAAATTTTTCTTTTTAAAAGAGAAACCCGCCACAAATCTTGTGACCAATTAATCACTTTTTCTTGCTTTTTACAGTTTCTACTTTCTACTCAGAGAAAGTTCTGTACTAAATGTCAATGAATGATCCCTTTTTTAGGTCCACGTAAAGTAGTGGTTGGTTACATCTAGACAACTTATTACTACTTTATTATATTTTTTGAATTTAATTAACTTACATAGATTTAGTCTTATATGAGAGAAAATGAAACTGAAATATTATGAACCAATTGATGAACTATACCAGTGCAATTGTAACAATCTAACTTCCATTATAATACTGTTTACTTTGAGATGAAAGTTGGAGTTTATGTTATTGGTTTGAAAGATTAGATGGATTATTTTTTAGGTTTTTTAAAACTCGGCATCCGGCTCAATGACGACTACTTTGAGGAACCATTCACTTGTAAGGGTCCGTTTAAAGTCAGTAGTATGTATCGACTAATCATCAAAATTAACATCGTTGAAAATCTGAAATCTTAAGATGAATTATTGTGTCAATTTTCTTTCGGTATTAACTTTAGTGATAAAGATTAAAGAGGACAACAGTGGACAAAGAATTTATAGGGGTTTTCCTTTGATTTTACAATGGTTTCTAGAAGACATTTTAGCATGTGTAATTCCCAGCAAGAAATGTCTATCTATATTCCAACATTTGCTTGCTTATTGTTGTTTTTTTTTTTTTTGTTTCTTCTTAGTTGATCAAAGAGCCATGGGCCTGCCTTGAAGGCCCAGCCCAAATGATGATTGGATCAAGCACCATCAAGATCTGAAAATTGCTCTTCTCACTCATGAAATTGCTCATTTTTTTAAATATAAGGTGACAGCATTTTCGGTGTGAGTTAGTTAACTCAGACTGACACTTTAAATATCGGTTAAAAAAAATGAAAAAAATGATTAAACCAATCTTAAAATGTCAACATAAGTTAACTCACGCTGAATTAATGGAATAAGCAAAACCAAAGACAAGAAGAGCAATTTTCATCCTCAAAGGCCAAATGTGCCTCCCCCATTTGACAGGTGAGAGCTCGAATACATTATAAATAGGAGGCTTACTCTCATATATGATCACACATTCTTGACCTCACTTAAACTCTAGTTACATCATCAACTATGTGGAACAAATCCTTTGTGTTCATACAGGAACAAGAGTCGGTAAACAAATTGATTTTCAAATTTTGACCATCAATAAAAATAACCCATAATTTTACGAATTACCAAATACATCTTTGATCTAATAATATATTAGTCAAGATTTTTATTTCCTAAAAAAAAAAATTATGTGTAATTATCATGAAAAGATAATTATCTTGTTATCCTATTTTCAAGGTTGGTTTGGATAATATTTTCAAGATCCTAGTGGCTTAATTAGTGGATGAAATGAGTATCTTAGCTTCCTTGATAACGTGGAATATTTTGTCGCAACAAATTTATTTTTTAGTGGATATCATACTGTGTTGGTAGATTGAATTTAGGAAAATAATATGTTTTTCGGATTCCTTGCATGTGGTTCAACTTGTCACTAAGAAAACGTCTTAGTTTCATTTCATCATCATGCTAATGAGCCAGAGATTATTAGAGATTTCATGTACAAAGATTGTATCATATATTTTCGCCACACGTTTCGCTAAGGGAGTGTTTGTACAGATGTACTAGCAAAGTCGGCAACTAGTAATTCATAGTTCCTCTCATTGTGCTTCAGGAGCCTCCCTCTAACAAAAAAAAATCATCTCAAATTACTCCACCAATCGGATCGTAATTTTCAATGGACAATTTTTGTGAATAAAACCCGATCGGATCATAATCATCAATGATCTAGTCCTATTGCCAATTTTTCTCTATGGCTACAAAAATACATTACCATTTTTCAAAGTTGTCAAATATACTGATCCGAACCAACATGATCACATGAAGAACCAAATTGAACCAGCTCATTTGGCAATATGTTTCTTAATTTTAAACATCAATTTCAGCATCATACAAGTTACAACTTACAGAGGCTAAATTAAAGATTTACTCCTCCTTCAATCAAAAGAAAACATCACGGTGACTGAAGAGGGACTCTTTAAGGCAGAATCACAATTTCATTAAAATTTTACCATAACATTACAGAGATAACTCAGAACAAAAAAAAAATATCTTAAGTCATGCAGTTTTGATAAGCAAAATACTAAGAAAGTAAATCAACCCACTGCTGCCTTGCTGGGACCCAATATGCTCCACTTGAGCTGCATCTTGGTGTGATGAAATGATAGATAACTAAGGGCTAATGGCTTGGGATCAATTAAAGTAATTTCGAGATAGGGGCATGATGATTTAGCCTACGCCAAATTCAGGTAAGATATTGTTTAAAAGTCTGTATAGCTGAAAATATTAGGCTATAAATCATTAAAAAAATAAAAATAGACCTATCAGGTATTTTTATTATTGTTTTTATATTTATATTTAATTTTATATTTTGATTAATTTAAACTTATTAGTTTGCGTTATTTTTTTTTTTGCATATTTAAATATATTATATAAATTAAAATTGAAATATGATGTCATATATAGTCAATTTTTTAAATGTCATGTTAAATGTCAAAATGAATTTTATCTCATTGGTTTATTGATTCATTAGTCTATTTAAACATAGATATTGTTAGTTGTTTAAATATGTACATATGTAATTAATAGTTATTTAAATATGTACATATGAAATTTATTTTTAAACATGTTAACAAATCATATTAGACTTTCATAATACGACTCTACAAAATAAATATATGATAGGCTACGGACCATTTTAGGATTAATTGTTTAAAGTGACCTTATAATATTTCAGACTTATGCACTGTAAACACTAATTCAGTTCATCATATTCACACCCATATTTTCATAAATTTTGCTCTTCATCCAGCACATTTCGCTCGCGCCGTGCATGTTTTTCGAATATAACCTGCGTGGGTTAAGTCACGCTGTGTGACTTAACTCATGTACCTCTCAAGCTCTGCGTGACTTAAGTCACGCACCACTGAGCCTATGCGTGAGTTAACTCGCGCAAGTTGGACGGTGGTAAAAACTGAAACACAGACGTTTCTGGACGGTGGTCAATGCTTTTGATTGGTTTTTACACGTTTTTTTTTTAAGTGTTTCACACGTTTTTGGACCTCATTAAGTGTTATCTACCTTATACCACCTATAAAAACCCTCACATACTTCCTCTTTTCCTCACATTTTCTCCTCCAACTCTCTCCCCCTCTTTCTCTTCTTCTTCTTTGTTTCTATAGTCTCTAGGGTCTTTATACTCCTTTAGGTAAATACCGGTGGCTTTTGGGGGAAGTAGTTGTCCGTTAGGTTGGGGAAAAAGACATCATCCTTTGAGGTAAAATTAGGTTTGCTTCCTTTTACTCCCAAAATCTTTTTACCGTGGGTAAAAAGAATCACCATGGGGTATAAAAGGAACCAAATTTAAATTTAACTCAAGGGGTCTTGATGTTGTTTTCCCCAACAGAACGGATCACTATTTTGCCCAAGAATTAGTGGTACATACCGAAGACGGTAAAATATATGTATTATATATTGTAATGTTTGAATCATATTAATTAAATGATAGTTATATTTATTAATTTTGTTTTTTATTTGTACTTATTTTCACATTTATTTTATGTTTATGCTTATGTATTGAATAAATAAATATTGAATAAATAAAATTGAATTTATTTTTTAATTTTGTATTTAATGAATAAATAAATTAGAATAAAAATTGAATTAGTATAAAATCGAATTTATTTTAAGTGCATAAATAAATTAGAATAAAGTGACCAAATAACTTAGAATAAAGTAAATAAAATATTTTAGAATTAAAAAAAAAAAGTAGCCACTTTGTGCCACGTAACGTGCGCACTAGTTTACACTTGCACCACTTAACTTGTCCACTAGTTTACACTTGCGCTAGTTAACTAACGCAGGGGTATTTTGGGCATGGTTGCAGGATGCGAGCGAAATGTGCTGGGTGAAGAGTAAAATTCTATTTTCATTAAGTGATATTGTCATCATTAGCAACCTTTTTACTCCAAATGTGGCTTATCACTCAAGCTCAACCACCTTCATGTCTTTAAGTATGAGTCTAGCAAAATCTCCAATTGTTTTTAAAATGTGTCCTTTGTGCCTCCACTTACTTTAGCATCCAATTAATTTAATCTTGAATATTAAACACTATGATGGGAAAAGACATGCCCCACCTTACCTCACCCGTGCCAAATATTTCATATCAAGAAAATCAAGCTTGGAATGATACAACAATAATAATCAAAGAGACATGTATGTGTGTTATTAAAACCCTCAAGTTTCCTTTCAAGAGAGGTTTATGGAGCTAAAGTGTCAATAATTTGGAACACTGCAATCAACAGTGACTCCATCATTAACGACAAAATAGATAGTGGAATCAAGCTACCGTGACTGACTATGTCCATAACACATTGTTTGGACCACATGGAATTTCAAGGAATGGAACCCCTATTTCAGTTGCTTTGAATGTCTAGAAAGAGAGAATTTGAAATCACAAATTTCTAACAATTTTCTTATTCGTTTAAATAATTTAACGTAAAATATAAGGAATTCAAATTTTTGCACATAAAAATTGAAATGGAAGATTCACCCAAAAAAATGGAAATGGAAGGGAGGTGAAGACTTTCAGGATAAAGGGAGGAGAGAAACAAAAATAGAAAGAGTAAACCCTCATCTTGCATGGAAATTTTATTTTTGTTTCATTGGACTAAAACACTTCAATATGGTAGAATTTAAAAACATATTAAGAGAAGATTTTAGAGGATTTTAAATAAATTGTTGAATCATTTTCACCTGTTTATCAATACTCTCAAATCAAGAAAAACTAACTTTTATAAAAAAAAAGTCTTCATTTCTCTTCAACTCTTGTGCCTCCAAAACTCTCCATTCTTTTCACTTGTGACTTCCAAACAAAGTTGTACGCTCTTTTTCGGATGATTTTTGTCTTATGCTCTGAAATTTGTGAACAACTCACGTTAGAATTTAAAAAATAATATCAATTGTGATTAACAACAGATCAACAGTATTATTAATTCTTGATTTTCTCATTATAGTAAAATTAATCACTTTAACGAGTCAAATACATACCATGATACCAACAAACAAATCGTTTTTTACAGATACTAACAAATTGTTAAACACCACATTCTTCACTTCACATTAAAAATTCAATTCAATATTTTTCTGACGTTTACCAATGGCAAGAATGTAATTGAAGCAAATCGGCGGTCAATAAGTCATACAAGTCATTATGTGGAATGTGAAAGAAGAAGAAGTACGGGTAGAATAAATGGTTAATTAAGTTTTTAATCTCAATAAATATTTATAGTTTTGTTTTTAGTTCCTACAAAATAAAATCACATTTTTTAGTTCTTGTGATATTTTCTTTAAACATTTTAGTGACCAAAAATGTTGATGGAAATTTTTGATAGGGACTAAAAATGTTTACGAAAAATTTTCTAGGGACTAAAACACTAACAAAAAATTTTGTAAGGACTAAAAAGTATGATTTATTTTTATAAGGATTAAAAATAAAACTGCAAATATTTATAGGGACCAAAAACTTAATTAACCGTAGAATAAATAAGTGATTAGTCTCATGACTATTCTGCACCACTCAACTTTTATCTCAAGAATAATCTCATCTTTGAAATATCTTATAACTTTCCAATATCTTTCATAAAATAAGCTGAAAAAATTCTACAAAAAATAAATATACCCCTTATACTTGTACCTTTTCATGACACAAATACATAGTAATTGCTTTTACCTAGCACACATGAATCAAAAAACTAGGCACAAAAAACATCATTTCTATGATCTACCTTCGTTCTAACATTATTCGATGGAAAAAAAAATGTTCCATTGATGTCATCGTGGACATGAACTCATAAAGAAAGAAAAGAAACTTATCCTTATTGTCTAGAAGATTCTCATCTTGGTAGAGAACTTGTGGAGTGTGTTAACTAAGAATTTAGTATTCTTACATGTTACACATGGGAATCTCCAGCAAGAAGCAACTCAATGAAAAAACTGCCAGCTAATTTGTTGACCAAAGATTAGAGAGATTAGACAACAAATGGGATTCATACAAACACACTTTATGCAAAAAGAGACTACAAAGAACCGGCAGAATTATACCTATAACCTATAAACAAGTGAATAACCATTTTTCTTTGTAAATGGTACACACGTACTTGTGAAAACTAATCTCTCAAAATACTTTAGATTTATTTAAAGGTTGACCTCTTCCAACATATAAGCAAATTTGGTTTAAAAAAGTTAATATACGTTGTCTAAAATTTTGACCAAATACATCAACTATTTGAACTTTTTTCTTCTTATAATTAAAGACGGAGGAAAAATGTTTTAGTCTATGTTCGATATTATGTTGGCTATGCCAGGATCAAGATAGCTCACCGTGATTTTCAAAAGCTACACATTATAGCTTTTATAAAGTTAGGATGGATCGTCGTGATTCCAACATATCTACTGTGATACCAAACATAATAGTGAATCGCCATTTTAGTACTTCAAATAGTAGGAATCAAATAATTTGATCTCTCAATGTATGAAGTGACAAAATTAGTCCTTATATCGAAGAACTAAATTATTCAATTACTACATTTTAAGTTCCAAAATAGTAATTCACTCGATTATAAAAAAAATACTATTGTAATAGGCCATACAATATCAACTTCAGAATATCTAGCCCAATGTACAAGTTCTAATTAGATACAAATAACTAGACTGCCACGTGAAGACAAGAAGCATAGTGTCTGTAGATTCTTTCCTAAAGAAAGAATAGTGCATATTTGCAACATTGTTTATGAATTTGTGGTAAATGTAATAATAACATGACCCGCATAAATGTCTCCAATAGCACACAAGTCTCCATCTAATCAATGCAGGAAAATAAAAAATGCAAGCAGAATGGTTTACATTCAAATGAAATGATGGCATGAGCACAGTTAGGCCCCATTGTAATCATCAATTGTGAACATTAAGTGGGATTTTACTACTCTAGGGAAAACCCTTTCAATTGGGACCATTAAAATTAATATGCAGTGGTAGCCAAGAAAGGAAAAAAATCATAAAACCAAATATGACACAAGAAATGGTCTAAAACTCTTTTGTAGAGCATTCTCTTTTCTGTCTTTGATATAACTCAACGTTACACATGTGATGAACTAACTTGTCAACAACATTCATGTATCTCTTGGAAGAGAATACATATGGTATTGGTGACATTTTTTTATGACTTTATAAAGTTTCAATTAAAGAATCTGTAAAAACTTCCAATAAAAATTGTGAACGTAACAATTACAAATACAGAAAAAGTATTATACCACTATATTACAGGTACAGAGATTGACATTGGTACTGAAACATCCCCTGCAGCAAAGCTTGAATCTCTAGTTTGAGCTGAATTGCTAGCAAATGCATAGCCTACACCTAATCCACCGTAATGCAGAGATGCATTTTCACATCTCTGAAACACTCTAGCAAGTGAAGCGGCTTTACGTCTAGCTCGCTTTGTCCCGGTAAATAATAGGGTTTGAAGTAATCCGGCAATAGCTGGTGCCTTAACTACCCTTTCAGTTGCAGCTGAACCTCCACTCCGGCATAACTCGAGCAATGCTGCGACTGCATTCTCCTTACCCCTCGGTGTTCCACAACGCATCATTCCTATCAATCCAGCTACTGCCTCTTCCTGATTCACTAATGCTTTGGCTCCGAAAGGCTGTCGAACAATCAAGGCTATGGCACCCGCTGCTTCCTCGGCAACTCCTTCATTCCCTAAAGCCTCAACTAGAGCTGTTACTGCTCCTGCCTCAATCATTCTAACACAATTATCGGTGTGTGTGGAAAGATTGAACAAAGCTGTTACTGCATCCTTCTTTCCTCTTGGAGTCCCATCTTGTAACAGCCCTGCTAGGGCTTCAACAGCTCCGGTCTCGTCCGCGATTATCTTCTTATAGTCATGAACTGCTGATAAGCTGAACAACGTTGCAGCAGCATTTTCCCTTGCTTCTGTTGTATGCCCGAATCTCAAAACATTAACAATTGATACAAGACAACTTGCCTCGTCCATGATCCGGCTTTTGTTCTTGTCATATATGGAAAGATTGAGCAATGCAGTAACTGAGTTCTCCTGAGCAACAGAATTAGGCGACGAAAGCAAGTCCCTAAGATAAGGAATTGCCCCCGCTTCTGCAAGGAAAGCGCGATTTTCTCTGCCAGTTTTCGCAAGCAATCGAATCTCCCTAGCAGCTACAGTCTTTCCAGATTGTGATCCATTAGCCAGCTGTTGAATGAGAAGATTTGCAGTTGCTCTATTGGCTTCAAGAGCAGCTTTGGTGGGACAAGCAGATGCAAAAGCTTCACCCATTGCTTCCATCACCTCTGGTGGTTCAAGGGGAATTCCATGAGCACTACACCACTGCACAATCAAATTCCTCAAGGCACGATTCGGGACAAGACGAGTGTGAGCAAGCGTTTGACCTGTCTTTGGGCAAGTTGTATGCCCTTCATCCATCCACCTAGAAATGGAGCTCCTATCATAAGTTTGACCGGTGGAAATAATCACTGGATCTCTCATCAAATCCAATGATATCGGGCAACAAAAGTCTTTTGGAACAGTTAAAAATGTATCAGCAATTTCTTGAGTAATCAAACCCTTCTTGATCTTCTTCTGACTTCCATTTTCCATATCAAGCTCATCTTCCTCAAATCCAAATATCAAAAACCTACAATACCGCGTCATGGCCACCAACCCTTTAAGCACAGAAACTGTAGGCTCAATATCACCCTCATGGTTAACAATCTGCTCCTCCAAAGCCTCAATTTCAGTTCTACAACAAGCAGCATCCATAATCTGCAACTTATCAACATAAAAACTTCGCAATTCTTCCGAATCAGGAATCCTCCCATTCTCAAACTGATCAAGAAACTCAAAGAAACGAACCCTAAGAGCATCATCCTCCATATCAATAAAAAGCTTAGCCCTCCTTGATTGCTTCAACAAAAGCTCAATCTGTTCCCTAACATCCTTACTCAAACAAACATCCTTAACAGGAAAAACATCCAAAAGTGTCGAAATCTCTTGATTCAAATCATGAAAATGACCCGAAATCGAATGATTTTGAAGCAAAAGCCACAACTTACTCGATTGCGCGCAATAATCAAGCAGAATCTTTGACCTATACAGCAACAAATAAAGCTCTTTCAGACAAAGCAACCCAGTAGCCGGAAGAACCGAACCTGAACCCGAACCAGAATCATTCAAATACTCCAACAGAACCTGAAAAACCTCAACTTTTCTAATTAAAGAACGTGTATTTTTCCTCTGAAAGAAAAATGAACGCTTTGAAAAACAACACACAAGCTCATTCACAACCGTTACAAGGGTTTGAACCAAAGCAACGTCACTTAAATCAACCGGAGCGAGAAAAGCTTCCAACGTTGGTGATCTTCGCCGCCGCAGCGATGAGAAAATTGCCCCTGAAGCCATTTCAATCACAAAATGAAAATTCTAGGGTTTCTGAAACCCCTTTTGAAATTCCACTCTTAAAAGAAAAAAAATCTTGAAAACCCAGATGATAATTATGGAAACTAAACACTTTTATGGTAAAAAGGAACAATCTTGGCAAATTTTCCGACAGATCTGCGGAAATTTCTTTTGTGGGAAATTTTTGCAAAGAATAACATAGGAAACAGGTAAGAAAGACTATGAAACAGTTATGTTTGAATATTTGAAAGGGTTAAGAAGAACAAATAGATAAAGATGGAAAAAAGATTAAGATTGAGAAGAAAAAATTTCGGCTGAATCCGCGTATGATAAGAAAAATATAATAAATAAAAAAATTAGGACTGAATTTCCAAAGACTTTTTTGTATTCTTATAAATTTTAATAAGTTATTTAATTTAAGTGTAACGTGGAAAAAAAAAAATAATGCAGACTTGTGACAATGACTTTTCCTAAGTTTGACGAATTGGTTATGTAGATTCTAGTCCATTCATTTTTTTGGTTTTTATCTTTTTAGGTTTTTTCTTTGCTTTGTTGTAAGATAAGGGGAAAAAGAGGAGTAGTAGATTAAAGATGGGTACACCTTGTCAACCCTCTAAAAATATAAAGATGGGTAGGCTTTAGTTGGAAATTACATTTATGGTATTATTGGTATAGTTTGAGGTTATTGGTAGTGTTGTTTGGAGTGAGGTTTAAATGGGAAATTTGGTGGTATTGTGTAGGGTTGTATTGGCATTGACTTTGCTTCTGAAAGGAAGTGGGGGATACCTCTTTGATGTCCTATTAGTTTGCTTTTCTTGGTTATGATATCAGATTTACCTAAAGTCCATACTGTTTGCAGTTTCTTGATATGTGTGTGTGTGTGTCACATTTCTTTTTCCCCACAAGGAATGAAAATAGGGATGGTTAGATTTGTTGCCGTTTGGAACTTTTTATTGCTTAGGTTAAGTTGCTTTAATTTAAAATTGGGACATCAACATTAAAAAAAAACTGTATTTTTTAATAGCATTTTCGAAGGAAGAACCCTTGACAATCATTTTATAAGAAAATCCTTTGAAAATTAAGAGGATAATTCATCTTATGAACCTACTTAAATTTATATTTATTAATAAATAAAATTCATAGAAAATGATAAATATATATCCCGTATTATTTTATGTATCAATGGTGAAACATTTATCATGTGTGTTTAGATACTTAATCATGTGTGTTTAGATACTTAACAATGATAAATATTTGTCTCGTATATTTCTAAAATTTATAGAAAATAAATATTTCTTTGTATTTTATTTATTGTTTGAATGGTTTTTTTATTGTGAACTATGAATGGTTGTTTTTAACGGCAGTTAAGACAATTTTATTTTTGTCACAAATCAAGGGAGGATGGAGCAATAGTTAATGTGATGGAATAGATGTCTTTAATTGCAATTAAAGCATTTTTAAACGAATTTGTCTCAATAAACAAGTTTTTAGGTCTCAAATTCTCCCTAGAATTTTTTTATTAATTACTGCACAGGGATTAAAAATTGTCAACAGATGCCACGTGAAAAATTTAATTGACATCTTGTTATCAATTGGTTTACAGTAGTTTTGGTTTTTAATTTATATTTGAAATTTACGATTTATTTGTTTTTATAGGCTGGATCTCATTTTTTTTTTTTTAATGAAGGGCCGGCAATAAAAATCCTTCAATTTGCAATGTTGTAAATTTAATTTAATTCTTGTCATTAAAAATAGTTTTTAATTAGTAATTTTTTTTAGGGAAATACTAATCGATGCCTCCGGGACACTGATTAAGGATAATAAAAGGGGAAATTATATGTTAATTATTGCATTGAAAATTGTTTAATTAATCCATAAATAAGTCAAAAAAACTTCCTTTTATGGTAAGAATTTCATTTTTTTTTTGTATGTTTAACCCGTGTCCCGGGGGCACCGGTTAGCATAACCCTTTTTTTTATTGCGACAAAGAAAAATAAAATTTGAAACAAAAATTTGAACGAGGCATAATTGAAGCAAATAGAATGGTTAATTTTAAATGTAATTTAAGTCTTGTCATTAAAAATGATTTTTAATTAATTGTTTGTATTTTAATCAATTATTATTGTTATTGTACGTCTACCGAAGAAAAAAGGAATATTTTACAAGTTATCATTAACAACAAAAATACATATTTTACAAATCACATTTCCATGTAAACCAAAATTCAGCATGACTAAAAAAATAGTTTCTATGAACTTAACTCTTTTGATAAGGAATAATGCACCATATATTTAGGGATCAGAGTTCGGACATCAAACACCCACTTATGTAGATTTTTTTAATTATACTAGATTAATCTGACAAAAAAATAAAAAATAGATTTGGTGTCAAGTGTTTTTATAGAAAAGAGATTGACCTGAGAAGCATGATGGGACCACGCGATTATGAAGCTACCTTAGTTGCGTGTAACATTACATTAATACGAGTTTCGATCTTTTGACTAGAACTAGAGCTAGAAAGAACCACTCCGAACGTCAAGTTGACTGCTACGATTATAGGATTATTATTATATAATAATTGTAGGATCACAATTTAATTGTAGCAATAGCAACACGGTTATTGTAACCAAAAAAATAGCAACACGGTTATTACTCACATTGTGAGAATCATGATTTTCATTAGTCTTAAACATCCTTCTCTATTTAGTTCTTGGACTATAGTCTTGTATAATTATATATAGATGTAATTCTAATACATATAAATTTAATTTATCGAAAAATGTTAATCGGTGTATCCGGAATATTGGTTAAGAAAACAAATATAGTAGTATTGTACATAAACTTGTGTAATCAATTCCTAATCGTGAAACATGTTATTTTCATTTTACATTATTACTACATCCGATCATATTTATAAGAAAAAGTTGACTTTTTATATTATTTTGTAATTAATGTATTTGGTATAAAATATAGATCAAATACATCATTTATGCAATGAATCAAAAAAGTCAAATATTTTTTTAAATACTTCCTTAACCGGTGCCCTCAGACGGAGACACTAGTTAGCGTGTGTAAAAAAATGTTAGCAAAGCCCTTTTGAAAAAACATGTTATATAACCTATCATTTAAAAAGAAAAGTAAATATTTTTATTTTTTTTCTTTTTTAAACTCTCAATCCAAACATATTCTAAATTTTTTTTGACAAACGTCCTAAAGAGTTTATCTCTCTCTGCAAGTTATTTAAACTACTTTGTTAAATATAAAAGTGTTTGTGAAGGTAGATTATGGAGAAAATAAGAAAAACACTCTTGACCAAAAAAAGAAAAACACTAAATTGTGGCCCTCCTCAACGAACATAACGCGTTGCCCATTCATGAATGATAAATGTCATCCCCATTCAAAACTTCTTTTCATTAAAATTAAATCATCATTTCATGTATATATCTACTCCGTCCCATAATATAAGCAAAAAAAACTTATTTTCTTTGTCCCAAAATATAAGCAAAAAAGACAAATTTTTATCCTATTTAATCTTGTTTTTTTAGAAAATCTCTTTTCCAAGAAAAACTTTTATCCTATTCAATTTTCTCTCTCTTTCATTTTTTCCATAACCAATAGCCAATGAAAACTTTTTCCCAAGAAAACACAAAAAAACTATAGTCCAAATTCTTATGTTTTAGTTTTTTTGTTTTTTTTTCTTATAATTTAGGACGGAGGGAGTACTTACATATATAGGACTATTTTATCATGAACGTGAAAAGGAATTTTATAATAATACGTTATACGTACTTGTGTTAGCTGTATTAGAAAATAACAATAAAGCTTTAGCCATTTTGAATAAGATTATTCACTTGATCCACGTTGTATTTCTTCAAAGTCAATAACTGAGTTCAATTATAAGACAATCCATTCATAGTCCTAATAAGACAATTCAGTTCACATTTTTTTAAGGGAATTCAGTTCACATTTTATTCATCTATAAATATTTTCATTTGTTTTTCTTTTGTTAAAACATGCACTTTTGTCGGCATGCAAAAAATATTTTGTACATTCATATTCAAAAACATTATTAATCACAGATTTTTTTAATCTATAGTTTATCCTAGTTTTCACACTTTTAGTAGGCATGAGATTTTGACAAGTGGCAAATGTTGCATCTTCTTAATTTGTGAGTTTTGAGCCAAAAATAAAACTCACTGGAAGAAATGAGTGCCCTTTGAGTGAAGGCACAAGTGATTCATTCTTTCACCTCTAAGAAGGGTTACTGTTTTTCTGGTCCAACAAAATGACCGACCACGGGGATTTCAAATTGTTAAGATCACACAAATTTCATTAGTCAAACCTTAGCTTATGTTCCTCACAATTAAATAAACGAAGTAATTGTCCTTCCTTGTCATGTGCACCGCATGTGGATCGGAGGCTTCGAAAGAGATGGTCCAAAGTTGTTAATGCTTTAATTTAATTTAATTAATGTTGTCCTTTCTGTGGCTAATAAAAAGTATTTCAGCCTTTTTGTTCTCTAAATTCTGTTTTAATATTCAACTAGCTAGAAATAATTTGTGGAGATTATCGAAATCAATTAAACGTGTCCTTGCCATCATATAAAAAATGAATTACTACCTAACTCTATGTTGGAAGCGGCCATTAAAAAATGTGGAAAATTGCACTAATATTAATTAATACTTCATAAGTTTCATTAAAAAATAATTATTGAATGAACATGTTAAGACTAATATATTTGTTTGAAACAAAGTTGTAAGGGAAGCCCGTGCCACTTCAAGTAACAAAGGGTGGTCGAAATCCATTGAAATAAGGAAGTTCAATTGCAAAACAAAGCAAAACTAGGACCAGTTTATGACATTAGGTGCCTGTTTGGTATAGTGGTGGGGGGAGCTTAAACCACGTTTTGGCTAAAGCTCTAAATTGGAGCTTCTACTTTTTCATGTTTTTTATGCATTGGGAAGTGTGAATAGTGCATTGGGAAATGGTTTTTAGCTTCCAAAAGCCTTCCCAAACACACACTAGGTATGATAAAAAAGACTTGCATTGATTA
This sequence comes from Medicago truncatula, assembly GCF_003473485.1. NCBI lineage: Eukaryota > Viridiplantae > Streptophyta > Magnoliopsida > Fabales > Fabaceae > Medicago > Medicago truncatula. Next base: position 5,322,149 of record NC_053043.1, on the reverse strand, counting down.
TGACGGTTGATATCTCAACTCTATTTTCAAGCTACTAAAATACAATTTTTTTTGTTGAAAAAATACGGATCATAGTACGATGTTTTGACATCCCATTTATACCATCACTTTAAGGGTGTGTTTGGTTTGCAAAACAGTAAGTACTTGACAGAACAGTACAAGATAGAACAATACAACACAAGGCAGAACAGCACAGGACAAATTTTTTATGGCATTGAGTAATTTTTTGTTTTATACGATTTTTGAAGGACAAAATGCTATTTTGGTATTTTAGACAACTTGTACGTGGGACAAAAAATTGTGCTGTGGTTTGGTGAGGGACAAAAATATGAGTTTTTGTCCTGTCCCTTGCCTCCAGTTTGTCATGTACCTGAAACAGTTTTACAAATCAAACACCTAACAATTAGAGTTGTTCTGTCATATCCTTATTTTTTAGCAAATCAAACGTACTCTAAAACATTGAAATACACTTTATCTTATATATTATCAACAAAAAAGAAAATAATAATGAAACAAAAAAAAGTTGGGGAGCTGAACCAAATCTAACAAAGCTAAGTAATATATATATATATATATATATATATATATATATATATATATATATATCTGAAAGATTATTCTTTTTTTTTTTGGTACAATATGAAAGATTATTCTTATCAGGACATTTAACATATGAAAATATTCTATGTAAAACTTGTCTACAACACTATTTCTCTTCCATGCGGCATTTAACTTGGGAAAAGAGACTTCTTTTCCCACCATAGGAAAATCTTTTTTTTACCATTAGATTAAGGGTGGCATTTAACCTGGGACAATGAAATTTTTTCCCACCATAAAAAAGTGACTTTTTTCCAGGCACGTGGCAGTTGTGAAAACAATTCTATTTATTTTAAAGCAATTTGAAAACAATTAAAAAAATAAAAATCAATGAGTACTTCTCTCTCTCTCAACTATCTGTCAGTATCCTCTATCACCTCCACCGTCCACCAGCTTCTCACAATAGAATTTTCTTTCATTTGCTCTTGCAAAATTATTTTCTGGAGAAGTTGTATAAAAAAAATGATATAAGTTGAATTTAAACAATATTTTCTTCTCAAGATTAAGTTTTCAAAGTCATTGGTGGTGACTGCTTTGTTCGTTCATTCTGATTCCTTTCTATCATCTTTCTATTTCACGTTTTTGCAATTACACTTTGATAACATTTATAACTGAGTTCATATGAAATTTATGGTTGAAGTAGAAATTGGGTTGCAAATTTTTTCTTTAAACAAATTTTCATCTTAGTCTATGACATAATAAAAATTAAAAAACATCTTAGAAGACCCATAGAAGTTACAGCTAAAACTAGAAAACATGGAATTGTATTTGGTAAAAAACACTTGCTGAGGAGTTGGGATGTAAGAGAAACAATGAGTGGTTGTCTAGAAGATGATGGGTATGCAACTGAAATTAGAAATGCTACAAAGAATTTCAAAATGAATATTGACATCTTCAAGAGATACTTGAGTAAGAGCAAGTGAAGAAAAGACCCACCATTAGCGGTGGTGGTGGTGGTGTTGAACATTGACTAAAAATTATGGGTGAGAGAGAAGACCTGCTGGTTTCTGCAATAAGGTTGGGTCTTTTTTTTCCGAAAAAGAATCTATCAATGCAGTTCCAATAAGTTAGTTGCAGGTAGCCTCTCTTAAATCCCAACCATTGAATAAAATAATCAATAAATCAATGGTGAAGACATCACTTTTCCATCAAGGGAAAAAACTTTATCTTCCCATGCTAAATGCCACCTAGATTAAGTAGTACCACCATTGTTATTATAGTCTATCCACACTATATTTTCTTCACATCATCTCCAACCTTAACAACTAAGTTTATTATCGTCACCTATGGAATCTAATCTTCATTTATTCATTCACCAAGAAGACTATAACCCAATTATTCATCTTCATTCATTCATTCATTTATGTGTTCTTCAAACAAATAATTCATCTTCATACAAGTTGATATCTAAAACCCAGATCTGGAACATAACAATAGATTCGGATCTGAAAAATCACCACAACAAGCTTCATTTTATTTTCTGAAATTTGCATCGGCCAATACAACAAACAAGAAGAGAAATAAAATTGCACAGGATAATTAATTTGATTTTGGTTCTGAAGAAAATAAATTGGGGTCAGACCAAAAAACCAAAATTTGGGGAGTTAGGATTTATTTTGATAAACATTTTACTGGGTAATTGTTATGTTAAAACATTTGATTGTAGTATCTTATGTTTACAGTGAGATTTTGATTTAATCATATGAGAAAAGATTGTAAACGACTAATGGCTATCCTTTGATTTATATGTGTAACTTTATAATCATAACTAGCAAAATAAATTCATTAATTTAGTTGACAAATAAAAGAAGAAGAAGAAAAAAGAACAAGAGAAGAGTCAGGCAAATAAAAGAAGAAGAAGAAAAAAAAGAACAAGAGAAGAGTCAGGGATGCCGGGAAGAAAAACTCAGTGAAATGTGTAAAGAAATGGAAGATGAATAGTGGGTGACAGAGGCATGTGAGAGAAAGTGGTTGGGGAAGATAGTAAGATAAAAATCTAGTGTTGAGAGACTATTGTAACAGTGTGTTCTTTGTATGATCCAATGATTAGAAAAGACTTTCCCATGGTGGGAAAGAAGTCTCCTTTCCCAAGTTAAATGCCACCTCTCTTCCATACTTTCTTTTTGTAAGTGTTCATCAATTGTATGATTTTTATCCAATCTTATTCTCAAATCATTCAAAATATTCATATTAGTCACATGTTTGACACTATTTTCCTATAGTGTCAGACTTTGACTAATATGCTTCAAATCACTTAAGCCCTCACTTACTAGCAAACCCAAGGTACTAAAAGTATAACATTTAAACAATTAACAACAATAACAGTATACTTTGTGAACATATTTGCAATAAACTAACTATTTTCGATCACAAATCTCACAATTGCTCTTTTTTTTATTTTAATAATTCACATATGAAAAATACTAAGATATTTGTGAGCGAAATTAAGATTCATTTATCTAGTAGGCAACTTTTCAACTAGAATATCCTTTAAATTGTTATCAAGATTCTCCCAATTTTTGGATCTTAAATATCAAAATGAGAGATTTTTTTTGTTATAACAATCACCATGATTTTGAATATTAGATGCATTTGGCACATCATTAGGAACACTTGAATTATCATCAATTTCCTCACTTTCATGATCTAACTTTTCTGAATTTTTTTATGGCTCACTTGAAAGTGAATATTATGGTTCAATACACTCGCATGGAGAGAGGGTGTATTATTCAAAAATATCATTAGGGTCGGAATCTCTATTCATGTTTGGGCCTCGTGGTACGACATGCTATCCAAATCCCACTTAAAAAAAAAAAAGATTTGCTACATACACTTCTCTATAAAAAGTTGCCCCTATAAATCTAAGTTCCGGCCGTCGCATCCCAGACCTATGCTCAGAGTCGGCCCTGCTATTAGTTTGACATAGGTTTACTTTTAAACATGAGTCTAACTTTTCCAAAATTCTAATTGATATGATAATCTAGTTAAAAGTCTATTTTATCTAAATAAATTTAATTAAATAACCTAACTTACTTTCTTTTTTTAGGAATAAATAACCTGATTTATTCTGTTTAGTCTTTTTCTCTACTTGGGTCTAATTTAAATGTGTTATTACTTTCATACATTTTTTTTCCCTGTTACAATTACGTTCATACTTCAACAGTAACAAACTTCCATAGTTTATTTCCTGCGCCGTTTCCCGTAGGCAATATCAATGGGTCTCCTACGGTGCGTGATGCCTTATAAGCCTTTTTTTTGTTTGTTTTTGACATACTGAATGCATGGGTCAATTTAGGTAATTCATATTTAGCACATATCCTCTTTTTCTTAGCTTGTTGAAGATGTTAATTATTTCCAACTATTTAAATTAATATATTAACTATATTCGGATAAAAATAAATTAATTCTTTGTTTAATATATATACTACACGCTTCGTTCTTTTTTAAGCGTTGTTTTGGAATAGTAACATAAAATTAAGAAAATGTATTTTTACACGTTTTCTTCCTATATGTACTTCTGTGTTAATCCATCAATAAATTTAGTGTGTTAATTCTGAATTCTGATGCAGAGGGTTGAGAGAGGTTGAGAAAAATTAAACAATGTGGGAACAAACTATGAACTGTGAGATCCCTACTTATTAATATTTAATGTTTAATATAGTGCTAACAAATTAACAAAAGTAAATCCAATGGTTCAAAAACAAAAAAAAGGACAAAGTCTCGCACCGTGAGAGACCTATGATGGTCTCGTACCGTAGCCAGAGCCTTTATTTCCTCTATAAAAAAAAAACTTCGATAGTTTATTAAAAAATAAAAATAAAACCTTAGATAATACTTCATTCTTCTCAAATTATAAGTCGTTTTGTTAAAAAAATTGTCTCAAATTATAAGTCATTTTATGATACTAATTTTTTTGGGCAAAGTCATTTTACGATACTAATAAAACATTACTTTTTCTATTATACCCTTAACTATTTATTACTCTCTTCTTTCATTTATTTTTCTCATACTATTTATTAAAGACAATTTTATAAAACAACTCATAATATCTCTTTCTTATTCAAAATTAATTACTTGAGAGATTAATAAACTTCAATTGACAAATGTGAAATGCCGCCACAAACAAAATGAATAGAAATATTATAGACAAAAAAATGTACCCATAGAATATCAATTAATATATAAATATAAAATTCAAAATCAAAAGACAAATATATACAAAACCGTTTTCAAAACACAATTTCAGCCTTTACTATATGCAAACAAAGCAAAACTCCAAAATATATATTGTCAATCCATATGAATGACTCACATGACCTGAAACAGCGCACAACAAAATTAATATTACCAAATCAAATCATCAAATTCATAGCATTGCTTCACCAGCAAGCAAAACCATCCCAAAAACAAGAGCCAGCCACATTCCATCCACATTTGAATAACCAGCACCAGAAGCTTCTGCAGGCAAGTCATTATTCTCATCATCGTCATCCTTTGCTGATGATGACTTGCTTCTATCATCAGGCTTAGCTGAATCTCCTTTAGAAACCGGTGCAGGTGCAGGAGCTTTAGCAGGAAGCACAAGATCAAGAGGAACAAGAACCTTGTCAACCTGATATATAGCTAGTTTGTTGTCTGTGTAAACTGTTCCAGTAACGGTTGCATTAACCGTGCCAGTTGTCATGCTGACATGGCTACCGCCAGAAGTGGTTACATTAAGTTGTAGCCTTTTGGCGTCATCACCGGCTTGTGTTTGAACCGGGTTGGTTAAGGTGTCGAAGTTCGAGATTGAGATGAATGAGGAAAGTGTGTGGAATTGTAACAGTTCTACTTTGTGTCTGTCACTGAGGGAATTAAGGAAACCTGGTTTGAGTTTTGAAAAGGCATTGTCTTCTGGTGCAAAAAGGGTTAAGCCACCACTGCTAGAATCTGATGATGATGATGTAACTAGTTGTGAGTTGAGTTGGTTTATTAACTGAGTTGTTTTGAGAAGACGAATGAGAACTGAGAATCTTTTTGCTTTTTTGAGGATTTGGATAATGTCTATGGATGGTGATTTTGGGAGAATATTAGGGGTGGGGGCCCCACTCGGGGTTACTGGTACAAGGGGGACTGTGTTGAAACCTGGTGCTGGTGTAGAGGCTTGTGGAGATTGAACTGGTGAGATTTGTGCTGAGGTGGTAGTGGAATAGTAGAGGGTGAGAATTAGTAGCTGTAGAATTGAGGCAAAGAAAAGAGATCGTAGTTTCATCATTGTAGTAAGTAATTGTTTAAAGAGTTTTGAATGTTGATTAGTGTTTAGGACACTTGAGATTACTACTTGATTGATAGTACTTTATTTGTGTCCTTATGTGAGGAATGAGGGAGAAGGGATTGGCTTTTATTGAGGATGCTCATTGGTGAAAGGTTTCGTTTAGTTGGAAAGAAAATGTGATGTTACAACATTTTTCATATCAAATAGGTAGCAAACACTACCTGTCAGGGACATAGAAAGGTAAACTAGGCTAGTGCATTATATGATAATTCTGATTAATTAGTTTTTCTTTTAGGAAAAATTTGATTAATTAGTTGTGAGACAGAAGATTTGACACTGACAATAATATTATTATTATATGATTAAAGGAATGCAGGTAGATTAAGATGTGTATGCATGAATTATTTTGCTTTCATCACATCATAGAGTTATACAATCAATTATTTGATGCGAGGATATATGAAAATATTGTTGGAAAGGGGGCTATTGATCTGTATAGAGGGTGAGGTTTTCCATCAACCAGAAAGAAAAGAAAATAACCAAAATTACTATAAAGTATCTTCCTAAGTGGCATTGTCTATAAAGATTTGATAAATAAGTATAGAATTCAAATGTGAGTGGTTAGTCTCACATCGACTATAAATGAGTTCATTATTTGATATATGAGATAGATGATACATATTTGTGCAAATTAACTTGATAGTAAAAATATAAGAAAGTTAGAGTCTGTAAAGTTTATTGTCATCAAGTATCTTGTCATGTGAACAATTAAACACAAAATTATTACAGAGAAGGAAGGGAAAGTGTGGCATTTCAGAAAATGACTGCCAGCTTGAGGATTAACTATTGATTGTGAACTTCACCTCCAAAGAGAAAGTGTTTAACTATAATGTCTATTTTAAAATCAAGTATACCAAAATAATCTATTTCAACCACATATATATATATAGTATACCCCCTCCGTCTCACAATAGTCTTTTTATCCATTTTTCTTTTTCTTAAAATAATTGTCACTTTAGAATACAAATGCAACATTTATTATTTTTCCCATTATTATACCCTTATTTATTGAATTTCATCCAATTTAATTACTCCACTAACTACAATTAATTATTTCCTTAATAATCGTGCGTAAACCTTAAACGACTATTATTTAGAGATGAAGGGAGTATTTTGTTTATATTTAAGACACATGAAGAAATTTTATTGGATAGAAAAATATTAGTAAATGAGATTAATTTTTATGCACTTAGAGTAGAGCTGTCAAAACGGGCGGCCCGGCCCGGTTAAGCAACGGTCTTTTTAGAGTCGGGCTGAAAAGCCCGCTTTAAATATGGACCGGAAAAATGGAGCCCGAGCCCGGCCCTATACGGGCTTCTGGGCTAACGGGCCAGCCCTGGCCCGTATCTTTTTTTTTTTGAAAAAGAAAAAATAATTTTATTAAAATAAATAGCATCATAAAGCAGAAGAAACACTAAACAGATGCAAGAAATAAAACTGTAATAAAACAGTGACAGGGATAAACCCCTCGAAAAGTCTCCAGCAACAATAACAGGAAAAAAAAACACCTAAAATCAAAGAATAAAGCAAGAGTTAATGTAGAACATAAAAGCATGACCACTTAATTAAGTAATATAAGGTATGCATAAATATAACTTAACTATTTGATTGGTTATTTTTTTCATAAGCAAATTTCAAAAAGAATAAACAGTTTACTATTGAAAACAATAAACATAATAGTATCCACAAATATAACTTAACTTTCATCAGAACAGAATAAATAGTATGCATAAGTAAGAATGAAGTTTAGAAAGGAATTCCAATAGTATGCATAAGTAACTAATGTATGTAACTAATTTTTATAAACAATATGCATGAGTAAATATTTATTTATTTAATCTTAAGAATGAAGTTCAGAATAAATGAAATTTTATCGGAACATAATACTATTGAAAATAGTTTAGAAAGGGAACAATATAGCAGATAGCAAGATAGCAGCTGGTGTAAAAATTTAAAAACAATAATAATAATAAAAAACCCCACTTGGGCTGTGAGGAAGTAACACACAGACCATGCAAAAACAATAAAAAAACCACTCGAATTTTTGACGGGCTGGCGGGCTGCCCGTAGCCCTAACGGGTTACGGGGTTTTGCGGGCCGGGCTAAAAAGTCCTGGAAAAATTCGGGCTCCAATTTTTCGGCCCAAGCCCTGCATTTTATTCGGGCTTTCGGGCCGGCCCGTTTTGACAGCTCTAACGTAAAAAGCTTTTTTATCCAATCAAATCAACATATCAAGTAGATATGTATGAAATATTTTAGAAATTAACCCAAAAAAGTGGCATCGTTGTGTGATTTGATTGGATTCATGTATACGATTTTTTTTACACGGTTTGTGCATACAAATTAGGAATTCTGGAGAAAACTACCACATGGCATGTGAGATGTGCCACATAATATAATTAATGGCTAGCTCAATTCACAATTAACAGAATTGAGCAAAAGGATGAACATTCAGAAGATAAAGGACCAAATGAATCTTTCAAAAGATAAATGACCAAAATGAATTTTGAGTAAAAGATCAAGATCAAAAGTATGTTTAAGCCTTTTATATATGTTTGAGTAAGAAGAGTGAGTATGGTATGGAATCCAATATCATATGAAAATCTGAGTGTTGATTAACGTATAAATGAGATAACTCATATATCAAATGTAGGGGTGGGTATGGTTCGGTTAACCATATTACCCGACCCGACCCGAAGTGTTGAAATGGTTCGGAATAACTGAACCGAACTGTTTAAGGTATGGAACTAACTGAACTAAACCAAAGTTATGGTTCAATTAACCGTTTGCTTGTCTATTAACCAAACCGAACCAAAATCAAAATTTTGAACCGAAATGTATTTTTTTATCCTTTTGCGAATTTAATTGTGTTTTTTTTTTGCAAGCTACATGAGTTTTTGTGATTTCAGCCAAGCTATTTGTTAGTACATGAATTACTAAAATCTAATCAATAACATGAACAAGCATTAAATGAAACCTTACCAGTTGTATGAATTCCAAAAATCAGAATAAACTACTCGTCTTGAGTGAATTTACTGAAATTGATATGAATCTATTACAATAAGACCACCCGTAATCAAATGTCGTTAAGTTTTAGATTTGATGTTCGCTTTTAGCTCAGTGTGACGATTTCCGATAATCTGAAGACCCTTCCATGAGTTTTTATTAATTTTATATGCTAGTTAATCCAGCTACTAGAAGCCAATATAACTGAATTGGATAGATAAGCCAAGAGTAAATAACCTCAAAAGTTGTAATTGACATCACCATTTCAACACTTCAAATAATTCAGATTTCTTTCAACAAAACAATCAATGCTTTTTTTTTTTTACATGAAGAAAAAAATCAGGTAAGAGTTTTCACACTTCCCAAGCTCTCAAACAACACTCATCCCATGACAATACAAAAACAAAACCAAGAGAGTAAAGAACACAATAGAATTTCAAAAAACATAACAGCCTTCAAATGTGTTGGTCTTCATCAACCGAACATGGTTACTGCTGCAACCAAAAGGGACACAAACATTGTTCCTTGAAGGCTAATCAAATTGTTTGCACCAGAAGTAGCTTTAGTTGACTCTCCTTGATCACCATCTTCAGATGAACTATCCTTATCTGCTTTAGGCGCCTTTGCCGTAGAAGGAGCAGGAGCTAGAGCCTTAGGCTTAGAGAAGTCCAATGGAATAAGCACCTTATCAACATGATATATAGCAAGTGTCTTATCAGAGTAAACAATCCCTGTGAGTGTAGCATTAACCGGCCCAGTTGATATATTAACATTGTTTCCATAAGCAGTCACATTCATATGATAACCAGAAGGGCTATCACTGGCAAGTGTCAGCACCGGGTTGCTAAGCGAATCAAAATTTGAGCTGGAGACGTAAACAGGAAGAACATGAAACTGTATCAATTCTTTCTGTTGGCGTTCACCGAGGGAGTTGAAGTATCCGGCTTTCAGCTGCAAAAAGGCACCGTCATCAGGTGCAAGGATGGTTAAACCACCGTTTTTTGTTGTCACCAGCTGTGAGTTAATTTGGTTGATGATTTGTGTGGTTTTGAGCAAACGGATTAACGTGTTGAATGATTTCGCTTTACGTAGAATTTTGATGATGTCTTGACCGGACGAAGAATCGGATGAGGGCGATTGAGGTAATGAAGGGACTAATGGTTTTGCTGGTGCTGTTGCAGGAGCTGGTGTGGCGGGAGCAGGTTTTTCCGGGGCTTTAGGTGCTGCAGCAGGTGATTGAGCTAAAGTTGTGGTAAAAAAGATATGACCTAATAGTACTAAGAGTGTGAAGAAGAGAATTTGCTTCATCTTACTAGATAGTTTATCTGTTTGTGGAAAGATACAAATGATAGGTATGATTTTTTTGCTATGAGTGTTTGATGTGTAGTTTAGGACACTTTGAGATTACTACTTAATAGTACTTAACTGGTGTCCTTTTGTGAGGAATGAGGGAGAATGGATTGCCTTTTATTGAGGATGCTAATTGATGCAAGGTTTAGTTTAGGTAGAAAGAAAAGGGAAAGTCACAACTTTTTCATCATATCATATGTTTGATTAATAAGTTGTGAGAGAAGATTTGACAGTGGTGTATGCATTAACTTTAAATTTTGCTTTCATCACATCATAGAGTTCAACTATCAATTATTTGATCTGTGTGATATGAAAATGTGGTTGGAAAAGAAAATTATAATTTATCTCCCTATGTGACATTGTCTGACAAAGATTTGGTGATATGGACTGATGAACTATGAAGCAAACATTAGACCTACCAATACCATACTCTCAGATTAGATGTTAATTACAGTCTCTATGTTCATTAAACCTGAGCAGTAAGTAGTATTGAAGAGAACCTAAAAATGTCAAATACTGAATCTATATTGTATAAGAGAAACTACAATGCCAGATTCTAAAATTTTAATAACAGTTAAGAACATTGTCTTGAAGTTTTTTCTGCATTGGAGTTGAGTGACATTACAACAATATGTCGGAAGAGTTTCCTTTGCGGATCGGTTCTTAGGCCAAAGAAATACTTCAATTGAGAGACCTGAGACCGTATAAAATAAGTTAAGAACACAATGCAACTTTAGAACATAAATATGGTATTTAGTTCTTCATGCATTGGAGATGCGCTAAAGATCGCATTGTTCTGTATTGTCAAATTATGTAATCAATGGTAAAATCTATTTAATTTCGGGACATACTTTCACTGCTAACAAATTCTCAATGTTTATGGAAGTGTGCATTCGGACTGCATAATTTTTTTTTGGGAATTATGCATCCAAACAACAACCAAGCTTCTTTGGTCTGCTATAAGGTCTCAACTCTCAAACCCATTGTGAAAAATCAGAATGTAGATTGAAAATATTTAAAGCCAACCATTTTACATTTATCAGGAAACTTTAGTATAAAAATAAGTAATAAAACATCAAAAGTTTTCACAAATTAACTTGCTACTGAAAATATAAGAAATGGAAAGTTTGTGAAATTTAGCATTCGCTCATTTTGTGGAGTTTTCTGTTTTCATTTTCACTGATAAAATGATGAGTTGAGGTAGAGTAGACTGATGATCCTGTAGTCATTTTGCCCGCTATTGAAATTAAAAGCTTGCATCTGCTCTCCATGCTGGTTAATATAATAGGTTTGATCTCTCTTCAAACCTAACGTGATAGTTTTCCCATCATAGAGCTTTCTATCTATAGATAAGGTGGAGCATCCTTGGCTCAATGTTATAGCACATAGAGCTTCAACGATACTACAAAGCTTTACTAACTCAAAGCGCTTGACTATGAGAATAAACATTATAGAAGACATAATGGATAATTTTGAAAATTCAAAATAGATTCAATATTTCAGAAAACTTTGAAAAATGTCAAAACATGTTTTTCGGTGTTTCTAGAAAAGTATTCTCTCTTGTTAGCTTCCAACTTCTCTCTAAGACAATTTAAAGGAAAAATCATAACCAAATGCCATTCCAGCCATCAATAGACAAAGTAAACTGGCTTTTAGTTTCATCAAATGACACATTTCAAAAAGTGTCTACCAGCTTGAGGATCAACTATTGATTTTGAACTTCACCTCCAAAGAGAGAGTGTTTCACTATAATATCATTCTAAATCGATTATAATCATTATAGACGTTCATTAAGAAGATTATAGTTTGTAAAGTAAACTTTCTTTCACCAAAACAATATGTTTTTTTGCTTTTACATGAATAAAATCAGGAATGTGTTCACACTTCACAAGCTCTCAAACAACACACTTCCCATCCCATCCCATGACAATACAAAACATAACCAAGAAAGAAAGAGCACAAGAAAAATTCAAAAAAATATAACAGCCTTCAAATGTGTTGGTCTTCATCAAATGGAGATAGTTATAGCTGCAACTAAACCAACAAAAAGAGACACAAACATTGTTCCTTGATGGCTAATCAAATTGTTGGCACCAGAAGTAGCCTTAGTTGTCTCACCCTGATCACCATCTTCAGATGAACTATCCTTATCAGCTTTAGGTGCCTTCGCCGTAGAAGGAGCGGGAGCTAGAGCCTTAGGCTTAGAGAAGTCCAAAGGAATAAGCACCTTATCAACATGATATATAGCAAGTGTCTTATCAGAATACACAATCCCTGTGAGTGTAGCATTAACAGGCCCAGTTGATATATTCACATTGTTTCCATATGCAGTCACATTCATATGATAACCAGAAGGGCTATCACTGGCAAGTGTCAGCACAGGGTTGCTAAGCGAATCAAAATTTGAGCTTGAGACGTAAACAGGAAGAACATGAAACTGTATCAGTTCTTTCTGTTGGTGTTCACCGAGGGAATTGAAGTATCCGGCTTTGAGCTGGGAAAAGGCACCATCATCTGGTGCGAGGATGGTTAAACCACCGTTTTTTGTTGTCACCAGCTGTGAGTTAATTTGGTTGATGATTTGTGTGGTTTTGAGCAAGCGGATTAGTGTGTTGAATGATTTAGCTTTTCTTAGGATTTTAATGATGTCTTGGCCGGAAGATGAATCGGATGAGGGTGGTTGAGGCAATGAGGGGACTAATGGTTTTGCCGGTGCTGTTGCTGGAGCTGGCGTGGCAGGGGCAGGTTTCGCTGCTGCTTTAGGTGCTGCAGCAGGTGATTGAGCTGAAGAAGTGGTAAAAAAGATTTGAGCAAAAAGTACCAAGAGCGTGAAGAAGATGATTTGCTTCATCTTCTTGTTTGTGATTGAATTTGGAAGAAACTAGATAGTTTTCTGATTTTGGAAAAATGCAAATGATAGGTTTAAGATTTTATTGCTGTGAGTTTGGTTTGTGGAAGTGTAATGTAACAGAGTGGTTTTATAGATGGTTGGCAATAGTGAGTGAGTGATAGTTATGTGCAAGGTTTTTGGCTACATGAACATAAGCAGTAATAGTACTATGAGGGTATATTTTATCTGTCTTGTTGGAGATTCAGGTGCTACATCAAGATAAAGGTGACAGAAATGGGATTTGATTTGGCTGATGTAGTTTGGCCACAAACTTTTGCTTGGAAATGAAGGAATGAGAAATTGGTTGTGATCTGATATAGATGCACTTTATACAAATAATAAACCACCCTTTTTTCATTGAGGTTAGTCTATAGATGTGAAATCAAATCAATGATTAACACATTTAAGCTAGATGTGATTGTTTATATTATTATGATAAAATACTGTTATGTTATATTGTAAATTAATCACTTAAAAATTAATATTAATATAACCACCTGGTTAGAGACTTGAGAGTATTGATAAGATTGGTATTTTCTTTACTTTTTTTTAATATTCCTCAAGGCCATTTGCTTCAAGAAAAAGGTTACAAGGAATTCAACTTGAAAAACCAATATACGTGTGTATTACTTGAAAATGGTGCTGTGCAACTGTGAAGATAACAAATGTAATGTTTAGCACAAACTGGAATTTCTTTTGACATCATATGTATGATTTCTTCTATGACATGAATCTCATCACCAACTTTACCAGACTGAAATCATGTGTAAAAAAAGTGTAAACTCTTGTTTTTATCTATTTAGTTTGATTCAAGCATGTCTCACCCAATGACTAAAATCACAGCATTCTGTAGTGATTTCTCATATTATTTGGAGAAGAAAGAACATTTTCTAAAATCACCCATTTGACGCGGTCATACGATCTAAACCGTCAGATCAACTTGCTACCCTTCTTCATCTTGACATAATAGTCTAGATTTGTAACTTGATATATGAAAATAATTCAAATCCATAGTTTGAAAATTTCATCAAATAATTTGCTAGGAAGGAAAAATATACAATATCTTATCACTAAAATTGAATTAACTACTACAACTACTTTCTTACATTTTCCTCATCTGATATATAATACATGTAACTACATGCTTTTATTTAATTGAATGAAAGAAAGAAGAAAAAAGGCTTAACCCTGTAATAAGGCAATACAAATGGCCTATTGAATAAACCTAACCCTTGAAAGATTCCCAAAACTACCTTGGAGATTTGGTGGCGAGACATTTCCCACATGAGACAAGGTTCAGCAATGCATGTGTTTTTTGGGTTCGGATTTTCAAGCGCGACAGCTGCCAATGCAATTAAACACATCAATATTGTCTTCATAGTATATAATAATAATGCAACAAAAATTCCAACATCATGTTTAACATAAAGAATTTAGCAGAAGGTGGGGAAGTTATGTTATAGCATGAATGTTAGGAAATATAATGAGAACAAAATGAACACAATGAGATGCCTTCAAGGCATGAATGCTTTTATGAATAGCTTACAAAATCAAGACTTTTGTTTAGCTAGGGCTCTAATAATCTGAATATTAGAAATAGATCACCAACTTTATCCAAATGCAATTAGATTAGTAAGAATGCCCATTTCTAGTTGATTTAATGATCTAGCACAAGGTATTTAGATTGAATCAAGCCTAATATAGAACTGGCTCAGTGTAGCGTAATATTAATATTGTGCATTCAATTTTATGGCTCATGAAGATTAAAATATTAATAAAAAAAATCTATGACTTATTGTTTAAAACTTACTGGAAAAGGGAAACCAGTTCATTCGCTAATTGGAAACATAATTATCAAACTATTTATGCTTATAGACAACCAAATTTAGAATCATGAGAAAACAAATCACCTTCCTACGAGTCGCTCTAGATGCTTTCCAGCATAGCAAGCTCCTTGATCTTGGCTCCAATCTCCTACAGAATAAATAATTTTAGAATCAATTAGCAGTTCTATCACATTTACATGGTTTTATTCCATCATATAAAACCTGATAAATTATTAAAATTTCAACTCAACTACCAAATATGCCACATTTCCTCTTAAAACAATCTATAGTAAATGTCAAAATAAAGGAGGAGGATGGAACAGCAACATACAGATTCTCTTGTTCAAGCTTTTCAGCAATAGAAACTGCTTTGCGTTTTGACCACCCACTTCGCTGACCTTCTGCCCGCTGGATTACATGAGCGAGAGATACCTTACTTTTTACAAGACTTCGACTTTGACTTTGCTCACTAAGCTTTCTTCGGACTAAATGTGACTTAACGATCGGTACTTTTTGGGAAGCTAACACTTGTCCCATACTCGTACCATCTTGATTTTTATATGTTGCGTGACCATCAACCTGTTGCTCATTATTCTTGTGCTCCATATGGGAAGCTTCTTCTTCTACAATTTCACTCCTTCTCTTTTCAGTGCCAACATCATTTAAGTCTCTAACCTGAGATGAGCCGTCATTGATAGAAGGCAATACAAGAGGAAGTTGAACAGGAGAGCCTGCATCTTTATTTGCCTCACATCTAATTTCTATGGTTACAGAAGACCCAAGAACAGATTCAAATGCTTGTAAGATGTGACCAGTAAACTTCTCAGCAGTAGATTTGGAAAGTTGAGAGTTAAACATTAGCTGCACTGTTGGAGCTGCACAAGAAAGGATCACACTACCATTAAAATTTAACTAAATCACTACAAAAATTATTAATTGCATTGTTAAATAAAATTAGAGAAGATAAGATGATGTTCACCTGCTCCAAAACTAATGAAGATCAGCTTGCCTGCTTTATACAAAAACTCTTTGAGACCGGGATAGTGAATCCTCTCTAGCACCTCTAACCATATCTCATCAATTTCTTTGCGGTTTCTATCAGAAGTCTGCCTTTCATTGATCCTAGTCTTATCGGTGGAATGTGAATAAGTATGTTGAGGAGCATAACCAGACAAACTATGTCTTCTATCTGCTGAACTTCCAGCATTAGAACTTTCCATTCTAGCATCCATTGACATTCGCCTTGTTCTGTTAAGAATTTCAACAGGATTACCAGTGTTTCTAGTAGCTTCTTTCACATTTCCATTATTTAGAGCGAATGGACTATGGTTGAAACTATTATCAGATGAAGTCGGCAACCCATATTGCTGGTCAGGAGCAAGTTGAAGCAATGCAGCTGTCAGCCATGTTAGCTTGTCATTGGACATCCTTAACTGCTTCTCCGCCTCAGATAAAGTTTTCAAAGCCTGGCGAAGCTTTTCCATGTCTTCTTTGGACACTGAGAAAGAAATCATTATCATCAATTAATGAAAGATGTATTCATCAATATGAAACCAAATTAAGGCTCTCCAGTCTCCACGCCGACAGAAATATAAAGCCATATAAGGCTAAACAACATCTATCAGAAAATCCACACACACACACATACTGTCACACACACACACACACACAAACACACTGCCAAATCATTTAAAAAGTTTGACTTTGATCATAACTACTTCGAAACTCACACATATGAATGTTTGTGACTTATTAACAGTGAAAAACTTTTTACACTAACAGTGTATCAAAATTAAACTTATATATATGTACGTTTGTGTACATGCATATATATGTACGTTCATACAAACATATTTATGGTTGTACATATGAGTGTGTTCATACATGTGTATATAAAAAATACTTACCAGAAAATCCATATATATGTATATACATATATGTAAGTACGTATGCATGCACTATGCATATGTTTAAAGGATGTTGAGTATTTGAAATGGTGCAGCCGTAAATTTTTGTAGTTACTTTTGATCAGTATCGCCTCAGATCGCAAATAGTAATTGATAAATTAGTAAACTATCTATAAAAAAATAAGAGTTTTTACTGACGTGGTTGTCTCCGGAAGAACTTCCGTCTGCACCTTTCTTTAGTGAAATCGTAGGTCCCAGCAAGTATATCAGTAATTACTGTAGCAAGCTGTGACATCAATGCTAATGGCTCAACACCTGCTTCCATTATCACTCTCAAATTCTTCACAGTGTTTACCGTGTCCGCAGATAATGCTAAATCAAGCAGATCTACCAACTTCTCATCAGAGATAAGCCCTACCTGAAGAAATTTTTTAGCAATATTAACAGCAATTTAGAACAGAATCTAGTAAATGAAGTACCAAAAAAAGAAATGGACTATAAATAAATGACTTACCAGCTCTTGAACAAGAGGAACGGAAATTCTCTGCCCAAGCAAACTAAGTTGTTCAAGTGTCATCTCAGCATCTCTCAATGATCCGTCGGACCTTGATGCAATGAGTTTCAAGGCATCCTTATCAATATCTAGCCCTTCTTTGGTTGCAATCCCGTGCAGTGTATATACGATATCTGAATCCTTAAGCTTCGGGAAAAAGAATTTTTGACACCTGGATATTATTATATGAGGCAAGACATCAAGACTAGTACTGACAAGGATAAAAACCACACGTCTAGGTGCTCGATCAATGACCTTTGATATAGCGTTCCAACAATCTGCCGACAAAGAATCACAATCATCGAAAATAAACACTCTGTACTGTGACGGAAGCTGAGAAACAATCATATTGTCAAGTAGATCCATGATGTTCTCAAAGTCAAAATTACTAACTGGACCAACTTCCCTTATATTTCTACTCTTTCCCATATCATGTGCTATGCAATAATTGCAAAAACCACAGGGTTTTGGGTGTTCCGACGAACTACAATTCAATGCTCTGGCAAATATGCGAGCACAGGAAGTTTTCCCGGTGCCATGGGGACCATAAAACACATACAGCAATCCAACTTTCCGTCTTGACACTGCATTCGAAAGAGCTTGCGCCACTAAATTCTGTCCAACCATATCTCTGAAGGTTCGTGGAATATACTTTTGTGTTAAACTTTGGTGTCTACTATGATGATTCCGTCTCAACTTATTATGCTGGCTACCAGATCTAGCTTCAGAAGCAAGATCAGAATC
Organism: Medicago truncatula; assembly: GCF_003473485.1. Taxonomy (NCBI): domain Eukaryota; kingdom Viridiplantae; phylum Streptophyta; class Magnoliopsida; order Fabales; family Fabaceae; genus Medicago; species Medicago truncatula. Next base: position 5,303,962 of record NC_053043.1, on the reverse strand, counting down.
AATATCTTGCTTGAATAAATTATCACCATAAATACCTAGTTCACCAGAATAACCATGGCCCCAACAAGCATTTTCAGTGCTTCCATGAGATCCAGATGCATCAACAAGTAAAGGCAGTGCTTCTGCTTCAGAGTTAGTACATGAGCAAGAGTCGTCAGCTGCTACAGGCATCACAGAAATATTTCTTCCATTGGAAGTTAACGATCTCCCTTTCTTTAACCTTGAGTCAGATAAACCACAAGACAAACTTCTTCCAGCAATATCAAGGAATGTTTTACCTCTATGATGAATTCTGGACCAATTCCAAGGCATGCCACACCCGTTTTTCGGAGCCCTGGTAACATTATCATCTGCATAATTATCCACCTCCTCCGAGTGATATTTCTGGTGAGCTGAACCCTCAGGTAATGAATTGGAAGCCACAGACAATTCATTCTCAGCTCCAATATCTCTTGACGTTGTAGCAACCCGAGCTTTTCTTGTGCTTCGGAATTTACGCCTTTTTATCCTATTCATTCCATTTGCATGACTGCGCACGCTAGCTTGTTGTGCCTGCTCAATTATTTTTTCCTGTCTTCGAAACCTTGCCCGAAAATGGATGTTTGACGACGCTAGATCATCGCTATCCAAAGGAACATCATGCAACTGTTCAGAAAGAGTCTTAGCTTGAACATCTTGAACATTCTTTCCCCTCTGCCTACTCTTTCTCTCTATGGATTGAGAATGCCTCGAAACTACATCTTCAGCCAAACTTTTTCCAGCCTCGTGAAGAAGTTGTTCTTGACTAGTAACTTCCAAATAATCAGGCCTATTACTCTTCCTGCCAGATTCTTCTCTCCCAACTCTCCTCCCATTCCCAATTCCACTCCTGCTACTTCGTTCACTAGTTGCCGCAGGTACCGCATCATTACCCCTACTACCCTCACCTGGAGCAACCCTTGATGTACCTTTACTCACCAACGGTGGCGAGTTTCCAATTTTAGACAATTTCCCACCTTCCTTCCTACTGTCATTACCTACAGACCTCCTTCCCCCTTGACTCGCACCATCATTATCGGCTCTTTTGAAAAGCAAGTCAACTACAGAAGGAGAGTGCCATGATGGAGGACTTGCAGAAGGATCTCGAAGAGAGCGCGATCTTTGAAGCACAACAAGGTCTCTCATAATAGACCTATCAGCAATTATTGGACTGTTTTTATGCATATGGTTCTTCAAGTGAATACAATTTGTTAAATGGATGTGGTTTCTTATATGATCACTAATATCACCATTTGCATCTTTGAGTACCCTATTCCGAATAGCCCTAGTCATGATCAGAACATCACCAACCCTACTGACACCACAATATCTTCTAAATTAATGAAACAAACCAGAAAATATCTCATTTTTGCCTTTAACTGTGCCAATATTTCATAATTATGGCAACAAAAATTTAAAACAAAAACAAATACAAACAAAAAAAATGCTTAATCTAGAACACTCATTAATTACTCATCAGAAACGCCAAAACAAGGGCTAGAATTAAAACTCACCAAAAAAGAAAACAGCGACTCTCATGTTCAATTACTCCATAAAATAAAATAAAACGAGTTCGATTCCTGGATGAAACAATTTTTTGTCAGATTTTACTTAGCTACCGGCTGAATTATGGATTACTAACACTGAGAGAGAATCACCACACCAAGATTTAGCCCAATAATAGAACACCCTTTATTATGAATCATCAATATTCACCAAAAACTTCCAAAAAAAAAAACACTTCCCAAAACTTCAACAAATCCATTGAACCAAACAAAACTCCAAAAAAACGAACTTTAAGAACCAAACCAGAGTGTCGCTGCTTCTGCAACCACTTCCACCAAGCAAGACACAATTTTGATGCTACAAAAGCAAAGAGAAGAGAAAAAGAGAAGACCCCATTATCTCAAAGCTGAAAATGAGAAAGAGTGTTAATGAAGAACATGAAGTAGCAACATTTCCAAAAGGGTACAAAAAAAGTGAGAAAAAAAGCAAAGAAAAAAACAGTTGAATCACCTGAAACATGAGAAGAAAAGGTGACACCGTTTGTTTGTAGTAGTAATTAAGGAACCAGATCTCTAAAGAACAAGGTTCACATGCAGTTCACGAGGAGTTTGTTGTTTAGGAAAGAAAATGATAGTTGTAGTTCAAAAAACCATGGTTTGGTTTTAGAGAGAGAAAGAAAAAACAGAGGTTAGAGAGAGAGTGAGTGAGACAGTGAGAGAGGGTGGTGAGGGTATGGGGGTTGTAAGATCCGTTGAGACACAATTCTGGGACAGAGGACACACACTGCCAATAAAGCGGTGTGTCCATATGCTAGTAGCATGCATATAGTTAAAACATTGCATATTATATATTGTGAATTACAGTAATATTTTATTTCCTTTTCTATATAAATCTTTGAATTGACTGAATATACCCCATCAATCATATTTATTATTTACCTAGTTCTGTAATTTTAATTTATTTCACATATTTATTTATCTCAGTAGACAAGAAGGCAGATCGAATCGGATAGAGTTTTAATGGACATGCAAACACTTTGATGCTCAAGTTACTAAACAAGAAATGAGTGAGAAGTTTTGAGATATAGAGTGGGTACATTGCATTGTTGTGGGAGTAAGGTATTTACTCAGCGTCGATGAGGAGTTGTTTCAAAGTAAAGGAAGAATCGTTACGAACGATGCCCTTCGTTGGTCATGTTCAACGGCTGTACTTGGAAGACATTGACGTCGAGGCGTTACAAATTTGCAAGAATCTTATATCAAATGGATCAGTTTTTGGATTGTGTATACTTTAAAAGTGGATCCTGAGGGATTGAACCTTGAGTCGGTCTGAAACATACATTAAAGAAATATCACAAAAATCAATAAGATTGAATTTAGAGTAACATCTTTGTCTCATATAACATCATAAACTAATGTTTGAATTTCTATTTGAAGAGTAGTCTTATATTTAGTATTTGAAAAAATTTAGAATTGGATTAACATAGATATAGAGTAAATGATGGTGACCTAAGTGTAATACATAAAATTAAAATATGAAAAAATATATTTTATTTTGGACACATTCATTTTATTATTCATTTGAAAGAAACATTAATAATTGGGTGTTTGTAGATTCTGAATTGGTAGGGGGGGCCAATAAACCCGTCCCGTTGAAATTCTATGTTGTTGTTTGTTTTGTAGTTGTACTTTTTTTTTTCTTTCTCATGCTTTTTTGAGTTAGAGTAGACTTTATTTCAATTTGGAATTGCTTGAGTATTTTATAGTACAACAAAGCCTTGATGCCGCTTGAAAAAGTTCAAATATTTGATCAAATTTTTAATTGACTAACAAATATTTGCTCAACTAAAATCATGACATCACATCAAAATTTTCCATGATATATATACATACTTTCCATACTGCCTTTTTTTTTCTTTTTCGAGGGAATTCCATATTGCCATATGAATGATATAATTATAAATTAGAATTGGAAAAGGGAAATCTTATGTCACGGTCTTTCCACGTATATACGCATTATGTGTGCACCATACTCATTTTGATTATGAAGTTATGGGAGAACAAATTTTTAGCAAAAAAAAAAGTTTCAGTAGAAAAAGGATGGGAAGAAGTTTCTTGTAGAAAAAGGAAACAATGTTTTTGACGTGATTTTTCTAATTTAAAAGTTTGCACAAAAATTAAAGAAAACTACGTACATAGTTACGGTACATTGTAAGCGATATCAAGTAAAAAAAAATCAAAAAAATATTTACTCTTCTATAAGGAAAAAAAAATACTTAATCCTATTTTTCTAAATAAGCGGTATATATCAAGTCATTTCATTAGAATGTAAACAAAAAAAGTTATTGTAACCAAAAAAAAAAACAAAAAAAGTTATTTTATTAGAATCTGTCATTGTAAAAAAGAAAATAATTTCATTTGAAACAAAGATAGTGCTAATACACATAATAATATCACTAAATATGTGAAAGTTAGTTATACCAGTGGTCACCTTAGTTAAAGTGGATAAACTTATAGAGTCTGTTTGGTGCACAAGATATAATAGAGATATGATATGATAAAAAACTAAATAAAGATATGATATGATATGATAGTGACATGATAGACATTATCCTATCGTGTGTTTGGGGGCAACACATGATAAGAAACACGATAACATTATTTTGGGAACACAAGCAAGGGGTTTGATATGTTAAAATTGGGAACAAACATAATTGAGACACACAAGCAAATGATTTTGATCTTGAAAATATTGGAACAAAGAAACTGAAAAACGTTAATGAAGGGGAGGAGGAGATTGAGCGGCGCTGTCGGAGATAGGTCGGTGGCACAGCGGGAGAGTGGCATGGTCGTCGGGATGAAAGAGGAGAAGAGTTGTGGTGGGCGGTTTGTGCTTCAGATGCCAGAGAAGACGAGGGAACAGGAAGGGAAAGGCTACACGTGAAAGTAGTTTTATGTTTTCCTATCAAGTTCGTAACCCAGCTAAAACAAAGGATAAAAATAACAAAGAGCCAATAGGATAGGATTAACAACAAGTTTAATTTATCATTTCCTACCGGTGCACCAAACAGCGGAATTAAATAAGATTTTATTGTTCTATCATGAATCATAGTAGTTATCTAATAGTTGATGAAGAGTATATAATTGATAAGTTAGTTAATAGCGACAATTGATAAACTATTTAATTAAATTTATAGTATTTGTTAAAAACAGTGATTGAACTAGCTTATACATATGAAATGACGTAAAAAAATGTTAACCTTTCAATTCTCACATAAAGAGGGTCATGATAATTCGAAGTTCGATTTTAAGATAAGTATAATCTAATCAAGAATTGTTCCACCAAAAATCGAACTTAGGTTCTTTCAAACAATTCATCATTTAATGAAGTTCATAAACCAATTGAATTTAATTATTTGGTTAAAAAATATATGTTTAATTAATATTTATTTTTTAATCTAATAACATGAAAAAATTGAAAGAAAAAAAATGATAACTTATAAACTATTTGAATTAGTTTGATAAAAAAGTTATAAGCTAATAAAAAGAATGTTATGAACTCCTAAGAAAATGATGATTATAAAAAAAAAAAAAATCTTTTTATTCATACAAGTTTATAAACTACTACCTTCGTCCCTAATTATAAGGCTTTTTTGAAAAAATAACGGAAATTAAGATAGTGAATATTTGTATTAAATATGTTTGTAATTACTATTGTTTTTACAATTTTATCCTTTAAGAAAGAGGGTTGGCTTATGTTTTCAACATTCTATTTATTGCTGATTGAAGAAAAAGATGTATAATAAATAGGGACATGTATGTAAAGAAATAATAATGTAGTTGAAAATAGAAAAGAGGTCTTATAAAAAGGAACAAAAAAAATTCTCAAAAGGATCTCATAATTAAGAACGAAATATAACAAATTCTACCTTTCTTCTCCATCATCATATAATAAATGATCCACCATGAATTTCTTTCTCTATAATGTCACCATAAAGAGTGATTATGCATCTGGACCAAAAGTAAGTAATGTATTAAAAGTATAGTATTCATTTTCAATGGCCCTAGTTGATGTGTATACTACCTAGTAGAACTACCGCCTACCAAAATAATGTGGAAAGAGAGAGCCAATTACATAACAAAATATGGCATACCCTAAAAGACAGTTGTTTTTATCTACTTGGCCAATTTCCATGGAATTATTGGTAGGTGGCACTGGCTACTCAACTTTGCAGGTTTGCATTAATGTCACACTTTGATCTCTACCTGTGACGAAATTACAAAGGTAGCTGCATTCTTGTTCGTAATATCAATGTTTTGAATTCCGTTCATTTTCGATAGTATCTCATTGTTGCACCGTTATATGGCATCGGATGCTTTTTCTGCACATGTCATTTTGTCCCATTTCAACTCTCTACTATAATTAATGGAGTCATGGATGGAATCATATGGATATACATTTTTTATTTTGCAGTTTACCGTACCCCACAAGTTTTCACAATTAGATCAGTTTAATTCATTAAAGTGAAATACCCAATATAGTATTAACTTTTTGTTGACTTTCACTTTGTACCAATCGGTCAACTTGTCCTCTAGATTCGAAATAGAAAAATAAGAGAAATGATCTATGAACATTTAAAATGAATAACGTATTGGGATGATGATGATCGTGTTGGTTCTCGGTAAAAGTTCATCTTGAACCTTCATGGTAAATTAGGGCGACATTAGAAACAACTGTAGAATACTAGAGTGTTTTTTTTTTTTTTTTGAATCAGCAAATATTATTAAACGTCATCCTCGCAAGACGTAAGGTATGGACGAAATAGATACAAATGGTGCCGCATATAGACGGTACACCATAACCTCCAAACAAAGCTCATGAAGATAAACCCACCAAAACACATCACCACCTAAGACGGACACCTTAACAGAAACAAACACTGTAAACACAGTATCCACAACCACCCATCGTCACTACTCACCCAAAGAACACCCCTCAAAAAACTCTCAGACTTCAACACCCAAACTGAGCCACATTCGAAAAGCTCCAAACCGAATGAACATGCAGCTTCCACAACCTCTCGACCTCCGATCCACCGAAAAAGCACAAAACAAAAGCCCGAAAACCAACTTGAACCAAAGAGCAGACTCCCGATCTCAAATTAAAAGTGATCGGCCCACTAGACTTTAGAACTGCTAGAGTGTTGATGTTAGAGAAGATGTGATATATGAAATGAGCCAACATATTGAAGAACTCGGTTAGACTTTTCAATGGTTGTCATTTGCCAAAGGTGTGTGAAATGAATGTGTGACTTGTGCTCATATTTGTAGGCATAATGAGAAAAATATGGACAATTGTCTTCGTAAATAATTAAAAAGGGACAATTCGATCCCTGAAAATAATTAAAAATGAACAATTTTTTTTTAAATCAATAGCTCATGTTCTTTTCTTCTTTTACATTCAAAAAATCATTTTTTTTTTTTTTTGGTTCTAAGATGAAAGAACTATTTATGAATATTTTCTTTTGTTAGGATCAATTTCCCCATTTTTAATTATTGTCAAAAACATATTGTCTCTTTTAAATTACTGTTAGGAGACCTAATTGTCTTTTTTAAAATGATATCATTATAATAAAAATCAATTTTCTAATAGTTGATCATGTAGAGACTAAATTGTTCCAATTTATTTTGTATTAGGACTGAACTGCTTTTATTTATTCACTTAGAAAATTGAATATTCAACTTTTCTTCAAGAATTAAAACGAGTCGTCAAACATTAAAAAATATTTTTAGGAAAATGTGATAATACTTTCATTTTCCCAAAATATTAAACCAAGTGATCGACCAATGAAACATATACATGACAAAATTAAGTGATTTTTATAAAGTTGATTATTCTTCTTATGATCTAGGATAGGTTCTGAAGTTTTTGGTAGCTAATGATCCATAATTGCTAGTCATTCAAGGTACTGATCACGGTTGTTGCTGATTTTTAAGAATCGACATGAATGATTTTGGTTGTCATTATGCTAACAAACAAAGAGAGTTAGTGAATCAATTATTGATTATAGTTCTAAGATTACTGCAATAATCTGTGTTGGAATTTTTTCAGCTAGAACTAGTTACAAACCCGTGCTTCGCACGGGTTCAATAACGTATTCGATAAAAAAAACTCTTTGAAAGAAGAGATGTTAAAACGACGGAACATTGTGATTCATCATAAAATATGTATGTGCTGATTAAGAGAGCATATAATCAGTTTATGAGATTAGAAATTGACATAATATTTAGGATGAAAACAATTGGAACCAATAAAGGAACCAATGATGTGTGAATTTACATATTATCCAAAATTATAAAAAAGAGAGTTGTTGTTATAGAGTTACTAAAAAATGATTGATACTCATATTCACATCAAATGAAATCAAACAAAGAAGTAACATTGGTGAGTGAAGATAATCTAGTCTAGGATCAGAGTTAAGGTGATCTCTTGAAAGTGCGAATCATGAACACCAAATCTTTATTTGGAAACGACTTGAACGTGCATATTTTTGGAAACGACTTGTGCGTGTGTGTATATTCACGAGGTTGAAGAAAGGAAATAAAAATATTTGGTATCATTAAATGACAGCGTGAATAAAAATATTTGTGAGGTTGTGATGATTAAACAATATTGAAATTAAATATATAAGTGATAAAAAGATAATAAAATTCTTTTAAAAAAAAGATAATAAAATTAAATGGAATGGTTCAAAAAAAATAAATAAAGTTATACGAAAAGAAAACATATTGAAATATAATATTAAAAAAATAAAAGAAAAGGTTTCCAGCGTGAGTTGAAAAGAGGTGCTTGTGAAATATATTGTCGAGAAGTAGTTTTTTAAAGTGGCATTCAACAACTTTTGGCCAAAGCTCATTCCATTCAATTTTATGCATTAAAAAAAGTTCATTTGTAGTAAGTACTTAATTAATAATGTGTTTGACCTAACTTCTCCTTAAAAATGTAGAGAAGTAAAAAAAAAGTCGGGTCAAACGGTATCTTAATCTCCCACAACGGCAGTGTAGAAGCAACTGAATTGGGAGAAAATTGAAAAATAGTTAAAAATAAAAAAATTGGAAAATAGTTAAAAGTTTTTAAAAATATAAAAATTGGAAAATAGTTAAAAAAAAATCGATGAGGTAGCACTCGACCAAGCAACACTAAAAAAAATTATATGCATCAGCGTAACAAAAACACAAACAGACGGACATAAAATATTACTCTAAACATCAATGTGTGTGTGTATATTCGCGAGGTTTAAGAAAGAAAATAGAAGTATTTGGTATCATTAAATGACAGCGTGAATAAAAATATTTGTAAGGTTGTGCTGATTAAACAATATTGAAATTAAAATAATTGATAGTGTGTTTGACTTGACTTCTCCTTAAAAATGTAGAGAAGTTGGAAAAAAATGTCGGGTCAAACGATACATTAATCTTCCACAACGACAATGTAGAAGCAACTGAATTTGGGTGAAAAAATTGAAAAATAGTTAAAAGTTATTAAAAATATAAAAATTATAAAATAATTAAAAAAAATGGTGAGGGGCAAAATGGGAAATGCACCCTAAAATGATGAGGTGGCACTAACCACACCCCATCAATAGGAAATTACAAAAATGCCCCTTTTAGGGGCAAAATGGTAAAATCATAGGCATTTAATTTTATAATATAGTAAGTAGAATACCACTCTACTATTTCTTAAAAAAAAAAAATAACTGGCTCTATTTGTTTTGTTCTTAAAAAAATAATTTGCATTAACTGAATCAATTTTTTCAGCTAGATTTTTATCAAAGACATTGTTCGACAAAAAAACGTAAACGTTAGTCAGAATTCAAATTTTGATTTGCTACGAATTGAGTCTATCCAACTCAATTAACTAACTTATTTGTTATGAAAAGTTATTAAAACCAACAATTTCATGCACTCAAATGCTGATTAGTCAATTTTCAAAAACTACATTTGGATTACTCGTTTTATTCCAAAAGTTTCATGTGGTGTACAAGGGGAGGTGTGAAACAACCCATCCACACAGACATGCTTTTGATGTACAATCACAGTACTAAATTGATTGTTTGTGCCCTACAACTTGCAAGAATCACACTCCTTTAAGATAAGCAAAACACTCCCAGACAGGAAATCAATAAACCGCTAGTACAACTTTTTCATTGTTGTTTTTCTCTCTTTGTGATTTGTAGTTTGTGATTTACCCACTTTGTCCCAAATAAGTTAGTTTTGGCAATTTCAAATAAATTAAGAAATCTAATTAATTTGGTGTTGAGTCATTTTGAAAAGATAAATTAAAGAATTGAAAAGAAAAAAAATAATAAATAGTTAAATGTATCGTAGAAAAATAACATTAATATTTTATTGATAGTGTAAAACGACTTATAATTTTTCCCAAAACAACTTATAGTTTGAAGCAAATGAAATACTTAAATTAACAAAAAATATAATGATAGTGAACAATTGTATATATCATCTTTGCATCCACAATGGAGCTCTTACTTTAGACACTTAAGTGAGTCTTATATGTATATCATCCATTTTATTAAAAAAAATATATATATGTTATACACCGGAACTTTTCAACTCTACACCTCAAAAAGTTATCAACCAGGTTCCAACAATAACTATGTATCAATACACTTCAATAACTATGAATGAAATTATTTACAATTACAATTTTCCGAACAAAAAGGACAAATCAAAATCACATAGGACTTTTCATTTATGGAATAATTTTTAACATAGGTCTGATATGTGAAATTTTAATTAAATGCTCCAATTTTCTATGCATGAAGAAATGGACTTGACTGAGTTTTGATCTAAACATGGTTCTCTTTGGACACTCAAATTGTTGCAACTGATATATGTTCTGTTATGGACCACATAATCCTGAAGTTCTTTCTTAGCCAATTCACATGACTTTTAATAAATATTGCTTGCTCTATTATTCACCAATACATGTTAAGAGAAAATAACGGTTTTCTAAGGGTTTGGGATATTTGTCTTCAAGTGCTGTTCCTTTCTAATTAATCTTTGCCAAAAAAGGAGAATGCTCTATTATATTAGACTTATCATTACCGGTGGTCCAATGGAAAGTGGCATTGCAGTTAGTAAAATCATTCTACAAGGAAAAATAATGACATGAGATAGTGGAAATTTAAGAAAAAGGAAAAGTGACCGTTACCAATGAAATTACACTAGTAGTCTGTGTGGAAGATGTAACCAAAACATTCATATTGTGACATGTGGCATATGAGAACATGGACCATGATAATCAAATTTGAATACTCCAAATACATTCGATGTTACACAAATGTAAACTTGTGATGTTTTGGTGTTAATCATGTAAACATGTGACATTAATACACAAGTTAAGAAACATGTAAATAAAAAATTGTTTTAAAAATCATGCTTTCAATTCTACTAAAGTTTTTTTTTTTTTTTTAATACATAATCTCTGCTTTAAATTTTTTAATATGTACGTGTAGCCCATAAGCTAGCATCACCCGATTATTAATGCTCATGCAACAAGATGAAATCATTACCCATTTATCGCAACAAATCTCAATTTGACTAACTGTTTTAACTTTATAAAAAAGTCTATGTCACCAAATCTTCTTACTAACCCATTGAATGATTGAAAGGATTTTCTTTTACAAAAAAAACTTCAATGGATTACTAAACAATTAGGCCAAATATCTTTTTGGGTCCTTTAAATTTCCAAGGTTTCAAATAGGTCTTTTAAGTTTCGAATTTGTTTCGGATAGGTCCTTTAAGTTTCTAAGGTTTCAGATAGGTCCTTTAAGTTTCGAGTTTGTTTCAGATAGGTCTTTTCTATCAATGGTTGATAGAAATGACCTATCTGAAACAAACTCGAAACTTAAAGGACCTATCTGAAACCTTAGAAACTTAAAGGATTTATCTGAAACCTTAGAAACTTAAAGGACCTATCTGAAACCTTAGAAACTTAAAGGATCTATCCGAAACAAACTTCAAACTTAAAGGACCTATCTGAAACCTTCGAAACTTAAATGATTTATCTGAAACAAACATAAAACTTAAAGGATCCGAGGAGATATTTGGCCAAACAATTATATATGAAGTGAACTGTATGATTAAACAATTAAACCCAAATCATATAATATAATGCAAACTTTTCCTTTTTATCAAAATAAAAAATTACTCCACTTTTCCTATTGTAGATACGACAAAAGATAATTAGCACGCTTTTATTTATAAACTATAAAACTTTTTATGATAAGTTATCTTTTAAAGGGCTTATCTTCCATTTCCCAAACTTTATAGGGGACTAATCATATAAAGATGCTATAAGTAGTAGACAATAAGTTGATAAAATTAAGGCCCCATCCAAATCAAATCCATGTGTGGTCACTGACCATAATTCATCATCTTGTATATTAGTAGATTTTATAGAAACAAACATAAAAGGTCGAGATAAAATTGGTGCACCACGTGTGGTATGATTAAGGCCTATTGAAACAAACACATGAGGTCTAAACCAGCTTCTTCAGTTAATTAACATTATTGTATTCTACACATACATAATTAACAACATGAAAAAAGAAAAGTACTAATTCTCAATGCAGCTAATTCAAGTCTAATTGATGATTAACTACTAGTAACCTTTTTCTTTCAAGGGAATACGAGGGTGCCTAATTATTATTTAAATGGATGGTGGAGTGAATCATTTTGACTCATTGGGAAATTCCCTTCGTGTCTAGTTCCGGAGAAACACATTACTAATATATTTAAAAAAGTTTTTTGATTGATGGATTCTCAAAATTCTAGTACTTGAGAAAAGCAGCTCATTGAACTTGGTTTAAGGGAGTTGCTTGCTTGCACTCATGTCATGCATCTCTTCCACCTTTGCGGCGGAGAGTTGGGAAGGGTTAATTTAATTGGAATCTAAACCTACTAGGGAGGCTACCATAAAATACACTAAAATCACTTTTTCTTTGTGCTCAATAAATAAAAATGTTCTCACAGGTACCAAAAAAGTCACATATAAGAAATTTACAAATAATACTACATTAGTACTTGAAAATATGAACAAAATTTAACAATGACTGACATAAGTATACAAGTTCAGAGATCCTTTTATTATAATGTCAGCGAGGGTGCTTATCAGTGTCAATTTGACAAAATATAAAAAAAAAAGTATACATATTTTGTTTTCTCTCATGTTTTTGTCAAACCAACACTTATTGTTCGAGAAAACTCTGACATACAACTAAATGAGACACAAAGATTTACATGGTGTGACGCCTCACGTTTACATAAACCTCTAAACCTAGTTTATTAACGAACCCAATTGATATTACAAGCATTTGCGACCCAACTCAATAATTCTTATATGGACACAAAGTTTTGGTCACACTCAAAAAAAGAGAAAATTAAAAAAAATTAATAATTAAATAATGAGTGTTTCTTAAATAATTATGTGATATTCATTTTTATGAATGTGTGTGTAATCAGATATGTATCCAAATCTTCAAGTCCACACGTATCACCATACACTACTCTTAATCAAGAGTTACAAAGAATGTTAATAGCCAAGTTTAAATATCAGATTATCATCCACACCATGTCTCTCTAGGATAAGATTAGGGGGATGCCCAAACTATGTCTAAAATATGATATATTTTTATTGTTCAAATAACAACTTTCTGTATGAAAATATGGGGTGTGATTAACAATGGACTCTTGTCCTGCCTCAGTATTGGGCCAAGTTAACCCAGTTTCGTGTTTCTATGTTATTGCTAATAAACCCCTTTGGAAAAAAAAAATGATTTCATTTCATATTAATTGAAGAATAAAACAAAAAAACAAATCGCCCACCGTGGGGCTCGAACCCACGACCACAAGGTTAAGAGCCTTGCGCTCTACCAACTGAGCTAGACGGGCTTATTGGTAATCTTTATATTCAGAATTATAAATAGTGTATACATCGTATTATTTTACATTTTGATACAAAAATGAAAAAAAGTGGCCCATGCAGGTTTCGAACCTGCGACCTTCGCGTTATTAGCACGACGCTCTAACCAACTGAGCTAATGGGCCATTTGATATTTTTCAAGGTTTTATCTTAATTATATTGGTAAACATTTGTTCTGCGAATGTTTGAGAATGATTTGATTAAATAATCTGACTGAAGTCATGAACGTGTAAAAATAAAAGGGCCACTTATGAACAAAAAACGGACATTTTATAAAAAATAAAATAAAGGGTAGAAATATATGACGAGTTCCAACTCCTATCAATTCATAAAATCACATGATGATGAAAAACTATATAGGATCTCTCCTTCCATTTATTCTTGAATATATTGATCCAAAGAGTACATTAACTTAGATGCATAATATATTTCAATGGCTTAACTCTAATGTGGTGCGTTATTTCCTCTATGGCTTGGTCCCGAAGGTGGTACTTGTCTCTTTGCAAGAAGAAAAAGGGAAGTTTTGCCTGAATCTGATTTAGACATATTATCCACCATTAGCATTGTAGAAGCTTCTTTTCTATTATTTCCTTTCTCCATAGCCTGAAAATTCGATCTAGTTGCAGAAATTCCAAGTGCTAGTAACATTAGTAAGATTATGACACAACTAAGAGATGGAATTTTGGACCCCATAATGTAGAGATGGAAAAATGAAATTGTTTTGGTTTATGAATATAATTAGTATCATGACTCATGAGGAGATGTCTTATATATAAGGAAGACTATGTAAATGTTTGTATACTTTTGGTTAGATTGACATTGAGATTTGAGAAATAACTTTGGCACCTCCCCAAAAAAAATACTAGTATGTTTGAGTGAAGAAGTTACAATTTGACAAATTTTCAAAGCACAATGTTGTAGTTAAACAACCTTAATCAGGGGAGGAAATTGTTTCAATCCGTAGCAATTTACCTTTTTACTGGTTTTAACTTTGCGAATATGTTAAGTAAAGGATCAGCATGTGCCTTAGGCCCTTGACTATTTGGATTGTAATTATTAGAATAAGAAATATTCTTAATCAACTTTTGTATTGAATAACCTTTAGTAATATACTAATGTAAATTAAATAGGTTTTAATTTTGTGGAATCAATCTGATTCAATACTTCTATATATATACACATCTTTATCTTTATCTTTATTATATATATTTGCACTATTTTATTTTAAAAGTACACGTGTCATTCTCTTCATGCTAATTGTCATTAAATGTCTTAATTTGAGCATATGTCATGGTAGTATCATTCATTTGTTTGATGATTGATTTTATTAAGAAAGGATTTTAATTTGTGAATTCTTATAAAGATGTATAAGGGATACAAAATCGGTACAGTAATTATATCATTAATTAAAAATTATCTTATTTGGTATCATGCTTTCACAATCTCTAGAGTTTTGCTCAATTATTGATTTAAATCAAATTGTAACCAAAACTCATTTGTGGTTGAAAATTCTTAATCATGTCATTAAAAAATTATCATTCAATGACATTTTGACGTGTGTCATTATTGTGTAGTTGAACCAATCATATTGCATCGTTTTGTCTTTTTTTGCATCATATTACTTATTTTTATATTGCTTTGCATAATATTTCATTTATACTGTTTACCTATATATACTTCGTTGTTATTCAATTGTCTCATTCATCTATTCCTCCTCCCCATCAATCTAAAAAACGAGATTATAATGGCATCAAGATCTGATAACATCTCTGAAATCAACCCTGTGAAGGAATCATGGATCGTGGTTGTTCGGATTGTCTGTGTTTTGTTTGTTTGTGATGTCTCTAGATATTTTTAGGTTGTAAGCCAATCAAGCATTCTAGGATTAGCCAATTTTGTATCATATTTTTTATTTGTTCATGATGTCATTTGCTTTTATTATTTTTCCTATAAATAGTATATGTTTCTTTCATCATTTCCACTAGCACATTTCTTCCAAATAGTGTTGTCAAACTCCAAAAGATTGTCATGACACCAAGATTTGATAACATCTATGAAATCAACTCGATCAAAGAATCATGAAGCGAGTTGTTCGAATAATTCATGTTTGGTTTGTTAATAATATCAATTGTGATAGACACCCGTTCTATCTAGATATGATTCCCATTGATGCGCCTATTTGTATATAATGAATGTAAAAAAATGACATTTTAAATTAATCTAATTTTTGTATATAATTCATGCCATTATGAGTAACTTGGGTGGTGATGTAAATCTTGGATTGTATCGAACAAAAGAGAATGAATACAAACTTAATTGTATAGGTTTCCCAAGACTTTTTTTATTTTCATTTTAATTTCAATATGGATGAATAATAACTATATTGTGTTTGACAAATTATGTATTTTAAAATCTCTTCTTTGTCTTCTCCTGATTTTAATAATAAATTATAATTATATTGATACATTAATACATTGATACACGTAAACATCACTAATATGTGCGTACACGTTACCATCTAAATATATTTTGCTTATTCGCTATTGCCTAATCAAATATCCACATCGACACATATACATCTTAATCGTCTTAATCTCTATCTCTATTATAAACATTTACCCTTTTTTTTTTTTTTAAAGTACACATGACATCTTCATACTTCCCATTTCATTTAATGTTTCTCCATCAACCAATAAAAATGAATCTTGACGTATTCCTTTTCTATTATCCAATCAAAATGGATCATGACTCATTTATTTTTCATGAGTCAATCAAAATTGATCATAACATGATTTTTTCACTATAACAATTTGGTTTTTTATTATTTTCATCTACCTATTCCTCCCATAAAAAATCACTGCTTTCAACGCCATTCTATTTTCTTTTATTTGTTTATTTTTTATTGTTTTATTATTTATTTAACATTTCTTATTGTTATGTTCCATTTTATTGTGATTTCTTAGGTTGATGATTCTTATTCATATTCTCTTTTCAATATTATTTTGGTGTTTATATTTTTTTTTTTGTTTGGATATTTATTTTGGACATGGAAACCAATCAAGAGAAAAGAAGAAATGCATCACATAAAAATTAGAATATATATGAAGGATTTCTATCACCACGTTCAAATATAATCACTTTCATCCCCCTTTTGATTTATTTTAATCCCTTAATTCTCACAACTTTTTCTATCTATCTATTCTTTTTTGTTTAATTTTTCTTATGTTGTTATTTTACTTTTAAAATCTTGCTCTTTTATATTTTATTTTGGTGATTATTTTGATTTTTTTTTTGCTACTTTATGCTTGAAATGGAAACCAATCGATATATAAGAAGAAACGCATCCATTTTCATAAAATTGGTTGAATCGATAACTTTCAAGTGAAAAAGATAAGAAATACATAATAGAAAATCGATTTTATGACACCTTTGATTTTTGTTTTTTTAGTCAAAATTAAAAGTTCCATTTTCTTTAACTAAAAGGGAGCAAGGTGCTACCTTAAAATTTTAAGTGCATTTTCAAAAAAAAAAAACTTAACAATCATTTATATTTTATTTCCTTCATCCTAATTAAACATTTAAACATTAGTTGGGATGTCGGTGTGGCCTCCTGATGTCTGTCTTTCTCCCTGCTTAGCAAAAAAATAAAATTAAACATTTACACGAGTTTATACTATTATTAAAATAATATCACATTAAATATTATTAATTTATTATGTTTTTTAAGTGAAAAAATATTAATTTTTTATTCACGTCGTATTTTTTTATCCATCATTCATTCTATTATTAAAATTAATAATCACATATGCTTTAAAATTGTATTAATATTTTTATTAATTCCCATATTTATAAGCGGAAAGTTGTAAAAGTTTTAAAATGACAAAACTAAATGAATTTTTGATTACTCATTGATCATGTTTCAATGACCCTTTAATTTTCCCTCATGTTTCAATGACAACCGTCAAATTATTATCAATGTTTTCAATCAAATGGATTCATGTATCCTTTGTCTTAATTTTTGACCAATTAGATTTAACTAAATCATCAAAAGTTTCAATCATACACGTATTTGTTAACAAACAAAATGTATGCTTTTCCGTTCAACTTTCAACCATAACATAGCATGTTGACGTGACATTTTTTCTTTTATTTTAATGTATTTATTGGTTTCCTTTGATTGTGTTTTTTCTATGATGCTATAGGTTCTTGGTACAAACTCGAACGAAGAAGAAAAATTTAATTTTGTTTCGGAAAACAAAACAAATTAATCTAACAACTAATTACTAACATTTGACATTAAAAAATCATTTCTTTTCTATTCAATTCAGTGATAGTCTTTGTCCCATAGTTTTTTATCATCATCTTGAATTTCATTTGAAAATATTATAGCATTTAATCAAACGATCTTTGTTCATATATATGACCAAATACGCTAAAATTAATTTGTGATAAAATATTTCTAAGAATACAACAATGCCTTAAATTTTTGTAAAAAAAAAAATGCCTTAATTTTGTTACTAAAGCCTTAAATATTATATTATATACATTGAATTTTTCGGCTTATTATAGAAGTTTCTTATTCATAGCAATTTACAAATTCTTTGTCTTTGACGAATTGGTACCAAAAAAATATTAAACAAATTTATTGTTAATTTTTTAAAAATTTACTTTGAAATTAAACCAAGAACTGATTCCCATTTTTATTAATATGGAATTTATATTTATATTGTTAATATATTTCAAGCACTGACCTTTAACCACATATATATGAGTAATACCGTTATTTGATGGAGATTAAATTTAAATTACAAATATTTGTGAAGTAATTAATTTTTTACCTATCGAAATAGGAATTTTTTTCTTTGTAAAAAAAATTATAATAATATAACTTGACACAAATCTAAATTCCTTAAACTCCAAAAAGTATAACAATATATACTACCAATAAAATTAATGAAATGATCTTTCTAAACCTCTAAAAAGGTACTTTTATGCAAAGAGAAATGTTAGCATCACACATATAAATTTAAACACACGTTTCAACGTCCTCATGTGAATAAAAGTTGGAAATTAATATATCTTAATGTTTTAATAACAATAAAAAATAGCTCCAAAAAAAGCGCACCATATAAATATGTTCCTTTTTTTTTACTCATATAAAAATATTCTCTTTTCCACTAAAAAAACATATTCATTTTTTTTTAATAATTTTATTTAGGTGAGTTTGATCCAAAGAGAAAGCCTCAAGGATAAAAAAAGATATTACAAAGGTATTTATGTATTATCCATCTAGGATGTCCTAACGCTGGTATCGAGAGTTGTACTCACACTTTAATAGGGGTAGCAGTCAATTTATTATCAACTAAATCAACATATATCTACAATATAAGCACGTTCTCAATCACACTATAAATATTTTTCTTTATCTTTATATTTATAATATGAATTAAAAACTCAATAAATGAATAATTAAATGTTGGATTAAATGAAGAAATATTTACCACTAAAATCAATAAATAAAAAGTTTTAAGTATCACAATCATTTTCTTGATTGCAATTATGCGCATTCAACTACTATTGATTCAATCATTAAAAATTTCAATTAATAAATGCTAAAAAATCATAATTATTTAATGGAATAGTTTAATTTTTTTTTTTTTATCAATCAAAGAAATGCATTAAACATGTATGAAGAGACCTGATATGATATGAAATAAATTAAACTATCTGATCCTATCCTGCGCAGGATAGGATATGATAGGATAGACTCATAATTATTTAATGGAGTAGTTTAATTTAACTAGAGTCCGTTTGATGGCCAGGATAGGGAGACATGATATGATACATTAATCATATTCTGCTTAAATTTCATGTTTGATGCACCAAAGAGATAGGATAAAATAAACCATTTCCCTATCATATCCTGACTTTCCTTTGTAATTTATATCCTGAGTATAGGCTAAGTTAGAAATTATCCTGATGGAATTAGAAGATCATTCCTTATTTATTATCTTGATATTCTGCCAGTTTTAAATATTGTCATTTTAAAAATAGTTATAACATGTATTTTCTATTATAATTAATAACATACCATTTTTACAATATTTGATTAATTATGAAAGCAATTTTTTCATTTAATTATAATGATAACGTGTTTGTTATCATGTGCACATCAAACACATGATAAGATTAATGTTTATCATGTCCTTATCATATCTTATCTCTATCCAGCTTTATATCATATCATGCCTCTGTCATATCCTGACCATCAAACGCACCCTTAACAGCATGGGATATTACATCAAAATTCTAAATAAAGGCAAACTAGAGCTATATACATAGTGAGCTTATTTATCAGACAAGATATATCAATACATTGTTAAAAAAGCATACACTCAGAAAGAAAATTATCTTCTGTTAAAAAAAAAAAAAAAGCAAACTATCTTTTAAGGGAGAGAAAGCGAAGTTTATATTCTTAATTGTTCTGAATCTTTGCACAATCGTTCCAATATTGAATGGTACAAAGTCAAAATCATATTCAAAATAAAATCGGTTTTTTTTTTAGGGAAGATCAATTTTATTATGTAAATTATTATGCATTGAACATAAAATTAACGAGTATGTATGTTTTTCAATAAATTCAGTCGAAAAAATATTTTAATAAAAAAATTATATTTCATCTAGCTAGATATGATTTTTTTTTTCCGTTATTTTTATTATATAGAAAATATTAATAATAATTTATTTTATATTTATTGGCAATAAAACTTCTTCACGCAGTTTCTGTGAATATAACTCAGTTATTGGCAATTTGATCCCCTTAAAAAAATAATATTATTTTTTGATTTTTTATTTACAAAAATAAATATATAATTCAATTTTTTATATTTTAAGATAACAAATTGGTACTTTTACTTGTTTTTTTGTCATCTTCACCGATCGAAACACATGTCGACATTGTTGATACTTGTTATACCCTGTTTTTGGACCTAAAAATGCTGGGCCCAATTTCATTTCAAACTTTGTCAAATGTCAAATTTCAACTGCACAGTTCAATTTGTCTCTGCTACGCAGTGTTTTCAATCACATTTTTACCTATGTTTTTCTTGCATAAAACCTTTCAAAATGTCTTTACTTGTCTTGTAAGTCATTCAAAAGTGTCTCTGAATCATTACATTGCTTTTTCTACAGTTTATTTCAAAATTTGCAAAAGGTCATACAGAAGGGTATTTTGGTCATTTCCTGCGGTGGGACCCATTTTCATCCTTGTGACTGTCTCTGAGTCTTTTCAAATTGTTTTTCTTTCATTTCATCAGTAAGCTTTGCTAATTTCGTTTCAAACTTGCGTCTGAGTTAGTGTCAAGTCAATTTGAATCTGTTTAGGTCGTTTTTAGCCCTAGGGGCATTTTGGTCATTTCACATGAAATTTTGGCATGGGGAGGTTACTTTGAAGTACCTCATTTAAGCCATGGGTTCGTTTTAGTCCGTTTTGTCAATTTTATTTTTGTTTCGCTTTACGTTTGGTCAAATTACGTTTTTTATTCAATTTCATTTTTAATTGCATTTTGGTCCCTCAATTGAGGTCCCAAAATTGCATTTTTAGTCCAGAATTTTCTTTTTTTACATTTCAGTCCTTTTTGGATTATTTGCAGTTTAGTCCTTGAAGTTTTATTTTTTGCAGAAAGGTCCAAATTTCTTTTTTTGTCCAAGCCGTGCCACTCTCATACAATTCCAGGTGTCATGCTCTCATTGGCTCAAGTGTACACATGTCAACTATATAAACAGTGAGTCAGATTCAAAGCCATTGATCAAGCGCCACTTCACCAAAACAGATTCAATTTTTCTCTTTCTTGTCAGTTAGATCAAACCAAGAAAATCACAGAGAAATCACCAAGAACACAAGAACCCTAAGATTTCCAGAACCAAATTCATACACAAATTCATTGATTTTCACATCAATCCTCAGAGATTCGTGTGAATCTTCATCACCGGATTGAAGATTTCCCCTACAATTCAAAGTGCGAGCTCACATTGAAGCAAGCTCAAGCACTGATCATAGGGATTTTTCACGCAGATTCAAAAAACGTTGAAGCAAGCTCAAGCACGTAATCACAGAGAAGCAGAGAAAGAATCAGAGAAGATGAAGATGAACCGGTAAACCGATTTATTTTCGGTCCAAAAGCAAGCAAAATCATCAAAACCGTCAAGAACATTCAAGTTTTCCCAAAGATTTCCTCCATTAAAGGTTTCAACCAAAACCTTAGGTAAAACTCAGAATCTTTTCTCAAAAGTAATATCACTGTTAAACCTGTAGAAAACAATCACGCGAGCAAAGCACATCAAAAAAATTTCCAGAATTCAAAGAAAACCGTAACCGTAAACACGAAACCTAGATCCATAAGGATCTAAGTTTTGAAAGCAAGAACGAGTACTAGAAGCGTAATCAAACAACGAAACGATGTAGATCTTTAAACGATCTAAACATTTCTTTTCAAAAACCAAAAAATCAGTTTCAAAACCGTACGGAACTTTTTAGATCTACAACGTTTCAAACCGTATTTGAAAAAACAGCTACTGGATTCGTGTTTAGGGTTAAAGGACGAATCAAATGAAGTAAGAATCTTTGAAATCTGGAAATTTAGGTCGCCGGAAACTGCATGAACTCGCCGGAGAAGATGAAGTTTCCGGCGGACCTTCAAGGTCTCCGCCGTAGCTTCATCCTCGCCGGCGGCGAGGTTAGTGAGAGGTGAGAGATGAGAGAAGAGAGAAGAGTTAGAGAGAGAAAGGATTTGCAGAAATGAAATAAACCGGCACTCTTCTGTTTAAATAAGCTAGTGAACCAGACCGGTCCAAGACCGGTCCAATCCTGTTGATTCCAGGCCGTTTGATCTAGGGTTTCAGGATCCTGGATCAATCCTGTGGCTCCTGTGAATCCGGTTCTTTAGGGTTTTGGGTTGGGCCTTTGGTTTCTTTGGATCTTTACGTTTTGCCATTCCTGTGCTATTCACACCCCTGTTTTTTGCTACCTGCACCTATGTCTTGATTAAAATTGTGATAAAATTCCTAGAAAAATTCATACATGTTTCTTGATATTTTCTTAGTGTTTTTATGACATTTTTGCACATTAAGGATCTATGAAATTTTGTATAATTAATTCATAGCATTTTAATTCTCTTTGAATTATTTGTTATGGATTCTTCTTCACACATTTGTCCTTGATGTAAGAATATGTGATAAAAGCTACTTGATATGATAATATGAGAGATTTGTGCTTATAATTTCATGTTGATTTGCTGTTTTGATTTGGTTCATAAGTTCTTGATTTTATGAACAATATATGCATATTTTGAAAGATATGAAATGCCAAGTTTATTCTAGAAAATATGGCATGAAACCATGCTTGCATATTTCCAATAATTCCATGCTATAACTTGAGATAAAGAAAACTCTTTCAAAATTTGTTAGAGCATGAGAATTAGAGGCCAAGAATGCTTTAGGTTTCACACCTAAGTTTTTAGGGTTTAATGTCATTTTTTTGTGCCATCTTGCATGCTTTTTAGTACTTGTTATGTTTTTTTTCTTTCTTTTCTTTTCACTAACAAGCTTATTTCCATGTTTCATGCATCTCATTTAGCATTCCCTCCACCTTCTTTAGCCTAGCATTTATTTTTGCAAGTTTTAATACGTTTTAGAGATGTAATTTGTCATCGTTATTTTGTAGCTTGGCAAAGGGGCCATAGAATGTATTTAGGCAATTGTTGTAATATGGACTATGGACACTATGGCGCACCGACACGCACACACTCACCTTAGATGTATGTATAGGATTGTATGGTTAAGTAAGCGTTTAGGTTTTAAACACTTAGAGAAAATCCATCCTTTTTTCAAAAATAATTGAACTTCACTTCAAAAACTTTCATAATAAGTATGAAGTCAACACTTCATTTTTTTTTTCCTTTCTTTTTCTTTTTTTTTAAGAAAAAATTCAATTCATCTTAATCATTTAGACTTTCTTTCTAATCACTAATCAAACCTCACTTTTTTGCTAAATCTAATGCTCATGAAGCCTCCCAATCTCCTTCTTCAAAACCTTTTTTTTAAAACTTAAAATCAAACAATTAAAACAAAAAACAAGTCTTTTTAGCAAGAACTACGCCGGTTTTGATCCCGTAAAACGGTACGTAGGCAATGAGTCAAAACTCATCCAAGCCGAAATAAAATCAAATTCTACTTCTTCTCACCCCCATTCTTAACTAATCACACTTTCCTTTTTTACAAATAAGCAATAAAACTAAAGCGTAGAAATAAACTTAGGAGAGCGGTTCTTATGGAATACCATAATCGCTCCGGGTGCCTAACACCTTCCCGTAGCGAAAACGACCCCCGAACTTAGAATCTAAGGGTTTTTCTCAATTTTGCCCTTCCCAAGAAAAAATAGAGAATATCAACGGTCAAAAGGTTCAAGTCCAATTAATGGCTTGGCACCCAAAAACCATGATAACAGAAATGGCGACTTCACTGGGGACAATTTCTTTTAGCGGGTCACGCCTAGTTTTCCTTAGTTTATATTTACGCCTTGTTTTATTGCTTACATATGTGAATATTTTGTTTACTTCCATTTGACGTGTGGGGTGAGAATATCAAAAGTTCTAACCCGGGCTGAGTGAACTTATGTTTAGGTAGAGATATAATCGACAATTCGATCCGGGGGTTGCCTCGTGTATTGGATTATGCGATCAATCTCACATAGCTGAGGCATTTTGAAGGTGATATTGTCGGCGTGTGTTGTCATGCTTAGGCACTTCACTTTCAATTGTTCGACGAAGCTATGAACCGTAGTTACCAAACCCATCCTAGCCTTTTTAGGACGTAGTGCGGTGGCTAAATTGAGTGTTGTCTCAAACTTTAGTCGTCACGCGATACTACACTCAAACTAGACCTTCTCACAAATAATCATGGAACGGGTGTCGTCCTGTACTACCATGATATATGTGAGAGAGATTGCAGTTTGGGAACTGTGTTAGAACCTTGGTTACTACTATCCAAAGCCTTAGTTCACCGGACGCCGTGTCCATCCGTGGCCCCGTTACCTTGAAACTCAATCCACTTTTAACAACACAATCATGCATACATGCATTCATGCATAAACATTTTTCATGCATTCATCGAAGGGTTTAAACAAATGAGAATTTTTTGTAAATAATCACAGGTATGAAGAAGACTAAGTGCTACAAGTTCAAGGAAGTGGATTTGGTTGGTTTGAGAGAGTTGGCACTCAAGGTCAAGAGTCAAACAGGGTTCCGACTCCGGTATGGGGGATTGCTTACTTTGCTCCGAACCGATGTGGACGAGAAGCTAGTGCACACTCTAGTGCAATTTTATGATCCGAGCTTCCGTTGCTTCACTTTCCCGGACTTCCAGTTGGTTCCTACTCTCGAGGCCTACTCCAATCTAGTGGGTCTGCCTATAGCCGAGAAGACGCCTTTCACCGGTCCCGGGACTTCTCTTACTCCTCTGGTTATTGCTAAGGATCTCTACCTCAAGACTTCCGACGTCTCCAACCATCTTATTACCAAGTCTCACATCCGGGGTTTCACTTCGAAGTATCTTCTTGATCAGGCTAATCTCGGTACTACTCGTCAGGATGCACTCGAGGCTATTCTTGCTTTGCTTATCTACGGGCTCATTCTCTTCCCGAACCTCGACAACTTCGTGGACATGAATGCTATCGAGATCTTTCATTCCAAGAACCCGGTTCCTACTTTACTAGCAGATACCTACCACGCCATTCATGACAGGACTCTCAAGGGCCGTGGGTATATTCTTTGCTGCACATCTCTTTTGTATAGGTGGTTTATTTCGCACCTTCCGAGTTCCTTCCATGACAACTCGGAGAACTGGTCCTACTCGCAGCGGATTATGGCCCTTACTCCTAATGAGGTCGTCTGGCTCACTCCGGCCGCTCAGGTGAAGGAAATCATTATGGGTTGTGGAGACTTTCTCAATGTACCTCTTCTTGGTACTCGTGGAGGAATCAACTACAATCCCGAGCTTGCTATGAGACAGTTTGGTTTTCCTATGAGGTCGAAGCCCATCAATCTTGCTACATCTCCAGAGTTCTTCTTCTACACGAATGCTCCTACCGGACAAAGGAAAGCTTTCGTGGATGCTTGGTCCAAGGTTCGAAGGAAGAGTGTGAAGCATCTAGGTGTGAGATCCGGTGTCGCTCATGAGGCCTATACCCAGTGGGTGATAGATCGAGCTGAGGAGATTGGTATGCCTTATCCAGCTATGAGATATGTGTCTTCATCCACTCCGTCTATGCCTTTACCTCTACTTCCCGCAACTCAGGATATGTATCAGGAGCATCTAGCTATGGAGAGTCGTGAGAAGCAAGTGTGGAAAGCTCGATACAATCAAGCCGAGAATCTAATCATGACTTTGGATGGTAGAGATGAGCAGAAGACTCATGAGAATCTGATGTTGAAGAAAGAACTAGCTAAGGCCCGGAGGGAATTGGAAGAGAAAGACGAGCTGCTTATGAGGGATTCCAAGAGAGCTCGAGGACGACGAGATTTCTTTGACAGATACTGTGATTCAGATTCCGAGTCCGATGATCTTCCGACTACTTCCTATGCTTGAGAGCTCTATTTGTTTACCTTGTTGAAAATGTTGTGTAATTTTGATTATTTGCAAGATTTCTAATTTGTTTTAAAATCCTTCGATAAAAAAAATAAGTCTTTTGCATTCGCATTTGCATATCATGCATCATATGCATCATGCATTGGTCACAAAGGCTTCCAAGTGCTCACTATCTCCTGGTTCCTCTGCCGCAGTGTGAAAAGTGGCTCGTGCTCAGAGAGTTTACGAACCAGATAGAATTGATCGAACCAGAGAATACAGAAGAAAGAAAA
The DNA here is from genome assembly GCF_003473485.1 of Medicago truncatula. Classification (NCBI taxonomy): domain Eukaryota; kingdom Viridiplantae; phylum Streptophyta; class Magnoliopsida; order Fabales; family Fabaceae; genus Medicago; species Medicago truncatula. The sequence goes on along the minus strand of NC_053043.1, from coordinate 5,277,521 downwards.
GGGCTATGGAAGAAGAGAACGCTCAGCTTCGCACCGAGTTAGCCTCTCTAAAGGAGGAATTGGCTAAAGCTAATGATGTCATGACTGCTCTACTAGCTGCTCAAGAGCAATCAGCTACAGCTATCCCTACAACCACAGCTGCACCAGTAACTACAAGCGTGCTCCCTACCACTTCTGCAGACAATCGCTTTACTATGCCAGTGGGGTTTCCGTATGGGCTTCCACCGTTCTTCACTCCCGTTGCTACAGCAAGCACCTCGGGCACTGCTAACAATGTTCTGATCCCTGCAACAAATGCCGCCTCCATCATTGCTACTTTGCCACAAACAACAGCAGCTGTCACTGAGCCTCTGGTACACACTCTGCCTCAAGGTATTAACATCAACACACAGCACAGAAGCATCCCCGTAACCAAGACTATGGAAGAGATGATGGAGGAACTTGCTAAAGAACTCCGTCACGAGATCCAGGCCAATCGAGGGAGTGCAGACTCTGTCAAAACTCAAGACCTTTGCTTAGTGTCAAAAGTGGATGTTCCTAAAAAGTTCAAGATTCCGGACTTCGACCGGTATAACGGGCTGACTTGTCCTCAAAATCACATCATCAAATACGTCCGGAAGATGGGCAATTACAAAGACAATGATTCCCTTATGATCCACTGTTTTCAGGATAGTCTGATGGAGGACGCCGCAGAGTGGTATACTAGTTTGAGTAAGAATGACATCCATACCTTTGATGAGTTAGCCACCGCTTTCAAGAGCCATTATGGGTTTAACACTCGACTGAGGCCAAATAGGGAGTTTCTCAGGTCCCTATCTCAGAAGAAGGAGGAAAGTTTCCGTGAATATGCGCAAAGGTGGAGAGGGGCGGCTGCCCGTATCACTCCTGCTTTAGATGAAGAAGAAATGACCCAGACATTCTTAAAGACCTTGAAGAAAGATTATGTTGAGAGGATGATCATCGCTGCCCCGAACAACTTTTCGGAGATGGTCACTATGGGAACCCGTCTTGAGGAAGCCGTCAGGGATGGAATCATTGTGTTTGAGAAAGCTGAATCTTCTACGAGCGCATCGAAGAGGTATGGTAATGAACACCACAAGAAGAAAGAAACGGAAGTGGGGATGGTGTCAGCGGGAGCCGGTCAATCCATGGCTACCGTCGCTCCTATCAATGCAGCTCAAATGCCTCCGTCATACCCATATATGCCGTATTCTCAGCATCCGTTCTTCCCACCGTTTTATCATTACCCTTTGCCGCCGGGCCAGCCTCAAGTGCCCGTCAATGCAATTGCCCAACAGATGAAACAACAGATGCCGGTTCAACAACAACAACAAAATCAGCAAGCTAGGCCTACTTTCCCTCCGATACCGATGTTATATGCTGAGTTGCTTCCAACTTTACTCCAGAGAGGGCATTGTACAACTAGACAGGGCAAGCCACCACCTGATCCGTTGCCTCCAAGGTTCAGGTCTGATCTCAAATGCGACTTTCATCAAGGTGCCCTAGGTCATGATGTCGAGGGGTGTTATGCTTTGAAGTATATCGTGAAGAAGCTCATCGATCAAGGGAAGCTGACTTTTGAGAATAATGTCCCACACGTCCTCGACAATCCTCTACCAAATCATGCCGCTGTGAATATGATCGAAGTGTGTGAGGAAGCTCCTAGGCTTGATGTCCGCAACGTCGCAACTCCTCTGGTGCCTCTGCACATCAAGCTGTGCAAAGCTTCTCTGTTCAGCCATGATCATGCCAAGTGTCTAGGATGCCTCCGTGATCCTTTGGGTTGCCATGCTGTTCGAGACGACATCCAAAGCTTGATGGATGATAATCTTCTGACTGTCAGTGATGTTTGCGTGGTCGTGCCAGTTTTTCACGATCCGCCTGTCAAGAGTGTACCTTTGAAGAAGAATGCTGAGCCTTTGGTGATAAGGTTGCCAGGACCAATTCCTTATGTTTCGGACAAGGCAGTGCCATACAAGTACAATGCTACTATGATAGAAAATGGAGTAGAGGTGCCTCTAGCCTCCTTTGCCACAGTAAGCAATATTGCCGAAGGGACTTCTGCAGCACTAAGAAGCGGGAAGGTCCGTCCGCCGTTATTTCAGAAGAAAGTAGCTACACCGACCATTCCGCCAGTTGAAGAAGCAACTCCAACCGTTGTTTCACCCATTGCTACAGATATGAACCAGTCAGGCAAATCTATAGAGGATTCAAATTTAGATGAGATTCTGAGGATAATAAAGAGGAGCGACTACAAGATCGTTGATCAGTTGCTGCAGACTCCTTCGAAGATATCTGTCTTGTCATTACTCTTGAGCTCTGAGGCTCACAGGAATACCTTGTTGAAAGTGCTGGAGCAGGCATATGTTGACCACGAAGTTACGGTAGATCGGTTTGGTGGCATAGTGGGAAATATTACTGCTTGTAACAACCTCTGGTTCAGTGAAGAAGAGTTGCCGGAAGCGGGAAAGAGTCACAATCTGGCTTTGCACATCTCGGTAAATTGTAAATCAGACATGATATCAAATGTGTTGGTGGATACCGGTTCCTCCCTCAATGTAATGCCCAAGACAACTCTAGATCAGTTGAGCTACCGTGGGACCCCGTTGAGGAGAAGTACTTTCTTGGTCAAAGCTTTTGATGGATCTCGGAAGAATGTGCTGGGAGAGATAGACTTGCCGATAACCATTGGCCCTGAGAATTTCTTGGTTACTTTCCAAGTGATGGACATTAATGCATCCTACAGTTGCCTGCTGGGAAGACCGTGGATACACGATGCAGGTGCGGTTACTTCCACCTTACATCAGAAGTTGAAATTTGTGAAGAATGGAAAACTCGTTACAATCCATGGTGAAGAAGCATACTTAGTCAGCCAATTGTCTTCTTTTTCTTGTATTGAAGCAGGGTCTACTGAAGGGACTGCTTTCCAAGGTTTAACCATTGAAGGTGCAGAGTCTAAAGAAGCTGGGGCTGCTATGGCTTCATTGAAGGATGCTCAGAGAGCCATTCAAGAAGGTCAGACTGCCGGCTGGGGCAAGGTGATACAGCTCTGTGAGAACAAGCGTAAAGAAGGTCTCGGGTTCTCTCCGTCATCAAGAGTTTCCTCGGGAGTCTTCCACAGTGCAGGGTTTGTTAATGCTATCTCTGAAGAAGCCACTGGATCTGGTCTCAGGCCTGTATTTGTTACGCCAGGAGGCATTGCGAGAGATTGGGATGCCATTGACATTCCTTCAATCATGCATGTTTCTGAGTAATGTGTCTTGTTGCTTTAATGCTTTGTTTTCAAAAATAACAATCCTCTCGCTCTGCCCAAAGCGAGAGTGATATTTTCTGTAAGGGCATGTTTGTTTCGGCATTGCCGTTGATTAATAAAATTTTGTCGTTTCTTCCACGACTACTTTTTTTTTTAAGTGCTTTTTCCCTTGGAAACAATGGTAATGCCAGAAAAAACCAAAACGTCTGTATTTTCTTATTAATTTCAAAATCTGCATGAAAAAAAAAAAACTCTTTCTAAAATCATCCAAATCATTATATGCAGGTTGAACCATAATAAACCCGTTGAACACAGTAATCCTACGGTTCCTCCAAATTTTGAATTCCCTGTGTATGAAGCCGAAGATGAGGAAGGTGATGATATACCATATGAGATTACTCGGTTACTTGAGCAAGAAAAGAAAGCCATTCAGCCTCACCAGGAAGAGATTGAGCTTACCAACATAGGTACCGAGGAAAACAAGCAAGAAATCAAGATTGGTGCTACTCTAGAGGAAGGGGTTAAACAGAAGGTCATCCAGCTCCTCCGGGAATATCCGGATATTTTTGCATGGTCGTATGAAGATATGCCAGGTCTAGACCCTATGATTGTGGAGCATCGGATCCCTACCAAGCCTGAATGTCCTCCCGTCAGGCAGAAATTGAGAAGGACTCATCCTGATATGGCTCTCAAAATCAAGAATGAAGTTCAAAAGCAGATTGATGCGGGTTTCCTCATGACAGTTGAGTATCCCGAATGGGTTGCCAATATTGTGCCTGTGCCAAAGAAGGATGGTAAAGTTCGGATGTGTGTTGACTTCAGAGACCTGAACAAAGCCAGCCCAAAAGACAACTTTCCATTACCTCATATTGATGTGCTTGTTGATAATACTGCTCAATCTAAGGTGTTCTCCTTCATGGACGGTTTTTCCGGTTATAATCAGATCAAGATGTCTCCTGAAGATAGAGAAAAGACATCTTTTATCACTCCATGGGGTACTTTCTGCTACAAAGTGATGCCATTCGGTCTAATTAATGCTGGTGCTACCTACCAAAGGGGAATGACTACTTTGTTTCATGACATGATTCACAAAGAAGTTGAGGTATATGTGGATGACATGATTGTGAAGTCAACAGATGAGGAACAACATGTTGAATATTTAACAAAGATGTTTGAAAGGTTAAGAAAATACAAGCTGCGATTGAATCCCAACAAATGTACATTCGGTGTCAGATCCGGCAAGTTATTAGGCTTCGTTGTCAGCCAAAAGGGCATTGAAGTCGATCCTGATAAAGTCCGGGCCATCCGAGAAATGCCAGCTCCACAGACAGAGAAGCAAGTCAGAGGTTTCTTGGGACGTTTGAATTACATCTCCCGATTCATATCTCATATGACTGCAACCTGCGGGCCGATCTTCAAGCTACTTAGAAAGAACCAGCCTGTTGTATGGAATGATGAATGCCAAGAAGCTTTTGATAGCATCAAGAATTACCTGCTGGAACCACCTATCCTTGTCCCACCCGTGGAAGGAAGGCCTTTGATTATGTATTTGGCAGTATTTGATGAATCCATGGGATGTGTACTTGGTCAACAAGATGAAACTGGAAAGAAAGAACATGCTATCTACTATCTAAGCAAGAAGTTCACCGATTGTGAAACTCGGTATACAATGCTTGAGAAGACTTGTTGTGCTTTAGCTTGGGCTGCCAAACGCCTGCGTCATTACTTGGTGAATCATACAACTTGGTTGATATCCAGAATGGATCCGATAAAGTATATCTTCGAGAAAGCTGCCGTCACTGGAAAGATTGCACGCTGGCAGATGCTTTTGTCTGAATATGATATTGTGTTCAAAACTCAAAAGGCAATCAAAGGTAGCATTCTTGCCGATCACCTTGCTTATCAACCTCTTGATGATTACTGTTATACCCTGTTTTTGGACCTAAAAATACTGGGCCCAATTTCATTTCAAACTTTGTCAACTATCAAATTTCAATTGCACAGTTCAAATTGTCTCTGCCTCGCAGTATTTTCAATCACAATTTTACCTATGTTTTTCTTGCATAAAACCTTTCAAAATGTCTTTACTTGTCTTGTAAGTCATTCAAAAGTGTCTCTGAATCATTGCATTGCTTTTTCTACAGTTTATTTCAAAATTTGCAAAAAGTCATACAGAAGGGTATTTTGGTCATTTCCTGCAGTGGGACCCATTTTTATCCTTGTGACTATCTCTGAGTCTTTTCGGATTGTTTTTTACATTTCATCAGTAAACCTTGTTAAAATTCATTTCAAACTTGCGTCTGAGTCAGTGTTGAGTCAATTTCAATCCGTTTAGGTCGTTTTTAGCCCTAGGGGCATTTTGGTCATTTCACACGAAATTTTGGCATAGGGAGGTTACTTTGAAGTACCTCATTTAGGTCATTGGTTCGTTTTAGTCCGTTTTGTCAGTTTTATTTTTGTTTCACTTTACGTTTGGTCAAAATTACAAATTTTAATTCATTTTTTTTTACTTTGCATTTTAGCCCCTTAATTTTGTTAAAATTACATTTAAGTCCAAATTGTCCAATTTTATATTTTTTTTAGTTCTGTTTTTAAAATTGCAGTCCAGTCCCTTATTTTACAAAATTGCAGGAAGGTCCAAAGTTCATTTTAAGTCCAATGCCACATGTCAGCTTTCTAATGGTCCAATCACTCACACATGTCAGCTATAAATACTGTTCACAGTGCCACATGGATGAGATCCATTCATTACAATACACATCACCAAAAACAAATTCCCATTTTCTCTCTCTTTTCTGTTAGATCAAAAACAGAAATTTCTCAAGAACAAAACAGAACCCTAACCGAAATTCATCATCAAATTCTCAGAGATTCGTGTACGAATCTTCATCATCGAATCGATTCCACCGCAATACAAGGTGCGAATTCCTCACCGGAAGTGAAGAACTCAAGCACCGATCACGGTAGGGAAAAGAGGGAGAACCGAATCTGCACAGAGGAAGGAGAAGAAGACAGAACCAAAGAAACAGCAAGCAAGAGAGCAAAACGCGCACGTAAGCAAACACACGCGCAAGCCAGCAAGCAAGCAAGCAAAACGCGCACGCAAGCAAGCACGCGCGCAAGCCAGCAGGCAAGCGAGCAAGCACGCGAAGCACAAGCAGCAAGAGCCGTAACAGAAAACAAGAAGAGGTAAGCATCCTCTTCGTTCGTATCTCTTCCTTTTTCCACCGTTCCTTTACAAAAATTTCATCAAGATTCAAACTCAGATCTACTCCGATTCAAGCTTTTTTCGAAAAATCTAAGTTCGGATTCGAGAAGTATATAAAAAAGGATATCTAAAAATGTGAAAATTTCTCGAATCGGAGCATTTTGATTTTCCGGCACGGTGGCGCCGCCGCCATCCGCCGCGCCGGAACGGAGGAGCTGGCCGGAGAAGATGACCGGAAAGTTAGAGAGAAGGAGGAGCTTCTCTCTCTAAAAGAGAGAAGAAAGAGAAAGAGGAGTAACAAATGAGAAAAAACCGGATTTCACATATATATATAGAGATTTAAACCGGTCCGGTTTATTTTCGGTTTTACTCTCTCATTCTCAGCCTTCAGATCAATCTAACGCTTCCTGTGCTTCCAGGCTTTCTGATTTTGGTTTGGGCCTATTATTTTCAATTTTTGCTGTTTTTTTGCTATTTGCACCATGTTTCTTTGCTGTTTGAACCTCTGCATGCTTAAATTTGCTCTAAAAAATCTCCAAAAATTATCACATATTTCTTGATAAATTTTCATGCCTTTTTGATGCTTCTCAATGGTTTTAAAATGATAAAAGAGAGTATGTGATATTTCTTGGTTAATTAGAGCGCTTAGGCATAATTTTGTGCATTTTAGTAGTATATTCCTCATGAAAACGTTGGCATGCGATATGAGTTCTTAAGATGCAATTTTTGTGATGAATTCTCACTGGTTATGGGTGCAAGTTGCTGCTTGTGTATAGTGTTTTTTTACTTCCCTCTTTGCTTTGCAATTAACATGCACTTTTACTAGTTAATGAAGTGCCAAAATATTGTGAAAGTGTGCTATAAATTCTAGCATAAAATGTGTCCTATTTTCCCTCATTTCGACACCAAACAAGACCTCTAAAATTTGTCATAATGAAGGAATTAGGGGTCATGCATGTACTAGAATTCTATAACCACTTTCATGCACATTTTGTCACTTTATTAGTCTCTTTTATGTCTTTTCTCTTAATATTTTTGTGCACTCCTTTTACTCTATGCTTTATCTTACTAACCATTTCATCTCATGTGCCATACATTTCATAGCATTTCACTACTTCCTCCACCCTCTCTAGCTTAGCATTTATTTTTACAAGTTTTAATTCATTTGGTGATGTAATTTGTTATCATTGATTTGTAGCTTGGCAAAGGGGCCATAGAATGTACCTAGGCAATTTTTGTAATATGGACTATGGACACTATGACGCACCGACACACACACACTCACCTTAGATGTATGCGTAGGATTGTATGGTTAAATAAGCGTTTAGGTTTTAAACACTTAGAGAAAATCCATCTTTTTCCAAAAAAAAACAATTGAACTTCACTTCAAAAATTTTCATAATAAATATGAAGTCAACACTTCATTTTTTCCTTTCTTTTTTTTTAAGAAAAATTCAATTCATCTTAATCATTTAGACTTTCTTTTTAATCACTAATCCAACCTCACTTTTTTGCTAAATCTAATGCCCTTGAGGCCTCTCATCTCTATTCTTCAAAATCTCTTTTCAAACTTAAAATCAACCAACAAAAACAAAAACCATTTTTTGAGCAAGAACTACGCCGGTTTTGATCCCGTAAGACGGTACGTAGGCAATGAGTCAAAACTCATCCAAGCCGAAATAAAAACCGAATTCCACTTCTTCTCACCCCCATTCTTGACTAAATAAACCTCCCACTTTCAAAAGTAAGTAAAAATAAGCGTGAATATAGACTTAGGAAAACGGCTCCTATAGAGGACTATAGTTACTCCGGGTGCCTAACACCTTCCCGTAGTAAAACCGACCCCCGAACTTAGAATCTAAGGGTTTTTCCTCAATTTTTGCCCTTCCCAAAAAAAAATAGAGAATATCAACGGTCAAAAGGTTCAAGTCCAATTAATGGCTTGGCACCCAAAAACCATGATAACAGAAATGGCGACTTCACTGGGGATTTCTTTTTAGCGGGTCGCGCCTAGCTTTCCTTAGTTCATATTTACGCTTTGTTTTATTGCTTATGTGAATACTTGTTTACTTTCATTTAACGTGTGGGGTGAGAATATCAAAAGTCCTAACCCGGGCTGAGTGAACTTATGTTTAGGTAGAGATATAATCGACAATTCGATCCGGGGGTTGCCTCGTGTATTGGATTATGCGATCAATCTCACATAGCTGAGGCATTTTGAAGGTGATATTGTCGGCGTGTGTTGTCATGCTTAGGCACTTCACTTTCAATTGTTCGACGAAGCTATGAACCGTAGTTACCAAACCCATCCTAGCCTTTTTAGGACGTAGTGCGGTGGCTAAATTGAGTGTTGTCTCAAACTTTAGTCGTCACGCGATACTACACTCAAACTAGACCTTCTCACAAATAATCATGGAACGGGTGTCGTCCTGTACTACCATGATATATGTGAGAGAGATTGCAGTTTGGGAACTGTGTTAGAACCTTGGTTACTACTATCCAAAGCCTTAGTTCACCGGACGCCGTGTCCATCCGTGGCCCCAGTACCTTGAAACTCAATCCACTTTTAACAACACAATCATGCATACATGCATTCATGCATAAACATTTTTCATGCATTCATCGAAGGGTTTAAACAAATGAGAATTTTTTGTAAATAATCACAGGTATGAAGAAGACTAAGTGCTACAAGTTCAAGGAAGTGGATTTGGTTAGTTTGAGAGAGTTGGCACTCAAGGTCAAGAGTCAAACAGGGTTCCGACTCCGATATGGGGGATTGCTTACTTTGCTCCGAACCGATGTGGACGAGAAGCTAGTGCACACTCTAGTGCAATTTTATGATCCAAGCTTCCGTTGCTTCACTTTCCCGGACTTCCAGTTGGTTCCTACTCTCGAGGCTTACTCCAATCTAGTGGGTTTACCTATAGCCGAGAAGACACCTTTCGCCGGTCCCGGGACTCCTCTTACTCCTCTGGTTATTGCTAAGGATCTCTACCTCAAGACTTCCGACGTCTCCAACCATCTTATTACCAAGTCTCACATTCGGGGGTTCACTTCAAAGTATCTTCTTGATCAGGCTAATCTCAGTACTACTCGTCAGGATACACTCGAGGCTATTCTTGCTTTGCTTATCTACGGGCTCATTCTCTTCCCGAACCTCGACAACTTCGTGGACATGAATGCTATCGAGATCTTTCATTCCAAGAACCCGGTTCCTACTTTGCTAGCGGATACCTACCACGCCATCCATGACAGGACTCTCAAGGGCCGTGGATATATTCTTTGCTGCACATCTCTCTTGTATAGGTGGTTTATTTCGCACCTTCCGAGTTCCTTCCATGACAACTCGGAGAACTGGTCCTACTCGCAACGGATTATGGCCCTCACTCCTAATGAGGTGGTCTGGATCACTCCCGCCGCTCAAGCCAAGGAAATTATCATGGGTTGTGGAGACTTTCTCAATGTACCTCTTCTTGGTACCCGTGGAGGAATCAACTACAACCCCGAGCTTGCCATGAGACAGTTTGGTTTCCCTATGAAGTCAAAGCCCATCAATCTTGCTACATCTCCAGAGTTCTTCTTCTACACGAATGCTCCTACCGGACAAAAGAAAGCTTTCATGGATGCTTGGTCCAAGGTTCGAAGGAAGAGTGTGAAGCATCTAGGTGTGAGATCCGGTGTCGCTCATGAGGCCTATACTCAGTGGGTGATAGATCGAGCTGAGGAGATTGGTATGCCTTATCCAGCTATGAGATACGTGTCTTCATCCACTCCGTCTATGCCTCTACCTCTACTTCCCGCGACTCAGGATATGTACCAGGAGCATCTAGCTATGGAGAGTCGTGAGAAGCAAATGTGGAAAGCTCGGTACAATCAAGCTGAGAATCTAATCATGACTTTGGATGGTAGAGATGAGCAGAAGACTCATGAGAATCTGATGTTGAAGAAGGAGCTAGCTAAGGCCCGGAGGGAATTGGAAGAGAAAGACGAGCTGCTTATGAGGGATCCCAAGAGAGCTCGAGGACGACGAGACTTCTTTGCCAGATACTGTGATTCAGATTCCGAGTCCGATGATCTTCCGACTACTTCCTATGCTTGAGAGCTCTATTTGTTTACCTTGTTGAAAATGTTGTGTAATTTTGATTATTTGCAAGATTTCTAATTTGTTTTAAAATCCTTCGATGAAAAAAAATAATAAGTCTTTTGCATTCGCATTTGCATATCATGCATCATATGCATCATGCATTGGTCACAAAGGCTTCCAAGTGCTCACTATCTCCTGGTTCCTCTGCCGCAGTGTGAAAAGTGGCTCGTGCTCAGAGAGTTTACGAACCAGATAGAATTGATCGAACCAGAGAATACAGAAGAAAGAAAAGGGCTATGGAAGAAGAGAACGCTCAGCTTCGCACCGAGTTAGCCTCTCTAAAGGAGGAATTGGCTAAAGTTAATGACGTCATGACTGCTCTACTAGCTGCTCAAGAGCAATCAGCTACAGCTATCCCTACAACCACAGCTGCACCAGTAACTACAAGCGTGCTCCCTACCACTTCTGCAGACAACCGCTTTACTATGCCGGTGGGGTTTCCGTATGGGCTTCCACCGTTCTTCACTCCCGTTGCTACAGCAGGCACCTCAGGCACTGCTAACAATGTTCTGATCCCTGCAACAAATGCTGCCTCTATCAATGCTACTTTGCCACAAACAACAGCTGCTGTCACTGAGTCACTGATACATACTCTGCCTCAAGGTATTAACATCAACACACAGCACAGAAGCATCCCCGTAACCAAGACTATGGAAGAGATGATGGAGGAACTTGCTAAAGAACTCCGTCACGAGATCCAGGCCAATCGAGGGAATGCAGACTCTGTCAAAACTCAAGACCTTTGCTTAGTGTCAAAAGTGGATGTCCCTAAAAAGTTCAAGATTCCGGACTTCGACCGGTACAACGGGCTAACTTGTCCTCAAAATCACATCATCAAATACGTCCGGAAGATGGGCAATTACAAAGACAATGATTCCCTTATGATCCACTGTTTTCAGGATAGTCTGATGGAGGATGCCGCAGAGTGGTATACTAGTTTGAGCAAGAACGATATCCATACCTTTGATGAATTAGCCACCGCTTTCAAGAGCCATTATGGGTTTAACACTCGACTGAGGCCAAATAGGGAGTTTCTCAGGTCCCTATCTCAGAAGAAGGAGGAAAGTTTCCGTGAATATGCGCAAAGGTGGAGAGGGGCAGCTGCCCGTATCACTCCTGCTTTAGATGAGGAAGAAATGACCCAGACATTCTTAAAGACCTTGAAGAAGGATTATGTTGAGAGGATGATCATCGCTGCCCCGAACAACTTTTCGGAGATGGTCACTATGGGAACCCGTCTTGAGGAAGCCGTCAGGGATGGAATTATTGTGTTTGAGAAAGCTGAATCTTCTACGAGTGCGTCAAAGAGATATGGTAATGGACACCACAAGAAGAAAGAAACGGAAGTGGGGATGGTGTCAGCGGGAGCCGGTCAATCCATGGCTACCGTCGCTCCTATCAATGCAGCTCAAATGCCTCCGTCATACCCATATATGCCGTATTCTCAGCATCCGTTCTTCCCACCGTTTTATCATCAGTACCCTTTGCCGCCGGGCCAGCCTCAAGTGCCCGTCAATGCAATTGCCCAACAGATGAAACAACAGATGCCGGTTCAACAACAACAACAAAATCAGCAAGCTAGGCCTACTTTCCCTCCGATACCGATGTTATATGCTGAGTTGCTTCCAACTTTACTCCAGAGAGGGCATTGTACAACTAGACAGGGCAAGCCACCACCTGATCCGTTGCCTCCAAGGTTCAGGTCTGATCTCAAATGCGACTTTCATCAAGGTGCCCTAGGTCATGATGTCGAGGGGTGTTATGCTTTGAAGTATATCGTGAAGAAGCTCATCGATCAAGGGAAGCTGACTTTTGAGAATAATGTCCCACACGTCCTCGACAATCCTCTACCAAATCATGCCGCTGTGAATATGATCGAAGTGTGTGAGGAAGCTCCTAGGCTTGATGTCCGCAACGTCGCAACTCCTCTGGTGCCTCTGCACATCAAGCTGTGCAAAGCTTCTCTGTTCAGCCATGATCATGCCAAGTGTCTAGGATGCCTCCGTGATCCTTTGGGTTGCCATGCTGTTCGAGACGACATCCAAAGCTTGATGGATGATAATCTTCTGACTGTCAGTGATGTTTGCGTGGTCGTGCCAGTTTTTCACGATCCGCCTGTCAAGAGTGTACCTTTGAAGAAGAATGCTGAGCCTTTGGTGATAAGGTTGCCAGGACCAATTCCTTATGTTTCGGACAAGGCAGTGCCATACAAGTACAATGCTACTATGATAGAAAATGGAGTAGAGGTGCCTCTAGCCTCCTTTGCCACAGTAAGCAATATTGCCGAAGGGACTTCTGCAGCACTAAGAAGCGGGAAGGTCCGTCCGCCGTTATTTCAGAAGAAAGTAGCTACACCGACCATTCCGCCAGTTGAAGAAGCAACTCCAACCGTTGTTTCACCCATTGCTACAGATGTGAACCAGTCAGGAAAATCTATAGAGGATTCAAATTTAGATGAGATTCTGAGGATAATAAAGAGGAGCGACTACAAGATCGTTGATCAGTTGCTGCAGACTCCTTCGAAGATATCTGTCTTGTCATTACTCTTGAGCTCTGAGGCTCACAGGAATACCTTGTTGAAAGTGCTGGAGCAGGCATATGTTGACCACGAAGTTACGGTAGATCGGTTTGGTGGCATAGTGGGAAATATTACTGCTTGTAACAACCTCTGGTTCAGTGAAGAAGAGTTGCCGGAAGCGGGAAAGAGTCACAATCTGGCTTTGCACATCTCGGTAAATTGTAAATCAGACATGATATCAAATGTGTTGGTGGATACCGGTTCCTCCCTCAATGTAATGCCCAAGACAACTCTAGATCAGTTGAGCTACCGTGGGACCCCGTTGAGGAGAAGTACTTTCTTGGTCAAAGCTTTTGATGGATCTCGGAAGAATGTGCTGGGAGAGATAGACTTGCCGATAACCATTGGCCCTGAGAATTTCTTGGTTACTTTCCAAGTGATGGACATTAATGCATCCTACAGTTGCCTGCTGGGAAGACCGTGGATACACGATGCAGGGTCTACTGAAGGGACTGCTTTCCAAGGTTTAACCATTGAAGGTGCAGAGTCTAAAGAAGCTGGGGCTGCTATGGCTTCATTGAAGGATGCTCAGAGAGCCATTCAAGAAGGTCAGACTGCCGGCTGGGGCAAGGTGATACAGCTCTGTGAGAACAAGCGTAAAGAAGGTCTCGGGTTCTCTCCGTCATCAAGAGTTTCCTCGGGAGTCTTCCACAGTGCAGGGTTTGTTAATGCTATCTCTGAAGAAGCCACTGGATCTGGTCTCAGGCCTGTATTTGTTACGCCAGGAGGCATTGCGAGAGATTGGGATGCCATTGACATTCCTTCAATCATGCATGTTTCTGAGTAATGTGTCTTGTTGCTTTAATGCTTTGTTTTCAAAAATAACAATTCTCTCGCTCTGCCCAAAGCGAGAGTGATATTTTCTGTAAGGGCATGTTTGTTTCGGCATTGCCGTTGATTAATAAAATTTTGTCGTTTCTTCCACGACTACTTTTTTTTTTTTAGTGCCTTTTCCCTTGGAAACAATGGTAATGCCAGAAAAAACCAAAATGTCTGTATTTTCTTATTAATTTCAAAAATCTGCATGAAAAAAAAAAAAAAAACTCTTTCTAAAATCATCCAATCATTATATGCAGGTTGAACCATAATAAACCCGTTGAACACAGTAATCCTACGGTTCCTCCAAATTTTGAATTCCCTGTGTATGAAGCCGAAGATGAGGAAGGTGATGATATACCATATGAGATTACTCGGTTACTTGAGCAAGAAAAGAAAGCCATTCAGCCTCACCAGGAAGAAATTGAGCTTATCAACATAGGTACCGAGGAAAACAAGCGAGAAATCAAGATTGGTGCTACTCTAGAGGAAGGGGTTAAACAGAAGGTCATCCAGCTCCTCCGGGAATATCCGGATATTTTTGCATGGTCGTATGAAGATATGCCAGGTCTAGACCCTATGATTGTGGAGCATCGGATCCCTACCAAGCCTGAATGTCCTCCCGTCAGGCAGAAATTGAGAAGGACTCATCCTGATATGGCTCTCAAAATCAAGAATGAAGTTCAAAAGCAGATTGATGCGGGTTTCCTCATGACAGTTGAGTATCCCGAATGGGTTGCCAATATTGTACCTGTGCCAAAGAAGGATGGTAAAGTCCGGATGTGTGTTGACTTCAGAGACCTGAACAAGGCCAGTCCAAAAGACAACTTTCCATTACCTCATATTGATGTGCTTGTTGATAATACTGCTCAATCTAAGGTGTTCTCCTTCATGGATGGTTTTTCCGGTTATAATCAAATCAAAATGTCTCCTGAAGATAGAGAAAAGACATCTTTTATCACTCCATGGGGTACCTTCTGCTACAAAGTGATGCCGTTCGGCCTAATCAATGCTGGTGCTACCTACCAAAGGGGAATGACTACTCTGTTTCATGACATGATTCACAAAGAAGTCGAGGTATATGTGGATGACATGATTGTGAAGTCAGCAGATGAGGAACAACATGTTGAATATTTAACAAAGATGTTTGAAAGGTTAAGAAAATACAAGCTGCGATTGAATCCCAACAAATGTACATTCGGTGTCAGGTCCGGAAAGTTATTAGGCTTCATTGTCAGCCAAAAGGGCATTGAAGTCGATCCTGATAAAGTCCGGGCCATCCGAGAAATGCCAGCTCCACAGACAGAGAAGCAAGTCAGAGGTTTCTTGGGACGTTTGAATTACATCTCCCGATTCATATCTCACATGACCGCAACCTGCGGGCCGATCTTCAAGCTACTCAGAAAGAACCAGCCTGTTGTATGGAATGATGAATGCCAAGAGGCTTTTGATAGTATCAAGAATTACTTGTTGGAACCACCTATCCTTGTCCCACCCGTGGAAGGAAGGCCGTTGATCATGTATTTGGCAGTATTTGATGAATCCATGGGATGCGTGCTTGGTCAACAGGATGAAACTGGAAAGAAAGAGCATGCTATCTACTATCTAAGCAAGAAGTTCACCGATTGTGAAACTCGGTATACAATGCTTGAGAAGACTTGTTGTGCTTTGGCCTGGGCCGCTAAACGCCTGCGTCATTATTTGGTGAATCACACAACTTGGTTGATATCCAGAATGGATCCGATAAAGTATATCTTCGAGAAAGCTGCCGTCACTGGAAAGATTGCACGCTGGCAGATGCTTTTGTCTGAATATGATATTGTGTTCAAAACTCAAAAGGCAATCAAAGGTAGCATTCTTGCCGATCATCTTGCCTACCAACCTCTTGATGATTACCAACCAATTGAGTTCGATTTCCCCGATGAAGAGATCATGTATTTGAAATCAAAAGACTGCGAAGAACCGTTGATTGATGAAGGTCCAGATCCCAATAGCAAGTGGGGTTTAGTCTTTGATGGTGCTGTCAATGCTTATGGCAAAGGAATTGGGGCAGTCATTGTATCCCCGCAGGGGCATCACATCCCTTTTACCGCCAGAATTCTGTTCGAATATACCAACAACATGGCTGAGTATGAAGCATGTATCTTCGGGATCGAGGAAGCAATTGACATGAGAATCAAACACCTCGACATCTATGGAGATTCTGCGCTCGTCATCAATCAGATAAAGGGTGAATGGGAGACCCACCATGCTAAGTTGATTCCTTATCGTGATTATGCGAGACGTCTTCTGACATATTTTACAAAGGTTGAGCTGCACCATATTCCTCGTGATGAGAACCAAATGGCTGATGCTCTTGCTACTCTATCCTCCATGTTTCGAGTAAACCATTGGAATGATGTGCCAATAATTAAAGTGCAACGCCTTGAAAGACCTTCGCATGTGTTTGCTATTGGGGATGTGATCGATCAGGCTGATGAAAATGTGGTTGACTATAGACCCTGGTACTATGACATCAAGCAGTTCTTGCTGAGCCGTGAGTATCCGCCAGGTACTTCCAAACAAGATAAGAAGACCCTGAGAAGATTGGCCGGTAGATTCCTGTTAGATGGAGATATTCTGTACAAGAGGAACTATGACATGGTATTGTTAAGGTGTGTTGATGAACATGAAGCAGAGCAGTTAATGCATGATGTACATGACGGTACCTTCGGGACCCATGCTACAGGGCATACTATGTCAAGAAAGTTGCTACGGGCAGGTTATTACTGGATGGCTATGGAGCATGATTGCTACCAGTACGCCAGAAAATGCCACAAATGTCAAATCTATGCTGATAAGATCCATGTGCCTCCGCATGCTCTCAATGTTATGTCATCCCCATGGCCGTTCTCAATGTGGGGCATTGACATGATCGGAAGAATTGAACCGAAGGCTTCAAATGGTCATCGTTTCATCTTGGTGGCAATTGACTACTTTACCAAATGGGTTGAAGCAGCATCTTATACCAATGTGACCAAGCAAGTGGTAGCTAAGTTCATCAAGAACAACATCATCTGTCGATATGGTGTTCCCAGCAAGATTATTACCGACAATGGTACCAACCTGAACAACAATGTGGTGCAAGCTCTTTGTGAAGAATTCAAAATTGAGCATCATAACTCTTCTCCTTATAGACCTCAGATGAATGGTGCAGTTGAGGCCGCCAACAAGAATATCAAGAGAATTGTCCAGAAGATGGTAACCACTTACAAGGACTGGCATGAGATGTTACCCTATGCTCTGCATGGCTACCGTACTACTGTGCGCAGTTCAACCGGGGCAACCCCTTTCTCTCTTGTATATGGTATGGAAGCAGTTCTTCCTTTGGAAGTGGAGATCCCGTCCCTCCGTGTGATCATGGAAGCAAAGTTATCTGAGGCTGAATGGTGCCAAAGCCGGTATGATCAGTTGAATTTGATTGAAGAAAAACGCATGGATGCCATGGCTCGTGGACAGTCATATCAAGCAAGAATGAAGACTGCCTTTGACAAGAAAGTCCATCCTCGAGAATTCAAGGTAGGGGAACTTGTATTGAAGAGGAGGATAAGCCAGCAACCCGACCCAAGGGGCAAGTGGACGCCTAACTATGAAGGTCCTTATGTTGTCAAGAAGGCCTTCTCCGGTGGTGCTTTAATCCTTACACACATGGATGGTATAGAACTTCCAAATCCAGTGAATGCCGATATAGTCAAGAAATACTTTGCCTAGAAATATGAAAAGAACAGCGTGGTAGGTCGAAAACCCGAAAGGGCGGCCTAGGCAAAAATGCGTTTCCCGGTGGATCGAAAACCCGAAAGGGCGGTCCAGGCAAAAATAAGGGACAAAAAAAACAAATATGAAAAGCTCGCTGAGATTGTACACAACTCAGGCAAGAATGAGCGTCTCGATGAGCCGAAAACCCGGAAGGGCGGTTCATGCAAAAATGAGATTGAAACAAAAGGCAAGTAACTATATCTGGCCAACCACCGTCCCCCTTGGGGCATCTGCAGCTGTTAATGACCATCTTCATCAGAAGTTTCTGTGCTTGTGAATTCAAAATTTCCAGGAAATGTAGTGATTACTGTGTTCAATGTACCACCAACCAATAAAATTACCATTTTCCAAGCTTTGTAAATCCGTGGAGTCACGCCTTCGGCTGACCACCACTCTTATACATCAATTTGAGCCTTTGCTTTTGTTTGAAAATTCTATTTTGTTCTTCTACTTTCAAAGCTATATACAAAACATTCTCTTTCTATTTTGATAATGACAATGCTTGAAACAAACATTTTGAAAATTGAAAACCTTTTGTCTATTTTGAAAAGCAAACCTGAGCAACAGGGTACCTTCAAATGAAACATGCATGAGCGAGAGTATGTTGATGTCTATTTCAATATATGTTACAAGCAGGTTCTCCTCCAGGATAGTCTGTGGTCAATGGCAAGAATGAAAAAACAGAACAAAAATGCATGAAAATAAATGAGCTCGCTAAGTTGAAAACCTGAAAGGGCGGCTTAGGCAAAAATGAGCACCCCGCTGGATTGAAAACCCGAAAGGGCAGTTCAGGCAAAAATGGGGCATTAAAAAGAATTTATTTCCCCGGTGGATCGAAAACCCGAAAGGGCGATCCAGGCAAAAATGGGATGCAAAAAATGAATGAATGAAATTGAGAATATAACATGCAAAAAGCATTGACCACAGATACAATGTCTACAACATACCCAGCACTGAAATGCCCAGCACAACGGCGTTTTCCCCAGTGGAGCCTCTCAAGATTCTATCTCCAGCAAGTTGCATATCTACCTGCCCTCAGCTATGGTTCCGACACGTCTCCCAACGACGTCATCTCCAAAGAGGATTTCCAAGAATGTGTAATATAGCACGAGCCACTACGTGCCCAATACTCTGATGTCTTGTCTTCCCCGTGAAGTCGTGCCTACAAAATGCCAACAGTCATGCATTACAAGCATTCATACATGCATAATCATGCATATTACGTACCCATGCATATTAATGAATCTGTTATATCATCCATGCATATTGCATTTCCAATGTCAACATCAGTCTCAATTCAATACTCATGTCAGGTTCTCTGTCAAAACCTTGTGAGCCAATAATATCGGTCAATTTCTATCTTTCAAATCGAATCGACGTCAAGTCAATCTCAATCTATATTTTGTCAACAAACCGATCCTCTGTGAATATGTTTCTGTTCGGTCAAGTGGCTAGTTCAAGTCCAAGAACAGCTTGTACCTATCATTTTGCTTATGTTATCGGTCAAGTGCCCAGCTCAATCCAAGAGCAGCTTGTACCCGCCTATCTGTCTCTGTTCGCTCAAGTGGCTAGCTCGATCCAAGAGCAGCTTGCGCCTGTCTATTTTGCCTTTGTCTCCGGTGGAGTAACCAGTTCGCATCCAAGAACAAGCTCGCACCTGTCTATTTGTCTTGCCTTCAGTCGAGTAACCAGTTCGAATCCATAAGAACAACTCGTACTTGTCAATTTTCTCTTTTTCCCAGTCGGGTCACCAGTTCGAATCCATAAGAACAACTCGCACTCTCCAATATCCCCAAGTGAGTTACTAGTTCGAACCCATAAGAACAACTCATGTTTGTCCAGTAACCTCTATCCCCTGTGAAGTGACCAGTTCGAATCCATAAGAACAACTCGCAGTTGTCTGTTTGTTTCATCCCCGGTCAAGTGGCTAGTTCGAATCCAAGAACAGCTTGTACCTGTCCAACTTGTTTCTAGTTTCCCGTTACTCTGCTATTCACTATCTTTGTCAATGTCTACCAATCCCGAAATGGATACGACATATGTTGTTAATTCCAATCCCCATGAGGTCTTGCATTCATAATCCAAATGATGCATGGCATGCATATTATTTGAAAATGGGTAGGCGTATTTTTACGTCCAAACACAGTGCAAATGCTAATATTTAAGTATCTTCGTCCTGTCAAGCCAAAGACTCCGTCTCTTGACTCTCCAGACAAAGAAACTTAAATAGGGGCAGCTGTTATACCCTGTTTTTGGACCTAAAAATACTGGGCCCAATTTCATTTCAAACTTTGTCAACTATCAAATTTCAACTGCACAGTTCAAATTGTCTCTGCCTCGCAGTATTTTCAATCACAATTTTACCTATGTTTTTCTTGCATAAAACCTTTCAAAATGTCTTTACTTGTCTTGTAAGTCATTCAAAAGTGTCTCTGAATCATTGCATTGCTTTTTCTACAGTTTATTTCAAAATTTGCAAAAAGTCATACAGAAGGGTATTTTGGTCATTTCCTGCAGTGGGACCCATTTTTATCCTTGTGACTATCTCTGAGTCTTTTCGGATTGTTTTTTACATTTCATCAGTAAACCTTGTTAAAATTCATTTCAAACTTGCGTCTGAGTCAGTGTTGAGTCAATTTCAATCCGTTTAGGTCGTTTTTAGCCCTAGGGGCATTTTGGTCATTTCACACGAAATTTTGGCATAGGGAGGTTACTTTGAAGTACCTCATTTAGGTCATTGGTTCGTTTTAGTCCGTTTTGTCAGTTTTATTTTTGTTTCACTTTACGTTTGGTCAAAATTACAAATTTTAATTCATTTTTTTTTACTTTGCATTTTAGCCCCTTAATTTTGTTAAAATTACATTTAAGTCCAAATTGTCCAATTTTATATTTTTTTTAGTTCTGTTTTTAAAATTGCAGTCCAGTCCCTTATTTTACAAAATTGCAGGAAGGTCCAAAGTTCATTTTAAGTCCAATGCCACATGTCAGCTTTCTAATGGTCCAATCACTCACACATGTCAGCTATAAATACTGTTCACAGTGCCACATGGATGAGATCCATTCATTACAATACACATCACCAAAAACAAATTCCCATTTTCTCTCTCTTTTCTGTTAGATCAAAAACAGAAATTTCTCAAGAACAAAACAGAACCCTAACCGAAATTCATCATCAAATTCTCAGAGATTCGTGTACGAATCTTCATCATCGAATCGATTCCACCGCAATACAAGGTGCGAATTCCTCACCGGAAGTGAAGAACTCAAGCACCGATCACGGTAGGGAAAAGAGGGAGAACCGAATCTGCACAGAGGAAGGAGAAGAAGACAGAACCAAAGAAACAGCAAGCAAGAGAGCAAAACGCGCACGCAAGCAAACACACGCGCAAGCCAGCAAGCAAGCAAGCAAAACGCGCACGCAAGCAAGCACGCGCGCAAGCCAGCAGGCAAGCGAGCAAGCACGCGAAGCACAAGCAGCAAGAGCCGTAACAGAAAACAAGAAGAGGTAAGCATCCTCTTCGTTCGTATCTCTTCCTTTTTCCACCGTTCCTTTACAAAAATTTCATCAAGATTCAAACTCAGATCTACTCCGATTCAAGCTTTTTTCGAAAAATCTAAGTTCGGATTCGAGAAGTATATAAAAAAGGATATCTAAAAATGTGAAAATTTCTCGAATCGGAGCATTTTGATTTTCCGGCACGGTGGCGCCGCCGCCATCCGCCGCGCCGGAACGGAGGAGCTGGCCGGAGAAGATGACCGGAAAGTTAGAGAGAAGGAGGAGCTTCTCTCTCTAAAAGAGAGAAGAAAGAGAAAGAGGAGTAACAAATGAGAAAAAACCGGATTTCACATATATATATAGAGATTTAAACCGGTCCGGTTTATTTTCGGTTTTACTCTCTCATTCTCAGCCTTCAGATCAATCTAACGCTTCCTGTGCTTCCAGGCTTTCTGATTTTGGTTTGGGCCTATTATTTTCAATTTTTGCTGTTTTTTTGCTATTTGCACCATGTTTCTTTGCTGTTTGAACCTCTGCATGCTTAAATTTGCTCTAAAAAATCTCCAAAAATTATCACATATTTCTTGATAAATTTTCATGCCTTTTTGATGCTTCTCAATGGTTTTAAAATGATAAAAGAGAGTATGTGATATTTCTTGGTTAATTAGAGCGCTTAGGCATAATTTTGTGCATTTTAGTAGTATATTCCTCATGAAAACGTTGGCATGCGATATGAGTTCTTAAGATGCAATTTTTGTGATGAATTCTCACTGGTTATGGGTGCAAGTTGCTGCTTGTGTATAGTGTTTTTTTACTTCCCTCTTTGCTTTGCAATTAACATGCACTTTTACTAGTTAATGAAGTGCCAAAATATTGTGAAAGTGTGCTATAAATTCTAGCATAAAATGTGTCCTATTTTCCCTCATTTCGACACCAAACAAGACCTCTAAAATTTGTCATAATGAAGGAATTAGGGGTCATGCATGTACTAGAATTCTATAACCACTTTCATGCACATTTTGTCACTTTATTAGTCTCTTTTATGTCTTTTCTCTTAATATTTTTGTGCACTCCTTTTACTCTATGCTTTATCTTACTAACCATTTCATCTCATGTGCCATACATTTCATAGCATTTCACTACTTCCTCCACCCTCTCTAGCTTAGCATTTATTTTTACAAGTTTTAATTCATTTGGTGATGTAATTTGTTATCATTGATTTGTAGCTTGGCAAAGGGGCCATAGAATGTACCTAGGCAATTTTTGTAATATGGACTATGGACACTATGACGCACCGACACACACACACTCACCTTAGATGTATGCGTAGGATTGTATGGTTAAATAAGCGTTTAGGTTTTAAACACTTAGAGAAAATCCATCTTTTTCCAAAAAAAAACAATTGAACTTCACTTCAAAAATTTTCATAATAAATATGAAGTCAACACTTCATTTTTTCCTTTCTTTTTTTTTAAGAAAAATTCAATTCATCTTAATCATTTAGACTTTCTTTTTAATCACTAATCCAACCTCACTTTTTTGCTAAATCTAATGCCCTTGAGGCCTCTCATCTCTATTCTTCAAAATCTCTTTTCAAACTTAAAATCAACCAACAAAAACAAAAACCATTTTTTGAGCAAGAACTACGCCGGTTTTGATCCCGTAAGACGGTACGTAGGCAATGAGTCAAAACTCATCCAAGCCGAAATAAAAACCGAATTCCACTTCTTCTCACCCCCATTCTTGACTAAATAAACCTCCCACTTTCAAAAGTAAGTAAAAATAAGCGTGAATATAGACTTAGGAAAACGGCTCCTATAGAGGACTATAGTTACTCCGGGTGCCTAACACCTTCCCGTAGTAAAACCGACCCCCGAACTTAGAATCTAAGGGTTTTTCCTCAATTTTTGCCCTTCCCAAAAAAAAATAGAGAATATCAACGGTCAAAAGGTTCAAGTCCAATTAATGGCTTGGCACCCAAAAACCATGATAACAATTACCAACCAATTGAATTTGATTTCCCTGATGAAGAGATCATGTATTTGAAATCCAAAGACTGCGACGAACCGTTGATTAATGAAGGTCCAGATCCCAATAGCAAGTGGGGTTTAGTCTTTGATGGTGCTGTCAATGCTTATGGCAAAGGAATTGGGGCAGTCATTGTATCCCCGCAGGGGCATCACATCCCTTTTACCGCCAGAATTCTGTTCGAATGTACAAACAACATGGCTGAGTATGAAGCATGTATCTTTGGGATCGAGGAAGCAATTGACATGAGAATCAAACACCTCGACATCTATGGAGATTCTGCGCTCGTCATCAATCAGATAAAGGGTGAATGGGAGACCCACCATGCTAAGTTGATTCCTTATCGTGATTATGCGAGACGTCTTCTGACATATTTTACAAAGGTTGAGCTGCACCATATTCCTCGTGATGAGAACCAAATGGCTGATGCTCTTGCTACTCTATCCTCCATGTTTCGAGTAAACCATTGGAATGATGTGCCAATAATTAAAGTGCAACGCCTTGAAAGACCTTCGCATGTGTTTGCTATTGGGGATGTGATCGATCAGGCTGGTGAAAATGTGGTTGACTATAGACCTTGGTATTATGACATCAAGCAGTTCTTGCTGAGCCGTGAGTATCCGCCGGGTGCTTCCAAACAAGATAAGAAGACCCTGAGAAGATTGGCCGGTAGATTCCTGTTAGATGGAGATATTCTGTACAAGAGGAACTATGACATGGTATTGTTAAGGTGTGTTGATGAACATGAAGCAGAGCAGTTAATGCATGATGTACATGACGGTACCTTCGGGACCCATGCTACAGGGCATACTATGTCAAGAAAGTTGCTACGGGCAGGTTATTATTGGATGGCTATGGAGCATGATTGCTACCAGTACGCCAGAAAATGCCACAAATGTCAAATCTATGCTGATAAGATCCATGTGCCTCCGCATGCTCTCAATGTTATGTCATCCCCATGGCCGTTCTCAATGTGGGGCATTGACATGATCGGAAGAATTGAACCGAAGGCTTCAAATGGTCATCGTTTCATCTTGGTGGCAATTGACTACTTTACCAAATGGGTTGAAGCAGCATCTTATACCAATGTGACCAAGCAAGTGGTAGCTAAGTTCATCAAGAACAACATCATCTGTCGATATGGTGTTCCCAGCAAGATTATTACCGACAATGGTACCAACCTGAACAACAATGTGGTGCAAGCTCTTTGTGAAGAATTCAAAATTGAGCATCATAACTCTTCTCCTTATAGACCTCAGATGAATGGTGCAGTTGAGGCCGCCAACAAGAATATCAAGAGAATTGTCCAGAAGATGGTAACCACTTACAAGGACTGGCATGAGATGTTACCCTATGCTCTGCATGGCTACCGTACTACTGTGCGCAGTTCAACCGGGGCAACCCCTTTCTCTCTTGTATATGGTATGGAAGCAGTTCTTCCTTTGGAAGTGGAGATCCCGTCCCTCCGTGTGATCATGGAAGCAAAGTTATCTGAGGCTGAATGGTGCCAAAGCCGGTATGATCAGTTGAATTTGATTGAAGAAAAACGCATGGATGCCATGGCTCGTGGACAGTCATATCAAGCAAGAATGAAGACTGCCTTTGACAAGAAAGTCCATCCTCGAGAATTCAAGGTAGGGGAACTTGTATTGAAGAGGAGGATAAGCCAGCAACCCGACCCAAGGGGCAAGTGGACGCCTAACTATGAAGGTCCTTATGTTGTCAAGAAGGCCTTCTCCGGTGGTGCTTTAATCCTTACACACATGGATGGTGTAGAACTTCCAAATCCAGTGAATGCCGATATAGTCAAGAAATACTTTGCCTAGAAATATGAAAAGAACAGCGTGGTAGGTCGAAAACCCGAAAGGGCGGCCTAGGCAAAAATGCGCTTCCCGGTGGATCGAAAACCCGAAAGGGCGGTCCAGGCAAAAATAAGGGACAAAAAAAAAAACAAATATGAAAAGCTCGCTGAGATTGTACACAACTCAGGCAAGAATGAGCGTCTCGATGAGCCGAAAACCCGGAAGGGCGGTTCATGCAAAAATGAGATTGAAGCAAAAGGCAAGTGACTATATCTGGCCAACCACCGTCCCCCTTGGGGCATCTGCAGCTGTTAATGACCATCTTCATCTGAAGCTTCCGCATTTGTGAAATCAAAGTTTTTGGGAAATGTAATGATTACTGTGTTCAATGTACCACCAACCAATAAAATTACCATTTTCCAAGCTTTGTGAATCCGTGGAGTCACGCCTTCGGCTGACCACCACTCTTATACATCAATTTGAGCCTTTGCTTTTGTTTGAAAATTCTATTTTGTTCTTCTACTTTCAAAGCTATATACAAAACATTTTCTTTCTATTTTGATAATGACAATGCTTGAAACAAACATTTTGAAAATTGAAAACCTTTTGTCTATTTTGAAAAGCAAACCTGAGCAACAGGGTACCTTCAAATGAAACATGCATGAGCGAGAGTATGTTGATGTCTATTTCAATATGTGTTACAAGCAGGTTCTCCTCCAGGATAGTCTGTGGTCAATGGCAAGAATGAAAAAACAGAATGAAAATGCATGAAAATAAATGAGCTCGCTAAGTTGAAAACCCGAAAGGGCGGCTTAGGCAAAAATGAGCACCCCGCTGGATTGAAAACCCGAAAGGGCAGTTCAGGCAAAAATGGGGCATTAAAAAGAATTTATTTCCCCGGTGGATCGAAAACCCGAAAGGGCGATCCAGGCAAAAATGGGATGCAAAAAATGAATGAATGAAATTGAGAATATAACATGCAAAAAGCATTGACCACAGATGCAATGTCTACAACATGCCCAGCACAACGGCGTTTTCCCCAGTGGAGCCTCTCAAGATTCTATCTCCAGCAAGTTGCATATCTACCTGCCCTCAGCTATGGTTCCGACACGTCTCCCAACGACGTCATCTCCAAAGAGGATTTCCAAGAATGTGTAATATAGCACGAGCCACTACGTGCCCAATACTCTGATGTCTTGTCTTCCCCGTGAAGTCGTGCCTACAAAATGCCAACAGTCATGCATTACAAGCATTCATACATGCATAATCATGCATATTACGTACCCATGCATATTAATGAATCTGTTATATCATCCATGCATATTGCATTTCCAATGTCAACATCAGTCTCAATTCAATACTCATGTCAGGTTCTCTGTCAAAACCTTGTGAGCCAATAATATCGGTCAATTTCTATCTTTCAAATCGAATCGACGTCAAGTCAATCTCAATCTATATTTTGTCAACAAACCGATCCCCTTTGAATATGTTTCTGTTCGGTCAAGTGGCTAGTTCAAGTCCAAGAACAGCTTGTACCTATCATTTTGCTTATGTTATCGGTCAAGTGCCCAGCTCAATCCAAGAGCAGCTTGTACCCGCCTATCTGTCTCTGTTCGCTCAAGTGGCTAGCTCGATCCAAGAGCAGCTTGCGCCTGTCTATTTTGTATTTGTCTCCGGTGGAGTAACCAGTTCGCATCCAAGAATAAGCTCGCACCTGTCTATTTGCCTTGCTTTCAGTCGAGTAATCAGTTCGACTCCATGAGAACAACTCGTACTTGTCAATTTCCCCAGTCGGGTCACCAGTTCGAATCCATAAGAACAACTCGCACTCTCCAATATCCCCAAGTGAGTTACTAGTTCGAATCCATAAGAACAACTCATGTTTGTCCAGTAACCTCTATCCCCTGTGAAGTGACCAGTTCGAATCCATAAGAACAACTCGCAGTTGTCTGTTTGTTTCATCCCCGGTCAAGTGGCTAGTTCGAATCCAAGAACAGCTTGTACCTGTCCAACTTGTTTCTAGTTTCCCGTTACTCTGCTATTCACTATCTTTGTCAATGTCTACCAATCCCGCAATGGATACGACATATTTTGTTAATTCCAATCCCCATGAGGTCTTGCATTCATAATCCAAATGATGCATGGCATGCATATTATTTGAAAATGGGTAGGCGTATTTTTACGTCCAAATACAGTGCAAATGCTAATATTTAAGTATCTTCGTCTTGTCAAGCCAAAGACTCCGTCTCTTGACTCTCCAGACAAAGAAACTTAAATAGGGGCAGCTGTTATACCCTGTTTTTGGACCTAAAAATGCTGGGCCCAATTTCATTTCAAACTTTGTCAAATGTCAAATTTCAACTACACAGTTCAATTTGTCTCTGCTACGCAGTGTTTTCAATCACATTTTTACCTATGTTTTTCTTGCATAAAACCTTTCAAAATGTCTTTACTTGTCTTGTAAGTCATTCAAAAGTGTCTCTGAATCATTACATTGCTTTTTCTACAGTTTATTTCAAAATTTGCAAAAGGTCATACAGAAGGGTATTTTGGTCATTTCCTGCGGTGGGACCCATTTTCATCCTTGTGACTGTCTCTGAGTCTTTTCAAATTGTTTTTCTTTCATTTCATCAGTAAGCTTTGCTAATTTCGTTTCAAACTTGCGTCTGAGTTAGTGTCAAGTCAATTTGAATCTGTTTAGGTCGTTTTTAGCCCTAGGGGCATTTTGGTCATTTCACATGAAATTTTGGCATGGGGAGGTTACTTTGAAGTACCTCATTTAAGCCATGGGTTCGTTTTAGTCCGTTTTGTCAATTTTATTTTTGTTTCGCTTTACGTTTGGTCAAATTACGTTTTTTATTCAATTTCATTTTTAATTGCATTTTGGTCCCTCAATTGAGGTCCCAAAATTGCATTTTTAGTCCAGAATTTTCTTTTTTTACATTTCAGTCCTTTTTGGATTATTTGCAGTTTAGTCCTTGAAGTTTTATTTTTTGCAGAAAGGTCCAAATTTCTTTTTTTGTCCAAGCCGTGCCACTCTCATACAATTCCAGGTGTCATGCTCTCATTGGCTCAAGTGTACACATGTCAACTATATAAACAGTGAGTCAGATTCAAAGCCATTGATCAAGCGCCACTTCACCAAAACAGATTCAATTTTTCTCTTTCTTGTCAGTTAGATCAAACCAAGAAAATCACAGAGAAATCACCAAGAACACAAGAACCCTAAGATTTCCAGAACCAAATTCATACACAAATTCATTGATTTTCACATCAATCCTCAGAGATTCGTGTGAATCTTCATCACCGGATTGAAGATTTCCCCTACAATTCAAAGTGCGAGCTCACATTGAAGCAAGCTCAAGCACTGATCATAGGGATTTTTCACGCAGATTCAAAAAACGTTGAAGCAAGCTCAAGCACGTAATCACAGAGAAGCAGAGAAAGAATCAGAGAAGATGAAGATGAACCGGTAAACCGATTTATTTTCGGTCCAAAAGCAAGCAAAATCATCAAAACCGTCAAGAACATTCAAGTTTTCCCAAAGATTTCCTCCATTAAAGGTTTCAACCAAAACCTTAGGTAAAACTCAGAATCTTTTCTCAAAAGTAATATCACTGTTAAACCTGTAGAAAACAATCACGCGAGCAAAGCACATCAAAAAAAATTTCCAGAATTCAAAGAAAACCGTAACCGTAAACACGAAACCTAGATCCATAAGGATCTAAGTTTTGAAAGCAAGAACGAGTACTAGAAGCGTAATCAAACAACGAAACGATGTAGATCTTTAAACGATCTAAACATTTCTTTTCAAAAACCAAAAAATCAGTTTCAAAACCGTACGGAACTTTTTAGATCTACAACGTTTCAAACCGTATTTGAAAAAACAGCTACTGGATTCGTGTTTAGGGTTAAAGGACGAATCAAATGAAGTAAGAATCTTTGAAATCTGGAAATTTAGGTCGCCGGAAACTGCATGAACTCGCCGGAGAAGATGAAGTTTCCGGCGGACCTTCAAGGTCTCCGCCGTAGCTTCATCCTCGCCGGCGGCGAGGTTAGTGAGAGGTGAGAGATGAGAGAAGAGAGAAGAGTTAGAGAGAGAAAGGATTTGCAGAAATGAAATAAACCGGCACTCTTCTGTTTAAATAAGCTAGTGAACCAGACCGGTCCAATCCTGTTGATTCCAGGCCGTTTGATCTAGGGTTTCAGGATCCTGGATCAATCCTGTGGCTCCTGTGAATCCGGTTCTTTAGGGTTTTGGGTTGGGCCTTTGGTTTCTTTGGATCTTTACGTTTTGCCATTCCTGTGCTATTCACACCCCTGTTTTTTGCTACCTGCACCTATGTCTTGATTAAAATTGTGATAAAATTCCTAGAAAAATTCATACATGTTTCTTGATATTTTCTTAGTGTTTTTATGACATTTTTGCACATTAAGGATCTATGAAATTTTGTATAATTAATTCATAGCATTTTAATTCTCTTTGAATTATTTGTTATGGATTCTTCTTCACACATTTGTCCTTGATGTAAGAATATGTGATAAAAGCTACTTGATATGATAATATGAGAGATTTGTGCTTATAATTTCATGTTGATTTGCTGTTTTGATTTGGTTCATAAGTTCTTGATTTTATGAACAATATATGCATATTTTGAAAGATATGAAATGCCAAGTTTATTCTAGAAAATATGGCATGAAACCATGCTTGCATATTTCCAATAATTCCATGCTATAACTTGAGATAAAGAAAACTCTTTCAAAATTTGTTAGAGCATGAGAATTAGAGGCCAAGAATGCTTTAGGTTTCACACCTAAGTTTTTAGGGTTTAATGTCATTTTTTTGTGCCATCTTGCATGCTTTTTAGTACTTGTTATGTTTTTTTTTTTCTTTTCTTTTCACTAACAAGCTTATTTCCATGTTTCATGCATCTCATTTAGCATTCCCTCCACCTTCTTTAGCCTAGCATTTATTTTTGCAAGTTTTAATACGTTTTAGAGATGTAATTTGTCATCGTTATTTTGTAGCTTGGCAAAGGGGCCATAGAATGTATTTAGGCAATTGTTGTAATATGGACTATGGACACTATGGCGCACCGACACGCACACACTCACCTTAGATGTATGTATAGGATTGTATGGTTAAGTAAGCGTTTAGGTTTTAAACACTTAGAGAAAATCCATCCTTTTTTCAAAAATAATTGAACTTCACTTCAAAAACTTTCATAATAAGTATGAAGTCAACACTTCATTTTTTTTTTCCTTTCTTTTTCTTTTTTTTTAAGAAAAAATTCAATTCATCTTAATCATTTAGACTTTCTTTCTAATCACTAATCAAACCTCACTTTTTTGCTAAATCTAATGCTCATGAAGCCTCCCAATCTCCTTCTTCAAAACCTTTTTTTTAAAACTTAAAATCAAACAATTAAAACAAAAAACAAGTCTTTTTAGCAAGAACTACGCCGGTTTTGATCCCGTAAAACGGTACGTAGGCAATGAGTCAAAACTCATCCAAGCCGAAATAAAATCAAATTCTACTTCTTCTCACCCCCATTCTTAACTAATCACACTTTCCTTTTTTACAAATAAGCAATAAAACTAAAGCGTAGAAATAAACTTAGGAGAGCGGTTCTTATGGAATACCATAATCGCTCCGGGTGCCTAACACCTTCCCGTAGCGAAAACGACCCCCGAACTTAGAATCTAAGGGTTTTTCTCAATTTTGCCCTTCCCAAGAAAAAATAGAGAATATCAACGGTCAAAAGGTTCAAGTCCAATTAATGGCTTGGCACCCAAAAACCATGATAACAATACTAACCGAAAACGAAAGAGTGGTGAAGAACACAAAAGCTTGAAAAGAGATGCAGGAAACCTAAATAGAAGGTTGTCTTGGTTTTAAATTTCTTAACTCAT
Source organism: Medicago truncatula (assembly GCF_003473485.1). Classification (NCBI taxonomy): domain Eukaryota; kingdom Viridiplantae; phylum Streptophyta; class Magnoliopsida; order Fabales; family Fabaceae; genus Medicago; species Medicago truncatula. Next base: position 5,246,488 of record NC_053043.1, on the reverse strand, counting down.
TCTCTGTTTTTACAATAAACGGTTCATTCATTCTCTTTATGCCTTAATGTGTCATTTTTCTTACTGCTAAACCGTTCGATTTTTTACTTATTTAACTTCTTCTTTTTTAATGAGGGATTAATTTTTTCCCGTAATTTTTTTTAATGTATGTTAGCACTTAACTAACACTTTTAACGCCACTTAGTTAAATTAACAATATACGTGAAATATTCAACTATGAAAATTGATTCAATGACTATATTATCTATATTTGATTTTGTAAGACAATTAAATCAATCTTTTTATTTGCGTATGACTAATTTGATCCCTACACATTTTTGTCAGGGACCAAAATAGATCTTCATTTTTACCATTTAATCTACTACAATTAAACTATTAAATTAAGGGGGTAATTGATTTGACTACTTGCTTCTTTTCGTTATAAATATTGTTTTTAGTCTCAATATTTTCATGCCATTTTGGAATTTATATGAAAACTTCGAAATTCTTCTTAAAATTTATCTTCTATTTTATTGAAACAATTTTATTATTCACTTTTTTTCCCAATTTCTAATTCACTGTTTTTTTTTATCACCATTGTATGTTGCCCAAATTCACAAATTTACTTTATGATACTCTTCTAATGGCTTAACATAGGAATGATGCAGATATAATCAAGGAGCTTAATTTGATACTCTCAAAACTTTCACACCACTTTCAATTCAACGTTCTTATTTTCAAAAGTTTCGTTAAACCTATATTTTCTCTATTTGTTACATTTTTCATGCTTACTATTGCAACAACTAATTTGATCTCTTTAAATCCCTAAAAATATTTTGATCTATTTAATTAATCATGTAAGATAATCATGGAGTTTGGTAGTTCATATTGTTATACTCTGATATGTTCGTAATCTCAAAAGTGACGTCCTCCCATTTTCACTTGACGTGGTCTTGGTTGATATTCCAATAACTAAAATTTAAGATGAAAAATTTAAAAAAATGATATCCACAAACTAACAAAATAGTTTAGACTATTACTTTTCCCACCCTGTGGGTTTCCTCGCGCGCCCTATTTTTTTCAAAAATGCCCTTGAGTTTTCGGATTTCATAATCCGGAATGGTGTTTTCCTTTGTTATAGGGTGAAAAATGGAGTTACGAGTTTTTCCGAATTTCGTAATCCGGAAACTTCAAAAAATAGGGCGTGTTAGGTGATGTTTCTGGATTACATAATCCGGAAACCCTCTAAACACCATTTTTCAATGTAAAACAGTTCGATAATCATGTTTGTTAGGTGATGTTTCTGTATCAGCACAAATTCTAAACATGTTTGTAACATGGAAAATCATTTTAGGGACAATATTAATCTTCCTAACTTTCATCCTTCCGTTTTTGGGTCATTATTACATGTTCTTAGTCAAAAATCAAGTTTTCAGGCTACTTGATGTGATTGCTCCGAAACTTCCCCAGAAAATCAGAAATCTAAAATTCAATCGGTTAGACCCATTTTTCATATTCTTAGAATTTTTTAGAATTTTTAGAATTTTTTTGTGCTATTTTTATATTTTTATGATTTTATTTGACAGGTTTTAAGCATTTTTTTACTTAGTTTTTTTGTTGTTTTTAAAAGCAAAACTCAAAACTGTTAAAATATGAGAGAGTTTGATGGCTGATTATACATAAGAATTGTCCGGATTATAAAATCCGAAATAGTAAACATGAATCCGGATTTTAAAATCTGGAATGCACAAGGGCATTTTTGGAAAAATTACAGGGCGCGGGAGAAGGCCATAAGGTGGGAAAAGTAATAGTCAATAGTTTATCATAATGTTGGGATAATTCTAGGACTCCTGAGTGGGCATAGACTGAGCTGGATAATCATATATTAGGCTAATATCAACTATACAAGTGAGATTGACACCGCATCTTCAGATAAAACCTTAAGGCATTAGACATATGAGTCATCTCACTTATATGTTTTTTCAAAATATACTCATCCATCCAATGTAGAGTGGTATCTCACACTTGACAACTCTTAATCAAGTGTGCGACTATTTGTGTATGTAATTATCTGATATAGTCAAATCAGGTTAAATAGAGTCACAACATGTTAAATAGGTTAGTTTAAGTAGTTTCATGAATGGAGATTTAAGTTCATTTCTTTCATGGGAAGAGAGAAATGAAAATAGAAGAAAAAGAATAAATATGAAAAAGGAATTTGAACATGAGAGAAACGATAAGGGAAAATATATGTAATGTGTTTTGACCATGAGAGTAAATGGAATATGCTGGGTTGTCGGTAATTATATGAGTTTGTTGAAGGATTTGAAGATTTTTGGGTAACTACATTACCAAAATTTAGACTTAATTATAAAAATATCACATCATTTTAAATGTATAATAAACATGTATTTTGTCAACTTAGCATAACACATTTTCAAATAATAAAGATTGAATAAAAAAAGAGCATGAAAGAGAATGAGATCTAAAAACTAAATTTCAATATAAGAAAAAAACAAATGACATTCAAACATTAATAAAATTATTCTTTATATTGTTGGGACCACAGAGGATGTCTACACTAAGTTGAATCATCACATTAGTGTAAGAGCAATCACACAAGTGAGATCGACACTACATATTAACTTAAAATGTGTAATGGACATGTATTTTATCAATTCAGCATAACAAATCTACAATTTTCTATTGTCAGATCCCACCATAGATCAAAAGTTAAGTAATTTAAAATAATAGACGTTGAATAAAAAAATAACATCAAAACGAATGACATCCAAAAACTAAAATTTAAAAAATAAATAAATAAAAGATATTCAAAACTAACAAAACCACCCATCATAATGTTTAGACTTCCGGGGGAGTCTAAACTGGGTTGTATAATCACAGTAGGGTAAAATCAACCATAAAAGTGAGATTCACACCATATTTTTATTCAAAATCTAAAGGCATTAGGTATATGGGTCATTTCACTTATATTTTTCTCATCATCTACTTTTTTATCTAATGTGAAGCTTTAATTACATATGAGACATTAATATCTCTCTCTGAAGTGTGCGACGACTCTGCATCTGTATGATGGTGACATGGTCATATAAGGTCAGATTGATGCATAACATGATAAAAAAAAAAGGCGGGTGTATTTTAAAAAGAAATTTTGACATGAAAGAAATGGTAAGGAAAAAAAATAAGGAGTGTGTATTTTAACCATGAGAGTATAGGAAATAGAGTGAGTTACTGGTAATTTGTAGGTTTGTTGAAGAATTTGGAGATTTTGGGGTTTATTTACCAAAAAATTAGACTCAATTAAAAAATACACTTCATTTTCAAATTTCTACTAAGTATATATTTTGTCAACTCAACATAATACATCTTTTTTCCATTTCAGATTCCACCAAAGACAAAAGTCAAGGAATTTGAAATAATGAAAGTTGAACAAAAAAAAATGTAAGAGAGTGACATCCAACAACTAAAATTTATGATAAAGAAAAATTAAACAAATGACATCCAAAAGCTGACATAAAACTTCATCCTAATTTTGGAACCTTCGAGGGATCATAGACTAAGTTTGATCGCCATATTAGACTAAGAAAAACCACACATGTATGACTGATATCAAATCTTTATCCTAAACCTTAAGGCATCAGATATATATGTCATCTCACTTATATGTTGTTTAAAGTTTACCATATATCTCATCATAATATAGAACTTTGACTCACACTAGACACACTAATATTTCTTAACCAAATGGGCAACTATTCGTGTTTGTAATCACGTGACATAGTAAAATAAGGTCAAGCGGAGGAACACCATGTTCCAGAAGGTTGGTTGGTGACTGTTTCATGAAGAGAGTTTTATATTCCTTTCTTTTACGTGAAGACAAAAAGGAAATCAGAAGGAAAAGTAACGGATTTGAAAAAGGAATTTGAACATGAGAGAACATAAGGGAAAAAATAATTATTGTGCGTTATGTTCATGAGAGTATAGAGAGTAGTGTGAGTTATCGGTGATTTTATGAGTTTGTTAAAGGAGTTTGAGATTTTTGGGTAATTGTTTTACTAAAAAAATTGAGTCAATTAAGAAATGCCACATAATTTTAAATGTCTAATAAACATGTATTTTGTGAACTCAGCATAACACATCTGCAATTTTCCATTGCCACTTGCCGCCAAAGTCCAAAAGTTGATGAATTTAAATTAATAGAGGTTGAATGAAAAAAATTCAGATGAAAAACAATGACATTTAAAAACTAACTTTTAAGATAAAAAATGCAAACAAACGACATCAAAAAATTAAAAGACAATTTATTTGTGACTTTCGGGAGTTTCTGCATCGAGTTTGATAATCACATTAAACAAATAGAACAATACATGTGAGTTTAACAACACATCTTCACCCCAAACCTTATGAAATTAGGTATATGGATCATAACACTTATATGTTACTCAACATCTACTCTTACATTAAATGTGACTTTAACTTGCACTTGACACATTAACATTTCTCCCTCAAGTACGAGACTCTCTGCATATGAGATCTACCACCATAAACCAATTCTGCTTCTCCACAGAGTCGATATGAGCTATGATACCATTGTTGGGCCTTACGAGGGAGCCAACACTGGCATGGATTGACCCATTGCACAGAGAACAACCAGACAAATGAAAATGATATCAAATCTTTAATTAATATTTTAAATATCACGAAATTCTAGCCCGTGCTTGGCACGGGTTTCCAAGCTAGTTTCATATATGAAAGAGGCAAGATGATTATTATATAAGATTTTGCGACTCAAGAGTTTACCTCAACTCGTTTTGTATAGATAAACTCGACTCAGGAACTCGTTTACCTAAAATTAAAATTATATAAAATTTATTATATGCATGATATTAAGTCAATGTGAAAAATATGACATAATTACAAAGAAAAATTCTATCAAGCTACCATAATAAAACGTTATGCTCAACTTATATCAAAATACAAAAATTAACGCATAAAATCATAAGTTTCATATGTCTCTAAGTTTAAGTCATCCATAAAACCATAAAAAAAAATTAAGTTTCACAAGTTCTTAAAGTTGTTAATAAAACTACCTAGAAAATAAACTAATTAATTTCTTCAAAAGGTCAACAAACACCACCACCGCAACCCTAATCGGCGTCAAAATCTGAATTTCCGTCGGAATTGGAACCCTAGCTGGTATGTACTCCCATGTTCATGGTTTGAGAACTCAGAGATGAAAGAAAAAGAAATGTTTTAGTCTTTGGGTTTTTAGAAAATGAATTGTGTTATGAAAAAAATGGGTCCAAAATAAGGGCCAATTTTTTTTTAGATGTAAACTCGTAAAACACGGTAAACTCAGTCGAGTTTACACGAATTTATTGAGTGTTAATTCGGTCAAACCTTCCGATTTTATCAGAAACCGAGTTTACCTCCAAATTAACACGATTTTGGTATCTAAAATCGTAAACTCGATAAACTCGGAGTGTTAACACTCGATTTGTGTAACATTTATATTACTAAAGTGTTATCGTGGTTTTTGGGTGCCAAGCCATTAATTGGACTTGAACCTTTTGACCGTTGATATCTCTCTTTTTTCTTGGGAAGGGTAAAAGGAGAAAAACCCTTGATTTTCCGAATTCGGGGGTCGTTTTCGCTAAGGGAAGGTGTTAGGCACCCGGAGCGATTATGGTACTCCATAAGAACCGTTCTCCTAAGTTTATTTCTACGCTTTATTTTTATTGCCTACTTGTAAAAAATGAAGGTGTGATTAGTGAAGAATGGGGGTGAGAAGAAGTAGAATTTGATTTTATTTCGGCTTGGAGGGGTTAAAGTCCCTTGCCTACGTACCGTTTTACGGGATCAAAACCGGCGTAGTTCTTGCTAAAAAGACTTGTTGTTTTTTTGTTTCAATTGTTTGATTTTAAATTTTGAAAATGATTTTGAAGAAGGGGATTGAGAGGCTTCATGAGCATTAGAGTATGAAAAAAGTGGGGGTTTGTTTAGTGATTTTGCAAAAAAGTCTAAATGATTAGATTTATTTGAGAATTTTATTAAGAAAATAAAAGGTGAAAAATTGTTGGAGTTTTGACTCCATTTTTTATGAAAAATATTTGAAGCGAATTTGTTTGCATATTTTTTGGAAAAAAAATTGGATTTTCTCTAAGTGTTTAAACCTAAGCATTCATCTAACCATGCAATCCTAGCCATACATCTACACATGCAATCCTAGGCATACATCTAGGGTGAGCGTGTGCGTGCCGGTGCGCCATAGTGTCCATAGTCCATATTACAAAAATTGCCTAAATACATTCTATGGCCTCTTTGCCAAGCTACAAACCAATGATAACAAATTACATCACCGAATGAATTAAAATTTGCAAAAATAAATGCTAAGCTAAAGAAAGTGGAGGAGATAGTGAAATGCTATGAGTGAAGTCATATGAGGAACAAAATGTTAGTGAAACAAGGAAAAATATAATGGGAATGATGAAAAATGCACCAAATGAATATGCAATAAAAAGGGGTAAAAACATGAGAATTTATCAAGCACAATGTGTAACAAATGGCCTATAATGCAAGAACAAGCACGAACCAAATGAAAACAGTGGCACAATCATTGGATTATCATCACATCTATCATGAAAATGCATTCTAATTAGCCATGCTATGCACCAAAATTCTTAGGACAAGAATCAACCTAAAAAGCATGAAAAAGCTAACTAGAGAAGTAAATCGAACAAGAGACCTATGCACATATTTTTACCAGTTATTTGCAAGCAAAATATCATTAAAAATCATCAAGAAAGTGGTAAAAACATGTAGTAATTTTTTGGAATTTATGGTAAAAAATCAGAGCAATCAGAGGTGCAGACAGTATGCAAGAATGGTGTTAAAAGCAGAAAAACAAAGAAACGCAATAAGAACTAAGCCCAAACCTAAAGCCCAACACACAAAACTCAGATTGCACAGGAGACGTTGGATTGATCCAGGGTAAGAAACCCTAGATCCAACGGCCAGGAATGAAGGAGGTTGGACCGGTCCTGAACCGGTCCGGTTCACTGGCTTATAAAAGCAGGCGCGCCGGTTTTAATTCATTTTTCACTCTTCTTTCTCTCTCTACTCTCACGTGCTCTCTCTCTAAACTCTTCTCTCTCTCTCACCTTCACCGGTTTCTGGCTATGTCGCCGGAGAAGATGAAGGTGACCGGAAACTTCATCCTCTCCGATGAACCTTCTAGGGTTCCGGCGAAGAGATTTCCAGAATTTCAAGATTCTTACATCTCTTAATTCGTCTTCTTCTCCTGGTTACGTTTCTGGTACTTGTTTTCACATGCAAGGTCTAGATCCTTATGGATCTAGATTTGAACTGACGGTTTTGATTTTTTTAGGTTTTGGAAATTCTGGATCTGTTTGTTTTTTCCTTCACTGATTCATGCTTTTTCAAAGAAAATGATGTTGAAGTTGTTTACCTGTGATTTCGATTGGAATTTTTGACGACGACTTTCTTCGGAAAACTTCAAATGTCTTTCTCTGTTGATCTTACTGCTTTGAATCCGAAAATAAATCGGAGCTTGATTTCACTGATTCTTCGTGCTTTTAGCCGGAAACTTCATCTTCTTTCTCTGCTTCTTTCTCGCTGATTCTTCTTCGTGATCGGTGCTGGAGTTTGCTGCTTCTGCAGCGAATTCGTACCTTGAATTGCGGAGAAGATGATTCGATGATGATGATTCCTTAGGAATCTCTGAGAATCAATGGAAAATCCAATGATTTTTGATGATTTTTGGTTGAATCTGAAACGGTTAGGGTTTGTGATTGTTCTGTGTTCTTGAGAATTTTTGATCTTTTGATCCTAACAGAAAGGAGAGAGAAAGCTTGATTGTGTTTGTTGAGTTGGCGTGTGATTAATGGCTTTGTGTGGCACTGTGCACCTTTTATAGCTGACATGTGTGATCTTGGACCAGTGAGGTGGTGACATCTGGATTTGTATGAAGATGGCACGGCCTTGGACTTGGAATGAATTTAGGACCTTTCTGCAAAAACAAAAACTTAAGGACTAAACTGCAATTAACCAAAAAGGACTGAAATGTAAAAAATAAAAAGAATTCTGGACTGAAAAGCAATTTTGGACTTCTTGGAGGACCAAAATGCAAAATAAAAAAAATAAAATTGGAATAAAATTGGTAAACTGACAAAACGTAAAGTGAAACCTAAAATAAAATCAACAAAAGGACTAAAATGAACCAGCTACAAAAATGAGGTATTTTAAAATACCTCTCTGCCGAAATTTTGACAGGAAAAGACCAAAATGCCCCTAGGGACTAAACTGACTCAAACTGACTCAGATGCAATTTTTGAAATGATTTTTTAAAACAAAGACTCAACAATAATTCGTACAGACAAGTTAAAAAGACTCAAAGGCAAACACAGGGACTAAAATGGGTTCCACTGCAGGAAATAACCAAAATACCCTTTTGTATGATTTTTAAAATAAAAATGCAAGAAAAGTAAAGCGACGTTTCAGAGAGTTCTTAAATGACTTGTAATGCAAGAAAAGACAGACAGAGGCAGTAAAATATGTTTTAAAAAGAGAGTAAAGATTCAGAGAAAAAATAACAGAGAATCGACAAACATCAATGTTTAAAAAAGAAATTTAACGAGTATTTTTAGGTCCAAAATCAGGGTATAACATAAAGGATGTTCAATATAAAAGTGGACTAAAAATATTTCATATTCAAATATTAATTGACGCAACCATTGTAATTTGATTAACTTATAGTTTAGTCTTGCAGTTTTTTTTTTTTGTTGAGTTAACTTTGAAGCTATAATACTTTTTCTTGAATATAAATTGAGTAAACAATATTTCATATTCCAATACTATTTTGGATTTTTTTAATTGATTGGATAAAATTAGGTTAACACAATTATATGTATGCATTTTTTAGCAACACGAAAAGATTAATTTTTTGTTAGTTCAAAAAAGCAATTACTATATGTTAATCACCAAACCTGTCAAAAAAATATATGTTACTCACCTATTATATGTATGCATTTTTATTCGATTAGCAAAAATAGTTTTTTTTCTTACAAAAAGCAAAAATACTTTTATATTGAAAAAATGAAGACACAAAAAAAACACAATCTCTGCAAAAGAGAAACGACAAAAACTCTACATTATACTTCCTCCGTCCCACAATAATCGAGCCATTTGCAAAAAAAAAGTCCTAAAATAACTGAGTTATTTCACTTTTCAATACAATATTAATTACTTTTTTTCCTTTATAAATTTAATTAATACTACTTTCACAACTTTCAATTCAATATATTCCACTTTGCATTTATGATAGTTGATAATGCACAAATACTTAACAAGAGCACTTAAAACTATTTTTCCCTCTTCTTCATTTATACATTTGTTTTAATATGTGTGAAATGAAAAAATGGCTCGGCTAATTCGGGACGGAGGGGAGTAATAGAAAATGAAAACCAAGAAAGTAATAAATGACTAAAAACATAACACAATCCTGCAGCAAACAAAATGCACTCACACTATATGTCAAAAAAATTGTCATGTCAAGTGTTTTAAGATTACAAAATAGAGCTTACATTTATCTAATAATCGAATGAAAAATCTTACAAGCAACTTAGTATCTAATTAAGCCTAGACTTGTGCAAATTTTAAGCACATTTGAAACATGATGAATTGACAATTATCTAATAATGGAATGAAAAATTATACAAGTAACTTAATTAGCATCTAATTAAGCTTAGACTTAAGGAAATTTTAGTTTACACATTTGAAACATGATGAGTTGACAATTATGAGTTTACACATTTGAATTAAAATTCTTGATTCCAAAGCATGCACATTGTGTACTTGGAAGAAATATAAGAGTACGTCCTTGATGACTTTCTAGTGAACTCAAAATATTTTATTCAAACACGTAACCTCAAATAGGAAAAAAATACACTTTGTAGAAATGGAAAAAAATAGTAAAATAGAAAATCAACAAGTCAACTAATACCACCTCACGTGGATGATTGAAATCGTAACACCAAGTTCACATTACATATTTACATATGTTTTTTATTCTAATTTCTAATAATAATGTCACAACTCACAAGTTACAAATATTTAGAGAGCCAATGGAATGAGACGGTGGTTATCTTCCAAGAAAACCCATGAATGAATCTTCATGAAAAGTAACAAAATAGAATTTGTGTAATTTTTATGTGTTGACGCGTTTTCCATCTTACTGGCATTTTTTGTTTCACCAAAATGCCAACCCACTAAGTTTATATTACAGCTTACAAGAACCATGTCCAACGCCATTTTTTCCTCCTTCATACTTTATAATTTAATATCATACCTACCTCACTTCTAAATATGTGTAAAGGATATAGATTTTGGACTTTTTGTTCAAAAAGTTATTATACAATGGAGATTATTCCGTATTGAACAAACTATTCTTGAAGCCCCACACTACCAAACTAACTATATACTAATATGGAGTATTGTAAAATATGGAATTGTTTAATTTTGATTCCATAACTTAAACCCACTTGTTCGATAATTAGTGTCTTAAAATGAATGAATATGTCAATGTTGTATTAGTCAAAACAATGTTATAAAAAAAACGAGGAGGATCCATTCATGCTAGTGACAAAATAAGTGAAAACACCCCCTCTTATGTCTGAATTTGTATGAGAAACTTTGGTTGTTGAAAAGTAGGCTTTAGACCTTAATTGAAGTTTATCTCTTAGGTCGTTTTAATCATTATTAATTTTATCTAATGCCTTATGTTTTTATTAATGGAATTTGTTTGTGTTATCGTCAACAAATTTGTATTATTTTTGAATTAGTAGTGGTGTAGATAATATTGATATAGGATCAACGAGTGATGGAGCCTCTGAATTTCCGAACCAACAATTTCTCCTTTTGGGAAAAAACGATACATGTTCGTAAAGACACAAAAAGTTGTATTATCAATTAAGACATTTTCGTAACATTGGATCCAAATCCTTGTAACATTATACAGACCAAAACAGAAGTTGGTCACGTTACGCGGAAATACAAACTTTGTCATCACTACATAAATTAAATTATCTCTCAATAATGAGAAATAGAGACATTTAACTATCTTTATACAATTCAACTATCCATGTATATAACCATACATTAAAATCACTAATTCCTTCTCCAAAGAAAAATATCACAAAAACTGAACAAATCAAATAATGTGTCATCGTATATGAACTAATTAACAAATAAATTATGTAGGCTTGAAGCTATAATATTAATGATTCAATGTCCAGCACCAGGACTAGGAACAGATCGAAGAAGAATCCGAACTTCAGCTGGTTCAGTGCTTATGAGGTGACGTGCAACAAGCTTCTCATCAACTTCAACAGAGTTACCTCTCTTGCTTGGTGCAGAGTATGGAACTTTGCCTTTAGGGAGTGAAGTCAAGAACAAATTGTCCCTTGTAGATGGGTCAATTTTCTTGGTTTCTTTGCTTGAATCAATATGAAGTTTTCTTCCTTCTAGACATGAACAAAAGCAAACAAAGAGAATAAAGAATAGAACTAGTTGCATAGTACCAATACGACCCATTGAAAGAGAATTGGAGTGTTTGAAGTAGTAGTATTTTTGTGTGTGTTTCTGTTTGTGTTTGGTAATAATATAGGAGAGGAATTGAGTTTCTTGAAGGGAAAGATATGTTATTTATAGGTGAAGAAGAGAGAGAGAACTTGGAGACCAAGTTTTGGGTTTGAAGTGTGAGTAGTGTGGCTAAGTCAAGATTAAGATTTTTTTTAGATTTGAAAAAGGATTTAGAGAGTGGGAAATGTGTATTAGTTTGTATATTCAACAGAAAGAGTCTAATTAGTCAAATGTGTTGTAAAGTTTAATAATGTCATATTTTCCAATATATGCCGCGTGGAATTTCTATGTTTGGTGATGCTGACCTAAGCTAGGACGCAGCCCAACTCGTTTTGGTAATTTTGTTTTCTCTACTAACATAGCACCGTCAATCAATATGTCACCCTAATTAATGTGTCCTAAAGTTATTGTAACCTTGCTGTTTGGCTTGGCTTGGCTTGACTCCCTAGTACTCATTCAACAAAAATTAAGCTTTGGCTTTCTACTTGGGGGAAACATTCAATATAGTCGGCAGTATGTTTTATATACACATGATTTGCTAGGAAGGAAGGGAATATGTGCTCAACACGATTCATTTATTTCAAACCCTAATGTTAAATGACATTTTTTTAATATCAAAAGTCCAACATGATATATGACCTGAAAACACTAGTTTTATAAGTGTGTTAACATATTAATTTACAGGTTTTTTTAATGAGAAATGTTAATATTTTAAATTTTAGGTTAGTATTTTCTCTTTTGTCATGATTCGAACTTTAAACATTTAGCTTTTAAACTCCCTTTAATCCTTTGGCATAACCAATATACCTATGTCCCATATATCTTACAAACTATTTTTAAAATGTTAAATTAGGACTAATCCAAATTCTAAGACAATATCAAATTTTATCTAAAACTCATTAGGAAACTAACTATTGCATTACTGATCAATCCACACTTCAAATATGCAGTATTAAGTGTGAAAAGAGTGTGTTAAAAGTCCATATTGGACGAGATAAGTTCTAAAAATTAGTTTTTGAGTTGGGTGGTTATATCTTACAAGCTGATTTGTAAGGGTAGAGTTAAACTCAATCCAAATTCTAATATTTTATAATCATATTGGAGGTACAAAATATTGAACTCATAACCACACAAGCATGGATCCAAGATCATCAAAGTGGATTTTAAGCAAACACACAAGTGAAATTAGACATCGTATTTTAACCAAAGTAAAAATCTTAAGACATCATTAGATATATCAATCATCTCACTTATATGTTGTTTACCATCCATTTTTCGTTCAAATGTGAGAATCTTACTCAAACTTGACATATCAACAAAATGTCATTCTCAAGGGTGAGTTCATCCGTTCATCTAGATATGTTCTCCCCCACAAATATATATATACATATTTTTTCATCCACAATCATTGGTGCTCATCAACATAACACAATCTAACCACCATTATTAGGAAAACTTTCGATACAAAGAGTGGGTCACACTGACAGATCTGATATCACTGTTGGATCGTGAGGGAAGCATATGGTTATATTTGTATTGGTTGCGAGTCTAATAATTTGTTGTTGCGCTTTTGTGTAGAAAAATGATAATGAGTACCCTTAACGAATTGACTAAAGAAACAAATGTAGAAATGTTGTATTAGAAAAATGTGTATTCAATTTTTTTTAATACAAAATGTTATTTGTGACTTCATTAAATAGTATCTCAAAGCACCTGTTAGCACAACTCGTTTGTGTATTTTTGTTTTATTTTAGCTACATCGATCTTATCCTTAGAATAAATTATCAATATGCTTCTTTGGCTTTTTCAACCATATAATTATAATAATGTGAATTGTAATAGTAAAGTAGCATTTATCAATTTTTATGATAGCATTTGTCAATTTATTAGACTATTAGTCTCTTATATATATAATCAGATAATGTTAGAAAATTAACAAGATGCATAGTCAGCTTCTATTCATAACCTGTACTGCTTAATAAAAGATATTTGGTGTTGACATTTTGCTCAAAATCATATTATGCAGCGCATTTAATTTTATTTTCAATTACGAATAGATTCATGCACTCTTGATTCAGAGGAAATGTAGTGTTTCTTGTGAATAGATTCATTAGTTGAATGAACCAGTCATGTGCAGAGTTCAATCTTTGCTTCTAACAAGTTCCCTCTCCCTAACAAATTCTAAGACTATATAATACTTATCTGGAAGAAGAAGAAAAACTCGTGGGCATTATTTTTTTTTATTTTTTATTTTTTTGTAATTTGTGTATTTTGGTTTTTCTCATGTTTCACATATGTATGGATTTAGGTTATGAATCATAAATATAGTCTCGTCATTTCACATTATATCTCTTTTGATTGAATATAATATAGAAAGAAAAAAAAGTTTATGATCACCAAAAAGAGAAACCAAAAAAAAGAAAAAAGTTTAAATATGATTTTATTTAATGAAATTAAGACATTTTTTTTTTTGTCAAGTAGTCTAGTGGCTAAAGAAATTCATCTTAAAGGTGAATAAGTGGGGTGTCTGGGGTTCGAATCCGACCCCTGCATATATTTTTTTTTGGTCAAGTAGCCTAGCGACTAGAAAAATTCATTTTAAAAGTAAATAAGTGGGGTGTCCGAGGTTCGAACATGACCCCTGCATATAAAATGCATTATCTATTACCAAATGAGTTAAGCTCACGGAGACTAACTAGAAATTATGGTGAAGTCTTATATAATCCCACAAAACTAACTAGTGATATGAGAATTACCCAAACTTATAAATATATGTTAGGTCATTTTTTTATCCAATTTGAGATTCTTCAACACATCCTCTCACATCAAGGACCGAACATCTGAAGTATGATTATGAATGGTGGATGACCCAATGAATCTTGAAGGAGACTCTGATAACATCTTAGAAATCGTGATTGAGTCTTACACAACCTCACAAAACTGACTTGTAAGGTGAAGATTACCTCCACTTATAAACATATGTTTAGACTATCTTTTATCCAAAGTGATGCTCTTTAAAATTATTTTTCTTTTGTTTGTTTAGATTCAATCTTTACAAATTTAAAAATTGTTGCTATTTGTCCATAACAACATATATTATCCAATCAAATCATGTCTTGTAGTCCAATAAACTAACGACAAGGACTAAAATATCTGTTTTTGAATTTGCATGGATCAAATTCAATCAAGCCTATAGAAATTAAAAAATAAAACTTTATAATTGTACTGACTAACGTTAACAACACTCATTTTAACACATTTTTTTAATATCTATTTTTTTATTGGATAAAATACATGTGACTTGCACCATTTTGAGAATAGATCTTATATAAAGTGGTAGAACTCATGTGTATTTCATCCAATAAAAGAGTGAGAGTTAAAAAAAGATGCTAAAATAAGTGTTTTTACTTATTAGCATTATTCTTGTAAGAATAGAAAGTAAAATGCCTGGGTTTTGTTGTCATTCTACTTGTATTAAACGTCCAAATTAAAGGAGAGAAGGAAAAAAACTAATGATTCTCAAATGCAAGATTGATTTTATTTTTTCATATTTCCGCTCTGGATGTATCATATTTAGTATTTTTTTAAGGAAAAAAAATTATAACATTTCATTAGATTTTTTTTTTAAAAGAAACATTTCATTAGATATTAGTTCAATGATGCATATCAATACATCAACATTTAAATTATGTTAGATGTTATATATGATTATTTTCTTCTAAATTACATTTGAATTTTGATTCATCACGTTACAAAAATGTAATCTTTCCTTAGACCCAACTTTCTAATTTGTGATTGATTCTTTTTTATTCATATTGAAACTTATTTCTCCATTATATGTATGGTCGCATTTGTTGAACCACTTAGGTCTTCTGTCTACAATTCTTTCTTTTTTAATTTTTATAGTATGTTTTTCTTCTTCTGTTTGCAAAATTTCCACATGATTTATATGGAATCTTGTCTTGTATTAATTCTTCCTTCGTCATCTTGTGCATTTTTGGGTGTGCATTGAAGACGCTTTTGAAAAACACACTTTTCAGTTTCCACATTGGAATTTTGCATTCAGATTATACTTTGAAATGGTGGACTACCGCACGCTAAACGGGCACATGCAACATTTCTACATACGGAAATGCTTTAAAACCGACTCATATTTAATTCTTTCCACAATATTCGTTCCATCCTTGACTTCTACGGAAAAACAATTCTTTCAAAACACTTCTTCAAACTTGAAAAAATTAAAATTGATTAATTTTGAAATTGTAATGATAGTAATTTTAAAAAATAAATATGAAAATCAGGTATTTTGGCTCAAGTTGTTTATGAACTCCATCAAATAATTTTTTTAGGAGAACTCAAATTTTAGTTATTTCGCGATTGAACTCTTCTCTTAGGAACCATACGGTTAACAAAAAAAAAAATATAAAGACACATAAATACCCATTATTGTTATTATTTTAGGGAATAAATGCTCATTATCATTTTTCCTAAAAATAATCATACAATATACAACAGTATAATTTACACTAAATGGTCTTTATTACTTTTCTAAGAATAATGAGATTGAATATGTCATCATATTTTTACACCTATTCCTATTTTTAAAAATGGTATTGCATACTCCTTCCGTTCCAAAATATAAGTAAATTTGACTTTTTAGGTTCATTCAATTAATGATGTATGTGGTCCATAATTCAATTAATGATGTATGTGGTTCATATTATGGACCACATACATCATTAATTAAATGAACCTAAAAAGTAAAATTTGCTTATATTTTAGAACGGAGGGAGTATGTTTGTACAACATACAAAGTTGATTCTACTTAATGCTATTTTTTTTGTTCATGCTACTAACAAAGTTCGATTTGTTATACGATAAAGGATCAAGGTGCACTAACTTACATAAGTTAAGAGATCAATTTAACTTATATTAAAATTAAGGGATCAAACTAAGATTTTAAAATAAGTTTATGGGCCAAATTGACATTTTTTTAAAGTTGTGGGACTAAATTGAACTTGAAATTTGTTACAGGGCCAAAGTGACATTTAAGCCAAAGAAAAAAAGTTAACAGTATGAAAAAAAATCATATAAGTATAGAAATAGTAATAACAACAACATTTAAAAGGAGAATTGAATGATATTATTAGTATTAATATTTGCTAGCATTTTTTTTTAAATATGGTAACATGTCTTTGATTTTTTTTTTCTAAGTTAATAGAAAATTACTAATAGTAGCATTATCAATGAAAGTAGACTCAATTGATAATGCAAGGTAATTGATTCAAATTATGGTGCCTGCGCGAGGACTTCTTTAGTGAATGATTTACAACTTTAAATCATGAGATTTGTTCTGACCTTGATGAGCTTCCGAAACCTAACTCATCTAAACATTTTATCATAATTATTTTTAAATTATAAATTTAAAAATAAAATTAAAATTGAAAAATCTCAACTTATTGATTCAAAATGAAAGCCTAAATTTTAGCATATTCTAAAAGAAAATGGATGGTTCGAAAACAGTTTTTAGGAAATATTATTCAATAAAATGAAAAAATCACTTAATTATAGAAATAATAATAACAAAGTTTTGAAGAATAATAGAATGTTACCCAAAATTAAATTTGAACAATAACCGATGCTTTTTTAAATTACAATTTTACTAATTTTCTACAAAGTCTGTATTGCAAGTTTTTTTTAATGTATGTCGTGTCCTTTTAATAGCATAATGCATGTAAATATCTTTTAATAACAATTTTTTAATGCATTTATGTCTAATTTTATAAATAAAAATGTATATGGGATAACTCTTTAATGATCATTTCATTATAACGATTATTGAGGTATAATATTTTAACGAAGTTAATAAAATATAGGGTTAATATGATTTACCCCCTGTAAAAAAAAAGTTTAGATTCCAACCCTGTAAAATAAGATTCTTTGATTTTAGCCTCTGACCTATGTGACTGTGCAGAATTGCTGACGTGGCGAGCTGATGTGGCATGCTGACTGTGCATATCTGATTGTGTGGCTTGATGACTGTATTATTATTATTTTTTATTTTATTTTTTATACAAAAAATAAAAATATTGGAAAATATTTCAATAATTAAAAAAACATAACATTAGATCATGAAGAATAGAATTAAGGGCTTGTTATTCAATAGTATAACATGACTTATATACCGGTGTCAATCAAAATCAATTCTATCTTGTTATTCATCTAGATTATATTTTCGAATAAAATAAAATTCTAGAAATAAATTTTCATAATCAAAATAACTATATAATATTATATTTTCAATTTTTTTATAATTTTAATTTAATTCAGAATTTTTTATATTTTTGAAAATTTTGATATATATAAATTTTTTCCAGAATTTTTTTTTTTTTTAACTTTTTCCAGATTTTTTTATTATTTTTTAAAATTTTCTAGAACTTTTTAAATTTTTATTAATTTTTCCAATTTTTTTTTCATTTTACCAGATTCTTTTTCATTTTTATTAAAATTTTCAGATTATTTTTTATTTTATTAAATTTTCCAGAATTTTTTAATTTGTTTAATCATATTTTTTATCTTAATTAATTTTTTCGTTATTTTTTTTATTTTTCATTTTTATTAATTTTTCCAAAATTTATTTAATTTTTTCTTTTTTTTAAAATGACAAATGCCACGTGGACCCTTTAAAAAAATAAAAAATAAAAATAATTATACAGTCAGCGTCCATTACACATGTGTCAGGTTTAAAAAAAAAAATTAAAATAATTACACAGTGGCGTGTCACATCAGCGTCTGGATGGGGTCAGTGGTGTTTTGCGGAGAATCTTAATATTATAGGGGTGTTTTGTGAAGAATCTTCATATTATAGGGTTGGAATCTAAACTTTTATTTTTACAGGGGGTAAACCGAAACTCGCCCAAATTACAAGGGGGTAAAAACATATTAACCCTAATATATAAGACAAAAATCACAATGTTTTTTTTTTTAATAAAAAAAATATGTCGACGAATGTTGATTTTGTGAAAGGTATGGAATTTGACTTCATCTATCTCCAATGATACTAGCAGTGTTCAAAATTCAGAACCTCTAAATCTAAAGTTTGTCTTTTTACTACTAGACTAATTAAACCGTGAGAGTTGGGAAATCACAATTAACTAGACTAAATCCCGAGAGTTTATCATAACGCCGGGACTTTCAGCAGACTTCCATTGGATAATCATGTTAGGCCAATAGCAATCACACAAGTTAATTTGACACTACATCTTCACGCAGAACCTTAAAGCCCTATACATATGGGTCGTCTCATTTATATATTGATCAAATTCTACTCTTTCTTCCAATATGTAGAACGTTAACTCACACTTCATACATTAACGTATTTTAATCAAGTTTCCAATTTTATGCGTTCATAATTATGTGACGTAGTCATAAAAAGTAAAATAGACACACAAACATGTTCAAAAATGTGGGTTGGTGGTGATTTCACGGATTTAGGTTTATGTTCCTTTATTTCATGAGAAAGCATAAATATGTTATAGACTAGCGTGACCGGAACCTCTGAGGATAGAAAGCCCGCTGCTTACCAAATTAGAAGCAAAATGAATACGAAAAAGAACATTGAATATGAGAGAAATGATAAGAGAAAAAGATACGTAATGTGTTTTCTGTCATGAGAAGAGACTTTGAAACCTCTAAATCCAAAGTTTGTCTTTTTACCACTAGATTAAACCTTTAGAGTCGGAAAATCACAATGAATTAGAAAATGCATTTTTAATTCAAATTAATCATGATAAATAACATATTCATAATACATGAACCATCTCTCATCTTGGTTTTTCACCGAAAAAATTTATTTGTTTAATTCTTCTTGATTATTGGAATAACACGATCAAACACATTTTCCAAAAGTTGTTGGTAATATTATGAGTTTGTTGAATGGGTTGAGAATTTCTCGATAATTAATTTACCAAAACATTAGACTCAATAAAAAACACACGACATCATTTAAAAACGTATAATACAAGTATGTTGTCAACTTAGCAAAACATAAAAGTGCTTTTCCAAGATTAAATCCTACCAAAGACCAAAAATAAAAGAATTTGAAATAATACAAGTTGAATGAAATAAATGGTATGAAAGAGAACAACATGGAAAAACTTAAATTTAATATTTTCCAGAAGAAAAATTAGACTAAACCAAAAAAGTGTCACATCATTTTAATTTTTTTTAATAAACATGTATTTTATCAACTTAACATAATACATTTGCATCTGTCTATTGTAAAATCCCATCAAATGCCAAAAGTAAATGAATTTGAAAAAAATTAAGGTTGAGTAAAAAATATAGCATTAAAGCGAATGACATCTAATAACTAAAATTTAATAAAAAAAAATCTAATAATGTTAGGCCTTCCAATAGAGCCAACATTAGGTTGGATAATCATGTTATGCCGGTAGCACTCAAACAAGTTAGATTGACACTACGTCTTCACACAAAACTTAAGGCATTAGGTAGATGGCTCATCTCATTTCTATCTTGATCAAAATCTACTCTTTCATTCAATATGTAGAATGTTAACTCACACCTGAAAAATGTTATCATATTTTAACCAACAGTGTGATTACATGTGTTCTTAATTATGTGACACAGTTATGGAAAGCAAAATAGATACAACATGTTCAAAAATTTGGGTTGATGATGATTTCATAGATGTATGTTTATGTTCCTTCCTTTCACGAGAAAAGGTAAAGAAAATTAGAAAAAACAAATTTGGGTTGATGATGATTTCATGGATGTATGTTCATATTTATGGCTATTTACTCCACATTCATGAACCAAAATAGCTATTACTTTTTTTTATAATATACATAAAATAAAATTAGGGAAGTGGCATGTGGGCTAAAGCCCCACATAGCCTATGAATACATCCGCCCCTGTATTTAACTCATATTGAATCGACATTAATTAAGTATTTCTTAACCATAAATATGAGAAATGTTGTGAGTTTTTATTTTTGTAAAGCATTGTTGATCGTTGTTAATAATTTAAAGTATTGATCCATGGTGGACAGTGGACCATTTATGAAGGTAGTCCAATCTAATTAAGAGCAGATCCACAATATTTGTAGATCAAATCTATTTGAAGGTATGTATGTTTTGCGAGTACAAGATGGATCTGATATATATATCCACTGCCATTGTTACATGCATATGTCCTATATCTTCGACACAATTTCAACGAAAGGAATAGGTAGCACGAAGTTAGATTCATATATTGACTTTCAGAATGAAAACAAGATGTTGAATAGGAACAAAAAGATAGAAAAACCACGCAGTGTGTTCTTAAAAAAGTTTACAGCGGAGGCTAGAATATTAAAATAAAGAGAAAGGATATTTGAACATCCATTTAGTAACAATTTTTGTGACAATTTTCTCTATCATATTTACATCATTTTTTACTTTATCTTTTTATTGCTATGATTTCCGTGCCAATACTACTTTTTCTTTGTAAATTATGGTTGTCAAATAAGTTGTCACCAAATTAATTGTTCAAACAGTATTCTAAAATAAAAAGTAGAAAATGTCAAAAAGTAGACAAATCTGCATGGAAAAATGTATACAGAAGGGCCATGCAACATTGGTCCATGTCTACACTGCAGGTGTATTTCACCAGACATCTACGTAATCATCTCATAATCTTGCCCCACACTATCACATAGGCACACTATCATGTCCACATTATGAGTTATGAGTCTTGTGACTAGAAGTTACAAATATTAAAACATTCTTTTAGTTAGATCACATTTTAAGATTTCAATAATTCACAAAAGATTATCCTTTTCAGGGGGTCGGTCCTGAAACGCGCAATATCTTCTATTAGGCCCATTTTGCATCAGTGCATTTGTTTCACTTATGTAAAAATTATTTTTCCATGTTATTGCAAATTCTTCAAATAAAAGAAGAAAAGAAAACTACGATCGTCATTTAAATACTAGTGAGATTCTCTCACATTACGTGTTGAGAATCGGAAAATTGTTTATTTTTATTTAAATAAAAACATGGCCTAAGCCCAACAAAGAAAAAAAAAACTATCACAAGTACAAACACCAACGAAATCAGTTGAAAATAACATACTATTATAAGCAAGACAATGTTTATATAACATCAAAGTGAAACCTCCGTCACATGTTATATTTACAAGATGTTAGCACAAACATTAGCTTCTCTGTATGAATGACAAATTCAGACCCCCAAATTCATACCCAACAACCGTCTAATATGTTGCAATAAACTTCAACATGTTGTCGTTTCCATTTTCAAGGAAGAGAAAGTAGTGGCCACTACTCAAGAATCAATATGAAGCTTCACTCTATTATATCCACGAGCTCTAGCCAACTTCAAACCTTCATACACACCCCAAAACTCAACTACATATACATTACAACTCCCTAATCCTTTTGAGAAACCACAAATTCAATCACCATTTTTGTGAACATAGGAAAGTGGTAAAGCCACTTTTGTTGAAGTGTTATCACATGGCAGTAAAACATGTTGGCATGTAATTTCTATGTTCACATGGAAAGTTACTATGCAAAGTTGAAAATCCACACGCTGCCATAAATGCAATTGGTTGGGGCATGGCTCTTTCACTAGTATAAATAGCATGTCCCTTGCACCATTCTACTCATCCCAAATCAGTAACAACACAAGAACAAGTAAAGCTTGTTTAGATAGTGAGAGAAAAAATATAGAGAGGAAAAATAGTTTCTCCTGTGAGGTTTCTCCTAGTTTGTGTTAGTTAGTATTCTCCTATTTATAAGAGAGTGGTATTTGTACTCTCCTTGTAGTTAGAGAGAGGTCCTGTAATTTCTTCCACTTAGTGAAAGTTCTCTACTCTTGCCCCGTGGTTTTTTCCCCTTATTTGTTGAGGGGTTTCCACGTAAAATATTGTGTGTTCAGTTCCTCTTTTCTCGTCTCTTATTTTAGCTGCGTGATAATATTTTGTTACTCTACCACTAACAGTGGTATCAGAGCCGCTGGTTCGTAGCTGTTATTCCGCTGTGATAAACTAGTGGAGTGGTAAGAAAAATCTTAGTATGCTCTGTGGTTGCGGTTTAAACTGATCTTCCACATCAGAAAAGAATTCTTATTATTCCGGTCTAGTTTGAAAGAAAAATATTTGGTGTAAAACCATGGCAGCGAAATTTGAGATAGAGAAGTTCAACGGGAGAAATTTTTCCCTATGGAAATTGAAGATAAGGGCAATTTTAAGAAAAGATAATTGTCTAGACGCAATAGATGGCAGACCTGCAGATATCACTGATGAAAAGTGGAAAGAGATGGATGATAATGCCGTTGCCAATTTGCACCTAGCAATGGCGGACTCGGTATTGTCAAGTATTGCTGAAAAGAAGACAGCAAAGGAGATCTGGGATACACTAATAAAATTGTACGAGGTCAAATCACTCCACAACAGAATATTCTTAAAGAGAAGGCTCTACACTCTTCGAATGGGTGAATCCACATCCGTAACGGATCACATCAACACCCTGAATACGCTATTTTCTCAACTCACGGCTTCTGATTTCAAAATAGCGGAAAATGAGCGTGCTGAACTTCTACTTCAGAGTTTACCAGATTCGTATGATCAACTCATCATCAACATTACAAATAATAACATAACTGATACTCTTCACTTTGATGATGTCGCCAGTGCAATCCTTGAAGAAGAATCCAGGCGCAAGAATAAGGAAGAAAGGTCAGAGAGTTCAAAGCAAGCAGAGGCTTTGACGATGACGAGAGGCAGATCAACGGAACGTGGCCCCAGTGGGAGTCAAAATCATGGTAGGTCAAAATCTCGAAGAAAGAAGAATATTAAATGCTACGGTTGTGGCATGAAAGGGCACGTAAAGAAGGAATGTTGGAATATCAAGAAGAATGGAGAGAAGAATTCTGAAGCTTCAACATCTCAAGGATGTGTTGCAAGTACCTCAGATGACGGGGAAATCCTGTATAGTGAAGCAGCAATCAGTTCTAAAGGCGAAAGACGACTCAACGATGTCTGGATAATGGATTCAGGTGCAACATGGCACATGACTCCACACCGAGATTGGTTTTTCTCTTATGAGCCTATCTCAGAAGGATCTGTGTACATGGGAAATGATCATGCCTTAGAAATTGCTGGAGTCGGTACTATCAGATTAAAGATGCATGATGGTACTGTTAGAAAAATACAAGGAGTGCGTCATGTAAAGGGGTTGAAGAAGAATTTATTGTCTGTTGGACAATTGGATGACCTCGGGTGTAAGATCCACACTGAAAGTGGAATCTTGAAAGTAGTGAAAGGCAATCTTGTGGTGATGAAAGCAGAAAAGATCACAAGTAATCTATACATGCTTCTGGGAGATACATTGCAAGAGGCGGATGCATCAGTTGCAGCAGCAAGCCAAGAAGAAACAACGATGATGTGGCATCAAAGACTAGGCCATATGTCTGAACGTGGCTTGAAAGTCCTTGTGGAACGCAATCTCCTTCACGGGCTCAAGACAGTAAATTTACCATTCTGTGAGCACTGTGTGATAAGCAAGCAACATAGATTGAAGTTTGCTAGAGTAACTACTAGAAACAAACACATACTAGACTTGATACATTCTGATGTGTGGGAGTCACCAGAATTATCTCTGGGAGGAGCAAGATATTTTGTGTCATTCATTGATGACTATTCCAGAAGATTATGGGTGTACCCAATCAAGAAGAAGTCGGATGTGTTTCCAGTATTCAAGGCATTCAAAGCACAAATAGAGCTTGAAACTGGGAAGAAAATTAAGTGCTTGAGGACAGATAATGGAGGAGAATATATAGATGGCGAGTTTCTAGCATTTTGTAAACAAGAGGGTATTGTAAGGCAATTCACGGTTGCACATACACCTCAGCAGAATGGTGTGGCAGAGCGGATGAATAGAACTCTCCTAGAAAGAACAAGAGCTATGCTGAAAACAGCGGGAATGGCCAAGTCGTTCTGGGCAGAAGCAGTGAAAACCGCCTGTTATGTAATAAATCGCTCACCATCAACGGCGATTGATTTGAAGACACCAATGGAGATGTGGAAAGGAAAGCCAGTAGATTATTCTTCTCTGCATGTTTTTGGTTGTCCTGTGTACGTGATGTACAACTCCCAAGAAAGAACGAAGTTGGACCCAAAGTCCAGGAAATGTATCTTCTTGGGTTATGCTGACAATGTTAAGGGGTATCGCCTGTGGGATCCCACTGCCCGCAAGGTTGTTGTTAGCAGGGATGTAGTCTTTGCAGAAAATGAACTGCAAAGTGAGCAGAAAAATGACAGCACTTCTAAAGAGACTGCTATAGTGCAGATGGAAGAAAAATCCAAAGAAAGTGATTCTTCTGAAGCTGAATCGGTGCACGAAGAACAAGAACCAGATGATGTCAATGATGGTGTTCGTCGATCAACGCGTCAGACGCAGAAACCGTCTTGGCAATCAGACTATGTTATGACAAGCCATGATGCATATTGTCTTATAACTGAAGAAGGTGAACCGTCAACTTTTCATGAGGCGTTGAATGGTTCGGATGCTTCTCAATGGATGACAGCAATGCATGAAGAAATGGAGGCCTTACATAGGAACAAGACATGGGAGCTTGTTGAACTTCCAAAGGGTCGGAAAGCCATTGGAAACAAATGGGTATACAAGATCAAACGTGATGGCAATGATCAAGTGGAACGGTATCGTGCAAGACTGGTTGTAAAAGGATATGCTCAGAAAGAAGGTATTGACTTCAATGAGATATTTTCTCCGGTTGTCAGACTTACTACTATCAGAGTAGTGTTGGCGATGTGTGCTGCATTGGATTTACATCTTGAACAGCTGGATGTAAAGACTGCTTTTCTTCATGGAGAACTTGAAGAAGAAATTTATATGCTCCAACCGGAAGGATTTAAGGAACAAGGAAAAGAAAACTTGGTTTGCAGGTTGACCAAATCTCTGTATGGTCTAAAGCAGGCGCCCAGATGTTGGTACAAGAGATTTGATTCTTTCATAATTAGCCTCGATTACAACAGACTTAGTTCAGACCATTGTACGTACTACAAAAGGTTTGATGGTAATGATTTTATCATTTTGCTGTTGTATGTGGATGACATGTTGGTGGTAGGCCCCAACAAAGATCGAGTCCAGGAATTGAAGGCACAGTTGGCTAGGGAGTTCGATATGAAAGACTTGGGACCAGCAAACAAGATTTTAGGGATGCAAATTCACCGAGACAGAAAAGACAGGAAGATTTGGCTTTCTCAAAAGAATTATCTAAGGAAAGTCTTGCGCCGCTTCAACATGCAAGACTGTAAGCCAATCTCTACCCCACTTCCTGTGAATTTTAAATTATCCTCAGGTATGAGTCCTAGCAATGAAGCGGAGAGGATGGAAATGTCTCGAGTACCGTATGCATCGGCGGTGGGAAGCCTTATGTATGCCATGATATGTACAAGACCAGACATTGCACAAGCAGTGGGAGTGGTTAGTCGGTTTATGGCGGATCCGGGTAAAGAGCATTGGAATGTTGTTAAGAGAATCATGAGGTACATTAAAGGAACCTCAGGTGTTGCGGTATGTTTCGGAGGATCAGAGTTAACTGTCAGGGGTTATGTTGATTCAGATTTTGGAGGTGATCATGATAAAAGAAAATCTACTACTGGTTATGTGTTCACGCTTGCAGGAGGAGCAGTAAGTTGGTTGTCCAAGTTACAAACGGTTGTAGCTCTGTCAACGACAGAAGCGGAGTACATGGCAGCTACTCAAGCATGCAAGGAAGCTATTTGGATGCAAAGGTTAATGGAGGAACTCGGGCACAAGCAGGAACAAATTACTGTGTATTGTGACAGTCAGAGTGCCTTGCACATTGCAAGGAATCCAGCTTTTCATTCAAGGACGAAACACATAGGCGTTCAATATCATTTTGTTCGCGAAGTAGTAGAGGAGGGAAGTGTGGACATGCAGAAGATTCACACCAATGATAATCTAGCAGATGTAATGACAAAGCCGATCAACGCTGATAAGTTTGTATGGTGTCGATCCTCGTATGGCCTATTGGAAACGTAGCAACCGAAGTCGGCAAGGTAGAGAGATTTTGAGAGCTCACAAAAGTGACTTTAAGTGGGAGATTGTGAACACAGGAAAGTGGTAAAGCCACTTTTGTTGAAGTGTTATCACATGGCAGTAAAACATGTTGGCATGTAATTTCTATGTTCACATGGAAAGTTACTATGCAAAGTTGAAAATCCACACGCTGCCATAAATGCAATTGGTTGGGGCATGGCTCTTTCACTAGTATAAATAGCATGTCCCTTGCACCATTCTACTCATCCCAAATCAGTAACAACACAAGAACAAGTAAAGCTTGTTTAGATAGTGAGAGAAAAAATATAGAGAGGAAAAATAGTTTCTCCTGTGAGGTTTCTCCTAGTTTGTGTTAGTTAGTATTCTCCTATTTATAAGAGAGAGTGGTATTTGTACTCTCCTTGTAGTTAGAGAGAGGTCCTGTAATTTCTTCCACTTAGTGAAAGTTCTCTACTCTTGCCCCGTGGTTTTTTCCCCTTATTTGTTGAGGGGTTTCCACGTAAAATATTGTGTGTTCAGTTCCTCTTTTCTCGTCTCTTATTTTAGCTGCGTGATAATATTTTGTTACTCTGGCAACACTCCTCCACAACCAGCTATATATATCCCATTTAAACGCACCATTGCTATTAACTATTAAGACATATCCATTCTTGAGAAATTGTGTTTTTGAATCCTCACTTTACAATATCAATTGTCTAACAACTTTTTACAATTTGTACTGCATCTACAGGGCATTATATTCTTTTAACTATATAAACAAAAACATTGTATAGCTTTATTTAAAAATTGGTGTTTTTCAAAATTTAGAAAAATACAGATCATAAAATATTTAAAAAGTAAATTAATTATATATTTAGTTTCTTAACTTCTTCTGTGGTTTCATTTAAATCTCATAACTATTTTTGTTCCATTTTAGCCCTTTAGCTTTACGTAATTTTAAGTTGGTCTTTTTCATTAGTTTTTTTAATATATGGTTTCATTTAAATCTCATAACTATTTTTATTCAATTTTAGTCCTTTAACTTTACGTAATTTCAAGTTGGTCTTTTTCATTAGTTTTTCGAAGAAAGAAAAAAACCGTTGACTTATGCACATGTGAAATTTTGATTAGCTGAAAACTAAATCTCCTTCTTCAGAATTAGGTTCTTCAACTTATATTTATCTATTTCATAATACTATGATTGTACAAAATCTGTCTAAAGACAAATTAACAAAAACTTCTATTTCATTACTCAATCTATCGTTTCACAAAAGTATGTTTTTCTTATATGAACGACATATAGTATTATTATTTCTGTTTCGAAATAATGCAACAAGCGTTTGTAGTCCAACGGTTAGGATAATTGCCTTCCAAGCAATAGACCCGGGTTCGACTCCCGGCAAACGCAATACTTTTTATTTTTTTTGTTTTTTACATAAAACAAAGGAACCAACACAACGATGTCGTTTTGAGTTCCTATAAAATGATTACAAACTTAAAAAAGATAAACATGGTAAAGGATTCATGAATGTAACAAAAGATTGAAACAACCTCTTAACAACAAACACAACTTGTTTCCTTCTACAATAACAACATGAAAATTTCAACATTTTCATCTCAATTAAAATGGACCCCTAATGACTTTGCATTATACCTACAAAAATGCTTAAAATCAAAAGCCTTAAAACCAGGCAAACAAATCCATGCAATGTTACTCACAACTGGAACAAACACAAACATCTTATCCTTAAGTTCCAAACTTGTTGGAATGTATTCTAGTTGCACAGACCTAAAATCAGCAACCCTTTTGTTTCATAACATTCACAAACCAAATGTTTTTGCATTTAATTGGATGATTTTAGGTATGGTATATAATGGTTACTTTGATAATGCATTGTTTTATTTTCGATTAATGCGCGATATTGGTCTTATTGGTAATAAGTTTACATTTGGGATTGTGATTAAGACATGTGTTGGTTTAATGGATATGAAGAAAGGGAAACAGGTTCATGGGATGATTTGTGAAATGGGTTTGATGAATGATGTTTTGATTGGGAATGGTTTGATTGATATGTACGGGAAATGTGGAAGTGTTGATTATGCTTGTAGGGTGTTTGATGGAATGTCTGAGAGAGATGTTGCGTCGTGGACATCGATGATTTGTGGGTTTTGTAATACGGGGAGGATTGAAGAAGCGTTGGTGTTGTTTGAGAGGATGAAGATGGAAGGATATGAGCCGAATGATTTTACGTGGAATGCTATCATTGCTACATATGCTCGTTTGGGAGATAGCAAGAAAGCTTTTGGTTTTATGGAGAGAATGCAAAAAGAGGGGTTTATTCCTGATGTGGTTGCATGGAATGCATTGATTTCTGGATTTGCACAAAATCATCAGTTTAGGGAAACATTTACGGTGTTTCGGGAGATGCTAGTTTCGGGGATTTGTCCTAATCAAGTAACTATTGCAGCACTGCTTCCTGCATGTGGATCAGTAGGTTCTGTTAAATGGGGAAGAGAAGTTCATGGATTTATATGCCGGAAGGGATTTGATGCGAATGTTTTCATTGCCAGTGCTCTTATTGACATGTATTCCAAGTGTGGGAGTTTAAAGGATGCTCGAAATGTATTCGACAAGATTCAATGTAAGAACGTTGCTTCATGGAATGCAATGATTGATTGCTTCGGGAAGTGTGGCATGGTTGATTCCGCCTTGGAGCTGTTTACAAAAATGAAGGAAGAAGGATTGCAGCCAAATGAAGTTACTTTTGCATGTATTCTTTCAGCATGCAGCCATAGTGGTTCAGTGGAAAAAGGTTTAGAGATCTTCACATTAATGAAAGAATGTTATGGGGTTGAGATATGTAAGGAGCATTATGCTTGTATTGTTGATCTCTTATGTCGGTCAGGAAAGATAGTAGAAGCGTATGAGTTTATAAAGGCCATGCCAATACAAGTCACAGAGTCAATTGCTGGAGCTTTTCTAAACGGGTGCAAAATCCATGGAAGAAAAGATCTGGCTAAAAAGATGGCTGAGGAAATAATGAGAATGCAGTTAAATGGATCCGGTAGCTTTGTTACACTATCGAATATTTATGCCGCAGAAGGTGATTGGGAAGAGGCTGGGAATGTGAGGAAGGTGATGAAGGAGAGAAATGTCAATAAGTGGCCTGGTTCTAGTTGGCTTGAAAAGCCATGTGAGATTCTTGAAGGGAAGGAAGAGAAAGAGGTAGCTGTTGGGTTGGATATATGACACTATATAATGTGAGTGTAATATATTCTTCAACATCTAGCTGCAAATATATCCACTTAGGTCTGATGGTAGTTTGGAGTTTATGTATTTCTATATCAAGATCTGCAGAACTCATTTTTGTTCAACTACTAATTCGTGACTAATTTCTGGATACTGGAGTAACGAATTTTTGTATTTTACCAGTTTTGATTTGATTAACTTATTGCTTCATCTAGTGAATTTTTCCTCCACGAATTTAATTTATGGATATAGCAGTGACTAATTTTATCTTTTGTTTGTTATCTTCGTTGTCTTAAATATGTCACTAGAAGGGAATGGGAATGGGAAAAAAAGAGGCACTGGCATATAGGACGATATACAACTTTTGCTTTGTTAAATAGATGTCACTAGAAGGGAAATTCTACCACAACATTGCATTAGTTGTTGACTGATATATAGAATTGGAAAAAGCTCTTACTTAAATGATAGATATAGTGTTGTGTTTGTAGAAATTGATAGGTTAAGTGCTTGAAGATATGAAGAATTTTCTGTACAATTGACTTTGGGATAAATTTACATTATGCTGCAGCTTTCAAATTTGTAATAGTTTCAATAGAAAGTTATATACCTGATGTTATATCTGATAATTTCTTCTTTCATGTTTTGTCTTGGATTAATGATTCTATTTTGGTCTGGTTGAGTATAATTTGTTAACATACCAATTGGGATTCAAGCAAGTGTCATTATTTTTGTATATTCTTAGCAAGGTTAAAATCTAAAGTAGTGATAAAATATTCTTAGTTGATGACAAGTTATCAGTAATTTTACCACTAGCCTTCTAAAGAATATATTTTCATGCCACAATTGTGAAGATGCATTGTTCTTTGTTGTTTGTTAGATGTGTCAAATACTAAGTTGAATTTAATTTGATGGTTTCTTTTCTTTCTCCCTATCTTTTCCTGAACAGCTTTAGTCCTTACTCCTTAGATTATGGAAGGTTAACTTGGATTGGATTTTCAATGGTCAGCTTCTAGATATCACAATAGGATTTTTTATGTTTGCATTACTCAAAATATTTGGAAAAAATTTTTATTCAAAGGATCACAATGAGTTCTATCTTGTGATCCTTTTATAGTAATGGTTTCTAGATAAATGAAGCTTCCCTTCTATCTTGTAAGGGAAACTTCATTTATTAATTAAATTTTTGGAAGGGCTGTTGAATTTATTCTGCAGTTACTGAGTAATGGATTTTGTAGGTGGGGCTGAATCTTTTACCAAAGGAAAGGAATAGAGATTGGATTAGAGCTCTAATGAATAGCAGCTCTGGTTAATGTGATGATTATCATGATCTTTGATCTAATGATGAGAGTATTTCGGTGTAGAATGTGTCGCCGTAAGGAAGCTCATTCCCGTCATAGAAGCTTTAAGATATACAAATATTCCTATCAGGATGTATTCCGCAATTCCGAGCTGCAGAAGCATTTTGACTGCTAAAAAATTCAGGTCATTTGCTCTCTTCTTTGAAGGACATATCAAGTATTTGAAGCATCCCAGTGAGACAAGTTTATGTGGAATTTCACCTGTGAAGTTGTTTATCCGCAGTCCACAGCCCAAATGTCTCTAAATCTAGCAAATCTGCAATGCAATTATCTTTTGATTTCCACCATTGATGTTTGTATTAGGATTTTTTTTATGTCACAGCCTCACAGGTTTTAAATTTTGCAGAAAGAAAGCACTCTTTAGTCTTTACTGTATTTACTCATTCACTATAGCAAAGATCCAGAGATTGTGTACACATTATTTGACATTTGACATATGGGTTACTAATGACATATTTGACATTTGCTGGATACATTTATTGATTTGAAATAATTTTAATAATGGTAAATTATGTAACAATTTTTTTTTTAATATTTTAGACCAATGTTTTAAACCTGAACCGGTGATCGACCCAGTCAAGGTACTGGGTTACTGGGTCAGTGGTCGAACCAATGGGTCATTGGTCAAAC
This sequence comes from Medicago truncatula, assembly GCF_003473485.1. Lineage (NCBI taxonomy): Eukaryota > Viridiplantae > Streptophyta > Magnoliopsida > Fabales > Fabaceae > Medicago > Medicago truncatula. Next base: position 5,214,486 of record NC_053043.1, on the reverse strand, counting down.
CGCATGATTATTGACCCGGTCTATATAAAAAAATATTTATGACCAAAATTTACATTATGAATGAAATTTTGATAAAAAAAGATCGTGTCATTTTTTTTTCTATTTAAAGTTCGTACATTAAAAAAATTATCTTCACAACTGCAAGTTAGCAAGTTAATTTCTTAACTGCAACATAGTACAAGCTAATTCCAATCCAAATTCAAATTAACTCATATATTAAACAATAGTACTGCATAAAAAAACTTACAAATAAGTTCTAATTCAGATTCCATCTTTAAAACATAGTATGTTCTAAACATTGTTGGAAATCAAAATATAATAAACTTACAAACCCAAGTAAGTTACATAATCAACAAAAAACAGAAACTCAAATAAGTTATAACAATTCACTAATCAATAAACTATTTATGCCCATGGAGTCAAATTGTCATAGTCTTGATATCCATATTCATCATCTTCATCGATTGAGATGGAAGAGGAGAACGACAGTTGAAAATGGCATTTGGGTTGGGAGTACGTGTTGCTAGGTTTTTGTCTTTATATATGTCGTGCCTCTGTAATAAAAAAAAAAAAAAAAAAAAAAAGGGAAAACGGGTCGGGTGGACTAAACTGGTTCGCTGGTCCGCCCACTGATCCGGTTGGGTCACAGCGGGTTACACTTCCGGTCCTATAGCCTCTGCCCGAACCATTGCACCCTTCGGTTCGCAGGCCGACCGGTCCAACCGGCCGGGTCGATACGGGTTTTAAAACACTGTTTTAGACAAGTCTTTCACATTTTATTTTTTAAAATTGTTTTTGTACAGAATAATAAATGAATGTTTATGATTAATATATTTTAAATTTTTAGAATTTTATAACAACATAAATTAAATTTAAAAAATTTATTTAAGCCTAAAAAATCATCATCTAATACAATTTTTTAGCTCCCTTATCAAGGGGAGGGTTTTAGATTATGAAACAAATAAACTATTCAAAAGTCCTCTCTTCCCTTCCCTCATATTATTTTTCTTTTTCAAAATTTTCAAAGTCCTTCCCTTCCCTCCTAAACTCCCAAATAGAACCTTAATGTTCTAAATCACATTCTTTTCATATAAATATGAGGATCTTTGTAGAGATTCATTTTCTCATCTAGGAGAAGCAATCCAAAAGTGGTAGTGAAAAATATTTTATTGGTGGTGCCAATTGAAAAATACTATATACCAAATGATTTGGATGAAGTTGAAAGATATCCTCTTGTATCAATAAAGCTATTGTAATTCTAATTTTCTTATTAAGATAATTTTTAACTTAAAAATTCTTGATGTGTTTTCTCTACTATCTTTTTTCTTCCGCTAAGTGTTCATTTTGAGTTCAGAGAGTATAAAAATTAGGATAAATAATCATTTTAATTTTTGACTCTGCACATTACTATCGTAATGGTCTCTGATTTAAGAAAAAATACAAAACAATCCCAAACTAAAAAATTCATTAGTCACTTAGTTCCTGACGTTAAATTTGGCCGTTACCAAAAAATTGAGGTTGCATTTTTTTGAATGACCAATATTAGAAACTAAATTGAAAGAACATATTTTAGCTATGATACTTAGTCAAATTACATGTTGATTACATATTAATGTGAACTTGTTAAAGAATCATTTATATTCTAAAACTAAAACCTCCATTTCTTTTGAAAAATAGAGAAAATCTCAACTTTAATTTCAAAGGGTTAAATATGTTTTTGGTCCCTATAAATATATCAACTTTTCGTTTTAATCCTTGTAAAATTTTCCTTCAACTTTTAGTCCTCAAAAATTTTCCATCTTCACTTTTGGTCCCTTTTTCAAGTAAACTCATATGTATAATTCATATTTTTGAATAAAATTTTGAAGAAAAATTTATAATATTATAAAGATCTCTCTAAAAAAAAATTATAATTTTTTACTAAGACATGAATTAAATATGAATTTTTATATGTTTTTGTTACCACCAAACATATTATACATTTCTACAAAATTTCATTAAAAAATGAAAAAATTTACTTAAAAATAGGGATCAAAAGGAATAATTGAAAATTTTATAGGGACTAAAAATTGAAAAAAAAAATGTAGAGAAACTAAAACAAAAAATTGGTAGATTTATAGGGACCAAAAATATATTTAACACAATTTCAAATTCATTCATATGCAAATGATTCTTGAACAAGTTCCCTTTAATATGCGATCAAAATTGTATGGTGCTATGTCATATTCTTTAAGGAACGGACCATGTTAAGAGTATTCACAAAAGAGAAATGATAGATGTACATTTACTTTTTAACAACTTTCTCTCTCATACTCACATTATATTCTTAATTTATCTCTTCCTCTTTCTCTCTCTATTATTTTGGACCAATAGAAATTAAATAAATAAAAGTTGTCATCAAAAGTTGTTAGATATGGTTGTAAAAATATCACGACTATGTAGTTACAATTTAGGAAGTGTTTCATTTTGGAAAAATCTTATCTGTAAAAGAAAGGATAACTATGCCAGCTATGAATAAAGCATCAAATTAAGAACTTAATATGATAATGATTTCATAATCATGTAGTTGATAATAATTACAAGCACGTGGGGACAGAATCTCCCAACTGCATATATCCACTTGTTGTATTTCATTTTTGTTTTCTTCCAAACTAAACCCAACAAACCCGGAAAATTAAAAAATAAATAAAAAATACAAAGACACGTGTCACAACGAGCAATTAGCTTCAACTAGTGGTCCCACACTAACATCACCACTGGCGCCGGCGCCGGCACCACTCCTCCTACCTCTCCAAAACACCGCCGAACACTCCGGCAACTCACCAAGATCTGCAAACAACGACATCTCTTCTTCTCCCAACATCGACACTTCCTTCTCCGAGAATATCGGACACTCCAACACTGCCGGTGATCCGATCGCCTCCACATCTCCAAACCATCCTCCTAACTCATCACCGGTGGCAATCATTGAATTTTCTTCAATATTCGTGAACGTTTCATCTGGTTCTTGTTCTGATTCGGAGTCTTTGTTTGATGCGGTGTTGTTGCTTGTGTTGCGGTAGTTTCTCGGTGGTGGCACGGCGTGGTTGTGATCGGAGGTGTATGTTACAAGGAGTACGGTGGGGTCCATGTGGTTTCTTTCAACTTGTTTTCTTGCTGGACAATTCTTTGAACTGCTACATCTATAGTATCCTCTGTTCCAAAATTTCGCCATAAATATAATAAATAACATTTCAACATAATTGCATACAGTCAAAAGTACGTGCAGTTATGCAGTCAAAACAACTACACGCAGTTTCAACTGCAACATGCAAATTTAATTGAATGCAATTTCGCTTTGAAATGAAAGTACAATGTTTCAATAATTTAGCTTTTATGCAAAATTGAAAAGCTTTTAATTTTGCAAAAAATTATTTTTATGTCTCTAAATTCTAATTTTATTGTGACATGAATGAATGTAAAGGGGATGAGATTGAGAATGAGAAATAATATACCTTGGATAAGGGGAACCTTTGATGGGTTTCTGACCATACTTTCTCCAAGCCCATGAATCAGACGGTGGAGTATTAGTCCCTTCAACATTCTTCATTGGAATCTCTACTACTCTTTTCTTTATACCTCGCCTATTATACATTAATTAACATGGAAAATTATTTTCTACAGATCAATAGTTGAGATGTTGATAATTCATAATGATGCATGTAGTACACTCAAATTTTGCTTAAAAGGAATTTCTATAGCTCAAAAGCTAACTATTAATATTGATGGAAAATGATATTTACCTTTTAGCAGAAGAAGAGAGTGATGATCTTTCCATGTTAGAGGGAATTGAATCAACAATGTTTTATTCACTCTCACAGTCACATAAGCTTGTAAATCCACTGTCAATTTCTAGCTATAGTTAATCTTGACCCTTAATCACTCTTAAAAGGTGTCGGTGATATGATATTTATAAAGTGGCTACCTAATTAAGCATAGAAAGAGGTATGCTCAAAATAAATAACAAAGTGAATTGAAGAAGATTATAAAGATTAGAGAGAGAATGCCCTAAAAAACTAGGAGCTTTGTGGAGACTTATTGGTGGAGCAATTATCACTGCATAATCATTTGTTTATTAGGGGAACGTCCGGTTGAGTACCGCATCTTATGGAAGCTTATGACTAATTATTTAATTTAAAGTACATGTCATTTGAAAGCAACCTTAAGGTTTAATAAGTGATTAGTTTATATGAAAATATCTGTAAGGATAAGGCCACTTATTAAAGTCTACTCTCTTTTTGTCATTTCTTGGGCATTCTTCCAATCAATTATTAGTTTAGTTTTTCCTTTGTTTGATTGTCTCTTTATTTTATGTTTCTTGCATTTGATTTTTCTTGGGTACTTTATAATAATCAAACGGCCATCTAGAAGAGTGAGTGATACAACTATATTATAAATAACATATCGTGCATCATCATGAAGAGATTCTTTCTTTTCGTTTGGAGTATAAACCTCACCTTTCTTACTCACGTGCCCTACCTTTATGGTTGATCATTTTTGTGGGGGAATACCAAAGTATCCTTTGCGCAGAGTATGTAAATTAATTTCTCGAAATAATTGAGATTTATTTAATCGATTGATCTATTACAACATATGTTTTTTTCATATGTATTATCTATAGTTTAAACCTTGTCAAAAAACCAAATAAATAGTTGAGATTCAAGCTTTTACCATTTGTGTCAAACTATGTTCAATTGATCATTTTTTAAGTAAACAATTTTGAGTTATTAGTTGTAAATTAACATTGTAAAACTAAAAAAAGGAAGACATGTTTTCTTGTGCTTAGGCTAAAAAGGAAGATAGCCAAAACATCACACAAAGAAAATGACGATTTATTTAGAACCAAAGGAAAGTAAAGCCAGGAAGAGTATTGTTTTCTTTTTGGTCGAAAGCAGGAGGAGACGAGGAGTAAACCTTGTTCTCGTTCCAATATAAGCTACTTCTTGGATTTCAAAAAGCCTGGCCCACTAAGAATTTCTTTTATCCAGCCCACTAAGAATCTTATCCATGTAGATAGAGGAAGTTATACCCCACACCCCTACATTTATATCTTGACCCCAACCTTTAACATAAAGTTCGAATTATACCCTTTACATAAAATAAAATTCAATCACTCTTTCACTTTTTTTGGGAAACGCACAACAAACAATACGCATTACTGGAACTCTTTTTTGCCCAAAACGTTCGATTTGATTTTTATTTTGCAGGCATCAACCAAAATGTTATTGTTAATCGTTTCTCCATATGATTGTGTTTGTTCTCTCAATTGTTTACTAAAATCTTTGATTGAGGTTTGATGTTTTCTGGTTGAAAGTGAGGGTGAAAAAAAATTAAAATGTAAAAGGTTAAATAGCAAAGAGGATAAAATTTGGATTTTCAAAGATTTGTAGGGGAGAAAGTACATGTGTCGGGGTATAGGCTAAAATTTCTTGGTAGATATAATATTTGATTTATGAATGTTGTTGGTGCAAACTTGATGCTTACACTCAATCATGAGAGAGAAAAGAGAGTGTTCAGAATTTTTCGGTAGAAATGATAACGTTCTGTGATGAGAATGAAGAGAGTTTAAATTAATGAATTATAATATTTTGAATTAAGATTGAATAGAGGTATTCAATTGATTACAAAACTAATTATTTATAGGCTAAGTGTTGTAACTTGCACTACAAGTCACAAACTAACTAACTAATTAACTATTATCAACTAACATAGTTGGATTTATCAAATAACAAATAGGCCAAATATCTCTCATGGTCCTTTAAGTTATATGTTTATTACATATTAGTTCTGTAAGATTTTTGTGTTACCAATTGGTCCTTTAAGTTATTTTTTTTGTTACAAATTGATCCTTGAAGTCATATAATATTTACACTGTCATCCCTCTTTTCAGCCAACTTCGTTAAAAAGTGTTTATAGACCATGTAACATTAAGATGTTAGGTCCAAAAGTGTTTATGACATCAAACATGATTATTTATACACATTTTCTTGTTCTTGTTTTTAAATTTCAAACCTAATTTTACATATAAATATTTGATGAACAATATTATAAATTAAGTAATTGGTAAATTTTGTTTTGAATCAAGACCGAATAACACACCCATGAGCTCTAGTTTTGAAAATAATGAATTTGGACCAACCAACTTAACATTAAACATTCACATAAACACTTTTTGATTGAGTTTGATGAAATTAGAATAATGGTGCAAATATTTTATGATTTAAAGGACCAATTTGTAACTAAAAAAATTTAAAGGATTAATTTATTATAATAATGTAACTTAAAAGACCTAAAATAATATTTAGCCTAACAAATATTATGAATTGTGTACAATCAATCGTCACCATTAGTTTCACCTACTACACCATGCTTCTGATTTGGTTGCTCTAAACTAGAAATAATATAAAATAAGAAAATCTATATGAACATATCCTTAATTTATTATATATGCTTATAATATTGATTTCAATCCAAAATATAAACTTAGACTTTGCATGATAAAAAGTATAGGATAACTGATAAATTAGTTGATAGTATGAGTTTATGACGAATAAAGCACAAGCTAGCTAGCTGGTAAGGGGCTTAATTGATTGAATTTGTAGTGTTTGATAAAAATTATCCAATAAACTAGCTGATAAATATGAAATGACAAAAACATATTTTTAACTAATAATTTATAAATTACGATGATAAGGGTAAAATTTAAGTAATTTATCAAAAATGCTAGAAGCTCGTGAGAAAAAAATGTTACTAAATGATCTACTTTGGTCATATGAACCTATAAGTTATAAGTTATTTGTTATAAACAAGAAAGTTATTTTTAGCAAACCAACTCTAATAAAATTGATCATTGATTTATTTATGATCTATCTGGTAAAGATCAAGAAAATGATACAGTTGTTTGCGGTGCTCCGTTGTGGCGGATGTTGATTCTTCGCAGTGGTCTTCATGGCAGATGATGATTGTGCCTGCAAGCACGTTACCACTCCGACGCTCAAGTCAGTATATAAATGAGGTGGTTATGTGCGAAAAAGTAGTAAAGTGAATTGATGTCTGTAATTTAGCTTTGTCATGTGCTATGGTGTCGTTATTATGGTGTTTGACTTATTGTATCATTTTGTAATCTTTTTGGCACACATTATGCGGGAAAGATTTAAGTTTTTATTTATTCCATTTTTGTTTGTTCAAAAATAAAATGTTTGTGCAGATATCCTTGTAAAGATAAGAGTTAATTATATAAACTCTTTGATTATAGTTAATGAATCCTTTTCTAACATGTGTTTGACGTTTATAGGACATATCCGAAGAGTATCTTTATTAGAACTTTGTTTTTGTTTTTGTCCTTTTTTCTATGTTCTCTCATGTAAAAAAAGAAACTTAAAAATTAGGAGCACTTATTTTTTTGAGAGAGAAAATTAGGTAGCACGTAGCAGCGCACTTTATGTAATTAAAAGCGATAATATAATTTGAAAAGTAGCTGCACAGGGCTTTTGGCCCCTCTCAATACCCAAACAAAAAGAAAAAGCAAAATAGCTGCATATGCGATAATTATAAATTTGGTAGGTGCACATGAGAATATTATAACCATGTGCTTTCATTAATCACGTGGAACTATTTTTTTTAAAAGAAATTCACAATTTTTTTTTTTAAATCGAGTCTGTTGTGTTCTAGACTAAGGCTGTGTTTGTTTCTATGGATAGATTGTGAGGGGGAGAGAAAGATTAAAGAAAGAAACATCTTCTATAGTTTGGTTCATTTGTCAGGAAGGAACGATAGTTTTATTTTAGTGGGTCCCATGTCCGAAAACTTTTCGCGCAGAATTGAGAAGAAAAGTTGGAAAGGGTCATCCAATTGAACAAAATGACCAAATAACCGTTGCTTTTTTATGCATATTTTTTCATCAGGTTATGTGCTTTGTTTTTTATTTTATTTTATTCCAATTAATGTGCTTCACTACCACATGGATTTACGCTGCCATTACTAATTCGTTTTTATGTTATATATATACCTTTTATTTTGCATTGTTATTTGTTTTATTTATCAATATGTTGTCAATTGTTACATATTATTTCATTTTAATAAGAGGCTATTTATGTCATTTTAGTAAATACACATCATTCTTTCCTTTCATTTTCCTATCACTTTCACTCATATCAAACAACTAAACAATCATCTTACTTTCCATTTATCTTCTATCCACTTTCATTCCTTAAACATTCTTTCCTTTCACTTTCTTTCTTTTCTTCATCCAAACATTGCCTAACAGAACAATAGAACTATCCTAATAACCATGCAGTTATGTATGTCTCTTATTTTCAGTAACAAAATATTCACATAACAAAATAAAAAGAATAAAAGAGAACATGAGACAACATATAAATTTAGAGTGAGGAGATTTGTTTAAGTTCAAACCTTCGAAATCAATAACACTTCTATGAAATTTTTTATTTCCCTCGCTAAAAAAGTTTAGCGATGTTAATTAATTTAAGTCATATTATGAGAGTATATATTTATTTTAGTTTATAGATAAGTTACTTGGTCACCACATGTATCAGCACAACCCAAGAATGTTTAAATAATAAATCTCTTTTAACTAAATCAATGTTTTGGGTTCAAATCTAATCTTAAATATGCGGCAGAGTTAAAATTCGTAAGGAAAGTTTGCTGCACCAATTAAGTCTCACAAAACTTGAGAAATTAGTCTACACAGTTAAAGATACATGCATCTGCATAAAATGTGTTCACGCAGCCTACCGATAACATGTAACAACATGCCTGCAATTTTATCACAATCTTTCAAAGAAATAATGAAAATACGACATATACATACACATCAATTTTATAGAGTCAATAAATAATTTCATTTAATTACTATGTCCACTAATCAATAATGCACCAATAAATAAATTTAATTAAAATTTTGTTTCCTTTCAAAACTAAAAAAGATATCTTGTGAAAAAAAATATATATATAAAAACTCCACATAAACATTTAATCATATCACAATATCAATATTTGTAGATATATATTAAAAAAATGACATTAGAACCTCACACTCCCAATAAAATATAATTGGATGTCACTTTTTTTTTTTTAAAGAAATAAAATAGAATTGGATGTCACTGTATGTGCAATAATTATTAATTTTTAAACATAGGGTAGATGATCCTTTTGATTAAAAAGTTGTGTCTATATTAACTTTAAAAATCTCAAACACCTAAAGAAATTCAAAGCATGAAAATTGCAGCTATTGCCGACCACAGTAGTCTATAGACTTTCAATTTTATGTAGTTTGGAAGCAACTATCAATAATTGCTTTGGTTACTATTAGGGAAATTAGTTTCAATATGAAAGCTTTGGTTTAATCACCAAACCAACAAAGAAAGAGATGTAACAAAGCAAGGTCAACATCTAAGAGAACATATATAAAGATTGTTGACATCAACTACTCTCCAACCTCATATCTAGCTTTATCTAGTAACATCCTAATTCTTTGTTTTACCACACATAGACTTTTTACTTTTGCTTCTTCTTAAAGCCACCGTGGAAAAGTCATGTTTCTAAATTAATTGAAAAATACAAACACCACACAACAAAATGGAATACTAAAATCCAAAACATGTAAATGATTGGTTGAATTCTTCATGTAATTTCACTTTCATAGAGGGCAATATTGTCATGCAAAAAGTATATTAATAATGTTTCTAAAACCGAATTAAAGGTCAAACCAGAGATACCACCTGTCGTTGTTTAATAGGGTTAAATCGATGAAATCATGACAAATGATCAAATAAAAATTCAAAAAAACAAAAGGAAAAAATTCGGTTGAACCAATCATGGTTCAACTCATTCAAGTTAGCCAAGTTCAATGAAACTACAATACAATCGCGATCAAATCAACCATCGAACTGGTCAGTTCTCGGTTCAAACCTTTGAACCGGTCCAATATTTAAAACATGGGTATAAAATATCTTCATATGTTTATCTACCATGACTTGTCAATTAATGTGTGTTTATATACAATTCAAAAAGCTTAGCTGATTTTTCCAAAGCAAAAAAAACCATTCATGGAAGCAGAGGAAATCTTTAAGCTTTTTGATACTTGTTGGTTTGGCTTTCAAATTTTGAAGGAATATCCAAGTTCTTCAATATCAACAATTTCTCATGAAAACCAACATCATCAAATTCAAGAAAAACTAACGCTTTCTCGTATCAAAACCAAACATACAAGGTCCATAAGTGACCAGTTAAACTCCATGACAAGTTTCAAACATGATTCTATGTCTCCAAACTCTGTCCTTTTCCAACCACAGCTTCAAACAATCCTCTCAGGAAAAGATGTCACAGACTTCAACACAGAAGCTGAAAAGCAAATACAGTTGCAACTTCAAGCTGTGCCTAACAAGAACATCATAAGAAATGGAAGAAGGAAAAGTGGAAGCAAGAGTTTATCAGACCTTGAGTTTGAGGAGGTAAAAGGGTTCATGGATCTTGGTTTTGTTTTCTCAGAGGAAGATAAAGACACAAGCTTGGTTTCAATCATACCTGGTTTGCAAAGGTTAGGGAAGAATGGTGAAGAAGAGGATGTTTCTGATGTGTCTGCAATTCAAAGACCTTACCTTTCTGAAGCATGGGAGGATCAGAAAAGGAGAAAGAAAGAGAAACCTTTGATGAAATGGAAAATTCCTGCTCCTACTAATGAAGTTGACATGAAATATAGTCTCAAGTGCTGGGCTCAAACTGTTGCTTCTACTGTTAGATGATGAAGTTCATGGTTCAAGGTTTTCTGGTTTGCTTGTATCTTTGAGGTTGTATTTGATTTTTGGCTCCTTCTTTTCGTTACGTACTTTGTTTTAGTTGTTTCATTATTTTCTGAAATTTGTTGGAAATTCACATTCCACAAATTTGTATATTGTATTCTTAGACAAAAGTATGGGAATGTCACTCCGGTTATCGGATCTGTTAGTTCAGTTTGTAGGTGTCAGACAACTTCTTTTGTATGAGAAATAGCAAACCAGAAAACATGAACAAATTGGATTACAAATAGTTCAGGGAGAGGGCTGCTGTAACCTTACAACTCTACTTGGCCTTCGAGGTGATTTATCACGTCATGGACTTGACATCAGAGCAAAATTGACGAGTCGCTATATATCGAAGTCCTTGACAAACAAATTGTATAGGTAGCAAAGGTTGTACGAGCTAAAGATGTAGTAGCTGTTTGTTTGGCGGTGTATGAAAAGTGGATGTGCGTTTATACATAAACTACATTTTGCAGCTTATGTATTTTCACGCTATATTGCTCTTATCAATGGGAAAGACACTATAAAATTGGAAGACATTGCAGCTGCAATTACGTCTCGCTGTCAAATAATCATAATGCAAGGGAAGGGTGTCCAGAACATGTTAGGAAGGAAGACAAACGAGTTTCTGCAAGGAGATTGAAGTTGAAAATAAAAGCAGAAAAATATTTCAGTGCCACAATTGCAAACAAGGCACCAGACTCATCCAGTTCTAGGAATGTGGCTGAAATTGACAAATCTGATATGGAAGTGAATAAGATTTACCGCATAAAAGTGGTTCATCAGAGTCATGCCAGACAATTTTGGATTTATATCCATAAATCAAGAAATGATTTGATTCCATGCATACTCTATAGGCGAATGGTTTCGCCAACAGAATTAATAGAGATAAGGACATTCTTAGATTGAGAAATGGTGCTTTGTTGGGGAAGACAATTGTATAAGACATTGCTTCAGTCGACCCTGATAATGATGCAGCGGAGATTCAGTCTTACATTGAGCACATTCGTATTTACAAGTCTAATCATAGATTGAGAAACATGATTATTGAACTTCAATAGGGATGACATAGAATTATGACTCATGTTCAATAAGATATGTGTATAAAGGGGTATAACTTTATAAATGTATTGGTCAGAAAAATGTTCAAATCATATCATCAGTTTTTTCATGACAAAGGCACACATTATCCCAAAACTTAGGTAAGCTACCAGGGAACCAAGAAAGAGAATGAGCCAAACTAAGAACAAGGAAGAAGTTGAGCAACAACAAATGACACACATTGTCGTGGAACACAACACCAAATGAGTTACCATCTCAATGCTCTTAAATCCTGGTCAGAATGACCCCTAATTCATGTGAAAAAGAACCCGGAATTTGGACTTACAATTTCAGATTTGTGTTTTTTCAAGAACCCTGATTTAATGTGAAAAAGAAGATCAATGTCTTTTGAAATTTTGTCAATAAAAATCAATTAAAAATAATGATTCAGTTACCACATAAGCATACGTAACCCACAAGCACGATAATAGCCAAATAAGAATTTTTCAATAGATAAATGAAAATACAATCAATACACTAAGCATTTTTTAACACATAGAAAGTGATATAGATACATGTGTATGTGTTTGGTTCCATAACTACTAGTCTACAGCCCGTGCGATGTTTACGATCAGTAATTAAAGGATCAATGGCAGCAATACATAAATTCAAATTCAGACAGTTTGTGACAGTGACTGCACCAGTTGAGATTGTTATTTTCTGCATGTTGAGCTCCACTACCATTTGTAGGCAACATCTCAGTCCAAGAAGCTAGCAAAGGCTCCACTTTGATTCCTTCCAACTTGCAAGCAGACACCGAGACAGGTCCAGCTCTGTCATAAGTAATGCTCATCCGGTTGAGCCATTGGCAAAGCATGTGACATCAACAAAAAAAATTAAATCTTCAGTAGTGGCGGAAACAACAGCATTAGAGCACAAAGAGAGGTTATAAATGTTCCCAGTTCGAACTTCAAAGCTAATATTAGAGGTAACTTCCACTAGCAAATCACAAAAAAGATGCAATTATAAATAAATCAATGTCTAGAGCATTCATGGTTCTTGTTAAAGCAAGTTTTTGAAACCGATAGAAATAAAAAATATAAGCACAAAAGGGAAAGGAATGGCTGGTCTGAACGTGATTGAGGGAAACAAAGGTAGAGCAGTGAGTTAAGAAAATTATAATAAATGTGCTGAGTTTTTTTCAATAACCCTTTTGTAAAAAATAATTTCTTTTTCTATATAAATATGTGTACTTATACATTCTAACTAATAGAGGTCTCAATTTATTTTTGAAATTCAATCTAATGGACTTAATATAAATTTGTGTACTTAATATATAGAAATTGATTTATAAAGAGTGTTAATTACCAGGTGAAACTCTGCTTCCTTGGTTAATGGAATCCTAGCTCAACTATGGAAGCCTGCATTCTATCATTATAACAATACAAAGTAGGGTAACTTTGATTGCAATGATCCTGCATATTTGCAAGCTCTTTAGCCAAAGGGCAGCTTATAACAAATCCTCCACCACCATAAGTCATAGAATAGGAGAAATGTATGTTTTGAACATGACTCTCAGAGGAGTTTCCGACGTAGTAAAATTGATTATGATTACTATAACCACATTTACCAACCTAAAAACAATATCATCGTCTCCCATCGTGAGCCACATGGAAGGGTTCCATTCTTTCTATATCCTTAATTAATTTCTCTTAGACACGTGTAAGATAAAACAGATGTGGATGGTGAAAACCTAAAAGTCCAACTTCCTAAATACAAACATGAAAATTAACAGGGAAAAACCAAAGTGAACTACTATAAAAAATAAAAATACAAATAAAACCCGGACAAACAGGGAAAAACCAAAGTGAACTACTATTAAAAAAACTCGATATATGAAGACAGCAGCGACAAATTAGACAGCTATAATGTACATAATTATATCAAACTTACTTATAAGTGTCAACATATCTAAAGATCCAACTTATAAATAACAAAAATGAGGGATGCACACAAGGACTTCATTCTTTTTCAATTTTAAGAGCTTTGAGTGGCGTCTTCACTTCCAAATCAACAATTTAATCAAAAACCTAAGACATCTTTCTTTTAAAAGTGATGAAAGATAGGTGCATCCATATAATGAGCTATGTTGATAGCTGCAGACGGAGCTTAAAAGATTAATACGCAAGATTTGTAAAAACGGGTGCAGGGAAAATTGTGAAAATTTGTGTAACTGAATCGGGGTATGTATAGAACTTCGGAATCATATGAAGAGAAACGACTGAAATTGAAAATTAAATTGATAGGTAAAGAAAGCTAGTGACATATAATCATATAGACTAATGTACCTTGTTAATAAAATAAAAAACAAGTTGCCAAATCCCATGAAATCAGGAAAGCTGGATCTGGGGCAAAAACAATCAAGGTAATGGTTTCGCTGAATATAGTTCATTTCACTGACTTAGTGGCCAAAACAATCTTGGTCACAAATTCAAATCAGCATAACATTTTACGAAACATACCACATCAAGGGCAGCTTAGAATCTTATCATGTATGCATTCAAAAGTTTTATAATACAATGCTAATATTAGCTTCTACCAATAAACCTGACCTTGTATGCACAAACCACTCAAAGTCGTACAATGCTTTCTCCAATGTTTTGACCAATGACCACATCAACCATAGTGTATATAATCATTTTCTTCACCTGTCACCAAAGAAGCAGCAATTAGGAACAAACATTCAACAAGTATAAATAATTAATATTAGAACTACAATACGGCAATACTAATAGATAGAAAAATATAAAATATAAAACAAATACCTTCAACAGAGCTATTGATGACTTTTCAAAGAAACATTCGATAAAAAGTTAAGTTGTCAACTAACTATGGTCACTATGCATAACCATTTTTTTCCTATTCCCATCATTTCATCAGAAATTAATGTTACATTATAATTACTAGTGAATTAAATAGCACCGTGCGGTCTGGAATCTAGATGGTAAAAAATGATCAATGCAAACAAATGTGAATAATATGCTTGAACCAGTTCAATCAATGGAAGTGTTCGGATTTGGCCAATTGCAACATGACAGTGCGAACAATAGGTGTAACTGAAAGCTTCTAGTCAGGCTAATTGCTTTGGTAAGCGTATAAACAGAGGAATTAAATCTATAATAGTCTGGCATACCTCCAATTTGTCCTCTATGGACCTGTGATTTACTGTAAGTTTCCGGAATTCCTCTGTCAAATGGAAGCACTCACCAACGTTTTCAGGAGAGACAAAATCAAGTGCAACCTTGGCGCATGACTGAAAATTGATGATGCATATCATTAACGTTCATACAAACTTTTCAAGCATTAACAGCACATTAAAGCGAGCTAGAGATAATGGCTTGGGTAACCTGTAAGAAATTGAAGGTTTAAAAATGCAGTCTTCAAAAAGAACTTAGATGCACTCAAACCGTTAACTTAAATGACTCGTTGGTTTGAGTTAGGACCAACCTAAATACTAAGATATCAGAGGCTATGCTATATTCATTGGGCGACAATTGTCATGCAACTCGAGTAACAATCTAGACGTCTAGATGATATGGCTTGAGGTATTTATGCGGTAAGCATCTCTCACTTATAAGCTAGTTTTGTGAATTTGAGTTAGGCTCAATCTAAATTCCATGCCCACATTCATAGGAACCATTTTCGCAAACCCCTCCCTCTCTTGGGAATGTTTAAATGGGAATATAATCGAAACTGGTACCAAGTATAATTATTTATGAAATACAGTGGAATGTTATTGATCTAACCTCTGGAGAAGAGATTCACACAAATACATATACATTTTTTACACAGAGACTGTACGGGAAAAGACAGAACAGGAAAACACTTGACAGGGCTGGGTTATGCTGGTTCCCCATGATTTTGAGTCCCAATAACCACTTAAGTAACTTCCATATAACCAATTCTTTTATGTCCTTCCCACTTTATTCTAAACACGCATAACTACTATACATAAACGACACACACAGATAATAATAAAAACATAATTGCATAATAACTAACTGGGCAATCTCCTATTATAATGTTCTATAATAAGAAGTATAACAGAATATGGAAGGTGTTTTTTACCTAGGACGTTGTTGTAATAATGTTTTACTTAGGAGGAATTAGCATTTAGTCTTTTGTATCAAGTTAATATCACATTATATCCACGAAAAATAAAGAGCTTTAAAAAACAACCAAAAACTAACATTATATCCACGAAAATTCCGCTAAACACGGAGAAGAAGCGGATTCACCAGCAGTTGAACGAACATCAAAAAGTGAACTAAATGCTTTGAACAAGTATAGATAGATTTTACATTGTTGCAACGTAAACTACAACAAATAGCCAGAAAAGACTTCAAATCAGCCAAGTTCTTCATTCAAACTGTTACAAGCCATTATACAACACTGGTTTATAAAATTTCAACCAAGAACTATGTACAAAAATAAAGAGCTTAATATTTTTTTTCAGGGCGTTACATAAAACAATTTAACGCAAAAACTAGAATCCAAAAATGATCATTGGTAGATCAAAGGAATTGTTTTTCTCACATACAACCTTCAAGTCAAATGAATAAAGTAATCATGAAAACTACCTACAGGATTCTGTAGCCTCTCTTCTCTTGGAATTTTTCTTCATCATATCAACCCAACTGGCTAATACATTAGAGACTTCAAACTTACCAGCAAAATTCATCTTTCGAGCTAACTCTTCAAGTATGGCAGGATTCCCATACTTTGAAAAATCAGCACCAAACTTGTTATAATCAAGCTGAGGAGCTTTCATCCCCTTCTGCATCATTTCATCTATATATTTGCATGCCTCGTCTGGCCTGCCTTGTCTTATAAGCCCACCAATGAATACAGTGTAGGAGTTATCATCAGGACAGCAACCCTTGTGACGCATCTCGTCCCAAACAGATCGGCCCATTTCGTAATTTTTTGTGACAAAATAGGATTTCATTATCATGGTGTATGTGTGAATTGTTGGTTCGACGCCACTTTGAATCATTTTCTTGTATACTCTCACCGCATCATCTGGCATATGTTGACTAGTCATCAGTTTTATCAAAGCATTGTATGTCCTTCCGTCAGGTGGACAACCTCTTTCACGCATTTCCTTCAGCAGATCATATACCACATCCATTTTCTTCTGCCTCCCAAACCCAGTGATCAAACAAGTATAAAGTGCAACATCAGACCGACACCCGCGATCCACCATTTCGTTAAAATACTCCACAGCTTCTCTCATCATCATTTGTTTGCACAAGTCCTGAATCAGAATCGTATAACTTCGAACATTAGGCAATGGACCTTTTGCTTTCATGACTTCAAATAACTTAATCCCGTCAGACTTCTTCTGACACCTCAACAACCCTTCAAGCATAATGTTATGTGCAACAATATCCGGATTAAATCCCTTATCAATCATCTCATTCCATACCCTCCCTGCCTCCAATAAATTTCTAACCCTACACCATCCATTAAGAAGTATGGTATAAGTTTGCAAATTAGGAACAAATCTATCTCTAAGTTTCTCATAAACAACTTCCGCTTCCTTAACAAGCTTCGTCGCACCAAGACTATCAAGCAAGAAATTAACAGAATGAACACCAACTTTAAACTTATACTTCTTCATCAAATCAAACACCCCAACAGCTTTTTTCCTTTCCTTGGCCGAAGCAAAAGCCTTAATAGCAATAGAAAAAGTGTCCATTGTCAAAAAACCCTTCTCACCCATTTCCTCAAGCAATGCTACCATAGTCTCAAATTGTCTAGTCTTCCCTAAAATATCCATCATTGTATTATAAGTCCTCGAATCATGTTCAAAATCACGTCTTTTCCCCACCCAACAAAAGAACCTAAACGCTGGTTTCCTAGCATGTTTAAACCTATGCAACACATCCACAACCAAATCATGTGATAACACAACACCACATTCATCAAGAACAGCTTCCATATTCCTATCCAAATCAAACAACTCATGAATGACCTTACATACCCTATCAACCTCATTTGGATCTGAACATGACCCACTATCCTCAGAATCAGATTCAACCCCACTAACACTACAAAATGGTCTATAATTATCTAAAAACATAAACTTTAACTGAAAACTAGAAAAGGGTAATCCATAAAAACTACCACCCAAATGGGGATTTAGCAGTTTTTTTTGTAGAACAAGGAATGAAGAGGGGTGTGACAAAAAAAGTGGAATTTGACAATAAGAACGATCGAAAGAACAATTAAGAGAAGAATGAAACATACGAGACAAGGACAAAGAGCTACCACTAGGTAACCGCCACATTTGCTGTCCTGTTTTTGTTCTTCTTCTCTGATGGAGAGAGTGAAACTGGGTGGTGTTGGGGCCATGTTGATGTGTTGAATCTAACAACAACGTTGTTGATAGAATGTTGGAGATTGAGGTTTTGGTTTTGGTTTTGTGTAGTAAAGAGAGAGTCATTGGAATTGGAATGCCATTGATGTTTACGGGAAGAAGGAACAGAGAGGTGGAAGTGAAGTGGGGTTTAGAGTGGATGATTCCCTGCAGTCATAAAAATTACACATTCACATAGTCAATTCATTTTCAGCCATTGGATACATATAATAGAGAATTTTGGATTATATACAATCTAGAACATTTTTTTTACCCTTCATAATTCATATTGATTCGAAAGTTGCATATAGGAGTATGTTTTTAAGATTTCTTAAGCAATTTAGACCCAACGAAATTTGATTGTATCAAAATGAGTTTCACAAAATTTATTGTTGATTGCATTAGCTGAAGCTATTGATCTCTTGTTACTTGTTAGCAACGCAACAGGTAAGCACCTAAATTAGATTATTATTGACATGGATTGTAAGTGAGATCTATGTTAAAAGCACCCACCATATTGAAAAAGATAAAAATTAGGATTAAAATTGGATGGATCAACAAAATGAAGATGATATGATATCATATCAGCGTGTTTTTGGATGATTAGCCTTGGATCTATAATCTATTATATATAATTGAGTTTCATTTGGACAAACCCAATTGGAATTAATCTTAATCTGTCTAAGGTCATTTTTTGCTTGGACTATTGAAATTTACTAACTGCTAGTGACTACATCTATTATCTTTTTGTTTTTAACTCATTATTGCCATTTTTATTGTCAATAATAATGATTACTACTGTGTTGCCTAAGGTAATGTTTAGAGTAAGACAAGGGGAGGGATTTAAGTATATATTTTTAACTCCTATGGCTATGTTTCTCCTACCATCAAATCTACTCTGCCGGATTCATGCAGATTTATGATTTGTGTTTTTTAACATAAGAAACAAAGATTCTGAGAAACCAGAGAATATTGGAATTGAGACTGTACAAATGATACAAGTATTTTTTCTCATACGCAACATGCATGCATGAGTTAGATAAATGTTCATTTTAAATATGCCAGTGTATTATTGTCTACTTGCTCCAATTATTAACAGCAACATATCTTATCTTATTAAGAGTATATTATACACTTATGCAGAATTCTTTTTTTTTTATTTTTTATTTATTGCATTTTGATGTATTTACATATACATGTGTAAACTGTAAAGATTCTTTTGTCTTTTCCAACCCTTCCAAACTAAAAAGGCCTGTATAGGAAGAGAAAGGGGTTGAAAATGACAAGTATCAAATATGACAAAAACTACAACTGTTACTAATACCTTACTTAGTTGTTTTATGGTTACATTAAAACATAAATTATCCTAGGATCTATATCATCGTTCTTAAAGGTGGTAACGTGAGAGCCAAGGATTATTGTAGACCTATTCATATGTCATTATTTGCCTTCATTTATTTTATAATTAAAGTTCTAAATTGGGGACTAAAACCATATTATAATGTAACAAACAATCAAAACAGGACAACTTTTGCATAAGATTATCAGTTTGTCACCTTTTCATAACTGCTATGCGATGATAATATAACATAATTAGTTGTCCAAAACACTACATAACATATATTAATTTCATAACAATACAGCTTGTCTCCTTTGTAAAACCTTTAACTTTGTGTCGATATCAACAATACGGCCTGCAATTGTGACATTCTAATATATATACTCACAAAATTAAATTATGTGCATACACTCCAAAAACACTTGAATGAAATGACTCGGGTCTCTTACAACATAACATAGGTCCTAGGTTTCAATCCAGCTCTGAGAATGCAGCAGCGTTAAAACTCTTAATGGAGAGTTGTATCACCCTCGTGACTCTATTTAACTCGAGGGATTAGTCTATATAGTTGCACGTGAAGGATATCCGATTTACAACGATAAATAATTATGTGCATAGGCTTTTGACATGTTGTTACTTGTCATTATCCTATAGCTAAAAATGCTGCTTTCAAATTTAAGTTTATAAATGATCTACAATTGAAGTTCAAAAGGTTCGTCATCCAAAATTTAGTGACACAATTGAGACATCAAATCTATTTTTATCATTAGAAATCTAACTCAATAACCCGGAATTTGCAAACATGGTAGCACAAGCAACTGATAATGGAATCCGTAGCCGAAAGAAATCATCAAGAGGTCACCACAGGTTTGTAGGAGTTCGTCAAAGGCCGTCCGGAAGATGGGTAGCAGAGATCAAAGACTCACTACAGAAAGTTAGGCTTTGGCTTGGAACATTCGACTCAGCCGAAGAGGCAGCTCGTGCTTATGACACTGCTGCTAGAGCTTTGAGAGGTGCTAATGCAAGAACCAACTTTGAATTGCCAGAATCTGAAACAAATGGTAGTGGAGGTTCAAAGCGCGGTGCTGGTTCCAAATTCATGCTAGAGAATACAGAACCTTTTTCTTTTGAAGATGTCAGTGACTCGGGTTCAGGTTCAGAACACGGTCTTCTTGGTGCACTCAAGGCAAAACTTTTTGACGGAAAAGAAGGGAAATTTTCATTTTCATTTCCTTCTGGTAGCATGGTTACAAAATCAACTCAGAATTGTTCTGGAAAGAAAGACTCATCATTATCAGCTACTTATTGCCTATCACAGATGAATGAAGCTCATGCAAATCCTCTGCCTAGTTCTTTGAGTATTTCATCAAACACTTTTGCTAAGAGTGTGGCTATCCCAAATAATGATCATGAAATTTGTCAAACACCATCTATGACAAACATGTTATGGTCCAATGAAATGGAAAATGAATTTCCTTGGCCAATTCAGATGAGTCATGTTCATGAGAATCATGAAAATAGTACTAGTATGCTTGCATCTGGAAGTACATCAAATTTTGCATGGCCACTAATAGAGTCCAATATTGACATGACATGTATGGACCAAGGGATACTAAATAGTAACAGAAGTGATCAAATGAATATGATGAACATGCAGTTACCACCTCTAATTGGTGGAGCAAGTAGTGATGGGTTTTGGACATTGGATCAGCAGCAACAATTTGTGCAATGTGAGAATAATAATAGTTGGTTTGGTTCTGGTGGTGGATCTTGGGATCCTCTTCTCTATGTGCCATCTGAGCTAGGCTAGCTTCATTAGGTTAATAATATGTAATGTCAATGAAAGAAATCTTAATTTGTCAATTTTAATCTTGAAAGAAATCTTAGTATGCATAAAGATTGACTGAATTTCTTCTACGAGGGTATTGATCTAGAAGAATGTTGTGTTTGTTCTTTACCTTATAACATGTAACAATAATTTTTTTCAGTTTATAACATGTAAAGTATTGTTTTATTCATCTATAATGAATTGCAAGTATGCTAGAGAACAATGCTCATCTGAGTCTCTAATTTCATTCATCAGTTTTATGGGAAAAAATTGTCAAGAACAAAGTTAAGGTTTTTTTTTTTGTTGACAAAAATGATATTCATTTATTCAAGTTGATAAAGTATATCGATACAATACAAATTCAAAGTCACTAAAAACAAAATGATGAATTTGCGAGCAATCTCATAACATCCATGTTAATGACATAAAAAAACAAAGTACATAAGCCTATAATTATGACAATATTCAAGTGTCCATAATTTTCATGCATCCGGATCTGGAACGTTGACGACGTCAAAGTCATTGAATGAATCTGCATTTGATCAAAGCTAATCTTCAACCTGAATAAAATAAACACCACAATAAAACATAAAATCAAAAACACACCGCACAAAGACGGGAAATCAAAACAAACAATGTCGTGCTAAGAGGACGAAATCACAAAACGATGTAGGGGGTTTCCATAGTATTTCCTTCGTATTTTATTATTTCAACCCAATTTTATTATTTGTTTATTTTTTTGTTTCAGTTTTGAATTTTCGGCCCATTAGAGTTTTGTTATTTTGCTATTTAAGCTTAACAGTTGTAGTCTAAGAGACAATTTTTATTCATTAAATAATATTTTAGAGAGTTTTCTCAATTTCTAGTGGATTCTTGAACCCTATTTTTACAAGTTTGTCGCTTGCAAACTTGTCTCTTTTCAATCTAGATTTAGCGCTTGTTAACCTACGCTTCCAACTGCGTCAAAAAACATATGAAAGAAAATTAAAAATGTTAACAACCTCAATGACTAAAAATGTTAAGAAACCATACATAGTAAAATTATTTTAGAACATAGGTAGTCAACATCTTAAATGTGTAAAAAATATTATTTTCAATATAAAATTTACTTTTTTTTTTTTTCTTTAACAAGTGCCTCATTGACCTTAGTTAACATGACCTTTAACTAAAATAGAGAGCAATTTTATTTTTTTTAGAAATAATTTCATATCAAAATTGATCATAAATTACCAATTTTGGGTAGATAAGAATAAGAATAAAAATAGTGACAAAAGAGACAATAGGGTCCTTTTCACTTGTTAAGAACAAAGCTAATGTTCATAACAAGATTAAGTGAGTGATTATATATCATATATTTTTATAAACAATACTACCACACAAGACCCTCAATTGGCCTAATTATTATAAAGTTCTCATGATTTTACAATTTTAATGATAGGTTTCAAACTTCATGTTGTCTATGTTGGAACCTTAGCTGGATTTGGTGGGAAATTGAAGAGTAAACACCAAGTCTTAACACTTTGGCGTGAGCGAAGTGAAAAATTATTATCAACTAGTAGTGTTTATATAATATAAGTAAGACTTTAAGGATGTGCCCTTTACCCCCACACAAAAATGATTACGACAAGTGTGATGTTGTCCGGCTTGTGCTTGGTTAAATGGTAATGTTTTTAATTAGTATACTAAAAATGAAAAAAAATTATTTATTTTTTTGGGGTGAAGCTAAAAAGAATTTGATTAAACGTTGAATTATTCTCTTGGGGTGAAGCTAAACTTGTTATGCATGTACTTCTCCAAAAAATTGTCAAGAACAAAGTTATGTAAATAACAATATGTATGTATGTATCAACAATACTACCACACAGGGCATCAACTGTCCTAATTATCATAAAATTCTCATGCGTTTAGAATTTTAATGTTAGGTTTTTAATCATATCATTTAAATTAATGGAGGTCACATTGTGTGTCCTGCAGCAGATGCCATGATGCCATGCATTACTATTTATATATCAAAATTCCAATGCAGTAGTACATCCCAAATATAGTAAATTTTTCTAGTCCAACAATTCTTTGATTCCACCAGCTCCTCTTTTGTAAATTCTATTCTATTATTTAACATTAAGAAAACAAATTCTATTACAGGCACAACCTATGGCAAATGAAACATGAGGGTTTTCACGTGCGAACATTCCTGTTTTTATTAATCTTTTCTATCACGAGAGTCCAAATTGCATGCCCCCTATCATAAAAGAAGAGCAAGTTTAAATGCTTTGATCTTGAAAAAGAACGGTCCTCATTATCAAATGTATATACATTAATATATAGCTGCAAAAAAGCTTGAGGAAGGAACTTTGCTAAAAAAAGCCAAGGACCTAGAGAGTTGACATATTATTCATGCTATCCTATGCTTCATTTCTAAAATACAATATGCTAAAGAATAGAATTTGTTCCATTAATTAGTTACCTGTCAATCCATAATATCTTGCATCCAAGCAACCAAAGGCACAGTAGGCCATGGCAATGGGAAGTTCACAACATTACATTTAAAAGTATTTGCAGAGTCAAAGAATATATCATCACTTATCACTTATTGTAAACATGTTAGGGAAAAAAGTTACATCTCCAACATCTTTTATCCTTTAAATTCCATTGAAGACTTAAATCATAGGCAAAGAATTAATTGGGACAATGTGATGTTTTATAAAATGAATGTTTTATATTTGTTAATGAAAACTTTAAAGATATTGTCTTGAAGACAATCTAGTTGGTACTACTTTTTACAGATAATTCAACTAAAATATTACATGAAGTAATTCATAAGGCATTTTCGAATTGGTTCTTTAGAAGTTTATGGATGCGAAATACCCTTTAAATAAATATTGAGATTTCTTTTCTTTAATATAGATAACCCACTTTTGCTTAAAGTGGAAAAACCTTCTAGAAATTTTAAGAGATTGCCACATACATGCATGATTCTATTTTTTTTATAGTTTTTTTAATAAGCAAATTTTAGATTTTAGTTTGGGCTCACACATATGAACACAAGTTAATTACAACTAACAAGTTGCTCAGTGAAATGTCATGAGTGGAGTTTCAAGAGCACTCTAATAAATAAATGAAGAGCACATTGTTTTCTCTGTTTTGAATATGTCCCATCAAACAACTTAGTGTCCCCCTTTTATAACCATCAAAGTGTTCGCTTAATGGGTCTTTCTCTAATCATTCAAAGCCCATTAAGTTGTGATCCAGAGCCTCCCATTGGTTGTCTGTTTTGAGTACGAGCGCACATGAACTAGGGTGAAACTCATCCTTACCGGACGCGTGGAGTTGAGACGTGTTGATCATCCGTAAAGGACACATGGTATTAAGTGAAGATAAGCCGAGATGAGTTGACAGGCCTGACTTGAACAGTCGAACCAGTGAAGATGAGGACGAGTTGAGCTGGTCTGACTTGAACGATCAAACCAGTGTTGATGAAGACAGAGCTGGCCTGACTTGAACAGTCAAACCAATGAAAATGAGGACGAGTTGAGTTGGCCTAACTTAAATAGTCAAACCATTGTTGAATGAGGTCTTGCTAGTTAGTCAAATAAAGTATTACAAGTCACACATAATGGTCCATCCATGCCAGTCCACCAAGCATCAAGCTTGTTAAGGCGTAAACGTTTGTTTTTTGTTCGGTCGACCTATATCAATCCACCAAACGTCAAGACTTTTAAGGCGTAGATGTTTGTTCTTTTATTCGATCGACCTATATTAGTCAAGTTTGTTAGGAACGAACAAAGATTTGTTGGTACCATGAATTGTATCATGGATGTCCTTCATACTATCCATACAACAACATGTGGTATTGATAATATTAAAGGTTAAATAAGTTTTTGAATCTAATAAATATCACAAATTTGTCATCATGAGCTTAACTCAGTTGATAGGGATAATGCATAATATATGCAAGGTTCGGGGTTCAAACCCCGACTACCACCAAAAAAGAAAATCACAAATTTTATATTTAGTCTCTATAAAAAAAAATTCAGCAATTTTTTTTATTCCCAAAATGTTTTCTGTCATGAATTTTAGTCTATGTTCTTAAGTCCGTTCATATTTTTAAATGAATTTTAACAAATATGCTTAGGAATATAATAACAACCTCTCCCCATAAATTTAGAATATTTTAACAAAATATGAATTAAATGTAATTTTTTAAACGTTAAAAACTTAAAAATTTATATTTAATTCATCCATTATAAAAAAAAATTAAAAATATGCAAAAGATATTTCTATAATGTACTAAACATAATTGGAGAAAATAATTTAAAAAATTGAAATGGTAGTTTACTTAAGCAGAGATTAAAAATCGTGTTGAAAATTATTTGAGGAACTAAAACTTTGATGAATTTTTTTAAAGGGGCTAAAAGAAAATTTGAGATATTCATAAGGTAAAAATCGTATTTAACCTTAATATTAATTTTGTAAAAATGGATTAAGTTTTGCCTAATTCATTTCATACCATATATATCATAATGTATTGGTTGTCTTCGTGGTTCATAAACTAAGTTGAATTGGAAATTTTATCCCATACCCCAACAATTATACTTCCACCCCGACATTTTATTTGAATTGCCAATTTTATCCTTCTATTTAAAGTTAAAAAATTAATATTTTCTTGAAATTTCTTTTAAAGTTACTGTTCACCCTGTCCCACCTACAAAAGTAGCTAAAACACTAAGTTTTCCCGAAGAGAAATGATATTTGTACAACCACTTTGTGACAATTTTTTTAGACAATTTTCTCTCTCATACTCACATTATATTCTTACTCTCTCTTCCTTTTTCTCTCTCCATTGTTTTTGACCAATGAAAAGAGAGAAAATGAAGGTTGTCAAGTAGGTTATACCAAATGGTTGTTCAAATATCATTGCACTTTCCCGAAAGAATAAAATCAAACGTAATCTCCAGTTCCTGATCGGATCTTCAATAACCACCTTTTTGCAATTTTGATCTGTTCCTGATTCTGAAGATTTTGATATGTAACCACGTGTTCGGAAAATGAAAAAAAAAACGACGTTTCTGGATTTCTGTTTCGGAACACGTATTCATAGACTTCTAGTTTCACTGTATAATTTTGTTTTCCGTTAATCAATTATGCCAAGTTGCCAACCATGTTTTCAGGCAATTCTCGTCGGGTCTTTTGTTTTTTGTTCATGCCTAAAATCAACTAAAAGAAAGCATCAACCTATTGATGAGCCTTCGTTAAATCCTTTTTCAGGTTATGCCTAATATCAATTCTATGGAGTCAATGATGGGGTTTCATGGCAATAAGGGATTTAAAATATAATGATTTAATTGCATTGTAGATTCATTTTTGTATTGCTTTCTGGAAGAAGAAAGAAATTACATACCGAAAATGATTAAGAAAGGTTTCCGCATAATGTATTTGGACTGCTGTGTGGGGGTGAATTCATCAAGATTGAAAGTGAGGGTGAAAAAACAAAAAGGGTAATATTGATTTTTTTATTTTTATAATTTGTAGGGGTGAGGGTATAGACGTAGGAGTATAGGGTATAATTTCTAGTTAAATTGGACGACATTAATGAATTGTTTTGATTCCTAAATGTCACTTTTGTAAAAATCCGTTAACTCTTTAACCGGTTTTAGGTCATTTTATCCTTAATTTAGAACCAATTCAATTTTGTAAATTGGTTTTATACTATGATCCGATTTTTAATCGATCTATTTTAAAATTGGTTTAATATTACCCCTCCCTCTCTCCCTATTTCTCTCTTATCTCTCTCTCCCTCCCTCCCCATTTTTTATTTGCTTTTATTTTCAAAATAAAGATGTGGTTTTGCATTTGATTCTAGTAGTTTGGTTTGTTTTTTAAATTGTTTTTAAAATAGGGTTCAGTTCAAAATATGCAATGTAATTTTATTCAGTTTTTTAAATTATTAAAATTTTCTTATACATGAATGTTCTTAGAATTTGAGTAGGAGTCTAACTCAACCGTTATAAAAAAAATGTTTGTAAGATGAGAAGTATCGTACCACATTACCACTTATAAACATGTTTTTAAGTCACATCTCATTAAATGTTTCATGCTTAGGTACTGTTTGGCCAGACTTTTTTTCGGTCCAAAAGCTACTTTAAAACAAAGTTAAAATAAAGCTCTTTAAGAAAAAGGTCAAAGCTGTTTGGTTTCTTTATTTTTTTTTTAGTTCTAAAGTTATTTTTGAGTTAAAAGCTGTTTGGCAAAATATTGTACAAAACTTTGAATTTATTATTTTTTGGTGGTGTCTGAGGTTCGAACCCGGGACCTTGCATATATTTATGCATTGTCTATAAATAAAAAAAACTTTGAATTCATTATGAATTAACATAATAAATAAATAAATGTCTAAAATATTTTTTGGAGGGAAAAAATGTTTAAAATATAAAAGATATATTTTTACCAATACTATATTTACTCAATGACGTTTATTTTGTGTAACATGAATACAAATTTGTACAGTATCTTTTTCAATTATACTCTATAACAAATTTTGTTATAAGAATACCATATTTTTAGTGTTGGTCAAAAAGATAAGAATTTATATTATATAATATTATATTTGTTACATTGTTGGTGTCATTGAAAAAGATATGTTTAGTTTTTTTAATAAGAAAAAGATATGCATAGTTTCTTACAATACAAATGTGTAAATTATATATAAGTATAATTTTTTTTAGGCAACTACACTTGTACTTTTAATTAAAATCAAAATTTTATAAAAATAATTATACGCATTACACAACACTAACAAAAATTATACGCATTAGCATAACAAAAAAAAACAGAAAGAAGAACATAAAGTATTACTCTAAACGCTAACGTGTGTGTGTATTTCCGTGGTTGAAGAAAGGGAATAAAAATATTCGGTGCCATTCATTGACAGCGTGAATACAAATATTTGCGAGGTTGTGATGATCAAAAGATATTGAAATTAATATATAAGTGATAAAAAGATAATAAAATTCCTTAAAAAAATAGATAATAAACTTAAATGGAACCTCATTAAAAAATCAAATGGACCGGTTAAAAAAAAAAAAAAAAAAGGAAGAAAAAAGCATATTGAAAAAATAAAACAAAAGGTTGCCGGCGGGAGTTGAAGAGAGGTGCTTGTGAAATAAATTGGGGAGAAATAGTTTTTTGAAGTAGCATTCAACAACTTTTGGTTAAAGCTCATTCCATTCAATTTTATGCATTCTAAAAAAAGTACTTTTTTCGAAGGTACTTTATTGATATTGTGTTTGGCCTAACTTCTCCTTAAAAACTTAGAAAAGCTGAAAAAAAGTCGGGCCAAACGGTACCTTAAAATTGAACATTTAGAGAGTCGGTTGAATGACATGATAACGATAACATGCTACTCAACTGATTTTGAATAGATTATGAATCTATGTTATGATATGAAGTTTTGGTATTCATGGATGATAGAGGTGTTATATAGTGAAGTAACTTTTCCCTTCATGCTTGAGTTAATAGAGTGAACTTTTGCATAAAAAATGATGTATTTATTATTTTGATTAGTGTTTGTATTTATAAAACAAAATTCTCTTTTAAATTTCTTAAACTTTTTTTTCTTTGGTTAACTAGTTTAATGGTTGTAAATTCACATTTTCAAAGTGAATAAGTGAGATGTCTAAGGTTCGAATTCCGACCCCTACATATATAATGCAATATCTCTATCAACTAAGTTAAACTCATGTAGCTTAAATTTCTTAAAATGTGCTCTTAGAACATTAGCATGATCCAAAAATCATTTTTTTTTTATATATATACTAAAGACCTCACAACAAATTTTGAAAGCCGTTATTTCTTTTGAAAAAGTTTAAACTGAAACTATTTTCAAATAATTCAATATTTGAGATTTCATCTATAAAATATAAATCAAATAATCTAATTCTTAATCCTAAGGTATGCCACAACCACTTGAAACTTCATTTTCATTTATCCATAATGTCCATGTTCTGGGTCGGTCTTAAGATTTTTGATACCCTGGACGAAACAATAAAATTGTGTCCTTTTTATTAGGTTAAAATATGGTTTTGATTCCTGCAAATATGTCTTGTTTTAGTTTTGGTCTCTTTGTTGTTTTTGGTCCATGCAAATATGTCTCGTTTTGGTTTTGGTCTCTGGTCTCACTTTTGTGATGATTTGCACACGTGACACATGATGACTGAACCTATTTGATAGAGAATGATCAAGAATAATATGGAAGTCTCTAGAATAATGTGGAAGTCTCTATTTAAGACATTCAAGATACTCAAGATAATCAAGCATTGAAGCATTCAAGTAATATAACTTTTCTTTGAGAATATTAGAGTGTTTCTCTATTTTCTCTACCTTTCCTTTTGTCCCTGAGCCATTATTTATTAGAAAAATTGTCCCTGCAAAATCTTTTGATTTTTAAAAAGGTCCCTGCAAAATATTTTACTTTTGAAAATAGTCCCTAGAGGGACTATTTTCAAAAACAAAATATTTTGCAAGGACAAAAAACAAAAACAAAAATTACAGGGACTAAAACCAAAACGAGACATGTAGAGACCAAAACCATATTTTAGCCTTTTTATTATTTCAATAGTTTTCTTCTTACATTTTTTGTTACAAAAGATTCATTTATAATCAAAGTTTTCTAAAATAATATTCTCAATATAATTAATCAAACCGAATTAAAAAGATATATATTTATATAGTACTAACTACTAAGTAAAAATAATAATTTTGATGCCCCTAAAATAATAGTGCCCTAGGCTGTCGTCCCTCCCGCCCACCCTCTGGACCACCCCTGTCCATGTCTTACAAATTTCCCCTGCTTTGTGCACCACTATTTTCCTTTGTTTTTTTAAAAGTGATTTAATTGCTTTAAGATTTGACAACTTGTTCTTACTTTCCATTTTTTAAGGTGGCTTTGTTGCTAATTCAATTTCAAAAAGATAAAAAGTATTAGATGCCATGTACATATGAGAGGGAGAGGCACCATTTCTACTACTACATTCCCACCAAAAAGATGCCTTTCAATGTTCAAAGAATAGAAGGTTCAATTGTCCACCAAGAGGAAAAAAAAAAAAAAAAAAGAAGGATAAAACATAAAGAACATAAGCTACTTCTTACCTATGGGCATGTTTGGACCAACTTATTTGAGTTTATCAACTGACGTAAGCACTTGTGAAGCTGTTTCGGAGAACTTACGAAAACAACTTGTGGAGCCATGTTCATTCAACTTGTGAAAACAACTTCATTTTATCTTTTGCTGTGAAAGTTGCTTATAATAAGCACATATATATAATAAGCGCTTATACTATATGCTGTAAATTAAGCTTGTTATCCAAACATGCCTAAATGAAATATGTAAATGAAAAACTCATGGCCTATATTAGGCTAACAATATCATAGCCATAGATTATGAATCAACCTATAATATTTTGTACTAGCCATTAAAATGATTCTGGAATAAATATAATTTTATAGAAGAGGATCAGTCAAAAAAAAGCAAAAGGAAGAGCTTAGAGCATAAATAGTAGAGTAAAGTATTTGATGTGACTTCAGAATTTAATCTTGCTTTGTTACCACTTATTCTGGAATATTATTTTATATAAATCAACAGTAAGGTCTAATCTAAATTACAACATATCAAGTAGAATTGAATTTGCATTGTTGTTGAATACAATTGCATTGGTGAAATGAAGAGTTGTGAAGAATGGAAACCTTTTATGATAATGATAGCAATTGATATTTCTTTTGCGGTTGTGAATATTCTTCTCAAGAAAGTCCTTGATGAAGGAATGAACCATTTGGTTTTTATCACATACCGTCTCTCTATTGCTACCATTTTTGTAGGTTCAATTGGATACTTTAGGGAAAGGTATGTACCTTCAGTCCATGCTTCAATAGTATTCTTCTTCTTCTTCCGTTTTTTTTTTTTTTTTTTTTTTTTACAAATCATTGATCTTGTTAGCATGCAGATAATAATCAGCTACTTTTGATCTTGAAGATGTATGCTAGAATATGTAAACTTTTGATGTTAGTGATTTATGTTAGGATGTTCTTATTCTGAAAATAGAAAAGCAAATTTGATGTTAAACTTAGTGTAAAAATGTTCAACTTCACATGAAACCAAACACACACTAAATTTGTGTATATATACTTGAAGAAAATCATAGATATTTTGTTTATGATCTTATTTTTGTTGCAGAAATAGCAGACCGCCGCTAACATTCCGAATTTTATGCTACCTCTTCTTCAGTGCCGTTGTTGGGTTAGTCATATAAAAACACATTTTACTATGTTACATCTATCTCCCTAGCACTTTTTCTTATTTACTTCCAATATAGCCATGGTTGTAGTGAGATACTTATTGTATACTTTCTTTATAGAGCTTCAGTCACACAATACTTCTTCCTCTTGGGGATTCAATACACTTCTGCTACATTTGCTTGTGCTTTTGTCAACATGGTGCCTGTGGTCACTTTCCTATTGGCATTGCCATTTGGGTAAGAATCATCAAAGCTGTGCTATTCATGTACTCTTACCGGTGTCAGTATCGTGTCCAGTGTTTGTGTCTGTATCAGTGATTCATATGTACTAAGTCACCATGGATTGATATATGCTGTTGTTTCTACTACAGAATAGAGACCGTGAACATCAAATGCAACAGTGGTAGAGCCAAGATTTTTGGTACATTGGTGTGTATAGTTGGTGCATTGATGTTGACACTTTACAAAGGAAAGGGTTTATTTAATTTTTCTCATCATGAGTCATCAGTGAAGCTAGCAGCTACAAGGACACCAGAGAAATGGACTATTGGTGTGATAGCTTTGATTTTGGGAACTCTCTTTTGGTCTTCTTGGTTCATTTTACAATCTAAAATAAGCAAAAGATATCCATGCCAGTATTCTAGCACAGCAATCATGAGTTTCTTTGGAGCTATTCAATCAGCTGTAATTTGCTTGTTCATTGACCATGATTTGTCTATATGGGTTCTAAGAGGAAAGATACAAATAATCGCTATTTTGTACGCTGTAAGTTCTCTTTCTATTTCACTCATTAGGATAAAAATATAATAATTATTATTAGATTAAAAAATGTTTTAAGTCAAGGTTCATGTTAGGCCGATATGTGTCTAATAGTATTTTCTTTTTATGATTTGAGTTATTGTATTTACAGGGAATAATGAAAATTGATTATGGAAGGGTGAATATAATTAGAACAATAATAATAGAAACATTGTATTTACAGGGAATAATTGGATCAGGTTTGTGTTTTGTGGGAATGTCATGGTGTGTTAAGAAGAGGGGTCCAGTCTTTACAGCAGCATTTAGCCCATTTGTTCAAATAATGGCAGCCTTGATTGATATCCCTGTCCTACATGAGCAGCTCTATCTTGGAAGGTCAGTTCCATTTATTTTCTTGTTACTCTTCCACCCTTTTAGATATGATATGATATTAATATAAGAGTTTTTCTAACTTGTGCAACATTGCATGCACATTACAGAGCTTAAGAAGTAGTTAATGCACTTTTTTTTTCTCTCTCTCTCTTATTAACTTTTTCACATTTTCTGTGCCATATTAAAGAGCTCCTTTCTTGAAACTAAATAATACTCAGGTTTATTTTCTTCCAAAAAAAAAGGATTTGTGTTGAAATATACGAGATTCTTTCTCCAATTGAAAATTAAACTTTGATTAGAATGGTGGTTCAAGAACATAACACATCTTCCTGAAACGAGCTACAATTAAAAACAAAAGAACAGCTGCAGTTTCATGACATCCATGTACGAAACCCACCGCTAGCAATGAATATAACATTCCACCAATTCTACCCATTGAGCTTGCGACGACACTTGTTGTTCCATTCCTCGGATTCTGTTTAACATAATGGAAACAGTCATAAACCTCATCCTCACCACGTCGACGAATGATCGAAATGAAAGTTCCAAACACGCGGCTGAAAACATGGGAGAGTTTCCGGCGTCGGTTCCAAATTGAACTGTGATGCTGCGCTTTTTGGAAAAACCTTGTTTAACACCATATTGGATTGAATCACCACCAGCAACGCAACAATAATTATTCCAATGGAAGTTTTATTTTTGATTCATTTTTTTTAAGGAATTTAAAGAATCATAAAAGACTGATCTCCATCTTCTCGTTTTCTTTCAACGCATTTCCTTATTATTCTTCTTGGGCGTAAGTTTAAATCTGTTTCTTCCTAAAATAACGTTGAAATCTGTTTCTATGGTCCATTTAAGAAAGGAAAAAAAAAAACTAATTGCTAATTAATATGACAGAGAAAAGACCATAAAAGTCAATGAGAGAAGAGAAAATGATGCATTGATTGATGTTTAAGTTGTGCAATGTGACCCTTGAAATAATTCTAGAATTCTATATAAAGTGTATTAGAGACAGAGAGTTATTGGAATGATGCTAACCACTCTTTTGAACACTACCACACATTTTTTTATACTAGTGTTTTTGAAAGTAAATAAATATTTTTCAAGAAACCGATTTTCAAATCAAATGTCTTAATTAATTTTAAAAATGAAAATACAAATATGATAAAAATAAAGTGTATTATATATTTTTGGGGAGTGATGTAAGAGGAAAAAATAATGGAAAGAGATAGGATCTTGAGGATAAAAGAATAATATCTTAGACATGATCTATTTTTTTTTTGTGGAGAGAATCTTAGACATAATTTATTAGTTAGTTAGGTGTTATTATGTAATTGGAGTTATTTTCCTACTAGTATGCACCAACTTATACCAGCATTGTACTGTCTCATTAGAATTAATGGAAAAGTATAACCAATTTTATCTCTTTTAGTTCTAAGTTTTCTCTCTAAATTTTGAAGTTTGATCTCCTCATTTGAGTTGTATTTTAGAAAATATGTATCAATATAAAGGGAAAATTGAAGAGTCATATAGTTATATACAAGAAAATATAGCTAAGTTTTAACAATCTTATGATATTGCCTAAACAAAACAATGTTATGGTGTATTTATTATACATATGTTAATGTAAATAATTTCTCAATGTTTAGTGTGTTGGGGTCAATCTTGGTAATGCTTGGATTATACATTCTTCTATGGGGTAAGAGCAAGGAGATGAAGAATCGTTTGATTATGTTAGCGGAGAAAGCTGAAGAAACAAAGGAACAAGAACCTCAAATACAACACTTAACAGTGTCTTGTGAATCACGGTTTCATAACATTGACATCAAGTAGTATATGTATTTGTTTATGTTAACTGTTAATTAAGGAGTTGCTAAACAACTTTATTCTCGTGAAAATCTCAATTGAGTTTGTGTTTACTTAAGGATACACCAGAAAAAAGCTAGTATACTTTTTTGTATTTTTACAAAAAATCAAAGAGAACAAATGAAACAAGTTAGTACTATAAGTATCGTCCAAAAAAAAAGTTGTACTCTTGTGTGAAATGTAATGGAAAAAAAATGGAAGAATTGTGAAAGTGGAACAATGAATTGATTCATTATAATTTTTATTTGATTTTAGAATAATTGGCAAGCCATCATTATCACTCGTACACCCTACTTTTATATAGTTAAATTATGATTATGATAAAGATGAATAATGATTCTCCCACATTCCATTCCAATCAGAGTGGTTAGGAATGAGTGGGAAAAAAGAAGAGAAAAGGACGAAAATAAAAAAAGTGTGAGATGTTAATTATAGAGAGGGGATGACATGTATAAGAATGATACGTAGAAAAAGCATATGATATTTTCAAATCAGTTAAACTAGTCCTTGAGATTTGACTCCTCATTCTTAAATATCTCCAGACTTTCATAATGATTTAAAACAAATAATACTGAGTTCATGAATCATGATATTATAAAGTAGATTTCATAATCTGATCTTATTAGGTCAGTATCAAGCCCAATATCGTTTGCTAGAAAGATACTATTTTCCAATTTAAAGTAGTAAGAAAGGGTCGTCATCATCAAGAAGATTCTCACAAGAGCAAAGTGAAGTTCCTTCAATTTAGTCATAGTGGGATAAATATCACCCTTTCCATTTTTTATTTTTGTTGTTAACAAGTTATCTTTTATGCGTAACTGTTGAGAGTAATCATTTTAAGATAACTGAGATTTATTTAAGAGGTTAACATCTCTCAACAAATTTATTTTCATACGCATTGATTAGTGATCGAATTTTGGATCAAATGATTAAGAGACCTAAATATTTACACTTGTGTCGCGCTCTATTGGTACTCTCTCCTTAATTTAATGCATAAAGTATATAAATATAATAATATTCTTCAAAATATATATAAAATTCATCAAATTACTCTACTATTAAGATCTTAAGACTAAATTGTTATCATTAATGGGGTTCTAAAGGTATACTTCATCATCATCCTTGTGTCAGTTCCTCTTTTTCTTATTTGTATATACATCATTATGAGTTGTGTTTTGATTCTCCAAACTCATATGTTGTCATGACTTTGTTGTCTCTTCCCTTTGTGGCGGTCGGTAATCGTCCAAAGGGGGTTGAATCCCAAATCTCGACCACTGTCACTACCCACGTTGCACCTGTTTCATCTCCCACCAACCCACATCCAACCCCATTGTCACCACCCTCCACCTAGTTTTGCAACCAACATGCCTGGTGTTTCTTGTTCCCTTTATGTCAACTTCAATGTTACAAGTCCCTCTTCGGTTGATCGACCTCCACCTCACCCACCACCTCTGCATCTGGTTTATATGATAGCAACTAGGGGTGGGAATAGCTGGGTCAGATTGATCTTTGTTTAAATAAGTCAGACCTAGTTTGAAAAACTAAAGCCTAATTCATGCCTATTAATCCGTCAAAAACTTTATTTTAAGCTTGACCTATTAATACAATGGAATATATAATTGAGTATATGTATCTGAGGAGGACTTTGAGTAGGCAAAGCCATAGACTCTTATTATAACTTAAGTTGAAAAAGAACCTCCAAGATTATTCTTAAAAAGTCATATTGAAAACTTTGTGTTTTGATCACTTCATCACTTTACAGTTTAAGATATAATAATTGTGTTGAGATAAGACTAAATTAACAATACACTTTATAAGTACAATAATAGAACCCTTAAAAAAAAAAAGTACAATAATAGAAACAAACTAATGGATTGAATTTTTTAAAAACATTTATTATTTCTAAGGGTTAATAGTGCTTTTCACCCCTGTAATATAGGTCATTTTCGGTTTTCGCCCATGTAAAATTTTCGGTTTGATTTGCATCCTTGTAAAACTTTTTTTTCCAGAAAACACCCCTCCCCCATCCAACTCATCAAATTCGCTTACGTGGCGCTGATTTGGCATTTTTTTCCATTTTTTATTATTTTTAATTGGCCACGTGTAAAAAAAAATTTCCACATCAGATTTTACTTTTAAAATATTTGAAAATAAATTTTAAAAATTAGAAAAAATCATAAAAATATTCAGTTTTTTTCCAAAAATTCGAAAAATAATTTTTAAAAAATTCAGAAAAAATATTAACATTTTTTCCAAAATATAAAAAAACAGAAAAATAGTCATAATTTTTGGAAAAATCGAAATAAAAATTAGAAAAAAAAACTATTAAGATTTTTTTCGATTAAAAAGATTTTAAAAAATTCTGGAATTTAATTTTCAAAATTATAAAAAAAGGTCAGATTTTAAAAAAATTCTGGAAAAAAATTTAATTTTTAAAAATCTGGATACAAATTTAGAGGGTTTTAAAAAAGTTGTGGAAATTCCATTTTTCCTAGAATTAAGCTTTTCCTTAGAGGAAGTAGAAATGATAAATCTTATATCTGTGGAATGAAATGATTTTTTTCCCAATATTCTATTAAAATTGTGGAATAAAATTTTCGAATAAAAAATCTGAATTTTTTCTATATTTGTATACAGATTT
The DNA here is from genome assembly GCF_003473485.1 of Medicago truncatula. NCBI lineage: Eukaryota > Viridiplantae > Streptophyta > Magnoliopsida > Fabales > Fabaceae > Medicago > Medicago truncatula. The sequence goes on along the minus strand of NC_053043.1, from coordinate 5,177,095 downwards.
TTAAAAAAATTTCAGATTTTTTTTTTTAAAAAAATCTGACCTCTTTTGTAATTTTGAAAATTTGCTTTTTATTTTATTTTGAACATTAAATTCCAGAATTTTTTAAAATATTTTTAATTTTTAAAAAATCTTATTATATTTTCTAATTTTTTTAAATTTTTGAAAAAAAAAATCTAATTTTTTTCGATTTTTAAATTTTTTGGTAAAAAATATGACTATTTTTTTGTTTTTTTTATATTTCGGAAAAAATCTTAATTTTTTTTTTTGAATTTTTTAAAAATTAATTTTCGATTTTTGGAAAAAAAACTGAATTTTTTTGGATTTTTTTAAAAATAAAATCTGATGTGGATATATTTTTTACACTTGGCCAATTATAAAAAATGAAAAAAAAAATGCCAAATCAGCGCCACGTAAGCGAATTTGCTGAGTTGGATGGGGGAGATGTGTTTTCTGGAAAAAAAAAGGTTTTACAAGGATGCAATTCAAACCGAAAATTTTATAGGGGCGAAAACCGGAAAATTACATATATTACAGGGTAATTTCTACGATACACTCAACAAAATTGAGTGCACCGGTACATCTACATATTAAATTAATAGTTTAATGAGTTATTTTTTAGAAAAAAAATATATTTTCTATCAGTTATAATTATATTGTATTTATCAAAAGTGTCCGCAAATCAAAATTCAATGTTTTTTTATTTTTATTACTCATAATATAGTGAATATTGATTATTTTTTCGATAAAATTTTTAAAAAATTGTATGATTCTTAAAAAGAATGAAATGATGTTTTTTCTTATGAAATAATATTTTCTAAAATATAAAAGTCAACAAATATCTCTTTATTACATAAAAATAATCATTAACGTATTGATTTATGAAATAAATGTACCGATACATCTTAATTTAAAGGTGTACCGTAAAAACTCCCATATCACATGTATTAACCTTTATTTCTAACCGTCTCTCATGTAAAAATAAATAAATCATCAAATTAGTCTTAAAAAACTGTTGACACTAAAATTAATCACTCCAAAGTGAAAACGGCGTGTTTTAGTTTTGGTAAAGGAAAGAACGCACGCGAGTCATGATGATTTTGGTGAATTGACTGACTAGCACACCTTTCTCCAGACACCGTCGCCTCCGGCGGTAGAAACCTCCGGACACCGCGATCTCCCGGCGGCGGTAACTGCCACCAATCAGGTTATTTCAATTCTCTTATTTCGCATCACACTTTTATTTTTTCAATATAATTTTACTCCATTAACGTTCATGAATTTGAATAGATTCTGATGAATTCAATCAAATTAGGTTTTGTGTTGTTAGAGATAAATGTACATTGATGATAGTCAAAAGAAAAAAAGAAGAGGAAGATTCGTGGATTAGGATGAGTCAACCATCAGTGTTACTCGCCACTGCTAGCTATGATCACACCATTCGATTTTGGGAAGCTAAAAGTGGTCGCTGTTACCGGACTATTCAATATCCTGATTCGGTTTGATTCCATTTTTCTCATTCATTTTATTAGTTTTTATTTGATTATTTTTGCATTTGTTTTGGGGTACTTTTAGTTTTTGTATGATATTATTTTAGTTCCTGAAACCAAAATACAATTAAACATGTGCTTTATGTGAAATTTGAGGATTCAAGTTTGTGATTTGGAGTGGAACTAGATTGTCCGTCTGGGGTGGCGTACCTAGAAACACCCTGATGATCAGTCAGTAATTGGTCTAGAATCTAGAGTGTGAGGTTTTAGGGTTTAAAGAATGTGTACCTTAACCTGAGTCACAGGTTCTATGAGACTAGCACATATACGGATACCGGTAAAAATTTTAAAAAAGGAATTAATTGAACTTAATTGCACGTGTTAGTGTTGTGTCGGACACGAGACAAGCCTTTCCATCAGAAGTGTCGATGCTATAGAGCATGGGTTAGCTTTTATGAGGTGAACTCTATGGTTTATCGGGTGAAAACCCTAATTAGTCAACTGTCTTGGGAGATAGCTATTGCCAGGCCATGATGTGGTTGTCATCATACGGTCATGATTACATCTCTCGACTTGCTTGGGCGCGTCTCTAGGGCATCCTTGTAGCATGGTCGGTAGTGATATGTTTCATTAGTGGATTGGGTTTGGCCTAGTCCGGAAAAGTTTGCTTGCATAAACTTTCTGACATCCTATTTTTAAGTTTCAAATTTCAATTAGATTTTTAGCTGATTTTTTCGTCTGTTGAATGTGTTATATTATACGTATATGTTTGTTTTGAAGTTATGATTATGTGCTACTATTTTGTAGCTTACCTGTTTTTAGTGTTTGTACACATGCCTTTTGTTAGATGGTGATTGATTGCTACTAATTTATCATGGGGAACATCTTTTGGTGATTTTAGGTTCCATATTGTGGTACTAATTTTGACGTATCTACTTTGTATAGCAAGTGAATCGGCTGGAGATAACCCCGGATAAGCGCTACCTAGCTGCAGCTGGTAATCCTCACATACGGCTGTTTGATGTTAATTCAAATAGCCCTCAACCGGTATGTCTTTCCAACTGATACACTTACTTCAAAAAATTGTTCTTTTTTTGGTTCCAAATAATTTATGTTCCTGATTGTGTGGCAGGTAATGAGCTATGATGGACATACCAGTAATGTAATGGCAGTTGGGTTCCAGTGTGATGGGAACTGGATGTATTCTGGTTCAGAGGACGGCACTGTTAAAATCTGGGATTTGAGGTGAAGCAGACATCATGTTGCATAACAATTTTATAGACCTCAAATTTTTGGTCAAATAGACTTTGCTTATTTGATGACAAAAGTGCAGGGCACCAGGTTGTCAAAGGGAATATGAAAGCCGTGCAGCAGTTAACACTGTTGTGTTGCACCCAAATCAGGTTATGTTTCACTATTTGTTGGTGGCTATACAGTCTATTTCTGACTTTTTGGTGCATTAATTAAAACGATACTCCAAAATGTAGATGCTTTTTCTAGTTAAATATTCAGAAGAGATAATTAGGTCTAAATTGGCCTTACAGCACGCTGACTTTTTGCTTGTATAATTATTTCATTTCATTTAGTTACTCGTCACTTTTATGAGATTTATTTAATTATTCGTTGATTCTTTGGTATTTAAATCTGGATTCTGACAAGGCTCAATATTGAGTAAATGGGATTGCTTTTGTTATAAGTTTCTGCTCCATGGTTCTCACTGATTTTGTATGTGTTTAACAGACTGAACTAATATCTGGTGATCAAAATGGCAATATCCGTGTGTGGGATTTGACGGCAAATTCATGCAGTTGCGAATTGGTATGATTTATGAACTCTTTTATTGTATATGGATATCAGTTTAGAATAGATTTTTCAATATTCTCTATGCAAAGAATAAATAAATAAATCCAAATACGGTTCTTATAAAAAAAAAAATCTGAAATAATATTTAGAAATAATGCAATATTTGAATTGTAAACCTTGTAGTTGTAAACTCTTGTTGCTCATCGTGCAAACACATGTTTCTTTCTCATTTACCTCCCAATTGCACTCTAATTCAAATATACACTCAATAGCCATGCTTCTCCAAATTGTATTTGCTTTTTCTTTTCTATATCGTTTGGATTACTGTACATGATTCCCTTAGGCTAAGGTTGACCAGTGCTCCTCACTATGTCTGTTTCTCTCTCATCAGTCGACAAAAATTATAGATGGGACATTATTTTAAAATTTTGGGTGTTATGTAGGTGCCAGAGGTTGATACAGCTGTACGCTCTCTAACAGTGATGTGGGATGGAAGCTTGGTAGTAGCAGCAAATAATAATGGCACGTGTTATGTGTGGCGCCTGTTGCGAGGGACTCAGGTTGTTATTAAAATATCTCAATAATGTCATCCTCGTCGCACTTTTTACTTATTTTTACCATTGGAATATGATTTTGTGCAGACAATGACAAACTTTGAGCCTCTTCATAAGCTGCAAGCGCACAATGGCTACATCCTCAAATGTGTTTTATCCCCCGAGTTTTGTGACCCCCATAGGTCAGAAAGAATGCATTAATCTTTTGCCTATTTATTTTCTTCCTTTTTTAAATTAAGTTTGGAAATTGAAAAGGATGTGGTCAAGTGAAAAGGTTAGTGCTTAAGCTTTTAGGTAATAAGGTCTGTTAATTATAAAAAATGGAATTGTAAAAAATTTACAAATATTGGTCCGTTTGCCACAATTGAAATCTCAGAAGTCAGAATTGAAAAAAAAAATTGTGATTAAAATTGAAGTATTTAACTTGTATTGTTTAAAAATATATCATTTAACAGTTGAAATTTCATTAAGTAAAAGCGAATGGGAGATATTGACAACTGTATTTAGGTTGAATACATGCAAGGAGTTCTCGTGTGCTCCAATATTTCCAAAACATTTTTACCTGGTTCAATTTTCACCATGCATCAAGCACTAAACAAATTTCTGTGATTAGTCTTTAACACTTCAGCACATAACTGAATTTCCAAACAAGCCCTGAGTAAGTTTATGTAATTTTACCAGTATTAGTATGGAGCAATGTTATGCATTCTATTATACTAAACCTTTTTAAATTTTTCTTAGCAACTGCATAGATTCTTAAATGAATGTAAACAACTATAAAAAGTAGAAGTGTTATCTTAACGATTTCTTTGTTAAAAAGTTAAAAAATTAGATGTCATATTTTTCTTTCACCGAAACAAGTTTTGATTATAGTGAGTAACAATGGCCAAGATATCGGTTCATTGCAAGCAACGCAAAAACTTCAGACACAATTTTTACTTAATTGGTTTTATTTGAATTTGCACATGCTATGTTACTGTTATGAATATAAGCTATGGGAGACTATGCCGCCTTTTATAAAAAATAGAAATATTTCATGTGTGCTTCTACGGTCATATTCACCTCTCTTGCCGTGAAGATGGAGGTGCACTTTTTTTGCTTATACAATGCGGTTTATAATTTTTCAATTCCTATTTTTGTTTGAGTTAACAATATGCAAGTTGTAAAAAAAGTGTTTGAACTGGAAACATCAAACATCTAATAGAGCACGTGTCCCGGTCTTTAAAATTTAGTTAAAACTGTTTAATTGGACCGCATCTCTAGAAATCAACATTTCCTGTTTTTATTTATGATGGTAGAGTGGCTGGTTCGAGACCACTTTAATCATTCCAGGACTGAATCTCATTGTCTCTATTTCTAACTTAATGTACCTCGCTCATTTAAGATGTTAATATTTCTTGGTGTATTTCTAGGTACTTGGCAACTGCATCCTCTGATCATACTGTTAAGATATGGAATGTTGATGGTTTTACACTAGAGAAGACTTTGATAGGTAATTCATGAAATTATGTGATAATCTAGTGTTTTTTCATTCCCTACAACTTTCCCCAAAATTTCATTCTCCTTAAACGAGGTTGGCTGTACATCCCAGGTCATCAGCGTTGGGTTTGGGACTGTGTCTTCTCAGTGGATGGTGCCTACCTTATTACAGGTACGAACTTGGTAATTTTTTTGGTTTTTGCTCTTATACACGTCCAGGAACTGGATATATAAATGGGTTTCCTTTTGAACACTGTTATATATAGTTTTTTACACTTATCTTGTCACATTAGTACAATCACTTAGACTAGGTGATAATACTTATGGTTTTCTAACTTCTGCAATAATTTGATGATACCGGTACAAAAAAGTTTAAAAAGGCTTTTATCATATAGTTGTTCCTTAGAGCCTTTTTATTATGTAGTTGTTAGTTGTTACTTAGAAACAGGCTCTTATCTTATGCATTGTCCCTGATCCTTCAGTTCACAGGAAATATGAAGTATAGATAAGGTTGATTCAACAAATTACAAATTTGTCTAGTTTTAGATGGCTGTCTGGTCTTTCATTTTATTTACCAATTGCTAACCTTGATTGTTTATCTTTCTTTAAAGAAAACTAAGTATCTTATGGACTGTGTAAAAAACAAAACATAATCATTTAGTCTTCCATAATCTAGATTTATAAAATGCTCGGCAGAGTGTTGGGACAAACTTAAATTAGCTATTTATGTAATTTTGGTAGGAAAATTAAATTAATATGATGAATTTCATTATATAAGTGCAGCAATCCACTCTCCATATGTTTATTATACAAATAATATACTCTGTAAGTTGTGTTTTATGATACCCTATCAGACCAGATTTTTAGTTAAAAGAGAAGAAAAGATGAAGAAAAAAACGTTTAGTGAAAATTGTAATAGTTGAAACACTGGTGGTTCATGGTGACTTTGAGCGACTGCTCAAATCTACGACTGTTTTTATAACTACTGATTTTATGGTTGCGTAATGAGTCATAACTGAACATAAATTACTTTTTCCCGATTTTATCATTTGCCTGCTTTATTCCTCATATTTAGCAAAATAGTCTATCGGTGGAGTACAATTATTGTTATTGGTAATCAATTATTGCTTAATCCAATATTTATGCAAATGCACTTTGTCATTGCAGCTTCCTCTGATTCAACCGCTAGGCTTTGGTCTACGACAACTGGTGAAGATATTAAGGTTTACCAAGGGCATCATAAATCTACAATTTGTTGTGCCCTACATGATGGGGCTGAACCTGGAAGCTCTTGATATAGTGGACATTTATCTACGTCTGATACATCTTTGTGTAAATATTGATATGCTTCGTCGGTCTATGAAGTTTACTGCAGTTATTTTTGTGTGCACATTTAATGTTATTTGCTGATAGTTTCTCAAATAGAGTAATCTTTTCAAATAATGGATTGAAACTCATGGATTAGTAATTCATGATACAATGATGATGCATATCGTTTTTCAAAGGCTATGCCCAGTTTTGAAATGCAACACATGTTCATTACATTATGCATGAATGTTTACAACGACTAATTTTCTGCGTTGCTTGGAGGCTTGACTCAAAATTCAACAACCGGTGTGTGTAATCTTTCTTAGCATGGAAATGGTAACTTTCCTGTCCTCTTGATGATTAATAAACCACAAACAAGCGAATAACAAGCACAAGAATAAAATAAAAAATAATCATTAGGAAAACATGGTTATTTCAAGCATACATTAACCAGTGGTCAACAGTGGACACAAGTTCTAGTCCCAAAACGGTGTAGATTGCATTTATTCTTCTTATACACTCCATCATATATAGGTTTGATCATAATCTTTATAGAGCTTTATTAATCAGAATGTTCACTTTTGGAACCTTCTTTCCCTTTCTTCTTGTCCTTCTTTTCCTTCTTGCCATGCTTCTCAGCCTTTTGCTGATTTTGAGGAGGCTCGGTGAAATCTGAAATATCCATGTGCACACCAGGATCATTGGCATGGTAACTACCACCCAGCATGATGGAATTGTTGATGGCCTGGAAGTTGCTGTTAACATAAGTGCTCAATGCTTCAGCCTCATCATGAGAAGAATATTTACCTGATTTTGCATCCAATTCGCTCCGCAGAGTAGCTCCTTCATTGTTTCCTGCTAGGGTGATGATCCTAGTGCCCTGTTCATCCTCATTGTCCAAATGATGGCTGGAGCCGGGTTTATGAAAACCAGTGACACGGTGAGTGATGGCAGATACCATCTCCCTGATTTCTCTATCCAGGTTCTTGTGCTTCTCACCTTCAGCAGGGGGAGATTGACTTGACTTCACTGACTCTGAATGCATGTTTATGAGGTACTTGAATGAAACTTTCTCTCTTAATAACACAAGTGTGTATGGATTTTGGGTGTATTGTGACTATGTGAGTATATTTATATTACAAGAGCTGAATTACATCTAGTTAAATGTTGTCTTCTGTGTGAATAAAGTGGATGGAATAACTTGGAAGGCAATAAGAGTATCTTCAATATATTTCATATATCAGCAGAAAAAGCTAAAGGATGAATTGAGGATTGCTTCATAATGGGTTAACATATTAAGCTTTTGTGATTTTATCATTTCTAAGGAAAAGAATAACTGCCTTTGGTGTGCTTGGAGACTTGTACAGCAAACTGTTTAATAATTTTATCAGAAAATTTATGTTAATGTTTACTCGTTATTGCAAAATAAACTTCAACATTCTGTGTTTCTAATATTATTTGTTAATTAGTTCAATAATTTTATGTGTAATACTTAATACTAATTTGGTCCGAAAGTTCTTTGAATAAACTATTCTCCCCTTCTCTATATTTAAGGTGTGTGATTATTACCACCAGAAAATATGACCCCAATTTTTTTTTTTTGGAATTTAAGCTTGAATTTCTGTTTACTTAAACAAACAAGCTAAATCCAACATTGAACAAGCCAATCTCAAATAGTTCACCAATGATTCAAGTAGATCATTTATGGCCTTCCTTATGTGTAATCCTACCTTGATGCAATTCATTTTCTTCCCTACATATTTCTAACCAAAACCTAAATGCATTTTAAAACTAGTTTCACGTGATCCCAATCAAATCAAATAATAGACAAGTTAATTAAGTGCATCAAACAAGTGGCAGGACCACAATATAGATAAGCAGGATGAAAGAGCAAACTACTCTTGCACATTGTGTTGTGCATAATATACATCTTCAACTTCAACTACTTCTTTAGGTATTTAAGACACGTGTACACATCACATGGTAATTGCTTCAAGTTTAACGAAAGCATTTATAATGAGCATCCACAATAGAGTCATCCAGTTTTAGGTATTTAAGACAAGTGTACACATTACCTATTAATATATTTTTAATAGTAGTATGTAATGAGCACATAATTCCTCCAACCCAACACTGTACACAAATATCTTAAACGAAACTCATTAATCAATTTTTTTGACTAAATTAATCATTTATTAATAACTCTATATCATTACATTTCAATATTCTAATATTTAATAACCCACTTGGGTTGGTCTAGTGGTATTGACTTGAGATCTGGGAGTATGCTCCTTCTCAAGGTCTCGGATTCGATTCTCTCTTGCACCAATTTGAGGGGTTAGTTTAGCTTCTTCAAAAAAAAAAAATTCTAACATTTAAAAATGTAAATCTCACTTAAGATTTGAGGTCTTCATTGAGACTTTATGTCTTACAGGTACCCAAAATTATTTCTCCTTAATGAGAGTACTTGAGAGTACCTATAAATACGAAGTCTTAAAATTTGAGACACCATCATTGTTTGGATGGTCTAAGAGCATACACATCGGTTGACTATTACAATGGTTTTACTTTTCCCAAAGCCATTGTGTCAATGTGGTAAAGATATTTGGCCTTTTGGCAATGGTATATTGAGGCAACCGTAGCACTGCATTCCTACCGTGGCTTTGTTCTTTGTTGAGTTTATAAACTAATATAAAATTAATTATTACCTCAAAAGGTGCTATATATATTAATATAAAATATAATTGTGATGTATATTATAAAATTTTGTGGGACCCGTTTTAAAGTTTTGGAGAGTAGTATGAATATTTAGAAAATGTAGTTGAATGATTTAAATAATAGGGAAGTGTGAGATAATATAATATATTCAGTGGAACCCATTCATACCACCCATAAGAATCTTGAATCCAGATGCAAAATAGATATGAATTTAGACTGCCTAAATTTATAAAAGCACACAGTCTGGCAGTAGTGATCACTTAATCTCAATCATTGATTTGATATCAAACTGTTCAAATTTAAAAGTCCACTGCAAATCATTTCATCCATCAATTTTAAATCAAAGGTGAATAATTGTGTCACATATTTACAACATCGATCTTGGGGAAAAAAACCTGTTTTCTCTTCTGTACATGATGTGAATTGAACAATTATAGCCAAATATTGCCTAATAAGACCATCCCCAATGGTTTTTTCTTTCAATACCCTTCAACACCCATTTTTTTAATTTCCAACACTCCACATCATTTTCTCTCTCTTTATTCAACACTCATTTAACTTTTACCCTCTGCAATGATTTTTCATTCAACACCCTACCCCACCACTTTTTATTTCTTATTCTTATTTAATTTTTGTTTTTATAATTACATAAAATTATCGATTATAATTAAATTAAAATAATACAATTAACTATTCATTTTTTAGTTTTTTTGGAAAAACAAAATTTTGTAAAATAATTTATTTTTATTTTCTCAACTTAAAATACAATACAACAAACTAAGCACGCGACACACAAATAACTTAAAATGCAAGACAACAAACTAAGCATACAACACACAAATAATTTATTTAGTATGATACAAATCATCTTCAATCACGATACATTCCAAACTTTGTTCATACGTGCTTCACTAGATCTGCTTGCAATTCGTGATGAACATTTGGATCACGCAACTCGGATCTAGCACGCACATGATTTGCAAAAGCTGGTAACACCTCGGTCGAGTATGGTTGCGGTGTACTAGATCCACTTCCCCCAGGTTGCTCAAAATCGGTCCAACGTTGAGCATATGTATCTCGTTTATCCTCAACAATCATATTATGTAATATGATGCATGACCTCATGATGATACCCAAATCGGCTATGTCCCACAAGCGAGCTGGTTCACTGATGATTTTAAATCGAGCTTGAAGCACTCCAAAAGCACGTTCGATGTCCTTCCGACAACTCTCCTGATGTTTTGCAAATAACTTATCGGGTTTACTTTGAGGAAGTCTAATTGATTTGACGAAAATTGGATAAGAAGGGTAGATACCATCAGCTAGATAGTATGCCATATTACAGGACATACTTTCTCCTTTAAAGTAAATTGAACATTCTTCCCACATGCAAATAATTCCTGCGCTTTTGCCAAAACATCATCTTCCGACCAACCGCTTCCTTGCAAACGCTTAGCGCTTTCATAAGCACCAATCCATTTATTTATTACTTTGCTCATATAATTAAAACGGTTTCGGCAAGCAATTACATCACGCGGAGGATCAAATGAGCAATGCTCATTACAATACTCAGCAATTTTACCCCAATATGTTTCACTTGTCTGGTTTCTCCCGACAACACTGCATGTTCCAAATTTTATCCACCCACTAATTAGCACCAAATTTTGTTCAGTGTTCCATCCTGGTTGCGGATTTCTCTTGCTCTTAGGAGTTGTATCCTCTGGAATTGGAGTGACTTCATTAGCTCTTGTCATTCCACCGCGATTTATTTGTGTTGAATATTCAGGATATTCACCAACACTCTGAAAATTTTCATTCACCATTGACATATAATCATTAAATGGGGTGTTTGAGATGGATATCCCATCATAGATCTATGATATGAATTAAAGTTGTTTGGAACAGAGGATGATGAGTGATTGAAATTTGATGAAAACCAAAATTAGGCATGTTTTGAGGATGTTGATTGGGAAATTGATTTGGATTTTGAGAATGTTGGTTGGGAAATTGATTTGGGTTTTGAAGATGTTGGTTGGAAAATTGATTTGGGTGTTGATAATTGTTTGGATTTTGGTAGCTAAATAGGTAATTAAAAAAATTTTGGGTGTTGAATTGATTATTATTGAGATCTATTTCACTAAATAAAGACTAAAACATCAAAAGAAATGCTAATAATAAGATTAAGAGAGTGAAAAACTTGTTTTTTTTTTTTTTTTTCTGTGTCCAAATCAAATGATCCAAGTCTCTATTGTAGAGAATAAAAATTCACGAATTTTGGTAAAAAAAAAAAAAAAAAAATTTGCAATGAAATAATCGAGTCCAAATTATTAAGAAGATAAAAATCGAAGCAGCCAATCGTGAAGTACCACATGTCACAACTTTATCCAAACAACCTTCTCTCTCCGCGGCAACCTACTACAGACGCGCCCTGTCGGCGCGTGCATCACACGCGCTCAGCTTGGCTAACAGAAACGCGACGCGTGGCCTCTCGGTTCAAAATTTCAATATGTTTAACCCTTTCATCACCTCTTTCCTCTTCTCTCATTTTCAATATCCCTCTCTAATCGTTTCAATATATTGAAAATGGCATTCAATAGGCCATTGTAAATGGTCTAAAGTTGACTAGTAGATAAAACTACTGTATTTTCCTTTTTGTGGAAAATGCAATTATAGATAGTCATAGTGTCCGGACGGTAAATACCAAATTTAGAAAAACACTAGCAACAAGCATCACATATTGAGTTTAGATAAGGCAATTTTTTTTTAGGGGAGTTATTTCGTGTCACCGTCAAATAATAAAAGCGATGTTCGTGTCAAATAATTGGATGGATGTTTTTTTTTTTGACAAATAATTGGATGTTGAGTACTTCTTCCGTTTCAAAATATAAATAAATTTTACTTTTTAGGTTCATTTAATTAATGATGTATGTGGTCCATATTATAAACCACATACATCATTAATTGAATGAACCTAAAAAGTAAAATTTGCTTATGTTTTAAAACGGATGGAGCATTCAATAAAATCATGGTTTTGTTTTGCAAAGTTTTATTTTTAGCATAGATAACTTATAAGTTCATAAAAATATATTCTACTAGAACATTATTTTTCACGGATTTATAGTTTTTTTTTACTACTTCACTTCAAGTAAGTTTGAGCTTATAACATATTTCTTTTTCTCAATTTCATATTTGATATCTTATTAAAAATATGAATTCAAAATATATTTTTATATTATTTTATATTCATCAACTAATTAACCACTTTTTTGATTATGAAACCATATAATGCAATAAAAAACACTAGTGGTAAATCGAAAATTTTCCAAACACTACAAGTTTAATGTGTTGGCTTATGCGTTGTGGTTAACTTATGAATTATCTACTATTTTATTTTCCAAACATAGACAATAGGTGAATAATTTGTCACAGTCAATTTATTTTCACACCCATTCTTTTTTGGTTAATTTATTTTTATTTTTGAATCTTTAACCAATGACCATTAGCAACATCCTTAAACTAATTGGATAATTAATTAGCCGTTAATGTGGCGGCACAAGTGTCAACGGCATACTACTTGATCAGAAAGAAAAAAAACCTCCCAATGGTATGATGCCATGCCATCATCTTCACATGACCACATACACATGTCTCTTTCTCTTCTATTTTATGAGTTGAAAATGACATTAAAAAACAATTCCCAGAAACAATAAATGAATAAATAAAGCTATGCAAGAGGATAAGATCAAGATAGAAACCACACCAACAAAAACAAAACTAAAGTAAGTAAAGAGAGCACACTGAAAACCTAAAATACCGGAAACCGGCTCATGACTCTCCAATAACAGTGGCGCCGCTTTTAACAAAACTGTCAAATATTACCAGCTACTCAAGTCACCCACTCTCCTTATATATCATAACTTTCTTTGTTGACTCAACTTTCTCTTATATATACGACAACATATTTCATTTGGATTCAAATTCAACTAGAAAGATGATACTGGTGGCGATTGTAGCGGAGGTGATGGAGGAATACACGGCGTTACTGGCAAGGATGGTGGAACAGGTTTTCAATTCTGCACCTGTACCTCGAAGGGTTCGTTTTCTCATACTACGTAATCTTCCCTTTGTTTCTTCTCAACCTAGGAGGATTCACTTTCAATCTCATTAGTTCTTTTTTCTTCTTCTTCTTTGTTTTGTTTTGTTTTGTTTTGTTTGCCATTGTTCCGTATCCTAACCTTTGTAAATTTTTATCTAGTGAATTTGAGTTTGATGGTGATTGCACTGTAAATTTACTATGAAGGTGTGCAAACAAGTGTGTAGAAACTTCTCTTGGACATTTATTTTGTTCTCTTAGGACTCCAATTTTCTTAGTAGACGAAATAGTAAACACCATTAAACTCACACATCAAGGTCCTGGTTTCAATTCGGATGAAAAATGTTCAACATGATAATTTCAACATTCATTTAGAACACAGGTCTTCAATTTAATCAATGACTTAAATTAAAATTTTTAAGGTAATTATTATGATCTTTTTAATTATATTAATCATTTTAAGGTTAAATAATATTAACAACAACAAACTTATAATTTACGTGGTCCAATGCAATGTTTCTTGACTTGACGTAATTTTCATTGAGATATACTCCACTCTCTTGGCTATACGGGTGGCATTTGGTGGCATTTAGGGTGGGTGAGGGAAAGAATTTTCCACCATGAAAAAGTAGATTATGTCCATTAGATTAAAGAGGAACATAGATTTTATTATGGTCCATCCACACTATATCTTTTTGTCACTTCATCTTCAACCTTGGTATTATCATATCAATCCATGAGACCCACCACCAATCTGTAAAACCTTCAATCTGAAAAACTCTTCCTGTAATCCAGAAATCAAAACTAATCAAACAAACAAAATCAGATTTTGAAAAAGAAAAGATTTCTGGAAACCGATGTATCTCATCGAAAGTGCAAGCAACGAGAAAGTGTTCCAAATTAGGGAACCATGAAGTGGACGGATTTGATTTGGTTAGACTTGAACCCCTCCGTGAACGACGTCGTAAATAGATTCAAACGACGAAGTAAGGCAACATTGGTAGTATTCTCTGCCAAAATCGGTGGAAGATCCTTCGGCCAGTGATAGGACAATGAAAGGTCAAGCGAAGTAATCGATCGGCGAAGTCTGATACCGTCTGCAACCCCTACGCCCGTTGGTGCCACCGAACAAGATGAACATCACGAAGCTCCAGCCAGTGGTTGAAGAGAAGAAGGTGAAGCGTGTGGGGAGGATGAAGGAGAGAGAAAGGGAGGTGTAACACCCCGTTTTCCCGACTTAGAAATTTCATTTAATTAATCAGAGTAATCATCAAATAACGGAATGCTACACTTCTAAAAATCATAAAACAGATAATTAACAAATTATCTTTCAACATAATTAATTCAAATACTTCGCAGCGGATTAAGTTCATCATCATAAATAAGTTTTGGCACGCAGGCCTTATCAAACGCATTATAAGTTCAGTAAATCAACATCAAAACATAGCATGTACGTAAAGGAAAGAGAAATAGCCACTAAAGACCCCTCCCGTTACGTATCAGAGCCCTAAGACACTTGAGCCACCACTCCTACTAAACTTTAATACCTGCAAGTTACCCATACGAAGGGCAACATTTTCAAGCAGAAGGGGTGAGATTCACAATCAATAATAATAATGTATAATTCATCAAATGCAACTAACAACTTAAACTCTATTAATTAGTAATAGTAATTCTTTTAACGACTCCTAAACCATATCATGTACTCATCATATCAACAGTCATAACTCGATATCATTAACAATCATCATAACAGCATCATTTAACTTCATAATCAACATCTTAATCATAATCATATAACATCATACTCATAATTCGTATACAACATGACAACTTTATAATCAATGACATAAACAACGTAACAACATCATATTCATAGTTCATATACACATAACAACATCATTAATTTGTATTAACATTCTCCACTAAGCACCTTATTAACAACTCATGAATATGGGACAACTTAGCAACTATACGTGACATCATCATTTCATAATAATAATTATTCATCAAACATTCCATTAGCAATTCATGAATAAAAGACAACTTATCAACTTAACATAACCATCATCAAGTACATTTAACAACTCATAGATAACATCACATAATCATCATCACAACATTCATAATCATCATCATGTAACATTTAACAACTCATAGATAACATCACATAATCATCATCACAACATTCATAATCATCATCATGTAACATCATAACAACCTCATATTCAACACCATAAACAGTCATCATAACATCGTAATCAATATCATAAACATCTTCTCATAATACTATAAACGACACAACATAATCATCACATCATAACAATATAAACAACTACAATTATCCAATATATGTATATATTTCATAATCAACAATATCATCAATAATAGATATCTAACTCATCAATTAAATCTAACACCCTGTCATAATAATAATTTATCAATATATAAGTATATCATCATTAACAACATCAACAACAAATGGTAATTAAAACCAACAACAACGACTCATGTGACAACCCGACTTCACCTCTAAGACTCATGCAAGACATGACAACTCCACTAAGACTCCTCAACAAATGCAACTATGCATGTGGTACCATATCAGAGCCGAAGCCCTCACCGTTATAGAATGGTTAAAGCATTCTTTTTTATCAGGACATGAGTCCTCCCATTAACACCGCTTTGAACAACATAGTGTTCCACCGCTTTGAACGACAAGGCGTTCCAGGACCGAGGTCCTCACCATTTTTATGCTTATGCAACGACTCCACTTGTGTATATCTACATACAACTCAACAACAAATGCATATGTACTTATATGACTCACCACCCCTTAATGCAACTGACTCCACCCGTGTATATCTACATACAACTCAACAACATCAACGACAACCACTACTCATCAATGCATATATGTAAATATGACTTCACCTCGACAATCCAATCAATAATACTTCAACCTTTGAAAAGAATTCAGCAACATGTATAATTTATTTAAATATAAATATACATCACAGTCAACAATAATCCATCATAATTGATCCAACGATTCTAGAAAATACGCAATTAATCATCTCCAGATTCACTAAGCTCAACAACGGCAACATAGGCAGCACATAAACATCTCAAGATATAACAATATCAAATGATAATCAATATCAACTTAAACATCTTATATAACCCACATAATGCATATACAAATATATCTCATTACTAACAACATCAAATCATATTATATCTGACTCACTCAACATCAACAGTACTATAATCAACCTCCATTCCTACCCCAAGGGTCAACTCACAACATGGGTTAAATACTCTTAAACACCTTAATTACACTCATATTACTTCTAGTTTTGAGCCTTGGAATTATCCCACCAGTTTTGGATTAACTTGGAAAATGTTTTGCTGAATTTTCATAAAATTTCCCTAAGACCTACTTGGAGTATTTTCATCATAACTCCTAAACCAAAAATCATTTTAGAGTCAAACCAAAGCCATTGGAAAGCTAACAAAATTATCTACAACTTTCATGTTTACACCAAAGGCCTATTCAAAATAGAAACGTGTGAAAAAGACACAAGAACGCAAAATGAGAAATGCTGTAAAAAGGCATTTCGCTTAAGCGAACGGTTCTTCGCTTAAGCGAACTACTTACAGTAGCTGTTCGCTTACAGCTCGCTTCCGGCTCGCTTAAGCGAACAGTCATCGTTCCTGCATAATTTTTCACGGGTTTAAACCATTTTTCACCCCAAAACCCCCAATTTTGATCTCCCAATGCCCAAACATGTTTCCAAATATTGTTTATAGGTTCATTATACAATTAGACATCTAAAGGAACATAAAACATGCATCAACAACAACAAATACAGATCATTCCACCATCATACAAATCTTCATCAATTCATCCAATCAATCATAATTTCAATCAATTTATGATCACAACAACAGTATAGATTAAGTTTTCATTCTAAACATTACGTTACAACAGAATTAACATGATCAATACCCATTCCCGTCAAAATCATCATCAAACCCTAACCCTCAATTTAATTTCCAAAACTATGCAATTAGGTCAATTTTCAGAAATTATAGATTATGATTATTGAGAGATAGTCTCACCCTTACCTTAATTCAGAAGAAAATGCACAACGATCAGATTCCCTTGGCTCTACTTGCTCTTCTCTCCCTTGTCCTTGGTTTTTCTCTCCCCAAAACTTGTTTCACGTAAAACTGCTTCTAACCTTTTCTTTTCCTAACTCCCAAAATATAACTCCTCCTTTATTTCATTAAACTCCCCTTAATTCTATTAATTCCTAATTAACTCCCCAACCTCCAAAATAATATTAATTCTCACATTATTCTAATTTATATTAAAATAAACTATATAATGAAATAATACACACCACATAATCAACCAATATTATTTAAAATCACATAAATTATATAAATATATCCTAACTCAATAAAAATAATTAAATAATCAAATAATTCAAGGAGGGCGTTACAACTCTACCCCTCTTAAAAGAATTTCGTCCTCGAAATTCAAAGCAAAAGAAAATGAATTCAGTTAGTGCATAAATACCCTTAAACTATATATAGCCAGATATAACCTTCAATCAAAACATACAAACCACATTAAGTTAATCATTCAAACATAATCACTTAATAAACATTAACAACTTAAGACTCCAATTCTTTGGAAAGACAACTTACAACTTTAATGACATTGACGACAACAGCGGCAACGACAACAACAACGACTTTGCTGTTAGGACTAGTCACAAATACACAAAATAACATATCTATGAATCACACATCTTTAAATAACTCATATTTATATAACACATCTATACACATCATCAAATAAGTCATCATCTAAAGTAAACGGAAGAACTTTGAAATCAAAGTTTAAAATGGAGAAAATCTCATTTGTTATTCATTGAATTCTAAAAGCTTGTCAACTAACATATGATTAAGAGCATCCATTTTCTAAATCCAAGTTATGATATCACCGTTAGAAACATTTTCAAAGTAAAACCAGTTATATGTTTTAAAGGTCTTTTTCACTATTCTAAATATAATAAAATCATATGAAACCATAATGCACAAAGTAATGTCACCGAAAGCGAGAATAATTAACATGTTTTAAGGATCTTTAAAACTCTCTCATAACATATTTCATAAATCAATATTAAATGTGTAAACCGATTTTGGCAGATTGACATATAAAAGAAAAAAAAATAGAAAACAGAAACATGCTTTCACAAATATCATGCATCTCATATATCAAGATCAGAAACATGAAACGATAACATTTAAAGCTTTTACCGATCGTATATAATCCTATCAAAACAACTATATTAACGTACGAGCATGATGTATAAAAATTCACATATAAACATCACAGTTCCATTAACGAAAATCAAACATATAACTATAGTAACATAAAAGAACACGAAATCAGCGAAAAAGTCATCAAAAGAATTTAGAAAAACAACGAAAATCAACAACCATTAACTACCCATATGAGTACACAACCCCTTATAAACAACAACATAAGAGTATACCACCTCTCACAAAACACCTGAACATAAATAGTCACCAACAACAGCTTCAACTCCGACTTCAACAACTTAGACAACATTAAGTTGACACTCTAACCTATGTGGCTCAACACGACTCTACTACTTGGCCGGACGGACCAACCTGCTCTGATACCAATTGTAACACCCCGTTTTCCCGACTTAGAAATTTCATTTAATTAATCAGAGTAATCATCAAATAACGGAATGCTACACTTCTAAAAATCATAAAACAGATAATTAACAAATTATCTTTCAACATAATTAATTCAAATACTTCGCAGCGGATTAAGTTCATCATCATAAATAAGTTTTGGCACGCAGGCCTCATCAAACGCATTATAAGTTCAGTAAATCAACATCAAAACATAGCATGTACGTAAAGGAAAGAGAAATAGCCACTAAAGACCCCTCCCGTTACGTATCAGAGCCCTAAGACACTTGAGCCACCACTCCTACTAAACTTTAATACCTGCAAGTTACCCATACGAAGGGCAACATTTTCAAGCAGAAGGGGTGAGATTCACAATCAATAATAATAATGTATAATTCATCAAATGCAACTAACAACTTAAACTCTATTAATTAGTAATAGTAATTCTTTTAACGACTCCTAAACCATATCATGTACTCATCATATCAACAGTCATAACTCGATATCATTAACAATCATCATAACAGCATCATTTAACTTCATAATCAACATCTTAATCATAATCATATAACATCATACTCATAATTCGTATACAACATGACAACTTTATAATCAATGACATAAACAACGTAACAACATCATATTCATAGTTCATATACACATAACAACATCATTAATTTGTATTAACATTCTCCACTAAGCACCTTATTAACAACTCATGAATATGGGACAACTTAGCAACTATACGTGACATCATCATTTCATAATAATAATTATTCATCAAACATTCCATTAGCAATTCATGAATAAAAGACAACTTATCAACTTAACATAACCATCATCAAGTACATTTAACAACTCATAGATAACATCACATAATCATCATCACAACATTCATAATCATCATCATGTAACATTTAACAACTCATAGATAACATCACATAATCATCATCACAACATTCATAATCATCATCATGTAACATCATAACAACCTCATATTCAACACCATAAACAGTCATCATAACATCGTAATCAATATCATAAACATCTTCTCATAATACTATAAACGACACAACATAATCATCACATCATAACAATATAAACAACTACAATTATCCAATATATGTATATATTTCATAATCAACAATATCATCAATAATAGATATCTAACTCATCAATTAAATCTAACACCCTGTCATAATAATAATTTATCAATATATAAGTATATCATCATTAACAACATCAACAACAAATGGTAATTAAAACCAACAACAACGACTCATGTGACAACCCGACTTCACCTCTAAGACTCATGCAAGACATGACAACTCCACTAAGACTCCTCAACAAATGCAACTATGCATGTGGTACCATATCAGAGCCGAAGCCCTCACCGTTATAGAATGGTTAAAGCATTCTTTTTTATCAGGACATGAGTCCTCCCATTAACACCGCTTTGAACAACATAGTGTTCCACCGCTTTGAACGACAAGGCGTTCCAGGACCGAGGTCCTCACCATTTTTATGCTTATGCAACGACTCCACTTGTGTATATCTACATACAACTCAACAACAAATGCATATGTACTTATATGACTCACCACCCCTTAATGCAACTGACTCCACCCGTGTATATCTACATACAACTCAACAACATCAACGACAACCACTACTCATCAATGCATATATGTAAATATGACTTCACCTCGACAATCCAATCAATAATACTTCAACCTTTGAAAAGAATTCAGCAACATGTATAATTTATTTAAATATAAATATACATCACAGTCAACAATAATCCATCATAATTGATCCAACGATTCTAGAAAATACGCAATTAATCATCTCCAGATTCACTAAGCTCAACAACGGCAACATAGGCAGCACATAAACATCTCAAGATATAACAATATCAAATGATAATCAATATCAACTTAAACATCTTATATAACCCACATAATGCATATACAAATATATCTCATTACTAACAACATCAAATCATATTATATCTGACTCACTCAACATCAACAGTACTATAATCAACCTCCATTCCTACCCCAAGGGTCAACTCACAACATGGGTTAAATACTCTTAAACACCTTAATTACACTCATATTACTTCTAGTTTTGAGCCTTGGAATTATCCCACCAGTTTTGGATTAACTTGGAAAATGTTTTGCTGAATTTTCATAAAATTTCCCTAAGACCTACTTGGAGTATTTTCATCATAACTCCTAAACCAAAAATCATTTTAGAGTCAAACCAAAGCCATTGGAAAGCTAACAAAATTATCTACAACTTTCATGTTTACACCAAAGGCCTATTCAAAATAGAAACGTGTGAAAAAGACACAAGAACGCAAAATGAGAAATGCTGTAAAAAGGCATTTCGCTTAAGCGAACGGTTCTTCGCTTAAGCGAACTACTTACAGTAGCTGTTCGCTTACAGCTCGCTTCCGGCTCGCTTAAGCGAACAGTCATCGTTCCTGCATAATTTTTCACGGGTTTAAACCATTTTTCACCCCAAAACCCCCAATTTTGATCTCCCAATGCCCAAACATGTTTCCAAATATTGTTTATAGGTTCATTATACAATTAGACATCTAAAGGAACATAAAACATGCATCAACAACAACAAATACAGATCATTCCACCATCATACAAATCTTCATCAATTCATCCAATCAATCATAATTTCAATCAATTTATGATCACAACAACAGTATAGATTAAGTTTTCATTCTAAACATTACGTTACAACAGAATTAACATGATCAATACCCATTCCCGTCAAAATCATCATCAAACCCTAACCCTCAATTTAATTTCCAAAACTATGCAATTAGGTCAATTTTCAGAAATTATAGATTATGATTATTGAGAGATAGTCTCACCCTTACCTTAATTCAGAAGAAAATGCACAACGATCAGATTCCCTTGGCTCTACTTGCTCTTCTCTCCCTTGTCCTTGGTTTTTCTCTCCCCAAAACTTGTTTCACGTAAAACTGCTTCTAACCTTTTCTTTTCCTAACTCCCAAAATATAACTCCTCCTTTATTTCATTAAACTCCCCTTAATTCTATTAATTCCTAATTAACTCCCCAACCTCCAAAATAATATTAATTCTCACATTATTCTAATTTATATTAAAATAAACTATATAATGAAATAATACACACCACATAATCAACCAATATTATTTAAAATCACATAAATTATATAAATATATCCTAACTCAATAAAAATAATTAAATAATCAAATAATTCAAGGAGGGCGTTACAGGAGGTGGAAGTGTAATTCAGTGTTGAGAGTGCATGATATTAGGGTGCTCTTATTTTGATCTAAGGGTAAAAATAATACTTTCCCATGATGGGGAATTCTTTCCCTCACCCACCCTAAATGCCACCGGCTATACAAGGTTTTGTGTAGGACTTTTCTTCAAAAAAAGGTTTATGTAGGACCTTTTGATAATTTGCAATATGATATCATTTTTTAATGAGCTAATCATTTGGATTGCATGAATGAATGTCCATAGTCTGATGATAAATTAATAGTAAATAATATGATATGATATGATGGATGTGTATAATTTGAATCATTTCAAATTATTGCCGAATTGATTGTAAATCTTGGCTTGGTTGTGAGTGAGTTTTTGTTGTGTGATATAATATTAAATTAATGGACAGACACGATCGTTAATCGGTAGCATAATATTGCAATGCTCTTCTAAGTTTTAACCAAATATCGTAAATGATACGAATCTATTGGTAATTTAAAATTCAGTAATGTCACTTTGACCCATTATTGTTTCGTATTTTTAATTTTTACCTCAGACGGGCTTCAACCAATATGACAATCGGATTTCTCTGATAAGATCATAGACAACATAACGTTTGATTTTCCCTGATCAAAATAATTAATTGAGGTTCCATTAATTGATATTGGTAGATGAAGATGGCTCGATGTCTAAGTTGGGTTATTTCTTTTCCTATATTTACACCCTCTTATTTAAATTCATATTTTCCCAAAATTACCATTCACCTGAGAAACCACCTCCGAATTGTCGATAGGCAGAGTCAAAATCTAAGGTCCGGAGATAGGTGAATTCTCAGCAATCCATGTGTATGGATAACTTATTTATTGTTAATTTCACGATTATAAACATTCGTTTGCTATGCATAGTGTTGGCCATTTGGATGCAAGTTTTAGTATGTTAAAAATTGTGGATTTTTTAGGCATATGGGAAACCAAGATTTAAAATTTACATTACCGTTTCTAAAAATCTTAGATTAGATTAGTTGGTCTAACTGTTGCACCATTTCCTGATTAGGTTCTTCATGTTCTCTACATATAAATTCATTCATTTGTGGATTGTATGGTTGTTTTGGTTAGATAGATCATTTTTGGAACAAACCTCATCAATCATAATATTGATATATGATTTAGTATGGTGAGAAATGAGTTTAAAACTTGTTTTTTTATATGATATTCTTCACTCGTAGTTGGTCTGTGTAAAAGACAACTGATTTGCTAGGTTTACCAAATGTTGTATGTTCATTATTTGATGCATTTTGTGTATAGTTTATGTGATTATGTATGAGGTGTTAATTTGATTATGGTGATTTTAGTTTAAGTGTGTTATAGACGGCTAGACACTACATCACCCGGTGTCATTTTGTTGTTGTTTTCCACAGGTATTTGGGAAGGTCGACCCTAAGTTTTATAACAAATTCAAAGATGGTTTTTGGCAGACGAGGTTGTAACTGACACTGTGTTAGATTCAACAAATCTTATGAGAAACCCTTGCTGACTACTGGGTGGGATAAACTACAGACATTTTGCAACTTTGACTGGAGATCACATTGTTACGTTCAATTACGAAGGCCATAACAAATTTATGATTATTGTTTTCAAACAACAAACCATTCAATTTTCGATTGTTCCACGGTTTATACACCCTTATGAATCTAGTGTCAAGTTGTATATTAACATCGATGCGCGCGTTAATCAATATAAATAAATACCCCCTTGTTTCAATTTATATAAATTAGTTATTCAATAACTTTAAAATCCAAACTGCAATAATCCAGTTAGATTAAATGGGTTCGGATTATGAGGAGTGCTATGAACACTCTCTATGACACTCACTCTCTTATTGAGTGAAATTCATGTGGGTACCACACATTGAAAATGGATCCCACATAAAGTGGTGAAACCCGCATGAGTTTCACCCAATAGGAGAGTGAGTGTTAGAGAGAGTGCTAGAAAGAGAGTGTTCCTAGCATTTCTCTTCGAATTATATATATAATCCAAATGACATTTTTGAAAATAACATAGGATGGTTGAGAACCTCGTATGGTGAGAAGAGTTACAGTCAAATCTTGGTAGCCTATACCTATGTCCTCCCCAGGTTTGATCCATTTAGTTTTAGCAAGCACAAATTATGCTTGATCATACCCGCTTCATTTCTCCTAACATGAGTACTCCTTTATTTCCATATAGATCATATATAGTGCAACAAAATAATTCTTTTTGGTCTGCACTTAAAGTCTGCATAGAAAATATGCTCTCAGCCACCGAATCATTAATGTTCAACACATAATGCATGACATTCCACAAACCAAGTCTTTGCCAACATTATTGCATGTTCTAACATTAAAAAAAATGCATGTTATTTTCAACACCTATATCACTAAGCACACACTTATTCAGATCATTTTGACATGGTGATCATGAAGTAAAACTCTCTAGCGGTCAAACAATTTTGACAAACATGCTAGAGTAAATTCTTAACTTCTGCCATAATCTTAGCATGACAACTGAGATACCACCTTGAAAGAGTAAATCACATGCTTCTCACATTTCCAAATAAATTTATCATTATGAATCGATTCATATAGAGGAGTCTGCATAATTTTCACAGCAGGTCATGTACCACCAATTGAATGTTCCAAGCTTTCCTATCATGGAACAACAAATTTCAAATCGTTAGTATGTTTGAAAAAGGATCTAAAAGGTTTGGTCACCCCATTCCCATCATGCAACCAATGATGCTCCTAAATTGGTATAATTAGTGTATATCAACGTCATCTAAGACCATCTTAAATGATTGATTTGTTGTTATTTAGTCTAGATTCTGCAAGATCGAGTTATATAATCTAAGGACGAATATATATATATATTATTAAAATAATCCTTGTGAAAAAATTTCACTTTCTAAAATTTTGTACCTGAAAATTTTCTACCTGGAACAACGCCACCGTTAGCAATCAAGAGACTAAATTGATTAAACAATATAATATCGAGGGAGACTTTTGCTATTTCGATTAATTCAAAGAGAAAAACTATTGGTAAAAACATGTTTACAAATATTTGTGTTTGTTTATGAGTATGAAGAATTTTTTTATAAATTTTTTTTCTGAATTTTTTGATTTTGTTTGACAAAAAAATATAACAATGTTGACATTTTATAAAATAAAAAACTAAATCTGAAAAAGAAAAGATAAAAGACAAAAATATTACCTATTTATAACATAAATGATTAAATCGGAAAAAAAATAACTGACTAAAGTGTTATCTAAATTAAATTAAGAGACGAATTGTATAATTTTATCATTTGGTTGATTAAAAAAACATATTTTTAGATAAAATACTTAGAAATTCAAAATTCTACTAGTACAATACAAGTATTTGGTAGATAAACCAGGGGGGAAGAAAGCAAGAAAACAATGAGAATTTATTGAAGAAACTTCAAGGTATTGACTTGGAAGATGTTGGGTTGATGATCATAAAACCAATTTTCCATTCATCAAAACATCTTCTAAATTTGTAAAAGGAAACAGAAGAGACACAAAAACCAAACAAAACAAAGATATGATGAATCAAAGCACTTCTCGTTTGTCACCACTTGCAAAACCCTTCACTCTCAATCGCTCTTCTTCACCAAAACCCTCTTCCAGTTCTGAGAATCATGATGACCCTTTTAGTTCTTTGCTTGATTCTTTTCGACAAAGTAGTTTCAGTTCAAAGGGTCGTTCTGTATCGTTGAATGACACTGTCAAAATTTCAACTTTGCCAGCTGAAGGTGATGAAAGTTCGCGTTTTGAAGAACACCCTTTTCTGGAGTTGCATAAAAATGGAGACTTTGAAGTTGATGTGCTTAATTGGTCACACTTTAAAGTTGCCAATTCAGCTAGTGATGCGAGCATGTTTCAGAAAGGTAGTTTTTTTTATGCAATTTTAATTAGATATGCTTGTTTTTTTTTTTTATTGATTTTTAAGTCATTACTGTAGACATTTTTTTTAAGGAATTTTGAATATTCTTGAGAAATATGAAGCATTTGTTGAGTCCTTAGTGGATGTTTCAATCTAAAATTAGAGCTATGCTAGTGAGTTTAGCTCGATTGGTAAGGACAATGTATAATATATGCAAGGTCCGGGGTTCGAACACCAAAAAATAAAATAAAATTAGAGCTGAAATTTATATATATTTTTTTTGGCATTACTAAATGTTATTTGTTTTCCTTAATTGTTCCTCTAACAATGAAAGAATAACTAAAATAAAATTTACTGTTTTCATAAAAAACTTGTCAGCTTTCCTTAAATTAAAATAGCTTCTTAGTACACTAGTATGGATGGCAACATGTTGGTCCTCATCTGTTCTTTGAATTAATAGCTAGCCTACCATGATTGAACATCGACATTGCTTTCTCTAGTATTTTTATAGTAACTCTTAGAATTTGGGTTGGACCAAACTCAACCGTACAAAACCAGCTTGTATGGCGAGGACTGCTCCACTTATAAATCCATTGTTAGGCCATATCTCATCCAATGCCCAGGTCTGAACATCTGGAGCTTAACCTGGGTGACCCGATAACGGTAATCTGATAATAGGTGTCGTGTATCAATGGATCTTGGATAAGCTCTAATACCATCTTAGAATTTGGGTTGTCCCTAAACTCAAACTTACAAAATTGGCTTGTAAGGTGAAGACTACTCCCACTTATAAATACATTGTCAGGCCATATCTCATCTAACATGGGACTCTTAAAAGTAAATTTTAATTCATTGTTAAAAAATTTGTTCTTTTTATTTTCCATGTCCACTTTTACCTTTAGTTCTGCATGATACGTTCAAGTAAACTATCAATTAGAAAAAGTAGGCAACTTTTATATTAGACCTCTGCTTCATGAAATGCAGTTATTATATATCATCATAAGTTGGACAACACTATTTTTTTTGTTTTATTATCTTAATTTCCCTATTACATTGGAATCTCACTAATGTGATCGTTCAGCCATGACGTGTAGAAACCTTTCAGCAATAAAATTCATGCTTAAAGAGTTGAGATTTCAATTCTTACCTATCTAAGAGTGAAGAATTACAAAGGCTCTTAATATAAATGCTCTACAGAAATTATTCAGGCTCAGTTTCCTTTAGAAATCAAAATTAACTGCATTCACTTATCTGCAAATATAAAATTTGGAGGTCTAGAGATGTTAGTGACGTTTTCTTCCCAAGCCCCTGTGCTTCTCTCCATCTTAAAATTGGTTAGTTTTATTTTTTATTTTTTTTTAAGTAAAATGAAAATTAAATTAAAATAAAAAGAAAGATACAAAGACTGGTGGGACATGAGACCTGACCCAGGTACAATCCATATGAGAGTACATCGTGAAAAACCATACTAAATGGACCAGTCCTAATCTATTCTAACAAATATTCACTAGTCACAGGCGCAGCCCAGCGAACCCGCGTCACGAAACCAAGCTACAAAAGAACATGAAAAGTGAACTTCTGCAAAAACAGTTAGGATTTAAAAATGGCGAATGGATCGACCGCTAGCACGGTAACGAATCCAAGTGCCAACAGCTCCCTGAACAAGCAGCAAGCGTGAAAGCTCTTTCGAGCAAGTACCAAAGTATAGGCAGCCATAATTCCTTGAAACCTGCAGAACTCAACAGTCCTGGAAACATCAGAGAATCAAAGGATAGACCACCAAATACAACGGTTTCCAACAGACGCGTAAGAACTCAGATCGAGGGATGAGTCCAATACGTTAATAGCCAAACCCTTTCGGGTTAATCAAGCCACAGACCCTGACGGGTTAACAAAACAGACCCTTTCGGGTTTTTGAAACTGAACCACCACAAGTCATAATCATCAGCTACCCCATCTTCGAAATGGTTAGTTGAAAGATAAGAAAGCTATTATTTTATTTCACTCAATGTTGTTGTGAATGTCTAAGATAGAAATAAAACGACTCTTTTATTGGTTCCTATTCTTGAAACTATTTTTAAGATTAACTATATCCATGCGTGTCACTGTCTGTCGATACAGTGGTAAATTGGTAATCCTTTGCGTTTATCACATAAAGAAATTTACAATGTTGATATCTGAAGTGATGGTGATGGAAAGCTACGGCTAAATCATTGTCTTTGTTGCTCCAATTATGCTCTTATGTCTAGTATTGTTTTGTCGTACCTTGAACTGACTCAGTTATGCTTCTGCTTTAGGGCATAAAAATTTGCTCCAATTTGGGATTGACCACTAGTGTTTTTTAGTTAAACTTTGAATTTGATGTTTAATGACTATTTTTTAAATAAGAGAACTAATTAGAAAGTTGTGGAATGATTTTTGCAGATAAGCCGTCCATTGATGGGTTGAGTTCCTTTCTAAAAGTGTCTGATGGCATTTTGGAAAACAACACTGGTACAATTGTGGGAAAAGACATTCTATCGAATTCCGAAGGCACAAAACATGCTGTTGATGAGTCTAGCTCCTTTCTTAAGGCACACAACAAGGTTGTCCCACTCAAGATATCAACTGATATGTCCTCTGCTAAAAGCAATCCTCAAAATCTGTTCTCTAATAATTTGGGTGATAGTGACACTGATGCGGATTCTCCTTGTTGGAAGGGAACAACGGATCTAAGTTTAATTCCATCAGAAATTTCACAATCTGTACAATTTCATCATGTTGAGAAACCAACAGAAAAACATAACACTTTAAATCCTAAAGCTCCACAGTTCTTTCCTGGTATTGGATATGTTAAGGACGATTTTGTGTCTTCGAACTCTAGTGTGCCTGTAACTACTAATTTGTTGTCAGGAGAGGACATACTCATGAAAACTGTCATGGAAGAATCCCTAGTAGATTTTAATATGGGAGAATTTCAGTACTCAACCAACATCAGCGGAACAGAAATGGCATTTAATATGATTAATGATCCAAGAAGCATCTCTGTGGATCCTCTGCTAAATTCACATTCTATGATGACTCAGTCTTCATCAATAGAAGCAACTTCAAAAGGAAAACTTGTAACTATAGGTGACGTTGGTGGCTTTGTAAAGGGAACTGAAAATCCCAGCGCTAGTAGGTCAGCAAATGAGGTTTTCCCTGCAAAGGGGCGTTCTCCAACATCACCGACATCATCATCCCAAGCTAATGTTTTTACAGATCTTCTAAAAAGATTTGAAGGTTTCTCCAAGTCTTTAATCGAATCTCCAAAACCTAACATTAAGGTAATGGTTGGCGCAATGCATGTTCTTTCGGAATTGCTTGCAAAAACCTGTGTGGACGGAGTTGGTTCATATTGTGAACATGATCTTAGTACGACTACAATCCTGCAAATAATCAATAATCTGAATGATTTTAATGCAAAAGTAGGCGGTGAAAGGATTTCAACTTCAACCCTTGACTCAACTCCTGCAAATAGTCCTTTTTGTCTTGATAGATCAGTAAAGGTTACCAAGGTATGTATGATGTATATTTTTCTAACCAATTTATGCACAGTAGCAGCCTAACGGTGCCCTTTTATTTCATTCTCCTGACCAATATTTATTGTTCTGAAAACTGAGATGCCTATATGTTGACATTCAAGGGACTCGAAATGGAAAATTTAGAGACACTTACTGTTCCAAATCCAAACCAGCTCTATCTGCAAAATGGTAATACTGGAAAAACTATAGTTTCTAATGTGATTGGTCAGAGTGGACTGAGTTCTTTTGCATCTAGCAGTGGAGGAGGCACCAAGAATGGCCATGATGTCAGTCAGGTACTCATGGCTGTGTGCGACAGTAATCAGAATCCAATCTGTTTATGTTTTTTTTTTGAATCTGAAATAAATGTCCGAATTCTTGCAGCTTCAGGTCATTCGGAGAAGTCTAGGGAAAAATCTGGATTTTGACAAACAAATGCACCCAGAGGACTTGTTGTTTTGGAATTTATGGCTTGATTCTGAAGCAGAGCGTTGT
The DNA here is from genome assembly GCF_003473485.1 of Medicago truncatula. Lineage (NCBI taxonomy): Eukaryota > Viridiplantae > Streptophyta > Magnoliopsida > Fabales > Fabaceae > Medicago > Medicago truncatula. The sequence goes on along the minus strand of NC_053043.1, from coordinate 5,146,657 downwards.
TATAGGAAATTTAAAACTTATCATTGGCTTATGGAAGCTGGTGTGGATGTAAATTGCAAAAATGTTGCGGTATTTCCCTCTGCCTAAAAATACTATAGCAAGTAGCAACCTTATATTTCCTTCTCTAGGACTGTTTGGAAGGGATTATAAAAACAACTTATGACATGGTCATAAGCTACTTTCAGCTTATTTCCATAAGCTCTCTTAGATAACTTTTGAAAACAGCTTATATCTTATATAAAAACAGTTTATCTTTATTTTATCTTTTGTTATAGAAATAGCTTATACATAAGCAAATATGATAAGTGCTTATGCTATAATAAACACTTAATTAAGCTGTTTATCCAAACAAGGTCTATAGGTGATAGATACCTACATGCATATGCATACATGCGTGTATTTATATAATGAAATTAGCATTGGTGCTCTTAAAACCCTTTTAACAACTGCTGCTGTAATATGCATACTAACATGGGTGATGAATGGATTGTGTATTTCTATTTTCAGGAATTGTGGAGGTGACACTTGACAGTGCTTAGTAGTTTGTAGATTTACTAAGGGATATAATAGAAGCTGTACACATCGGAGCTATCATACATATTATCAACTAATTATTGGATAAATTTCTACTTGTACAAAAGTAAGTGATTCATGTGAATCCTATGGATCTGGACTGTTATCAAGAGGAAGACAGCATTCTACTAGGGTCCCACTTAACTAATTTTCTTCTGGTTTGTTGTCTTAAATATGACAGAAATATGCACAAGCTAGTAAGTCTAACTATTTTGAATGAGAAAAACTTCTGTGTATATGTTGATCTTCTATTCATATCTGGATAATTAGGTTTATTAACTTCTCTTGTTTGACATTATGTTTTTTATCCACATTACTGTGTTGGAAATTACCTATTTCAAACACAATAATGCGAGAAAAATAGCTAAATAGGAAAATCCATTCTCATGTTAAATTTCACTTGATTTAATCATGTGAAAATTGTGTTTCTTTTTCATGAGTGTTACCTATTCAATCTCTGAGATTTACACTACTTTTTATATCACAAGGTGATATAAAAAGATGATTCATTCCAATGTGAATAATCAATATGGCATGATAAAATTGGTAGATAACTTGATCTTTTAAACATGTGGTCATGCGTTTGATTATGATGCACATACAAAAGGACGTCTGTAAGAGATGTCAAATCCTTAAAAGAACATTTGTGAATAGACACAGGGTCCCTGCTGGGTAAATGGTGGCCTATGCTACCTCAATTACATGATATGATGATTTATATCATCCTCACTTGTTCTATAAGCTACTCTGTTAACCACTTTTGTGTAACTTATCAAGAAATTGATTGTACACATGCAGTGTTTTCCCTTTTATGTTATTTTTATTCATGCATTGTCGCTGGTGGTGTCAACTTACTTACAATTGAACTCAGAAATTTGAATTATATAGATTACATAAGTTGGGGTGAGGGTCACTCAATATTGTCATATATACTTACATAGACACATAAAGAGTTGTGTTTTGAGTTAAGCAATGGTTGATGCTTGATACCCTGATTCAATAAATGCAGTGCAATTTAGTTACGTTTATGGCAGTTCAATTTTCACATAACATGCTTTTGGGGTCGGGTGAAAACCTTTAAGCTACAACCTTAACACTCAACCATAGATTATTCATAGAACTGGTTTAAGGACCAAAGCTTGAAAATTTAATGTGGTTGTATTTTAAAAAAACTTTGGAGAACATGAAGTGAAGTTAGAACATTTAGGAAAATAAATTGTCGTTTGCTGGTTAAGCATGACACTGTACTAATTAGGGAGTAATCAGTAAACCAACTGTTATAAATAATAAATGCTAAGATTTAAGTTGAATATGGTAAGGAGAATGGGATGCACGAAACCTTGTAAGTAAACTGTCAAGTATCATTCATCATCAGTTGAGGACCTTTAGACCTACTCCTCCATTGAAAGTCAAATTCTTTCATATATATTACGTACATATTAGCTGCCTTAATTAATCCCTGAATCTTTAAAGCAAGTTACCGACAGTTTTTATTTCATTATTATTTTTTTTTTTTTTTACAGAAGCATGATTTTAAACCGATTTTGATATATTTTACAATTTGTTAAAATTTTGAATGTGCCCTTCTTCTAAATTCTAATAGTATCTAATGTACAGTCACATCTTCAAAATATTATATGCTATATACTTGGGTTTTTGTATAAATACTTCACTGGTGTAAGGATAGAAATGAAATTTTTTAAATAAAAAATGTATTTTGCAAGAGTAAAAAATATGTTTATTTATCTACCAATTTTTTTTTTTAATTTCTGTATCAAGTTATTTATATTTTATTTATCACTATTTTATACTTTTTTTAGGGGGGGTATTATTTTATACTCTTAAATCAATGTCCTAAAATATGAAAATTGACCCTCTTATACTAAATTATTTATTCAATTTTACGTCTACAATTTGATCACTTTAAGAAATAAAAATCAGAAACCTTTTATCAAAATGATTATTATTATATAAGGTCGAAATATTTTTTTCCATCCATTTTTCTTCATTAAAAAGCATCCCTATTAATATTTTAAAAGTATTAGTTTGGTTGAAGAGTATTGGTCAGTGGTTATGAGCTTCTAGTTGAAGCGTTGTTGTTAGTTAAAAGACGTACATGTTCCAACCAAATCCTTCCTTATACTTCCCGCAATAAATTCAAATCTTTATCCTTTTCACATGAAAAACAAACATAAAACAAAACAAAAGAAAACACACGTTGCTTCTGATCCATGAATGTGTCTTTGTAAATACTAAATAGTAGTGACTTTGTGTGTGACCTAAACAATGAATGAATGACACCAACTACTTAACTTCTGAAAATGAACCCACCATACTACAATCACCTTCACCAATAATATTACATTTTTTTTCCAACTAATTCTTCCCTTAAGGATTGCTTCATTGACTCTATATACACATTCATATAAAGCCATAAAAGAGTATAGATTGAGAAGTTAAGGGTCATAGAGTTTATGGTCCTTGAAGTTGGACATAAACAAAAATGATGGAATCTGGAGTTAGCTTTTGTAATTCTTGTGGTGAACAAGTCGGAGTTGATGGTAATGGAGAGGTGTTTGTGGCTTGTCATGAATGTTATTTCCCAATTTGTAAGGCTTGTGTTGATTATGAAACCAGTGAGGGACGTAGTGTTTGCTTGAGATGTGGCAATCCCTATGCTGGTATAGTAACACTAGTCCAATGTCTGATTCTAAATAAATTTGATTTTATCTTTTCAACGTAGCGATAATTATTTTATTCTAATTGTACACTCTAATTAAAAGAGGCAGAAATAAATCATTTGTCATTACTTATTTATTCATTCATCGATTTTAAGCATTCTCATCTATTATGAATTATTTGTTTCATTCACTTATGTTCATCACATGTATTTTTGTGTGAAATATCCTAAAGTTTGTTTCATTTTGCATATTTTGTAGATAAAACAAGAGGTAAGGATGACACCAAAGTTCCTGCAAATCAATCCACAACAACGGCTGCACAGATCAGCACTTCTCAGGTAACGAATTTACATTCACATTAGTACATTACTATATGTGCACATAGTAGTAATTAACCTTAGTTTTTGAGATTTGGACTCTTTGCGGTCACAATTTCGACGATCCCAGATATCAATGTTTGGTGATGTCCTAGCACGAGTCACCGATCTTTTCATGTAACAGTAGATTCATAGTCTACAGCAACTGCAGATAATCTACGTCCAGTTTTTGAGAAAATATGATAGGAATTTTTTGTCTGTATATACTTTAAACTTTATTTAAAAATATTGTCTAGTTGTTCAGATTTTAACTTAACAACCTCTGCTTGCATTATGTAGGATGTTGGACTCCATGCTAGGCATATCAGTACCGTGTCAACGACAACAGTGGACAGTGGTAAAGAATAGAGACTTTAGCTTATATTTCTTGGGACAATATCTTTAGAAGTACAAACTGATAGTCATAAGTTGGTTTGTTTTGTAGAATTAAATGATGAGTCTGGGAATCCTATCTGGAAAAATAGAGTGGAAAGTTGGAAGGAGAAGGACAAAAAGAACAAGAAGAAAAAGGAAGCACCTAAGGCTGGAAATGAGACTCCAGTTCCACATGAACAGCAGATGGATGAAATGCAGTAAGTTCAATTAGAAAGGAACACTTTTCCTGAACAAAATTATATAAAATTGCATACTGTGAAGTGATTTTTTTTAAATGTTTTCATTGTGTGACTTTAGAAGTATTTATGATTAAGGTCAAATGTTTTTTATGATATGACGGTTACGATTGACTGACAATGTAGCAAATCTTTACACTAAAAGTGAATATGAATTAAATCCATAATATAAAATATTAATTGTTGATTTTTCATCAACATATTATGGACCACGTCGTTGTAATTGCACGAATAAATTTGGCAATGAACATTTTCACTTGTTTATTATTTTTGTTGGCTTTGCTCCATATTTATTCTGATCTATTTTGCAGGCCCTCCTCAGAGGCTGCAGCTGCTGAGCCACTTTCAGTGATAATTCCAGTCTCAAAATCGAAACTCGGACCATACAGAACTGTTATAATCATGCGACTCGTAATATTGGGTCTGTTTTTCCATTATAGAGTTACACATCCAGTTGATAGTGCTTTTGGTCTGTGGTTGACATCTATCATCTGTGAGATCTGGTTTGCTTTTTCCTGGGTGTTAGATCAGTTCCCTAAATGGTCTCCTATCAATAGGGTTGCTTTTACGGACAGGCTATCGGCAAGGTAATTGGAAGCTATTTGGAAATTTGTTCCTTATACTTCAAGAAAATGAAATCAATGGAAAATATACAGTAAAGTAATATCTAAATGGAATGTGAAAACTGATATTTAATATGTAGTATACTAGTATTTACTTTGGATGCTGAGTGCTAAACTTTATATTGCCATGTCAGGTTTGAAAGAGAGGGTGAACCTTGTCAGCTTGCTCCTGTGGATTTCTTTGTCAGTACGGTTGATCCGTTGAAAGAACCGCCGTTGATCACTGCCAACACAGTTCTTTCTATCCTTGCCGTGGACTATCCTGTGGAAAAAGTATCATGTTATGTTTCAGATGATGGTGCTGCAATGCTGACATTTGAATCCCTTGTGGAGACAGCTGACTTTGCAAGAAAGTGGGTACCATTTTGCAAAAAGTTTGAGATTGAACCACGCGCACCTGAGTTTTACTTCTCTCAGAAGATTGACTATTTGAAGGACAAAGTTCAACCTTCTTTTGTGAAGGAACGTAGAGCAATGAAAGTAAGCAACTGAACTTAAAAAGTCTTTTCTGTAGTACTGAATTGTTTAATCATTTCATATAAAATGAATTGTACGGTCATGTAATTGTTAAATATATAAAAATTGTATGAATGAAATTATATATTTGTCTCTGATACGCTGAACTCACCACCTTGTTTGCTGACATTGAGTACTTAGAGAAATCTATTCATGAGTATCTTTCATTTCTATCAGAGAGAATATGAAGAGTATAAAGTCAGAGTTAATGCTTTGGTTGCTAAGGCTCAGAAAACACCAGATGAAGGGTGGACTATGCAAGATGGAACCTCTTGGCCAGGAAATAATTCACGTGATCACCCAGGCATGATTCAGGTATATCCATTCATTTTGTTTGAAATCAAATCTCAATGGTGAGAGGCACAGTCGATTAGTCAGATACCTAGTTTGTGCAACTTGACTATAGAATTATTGTAAAGACCATCACCAAATATTGTTGAAGTACGTGACATCATTATAATTAATTGGCTTTATAGAGCTAATTGTATACTTCACGCAGACGCAGTTCTTCACCGATTCAGCTTTTATTTTAATATCTGTTATCATTGTCAGGTTTTCCTTGGACACAGTGGTGCTCACGACATAGAAGGAAACGAACTTCCAAGGTTGGTCTATGTTTCCAGAGAGAAAAGGCCAGGTTACCAACACCACAAAAAGGCTGGTGCTGAAAATGCACTGGTAAGATCAATAGATACTTAAGATTAACAATTTATATAAGCTCGTCAAGATTTTGTAAGGCCTGACGCTTTTTTCGATTATTATAGGTGAGGGTGTCTGCAGTTCTCACAAACGCTCCCTACATTCTCAATCTTGACTGTGATCATTATGTTAACAATAGCAAGGCTGTTAGAGAAGCGATGTGTTTTCTGATGGATCCAGTAGTCGGTAGAGATGTTTGTTATGTGCAATTCCCCCAAAGATTTGATGGTATTGATCGTAGTGATCGATATGCCAATCGCAACACAGTTTTCTTCGATGTAAGTTTACATGAAAATGAAGAGTTTTACCATCTATGCTTAGTGTATGCACTGAATTTAACAATTATGGGGTGAAAATCATGGACAAAATTCTTTATGTGATTTCTAACCTTGACACATTTCAGGTTAACATGAAAGGACTTGATGGCATTCAAGGACCTGTATATGTGGGGACTGGATGTGTTTTCAATCGACAAGCGCTTTATGGATACAGTCCACCTTCTATGCCCCCATTACCAAAATCTTCATCTTGTTGTTGCTTCCCCTCAAAGAAGCCTGCCAAAGATGTCTCAGAGCTTTATAAAGATGCAAAGAGGGAAGAGCTTGATGCTGCTATTTTTAATCTCAGGGAGATTGAGAGTAAGCACATTAGTTTTTCTTGTGTTAAACAGTTTTACTTTATAGACTCCTTAATAAGGAATATCTTTCGGTTTCTTTTCTTTGTTGCAGACTATGATGAGTATGAGAGGTCAATGCTTATTTCACAACTCAGTTTTGAAAAAACATTTGGTTTGTCCACTGTTTTCATTGAATCTACACTAATGGAGAATGGCGGTGTGTCTGAATCTGCTGATCCCTCAATGCTGATCAAGGAGGCCATTCATGTAATCGGTTGTGGCTACGAAGAAAAGACAGCATGGGGAAAAGAGGTTAGGAATTCACGTTCTTGTATATACTTTTTTATTTCCTTTCAGTGCCTTGTAAGATTACTTGTAGTTTAAGTAATCAAATACCTTGCTGTGTTGTGTATTCAGATTGGTTGGATATATGGTTCAGTGACTGAGGATATCTTAACGGGGTTCAAGATGCAATGTCGTGGATGGAGGTCAATTTACTGCATGCCCTTAAGGCCTGCATTCAAAGGGTCAGCGCCAATCAATCTTTCCGATCGTTTGCACCAAGTTCTTCGATGGGCTCTTGGATCAGTTGAAATTTTCCTTAGTAGACATTGTCCTCTTTGGTACGGTTTTGCTGGCGGTCGTCTGAAACTGCTGCAGAGACTGGCTTATATAAACACCATCGTTTACCCTTTCACATCCCTTCCTCTCGTTGCTTATTGTACTTTGCCTGCAATTTGCCTACTCACAGGAAAATTCATCATACCAACGGTAATTTTCTCATCTTTATTTTGGTCTAAGATAAAAGATCTACGAATTTCAGTAGAAATAGTGTTCGAAAGTGTGTTGTTATCCTCTATTATCAAGTCAATAAAAGACCATGTGTTAGAAATATAGTTTCCTATAGTATCTTCCAATAACTAATAAAAAAATAAGAAAATGTAACATTATATAATATAAAGTCATAATGATTCTAAGTTCTTACATCAAATTGTTGTGGCTAATTTGATGCAGCTATCAAACATTGCAAGTGCACTCTTTCTTGGACTTTTCATCTCCATTATATTGACCAGTGTACTTGAGCTGAGGTGGAGCGGTGTTACCATAGAAGATTTATGGCGTAACGAACAATTCTGGGTGATTGGAGGTGTTTCGGCTCATCTTTTTGCAGTGTTCCAAGGTTTCCTAAAGATGTTAGCAGGTGTTGATACAAACTTCACTGTCACAGCAAAAGCTGCTGATGATGCAGAGTTTGGTGAACTATATATGATCAAATGGACAACACTCTTAATTCCTCCAACAAGTCTTATCATTATTAACCTTGTTGGTGTTGTAGCTGGATTTTCTGATGCACTTAATGGTGGATATGAATCTTGGGGACCACTCATTGGAAAAGTTTTCTTCGCATTTTGGGTGATTTTTCATCTTTATCCATTCCTTAAGGGTCTCATGGGTCGCCAAAACCGTACTCCAACCATTGTTATTCTTTGGTCAGTGCTTTTGGCCTCTGTCTTCTCACTTATTTGGGTTAAGATTAATCCATTTGTGAGCAAAGTTGATAGTTCAGCCATCTCTCAGACTTGTATTTCTATTGATTGTTAAGTCTCATAACACAAACAATTGTGCTTGCCAAAAAGTTTTGACCATATGTTAAAGAGATGGATTATATGTGAAGATGTTGATGATGATTCAATCTGCAAGGTGTGCAAAAGTTCTTTGTTGAAATGTGTAAGCATTTTGAATTGTAAGGTTGTGTACTTCTTTCTTTCCATGCTTTGGACAAACTTTCTATGTAAAGAGACCAATAATTGACTGGTTATAGATATCAATGTAAAAATAGTGGTATTTTCTTTCTTTCTTTTGATCTAAAAATTGAAATTATTTTGAGATGCAATTATAATCATGTAACAACGACTAATTAGTTTACTTAAATATTTCACTTTTTATGTTGAGATGTGTTATTTAGATGCACAAAAGTTAAACACCGTATAAAATATTATTTGAATGTATGTTATGTTAAAATGAGGAAAGAGAAAAATACTATGAAAAAGTCGGAATCCATTTATATATACAATGTGGATGTCATATTTTGTGTTAGAGAAACATTTATGTTTCACACGATACCAAACAAATGAATTAAAAATTTGAGTACATAACTTTGTAAATCGAATTCAAGAGAATCCATTGGCGTTAAAACTCTTCATAGAGAGAATTTTTTTTATTTTTTATTTTTATATTTAGTTTTTGCAATTTTGGGTAAGAAAAAACAATTTAGTTTTTTCTTTTTAAAATACAAAGCATTACAACTTCCTATTTTAGTTTATTGATAGATGTCTACATCCTTAAAAAAACTATCAAAATATTACTGAAATAATTTTTTGATATTCTAAAACACAAGTAATTTATTGCTGATAATATGATGGCATTGCATTTGCATGTGCACCCCCATGTACTAACTTAAATCACTAGTATTTAAAAACACTTTATTTCCTTCCCATCCTTTGTAAATTGGGAAGAGTGTTGTTTATTTGTCTTTATTCTTCTCAATTTTGAACCGTTATAAATTTATAATTCTTTAAAAGATAATAATAAACTGACAAGTGCAATTCTGTAAATATCTCCAAATCAAAGGGAACAAACAAGTTCTGTTCCAACTTGAAGAAGCTCCAACTGTGACCAGGTCACTATGAAAAGTTACAAGTACAACAAACACAAACACAATCCTAAATTCATTTGTTCTGCATATGAACAAAACAACAACACATGTTTTTCTGAACCATGAAACCACATCCAAATTTTCAACTCTTGTTCATTCTCTTCCTCTTCATCTTCATCTTCCCTACCATTACAACCTCATCATCTTCTCCCTCTCTCCCTCTCCCACCAACCCCATCTCCAACCTCACCACCCTCCTCCCCAACCACCTCAAAAACCACTCTTGACCCAAAACAAATCACAGCCTTACAATCTCTTAACATCCCAACCTCAAAAGACCCATGTACACAACCCTCTTACCACAATGCTACCCTCTGTGATTCCTCCAAACCCTTCCGCCACCTCATCTCTCTAACTCTCTCTAACTGCACCTCCCATCTTTCTCTCTCCTTCACAGCCCTCAAATCTCTCTCTACTCTCACCTCCCTAAACCTCATCAACTGTCCCATTTCCCCTTTCCACTTCCCTCAAGAACTCATCACCTCTCTCAAAACCTTCACTTTCATCAACAGCTTCAACAAAATCTCTGGTGTTTGGCTTTCTCAGCTTCATAATCTCACTGATCTTACTATCTCAAATGTTCAAGTCAAAGCTTCTGGTCCTTATGTCATTCTTGGTCACATGAACTACCTCAACTCATTGACCATTTCTAATGCAAATCTCACTGGCTTTTTACCTGGTCATATTCATTCTAATCTGACCCATGTTGATTTTTCAGGTAATCAACTCAAAGGAAATATACCCTTTTCAATTACAATGCTTGAAAGTTTAGAAAGTTTGAATCTTTCTTCTAATAAGCTTGTTGGTGAAATACCCTCTTCCATTGGTGACTTGATTTCTCTAAAAAATCTATCTTTAGCTTCAAATTCATTTTCTGGGTCTATCCCAGATTCATTTTCATCTGTTCCTGATTTGGTTCATTTGGATCTGAGTTCAAACCAGCTTAATGGAACTATTCCAAAGTTCATTTCTCAATTGAAGAATATCAAGTACTTGAATCTAGCTAACAATAATCTTCATGGTGCTGTTCCTTTTAATCAGAGTTTTATAAAGGGTTTGGAAGTGTTTAAGGTTGGTGGGAATAGTAACTTGTGTTATAATCATTCAATTTTGTCTTCGAAATTGAAGCTTGGGATTTCTCATTGTGATAAGTATGGAAAGCCGGTGTCTCCTCCGGCTGCAAAGGATTCTTCTGAAGATGATAGCAGTGATGATGATTATGATGATAGTGATGATGATGATGGTAGCAGCAAGCATAAGAAGGATCAACATCATGGACCAAACAAGTTTGTTCTTGGTGTGGCTATTGCACTTTCTTCCATTGTTTTTCTTATTGTTTTCTTAATTGTTTGCTCAAAATGTTGCCGTGGAAGATGATTTTGGTTTTTAGATTAGGAAAATTGATTACTTGCTGAGTTCAGTGATTGTTAAATATATTTACTAGTAATATTTATTTTATCATTATAATGATTAGTGAGAACAAAGATGGAAAACACAAAAAAAAAAGGAATTGTTACATTTTGATAGGAATTTATTTATGTCAAATGTGTCCACTAAAAGGAGCAGAGAAAAAAAAAATGAAGAAACAAGTCATTGAATCATTTGTTAGTACATTACATTAAGTTTATTTTGTTGCATTATTGTCAACCTTCTTTATGTTTACTTGCTTTCTAGTTTCCAGAGTAGCTCATGCTTAGTCTTTCACCGGCAACTTTCACTAGAGTTTTTGTCTTAATTATCAAATTTTATTCTATTCTGAAATCTTGTTAGGGGTATACTAATATATATTAGCATTAACATTTTTTGTACAAATAAAGAAGCCTCACGTTGTCCTCTTAGTACAACTCATATGTTAAAAGGTTGTAGGGACATTTGATATGCTCAGGCACGAGTTGAGTTTGAACCTATGATTTTCAACACTTAGTGTATGTGAGTTTCGCTAATAGTCTTTTTAGAAACAAAAAAAAGCCTCACTTTGTTGTAACTGCAGTGTCTAGTCCACAGACCATCCATTTTTAGTCGTAGCTTTCCTTTTATGTGACTTTTTAATCAATACTATCAAATTTAAGTGAAGTTATAAACGTAGGAATATTTCTTTGTCCTTCTAAATTTTCCAAAAACTCAGTTTATACGTCCTTTTGTTTTAGTTGTTAATCCATTTAAGTTGTTTGACATGACATTTGTCTACGACCATCCATTTTTTAGTTGTAGCTTTCTTTTTATGTGAGTTGTTTAATCAACACTATAAAAAATTTAAGTCAAGTTATAAACTTAGGAATATTTCTTTTTCCTTCAAAATATCCCAAAAATTCAGCTTATACTTCCATTTTCATCTGCAGCTTTCCTTTTCTGTTAGTTGTTAATCCATTTATATTTTTTGACATGACATTCATATTCATTTTGGGGGGAAAATATCTGGTGGATATGATGACACTTATTTCTCTGTTGGGCTGCAAATGGCTAAAATTGTGATTCTACTATTTGTGTGTACAACTTTTGGAGAACAAAATTTGTTTAGTTTTAGTAGAAGAAGGATAGTATACCAAGTGAATGATGATGATTTGTTGAGTGGAGTATAATAATAATGTATGATTAATGATTATAGATTTTTAGCTCTAGTCCAATTTTATGGCATGTGCTACTGTTAGGTGATTGGGATATGTGTTGTCTGTCCTACCTTCATCATATGCCAGCTTTGTGTTTTTTCTTCACCATGTGCTTGATTCAGCCTTTTACAATACATCTTTGTGTGTTTTATACGGATCAATTTGTTCATGTTTTGTGCAAATTGCTTTGCATTTCTGCTGTTTTTTGGTATTTTGTTGCTAAAAATATGGTTATCTGTGTGATGAAATGTGTTGTCATTTATTCAACAACATTGTCAACTATGTCCTATCGTTTTATACAGAGAACTTTGTAGGTTATTTTATTATAAAAGTCAACAGGGTGCACCTTGAAATAGAGTTCTTTCTTTGAGATCAAATTGTGGTCCTTTTTTCATAACATTGTCATTGTCTCCTTTACTATTTCACCCCAGTGTTTTAGGCTCTCTGGAAGTTCCAACATATGTAGTGTAATTGATAAGGAATTGGATATCATTTCAAAATCAAGTGTCAAATATCAATTAATGAAACTGGCTAATAAGTGAATTCCAAGTAAATGTTTTTTGATTTAGAAATTTGGCTTTTTTGAAGTGAGTAGTTAATAAAGTTAAGTCCTCCTAAGAGTTTTGATGATTTAGCTTATTGTTGCTTTCGGTGCTTGTTGAACTCCCAAACAACTTACACAAACAAATTCACAGTTAGAAGATATGTGTGGTTTATGCCGGATATTCAACACAAATGTGATTGAGAAGGAACTAATCATAGTTCTTATTGACTGATTTAATTGAGATTCCTGAAGTTTTATGTAAATCTTTGTATTATTAAGATGCAATTGCAGGGATTTTAGAACTGAAATGGAGAATTTTTTGCATATAAAAGGGCATAGAACTATACAGAAACACGTCATTGGTTCAATAAATCCATTTCCACATGTTAAGAATCAGGACATAGTGACGAGTTCCTGAACTTCTAACTTCTAGGCATTGTAATAGCATCTGTACATCCATTCTGACTTTGATTACCTTTTTAAAACTGAAGACTGATAACCATTAATTTGAAAAGTAAATGAGCTATAGTGTGTGTAGATAGTAGTCATCTACCCATCAATATGTTCATGTAATAGCATTTCTACATCCTATCAATTTGTTCATGTTTTGATGATTACAACCAACTTAAATGTGATGTAATTGGATTCTCTCAATTTCAATCTCTTTATTTCTCTTCGTTACCTTCTCTTTCCTAGTACTTGTGAAATAGTATCTATTGAGAGATGTAAATGGAGAGATTAGTCTCAACTCATGAATCTCAACAATGTGAGACTCATAGTTCAAATAATAAGGGTGCTCAAACACAAATGTTCATCACACCATCTACGAATCTTGACAACATGAGACTCAAATACAACTTCAGTAGATGATACCATAACAAGAGCGTCAGGACGCAACAATTACACAATTTCTGATTGAACAATGTTTTATATTAAATCTGGAATAAAGGAACAGGGGGGATATTTCCAAAGCATATAATAATGTGCACTTTATAATTCACTAAATTATATTTCTTGATCTCCTTTTTCATCGGATGAGTGAGGTCTTGATCTTGATTAACGAGGTAGTTGCATCTGTCATATTAATCCGAGCCTCAGGTGAATCTTCACAGCATCTCAATGCTAAAGCTAAGATATCATGAATTTCTTTCTCATGTTGTGAGCCTAAATTGTAATCCACAACTTCCATACTGGAATTCGCCATTGATTCAGTAATCCAAGTTTTCAAGGTTAATTCTTCTGAAAACATTTCATTTGTTGGCTTCTTTCCGGTGAACATTTCCATTAGCATTATCCCATAGCTGTACACATCTCCTTTAACTGAAATGATCCCCCTAGATCCATACTCTGTATATGGACAATAATCACTAGATATAAAAAATCTCAAACATACTTGTGTTATGATAGCCAATCAATAACAAAACACAAGAAAATATAAATGTCTTCATGGTTAGACCAATTGGCCTAAAAAACGTCTAAATACAACATAATAAACTCAACACACCTGCCAAAAATGTGAGGTTAAAACTTGCCAACCTAATAAGCTCAACCAGTTTTGCTATATCTAGTTTTCATGATCAAATAATACAAATTTGTTATTGTTTTTATTCTTACAAAATAATTGTTTTTGTTTTTGTTCTTTAAAAAAAAAGAGTATTGTTTCATTCATGATACCATATCAACTGATTTAGTCCCTTCTTAATCCAAATCTTGAATTTTTTTATAAATAAAAATATGTATTATATTTTATATTATTTTCTCAACTGAGTTGACCTGACAAACTCAAATTGATAAGATATAATATGACTTAGAAGTGAAGAAGTTATAACCTGGTGCAACATAGCCAAGAGTAGCTAAAGTCCCTGTATGAGTTTTTGATTGTCCTTCATCCAAGAGCTTGGAAATCCCAAAATCACTAACATGTGCAACCATATCTTCATCCAGCAACACATTACTAGGCTTCAAATCACAATGAACCACTGGTATTGAAGAACCATGATGAAGATACTCCAATGCAGATGCCACATCTATCATTATGTTCAACCTTTGCAAGAAATCCAAAAAATAGTTATCAGAGTATAACCATCTTTCCACACTTCCATTTGACATAAACTCCATCACTAGAGATTTGAAATCAGGATTTGAACAACTACTCATAATTTGAACTAGATTTCTATGTCGAAGGTTGCGCATTGCATTGCATTCTGCATCAAAGCTTCTTGATGCTTCTGCCATTGTCAAGTCAAGTACTTTAATTGCTATCATCTTCCCACTAGAAAGCATTCCATTATACACGGATCCAAAACCACCTCTTCCAAGTAAATTACTGTCACTGAATCCATTAGTTGCTTGCACAAGTTCATAATAGGAAATCCTTCTTGGAACTCCTAGAGCGGATAAACTCCTCTCAAGTGGACTGTCAACCTTTTTCCTTTTATGCATTCGAAGTATTATGCATGCAACAACCAAAATGCCTAGCACAGCAATTATGGATGATATCAATATGATTAATAACATCTTTGATTTTTTCCTATGTTTATCACATGGAGGTACTTGTAACTGAGGACTACCACAAAGTGCTTCATTATTCATGAAAGATTCAAATGTGAATTTTTTGAATGGCCCTCCATTAGGAATCTCTCCTTGCAATCTATTGTATGAAAAGTTAACGTATTTAAGATAAGAAAGTGACTCTAAGGATTTTGGGATCACACCAGTAAGAAGATTTTGAGACAAGTCCAAGAAACTCAAGCTTAGCATTTCACCAAGTGATGTCGGGATAGGCCCTTTCAATTTGTTATATGCTAAGGAAAAAGTTTCTAAAGTTGTCAAGAAACTTATGAATGTTGGAATGTTGCTTGAAATTTGATTTCTTGACAAGTCCAACAGTATAACAGCTCTCAAATTCTTAATCTCAGGTGGAAGTTTTCCAATTAAAGCATTGGAGGATACGTTTACCTCTAAAATATCTCCGAGATTCCAAAATGAGGAAGGTATCGCAGAGGTTAACCTATTAGATCCTATGTGAAACTTTCTAAGAGAAGTCATATTTCCCAAACATGTTGGTAACACTCCAGAAAGCTTATTGCTTGATAAATACAATACACTCAAACTCTTAATTTCACAAAGCTCATCAATCATGGATCCTTGCAGTCCATTGTAACCAAGATCTAAATATTGAAGTTTATGTAACCCTTTAATTACACCAGGGATTGATCCATTTAAATCATTATCCCTCAAAGATAATCCAATAAGGTTGCTCATGTTTCTGATTTCTAGTGGAATATTTCCAATAATTCCACAAGATTCTGCCTGAAAGTGTTCTACGGATAAGTTTCCAATGGACTTGGGAAGTTTTGATGGTAAACTATTCCCTGATACTTCAAGATATTTCAGATATCTGCAACTTGTAAGTGAAGTAAGGAAGTTGAATTGAAGAGAATCATCAATTACTGTCAAATTATTGTCAGCTAAGTTGAGAAATTGGAGTTGTCTTAAATCCCCAAAAGAATTGGGAATAATTCCACTAAATTCATTATCGCTAAAGCTAACTGAAAAGAGATTTGAAGCATTGGATATAGTATTTGGAATTTTTCCAACAAATTTGTTTCCATACATTTGGAGGAATTGTAGGTTAGGAAGTCCAAATCCAAAATTTGATGGAAGCATGCCTGAGAAAGAATTTAGTTCAAGACGCAAATATTTCAATGTTGAAATGTTGAAGACTTGTGAAGGAATAGGCCCACTCAAGCTGTTATTTTTCATAAATAGAAGCTGAAGTTGATTGAGATGGCCAATCTCCTTTGGTATTGAACCTAACATCACATATCATAGAGAAAAAACAAATAAACAAAACCACATGTATATGATGATGAAGAAGCATGGTGTAAAAAAGTTAAGGGTATATATACCTGTAAAAAAGTTATTAGTGAAATATAACTTTTGTAAAAATGTGCAGTTGCCAATCGATCGTGGAAGAGTTCCATTTAAATTGTTACTACGAAGGCTGATCACTCTCAAAGAAGAGATGTTGAAGAGGGACAATGGAATTTCACCTGTGTTTAAACATAAAAAGTTTAAAATTATGATTTGATGATAATTAGCTAAAGGAGAAAACTTAAAAACAGTACATCCTATTGCCAACTGATAACATAAAAATTGCGTTTGTTTCTTCCGTTGGAGAAACTTCATGCTCATCAAACAACCAGGACTGAAATTGTATTGCAACTTGAGATTAATTTCCTTGTTTCTGTGACCATGTCTCCTAGTTTTGAAAGGGTCTTAGGGTCAAATACCATTTTTTGTCTTTTTAGTTTCACAGAATTCATAAGTTAGTGTTTAAGTATCGAAAGTTTTAAATATGTCTTTTTAGTTGATAAATTATTTCACCATCACCGTTTCAAAACCTTCAAATAAGTCATTTTAGTTAAAATCTTTTGAAAGTTAAAGGAGTAACTTGTGAATTTTGTCAAACTAAAATGACTTATTTGAAACTTAAAGGACTAATTTAAAAATTTTGTCAAACTAAAAGGACCTAATTGAAACTTAATTATTAATAAACTAAAAGGACCAAAAATGGTATTTGTCATTTTGAAAGAGAGATTGAGTTTCCCTCAAAGCAGTGGAAAAAATCATGTGATTTTTGTAAACAGGCAGTTGATGTGGCTCCAGAAAACGCCCTCGCTACAGAGCTATGGATGTTACAAATGCATTTTTATTTTTATTTGCAAAAAGAGCATTGCTAGAACTCAAACCACTGCTCATGAGGTTAGTATTAAAATGCAATGAACCACAATACCATGTTACAATTTGTTTCTAATATGTGAAACAACTTATATCTATATGTTACAAATTTTTGGCACCCCTATATTTCAAGATCCGCCACTGCATATAGTTCTATAGTTCTTTCATATTTTTGGTGTTAGCTCTCTTTTATTACCCAAAGAAAATAAAGTATAATTTTGAAATATCTATATACAAAATAAATAAATTAAACACAGCCTAATTTTCTTAATGCATGTTAAATTTTCAAATATTCTTTATAAAAAGAGACAAGACAATATCCAGTCCAAAAAAATGGCAATTTTTTTTTCTGAACGAAAAAAAAAAACAAGATTTTATTTTTTATAAGAAGTCAGAGACGGAGTGGGGAAGTCAAAAAGCACATACGATCCATCGGTTATCATACAACAATGGTTGATGTCGCAAACCACCATCAACAATGGTTGATGTCGCAAACAAAGGAGATTGCATGAGATTTGATCCAACAAGCACCTCTATATCTTCAACATCTGTGTCCATCAAAACTTCCTCAAACACTTCCTGCATGTCAACATGCTCAACAGGGGATGGTCTTGGAACACTTTCACGAGCACCCTTGGGACTCTCCCCCAGCTCATGTGGGCTCACATGATCATGTTCCACACCATCCTGAAGTGGTTCAGAAACATCATCAACCGTGGGGTTCTCCAATACCTCCCGTGATGTCTGAGTTGTCTGTCCCACTCCGTTAGATCGTATGTCCTCACACTCAAGAAGGGATGAGTGTGTTCCTCGCTCATTAGAGACCTTGGGACTCTCCACCAGCTCCCGCGGGCTCATATAATTATGTTCTACACTATCCATAAGTGATTCAGTAGCTACAATTACCAAGGGGTTCTTCAACACCTCCCTCGATGTCGGATTCCTCACTTCTACAGGTTGCACGTCATCGTGCGCTACAGGGGAAACAAGCTCTAGCACTGGCATATTTAGTTGCAACTCTCTAGGAGTGATTATATCAAACACATTGTGTAATGGGATGCTGAAATTATTAGACCTGTCAAATTGAGAATTAGCCACAGTAGATAAAACAACCGGCGTCAACTGTGAACTGATAGTCGATGTAGGGGTAGGAAATGAAGCCGGTAATGCCAGTGAAGTTGAGATCGATGATGTAGGTGCAGATGTAGTAGTTGCGGACACCGGTACCCTCTGAGTGGTAGTAACAGTCGAAACAACCGGTATTGGAACCCATGTACCATTGTTACCATTGGCCGATGTCGAAGCACCCACATCATTGCTGCTTTTGTTTTGCCGAGTAGAAAGAATAGGGGCTGCCTCGGCAACAACAATTTGTTTCCCATGATCATTCTTGTCTTTCGGTGGTTGCGGATGTAACCAACGACATGAGGAGACGTTGTGTCCAATAGAATAACAATGATGACAAAATAAAGGTCTCCTCTCATATTGCACCTCAACTTTGAAGGCGAAGCCCTCTCTTTCGACAAGTATTTCATCATAAGCTCTCTTAGAAAGATCAATGTCGACAAGAATTCTAGCATAATGTCCAAAAGTACGGTTTCGTGTCGGTCCATCTATGTCAATCGGAGTACCAACCGCACTTGCAATTTCCTTCAAGGTTCTCTCCCACCAATACTCCTGCGGTAACTCCACCAAGCGAATCCAAAGAGATACATGAGTCTGTTTCTGAGCCAGATATTTGAAATCCTTGGTCCATTGTGATAACTTTAACAAGCCCGGCTTGAGGTTAATTGTGCCTGCTGCCCATATCTTCCTTAGATCGTCAGCCGAGTCAAAATGAAAGTCATAGTAACCTTTGCCGAGAGGCACCATTTTCCAACCAGCCAATGTTTTCCAAAGCTTTCCGATTTTATCGCTTAAGGCACGTGCAGAGTATGGCTTATCTCCCTTGTTAAGAGACAAACGAACCCTTAACGCATTCTTGCATTCATCTACACCCCTATGGTACTCTTCCTGGCAAATTTTGATACTCAAAGCATCTCCCTTGAGGCATGGAGTAGGTAGAGGACTGTCGTCAATCACTTTTGGACCCCTTAGGACTGCTGCAAATGATTTAGTTGTCACTGAAATTGGTGGTACCGTTGCTGTAGAAGTAGCTGATGCGGAAGGTGCGGTGTCGGACACACACGGCCATGGGCACGTGAATGCCATCTGGGGTCTGAGTGTAATTCACCAAACCGATTCTAGGTCTCAAAATTGACAATTGAAATTGACGTGAATAATCAATTTTTGTTGCGATTGTTTTCATAAAGCACTGAACCCAATGAACACCAATTGACTGGACTAATTTATCAATTGTTTGAAGGCAAAAGAATTGAATACAATGGCACCTTCGTGAATCAACAAATGGATAATTGATAGAAACAAAAAGCACCAATTGAAAAAGCACCAATTGAAAAAGACACTCAAACCTTACAAATCTTGATCTTCCTTAATATTTAAATATACACTACACTTTAACCTATTTTAACATAAATAAATATTTTTATGATGTATACTAATTTTGAACCACCATTTAAGAAAAATATATTCATTTCTTAATTTAAATGTCAATGATAATTAAATTTAAACATTTTACTATTGATTTTTATAATTTATAGTATAAAATTAACCTTTAAATAACCATACTTTATTGTCTTTGGTAATTTTTCACATATTTTAATTTTATCTTTGGTTGTTTCATATTTTATAATAGGGTTTAAAAATATATGTTAATGAAATTGTGAATAAAAAATAGCGAAAAATATGTATTCAAATTTTGATTATATTAAAATAGACCCGCATTACTATTTTTTTTTCGAAGTGTGTTAGATTATTTATTTTTTTGCTAGATTATTAAAAATAAAAAAAATATTGAGGGAGTAAAGTGTAGATTTTAACATAAGAATGGAGGAGAATATAATTCAAGCTTTTCTTAGGAGAGAGGAGTGAAATGTTTTCTAATATGTTTTAAATAAGAGGGAAGATGAGTGTATAATTTAACATAAGAGGGAGGTGAGTGTAATTCAAGCAACTTTGAGGGGAGAGAATGGGCAGGGGCGGATCTCTTTGGAGACCCCAGGTGTCATGGTATCCCCTAACTTTCCTATATATATCATATTAGGCCAATTAAAACAACATGTTTCCCTTGGTTGCAGTGGAAAGATGGCTTGTCATTCACCTAAAAGTTGCGGGTTTGAGTCCCACGCCCCGCTTATTTTTAATAATTCTACTGTAATTTTATTATTTTAATCAAAAAAAGTGTTTGGAAGAGGAGTTGAACCGGCTCCCCTTCACAATGATCCAAGATAATCAACAACTTGACCTGTTACTTACTTATTTTTTTTTTAACTTGAAACCGTTTAATATATAATACATACTTTTTGGCACCCCTAACAAAAATTTTCAAGATCCGTCATTGGGGAGGGGAGTGTAATTTACTCAAATATTTTAGGCAATGTAGTAACTTTAAAGAGACAATAAATAAAAACTTAATATTTTTTAAAAATAAAATAAATACTAAATATCGTAATTGAATGTGGCCATGGGAAGTGGATAGTTTGTCAATGTTGTCAAAGTGTCGAAATCAGGAGAGGGGAAGATGAATAGTTGACACTTATAAATAGTTCTGTCTATTATTATATTCATTCTCTTTTAATTATTTTATTAAAGTTATTTACGTACACACCAATAAAACTAATAAATATTGTTACTATTGAAGAAATTATTAGTTTTTATTCCCGTGAGCTTAATTCAGTTGGTAGGATATTGCATATGATATGCAGGGGCCACGGTTCGAATCCTGGATATCCCACTTCTCCACAATTAAATTGTGTGAGCTCTAACCACTAGGCTACTTGACAAAAAAAATAAAATTATTAGTTTTTTTTAAGGAATGAAATTATTAGTGTTTTCCCTATAATATACCTAACTGCGTCAAAAAATATTACACTTAATTATTTTTGAGGGGAACACATTTTTTAATGAAATTCTTTAAGTCATGCTCTTTTATCTAACATATCAAATAAAGTATAACTATGAAATAGCATACATGGATTTTTTTGGGTCTAGATGATTATGGTAACTATTTCGAAACTCATATGGCATACAACTTAAAAGTACTCTCGTAAAATTAGAACATGCGACACACTTTACGTTGAAATGTGGGGAATGCAACTTATTTGGAGACATTGTTTCCACTATCTTTGAGTGGATAACTATTAGAAAACAATGGTTGGCATGATCATAGGAAAAATCAAAATCAATGGCAACATTTTTAACTTTAAGGAAACAATAAATAAAAACTTAATATTTAAAAAAATAAACAATTAATATATATATATATATATATATATATATATATATATATATATATATATATATATATTGACACAAATATCTTACCCTCGAAGTTGTTTTCTGCGAGATACAAAACTTGAAGTTTGATCAATTTTCCAATATCAGCCGGAATACGTCCTTTGTCAAAATTATTCCCGGATAGTTGCAAATCTTCCAACTCTTTGCAATCACGCCAAACATTTGGAATCTCACCAGAAAAATCATTATGAAAAAGATAGAGTAATCTAAGGTTTGGAAGCCATTGACAAACATTTGATGGAAGAACGCCGGTCATATTATTATATCCAAGATATAAGTATTGCAATGATGTGTTGTTGAACATTAATATGTTGCCTGTGAGCAAATTATCTTCAAGGTTGACCGTGTTCAGTTCTGTAAGATCACCAATTCCTTTTGGAATTTCTCCTTTAGTTCAACACATATAGATAGATAGAGGAAATACATTCATTAATTAGAATTACTTAGAATGATTCATATATTATAGTTACCATGCAATGCACATTCATTTATACAAGGGTCTAAAGAAGGCTTAATTAGCGGTCTCTCGGTCCTTCATGATATAAATGAAAGGTTCATATATGGTGTTTAAAATTGAATTTAATTTCCCTATGACACCTTACACTGCACGCACTTACACAACCGTTAGATCGAAATGAATAAAGTGAATAACGATTTTGATCAACGACTTTGTGGTTTGCTGCACAGTGCAAAGTATCCACACACGTGTAATAAATAAAGTGAATATATCTTATCTTACCCGATAAGGAGTTATTTGCTAAATGAATTTCTTCAAGTGAAGACATGTTGGATATTGTTGTTGGTAGGATTCCACAGAGCTTGTTATTTCTAATATCCAAAATCCTCAACATACCAAGTTGACCAATGGCATGTGGAATGGTTCCTTTGATGAAATTTGTACTCAAATCTAGGTACCGTAACATTGACAAGTCGGATATAGATTGAGGAATAGCTCCAACAAAATTATTAAAGTAAAGATCCAAATGATGAAGTTTTGCTAAGTCCCCTATCCTTGAAGGAATTTCTCCAACAAAATCATTGTCACTCAAATCCAACCATTTCAATCTCTTCAACTGAAGTAACTCATGTGGTAACTCACCATAGAAACTATTGCCTTGTAAATCAAGAACAACAAGGAAAGAAAGATTTCCCAATTGAGGAGAAATTGTACCTTCAAGGTCCATGTTATTAAGATCCAATGCATTCACTCTTCCATGATGTTCATCACAAGTAACACCAACCCAATTGCATGAAGAGAAAGAAGAAGTAGAAGAGGAAATTGACCAATTACTAAGAATATCATAAGGGTCTAAGGTAATTGAGGATTTGAATGCAAGAAGTGCAAATTCATCTGTGGTGATGGTTTTAGAAATCATAGCTAAGCAAGTGAAGAGGTAATAATAGAGTGAGGCAGAGAGAATAAAGAGCAAAGAGTGAAAAGAGTATAACTTGGCCATTTTCAATAGGATGCATGCATGAGTGTCTAAGCACCAAGGAGGATATTTATATTATATACTGCATGCGTTATTTTTTCCTCACAATTACCAAGTGTCGTTTGTCCTGTAAGTATAGTTTAGATATTAAATGACAACATACACCTGGATGGCAAAAAAATCCGCACCCGTAATATCCGCGGATAAAATCTGCCACGGACACAGAGCGGATACCTTAATGGATATCCATGGATAAAATAAATGAATTTTTTAACTACCCGCTAATTAATGGATACGAATGCGGATTTAATGGTATCCACACCCGCAGATATCCATACCCGCTATTAAACCAAATAAATTACATAAATAACCTCAATATCATTCAACTTTCTAAGAAAACACGATAGGTATTGTGAGTGTTATCAATTATTACGCTCCTTTAAAAGAAAGTGAAAGTGGTTGGGATTGTTGAAGCAAAAGCTTTGTTTTTGTTGAATATGATGAGTTTTACTTATATTTTTGTTAAATCAAATAACTTTATTTTTATTAAATGTAAGGGACATTATTTATGTTTTTGTTGAGTCAATGATCTTTGTTGTTATTGTAATGTATGAATATTATGTTTTGCTAAAAAGAAAAGAAAATGCATGTGAAGAACCTTTGTTTCTAAATTTTAGCTAAAAAAAAATTAAACAAATTTTTTATTTTATTTTTATAAATGTTATCCATGGATATCTGTAAAAATCCGCGGATACCTCAAAATCCGTGGATTACCCGCTAAACGGATATCCGCATGAATATGGATAGAATACGGATTTCATATTTATCTGACAGAGCGCACACAAATATCACACTATCCGCATCATGGATATCTATTTACATCCCTACCTTTAATATATTGAGTTGTGATTTTCATTGAATAAGTAATGTTTCATCACTCCGCATTTAGCTTCCTTTTATATTTATTATTAAAATTAAATTAAATTTATTTAATAAATAATGTATTTATTCTATATTATAAAACATATACACTAATTCCTTAAAAAAAATACATTACTTATGACCTAAAAATATATTACTGATGAAGTATATTGTGATGTGATATAATGACTTGGTGTTGATAAGCCAGTCAATGAGGGGCTAAACCAAAGTCTTTGCGGCGTTGGAGGCCACATAAATAAGTGGGGGATAATACACAATACTATGTTTTGTCTTAACTTGAAAGGAACCACAAAATAAAGATCAGGAAAACGTACGAGTTGGGGAATGCATAGAGGTCTAATTGGGGGATAATACACGATACTGTGATTTTGAATCATTCATTTTAAACATGTATTTCCTTCGATCTTATTTATAAGAAATATTTGACTTTTTTGATTCAAAGTATAAATTATGTATTTAGCCTATATTCTATACCAAATACATTAATTACTCAATGAATCTAAAAAGTTAACTTTTTCTTATAAATAGGACCGGAGAGAGTATTATATATCAAAGGTCTAATTTTACATAATATAGTGTACTTTCTATTTCATAAAAAAAAATGTGTACCTTGGATAATAATTACTTGAGTTTTTCTAATTACACTATAATCCTGGTTACACTCTAAAATGACAAAATTATTCTTACATAAAATTTAATTTTCAAAAAACCTCTTCCTTCTTTCTTGATTTGTTGCGAGTAAATTGTCAAATACAGCAACTTGATTTGTTATTGAGCCTAAGTAATTGGGCTGAGGTCGTTGACCGGTTCAGAACATTTATTAGCAATTGTCATAGATGTACTGCATCTCATCATTATTATAATAATAAAAAAATTCATTTTTTTTATTCATTGAATAAGCAACGTCCTTTATCTATATTATAGATATAAACTAGATATATCACTTATTCAAGAATAATAATCGAATACATTTATCAATTTAAAAGGCGCTTATACTTCCGGACAATTGTTTTGATCTTAATTAAAATAGGTGCTTATAATTTTGGAGTGTAGGAAAATTTAGTTATGAGTGTCTCTCGGCCTTGTTGCACTAGAAAACTTAGTAAAAGTCAAGAGAATTTGGAATGTTAAACAAGGCAGAACTCGTTAGAAGTCCAAAGACCCTTATTCTGTTGCAAGATCAAGAGAATTTCACAGTTTTTCCATCCCAAATTATAAGCACATATGACGAATGAATAGTTCGTGAAATTTCTTGAAACCTTTGCTGGGGTTGAACTCAATGACAAAACAGTCTCATTCACTTCAATTGTGGAGTTGGTGGAAATTCAGAATATGTAACAATCAGACTTATCGTGAATATGGCTTCATGCTGCAGACTGTAGACTTGACTTGGTGTTGAGAAGCTGGTCATTTGGGGGCTAAACAAGTCTTTCAGGCATTGGAGGGAACAGACAAATAACAAAGGTGATGAAGCTGGGAATAATGCACAATATATTTTGTCTTAACTTGAAACCAACCACGTATATAATTAAACCTTGGGAAAACGTATAACTTGGGAAATCATTTTTTAGTATTCATTTTAAAGAAGTATTAATTAAACATTCTTTATTTTTTGTTTACAAAGTATATATATATATATATATATATATATGAAACATTCTAATTTTTACATAATACAGTGTACTTTCGATTTTATACAAAAAATGTGTGCCTTGCTTTGCTTGGATAATATTAAACATTAGAAAAAATGAATATTTTGAAAATTCATTCAAAATAATTATTAATTTGACAAATTATTTTTTCAAAATACTTAAACTTTGGGTTATATAAAAGTGAATGCTTTTTTTATGGATTGAATATAAAATAAATATTTTTTTTATTAAGATTGTAAAATGTATTTTTATAAAAATAAAATAAAAAAGGATTACAATTTTTTATGGTAGTCAAACCACGTCAATTAGGTATTTAAACTTCACTGATCGAAAAGGGTTCAGTCTCTCTTTTGAATCGAATAAATTGCAATGAAACTTCACAAATGAACAATTGAATTGTGGTTAGTTCACTGGTCGACAATAGTTATATATCTTTTCTGAAACAAATGAGCTAAAATAAGAATAACTTATGACTAGTTGAGCTTTGGTTAATTAATTCGACAACAAAAGTTCATCCTTTTTGGTGAATCAGATAAACTATAGTGAGACTTAACTTATGTTATTATATCTAAAGAAAATTTTCAAATTTTAAAATTATATACTTGATTAACTCTTATACATGTTTAACCCTGTATTTATTTATTTTGTTTACTATATATATCAAAAATATATAGATTAATATCATTCTTTAGGATAGTTTTGGTTAACGGTCAAGCATGTCAAATCGACCATAAATGAAAGTTTAATGAGTGTGATCATTGGATCTTAGTCAAGTTAATTGGGAACTTATGAGACCTTACGTGTGTGTGTGACTGTGTGGATTTTTATAAAGTTCTTGACTCGAATAATAGTTTGTGAGAGTTTACATATTTTTAAAGAACAAACGGAGACGAAAATAAAATTGTGAAGAAATTAAAGACAATCATATAAACTATGAAGATAAAATGATAAGATACGTACGTACATTGACTTGAATTTAGAGAAAACTTTAAAAAGACATAACATAAATTGAACAAAATCTATAGTTTGCTGAAAAATAAATGACTTGAAATAGTAATGCTTGAAAGTTTAAAGGACTTGGAATTAAATTGCTTGAAAATAAATTGCAAAGAAATATAAAAGTTTTATCACAAAATGTAAGTTGCAGGGAACTTAAAGAAAGTTAAAATATTGGAAGCATACTTAGATCCTGAGACAGAGAAAGAGAACTAGGTAACTAACTAACTGACGTGCAAAGCCACATTCATGGAAATTACTATTCCTAAGTTAGTAATTTTTAGCGCTGTCGCTAGAGGTCGATAAACATCTGCTAGTGTTGGCTTGTCAATTTTACTAGCACTGTTTTGTTGTTGATTCTTGGTTGTCGGTTGTGCTGATTTGCTATCGACTATTTTAAACTCTTATAAATTTGAGTTACTTCACCTTATTTTATCCTATTTATGCAAGTTGATAAAGTCTTTTACTTGAGTAGTTTTAGATTAATTTACTTAACTAGGTTTAGAAGTCCTTTTTAATAGATTAGAATGATTTAAGTTATGTTATGTTGAATTTATGCAAGAAGTAATTTATTGTTTAAGCCTGCAGAAATGCTGCAGCACTTAGGCGCATTACTGAAGCGTAATGCAAGAGTGAAGAGTTAAGGTCCCACCTAGTATTTAAGGGCCTTCTCCCATAGCTCACAATGGCGACACTTCCTGATGTGAGGATAATCTGTCAAAAATATTGAAAAGCAAAGAGTTAAGATCATTTGCAGGTCATTGACAATTCCAACTTCACGAATTCCCAACATCTTGTAGCTTTAGGACACACAAAGAATATGTCCCTCCAAAGATGCCTTCTCTGTTAGTTTTTCCTCTTTAGACAACTTCGCAGCTGCAACCAAGTTCTTTTCAACTTTACTGGTATCACAAACCAAGATATGCCTATGCTGGTTTGACAGATTGGAAGTTTCTTGTTAAATAACATCCTTCAAAGAAGAGTGTGATTCCCTTTATTGGTTGTTCGTTAAGGTAATAAAATTTGCTATTTTTCTTAGTAAAACAAATTCTATGGTAAGGAGACAGTGTTTCAATCCAAATTGATATTATATAAAACTATTAGCAACTTTTCAGAGTCCATGTTATGCTAACTGCTAAACATTTCAATACAAACAGGTTACATCTCAAAGTTCATCTACTGCTGCTGTAAGCATATCACATTGTCACTGATAGATATTTTAGTAAAAACGTATCGAAGTAATAAAAATATCGTTCTCACAAGGACTGTGTTAATCTCAATTTAGAAATAAAGTAAATATTCAGGATGTATAAATTATTTTGTTTAGATTTTATTTGATTGCATAAAATTAAATAACATAAAATAAAGATTTGGTTAGAAAATATGAAGAGAGATGAGATCAGGTCTTTCAAATTATCTATGTTCCCCTAATTGGTATACTGCACCTATTCTTATGAATGATTTTCTAGTTCCACGATAGTTAACAAAATAGTCCTAATCAATCCCTTGAGTTAGGACCCTCTTCTCAAACTACAGCCCCTAATTCCTTAGGTGGTCTAATAATCTTTGAAGGTTTTAAGAACGTTAACCTAATATCACTAATAAAGGATTATCCATTCCTATACTAACCATGATTATTAGAACAATTCAATTCTGTCTAAGTAGAAAGCTATGGTCAGTAGTCATTCATTCTCACTAAATTATGTTTATATTTGATCAGGATATA
Source organism: Medicago truncatula (assembly GCF_003473485.1). NCBI lineage: Eukaryota > Viridiplantae > Streptophyta > Magnoliopsida > Fabales > Fabaceae > Medicago > Medicago truncatula. The sequence goes on along the minus strand of NC_053043.1, from coordinate 5,118,188 downwards.
AAAAGCATTAAGAACAATTGAATTGAATAAAAACTAGATTGTCATTCACAATAAATAGAGTTTCACAACAACATGGTTCAATAAGGGTTACAAAGAATCATCTCAGACCTAATCTCTAAGAGATTTAGCTACTCATATTTGAGTTTACAAATAGCATAATCAATACTGGAATCAAAACATACATGAATTGATAGAAGGTTGAAGAAATCGCCCTCCTAACCGTCTTTAGATCTCGAATCGCACTTTGCTCTCTCCAAATCGTAACCCTTGTTTTCAGAATAGTCTTCAGCTTAAATAGGCAAGAACTGCTCCTAAAATCGTGGCACGATTTAAGTAAATTGTGACACGTTTCTTCCTTGTGTAACAAACAACCAAAATTAGGGTTTCCATAATCGTGCTACGTTTTCACCAATGCCGAATGCATATTTCTTGAAGCTCCAAACCGTGTCACGTTTTTCAGTAATCGTGACACGATCCCCTTTTTCAGCTTCTTCAGTTTTTCTTGCTGCTTAATCTTGCTTGTGAACTCAAAAATATCATAAAAAAACTCTAAAAAGTGAATGACTGACTGTCATCAGTCACTTCCCTCACGTTTGCCTCATTTGACTTGATTTAATTTGGAACTACCTCAAATGTACCCTTCATTAACTTTGCTTATCTAAAAACATAATTGATCGAGACACATGTGCAACACGGACCGGGCCTTTATATTCTAAATGTTCATGTTTCATAGATGGTAATGTTTTCATTAAACTAGATGGCAATGTCTACATACTAATTAAATTAAAATAATGTCGTATATATTATGCAGCCATATTGGCATATAGCAAGCAGGTCTGCACAATTCTTCTAGGCATACTATGTGGTGAAAACTCTTGCTGCCATTGTCTAGATCTTGCATATGTGGTACTTCACAATTCCATAAACCAATTCAATTAAGCACTTGATTGATTCAATTTTTTTTTTTTGAATATGTTACCATTTTGATTTACTTATTATTAGACAGATACGGATCCAGTTGGAAACAAGCATCGGCATTTGGAATACTTGCTGGTGTTGGATCGGCATCATTTTTGGTGGAACATGAACTGCTGGATCCTTATCCACAGATTTGAAATTTCAAGTGAAGCGTTAAATTAAATTTCTATCTATATATAATTGAACAATGTTAAAAAAAAAGGAAAACTTGAATTTGTTAGTGTGTTGCTAGATGTTTGTGACTTTATGGTAACTGTCATAATCAGAATTTTAAACAGTGCTTGCGGTAATGAAAAAAAAAATGTGTATTGTTACATTTTGATAGGAATTTATTTAGTCAAATGTGTCCACTAAAAGGAGCAAAGAAAAAAAAAATGAAGAAACAAGTCATTGAATCATTTATTATTTTATTGCATTATTGTTAACCTTGTTTATATTTACTTGCTTTCTTGTTTCGAGAGTAGCTCATGCTTGGTCTTTCACCGGCAACTTTCACTAGAGTTTTTGTCTTAATTATCAAATTTTATTCTATTCTGAAATCTTGTTAGGGGTATACTAATATATATTAGCATTAACATTTTTCGTACAAATAAAGAAGCCTTACTTTGTCGGTTGTAGGGACATTTGATATGCTCAAACACGAGTTTGAACTTGTGATTTTCAACACTTAATGTGTGTGAGTTTTGATGATAGTCTTTTTAGAAACAAAAAAATACTCACTTTGTTACAACTGCAGTGTCTAGTCTACATCCGTCCCTTTTTAGTTGTTCCTTTTATGAGAGTTGTTAATCAATGTCAAAAATTTAAGTCAAGTTATAAACTTAGGAATATTTCTTTTTCCTTCAAAATTTCCCCAAAACTCAGCTTACTTCCATTTTCATTTGCAGCTTTCCTTTTTCTGTTGGTTGTTAATCCATTTATGTTTTTTGACATGACATTCATATTCATTTTGGGGGGAAAATATCTGGTGGATATAATGACATTTATTTCATGTTGGGCTGCAAATGGCTAAAATTGTGATTCTACTATTTGTGTGTACAACTTTTGTATCCAGAAGTTTCAACATTGGATCCGAACAAGTAATGAAATCGATATGGAATTGAATATCATTTCAAAATAAAGCGTCAAATATCAATATATGAAATTGGCTAATAAGTGAATTCCAAGTAAATGTATTTTTTACAGTCCAAGTAAATATTTTATGACTTAGAAATTTGGCTTTTTTAAAGTGAGTAAGTTAATAAAGTTAAGGCTTCTGGAGCTTTGATCATTTAGCTGACTGTTGCTTTAGATGCGTGCTGAACTCCCCCAACAACTTATACACAACAAATTCACAGTTAGGAGATACATGTGGTTTCCACGCAGATGCGTTTAAGAAGTAACTAATCGCAGTTCTTCTTAGTGACTGCTTCAATTGAGATTCCTGAAGTTGTATGTAATGCTTTGTATTATTATTAAGATGCAATTGCAAGTATTTTAGAATGGAAATGGAGAAATTTTTGCATCTAAAATGGCATAGAACTACACAGAAGTACAACTTCAATAGATGCTACCATAACAGGAGCGTCAGGTCGCACCAATTACATATAATTTCCGATTAAACAATGTTTTATATTCCATCTAGATTCAAACAAAACATCGATCTTTTAAAAAAAAAAGAAAAAAAAAAAAGATTCAAACAACATTTGGAATAAAGGAACAGGGGGATGTTTCAAAAGCATATAATAACTTACTACTAAATTTTATTTCTTGATCTCCTTTTTCATCGGATGAGTGAAGTCTTGATGTTGATTAATAAGGTAGTTACATCTGTCATATTAATCCGAGCCTCAGGTGAATCTTCACAACATCTCAATGCTAAAGCTAAGATATCATGAATTTCTTTCTCATGTTGTGAGCCTAAATTGTAATCCACAACTTCCATACTGGAATTCGCCATTGATTCAGTAATCCAAGTTTTCAAGGTTAATTCTTCTGAAAACATTTCATTTGTTGGCGTCTTTCCGGTGAACATTTCCATTAGCATTATCCCATAGCTGTACACATCTCCTTTAACTGAAATGATTCCGCTAGATCCATACTCTGTATATGAACATTAATCACTAGTTATAAAAATATTCTCAATGATACTTGTGTTATGATAGCCAATCAATAACAAAACAAAACAAAATATAGATGTCTTCATGGTTAGACCAATTGGCCTAAAAAACGTCTAAAATGTGAGGTTAAAACTTGCCAACCTAATAAGTTCAACCAGTTTTGCTATCTCTTGTTTTCATGATCAAAATTTGTTATTGTTTTTATTCTTACAAAATAATTGTTTTAGTTTTTGTTTTAAAAAAAAAAAAATACTGTTTCATTCATAATAACAACACAGTATACCATATCAATCCATTTGGTCCCTTCTTAATCAAAATCTTTAATTTTTTATAAATAAAAATATGTATTAGTTATTATTTTCTCAACTGAGTTGACCTGACAAACTCAAATTGATAAGATATAATATGACTTAGAAGTGAAGAAGTTATAACCTGTATGAGTTTTTGATTGTCCTTCATCCAAGAGCTTGGAAATCCCAAAATCACTAACATGTGCAATCATATTTTCATCCAATAACACATTAGCAGGCTTCAAGTCACAATGAACCACTGGTATTAAAGAACCATGATGGAGATACTCCAATGCTGATGCCACATCTATCATTATGTTCAACCTTTGCAAGAAATCCAAAAAATAGTTATCAGAGTATAACCATCTTTCCACACTTCCATTTGACATAAACTCCATCACTAGAGATTTGAAATCAGGATTTGAACAACTACTCATAATTTGAACTAGATTTCTATGTCGAAGGTTGCGCATTGCATTGCATTCTGCATCAAAGCTTCTTGATGCTTCTGCCATTGTCAAGTCAAGTACTTTAATTGCTATCATCTTCCCACTAGAAAGCATTCCTTGATACACGGATCCAAAGCCACCCCTTCCAAGTAAATTACTCTCACTGAATCCATTAGTTGCTTGCACTAGTTCATAATAGGAAATCCTTTTTGGAACTCCTATAGTGTGTAAACCCCTTTCAAGTGAATTTTTACCCTTTCTCCTTTTATGCATTCGAAGTATTATGCATGCAACAACCAAAATACATAGCACAACAATTATGGATGATATCAATATGATTAATAACATCTTTGACTTTTTCCTATGTTTATCACATGGAGGTACTTGTAAGTGAGAACTGCCACAAAGTGCTTCATTATGCATGAAAGATTGAGATGTGAATTTTTTGAAAGGTCCTCCATTAGGAATCTCTCCTTGCAATCTATTGTATGAAAAGTTAATGTATTTAAGATAAGAAAGTGACTCTAAGGATTTTGGGATCGCACCAGTAAGAAGATTTTGAGACAAGTCCAAGAAACTCAAGCTTAACATTTCACCAAGTGATGTTGGGATAGGCCCACTCAATTTGTTAGCTGCCAAGGAGAGAGTTTCTAAAGTGTTCAATAAACTTATGGCTGTTGGAATGTTTCTTGAAATTTGATTTCTTGACAAGTCTAATAGTACAAGAACTCTCAAATTCTTAATCTCAGGTGGAAGATTTGCAATTAAAGCATTAGAAGATAGGTCTACCTCTAAAATATCTTCGAGATTCCAAAAGGAAGAAGGTATCTCAGAGGTTAACCTATTAGATCCTATGTGAAACTTTCTAAGAGAAGTCATATTTCCCAAACATGTTGGTAACACTCCAAAAAGCTTATTGCTTGTCAAACCCAACTCACTCAAACTCCTAATTTCACAAAGCTCATCAATCATGGATCCTTGCAGCCCATTGTAGCCAAGATTCAAAGATTGAAGTTTATGTAACCCTTTAATTGTACTAGGGATTGCTCCATTTAAACTATTGCTTCTCAGAGATAATTGAATCAAGTTGCTTATGTTTCCGATTTCTACAGGAATATTTCCATTAATTCCACAAGAATCTGCCAAAAAGTGTTCTACAGATAAGTTTGTAATGGACTTGGGAAGTTTTGATAGTAAGCTATTCCCTGATAATACAAGATATTTTAGATATTTGCAACTTGCAAGTGAAGTAAGGAAGTTTATTTCAAGAGATTCATCAATTAATGTCAAATTATTGCCACCTATGCCGAGAAATTCTAGGACTCTTAAATCTCCAAAAGAATTAGGCATAATTCCACTAAATTCATTAGCACCAAATTCAGCTCGAACGTGATTTGAAGCATTGGATATACTATTTGGAATTCTTCCAACAAATCTGTTTGCTAAAATGTCTAGTTGTTGTAGGTTAGGAAGTCCAAATCCCAAATTTGATGGAAGCATGCCTGAGAGAGAATTTTGATCAAGATACAAAATTTCCAATGTTGAAATGTTGAAGACTTTTGAAGGAATAGGTCCACTCAAGCTGTTATTTCCCATTAGTAGAAGTTGAAGTTGACTGAGATGGCCAATCTCCATTGGTATCGAACCTAAAATCAAATATCATAAAGAAACAACAAAGTCGCATGTGTAAGATGATGAAGCTTGGTGTAAAAACAAATACTAATAATACAGAAATTTTAAAAACTTAACTAAAAGTATAACATGTAGATAGAAAGTTAAGGGTGTACGGTATACCTGTAAAAAAGTTATTCTGTAAATGTAACGTTTGTAATGATGTACAGTTTCCAATCGATGGTGGAATGAATCCTTCAAAATGATTACTTTTTAGAGAAAATAATTAAAGTTGAGGAAGTTGAAGACACATCTCGTCTGGGAGACTTCCATTTAAATTGTTCTTAGTAAGGCTGATCTCTCTCAAAGAAGAGATGTTGAAGAGGGATAATGGAATTTCACCTGTATTTAACATAAAAATTTAAAGTGTGATTCACGAAATACTTCGATGATAATCGACTATAAGTTTCAAGTTTGAGAGTTTTTTTCTTTTTCTTTTTTGGTTTCAAATTAATCTTTTATCTTTAAAAATGTTTACACCGTATGAACCAATTTTCAACAATAGTCCATTTTTCTTAAAATTTTATGTACACATCGCATAATACACTAGAAACAATATTTTATCACTCAATACCAGTACAACACAATCGTAACAAGTCATAATCTTAATAAAAACTAAAATAGAACATGTTAGTTTCGTTGGATTAGATATTATAACAGTGCATTGCTGGATCCAGGACTTTGGGTTATGTGTGCAAAATTTTTATACCATTAATAATTATTATAATATATATTTATATAAAATATAAAAGTATTAAAATGTTAATGAAGAGGGAAGTTTAGGAGATTATCTATATTGCGCCAAAAGCAACCACACAAATGATTCGGACACCATACTATAACCCAAAATTTTAGAGTCTTAGATATATAGGTTCTCTCACTTATAAAGTGTGCAACATCTACTTTTTTTTTTTTTATCAATGTGCAACTTATAAGTCACATCTACCACAAATCTCTCCTTCAAATGTGAGTCATCAATTCATCGGCATATGCTCTCCCTCAAGCGGAAGCTTTCTCATCTGGATACACTTGCATTGTCGTTGTTAGAGGTACCGACAACACCTGCATGCTTTCACATGCGAGCAAGTGAAATACGTGCAACCTCGCCGGTGAAATCACGTTGGAGCGGCGAGCGAGGGTGAGTCACGTCGGAGCAAATATGATGGTTGTGAAAGTGTAGGGTGAGTCACGTCGGAGCAAATCTGATGGTTGTGAGAGTGTGAGCTGAGAGACCTAGGATTATTACACGTGTACAATAAATTTGATGGTTGTGAAGTGTTTATGCAGGGTGCATAAGGAAATGACTTATGCATAATAACTTTTGGCTGAAGAGTTGGTCAAACTATTCGTCGAATATATATTATATTTGAATAAATAATACTTTTGCAATATTTAAATTATTAAGTAGTGGATGGCGGCGTATTCATTATTTATGGTCTAAAATATTTTATTAAGAGTGATAATATATATGTAATATTAATTACAGAATAAATTTTAAAACTTTTTAATTTTTTTTATTAAACTCAATATAACGTGGTGTGATGAGCTAACTTTTTCAATGACAATAACGTTTTGTACCAAACTTTTAAAAAATAATGGATGGTTTATCCTAAAAAATGCTTGAAGATGCAAAGAAGAAACCATCAAACCCAGCTCAAGTAAAATAAAAAACATTCAGATGGCAAGCATAACGATAGAATGAAGTGTTGAAATTTAGATTTGTGATTTTGAACAAGCTCTGATTTTAAATGAGTTTTTTTATTTATTTAATATTTTGAAGAAATTCGAAAAGGAGAAATTAAACCCAAAATTCCGGAGGTAAGAATTTATTGGAAGAGGGTGTGGTGAGAGAAGGATAAGAAAAAGTTACGCGGGCGGGCGGGCAATGAAGGAAAGTTTTAGAAATAGATAAAAGTATTCAAAGTATGAGTGCAAACAAGAAGCTTAGCTCAAAGTGTATCAGACAAAATGGTTCAATCTTACTTTTACTTCCTCTCAGCTGAGCACTCTTTCAACTTCTGTCTATAGGGAAAATTATAAGTATGAGCCCTCATGGTTGCTGCATGTGCGTTAAAGCTTTGGTGTTTAATTACTTGAGCTGAAGCTGTTTGGAATTGGTTCTGTTTGCAAAAGTTGCCGCATGAGATTTTGGTTTTCTCCTTGCTCTTACGTTACGGGTTGTATTGGATTAGAAATGAATTCTAAAAACACTTTTGAAGTTGGATATTATTGATGCTGGAAAACGGCATGGAAGTTGAGGCATAAGCTAAAAATTGAAGCTTAAGTTGTTTTTGAGGGATTGAATAAGTTGTTGGAGTGCAAAAGCTAGAGGCAAAACCAATAAGCTGTAAATAAGTTGTTTTGGAAAAACTGTCAGAAAAGTGATTATGAGGAATGATAGTAATAGAAAAAGTGATAAGGTTATAGGTAAGTTGTTGCTTGAGATAAAAGCTGAAGGCAGAATCAATAAGTTTCAGAGAGGCAGGAGCTTAAGCTGTAGCAGAAGCTGTTTAGAGAATCTAGAATGTCATGGTGGGTTCCTTTAGATAGACACCCCACCTTTGGATTATAAAACAACTTACAAGAATATGATTTAGAAGCGTGGGTAGTGAGTGATGACATGGTTGAAAACCGATTTTTCACAATTTTTGATGTTCTATCTTGGTGGCTAAGCGAGCCTGACAGCTTTTGTGTTGTCTGTCATCCTCGCTAAGCGAGGGGATGACTCGTTAATCGAGCTATGTAGTCCTGTTTTGAATTGTCAGCCTCGCTAAGCGGGCAGAAACTCGTTGAGCGAGCTACCCTGAACTGGATTTTTGTATAAAACACAGTTTTCTTGAAAAATAAGATATTCTTCAAGCTCAGAAGGCTTTTAAGTACACCAGAATTAAACAGAGTTCATAAAAGCATCGTATCATGAGAGGTACAATTATTCTGGTAACATGAATTAAACATATCAGATATATGTTCAACTCACTACTACCACCTCAGCACCACATCACTTAAATGGGAGGGGTTCAGAAAATTGCTTTGACTTTTTAACTAGGGGATCAAAAGAAAAAAGGGTATCAAAACTTAATAAATTTAAAAATAGAGGATCAAAATTGCATTTAAGCTTATGTTTTTTTTAACCAAAGAAAAGAAAAGTAATAGCGAGGAATCGTTGAATATGCAATCTACCTACTACTACTATTTTTGACACACAAGGCTTGGTGTGGTTTAGTCCAGTTTTACCAAGAAAAAGATGGCTGTGTTTAATGCGGATGTTGAATATGAAAAACTCCCACTTTTTTGCTCAACTTGTTATGTTATTAATCATTCATTGAATAATACCAGGAAACTTATATTCCTAAAGACAAGATCAACATGAAGAGAAGACTACAGCAAAAGAAGATGAAGTCGGTGCTAGTCTTAGAGGCGGCACCTCTATTTCAGATTGTTTCTACTCCTTTTAGGTAGAAACAATATTTCATCATTCAACACCACAATTTTCAATAAATAGATCTTATTAATTTCGTTGGATTTTATATTATACTCCCTCCGTCCCTTAATAAGTGACACAGTTGATTCAATTACGCATACCAATGCGTAATTTTGAGTTTAAATATCTTGAATAATATATTGGAAAAAATTATGAAAATTTGATATTTTGAAAATACTCATCGAGACGAATCTAACGACATCTTATATGATATTATTTATCTTTATATATTAGTAGAAAAATATGATCAAAATAAGTTATGTCAAAATTGTACATTTTCAAACAGGTAATTTATTGCGGGACGGAGGGAGTAACATATAGTGGTTAATCTAGAACCCTATTAGAGGTACAAAACATGAATGTGAAAAGTAATTTAAAATTTTGAATGATGCACATTAGTTTACTTAATTAAAAGTGGAAACTAAAAGTTGTGACATTAAAACATTTGGGACTCATTTATATACTCAAGCTTTATAAGCAAATCGAACTTAGCATGAATGCATATAATGTGAGAATAAATAAGTGAGGGAAAAAATGAGAAATGATATTTGTACAATCATTTTGTGATAATTTTTGGACAACTCTCTTTTATATACATATTATATTTTAAATCTCTCTCTTATTTTTGGACATATCTCTCTCATACGTACATTTGTACAAACATGAATGCACTTTTGTACGAGTAGCACTTTAGTGACATGTAGTTGGTGATATTGGTGACATTGGCCAACCACAATGTCACAAATGTACAAAAAAAAACATCATTGTGGTTGTCTAATGTCACCAACCACAATATCACCCAAGTGCTATCCCTTTTGCACCCAGGTTGCAGTTTTTTTTGTTTTTTTATAGGAAGTCAAAGACGGAGTGGGGAAGTCAAAAGCTACGTAAGCTAAACTTATTTTTGTGGGCATTTATTTTTCAAAAATAACTTATAATTATTGAAAGAGGTGGTAACATTTTTAGGCAATGTAGTAACTTTAAAGAAACAATAAATAAAAACTTAATATTTAAAAGAATTAAATAAAAATAAATAAACACTTAATATATTGGCAAAAATATCTTACCCTCCAAGTTGTTATCTGCAAGATACAGAAATTGAAGTTTGGCCAATTTTCCAATGTCAGCCGGAATACGTCCTTTGTCAAAATTATTTAAGGACAATTCTAAATCTTCCAACTCTTTGCAATCATGCCAAACATTTGGCATTGCACCATAAAAATCATTATGAAGAAGATAGAGTGATCTAAGGTTTGGAAGCTCTTGACAAACATTTGATGGAAGAATGCCGGTCATATTATTATATCCAAGATATAAGTATTGCAATGATGTGTTGTTGAACATTAATATGTTGCCTACGAGGAAATTATCTTGAAGGTTGACCATTTTCAATTGTGAAAGATCACCAATTTCTTTGGGAATTTCTCCTTTAGTTCAATACATGTATAGAGAGAGGGGAAAGACATTAATTAAAATGATTCATATATTAGCTGGCATGTAATGCACATTCATTTATACTTTCGTATTTAAATATAAGCAAAATTGTTTCATGCGCATTTTTAATATATTTCATTTTAGCTTGTGCAAAAAAAAAATATAAGCAAAATTTACTTTTTAGATTCATTCATTTAATGATGTATGTGGTCCATATTATGAACCATATACATCATTAAATGAATGAACCTAAAAAGTCAATTTTGCTTATATTAAAAAACGGAGGGATTACAAGATTAATTAATTAAAGAATTTCTTCAAAATAAATAAAACTAATGTATTTAATTTATATTCAAGGGTCTAAAGAAGGCTTAATAAGTGTGTAAAATTGAATTAAATTTCCCTATGACACCTACACTGCACGCACTTACACAGCCGTTAGATCGAAATGAGAAAAATAAAATTGGAATTTGTCTCACTTAGATCAACGACTTTGTGGTTTGCTGCACAATGCAAAGTATCCACACACGTGTAATAAATAAAGTTAAAAAAACTCAATCATGCATGTTATCATGTAATGGTGTGAGTATATCATACCTGATAAGGAGTTATTTGCTAAATAAATTACTTCAAGTGAAGACATGTTGCAAATTGTTGTTGGTATCATTCCAGACAGCAACCTGTTATTACCAATACTCAAATACCTCAACTGACGAAGTTGACCAATTGCATGTGGAATGGTTCCTTTGATGTCAAACGTAGATATTCTAACATTGACAAGTTGAATATAGATTGAGGAATAACTCCAACAATATTATTATAGCTAATATCCAATTGTTGAAGTTTTGATAACTCCCCTATCCTTGAAGGAATTTCTCCAACAAAATCATTGTTGCTTAAATTCAACAATTTCAATCTTTTCAACTGAAGCAACTCATGTGGTAACTCACCATGGAAACTATTGCCCTGTAAATCAAGAACAATAAGGAAAGAAAGATTTCCCAATTGAGGAGAAATTGTACCTTCAAGGCCCATGCTACTAAGATTCAATGCATTTACTCTTCCATGGTGTTCATCACAAGTAACACCAACCCAATTGCATGAAGACAAAGAAGAAGTAGAAGAGGAAATTGACCAATTACTAAGAATATCATAAGGGTCTAAGGTTATTGAGGATTTGAATGCAAGAAGTGAAAATTCATCGGTTTTATGTTTTTTTTACTACTCACAACTAACAAGTGAAGAAGTAATAATAGAGTGAAGCAGAGAGAATACAGAGCCAAGAGTGAAAAGAGTATAACTTAGGCATTTTCAATACGATGCATGAGAGTCTAAGCACCGAGGTGGTTACTTATACTTAATATTCCACTTTTCATCAATTTCCAATGCATAATTTTTACATGGGAAATGCTAACTGGTTTCTCGGAGCACTAGTTAAGGATATGAAAAAGGAAATTAAATAGTAGTTAATGCATTAAAATTGTGTAATTAATTTATAATAAAGTCAAAAGCAATTTCCTTTTATGATAATAATTTCCTTTTATGGTATGTTTAACTAGTGCCCCGGGGCACCGGTTAACAGGACCCTTTTTATATAAATATTTTTAACTAATGTTCTAAGGCGTTAGCATTTCTTTTATAATTATAACTAAAATAAATCGGTTATTAGATTTATTGAATAAGTTATCTATTTGATCTATGTGAGTTTTTATGATGTAGTATCATGTTTATGGTAATTAAACCACATTAATTAGGTACTTAAAATGTTTTAGGGGTATTGGATCATGATTCTAAGGGATTTTAAAAGACTGAAAATATCTTGTGGTATTCAATCAAGACTCTTTCCAATTTAAAAAAAGTCTTGTGTTATTCAATCAAGATTCTTTGTCATTTAAAAAAAGTCTTGTGGTATTCAATCAAGACGCTTAATCACTTAAAAAAAGTCTAGTAGTATTCAAAATCATTCAAATTTTGAAGGATTGTTTAATAAATCAGATTTTGATGGATTTTGTGGGATTTTCTAATGAAATTTTAGCATGAAAAAGTCTTTCATAAAAACATGAGATTTCTTAGGATTGTTTTTTTTCTTTTAAGATTTTACTCTCTCTCCTCCCTTCTCTCTTACTCTCTTTTCCTCTCCTCTCATCTCCTCTCTCTCCCCCCCCCCCCCCCCCCCCCCCTTCATCCTCTCTCTCTAGCTCTAACTCTTCCGTAAAAAATAAAATTAAAAAAGAGTTTTTATATTGAGATTTTGTGAAAGAGAGTGTGTTATGATATTTTTTTCAATTATTTCTTAAAATTCATAAAATCTCTTGAAATCCATAAAATCATTTTAAATCCTTTAAAATCTTATAAATTAAATCCATTGAAATTCTTAATAGTCTTTTAAAATCATCAAAGTCATCAAAATCTTGCAAAGTCTTTTAAAATCCTAGTAACTTTTTTAAACAAAAATTGTCCTTTAAAATCTTAATCCAATACACCCCCCTTAGAGTATCATTTCATAGATAATCCATCCGTTTTAAAATATAAGTAAATTTTACTTTTTAGGTTCATTCAATTAATGATGTATGTTGTTCATATTATAAACCACATATATCATTAATTGATTGAACATAAAAAATAAAATTTGCTTATATTTTGAAACGGATGGAGTATTATCAACCAAAAACAAAAAAGGAAACACATATAAATTGCTGCAGAGTACATTAATGTTGATAAATCGGTCAACGGGGGGTGGGGCTATATTTTAGGGGAACTTCTACGGTACACCCGTAAATTAAGGTGTACCGGTACTCTCGCTTACATTTTTATAAATTAACTATCATTTTTTTATGAAAGAAATAGGTGTTTGTTGATATATATATATTTTAGAAAATATCATTTTATAAGAAAAAACATCATTTTATTTTTTAGAAAAATCATACTAAATTTTTCTACATTTTATTGTAAAAAATAATCAAAATTCTCTATTATGAGTGATAGGAATTCAGAAAAATCAAATTTTATTGTGTTGACGTTTTTGGTAAATAAGATTTAGTTATTATAATTATAGGTGATAGAAAATATTTTTTCCTACAAAAAATAACTCATTTAACTATTAATTTAAGGATTTGGTGTACCAATACACTCAAATTGTTAGATGTACCATAGAATTTGCCATATTTTAGAATTTCGATACATGTTAATAAGTTTTCAATGACCAATCAGACTTTAATTCTGAATATGTGGGGTTCATGCTGCAGAGAGTACCGAAGACTTGACCTGGTGTTGATAAGTCAGTCAACGGGGGCTAAACAAAAGTCTTTCGGGCGTTGGATGCGACATAAATAAATAAATACTCCTTCCGTCTTAAAATATAAGTAAAAAAATTTCATATTCTTTATCTCAAAATATAAGTAAAAAAGACCAACTTTTATGCCATTATTATGTTTTTTTTCAAACAAATCATCTTTTTCAATGTAAAATTAAATGCAAATTGCATTCAATTTGTTCTCCTTTTTATTTTCTCCATAATTTTTAACCAATGAGAATTATTTTTACATCTTTTCATGAAACTTATTTTAGGAAGAACACAAAAAATTATATCTCAAATCACTAAGTGTTAGTTTTCTTAATAAGTGTGAATTAGTATTTTTTGCTTATAAATTAAAACGGAGGGAGCAAGAGAGATTTTATTATGAAGCTGCATAGCAGTACACACCACACAGTATATTTTGTCTCAACTTGAAATGAAAGAAACCACATAATTAAAGATTTTGAAAAAAAAAACGTAGAAGTTGGTAAATGCATTGAATCATAAAGACTAACTTAGGATTGGGAAATGATGTTGTTTTCATTTTAAAGAATTATTATACTTATATAGTGTTAAAAAAAATGTCTGATTTTACATAATACAGTGTACATACTTTCGATTTCATACAAAAAATGTGTACCTTGGATAATAACTACACTGGAAAAAATGATTATTTTGAAAATTTATTCAAAATCATTATTAATTTGACTAATTATTTTTTCAAAAAGGCTTAATTTTTGGGTTATACAAAAGTGAATGATTTTTATTTTTATTTTTTATGCATTGAATGTAAAATAAATATTTTTCTTTAAGATTGTAAAATGTATTTTTATAAAAATTTAAAAAAGGATTACAATTTTTTATGGTAATTAAACCATATTAATTAGGTATTTGAACTCCATTGGTTGACAGATGTTTGATCTCTCTTTAAATCAGATAAACTTGAATTGTGGTTAGCTCATTGGTTGACAAAGGTTCTACATCTTTTATGAATCTATGAGTTACAATTAGTTTAACTTGTGATTAGTTGAACTTTGGTTAATTCATTTGTCGACAAAGGTTAACCCTTTCTTGTGAATCGGATGAGCTACATTGAGACTTAACTTGTGGGATTATATATAAAGAAAATATTCAAAATTTTAATTTATATACATGATTAATTTTTTTACTATATATAAATAATAGATTAACATCATTGTTTAGGATGGTTTTTGGTTAACCGAAGCATGTTAAACCGTCAAAATTGTGAGACCTTATGTGTGTGTAGATTTTTATAAAGTTCATGACTCGAATAATATAGTTTGTGAGATTTTACGCATTTTTAAAAGACGAAAATAAAATTGCAAGGATATCAAAGACAATGATGGAAAATGAAATTAGTGAAGATAAAATGACTTGAATATAGAAAAAACTTTTAAAATGATATATTGTCAAGTTCTTCATTGGGAAAATGAAATTACTGAAGATAAATTGAAGGAAATGTAAAGTTTGCTGAAAAGTAAATGAGTTGAAATATAAATGCTTGAAAGTTTAAAGGACTTGGAATTTAATTGCTTGGAAATAAATTACAAAGAAACATATAAGTTTTATCACAAAATGGAAATTGCAGGGAACTTAAAGAAAATTAACGATATTGGAAGGAAAGCATGCTTAGATCCTGAGAACTTGAATCCATTTTCAAAGAAGCACCTGGTATCAAAGAGGAACGACAATTCATAGTGGTCTAGATATAAATATTTGCATGGTGAAAAACAGTAATGACATGAGTAGCAAAATGGAAGTTAAAAGAGCTTAATTGAATCTCATCTTGGTAGTAATATACACAAATGATATAATATAGTATGACATAACAAGTTGTATTTTAGAAAATTTCATCGTTGAGACTTAAACTTTGAATTGCTTATTATCAGCAGTTGAAATACTTGCTGGTGTTGCTTCGGCATCATTTGTTAGTGTGTTGCTAGATGTTTGTGAGTTTGTGGTAACTATCTGTTGAAACACTAGTTGAATTTAGTGAGAAAATTGGATAAGAAAAACACAATGTAAGAACTAGTGTGAGTGCGGGACTTAAAAAATGTCCCACATTGGTGAGCCACACCAATTAGAAAGTGTTTATATAAGGATAGAGTGACCTCTAAGGGTGTGCCCTTGATGTACCCACTTTTGTGAACGGGTGAACGCTTACAAAAATATATATATCACACCCACTTTTCGTTACGAACTCTTCCTATAAAAGGAGAGCTCGCCCCCCTCATTCTTTACACCGAATTTTGAAGTTGATGATTCCTGTGTGATTCCTCTCTTCTCCCTTCGACTTATTTTAACGAGTCATTCTTCTGCTTCTACTCCTTTCTGTCCCTTTTGGTTTCTAATAGAGCGGCTACGTACCGTATTGAATATTTTTAATCGAACGATTAGACTATATTTAGAGGTGTATATCTCGAGCGATTGTATACTGTGCAGTGTATAATCGTAACAGTGATTTAGGCTGTTTTATCCTGGAGACGGCGTGGTTGTTAGTCTACCTTGCACAACTTGGATAGTGCCGCGAAACGTCTTAAAGAGAGCGACCTGGTCATGACTCAATCCGATAATTCCTTTGACAATACTTTTGATTTTTTAAATTCAAAAATAACACTATCATAATCAGAATTAGTGGTCGCAGTGATGAATACAGTCGAGTAAAAATCCTTGATAATACAGAAAATCATGAGAGCATTTTTCATACATATTCATGAGAGCATTAGACATGAGAATAGTTATTTTTCATTCTAAATTTCCCAAAAACTCAGTTCATACTTTCAAATTCTTATAATTGTAATGAAGATAAGAAACTTATATCAATGATCATCTGAACTTGGTTGTAAACATAGTTGTTTAGTGCAAATTGTTTTATTTACACTTTGTTTTTTGTTGCTAAAATTAGGCATGCCTGCACTGGCAGAGCCAGACAATATTGTTTGGGATGGCCGCCATAAAAAATAGACTAAAATATATAAATCATATTTCATACAACATATTTAAGTAATAAACCAAAAATCGATCATTCAAAATTTAAAGTGCATAATACATCAAATCGATAATTAAATATTTAAAGTGACATTTTACGCTTTTTGAGTGACTTGAAATCATCAATAATTGACTTGAAACTAATAGATGCACTAATTTCTCTTTCAATATAAACTGACATGCTATCTGCTAGATATCCAGGGCCCATTTTGTTTCTCAACTTGGACTTGATAATTTTCATTGCTGAAAAAGATCTTTCAGTTGTGGCTGTAGAAACTGAAAGAGTCATAATAAGGCGCAACAACTTATCAATCAAGAAGTATTCTTTGTTTTGTCCATGGCAGCCAAACATGAGCACAATGCTTGAATAGTTTATAAATTCTTGAAAGTTGATGATTAGCGAACGTCAAAAAGGAAATGTCGAAGATCAAATGGCAATTTAATCTTCTCATGATCACTAAAATCCATGGGATAATATTTTTGAACAAGAGTACATATAGTGTCAACATCAAAAGCTTTATATCCATCCTCGGGAGACAAAGAACAACTTAGAGTCAACAAATCCATTGCTTGCTCACTAAATCTACTATTCAACTCTTGTAATTGTTAGTCAATGGTAGTAAAAAAAAAATCAACTCTAAAATAATGCTCTATTGTTACCTGATTCTCTTCCAGACGAGAACGTCAAAATCTTATTGTTGAATGACAATCATTGAGGTTAGAAATTTCAATACCATGTTTTTCACAAAAAGACACCACATTGGCAAACAATTTATCCCAACCATTTTCTCTCAAATCTTGAATAAGAGCTTTTGTTGAACGAACCAAAAGCATAGCATTAACAACATCCTGAGATTGTTTTTGCAAGGATTGACAAAGCAAATCTGTTGTTCCCATAATTTCTTTCATCAAATGCAAGATAAATATAAAATCAAAAGAATTCAAATAATTGTAAGAACTATCGGCATCCGCACGTTGGGCAAATTTTTTTGCTTCTTTTGCAATTATTTTTAAAACTTTACAAGTTGCTTCATACATACTTATCAAGCTACAAATAGAATTGAAATGTGATCCCCAACGAGTATCTCCAGCTCTTTTCACAGTACCAACTTGGTTTTTACCTTTATCGGTTACAATCTCCCTGTCTCTAACAAATTTGCAATTTCTTCTGATTGAGCAGCTTGTAACTCATCATGGCGCTTAGTAGAAGAACCAACAACATTGACAACAAAAGCCAACTTCTCAAAGAATTGATGAATTGATGTAACTTCTCTTGATGCAGTAACTAAGGCAAGTTGCAACCGATGAGCAAAACAATGGACATAGTAAGCATAAGGACAATCTTTCATAAAAAGTGCTTGTAAACAATTCCATTCTCCTCTCATATTGCTAGCACCATCATACCCTTGACCACGAATGTTAGAAACATCAAGGTTATGTCGAGAAAGTATACCACATACTGCTTCCTTAAGAGTTAACGAAGAAGTGTCATTAACATGTGCCACATCAAAAAATCTCTCTTGTATCAAACCAGCTTTATCAACAAATCTTAACACAAGAGCCATTTGTTCCTTTTTTGACTCATCACGAGCTTCATCAACAACGATGCAAAATTTAGAATCACCAATTTCTTCACGAATATGTTTTCCCACCCTACTAGAAAGAATTTGCAAAAGCTCTTTTTGAATTTGATGTGAAGTATACTTGCATTTTTCTGGAGCATTTTCCAACACAACTTTTGCAACTTCATCATTGTAAGATGCTAAAAGTTTTAGCAGTTCAAGAAAATTACCTTGATTTCTTGATTAACTTCCTTCATAGACCCCTAAAAGCACAAGCTTGAAGTGTTAACCAACGAACAATGTCAATTGAAGCCTTCAGACATAGTCTATTATTCAGAATTTGGCTCGAACTTTGCACTTCAATAACTTTCCTAAGATGCACATCTTGATTCAAAAAGTCTTGACAATCTTTCATTGCATTGTTGTGTGGTGAGCAAGGATCCTTCCCTATGTGTTTAAGAAAGGAACAACGTTTTCCATTCCTAACATTCTTCCAACCTTTAAAACCCGTAGAAATGAATACTTGTGACCCGGGGCGTCCGCTTGGTTTTTTGCTAAAGAGATAACATTGTAAGCAATATGCAGCATCTTCCGACGGTGAATATTCTAGCCATGAAGGAAACAAGCTGAACCAAGTGTCTTGAAACCGCCTTGGATGTTTCTGCTCACCAGACAAGGGATAGTTTTCTAATTTCGTTTGATAAGGACCCCATTTTAGATACGCTCTTCGTATTGCATCCTTTTGATTCGGTGGATATTGCCAAATTGGAATACGCTTTTCAGGATCACGTTCTAAAGAATTCTCAATGTCTTCCGGGTTAACTCTATTAAACTTTGAAGGACGAGGCTCATTTTCTTCAATTCTTGGATTCTCACAAACTTGTTCAAGTTCAGATGAAGAAATTATAACTTCTTCATCTTTTTCAATATCATCGGCCTTCCTCTTGTAAAATGAATAGATTGTTTGACTCTTCATCTTGACTTTTCTGTTGCAAAGAAACAAATTTATCAAAGTGATGTAAGAATATTATTAAGACTCATAATGAAACAAATCTACAATTGACAATGGTACTTGTAACACCCCGTTTTCCCAACATAAAATTTCATTTAATTAATCAGAGTATTCACATCTTAAACGGAATGTCACACTTCTTTTCATAAAATCATAAACGGAATTGCAACGGTTGAAATTAATTTTAAGAGGTAACTCGTTAAAGAATTAATTTAAGAGTTAGAATCGTAAACTCTTTTACATGTTGGACCTAAAATCATAAACTCGTAAGAGTTTAAGAATTAACTCGAGAGTTAAAAAAATCTTGTCAAATTTATACTAATGTGAAAGAGAGAAGAAAAATAAATATGCGGCTTTTTTCAATACAATATTGACGCAAGCATGGGAAAAAAAATTAGTCAGACTTGTTATACTCGCAAGAAATGATATGTCCATCACAAGTAGTATGTATGAGTAAAAGAGGAAAATAAAAGTAGAGATAGTGCAAAACACAAAAATGAAAAGGAGGACATCAACTCTCTAGAGAATGATAATTCTAGTAAGAATTCATCAACATCCATGATTGTTTGATCAAGATCAGGCCGTCCATATTTTAAAGCAGTTTTTAATAATGTACTGAATGTGGTAAATTTGTGACTGCAGTGAAAACTTTATACAAGGAAGGAATGTCATGGGCAAATGTGAATGCATGAAAACTTTGAAAATCAAATTTTGAATCTTGATGTGAATGCATGAAGTACGTAATTGACTTGGATTTAAATGTTAGGTCTTCGACTTGAATGAATAATTGGTTGTACTTCTCTTTATCGTATGTATAGTTGATTTCTCCTCTCTCAGCATGTGAACGAATCTTTTCCTACAACTAACGAGACAGTGTGAAGAGGAAGGTGTGTTTGGTGAGATCGAGAATATACATCATATTACTTGAAAAGGTACCAATTCCTAGTCTAGTATAGAGTGAGAGATTTTCTCTAGTCTCATTTTCTTTTGGATAAATTTGACCAACTGTAGCCTAATTAGCACCTTATTATATTGACAAATTCTATAGTACACCCAATAAATTTAGGTGTATCAGTACACCAAGTCGTAAAATTAATAATAAATGAGTTATTTTCTGAAGAAAAATAATTATTTTCTATCATTGACAACTAAGATAATTAAATTTTATATATCAAAAGTTTCGACAAAATAAAATTTAATTTTTAAGAATTTTTATTACTCATAACAATAAATATTGATTATTTTTTATGACAAAATGTAAATTTTGTAATATGATCCTTATAAACAATGAAATGATGGTTTTTCTTATGAAATGATATTTTCTAAAATATAAATATTGACAAATACCTTTTTATTTCATTAAAGTGATCTTTAATTTATATATTTTGTGAAACAAGAGTACCGGTACACTCAAAATTATGAGTGTACGATAGAAGTTCCCTATTATATTATGGTTGGCGAATGTCGTAGCTGCTTCCCTCCTAATAATGAATATTACTAACTCATTAGGTGCCAGACGGATACAAAGTTTGTCATAGCTAATTCATATATTCCCTCTCAAATTGAAAATGAGTTTTCAGTGTACTAAGAATACATATTACTAAATCCAAAAGTGAAATTTTTATATTGAAAAATAAATTAATTAAATTTTTAAATAATTAATTGCATGCACGATAAGACCAAAAAAAAAAAAAAATGGAAACAGCATCTGACATTGTATAAAATACAACTCAAATGTATGTGGTGTTGGAAGAAAAAACAATATAAATATCAGAAATTATATGCACATACGGTATTGATGTTCGACTTTGTGTGTTGGAAACATTTTGGATCATTACATTATATAGCAACTTTAGTTGACTGTGTTTTCTTGTGCAACAAGGTGGGAAGACACTTAGTCACGCATAACTATACACTTTTAATTTTGAAGGAAAAAATAAATAAACATAAGCCTGTGTATATTAATATTATATATAATATCATCATCATCAGTGCTTAGACTCATGCATATAATATCGTATTGAAAATGGCCAAGTTATACTCTTTTCACTCTTGCCTCTGTATTCTCTCTACTTCACTCTATTATTATTTCTTCACTTGCTTAGCTATAAGTAGTAAAAAAAACATCACCACAGATGAATTTTCACTTCTTGCATTCAAATCCTCAATTACCTTAGATCCTTATCATATGCTTAGAAATTGGTCAATTTCCTCTTCTACTTCTTCTTTCTCTTCATGCAATTGGGTTGGTGTTACTTGTGATGAACATCATGGAAGAGTAAATGCATTGAATCTTAGTAACATGGACCTTGAAGGTACAATTTCCCCTCAATTGGGAAATCTCTCTTTCCTTGTATTTCTTGATCTACAAGGAAATAGTTTCCATGGTGAGTTACCACATGAGTTACTTCAGTTGAAGAGATTGAAATTGTTGAATTTGAGCAACAATGATTTTGTTGGAGAAATTCCTTCAAGGATAGGGGACTTATCAAAACTTCAACAATTGGATATTCGGCAAAACAATATTGTTGGAGTTATTCCTCAATCTATATCCAACTTGTCAATGTTAGAATATCTAAATTTGAAATCAAATCACATCAAAGGAACCATTCCACATGCCATTAGTCAACTTGGTATGTTGAGGATTTTGGATATTAGAAATAACAAGCTCTCTGGAATCCTACCAACAACAATATCCAACATGTCTTCACTTGAAGAAATTCATTTAGCAAACAACTCTTTATCTGGTATGATATATTCACACTATTACATCATAACATGCATGTGATTGAGTTTAATTAACTTTACTTTTGTGGATACATTGTCGCGGCTGCACCGTGTAGCAAAGTATAAAGTCGTTGGATCTAATAAAGAAAAATTCTTATTTTCTCTCTTTTTGATCGAACGACTCTACATCTTAATGCATGGTGTAGCTGCTGTAACACACTGTGTGAACTATTCATTTATATCATGAAGAAGGATGGGCCACCTAGTGCTTATTAAAAGACATTTATTATTTATATCATTTTTAATGTCTTTTCTTTGTCTATGTTGAACTAAAGGTGAAATTCCTAAAGGAATTGGTGATCTTACACAACTGAGAACGGTAAACCTTCAACGCAATTTTCTCTCAGGCAACATATTATCGACATTAATGTTCAACAGCTCATCGTTGCAAAATTTGGCACTTGGTTTTAATAATCTGACTGGCATTCTTCCATCAAATGTTTGTCAAGGACTTCCAAACCTTAGATTACTTTATCTTTATGTTAATGATCTTTCTGGTGAGATGCCAAATGTTTGGCATTATTGCAAAGAGTTGGAAGAATTGATACTATCTTTCAATAATTTTGACAAAGGACATATGCCAGCTGACATTGCAAACTTGCCAAAGCTTCAATCTTTGTATCTTATTAGCAACAACTTGGAGGGTAAGATATCTTTGCCGACATATTATTTAAGATTTTATTTATTGTTTCTTCAAAACCATTACCTTGCCTAAAAAGATTTACCACCTCTATCAATAATTATAAGTTCTTTTTGATAAATCATTGTCCTTAAATATAGTTTTCACATTAGTGCTTTATGTTTAAAAATGTCAACAATGTTGGACCAAACTTCATTTTTACCAAAAGTTTTCTAAAAAGGGATAGTCTCAAACTTCAGATTAAGTTAAACATTATGGTAGCCTGTCCTAAAAAATACTTCCATATTTTATGTTACATACAGGTGAAATTCCTGTATCCCTCTTCAGCATCTCTTCTTTGAGAGAGATCAGCCTTGATGGTAACAATTTAAATGGAACTCTTCCAGACGAGATGTGTCATCAACTTCCTCAACTTGAAATATTTACTCTACTCGGTAATCATTTAGAAGGAGCCATTCCACGATCGATTGGCAACTGCACATTGTTACAAACGTTAACTTTACAGGATAACTTTTTTTCAGGTATACCCTCAATTTTACAATATAGAAAAGGCAGTATGTGATAGTTTATTGTATTCTATCAAACGGACTTTTATGGTACTGATATCTGCAATCAAGGAAAAACACTACCAGCAAGTAGCAACGTGCATACTCTCTAAAACATATTTCTCGACGCAGTCTCTTATTGGTTGAAATTTATGTGAATACTTCTAAAGATATTTATGTGTTTAAAAATATGTGTTAGAGGGGGTATTCTGAGATTCCTACTTAGTGAAATTTCTCATGATATTTGTTTATGACTATGGTTGTGTTTGGGATATACTTTTAGCTTTAAGCCAAATATGCTTAAGCATTTCATGCATCGGTACTGCTATGCATCATCTTATACATGTAATTTGTTTATTTGTTGTTTCTCAATGATATGTGATTTTAGGTTCGATACCAATGGAGATTGGCAGTCTCAATCAACTTCAGCTTCTACAAATGGGAAATAACAGCTTGAGCGGACCTATTCCTTTGAAAATCTTCAACATTTCAACATTGGAATATTTGCATCTTGAACAAAATTCTTTCTCAGGCATGCTTCCATCAAATCTGGGATTTGGCCTTCCTAACCTACAGCAACTACACATGTACGGAAACAAGTTTGTTGGAAAAATTCCAAATAGTATATCCAATGCTTCAAATCTCGTCATAATTGACTTGAGTTCAAATCAATTTAGTGGAATCATACCCAACTCATTTGGAGATTTAACATTCCTCGAATCACTCGTCCTAGGTGGCAATAATTTGACAACAGATGATTCTCTTGAATTCAACTTCCTAACTTCACTGACTAGTTGCAGATATTTGAAACATCTTGAAGTATCCGAGATGATCAACTTACAATTAAAACTTCCCAAGTCCATTGGAAACTTAACTTTAGAACACTTTTGGGCAAATTCTTGTGGAATGAATGGAAATATTCCACTAGAAATCGGAAACATGAGCAACCTGATTCGATTATCTCTTAGTAGGAACAATATAAATGGATCGATCCCAAAGACTGTTAAAGGGTTACAAAAACTTCAGTCTTTGGATCTTGACTACAATGACCTGCAAGGATCCATCATTGATGAGCTTTGTGACATTACGAGTTTGAGTGAGTTGAATTTAACAAGCAATAAGCTTGTAGGAGTGTTACCGACATGTTTGGGAAATATGACTTCTCTTAGAAAGTTTTACATAGGATCTAATAGGTTAGCCTCTGAGATACCTTCCTCATTTTGGAATCTCAATGATATCTTAGAGGTAAACTTGTCCTCCAATGCTTTAACTGGAATTATTCCACCTGAGATTAAGAATTTTAGAGCTCTTATACTGTTAGATTTGTCAAGAAATCAAATTTCAAGCAACATTCCGGCAACCATAAGTTTCTTGAGAACTTTAGAAACTCTGTCCTTGGCAGATAACAAATTGAAAGGGCTAATTCCAGAATCACTTGGTGAAATGGTAGGCTTGAGTTTCTTGGACTTGTCTCAAAATCTTCTTACTGGTGTGATCCCAAAATCCTTAGAGTCACTTTCTTATCTTAAATACATTAACTTTTCATACAATAGATTGCAAGGAGAGATTCCTAATGGAGGGCCATTCAAAAAATTCACATTTGAATCTTTCATGAATAATGAAGCACTTTGTGGTAGTCCTCAGTTACAAGTACCTCCATGTGATAAACAAATTAGGAAAAAATCCAAAACAAAGATGTTATTAATTGTATGCATATCATCCATAATTGTTGTGTTGGGCATTTTGGCTATTGCATGCATAGTACTTCAAATGCACAAAAAGAAAGAAGTTGAAAATCCACTTGAAAAAGATTTATCAACAAATTTAGGGCTTTTAAAAAGGATTTCCTATTCTGAACTTGTGCAAGCAACTAATGGATTTAGTGAGACTAATTTACTAGGAAAGGGTGGCTTTGGATCTGTGTATCAAGGAATGCTTTCTAGTGGGAAGATGGTAGCAATTAAAGTACTTGACTTGAAATTGGAAGCAACAACAAAAAGCTTTAATGCAGAATGCAATGCTATGCGCAATCTTCGGCATCGAAATCTTGTTGAGATCATCACCAGTTGTTCAAATGTTAATTTCAGGTCTTTGGTAATGGAGTTAATGTCAAATGGAAGCTTGGAAAAATGGTTATACACTGATAACTATTTTTTAGGTTTCTTGCAAAGATTGACTATAATGATAGATGTGGCATCTGCATTGGAGTATCTTCATCATGGTTCTTCAATACCAGTGGTTCATTGTGATTTGAAGCCTAGCAATGTGTTACTGGATGAAAATATGGTTGCACATGTTAGTGATTTTGGGATTTCAAAGCTCTTGGATGATGGACAATCTAAAGCTCATACTCAGACTTTAGCTACAATTGGTTATGTTGCACCAGGTAATTTCTTCTCTTCTAAGTTATATTTGATCTAATCAATCTTAGGTTAATTATGTTTGAGAATATTTACTAAATAGTGATTAATGTTGAAATATAGAGTATGGATCTAAGGGAGTAATTTCAGTTAAAGGAGATGTGTATAGCTTTGGAATAATGCTAATGGAAATCTTCACAGGAAAGAAGCCAACAGATGAAATGTTTGCAGAAGAATTAACCTTGAAAACTTGGATTAGTGAATCAATACACAATTCAGTTATGGAAGTTGTGGATTCAAAATTAGTCTCACAGCATGGGAAAGAAATTCATGAACTTTTAGCTCATGTATCCTCTATTTTTGTTTTAGCATTGAGGTGTTGTGAAGATTTACCTGAGGCAAGAGTTAATATGACAGATGTAACTGCATCATTAGTAAAAATCAAGACCTTATTCACTCAATGAGGGAAAAAAAAATCTAGAAATAAAAGTATATAGTGATTTATAAATCTCACATTACCTTATACTTTGAAGACTCTCTTTGTTTCTGTATATTCCCAATAATTTTTGAATCTATATGTAATACAAAATATTTTTCAATCCCATATTGTATGGAACTGTTATTCTCTACGTCATTCATTTCACTTTTTCTCTTTTCTTAACAACTATCCAATGATTTGTGATAGAATATATATTTAACATCACAGCTTATTGTTGTGTTGCAATTTTCATAGTAGTGTATGCTAGTGGTGACATTAATGTGGTTGATATATTAACTATATTTCTTATCATGAGATGTTAGAAAATGTGACAGATTATGCAGAATTGACACGGCTAATTATGTAGTCTTCTGCTAAGTTATTTTTCACTTGTATTAATATAGTTCATTACTTTGTGAAAATCAATCGTATTATTAGAAATGAATGAAAGAATGAATAAATATGAAGTTATAATGGGTGCATTAGTGAATTGGGGAGGTACAAACACAAAGGAGAAAAGTTAAGGGTGTTGTTCTAAGTTATGTGAACAAAGCCCGCATCATCCAGTGCAGGAGTGTATTTGTGATTATATTTGACGATAATTGATTTTGAGTGAATTGATTTATAAAATATTGCTTTTAGTTTTCACAATTGATTTCTCAACAAAAAAAAAAATTATAGAGTTAGAATTAGTTTCACCACTTGAAAACATCTACAAATGAAACGAAACAATTCATAAATAATCATTAGTGTAGGCAACAAATATGGGATATCTTTCTTCTTACTCGTTTGCACATAAGAGAAAAATGTGTTATTCTAACTGTTTTGCCTCTTACATTTACTTTAGATAGCAAATTATTCGACCTATCAAACTTTGTACTTTTTTTTATAGCACAAGTCTGATCTATTTATTTAAATAGACTTTTTAAAAAATTTAAGCCACTTCTTAAACATGTCAACGGAAAATAACATTTTATATTAAAAATAACTACTTTCTAGACCACTTGTTAAACAACAAAAAAGGAAGATTTATGATAAAATGACACTTTAAGTTTTTTAAAAATTGATTATACCACTTTAATGTAGTGCTATTATATTTTTTGGTGACGACAATATTATTATCTTAAAAACAATGGAAAAAATACACTTTTACTCTTACAATAATTTTTTTCCATTATTATCCTCCAATATTATCTTAAATTGATTACACAGCGGGTCTCACAATAATTTTTTTCCCGACAAGTTTCTATCACAAACAAACAATGGAAAAAATACACTTTTACTCTTAGGACTTGTAGTCCCTTTCCTTTTCTTCTTTTTTCTTCTAAAACAAACAAACGTGACATGTAAACACAAGTCATTGTCACATGTCTTGTGTTTGCAACATGAAAATAAACTCTTGTATAAGCGAGGGAAGAATTATGAAACTAGTTTGTGAATTAGGGTTGAATTTTTAGGTGAGTGAGATCTCGTTAGAGAAAGGTCTAAAAGCTTTCTTTATTTCTTTCTCTTTTAAAATTCATTGTGGGTCTGAGTGATTTGATAAATGGGTAAAAATCAAGGTTTGTTCTTTGAGTCTGAGTGACTTAATAAATAAGTAGAAATTCAGATTTGTTCTTTGTAAGCTTTAAGATATAATTTCTTGTAACCACTTTGTATCACTCTTATCATAGTGGATTGGATAGCTACTTTCTTTCCTAGATGTAGGATAAATTTGTTGAACTGGATAAACAAATTATTTTGTGTATTGATTTTCTTTACTTTCTTATCTTTCTTGATTTTGTTTTGCTTGTGATTTACTTCACACTTAGATCTAGATTTGTTGTTACTTGTATTACTCTTTCCTTTTGATCCACACATCTAAATTTTATTGGTGTTTTTTTAAGCTTGAATTCACAACATTAAACATAAGTCCCATATCTAAGCCTCAATATCCACTAGATGGGAAATGAAACTAAATCTATCAAGCCTTTGTTTGGTTTGAGAGAAATAGATGAGAGAAATAGATGAGGGAGATAGAGAAGATAGAAAGAGAAGAGAAGTTGGGGATTTCTCTTGTTTGGCAAGAAGAGAATTTGAGAAGAGAGAAGAATAAATGGTGGGTCCCATACCTTTTTGTTTTCTCTTCAAAAGTGAGAAGAAAGAGGGAAGAAGACAAAAAAGTCTAATATGTCATTGATTTTTTAATTAATCATAAATTATGATGTTGTCTTATCAAGGATATTTTTGTCTTTTTAAAAATAATATTTTTTTCTCTTCTTTCTCTTATACCAAACAATACATCAAATTTTCTCAATTTCTCATATGTTTCTCTCTTCTCAAACTCTCTCTTGCCTATTTCTCTCTTTCCAACTTCTCTCCAAACCAAACACACCCTAAATGTTAGTGCTATAATTTAAAAAGACAAATGTTAACATGTGTCCCTAAGGAAACATATTAAAGAGTTCATTATAAAAATACTAGACTCTTGACCAGTGCTATGGCACAGGTCCTGCCGAGAAGTTGTTAAACAATTAAGTCGCAGCAATGTAAACATATATAGTTGATAGAAATTTTAACAACATTTAAACATATGTTCCCTTCTACGACAACAATAGAAACAAAAATGAAACGGTAGCATACATAAAAAAAAAGTTTGAACTTTAATCATCAAGATACATTACGAAAGACTTCGTGATAAACAACATTTGAGGTCGTATCAGTATTCTCTTCATCTCCATCAACGATTAGTATTTTTAATCATTGATTTGAAGTGACTCTTGAGATTGCAACGTACAATTGACCATGTGAGAACACAGGACTCGGCAAATAAATTCCAACAGTTTTAAGTGATTGCCCTTGACTTTTGTTGATTGTCATGAATATCATTAAGTTCCAATGATATTTGTAATTTGTGTTCTTAAGACAGTAAAGTTTTAAGTGAAAAGATAAAGTTTTATTCAAATGCATTAATTTTAATCATTTTTAGGCATGACAGGCGCACCAACATTTACGTCATAGAGGGAATTGAAAGTATGTTTTGGTTTATGGCTGAAATCATCCATCTCTATAGTCTTAAGTTTACCTTGGTATATAGAAATCAATGCACAATTACAAATTTGAATAGCAATAACTACCACTAATTTTTCTTTTAATCATAATGAAATATCATTAAGTTAAATGAATGTCATGAAATTTGACTTGGTATATAGAAATAAATGCACAATTTCAAATTCGAATAGCTATAACTACCACTAATTGTTATTTTAATCACAATGAAATATCATTAAGTTACATGAATATCATTAAGTTCCAATGATATTTGTAATCTGTGTTCTTAAGACAGTAAAGTTTTAAGTGAAAGTGCAAAGTTCTATTCAAATGCATTAATTTTGATCATTTTTAGGCATGCCAGGAGAACCAACATTTAAGACATAGAGGGAATCGAAAGTCTGTTTTGATTTATGGCTGAAATCATGCATCTCTATAGTCTTATGTTTGACTTGGTATATAGAAATCAATGCACAATTACAAATTCGAATAGCAATAACTACCACTGATTTTTCTTTTAATCATAATGAAATATCATTAAGTTAAATGAATGTCACGAAATTTGACTTGGTATATAGAAATAAATGCACAATTTCAAATTCGAATAGCAATAACTACCACTAATTGTTCTTTTAATCACAATGAAATATCATTAAGTTACATGAATATCATTAAGTTCCAATGATATTTGTAATCTGTGTTCTTAAGACAATAAAGTTTTAATTGAAAGGGTAAAGTTTTATTCAAATGCATTAATTTTGATCATTTTTAGGCATGATAGGCGCACCAACATTTACAACATAGAGGGAATTGAAAGTCTGTTTTGATTTATGCCTGATACCATGCATCTCTATAGTCTTAAGTTTGACTTGGTATATAGAAATCAATGCAAAATTAAAAATTTGAATAGCAATAACTCCCACTAATTTTTCTTTTAATCACAATGAAATTATATCAAGTTCCATAAATATTTGTAAACTGTTTTATGTTGACAGTAAAGTTTCAAGTGAAAGGGTAAAGTTTTATGTTGACAGTAAGACAGTAAAGTTTTACACGGTGCATTTTCAGAATATAACAGCTTGACAATAAATTCACAACACACCTGCTTCAAATGCATTAATTTTGATCATTTTTAGTGAAAGGGTAAAGTTTTGTTCAAATAGATTTGCACTTGCTGTCTATATGTGATCCGAGAATTATAATTTGTGGCATATTAAAATTTGAATATGTTCCATTGGAAAGATAATAACATAAATTGCATTAAAATGAAAAGATAATTCAAAACATCAAAATGGGGTGTATTAGCAGTTTTATGGACACGATAAAATGTGAAAAGTGCTTTTCTTCACGTCAAACGGGATTTAACCAAATTAATTCCGCATCACAGTTACTAACGCTTATGCAAGCATACATTTAGCAAATCAACTATATGCAGAAGTCAGCCAAATACACACATATAAACTCTGCTTGTAAATTTGAAATTTGCCAAATGACTACATAAGAAAGAAGGAAATATACAGACACTTCTCATGATCACAACTCAAGAGTTCTCTGCTTAATTCTTACACAAGTAAGATCTATCCCCGCCAAATTTTAAATATGTTATCTGTTTGTATTTTCAAAACAAAAATGAAAAACAAATATATTACCATTTACGTCAGACCATCAACATATACATATACTCCAAATAATGGAAAGAAACAATTTGGCGATCGCTTATCAAGCTCGTAACGTATATTCAAGCAGCGAATTTCAAATCTTCTGGGCAGACACTAAAATTTGATAATGTGTCACTTTTTGAACCACTCATTCACTCACTATATTAGTAGGTATGAAGAATTGAAAAGGGAAGAATTATAAGTGTTTGATTCCCAAGCTAGAACATATCTACATGAAAAAACCATGGCAGAATGAAAGCTATTACCAGGCACGCCATTAAGAAATTACAAAATGGCTGTCCTCGCCAGCATCCACCAAACCTGCGGGATGAGTTATCGTCATTTTCCATGAATCTTCTATCATTCCACTCTTCCATAAATCCATTACTGGCAACACCCGAAACATTTTTTGCAGTCTCGCCGCATATTTCGCATAACCTGTTGTTAAAAAATGATAGCTGATGAATAATCTTATTTGATAATATGGACAGCCACATAATCCAAAAGAATCTTCCTCAGGACAACCACAAGAGAAGATTTGCAAATAATATGGACAAACATGAACATGATAACTAAATGCAATAATTTGCTAGATGTCAAATTGGAAATTTCATGGCATCATATTGATGTAACTTAACAGCTCACACACACCAGAAGCAATTTTCTAATAATTTTTGTCCATGGGTGTCAGCTCATCGGTAAGAGTTTGATATTGTAAGTTTGTGGCCTGGGACGGTTGCAAAATTATTAGTGTCACTTTAATTAATGATAATTTCCCCCATCCCCAACTTTTTTTCTTAAAAAAGACCATAGTCCATTAATCCTACAACCATAAAAAGGGAGCCATATTGGGAGTCTGGATACATTTTCCGACTATTCCTGCATAGAACTTCATTGACTATTGGATCTAAAAATAGTCTCATCACTACTGATTGCAAGTTACAACTACGTCTAGGAGCATAATAATGAAGATAGAAGTTCTTCAACTAACAACCTACCAGTCCAAAGCCAATAAGATTGAGCAACACTAACCAATTTCATTAGTAATAATTGTAAAAAATTCAATTTCAGAATCTGAACTCCAAATTAAGGATAAATTCAAGCATAAGCCCATCAATGAATCTGGAAAGCATTTGAAGGTGTTAGAAATGCTCTCAACTGAAGGATAGGTGATTGTGGTCTTGAAAAATCCTACTTCTTAACTCTTGTTCTAATCTAATAACATTTAGTATTAAAGTACCATACACGCACAGTCCAATATTATTTTTGAAGTCGTGAATGTTCCAATTTATCAAGGTAACATAACACAAAGATAGAATAGACAAATGGCAAGAGGATTATTAGCTTTCAGAAAATGTTCAAAATTGGATAATCAACTAACAATAACTTAAGAATCCCAACAACATTAGCACTTCAAAAATAAGTTGACAGCATCAAGAACGTGACCAATATCGAAATCTTCAATGCAAAACCTCAAAAAACATGTCAATAAGTTGACAATAAATTGAAATCAAACTGAAATTCAGCAAGAGCATATACCTGTTTCCCTTAAGCTTGAACCACACCTCAGCACAATGAACATGTGCAATGCCAAGCTCATCTTTACAAGCACAACCGAGCTGAATTAAATCTCCATTTGCAGCACTAGCATTTTCAACAGCCGTTGCATCCGATGCCTGCCCAAAAGCCAGATGACAAATCCTACAAACCCTTTCACCTTGTGAACTCTCATAAAACCCTTTGTGGCTGCTACACTTCATATCAATCACACATAAATCTTTATCAGTTTCAGACACCCCTTTCGGCACTTTCATCGAAACCAAACTAAGCCCTGACTCATCAGCTTTTGCTTCTAATTTCCTCTCCTCTCCATTAACACACTGATTCTGAACATGAGCAGACTCTATTACAATCACTCTCTCAACCACTTCTTGATTCACCAAATTGCTTGAATTACAACTAGTTCCTTGATCAACCATAACCAATTCATCACACTTTTCCTGAACCTTAACTTCCTCATCCTCCACCTTATTGGATCCAGAATCATTATCAACCTCTCTTGAAGTTCCAACTTCTCCAACCCCTTCAAGCAAATTACTCAAATTCTCATCAATCACGTCACGGACCGAATCCAAAACCTCAACTCTAACTTCACTCTCATCTAGACCCATTGAAAATCCTTTCAACTCTCAAACCTTAAACAAACTCCTAACAAAAATTACATAAAACAATACAAACCTCACCAAAAATCAAGCAAAAAAATCTCTTTTTTATTACATAGAATAAACAATGTGATCAAATAAAATTGAAAAAATTATATTTTTCAATGACCCACTTCCTGATTTGAGACACAATCTCAGATAACATTAAAAAGTTTCATTTTTTAAGGAAACAAAAACTGAAACCTATGTAACCTATGATATTGAAGACAAGGAAAAAAAAACCTGAAACATATGCAGAGAGAAAGGGTTTGACTGAAAATATTGAATTTTCCAAACAAGTTGAATTGAATGAACCTGAATCCAATCCAAGCCACGCAAGATAAAACATGCGTGGTTTGGTTTATGCAAAAAAATAGAAATTGAGAATGATGATTGGTTAAAAAGGGAAATATAGGAGCGGTGTTAGGTGAAGAAAAGAACTAAGAAAAACAGTAAAGAATTAGAAAAGGTGTTTGAGTAATGAGTACTACAATTGAATCATTTGATGACATTATTTGTCGTTATTGGACATTTTATTTTGGACAGTTATATAAACACTTTTGTGGAGAACAAGAAAGAAAAGAAATATATTATAGTAGGAAGTTTGATTAATGAGATGAGGTACATTGTATACTCTCACATCTCTAAACAAAATGATAAATGTATATAGTTTAAATTTAGACTAAATACACATATTTTGTGTTAGAGGGATTATTCAATTATAAGGTATAAGATAAGATTTAAATCCTTCAAAAAAAGTATAGGATTTAATTTCTTTTAAAAGGTAAGATTTATCTGTTAAAAAAAGGTAAGATTTAAATATTTTTTTGATACAAGATAACCACTAATTTTTTAAAAGGTAAGATTTAAAAAATAATAATAATACACAAGATAACTACTAATTTTTTAAAAGGTAAGATTTAAATTTTCAAAACTAAAATAACCCCTAATTTATTTATCTCTAAAAAATACACGCATAACAGGAGACAAAAGTACTTCACATGTGTCATTGTGGCATTTGACCGTTTCATGAAAATTTAACAAAATGAGAAATGAAAGATATACTTCTCCTTCATCCATCAACGAGGGGTGGTTTATGGTCAATTTTTGACCTTAAATCACCCTTCTAAATCGTTTTTCTTCTTCTCTTTTATTTAAATAAGTGATTTTCACATTAAATTAGGTTTTCCTTTTGTGATTTCGTCATCTTAGTGCAACGTTGTTTTGTTTGTCGTCTTTGTGCGACTTTGTTTGTCTTTTCTCTCTTGTTCAGGTGTTTGTTCGGTTCAGATTGTCAGATCAACTTCGATCTAGTGTAGATCCAACCGATGACTTTGGCGTCATCAACGTTGCAGATCCGGAGGCATGGCTATTCCGGATATTTTAATATAGTCATATTTGTAGGCTTATGTATTATGCCGTTTTATGCTATTAACATGGATGTTGTGAGTTTGTTCGCAGATTCATCCTTTTTGTTATTAGCGAATTTGTATTGCATCGATGTACTCTATCAATTTGAATGAATGAATGTCATTTGTTTTGTGTCAAAAAAAAATGAAAGATATAAATGATTATTTTATTAAATTGTTCTTATTAACTATTTGTGTATTTTTATTATCATAAATGTAAACTAGAAAATAATATTTTGAGAGTGATTCGCATGGTATTTTTATATTGAAAATTAAGAAAACTTGTCGTTTTTAAGTCTATTTATCATTATTCAAAATTATTTTTTCCTGTAATACCATTAACAATTTATCGTTATTTTTCACTCATTTTTCTATGCAATCAATCAATTATCAAAGCACAATTTTATAAAAATGTGTATATTTATGACTATGACATGGAATTGATTTGTATTTACAAAGCACGATTTTTTTATAGTTTTTTAAACAATGTCTTTAAAACATTTATTAACACGACTTTTTAATAAATAATAGATGTATGTTCTTAAAAAAAATAGTATATATGTATTAGTAACTCCGTCCTTAACTATAGGGTTCTTTTTAAAAAAATAACGAAAATTAAGATAGTGGATATTTGTATTAAATATGTTTGTAACTACTATTGTTTTTATAATTTTATTCTTTAAGAGAGATGGTTGGTTTATGTTTTCAACATTATTTATTGTTGATTGAAGAAAAAGATGTATAATAAATATAGGCATGTATGTAAATAAATAATTAATGTAGTTGGAATAACAAAAGGGTTTTATAAAAAGGGACAAAAAAAATTCCCAAAAGGGTCTTATAATTAGGGACGAGGGTAGTATCACTGTATCAGATTTCCTTGACAAAACATGATATCTCAAATGATTTTTTTTTTTAAGGAATCTCAAATGTTTATCATCAATAAATTAAACACAACTGGTAGTATTTTTTTAAGGATCGTGGATAACTCAAATGAGATTACGTAATATGATGGAGCAAGTATATGTGTCTGGTCTTAAATATTGTCCAAATGTCTGGTCTTAAACGACAGTTATACTATGAGACAATGATGAAGTATTAATTTATTTGCAGAAGTTTCAAAATTTTGTGATGCTACTGCCGTCTGCTCCAATGGCTGTGGTGAAGTATAAGAGATTTTCATGGACCTTAAAAATTGTTTTTATTTTAAGATAACTAACAATGAAATCTTTGGATTTTAAGTAGGTTTATTCTTATTAATAGTGACTACTAGGTAGGTAGTGCGTCCTACTACAGGCCACTAATATGTTAGCCACAATACTATCCATTAATTTGTTTCTTCTTCTCATTTTGTTGTATGTTGTTAATTTATTTTATAAGAAGTATGTTGTTAATTTCTTGTGTTTGCTATTTATTTGTTTGTTTGTTCTTACTATTATCTTTTATCACTTTGTGTTCATTTGCTCATTTTGTTAGACGTTAGTTATGCAGATATTTTTTATAAAGACATTGACTTTTATTTTTGAAACTAATTTTCTACTCAATCCAATCTCACTTTTGATTTGTAATTAAGTCTTTTTAGGCAAGCTATCGATCCTTTAATTGGAAATTAATAAGCTTACGTGAGCTCTACGTACCTAATTAAGAAGTTGTTACAAATAAATAAAGGGAAAAAGTTATTATTCCAAATCAAGATTAGTAAGTACTCCACAGCGAAAAGGTGCAAGGAACATTCTAAAAAGTGCAATTGAAGTAAATGAATGTATCTTCTGTAAAATATCAAGATGTAACTCTTCTTTCAATCTAGGCATATAGAATGTATTACTGTCTTGATTACGCTTCCTACAGGGTGGAAATTCATATTTTACATGGGATTTCAATGGACCTGATATTTTGATACTTAACAATGAATTAATTTTCCCATGAGCACTAGTATTATAAGGTCATTTTTTCATGCCATGTCCCTCATTTTGACGAAGACTACATCTCTTTGGGTGTCTACTACATTGTCTTTAATCGGTTTCAGTATGAATGCGAGTAGAATGTAGATGACCTTTTAGATCTCTTTGCATGGTTTTATTGTGGCGCAATTTCATTCCATCATACTTGGGTTAGTATGATTAAAGAGAAATTGCTTGGCACTCCTCTCTATAAGTGCTAAAACATATTGTAATGTATAATGAGGAGACATGTACATCATGAAATTGTGGTGAATAGTCAAACAAGCGGCTATGACATGTAAATATGGATAGTGAAATGTCTGAAATTCACCGCAATCATGCCATTGTATGTCGAGGTCTACCTTATGTCCCAGTTGGTCAGCCGCTTATTGGATGGACAACTCCTTGACGCTGAAAATGATTTGTCCTCAATTGTGTAATGTATAAGACACAATGCCGGTTGTTGTTTAGATTGTGTAATGTATAAGACACAATGCCAATTGTTGTTTAGGTGAATAAGAGGTTGGGTTGGGGTGTGACCAACAATCTTGAGAGTAATTTAACCCAAAAAAATGTCTCTGTGTAGGCTCGATGTGGACTATGTAATCCATTTTGACCACTCTAGTTAAGGGTAATTTAACCCAAAAAATGTCCGACCAAAATAAATAATCATTTTTTAAGGAAAGTGCTAAACTTTATTATTTTCTATATAATGGTATAGATTAATGTTCGGTACTCTTTCTTTACAAAATGTTTGGTACTTCCATGTTTTGTTATTAACTATTCTCTCAAAATTAAGTGTTCGCATTGTGAAGTGCGAAGATTGCTCTTCTCTCATATAAAATTGCTCACCCACTCCCATTCGACTTGTGTTAACTTACGTTGGATATATCGAACGTGAGTTAACTCACGTTGAAATATTTTGATTAATTTGTATGAAAGTGAACAATTTTGTATGGAAGAAGCAATTTTCATGTAATACTCGCAAAGTACAAGTCAAAGCCCCACATAAAAGGCTTCATATATCACAAATAGCCCAGTATAGAAAAAGACTCATTCTACCAAAAAAAAAGAGTCATTAAATGAAGAAAAAAAACATAATTATAAAAATGAACCAATTCTGTATTTTAATCTCAATGACTTCATTTTTTTGGGTAGATTGTCAAAATAAAAATAGTTATTAAAAACTCACACACACGAGTGGATGAGTCATGGTATGAATCCCAACCACGATATCTGACCTAATAATTTTAATATTTTTATCAATTGAGTTACAATTTATGACGTCTTCAATTTTTTTAAGTCAAACAAAAATAGTGGTCAATAACTTCAAGCATAAATACTCATCTATTTATCATATAATACTTAAACCCCACTTAATTTATTTTTAAAAATATTTTATAGTATAAGTAATTTTAATATGACAAATTATCGATCCAAACATACCCTTAATTTCATTTACTTCTTTGTAAACAAAAAACACCAGGCACATGATCTCCCCTACAAAAATAAGAGAAATGATATTTGTACATCTACTTTGTGACAACTTTTTGATAACTTTCTCTCTCATCTCATACTCACATTATGTTTTTATTCTCTCTCTTCCTTTTTCTCTCTCCATTGTTTTTGACCAATGAAAAGTGAGAAAAAAGAAGTTGATCAAAAGTTGTCTAAAATGATTGTTCAAATATCACTACTCCAAAAATAAATGAGTGATTGAACCAAAATAATTGTCACATATGGGAGAAAGTGAGGTGTACCTATATAATGATTATAAGTGTTTGGAACAGAAAGGCTGGCACAGGCAATACCATGTGCTAGTTGACTCTAATGCCTGCAGCCACAAACCTCTTTGCCGTGTAGTATTCTATGTGTCCATTAATTATGCACTAAATCTAAATTCATATCTCACGAATCAAATTGATTTCTTTTGATATGCATTTGTGGAACCAAAATTGACCATTCAATAATGAGATGAGAGTCAAACTTAGGCTAGATTTGGAAATTAAAAATAAACATGTAAAAGAAGGGAGAAAAAAAACATAATAGTTTTGCTCTAAATCATATTGAGTATATATTCATATCAAACTTAAGGATAAAGGAGCAGGAGCAGAAAATAAACGTATTACTATATGTTATCTATATAATATTGATAAAAAATGCAAAATTCATGTACATGTAGACTTGACAAAATGGAAAAGACTACAACCATTGTCACCTAGGTCCAGAAAGTTCAATGGCTTCAATAATAAAGGAAGGTTCTTCATGAACATCGCTGTAATTCTGAGAGAAACTGCAAGTCCTTTCATCATATAGGTTACCCCCTCCTTGTGATTCCTCTGGCCTCACTGACAATCCAATAAGACCTTCAAGAATCTTCAAAACTTCTGACATCTTTGGCCTCAAACTAGGAAGAGATTGAGTACACTGCAAAGATAACTCGACCGCTTTCTCTAACTCTACCGGATCATAACATCCCTTTAGATCCCTGTCAACTAACACTTCCAGCCGCTTCTCTTCAAATAAAGTTCTAGCCTGCATGATTAACCCATTTAATCTATTTACTCAAAATCTATGGTCAATGCATACTTCTGGATAAAAAGCTTAAAGTCATGAATTTCATGAAACTATATTTTGAACATTGTACACAACAAACTTCATTTTTTTGTAGGCAAATGTCGTTAGGTATAAATATGTTAAGTCAGTGGTCAGGGATAGAACTGTAAACTTTCTTAAACACTTTCGACTATTCCAGCTCAACCACTTTAGCTACGCCTTCAGGACGATTTCGACAACCTAGTTTTTATGCAATTTTAATTAAAAAGCATAATTATGGTCTTAAGTCAAAGGTTTTTTATAGCCATTGTGCAAGGATCAAGAGGACAATGAAGACATATATAACAGAAAGGTGAACTTTCAAACAAAATTGATAGTTACTTACCCAATCAAGAATCATTCCCTTTTGGACCTGAACATTTCCGGCATCCAATGCCTTTTGTCCTGTTATGAGCTCCAAAAGTAATATACCAAATCCAAAAACATCTGTTTTTTCAGAAGACTGTCCAGTTGAGAGATACTCGGGGGCAATGTGTCCTACAGTGCCACGTACTGCAGTAGTTACATGTGAATCCCTTTGATCTAAGAGCTTAGCAAGACCGAAATCTCCCACCACAGCTTCGAAACTTTCATCTAACAAAATGTTTGCGGCCTTAACATCCCTGTGGATTATTTTTGGATTGCACTGTTCGTGCAAATATAGAAGCCCACGTGCAGCCCCAACAGCAATGCGCATTCGTCTGTCCCAATCCAAACATGGCTTTCCACGGAAACTCTCTGCTTAGGAATAAGAAAATCAATTAAGACTATATCGACACTAGATCGCAGCAGAGGGCAAAATGTATTTCATAAGGAATTTGCATTAATTTGGAGGTACCAAAATATTTTTCTATAAAATAGATTACTAGATAAACAGTTTAACAATTATTACAAACCTCTTAAGCGATCAGCAACACTGCCATTAGGCATGAACGGATAAACGAGTAGCCTTTCATCTGGTGTCATACAAAATCCATAAAGACGCAAAAGGTTACGATGTACAGCCAAGCCAATCATCTCAACTTCGGTTTGAAACTGCACTTCTCCAGTATAATTAGGATCTTTAAGCCTCTTTACTGCCACCAACATTTTGTTTGCAAGGCATCCTTTGTATACAACACCAAAACCACCTTGTCCTACGATATTTTTTGAAGTGAAATTTCCAGTAGCAACTTGCAATTCACGGAAGGAGAACCTCTTCAAATGACCAATCCCAAATTCACAATCTTGCTCCACTTCAAATGTAAACCAGTACTTGTCAGAATACGTGCATGTTTTGAAGGGAGGAAAAAAGAAAAGAAGTTCATTTCAGGAAGTACCATAAGATGAATACAGGATGCGTGATTTGTACCAATGCAACCAATAGACGAGTAGCATCACAGAAATTACAAATGCGCAACTAAAGCCAATAACAGCAGAAAGCACCACGTGGTGATGACTGCTGACCGTCTGAGATGACCTTGTATCTGCAAGTGAAGACATCTTTCACTTCTACTTCAATTCACTAATTTATTAGGATTTTGTAGATGCAAGTTAAATGTATAATACCATTTACTGGCTTCGAACCGCCCATACAAGTTTCTGAGGGTGATGTACAGAGGAAGTTGTTTCCTAAAATACTACGAACAAAAAACAGTAAAATGTCAAGCAAGACATTTATGATAAAAACGGTAAAGAAAAACCAGTACAAGTGTTTTTTTCAATATGAATATTAGGATTCACATGGTAAATATGAGACCAAATCTTATACCATGATAAAACTCACCTATAGCCTTTTGCTAAAATTTTTGGAGTAGGACCACTGAGATTGTTGAATGACAAATCCCTACAGCATGTAGAAGGGTTATTACACTAAACATTTAAGAGGAAAACAAATTTAAAAACACAAAAACTGTGACAGAGTGCATACAAGAACGAAAGTCCTGTAAGATTAGCAACAAGTTGAGGGATCTGTCCAGATAGTTTATTTTTGCTGAGCCGCCTGAAATAATTGGCGTGAATAAATTAGGAAGTACACAGTGGGAGAAAGGATAACGAGTTATATAATAAAGAATCATGTACGATGAATTTAGTTGCCAAGCCACACTCACAAGTAACTAAGATGAGTCAAAGAGCCCAAAGAACTAGGAATGTTCCCAACAAGCTGGTTACCAGAAAGATCAAGAGTCTGAAGCTCTAACAGGTTTCCTATCTCGGCCGGGATAGGACCAGATAACTGATTGTTCTGCAATAGCCTAAGATAATACAACGGAAAAGGTCAGTGATAAGTAAATCTGGATAATGTGAATAAAGTCCTGAGATTGCAACTCACAATGTTCGGAGGTGACTCAAATTTCCAATTCCGGAGGAAATTATTCCAGATAAACCTGCACTGGCCATTTCCCTGACAAACACCATCACATATCAATAACTTTACAAACTGAACAAGTAATTCCATGAATAACATTGACAATGCTAAACTGCAAAATCTGTTACATTCCTCACAGCCAAAAAAATTAAATTTTGGAGGAGCCAAAATTGATTTAAAAATGTGAAGTATTAATTGACCTGAATGTTTATGTTATTGAGTAGAATTGATTCTAACATGAAGCTAGAAATTGGAGTTTTAGTCTCTACAATTGATTTTCACTCTCGAATTTATTGTCCAACTCATTATTACATCTATTTTACATTTATAACTCACTTTACATTCAACTCACTTATAGCTAGCTTATATCTATTTTGCATAATTGAGTAATTCAAAATCAATTTTTGTCACTACTAAAACAAATAGAAACCAGAAAACAAACTTACAAGGAAATGACATAACCCTCAGAAGAACAACCAACCATATTCCAAGTACAAGGATCAACCGAATTAATATCCCAACCATTCATAGCATGCAACCCATCATTCATCTTATTCTTCATAGACATCAAAGCAGCCACTAAAACATGTACAAAAATAAAACCAAAGTTAGCACAAACAAAAAACAACAAAACAAAACAATCTCTCATAGTTGAAAATGTGAATGAAACCTTCATAGTTAACACCCTTTGGAGAGAGAAGACTTTCACTACCCTCAACAACCACTA
The DNA here is from genome assembly GCF_003473485.1 of Medicago truncatula. Classification (NCBI taxonomy): domain Eukaryota; kingdom Viridiplantae; phylum Streptophyta; class Magnoliopsida; order Fabales; family Fabaceae; genus Medicago; species Medicago truncatula. The sequence continues at coordinate 5,076,191 of NC_053043.1, read as the reverse complement.
ACACCAAATGTAACAGAACAAAAAAGGTAACAAGCCAAACAAACACTTTAACACGTTCCATGAAACAAAAAAAGTTTGAAACTTTTTTAGTGGGATCTTCTGTTCTAAGCTTTTGGAAAAGCTAATAAATGAAATCAAGAAAACCCTTTTGATAAATCTAGCTTCTTGCCTCGAGAGAAGTGAAGTTGAGAAAGATAAAAGAAAATATTTATAAAAATTAAAAAAAGAAAATAATCATATTTTTTTTATCGAGTTTCAACGAACTCGAAGAAAAGTGTCAAACATAACAATATCAACGTTTATATATCGATCAGTTGAGTTAGATGTTACGGACAATGCGATATAGAAAATGTATTAATAGAAGGATGGTGACTCGTGATGTGGGAACATGGCAGTGTTTGTCTCATGGTTATGATCACGTGATTGTTATGTTGTGGAAGTGTCGTGTATTGAGAGAGTTAAAACTGTTGGATTTAAGGTGGTGATTGGAAATGAACGGTGGAGATGTGATTTGGTAGTTGTAGTAAAACGAGGTGTGAGTGAGTTTGCGTATGGTAACGGACACTCATGGCGCGAAAAATTATTTTTCTAGTTTTGTGATGTTTGGACATTTTGGGAATTGCATGTCTCGGAGCTCGAGGTTCTCTTGGTTTGTTTGACTGTGGAAGAATGCCAGCATTATTAGGACTAATTTACACATTAATTTGCATAAGGTGGTGCTAGAATATTATGATTTGTAGACGTACCACCGAAAAGAACATGAAAATGGAAATGACATTAATATCACTTTTTTTTTTTTTCTTGGTAAAAATAGTTACAGAAGACTAGATACATTGCAGTGATTTTGTTAATAAAGATAAGATTCACTTTAAATCCATATCCTTTCCTAATTTCTAATTCTCACCGGACCATGAGGAACTTGGAGGAAAAACAATACTCTCTCATATCTCAATTATAAGCAAAAGTTTAGATTTATTCAATAATTAACATACCAAATACATTAGTTATTAAATATAATTGAGTTGGTTTACTAGAGCGTTTTGTTATATTCAAGTCATTACAAATGTATGCTTATGTGTTATTGTGGCCCCGTTTGTTAATTACTTGATTAAGTGTGAACTATTATTCTTTTTTTTTTTTTTGTCAGGTAGTCTAGTGGCTAGAGCTCACAATTAAATTATGAAGAAGTAAAGTGTCTGAGGTTCGAACCACAACCCCTATATATAATATGCAATATCCCTACCAACTGAGTTAAGCTCACGGGGATGTGTGAACTATTATTCTAAAAGGCTTATAAAAATAACGATGGCTTAATTACATAAATGGTCCCTTAAATAATTATGAGATTTCATTTTGGTCCCCTTATTAATTTTCATCTCATTCTGATCCCATAAGTTACCTCTGTTAGTCAAATAAATTCATTCCGTTAATTTTTGTTCAAAATTGTTAACATTCATCTTTTTCATTCTTCAACTTCATCCTTAAACCCAGAAAATTCATTAATCTTCATAACCTAACGCAGAAAAATTAATTAAATTCATCACAAAACTAAAAAAAATCAAAAAAATCAAAAATAAAACCCAAAATATTACGAACAAGTTGAAAAACCATCATGATTAATTCATACAAATTACAACAACAACAACAAATGCAAATTTTGTAAAATTAATTTGAAGAAGAAGAAGATGATTGAAGGTCCTTTCAATTCTTCATCTTTTACTATCTCAACTTGTTTCAAACACATCTCTCAATGTCATCTCAAATCTACCCAAAAGCAAACTTTTCATTCAAATTGAACGAAGCATTATGAAGGAAGAAGAGACAGCTGTGACAGTGATGAATGGAAGGATGAAAACGAGAGAGTGAATAAAGTAGGGATTGGTTTGGTTTGCCGGAAGATAAAAAAAAAAAAAAAAAAAAATAGAGGAAGAGGAACAAACTTAAATAAGATAATCCTCCCTTCGAATTCAACAATTCAATCACGTTACTCTTCTTAAATCCTTCCGCGGCAGACAAAGGCAATTCAAAAAATCCAAAACCAAAACCTCAGTTTCACAGTTTGATTTGAAAATGAACGAATCAAAGACGAAGAAGCAGCGATTACGGATGGTGTTTTTCCAGCTATCTTGAGCGTTGACAACGGCGCCGAATTCAAGCAAGCAATTGGCGATGTTGATCCAACCGTGAAGAAAAGTGACGTGAAGAGGAGTACTAGAGGAGTTAATGCTTTGATTACTTCTTATTCTTCTTCGTTCGAGGATTTGAGAAAAGAATTTTTTATTTTTGAAGTAGAATCACGGTTGGTGTTTTTTGGACAGAGAAGTTTTAGAAAAAATAGTTGAATGGAAGAGAAAGAGTGAAGCAAGCATGATAGAAGGAGAGGGGAATGACTGGGGGGAGTCTATAACGGTGGAGAAGATGAAAGGTGTTGTATCAACAACAAAAAGGGTAAATCCATTTTTCATCTTCTCTTAGATTTTTTTTGTTGATATTTTTAACATTGATTTGCATTCTATTTTGTTCATTTTATGTTGAGGCGTGAAACGTGATGGATATGGGTATAAGCTTCCAAAAAAGTTCTTTCAATTAAGATGATGAATTTTTTTTTAGTTATTGCTGTTTTTTAGTTTTTCTTTTTTTAGTTTTGTGTGATGAAGTTTATTAATTTTTCTGGGTTTGAGGATGAAGGAGGAAGATGAATGTTAACGGTTTTGAACAAAAGTTAATATAATGATTTATTTGACTGACGGAAGTAACTTATGGGACTAGAATGAGACGAAAATTAATAAGGGGATCAAAATGAAATCTCATAATTATTTAAGGGACCATTTATGTAATTAAGTCAAATAACAATTTATGCACGTATGTGGTTATACAGACCATTGCTATGACCAGGGTTTCCCCCACTCCAAATTTTATCAGGTGAAAACACATTTTCATTCCAATTACACGTACAATATCTAAAATCCTACCCACAATTAGGCTATTTTAAGATTGTTAAGACCACATCATTCACACTTAGAAGTCTATCCATTTTAGAAAAATCAAAAGGTCACGTTCAATATCTACAGGTCTTAAGAAATAAAGTTCTGCACATCTTCAATGTAGAAAGAATGAAAGCGCCAAAATATCCATAAAACCTATCCAAAACGAGTGTTTTATACAAACAATAATGAACAGAAACATAATATTGAGCTAACAGCTCAAATTTAAGGAATTAGACCCTATTTGGATGAACAGATCTACTTGCAGCTTATAGCACAAGGGCGTATGCACAAGTTATTTCATAAACTATTGTGAATAACTTATATAAATAAGCCAAAAACAGCCTATGAACATGTCATAAGTAGCTTTGACAAGTTCACGCAATTAGTATCACAGGTGCTTATGCTAGTAAATGAGTTCAAATAAGTCAATTAATAAAACAAACATTTAACAAATAGTAAAAACAAATGTGAAACACTAGAAGGTAGCATATTTAAAAGGAACAGATATCATATTACATTTGACAAGGAAGGTAGCTCGTCTGGCAACATTGCAAAGAAATCAAGCACATATTAACATGATAAGAGTTAAGAAAACCAAACCCCAACAACCAACATCAATACCATCATCAAAACTCCAAAGACCCATCTTGTTTATATGGGACCCACCATCCAGCTAAGGGTTTGGTTTTCCCCTCACAAGAGCATTTTCTGACCAATTTAGGCCAACTATACCATGACATCATGTAGACATTTTACAACAACATTGAAGGGAAAAAGCTATTCTTTTGGGGAAAAATATAGATTCCCCTGAAGCAAGATAGAGTCAAAAGGTATACACATATATTGAGGGATCAACTGCAGCCATCCAGCAACCTGTGTTTCGGTCCGGGTTCAGCGTGAAACTACACTGGCCAGGCCACAGAGCATGATAACTTAGACAAAAATAATGGTGCCACTTTTGTTTTAACTTATCGACTAGTATACACTGTCCCCCCTATTGCTTATCATCATGATCCGACTGATTGGACAAATTGTAGTCCTATTTGCCGCTTTATGTGGTCAGGTATCAACTTGTTAACAAGCTCTGGAGATGCCCCTGATAACTGTAAATTGGAAGAGTTACATTATAGTTTACCATCATTTTTTATTAAGTAGGATGCTATTGCGATCACAAAATGATTATCACAGTGAGTATCTTTTATTATCTCAATGCATAGTTGTGTAAAAAACCAAAATGAATCTTGTGTATACACACTGGTCCAGAGAAAATTTCAAAACTTCATAAAATAGTTACTATCAATTTTATTCTTGGTTTTGAAACTGTGCACAAATAGTTTACTCCTACAGAAAAAATCTGACCAAGAAAGTATTTTAAGGACTTACTTCCTGTTTGAAGTTGAAAAGAGGGGGAAAAGGACGGCCATTTGGCAGGCGAGCATTGGGTTCTCGAAGTTCATCAAAGAAAGGGTGTGCACAAGCTTCAAGCTGCATAACAAAATAGTTTGATAAGCTAGTTTTTCTAATAAAAAACTATCCGCTGATTAATCAAATTCAGAAGAAACATAAACTAATGTAAGCAATGTGTTTTTTAATAGAAGAGAGAAAGGGCAGTCAACCACTCACCGCAGTGCAACGAAGACTTGGGGAGTACTGCAAAAGCCGGGAAGCAAGATCAATAGCTTCTGGAGGCATCTTTTTGTGGAAGATCTGCACAATTTAGAAAGAAGTATTAGAATATGCAATATTGTCAAAGCAACTCAAATTTTGATCATCTAAAAAATCAGCAGTCGAAGAAGAGAGAAGCAGACCTTGTGCCATGGGTGTGCTTTTATTTGCGGAAACCTGAAGTCATTGTAATTGGGATTCATGCAGCGTACTTCCTCCCGGGTGGGTGTTCCAAGCACCTTTATAATATGTACGAGCTGGTCCACTGCATTTTCACCAGGGAATAACGGCTACAAAAGATAGCATTGTATCAGATGACAGGTAGGTCATAGGTGGAAGATACTAGTAGAAATACATCATTTTGCACTAGATGATGATGGTGATGACTGTGAGTATGAAAACAAAATAATGGCACAAACCTGGCCCAAAAGCAGTTCAGCAAGGACACAGCCAGCTGACCAAATATCAATTGAAGTAGTATACTCTGTGGCACCAAATATAAGTTCTGGAGCTCGATAGAAACGAGAACATATGTATGATATATTAGCTTCGCCCTTGACCTGAACAAAGAAAAAAAAATCTAAAATCAGTACCATATGAAAGTACTATGAATTCTTTGAAATAAAATAAATAAATAAGAGTGTAGGGAGACTCCAAAGCTTGCTGTTGAGCAGCGAAAGACATCATGCAAAGAAACTGACATCAACACAGTGTAATAATTACAAACATCTCATCTACAAGTGTCAAAACTTTATGAAAATTGATTGATTATCGGTTGACATTCTAAGTTACTGAATACTCAAAATGAAAAGAAAAAAAACAATTAATAATAATAATAATGTTACTGAATACTCAATTAAAAGGAAAAAAAATACAGGTGCACACCAAAGAAAGAAAACTAGGCATATTAAAATATGATGAGCAGGTCAACATACCAGCATTTTTGCACTTCCAAAATCACATAGCTTAACTTGATGTGAGAGAGGATCAACCTGGAGAACAAACATAATGAAATCAGGGCCAGAAGTAACTACTACGTTTACGAAAGAGTTCTAACTTTAAATGTATATCCAGCAACAGCATATTAACATACCAATATATTTTGAGGTTTCAAATCCCTGTGGCAAACTCCGGGAACAGTGTGGATATAAGCCAACCCCCTGAAGATCTGCATGCCCACCACAAGTTTATATCAGCCAATGACTGAATGAATTAGAGAAGTTTTTTATTCGCCAGAAAGTTAAAGGCATACCTGGTACATATAAAGTTTTACATAGATGATCGGTATTCTCTGATTAGCATTGTTGTAGTGCTTTAAGACCCGATACATGGATTCTGGAACATATTCCATCACCAAATTCAGAAAAAGTTCATCCGTACTTGTAGTTGAAAAGAAACAATGCTTCAAAGTGACCACATTTGGATGGTCCATCACACGCATCAATTGTAGTTCACGGTTCTTATATCTTCGGTCTTGCAAAACCTTCTTAATGGCTACTGCCTCTCCAGTTTCCAAGCATTTTGCCTAAGAAGAGAAAAATCAGCATGCGGCAAAAAAAAATGGTGGAGACAACAACAATTAGGAATCTAGCTTTAGCATACCTGGAAAACAATTCCAAATGATCCCGTTCCTACGACACGCTCTGCCATGTAACTAATAGTCTACAAGAACCATTGAACAAGATGTCAAACTTGGAATCCAGGAAAAATTATCAAATGGAACTGTTAACAACTCGGCAAATCACTCAATCTCAAAATTGAAATATTATCAGCAAAACAGGATTTACAGAATATGATACCTGTTTTGGCTCTCCATTTTTGCCTCCAATTGTTGTAGATATAATGTGACCAGTGAGGGAATCGTTCCCATTGATAACAGAAGTAGACATCTCCTGTTGAAATTGATGGAACATAAGAATTTGGAATTGCTCACAAAATACTTATAGATGGTTTGATTTCAAAGTGAAGTTAAAAATAGAAACAATATGATTAACTAATTGATGAACACATCAAAAATAGCAAGTAAAGACTACCATGAAGAACAAGATACACAATTAATTAAACCATCACATATCAACAGCATACTCAAAAACACAAAAGGTAAGTTTCTAAAAGATATAACATGAAGAAACAAATCTGGTACGCAACATATGATGATACCGCAAAAAGACGACCATGAAGGAAATAAGATGCTAAAAACTAAAGACCAAGCGACCAAGAACTATAGCAGCACTCAATCCAGAAAACAAACTTAATTTTTGACAAACTTTTATTGAAAAAATTGAAGTAAGAAACAAAAAAGCAACACAACAAAATATTTTGCTAAAATATCTTAAAATTTCAAAACAATACAACAGATAGAAACAGATAACAACAAATTGAACCAAAACATGTTCATCAGAATCGCAAATCAAACTGATAAACTACACATATAGCAAAACTAGCAACCAATCACAGATTCATGACAAACAAACAAAACAAAACCTTGAGAGTCCAACATCAACATAAGAACATGATCTGATTATAACATAACTGTCGGCAACAAACAAATCTTAAAAATTAAAAAAATTAAAAAAAAATCCAGTTCAATAAAGAAAAAAAATTAAAACTTCATAGAAACCCATAGATCAACTTCAAAATAAGCAAAATGGGTTTTCTCTATTAACCTCAAAGACCAAAAAAAATTTAGCAACAAATCAAATTTCCCCCAAAATAACAAACCCTAACAATCCCTTAATCAACTAACAAAAAAAAATTAAACAAAAATCACACAACCCAGATGAATTTACAGCTTCATAATCCAACAAAAACAATAAAAATCACAACTTTTTTCAATTTTAGCATTCATGGATCACAGTTTTTTCACAAACCAATCAAAAAAGCTAAAAAAAAAAAGGGGATTTTTATGCTACAAAAAAGTACCTTATCCTCAGACATGGTTGAAGGAGGAGGAAGAGAAGAAAGAAGAGAAGAATGAATCTAAGAAAGAGAGAAGAAGAGAATGGAAGAGAAAGTAAGAAGAAGAGAATGGAGGACCCAGCAAGGGAAAGACAAGTCCATGTGATTCCAGCTCTTCTTTTTCTTCTCTCTCTCCCCTTTCTTTTCTGTCTACCTTTTCTTTTTCTTTATTGTTATTATTTTTTCTTAATTTTCTTTTTTGGACTTTTGCTATTTTCATTGACCAGCTTTGTTGATTATCAACAATTTGCTGTTAATACAATCATTAGACGTGCTTAATTTAATCTGTCGGTCAAAAAAATATGTCTTTTTGTTTAATTTAATACTACTATACTAGTACTTGATTGAAAGTTGAGTTCATATGAATATGTCATCTCTCAATAGATAATAACAACGAAAATGTTAAGTTAATTGTGGTGATCGAAGTTTGAACTTTAATTTTTTTATTTTTATGAGTGAGTTTTTAATAACTATTGTTATTTTGTTTATCTAAAAAAAATTATAATCATACTTGATCGAGTTTTAATCGGTAATACTATAATTATAGGTTGTATATAAATTTTGTTGAATTTTTTAATAAAGCTAGCGTATGTTTGGTTTTGAGATTACATATAAATTGATTTTGAATTAGCGTGTGTTTGATTACGCGGTGGCAAAATTTGATTTTGATTGAATTAATTTTGCAGAATTGATTTTGGTTAAAAGTGAGTTTAACATAAAGTGGTTTGTGTTTGAATACCTTCAATGCAAAATTGATTTGTATGTAAGATGATGTTTGGATATTTTGTGTCAAAATTGCTTTTGAGCGTGGAAATGACCAAAATAGGTTTTAACATATAGATCAATTTTCTCATTCATTTATTTTGTTAATTTTTTTTTTCTCTCCTTCATTTATTTTGGTAAATTTTTTCTCAATCATTTAATTAGTTTTTCTTTTATTTTGGTTAATATAGTGGATTGATACATTTTTCTTGTTACATCTTCTTTAATTATTTTTTTATGTTAATTGATTAATAAAATACTGTCAAATACGTTGATTGGGTAGTAAGTAAAACATAAATATGTTGATTAAGTAAAAGGTAATAATATAAAGAAAGGAAAAAAAAATTAAAGGCAACCGACTCAACATAATGATGGGACTTCAGAGCCATTTAGTTTTAGAGAAGTGTTATTTGAATAACTATTTGGTTGACAACTTATGTGACAACAATAATTTACAAAGAAAAAGTAGGTATTTGCACGAAAATCAAAGCAATAGAGAGATAAAGTAACACATAATGTGAGTATGAGAGAAAAAGTTGTCACAAAAGTTATAAAAAAAAATGTTCAAATATCATTTCTCTTAGTTTTATCACTACTAACCTCTAGACAATGACACTGTAGCACATAACAGAAAGAAATAAGCGCGGGATGAAAAGGATAGAGCTGTAAAATATCTTGTGATTTCCATAAAATTGATTATATAGTCAGACGCAAAAGCTACACATGGTAGCTTCAACTGGAATCGATTTTGAAAGGAAGAATCATGTTTCCAACTGCTTGCCAAACATCCTTCAAGTGTCATGAAATCCCGTTTGTAGTGAAAAACGCACGTTTGAGGCATCTTACCGCAGAACCAAACAGGGGCTTTGTGTTGGAGATTAGTGGTTGTCGGATGTAGTTACACATGGAGGTTAGATTTGTGCATAATAACTTCGTGCTTTTCAAAAGATAAATAATATTTGTACAATTATATTTTGACAACTTTTGTGACAACTTTCTCTTTCATACTCATGTTATGTTTTTATTTTTCCTCTCTATTGTTTTGGCTTTTATGTCGATACTTTTTTTTTTATAAATTTATGGTTGTCTCAAAAGTTGTCATATAAATAGTTTTTTAAATAACACAACTCTTTCCGAAACGAGGCTTAGAACTAGTATAAATACATGCGTATTGTTAAATTTTCTATAACCATCAATAATAGCAATCACGACAACCAATTTAATAATACAAAATTTATTTGTTCTATTTGTTAAAAAAATGCTATAAGGGTATATTTGGTTCAATGAAGAGGAGGGAATGGATTTTAATGGAGTGAAAGAAAATGGAGGGGAGATATTTTAATTAAATATATGTTTGGTTCAAAAGAGAGAAGAGGATAAATTTTAATTAAAAATGTGTTTGGTTCCCAACAACGAAGTGATACTCAACCATTCAAACTCATAACTAAACGGCACCATAAAATCTCATTTCATATCTAAGTCTAACTAGTAACTACATGTAAACTTTTTAGCTATGATTTTAACCACACAACTCTTAGCATCTTATTGTTGAAATGGTATAGTCAACAACAGTTGATCATGACCATATATTTGCAAGTGCAACTTTGGTAACATAGCTTCCTTCTCCTTTCTATGTTAAAATTGTTGTTAGTATTTGTTATAGAACATTGTTCATAATCTAATGCATCATTTTCTCTTTAAAAAATATAAGTTAGGAATAGAAATAATATAGAGAAAAATATTCCCAGAAGAAGCAAAGAAGAATGCATTAAATGTAAATAAAAGAAATAGTACAAACTCGTTAGTGATAATCATATGTAAGGGACATTTCATACAACTCATAATAGTAAATGTCAAAACTTACCCATTTCTCCGTTAATATAATAGTATAAAGAAGAGGGATAAAAATTGTGTACACAATTTTTTTTTTTTTTTTGAGAGAATGTGTACCAATATATGGTTGCCTTTGTGAAATAGTTACACAATTGGAACATAATTATAGATTAGATTCATGTAAAATTACATAGTTAAAATTATACAGTTGTGAAATAGTTACTACTCTATTTTTTTAACAAATCTTTGTACTACTTGAAAAGTTACTTAGATTGAATTTTCTTTTTAAATTTACCATAATCAAATTTACATAGAAAGTTTGGGTACGTTTATTTTTTGTTTTGTATTTCAATTAATTAACCACCTTCAATACTAGACAAGGGAAATAATATTGCATGCAAACTCTGTTTATAACAGCAAAAATATTACATCGGATGAGTATATAATTGCTAAAATACTATCAATAAAAATATGATGCATCCATGTAATTCAGATGCCACACATTAATTATGTGATCATATGGTCTTTTTTTGTTACTTTTGATCATTTGGTCGTTTAATCTTAAATCAACAATAAAGATTATTTAAAGATGATTTTACATGAGTGTAATATGAACCGGCCAATCTAAGATTTATGATCAAGATCAATCAATGCACACAACTTTGTGCTTCATTACTGCATGTTTTCCTTAATAAATTGTTCAAGAAATAAAATGTGATAAAAAGATATAAGTTATCCTCCGATAAACTTTTTTGAAAGAAAGAATTTTATAAGTGGTAATAAAAATGATCAAACATAAATTCACATATAGCTTTCATTAAAGAGTGGATTGAGTTTAGTTTTTTAGACCAAATTTTCTTCTCTCAAATCTATCACCACTTCAGAAGAATTATAATATGTTAAGAAATGATGTGTCATCATGATAGACATTGTATTAATAGAATTTTTTTTGCTATTGATTTTTCATAGCATGTTTTTGCAAGTCTTTCAAAAATAAAACAATAAAGTATATAATATCACGGGGGCCAAAAGTAGAAAATGTTAGGTTATTGATCAATTATAGGAATTTTCTAAGCTTTTTATACCAGGGTGCTAAAAAGTTTCTAAGATAGGACAACTAATAGATCAAATGTTACTTTGTATATGTTTGGGCCAAGACGAATGGCAATCCAACATTTAAAAACACGTTTGATATAAACTACTTCCTCCGTTCCATTTTATATGTCATTCTAACAAATACACATGGATTAAGAAATGCAATTAAAGTGTCAATATTATTTTTTATCATTCCAATATTATTTTTTATAAAGTGTCAATATTATGTTGGGGTGGTCGTAGACCGCCAGCGGCCTTTGGTATAATTCCAAGATGGCGGTGGTTTGGTGGTTGATATGGGTTGCGCAACACCCTTTCTCGGTGGTGATGGCCTTGGATTCGTGGGTTGGTGTCCGGATTTGTGTTGTAGTCATTCCGTCGTAGCGGTTCTCGTCGGTGGTTTTATTCCTCTTCTGCGTGATCCATATGATGGTGGTGTAGCAACTCATGGTGGTGGGGTTGATGGTGGTTTGTTATGGCAGATTTGGGTGGTTTTCGTATATGTTGGTATATGTTGGCGTTGATTTTCGTAGTGGCTCTTTTGTGTTTGTTTCGTTTTGTCCCAGATCCCTGTGCAGGAAGTGATGGTGGTGTGAGGTGGTGACAGTGGTGAGGTAAGTCTCGGTTTTGGAGGTAATAGGAGGTGTTGGTGGTGGTTTTAGTACAATAGTTGCGGTTGTTTTCTTCCTTGCGTGTGCTGAGTTTGCGGCTCTTAGAAAAATACAAATTGTCTGGTGTTTTTGTGTGGTGGTTGTTTCCTTCCAATCCAGATCTATGTGGAGGAGGTGATGGGTGTGTGAGGTGGTGATGTAGGCCACATTTTTGGTGGTGTGAGGAGGTGTCGGTGGGTCTTCAACGGTTGGGTTCGATCATAACCTTCTCATCCGGTTTGACTACTCTGTTATATGGTGGTTTGTTGATGTGGATCGTTGGTTTTGCTGCTGCAAAGGTGGATTTTGTTGTTTCGTTGGTTGTTTGTTGTTGCAAAGGTGGATTCGTTAAGGAGACATTGATTGTTGTTGTGGCGAAGGTGGTTGTTGTTGTTTCAAACGTTATTGTTACTGGTTGTTGTTGTTGGTTGTTGTATTGGTTTTTGATGTTGCTTTTTGGGGGTTGTGTGCGAGCAGGGGAATGTAAGTCGTGGAAGTTGTTTTTGATGTTGGTTGAGTTTTTTTTTAATTTTTTTTTTATGATGTTGGGTGAGGGTGTTGGTGCAACTTTTGTTTTCCTTTGTATGTTGCTACTTTACGACTCTTAACCTATCATTCCTTGTGCTGGTCAGGATTCTTTGTGATTTTATTAATTCCATTTTGGCTTCTTAAAAAAAAAACACATTGAAACAATAAAAATTAACTGTTTCTACATAAAATCGATCAATTATTTTCCATTTTGAATCCTTAATAAATGTTGACAATTGTTGACATAACATGCTTTTGTGACAAATCTATTACTTCGTTTCATATTAAGTGTTTTTTTCCGTGTTTGTCTTTTTTACAATTCAAATACAACATTTATTACTCTTTTCCTCTAACATACCTTTATTTATTGCATTACATTAATTTATAATTATTTCACTAATTATAATTAATAAGGGTGTTTTACTAAATTATACATGTTTTACTATAAAAATTAACATCATTAATCATTTCATTAATACACGTGTAAAACTCAAATGAGACACCTATTGTGAGTTAGGGTTTCTCTTCAATAAGGATGTTTTATATAATCCAAACAAAGTGTATTTTGAAAAAATAGGGCGCGTGAGAAGACTATGAGATTAAGAAAAGAAAAGTCATATTCTTATATGATATATAGTTTCATGTAACTCATTTGAGTTGACCTAGTGATGTTAGTTTGAGACTTTCAGTGTGATTATCTTAATGTCTTATATTCCCCCGATGACAAATTTGGTGGGCAAGTTCATAAATAGAACCAGGTGGGCAAGTTCATAAATAGAACCACACAAATGAATGGTGGAATTTGAGACATCAAATCAGCCGGCTATATGGAGTCGGATATCGAGTTTAAAAATATATATATATATATAGTTTGATGTTGTATAATTTGGTTGGTCTTGTCTCTGTACACCCATATTCCCTCTACAGACGTTACACTTTGGTTCTCAATTACTATACTATCCTTTGAATGTCTATTTTTTTTTTTAAGGAATGTCTATCTTTTTACTTTTTTGGGTATACTTTTTTCTTCTTCTTTATTTCAAACCATTTTAACCATATATATAAACATACACTTTTCAAATTACTTTCTATTTTGTAAAAAAAAAAATCTTTACAAAAAGGTACCGTCTAAACTTGTTTGAGTACGTAAAAATATATTGATTCTTCGAGATTGATAAGTAAAAATGGCAATGTATTTTAGTAAATTAAAAATAAAATATTATTATTTATCTAGTTTAAAAAAAATGTAATTTTTGGAAAGTAAATGATAATTATACTAGTAGTTTTTTTAGAGGATATAAAGTTAGTAATAAGAATATTTTTCACTACCAAAAAAAAAAGTAATAAGAATATTTTTTGCAAAATTCTTAGTCTTTTGTACTAGGTTGCTGTTCTAACAATTGAAAACCTTGTTTTGTCATTGACTACACACACTCTTGTTTGGTGGGATGTTGTTGTTGTTCAATATATCTAATTTGATGATTCTTGTTTCATAAGACAAGTTCCTAATACATAGGTTGAGTTTTCATTTTTCGCTTTGATTTCACTCATTCATTTCATCAACTTTCTTAGTCACATATCCTTATCACCTACTTCTTCGCTTCACTTCCAATTCATACAACAAAACTCTACTCTTTTTTCTATGTCCATATTGGTCCTTGATCATATATTTGCATTCATCACATATAAGAAAAAAATTTACAAGATTAATGATAGTATAATGGGAAAACAAGGGTCTCCTAGAAGACCAACTCCTGAATGTAAGGGTGCTGCTAGAGGAATGTTAGGAATGAATAAAGATTACAAGATAACAAGCAATGATCCACCTTCATGGAAGAGGATGACAGCGGTTGATTGTCGTTGGCATTCGAAAACTTTGTTGCTACATGGTCTGAAAAATGATTCTTCAAAGTACAATTCTATTAAGGGATTCTATGTTGGAAAAAAGAACATTAGAACTATTGTTCTCATGTTTGGATTGTTGGGTTGTCTTTTCCTTCTTGATTCTATTTTCATCTCTTTTTTCGAGTTTGAAAATATTCAACCAAGTGCAGCAGCCTCAAATCATTCAAGTGAGCTTCAGGTATAATTCAGTATTCCATATTATTGTAAGCTATAGGTGCATATTTCAAGCAGAGTATAATTTAAGTTACCAAATACTTCTAAAATTCATGCCATATTTTTCATTGATATTTGCAAATTGGTATGACATAATTATAACATACTTTTTAATGAGAAGGATACAGATTCCTACATCATTGAGAAACAATCGCCTGTACATATGTATGATCGGCTTCTAAACTTGGCGTCCAGTGCTCTTGCAGAGGTATGAACCAACTTTCAGATTGATGCATGATTTTAGATACTTTTACTATATTTGAAGTTAATTTCTTTCTAATGATTACTTATCTTTTGTTACTATAGAGAGAATTCAAGCAAGAGTCGTCCAAATTATGGACAGATCCATATAAGCAGGCATCTTTATGGAAACCTTGTGCACAAAGAAAAGTTCAAACCAATCCAGGTATATAAACTTTTCTTATGCTTTTGGCTGGTATTATAAAACTCATAAGTTATTTAAAATATGTATTCCTTTCTTCTAATGTAAAATAATATTATTCCTTTAAAAAATGTAAAATAATACTACTCCGTGTTATGTAAAATAGGCTAGTTTTATGGTTCACTAGTGAGATAAGTCTTGCATCATGTACAAGTTAGTTTCCACCGTTGGTACACGATTATTTTACTTTTGTGAAGTTTAATGTGTAACTTTTTATCATTATTTCTTTGCCTGTTTTACAATTTGTGACAGGGAAATCTAAGAAAAGTAATGGCTACATTTTAGTAAGTGCAAATGGTGGTCTTAATCAACAACGAGTTGCTGTAAGTATTGGCAATTAATTTACATCATTTCTCATACTAAGGTATCAACTTTTGAACATGTAGTTAATTTTTACAAATATGATTCCTCATCCTTACAATCTCGATTGTATCCTTTCTTTATGAAATCTCCAATAATAGAAGTGATAAGACTATTGTAGTGAATACAGATTTGCAATGCTGTGGCTGTGGCATCTGTCCTGAATGCAACTCTTGTTATTCCAAAATTTCTCTACAGCAATGTATGGAAGGATCCAAGGTATACTATGTTTTATATGCATGAGAATTAATTTTTCATTATTACATGGTTTTGTTTTACTTCATTGACAAGTATATGATATCATTTGTATCACTTCCATTTGATTGTCTCCCGATTCGTTCTCTAAAACAATTGGAAAACATCCTCTAAAATTCTTTTACTAGAGATTAGAAAAAAAAAATGGATTCTTTTTGAATTGGATTTTATTATTAATATAATAATATTAATATATAATAATATTAATATATATAATAATAAATAAAGAAATTCAATATTATAATAATAAAAAAAATCGAATTAGATATTCAATTTCATTAATCTAACTAATATGGAATAAATGAAGAAGCGTTCATATACTTTACCATAAGTTTGTACACACTATTTGATTTATATGCTCAATTATAAAAATTGCAGCCAATTTGGTGACATATATCAGGAAGAGTATTTCATAAATATCCTGAAGGACGATATCAGTATTGTGAAGGAACTCCCGCCTGATATAAAATCTCTGGATGTGGAAGCAATTGGTAGCCAGGTTTATGATCTTATATATCCAATCAATTTACTTGAGATCAATGCTTGCAGTGTTATAACAATATCAGTATTTAAACACCTTGCATTTTAGATTACAGATGCAGTTCTTGCAAAGGAGGCCACAGTTGCTGACTATATCAAAATTGTACTTCCTCTTCTTTTGAAAAATAGAGTTGTTCACTTCCTTGGATATGCAAATCGACTTGGTTTTGATCCTATGTCTTCTGATATTCAGGTCACAAATTTACTTCATTTGTCAAGTTTTGAATATGCTGCTAGTTTATTATAACTCGGACATGCATTAATGTCTATGAAATACTTGACATTGACACTGACACATAGACACCGGATAGTTTGATAAAATAGAAGTGATTGAATGTAATCACATATGTTGGTGTTGGCAGACACACTTTTAATTTGAAGTGTCAGTGGCTCATGGCCTATATAGATCAATAAGACTACTACTTTACTATTACTAGTTTACAGGACAATATAGACATTTGAATAATTAAGTCTTACTTGCTTCTCATTTTTACTCTTTCTTAATACTAGTATCTTAGTGTACCATAAGGATTAAGGAATCTCACCTGCAATCAGGATACATTTATATTTATATATGTATTGAAATGATTGCAGAGGTTAAGATGCAAATGCAATTTCCATGCTTTGAAGTTTGTACCAAAAATTCAACAAGCTGGCTCTCTATTGATCCAAAGGATTAGAAAATATAGGGTTTCACAAAGCATGTTAGACACTCAATTGCTAGGGAAGTTCATCCACAACAAGGAAGATCATAAAGCTGCAAAAGGCTATACAAAATATCTTGCTTTGCACTTAAGATTTGAAATAGATATGGTGGCTTATTCCATGTGTGAGTTTGGAGGAGGTGAAAGTGAGAGAAAGGAACTTCAAGCCTACAGAGAAAGGCATTTCCCTCTCTTTCTGGAGCGCTTGAAGAATTCAACGTATGCATGTTTCTACTATTTGCTTTTCAGCACAATGTTTTCGACTGATAAGTATCCTTGTTAATTATTTGTTGATATTTTTGTGGTATGTTCTATTGTTTGTTTATAGCTCTATTTCTCCAATGAATTTGAGAAAAAGGGGAAGATGTCCATTGACACCAGAAGAAGCAGCACTTGTTCTAGCAGGTCTTGGTTTCAAACAAGAAACATACATTTACTTGGCTGGTTCTCGTATTTATGGAGGAAACTCAAGAATGGAGGCCTTCAATAGACTCTATCCCAATGTAGTCACAAAGGAAAACCTTCTTACCGCCACTGAACTTGCACCTTTCAGGAATTTTTCATCTCAGGTATGGCAATTAGTTTTACTGCATCTTTGGATTCTCATTTGCATCTTAAAAGTGATCAATATTCAGTCATGTTCTTGACAGATTTGGATCTGATGCGGTCACAAATTCACGTAGTTAGCATATCAGTGATATAGTGTGCATAAAACAAACAGATTTGTTTTTTTTTTTTAAACTCTAAAATACTGAAGTTAAATTATGGACTGTTTGATCCTGATTTAACGATCACCGATGTACTGACTGCGTGAATGTGTGGAATTTGAGACCGTAACATATACAAATATGTTCTTGATGATATCCTGCTAGATTTCATCGAAGGACCTCAAAATACACTGAAGTATCCTTGATTAATTTCCATATTACTTTTAATAATAATAATCGATTACAATATAGAATTGATGTGAATGCAGATGGCTGCTTTGGATTTTATTGCATGTGCAAGTGCTGATGTATTTTCCATGACTGACTCGGGTAGCCAACTTTCATCATTGGTATCTGGATTCAGAACCTACTATGGTGGCGGTCATGCTCCTACCTTGCGGCCGAACAAAACAAGGCTAGCCGCAATTTTTGCTGAGAATGACACCATAGGATGGAATGGTTTCGAAGTAAGAGTAAAGAAGATGATTCTGGAAGGTCAGAATGCTGGCAAAAGGAGTTATGGAAGAAGCATATATAGATATCCTAGGTGTCCAGAATGCATGTGCAAACAACATTAGCTAGCTGGTCCTTGCATTAACAAACTTGACCACTTTGTTCATAAATAACACATTTTGAGATTGAATTTCGTTAACTACTGATTTAAGTGTTTATGTATAAGCTATTTTTATAACAAAAGATAAAATAAAGTCAAGCTGTTTGCTGTCATATAACCTATAAGCTGTTTTCACAAGCTTATAGAAATAACGCGAAAATAGCTTTTGGACATGCTATAAGTTGTTTCTATAAGCTCTCAAACAGTCTCACAAGTGTTGTTGTCAGTAAATAAGTTCAAATACGCTAATTCAAACAGGCTCGTAGTCCAAAAAGAAAAGCCATGAAGAATTCTATGTTAAACTACGATAAATCTTTTCATTTAGAATTCACCAATATGATACAAAGTCATCACTCTTCCTAACTCTCACACTAAGAAAATATAATCCTTAAATGTTCTTTAAGAAACATAACTTTCTTCGTTAAGATGGAGGGAAAAAACGGTGGAGGTTGAAAGGAAGGGTGTAGAACTCTTCATTTCTGGTATCTCCATTAAATGTTCTAAACTTGGTCCACCATGGCATTCCCCTATCTTTGGAGCTATTCTTGTAATCAAGAGTGTTGTCCAAGAACACGGCAACAATGAATGCAACAGTCGAGGATGAGAAGAAGATAGTATTGAGAAAATCATTGAACTGAAAAACAAATCAAAAGGAAAGAAAATTAATATCTTCTTACAATAGAATTACATGCTTTGCATGCAAATTGCATCAAATGCAAACCATCACAAATAGAAACCGATGATGCATAACTGTTCTGTCATTTTCTGACAATAATTATGACATTATGACATATGCATTTAAGTTGGCTTTGTATACATAATAAAACAACAAACTCACCCATCTAGCCTTTGTATGAGCAGGGCCATGAAGGGCCTTGGAAGTGAATTCTCTGAAATACTCAGGAATAGATAATCCCAAGAAAAGGGAAACACCAGTAATAAAGAGGCTCCTCATTGAGTTCATGTTAGTAAACTGCAAAAATGATAGCCCCACAGAAGCTGAAAAACACAAAATCATTAGTCACAGCAAAGAGATAGAAAAGGCTCAAACAAAGTTAAAGGTGGATTTTTATTAATACTCACCAACAAGGCCAAACAGGACACAGTACATAGCAGCAAAAATAGGGAAGGGTATTGATGCAAAAAAAGCACCAAATTTTCCTGAAAAAAGAAATTGAAGTATGCAAAAATTATTGTTGCTTGTAAGTGAAAATTATGAAATAAAAATCTTGAAAAAGTACATTAATATTGATAGGATTGATATACAGTATACACAACTAATCACTCACCTAGCATTGAGAAGAATATCATAAAGCCAGCTGAAATTTGAATGACTCTTCGACTACCAACACGAGTACTTCCTAGAAGCCCTACATTCTCTCTGCCATGGTTCTATAAGAATCAATTTGTATCCCATTTAAAGTGAAAACTATGAACAATAATGAAGAGCATCACTTACACAGAAACAGATGAACCAGTCAGTGTTCCAAATAGTCCATTTAACAAGATTCCAATTCCCTGCCAGCCAACACCGCGACTTAGAACATGAGGAGGCGGCGGTGTTGCACTTGCTAGCCGGGAGGCAGCTGTGTATGCTCCAGTTGACTGTCAGATAAACAACTAAATTAAGCGCTTATAGCATAACCACTTGTCATAAACTCGAGATATATTTATAAGAAAGATAAAATAAAGTCAAACTGTTTTCATATAAGCTAGAAGTTGTTTTCATAAGCTATCATGGATAGCTAATGAAAGTTAGCTTAAAACAACTTATATACATGTCATAAACCATCTCCATAAGCTATTTCAAACAGTCTAACAGGCACTTATGCTAGTAGATAAGGTCAAATAAGTCAATCCAAAAAGGCTTATAGTACCTCAATTAAGGAGACCAAAACAGCAGCCATCATGCCGAAAGCATGGCCAACATCAAATGTAGGAAAACCCCACTCAAAAGGGTATGGAATCTTCATCCTGTAAGGCAACATATTCAAGAGACATTTACAACAATATCTCAACAAGGTACAAACCATGGAGAAAAATATGAAGAAAAATATTCAACTACTTAAGAGATTATTTTGGTACTAACCATGGAGCAGAAGAAATGAGGTTGGATTTATCTGTCCGGCAATTATATTGCGTTAATTCTGATCTGAGTTTGTATGTTCCACTTGTTGTTAAGAGATGTGCATAGGCCCATATAATTGTGGTTGATATAAGCAAAGCAAATCTCTCTAGTATTGGTAGTTGTCTTGCATTAAAGTTTTTCAAGTACTGCATACAAAACACAGTTATAACATATTTTGTTAGAGCAAATACTTGTTACATAATATTTCAAATTCAAAGACATTTAGCTTACACGACATCATAATAGAGAAGTTCGTAGTACCTGAGAGAATGCTACAAACAGAATTAACATGGGAATTCCAGTTTCAACACAATGTCCAACCTAAGGAAAAAAACATGCTAAAATATGAGCCTAGGAAGAGGTGAACTTAAGAACGTGAGTATTGACAAGTGAATATTGTCATACCACAGGGAACCCTCGGTTAAATAGCCCAAAACCAGATAATGCAATTACTGGAACCATTCCAAGTGGACTGAAAAACCTGAAAATTAATAGGAGGAAAACAGAAATTACTTGATGTTGATATATCCGTATCTATGCATTTTGTCACATAGAATGGCTTACCTAGAACAAATGGCCCATAATTGACTAAAGCCCAAGATAATCTGTATGCTTGATGCTGCTATCATTGCACCTTGAACTGCTCTCATGGTTTTAACAAATCTCTGAATATAAATGGAAAAACATTAGTTCACTCTCTGAAAATAAACTTAAATGCTAAACTCACAAAAGAGTATAATTTAAACACAACTTGTACTCTAGTCCTAAGCATTGTATAATAGAAAAACTACAATTAGCCAGACTCGGATCAATCATTGTATTTGTGTATGCGTTTATTAAACTGCTTATTTACTATAAAACCGGGTTTGTTTTTCTAACACTAATTGTTTACATTACTATACTAAAATCATGAGCTTAAAATTGAAATGTACTACTAAGAAAGGGAGACGATCGAGCGTAGTATAACCTAGCAAATTGAGATGAAAGTGCAGAGAGCGTAATTTAAGCACACGTTGTACGTTGTAACCCTAAACATTGTAAAATATAAAAACTACCGTAGACACTCAGCTGTCGGAAACCAAGACACAATTGACCGAACTCAGTAATCAATTTTTGCAGTCTTGTGTGTGTTTACTTATCCGTTTACTTTTGGGTCGGGTTTTGGCGTTCTAATATTAATTGTTCACAATACTATACTATAATCATGAGCTTGAAATTGAAATATACCAAGCATATATTAGAGAAATGTACTAACCAAATGTGGGTCTTCTATGGAGGCCAATTTGGAGTCATGGATAATGGATATAATTGGGACCATAAATGCATAAGACCCTCCCATCACTGTTGGTAACCGAGTTCCAAAGAGTGTCTGAAAGAGTGTATTAATTCCTTCTACAAAAAGCAGAATCTGTACCACCCTCACTTTATCACCCTGAATCATTCATTGAATCATAAATATATTACCAATAAATACCAACTCTCTATCCAGGACAATGCAAAACTAAATTAAATGAATATCAAAGAAATTAAGGGCTTGAATTTTTATTTATTTTTTAATAATCTAGGGCTTGAAATTTAGAAGAACTTACATCAGTTCCACCCATCAAAGGCACAAGAAATGAAGGAATCATCACTGCAGTTCCTAAAGCCAAAATGTAATGCTGAAAACCCAGAATTATTGACTCCACTGTTCATAGTTCAAAACATACATAAAACACTCTCAGTGAAACCAAAATGGTCATAACTCATAATAAAATAACTATATAAATAGCAAAAAACTCCTATATAGCATGAACCAAAGAGTCATTATATAATGAAAAAATAAGCAGAAAAACTTTAGCTTAAGAATGAAAATGCAGATGAGGGAAGTGGATACTAACCCCAAGAAGGGTTTGCATCTATGCAGTACTCTATGCCATGAAGTTGGTCCATTGGTGGGTGGTATACTTCTTCTTGCTTTGGAGCTTCCATGATTTAAGCCACACTTTGTGTGACACTGCTGAAATATTAATGGCTATGAAGGATGAAAAGAAAAGGGTTGAGGGAAAGGTGGATGAAAAGACAGAAACAACTTTGGAGGGAAAGGGAAAGTAAGGTTGGAGTGAGTCAATGTTGAAAAGGAGAAGGTAAAGACCAATGAAATGATGGAAGCAAGAGAGAGACAATGAGAAATGGTGTCTCTGTGTGTGTGTGTGTGTGTGTGAACAGGGCAATTGAGTAAGACAAAATTGCACTTGCTTCAAGCCTTTCTTCTTCACTTTGTAGACTTGTACTAGAAAGTTGCTCCACACAATTATGTTTCTTTGCCTTTAGTAATATATAAAAAAAATTGATAAAAATATTATTTACTTGAATATACTAAATATTTGACACGGACACTCCTTGGACTAGGCGTGTCCCGGCGTCGGACACATGTCGTGTCCGACACCGACACTTGTAATTACATTGAATTATGTGATTTTTTTTCAAATTATTAGCTGTATCGGCAAATCAATGTTTATGACGTGTTTGGTGTTCATGTCCATATCCGTGCTTCATTGTATACGAGAGGTGACTCATATTTTTAATGTTATAAGATTTTGGGTGGAAATATATATGTTGTTTGAACATGTGTTGATTGTCAGTTTTAAAACTAAGGCTCTGTTTGGTAAAAATAGCGGATAGCTGATAAGCTAGCTGACAGCTTTTAGCTGATAAGCTAGCTGATAGCTTTTAGCTGATAAGCTAACTGAAGTGTTTGGTGAAAATAGCGGTTCAACTAGCTGATAAATGTAAAATGACATAAAGGGTATTCTTTATTCATAATAAAAATTATATCATTAATTTAAGTATTTGTAATTTTGTAAACTAATTTTTCTTTAAAAAAATACTTTAAATTTATTAATTTAATATATCCTATGCATTATAAATTAAATTAAATTTTATTCACTAAAATTTTATCTTATATTTATTATTATTTAAGTGTTTCTACTTTATAAAGAAAATAACATTTACCTCAAAAACAAAAAAAAAGGTAGCACTAATAAAGTAATACTAATAACAAAGAATAAAGAAAATAACACTTACCTCAAAAAAATAAAAATAAAAAGTAACACTAATAGAATAATAGTATTTTGTTTCGTAAAAAAAAAACGAAGGTATATATTTTTTCAAAAAAAAAAAAAAAGGTCAGCTGATATATATACAAAAATTGGAATAAAGGGATAGTAGTCTTTATTACGTAGCTTATTATAAAAATTATAATGGATAAAAATACAATTTAAATGAAATAATAAGGGTAAAATTGGAAGAAAAAGTGAGAAGCTATAAGCTCAAACGCTACTTGGAATAGCTTCTGAAAAATAGCTTATAAGCTCGTGAAATAAGCTATAAGCTCACGGTGAAAAAGTGTTACCAAACAGAGCTTTTTTTGTCAAACGAGCTTATAAGCTATAAGCTAAAAGCTAAAAGCTCTTTTTTGGGGTTTCCCAAACAGACCCTAAGACTGCTAAAAAATCACGTCTCAATGTTTATTTTTTCTATGAAATGAAAAATATAGGATTTCAAGCTTCACCCGGACGTGTGTGTGAAATTCGACTTCAGACGTGGATCCAAACAAACTATCAATCTCTTAGTGGTCATGGATCATTAACTCTTATTGCTTTTTTTGTTTGTTTTGGTTACAAAAATTTTAGAGTGAGGGGATGGTGCCCTAGTCCAAGGTAGGGAAGATCTTCGGGCTCAAAGAGCACTTACAAAGGTAATTACGTTTACCTCCCTCTAAAAGCACTAGCGGAGCTCGAACCCGAGTTCTCTCGGATTCAAGACCTGTCTTTTTACCACTATACCAAGCCTTTGGAGTTTTTTTCTTTTTCCTTTTTTGTTTTGAAAGAACTCTTATTGCTTTTGATGCTCATATAATCCCTTTAACACATTAAGGTGATGTTAACTTTTCCATATTTGCACAATCGTCTTTCTAGAAGGCTCTATTTAATAGCTTATACCAATAAGTTAGCTTATAGCTTAGTGATCTAACTTATATGTTTGTTCGATCAAATTAGATATATTTGGTAAAGAAACTTTTTCTACTAACTTATAATGTTTAATCACATACCAAAAGAGATATTTATCTTTAAAATGTTAAATCAATGTGTTTTTTATTATGGAAAAAAATGTTTATTTATGTGTGTCTAAACTTTATATATTTAATCTTGTGACCATTAAGACTACCTCATCTTAAGGAATTATTAGAGATTGGAAAGTTAAAGAATACTGATCGATGCATATTGATATTTATGCATAGATGGGAGGATATTGCATTAAGAGCATTCAAAATGGAGACACCTGTTTTTTGGTACTTAAATGGGTCGTCTACATGAACACCTCATTTATTTATAATTTTTTAATAATAGTAATTAATAAGCATTCAATCTCTCCAACCCGGCATCTCACACAAATTTCTTAATTGTGTGACCCACTAATCAACTATCAATAATTTTATATTATTATATTTTAATTTTTTAATATTAAAATATTGTGTGTCCCGCTTAAGATTGAGATCTTAAGTGAGACCCCATGTCTTATAAGATTTTGAAAAAGTTTCTACCTAATGAGGTATCTAATATGTATCAGATCTTAAATATTTAAGATCCTTCCTTAAAGATGGTCTAAGAAGGTTAATGTGACCTATTTTTATCGCGAGAAATGTTATTTGTACAATTATTGAACAACTATTTTATATGATATTCACATTAAGTTTGTATTCTCTCTTCTTCTTTTTTTCTTTCTCTATTATTTTTATCAATAAAAAATAGGGTTAATTAAGTTTTTAGTCCCTATAAATATTCACAGTTTTGTTTTTAATCCCTACAAAATAAAATCATATTTTTTAATCCTTATAAAATTTTTCATCATCATTTTTAGTCCCTATAAAATTTTCCATCAGCACTTTTAGTCCCTGTCAAAAATTTCCATCAACAGTTTTGGTCCCTAAAATACTTAGGAAAAATATCACAGAGATTAAAAAGTGTAATTTTATTTTGTAGGGACTAAAAACAAAATTGTGAATATTTATTAGGATTAAAAATTTAATTAACCTTAAAAATTAAAAAGAGAAGAAAAAAATTGTCCCAAATGGTTATTAAAATATCGCTACAATTTTATCATTATGATGAAGTACTTTTTTATGTAATGGGCCGTGCAGTGACCAATGAGGCGTACGGGTTAAAGTAAAAGGATTATTTTGACTTTGAACTAGCTAGTTCCATGTATCATGCATGTCCCACGGTGACAGACTGACAGTCCCTATCCCCACCCTAAATCAAGATGTTGGAAACTAATAAACGGATACGAGGAACATGAATTTTGCTCTTTACCCAAACGATTTTATTAGTTCCCAAAATAAATGTCTATATTACCTCTGCGTGAGTTAACCTACGCAGCGTAAGTTAAATCACGCTGGCTTCAAATTTCAAAAGTGGGAGAAGAACCTATTTACTTTACAGTAATTAGTTGTGGGGTTTGGAGACAATTGCATGACAAATAATTTGTATCACGTGAGTTCTTGGCTGACTAACCAATTCAATTCTTAAGTTCTTTTTGTGACACGTATATAAATCATAGAGGCCACCACATTGTCATAATATTGAAACATTGATGGTACTTTGACAATGACGGAAACTTTTGTCTAATATTGAAGTAAAACATGACAGAGGCCACCACATGATATTGAAGCTTTAGCATGAAAGAAAACCAGCGTCAGTTAACTCAAGTTGGGATTCAAAGTGATTTTTTAGTAAATTTAACACTAGTGTGAGTTAAATTCCACATCATGAGTTAATTCATGTAAATTTAACACTAGTGTAAGTTAATTCATGTAGAGATAATATGGACATTTACTTTGGAAACGAACAAAACCGTTTTGGTAAAGAGCAGAATTCAAGGAACATTGTTTCTTCAATATTTGCAAAAGGTTGATACTAACTATATTATTAAAATTTAATTGCATTTTTATCCTCACATTTTGATCGGTTCATGAAAATGGTCATGCCTCTTTTAAATTGAACAAAATCGTCCCTAAACTAACATGTCTTTTGCTGTTTTAGTCATACTTCCCATTTTCCCCTTCAAAAACGCTGATGTGTCCAATTTTTTAATGATATGAAAAAAAAACACTTATGTGACAAATCATATGTGAAAAAACAATTGTACATGTCATCATATTAATATTTTATTATTCAAAAAAATACATTTAAACCAATTAAATAATAGAAAACAATTAAAAAATATAAAATGTTTAGAATTAACAAAAAAAAAAAAAAATCTCTTTTGTAAATAGAAATTCATAACAAAGATTCATCATCCCTAAAATCTCTTCTCTCCAACCATTTACAATTCATCTCTTCCATAGATTCATCATCCCTAAAATCAAAATCCCTAATTTATCTTCAACTCCAAAACTCTTTAATCTCTTTTCTTCAAATAGATTCACTCCCTCCTTTACCATACCAACATCATCGAAAAATTTGATGAAGAATAAAAAAGATCTCCGATTTGACAAAATTTATTGGAAATTTGATGAAGAATAATACACGTGGCACCTCACTAATGGACTGTGGGTCCAAAACTGCCAAAGAATCAAAACATAGGGGGTTGTTTTGTATTTAAATTAGTTAGGGGGCCATAACCGCAACTTTTAAAAAGATAAGAGTCCAAAAGTGCAATTAAGCCTTTTATAAATCTGCAGTGGTTATTTGGATCTTCTTCTTCTTCTTCTTCTTCTTCTTCTTCTTCTTCTGTGGTGGTAGTAACTTTTCTGGCGTTGGTACAGAGAATATCAAAGGAGAATTAGATGGTGGCGTTGGTGTTGGATGAAGAAAAGGATGAACAATGGCTTATGTTGAAAATATTTTATAAATTGATCATTTAAGGTTTTGATTTTGGTTTTCTTTTTTGAAGAGATGATGTTTGAAGGAGAGACGTGTTTGTATGTTTTGGATTTCTTGTTATGTGTTTTATAGGTTGAAGATGAAGACTAGTGAAGAAGATGAATATGTTAAAAAGATGATTTTCTAATTTAAAAAAGTTAATTTTCTTTTTTCTTTCAATTTGTTTTTATTTAATTTATGAAATGTTTAAATTGATTTTTTAAACTAAAAATTTCTGTTTTTTTATAACATGTTAATGTCATTTTTCAAGTTGGCACTGCAACATAGGTGTTCCTTTGCCATATAAGCGTTTTTGGAGGGTAAAATGAGGGTTATGATTAAAACTGCAAAAAATATGATAGTTTAGGGACGGTTTTGTTCGATTTAAAAAAGACAGGACCATTTTCGTAAGGAGGACAAAAAATGCAATTAAGCCAATTATTAAAGAAGACAAAAACTTTTGGAAAATATTTCTTAAACATTCAATATCCTTTCTGCACCTTGAAAAAGAAACGAACAGAGATGATATACTAGATGTCATAAAATAGTGGTGTGTTGAAAATAGAAAATAACAAAAATTAAATGTTGAATAAATGTATAAAAACTAAAGATGTTTATGTATCATTGATGAAAAACTAAATATTTGTGTCTTTTTTCAAGTAGCTTAATAACTTTAGTTTATCCAATGTCTCTATTAATTAAGTTAAATTTATGAGGACGCACATTTATTTTATTGGTTATAACGACACAATTCGATTAACATTTATGTTAATGGAAATTTAATGTTCGAATATTTTAATTGGATTAAATAAGCTTGTGATCTCGATAAGTTATTATTAGGGTACAATGAAATGGACACAATGAAGAGATTATTGATTGAGAGCTAAAAGAGCTCTTTGTTTACATTTTTTTTTTGCTTTCGCATGGGTTTCCGACCCATTAAAGGTGGATGATTAATCCGGTTCGTGCGTAGAGACATGCGCACTGGTCAAGCATTGTTTTTTCTGGGAATCGAACCCAATATTTTCCGGATACGTTCTTAGAAGCAGCTCCGTGCCACTGGAGCCCAAACAACTTGGTTTGTTGTTACAATTTTGTTACAATAGGGATCTGTTATTCTAACTAAAACTATTAGATGTGTTTTTTTTTGTTTAAAGGAAAACTATTAGATTTGTTATAATCTCAAGTATCCTTCCCTTAAATTATCTGCCCACAAGGACTTCAACTAGTTTACTTTAGGCACTTCCAACTTTCAAAGTCGATCTATTTGCTTCAAGAAACTTTCTATACTTAGATGCTTTGTCAACAAGTCAACCACTTAATCTCTAGTTTCCCAATGAGCCAGTTTGATAGCCCCAACTTTAACCAAATCTCTAAGGCTTAATTGATTTGCCGGTCCTTTAACTTATTTCTTTTATTTAATTTGGTTCTATAACTTTTAACTTTCTCAAACACATCCCTTAACTCACCTGTTGTTAATCAACGTGGTCCCATCAAAATAGAGATCGTTGGATAAGAGAGGTCTAACAGATTTTAGAGTGTATCACCAACACTTGATTTATTTACTTTGTTCATGTTCTTCCCTATTTTCATCTTCTTCCCCATCTTCTTCATCCTTCATCATCTTTATAAAACAAAATAAAAAACCCAACTTTTTTTTTTCTTTCAAAAAGCACAAACTCAATGATTAACACCAACACCATCTTGCAAATAAAAATCAAAACTAACATCCAATTATTAATTTCATCACTTTCAAGTCTTCACCCACAAATCCGGTTCGTAGTAATAATATCTTATTGGACATTTTTGTAAAATAATTGTGCTAGATCTAATGGTAGATCATCCACATAGGATCTCTTACCCTTCCTCTCAAACAAACCCACTGATTTCCGTTGTCAGCTACTTCACTTCAACTGCTAACTAAACCACACAAAAGCTTCTTTCACTTCAATCTCAATTCCTCAATTTCAAAACTAACACCTATTTATCAGCCAAAACTGAAAAGCTTCTTTCACTTCACTCCAAATTCCTCGCCAATCACCAAAATCGCATGTACGTTCATTCGTTCATTCTTCCCTTTCGCTGTGTTTTTATTTTTATTTTATTTGAATAAATCTTGGAACATATATAGCAAATAAGCTTTAGATTTGAGCGTGAAGCTTCTCGAAATTAATCCAGAATGTTACACTCGAAACCGAATTTGAGATCGTTTGCGAAGGTTTTTTTATCATGTTCACAATCAATTGTTGTTAAACATTCAATCTTTGAGACAGTATTTCAAGAATCTAGATTTGAAGGAAGCGTTGGAAGGAAGCCCGTTGATTGGGTTTAATAAATTTTGTATTAATAGGGTTTTGAGGAATTGTTAGATAATTTGTGTAGGGAATTTTATAATTTGTGTAGGATTGTGAGGAACAATGTATGGATTGATGTTGTTGGGTATACGATGATGAAAGGTCATAGTTTTGATTGAGTTAGATGGTGGTATTGTTAATTTTAGATTCAAAGGGTTTGATTATGTAGATTTTGTTTAAGTTGAAATGTGAATTTTTGATAGAAAAAAAAAAGTTGGGTTTTATTTTATTTTATTTTATAAAGATGATGAAGGATGAATGAAGATGAAGATGGGGAAGAAGATGAAGAAAGTAAATAAATTAAATGTTGGTGATACACTATAAAATCTGGTAGATCTCTCTTATCCAACGATCTCTATTTTGAGGGGACCACGTTGATTAACAACAGATGAGTTAAGGGATGTATTTGAGAAAGTTAAAAGTTATAGGACCAAATTGAATAAAAGAAATAAGTTAAAGGACTGACAGATCTATTAAGCCAATCTCTGATGTAATGAAATCTTACTTCAATATGCTTGTTTTCAGTGGCGTTGACAGGATCTGGATAAGGAAGTTTAACCATTCACATACACGTTGTAACACCCCGTTTTCCCAACTTGATTTTTTTTGTTGCATAAATCAGGGTAAAACAACTAAACAGGATGCTACACTTCTTTCAAATATGAATATAATAAAATTACTATTTATTTCAATTATCATATGTCATCAAATTAAATCTCAATGCAGCGGAAAACAACTAAGTTCAACTACGGCCTCAACTTAAACAACTTAATTAAAATCCAGTTTAAACAAAACTTCAACATAAAATCATGATAAATACGTAACACATGGAAAACAAGCAAATCTTCATTCTGTTACGTATCAGAGCGATCCTAAGGCGATGACACGTGAGAGAGTCATCTCACTTCAACAACAGCTATTCTTGATTTCCTGCAAGTTACCCAATTGTAAAGGCAACATTTCCAAGCAGAAGGGGTGAGATTTCACATTCAATTATAATAAGCATATAATTCATCAAATGCATTTAACAACTTAAGCTTCATCAATTAATAACATTAACTCTTCATATAACACTTCATTAAATCATCGATCAACTTCTAGTCATCATTAATATCATATTTATCACCTCATATAACAACATAATCATCACATCATAACATCATCATGTAACAGCATAATCATCACATCATAAACATCGTCATAATATAACATAAACA
The DNA here is from genome assembly GCF_003473485.1 of Medicago truncatula. Taxonomy (NCBI): domain Eukaryota; kingdom Viridiplantae; phylum Streptophyta; class Magnoliopsida; order Fabales; family Fabaceae; genus Medicago; species Medicago truncatula. Next base: position 5,045,370 of record NC_053043.1, on the reverse strand, counting down.
TCACATCATAAACATCATCTTATAACATCATATACTTCACATCATAAACATCATCATATAACAACATAAACAACAACGATTAACAAATATTAATACTTCATATAGTTATTCATTAACAACTCATTGATAAATTACAACTTAACGACAACGACAATGCGACTTCAACAACTTAAACTCGACAAATGCAACTTCAACTTCTTAATCATGCATGTGGTACCAACCAGGGTATCAAGCCCCCAACGTATTGAGCGTAAATAGGCTCACAGGGCATCAAGCCCTCAACGTATTGAGCGTAAATAGGCTCAGGGCATCAAGCCCTCAACTTACAGGGCATCAAGCCCTCAACATAATATGTATAAATATACATTACAGGGCATCAAGTCCTCAACTTAAATGAGTATGCATGGACTCAACGTCTTACAACTTAAACAACTTAGACACCTCATATGACTCCAATAATTTGGATCAACATCTTACAACTTAAACAACTTAGACCAACATTAGCATCCTAATCACGACAGCAAGGCAACAACATTAAATAATATGCAGCAAGTCAACATCAACAATAATCATCCAATATAACCATTATAACTTCATATCAACATTTTTCACAACATAGCATCATTAATAATAGAGATGTGTTATTTGAACAACCTTTTGATAGACAACTTATTTGACAACCATAAATTTACAAAGAAAAAGTAAGTTTTAGCACAAATATCAAAGTAATAGAGAGATAAAGTGAAAACATATGTGAGTATGAGAGAGAAAGTTGTCGCAAAAGTTGTTACAAAATGGTTGTACAAATATCATTTCTCTTAATAATAACAACTTGAATGATATAACAACATTATTTTCTATATCATACCTTTTCCACATAAATATATGTAACTCAAATTATTCAACAACAACATTCACATAATATATGTATTTCAAATTATCCAACAAAGATATTCACGTCAAACCAAATTAGATCCATCACAACATATGTTAAATACTCTTAAACAGCCTAGTTGAACTCATAGTACTTATAGTTTTGAGGTTTGGAATTATTCCTTAAGTTTTGGATTAACTTAGAAACGGTTATGCTGAATTTTCATAAGATTTCACTAAGACCTCCTTGGAGTATTTTCATCATATCTCAAGAACCAAAAATCATTTTCACGTCAAACCAAATCCACTGGAAAGCTAACTCAATTATCTACAACTTTCATGTTTACATCAAAGGCCAATTCAAAACAGAAATGTGTGAAAAAGACGCAAGAACATGAAACAGGACGTGTTGTCAGAGAGCAACTCGAGAAAAACCCACTTTTCACCCCCAAAATCCCAATTTTAACTTCCCTATGCCCAAATTTGATCCAAAAACTTGTCTAACCATTTCTATACATGTTAAGGCACTCAAAACCATATAAAACATTGCACTAAAAATAACTCATGATCTGGACATCACTTCTACACAAATTCAACGAATTTTATACTCTATTAACAACCAATTACAACTTCAAAACCTAATTCCCAAATTCCCATAACTACAACCTACAACATGCTAAACTCAATTTCAGAATTATACAACTTAGAATTAGAGAAAGTTAGTCCCACCCTTACCTTAAATTAGATGATTGGACTCTACAAGATTGCTCATCTTCTCACAAGATTCTTCTCTTCTTGACTTCTCTCTTCTCTTATTGTAGCTTATGTACTTTTTTTGAAGGGATCGTAGCTTATGTAATTATTTTAATAATATAAAAAGTTATGATGTGTGAAAAAAATTTAATTCATTTCAAATTATTAAAATAAGGTAATTAAATTTTAAAATGGCTAACCAGATAACACAAAGCAAAACCACTCGTTTGTCATCGATTCAGTTTGAATAAAATTTCATTTTTGGAAAACTTATTATAATTTTTTACCGTTCCAAAAAAATACTCTTGAAAAATTTATATAAGTTGTGAAAATCGGAAAAGTTAAAATAAGTTTTCTGAAAATAAGTGTGTACCGTAAAATTTTGAAAAAGTTTTATGGTTTGTATTTGAAATTTTGAACACTTACTCTCTCTTTCCTTTCGTGAAAACATTGAATAATTTGGAGAAAAAAGTGAAAAAGTGAGGATTTTAGTTTATATATGAAAACAAAATGGACAATTCATGTAAAATGTAAGGATGATGGTATAAATGTTCGGTACAAGATTAAATTTTCTAAGAATAATACTTCATCCGTCCGTTAATAGATGACCTAGTTGACTTTGACACACATACCAATGCATATTTTTTATCTTTAATTATCTATTTAAAAAATTATGAAAATTTAATATTTTAAAAATATTCATCGAGACGAATCCAACATCTTATATGATATTATTTATCTTTGTATATTAGTATAAAAATACGATCAAAGTATGTCAGATCAAAAAGGTACATTGTCAAACAGATCATCTAATAAAAGATAGAGGGAGTAATAACAAGAGGTGTCAATTCAAATCGGTCCATCTGGTTCGACAGAAAAGGACATTTATTTTCTCATCCTTTGTAATGTGTGTTCCAACAAAATACCTCCATTCAGATTATACATCAAACAGGGTATTTTGCAAAATTTGGAAGGCACATGAAAAATAAGGAAGGTGGAAAAAGAAATTCTGAAAATATTTTCAGAGTTGGTTTGAGCCCATAATTGTTACTAGTCAGTTCTTCATAGCCAGAGGCCAAAGTCCAAACAGATTGGTCCATTGGCTCATTTTCTGAAGGAATTTTGTTTTTTGATAGCTTTTAAAATATGATGTTTTTTTTTCCCTCAAAAAAAATATATGATGTTTTTATTCTGTAGAATAAAATGTTTTTTTTATTGTACCAAAAAAAAAGTTTTTATTTGAAAAATTATAGTGTGATGTTTAAAATGTAATGTTTATATACGAAACATAATATAATAAATCACGTTATAAAATAATACTATTTAGTCCACCTAAAAAAATCAACTATTTAGTCTTTTTTTTTGTGCTGCAACTATTTAGTATTTAATTGCTACCCTCTCCAACTTAGTGTTTAAAATATATGCTAGATATAGTTAGAAACTTTTTAGAATTGGTTTGAAGTAGTTAGAAGTTAGCCATGCATAGGTGAAAGTTTATAATGTTAGCTACATTGGAATCAATATATAAAAGTATATCCATCCTAATTGTATCAAATTTTTATTTTATTACTTCTAAATAATTCATCTTTATTCAATTTATTTTTCTTACTTGGGCTCAACCATGCTTCTACGGTATATAAAAAGAATCAGTAATTCTTAAAGTATGTAAAATATGATGTAATTATAGTCGGTAAAGTATATAAAATATCATACAATTCTAGTCGGTAAAATATCATATTAATAGACATGATATGATTAGAAGATAAATAAGGATAAAATATTATAGTGAAATGAAAGACATTTATCGGACATGTAATAAAGAAATTTGATAGCATTACTTTATCCTATTATATGTTAGTAGAGACTTGTTAAATGTTAATAACATGATATCGATAAAAAAAAAATATTATATTGTCTCTGTGAGCATAGCTCAGTTGGTAGGTATATGCATTATTATATGCAGAGGCCGGAGTTCGAATCTCGAACACCCCACTTATTCACCTTGAAAAAGATGAATTCTACCCACTAGACTACCTGACAAAAAAAAAAATATTTAAATGACAAAATTATGGCTGTGCAACAAAAACATAGTAAGGAGACAAAAATTAACTGTCAATATAAAAAAATAGTAAGGAGACAAAAATTAATGAACAAAATTGAATCGATTGAGAATAAGAAGTTTTTTTTTTAATGGCCGGGGTTTGAACCCCAAACCTTACATATATTATGCATTGTCCTAATCAACTGAGCTAAGCTCACCAGGACATGAAGCTCTATGCACAACAAGAAAGTCACTAATGAATAATAAACAACAACAATAAAAGATAAAAGTTAAGAAGCATAAGATTCGTTGGAATTGATTGGGAAAAAAAATTGAAATTGACTGGGATAGAATTGATTGGCAAAAAAATCGAAAAAAAGATGAAAAAAAGGAAAAATTTGAGGAACGTAGAAGCGGTAAAAATTAAGTGAAAAAAGAAACTGAAACATGATTTTGGAATAGAATCGTTGGAGAGGGTGGGAGTCGAAGGAGGTCTTTTGAAGAATTTAAGATACGCAGGTCGGTCAGCGGTGCAATCCACAAGAGGATCCCACCAATCAGCTTCCATGCGACTTACAGTTTTCTCTTCCGTCGACTCGCACACATGCCACAGCCCTTGGTCTGTGTTATAAGACGAATCAAATGGGGACCCCACCTGCCGACGCCTGGAGTGCGCAAGTACTGAGGTATGCCGAATAAGCGCGTTACCATCCACAATCGTGATGACGAGGTCTCCGCGAGCATTTCAATAATTCGGGTTTGGGCCACCATCACAATCCGTGTCGACCGGTATCCCGAGCCGATTGGAGGACCGACATAAACCGTTCCACATCCGAGCGAGAAACATCGCCGACCCCATCCGCTTCCCTCCCAACAATTTCAAGAACTCTCTGACTCTCTTTTCAAAGTCATTTTCATCTTTCCCTCATGGTACTTGTTTGCTATCGATCTCTCGCCAATATTTAGCCTTGGAAAGAATTCACCACCCGATTGAGGTGCATTCCCAAACTGAAGGTGAAAAACACAAGAAGGGGGGGTTGAATTGTGTTTTCTTTTTCTCTTAAAAAATACTTCTTCTGATAAAACTTCAGAAGCAGTTTGATTGCTTCTGATGAAATGATCAGAGTCAGATTGCAGCGGAAAAGAACAGAGCAGAGAAAAGAAAGACAAAGACACAAGCAGTTATCCTGGTTCCTTCCACAACACGGAAGTAGTCCAGTCCCCCTTGCACTTCCAAGGAGATTTCACTATAATCACAAAGATTACAACTGCTCAATACTTTCTAAGTATGAGACTTCACAAAAATGCTCAAGCACACACGCAAGAGTCTTCCAATGCTCAAGCACTAAGCAAGAGACTTCTAATGCTCAAGCACGCAGGCAAGAGACTTCTAATCAAACAAAAATACAGAGAATTGAGTTTGAATTGAACACTTGATATACAATCAGTGGTGTTCACAATACAATACATAAAAGACTCTAGACTTTGAATTTCTAAGATGTATCAAATCAGTGCAGAAATTCAGTGTGCTTTGTAGAATCAAATTGACAGAGTTTTGGCGCTTTTGAACTTATGTATCTCTATCTACAATCTTCAAGTCTTCACTCCTTTATATAGAGGCGTGAAAGAGACGTTGAGATAATCAGCACGTCTAAAGAGTCGTTTGAAATCCTTTGATTATCCACCAGTGATCCTTTGCCTGATTTGGGTGTAGTCCTTTGAAGAATAAACTTCAAATTCATTCCCATCTTGAGTGTACAAATTCTGCAGGCATGGCTGTTGTTTTGTCTTGTAGCGTAGACAGAAAACAGAGTAGTGGAGGTAATGGTTGTACACTTGTACTTTGTCAACTCTATTAATGAGAGACAAGTGCTCAGTGCTATCCATATATCCGTTGATACCTTCCTTTCAATTCTTCGTTCTTCTTTGATAAGACTGAATTGAGAATCAGCTACTTTGAATCTTTAGTTTGATTAAAGGATCAAACATAGCTTCTGGTGAAGATATTGCTTCTGATGAAAACTTTTGCTTCTGATGACCTTCTGCTTCTGATGACGTCATCTCTTCAGAAGCAGTTTTCTTCAGATGCTCAGAATTTCTTTTTCTTTCCATTGTTCTTCCAAGACCTATTGAAATAACTTGAGTAGCCTTTGGTCCTGTACACTTGAACAATTATTAGTAATAACCAATTGACAATTTTTAATACCTTGTTATCATCAAAACTTAATAAGGTTCATTGTGAAACACATTTTGTTCCAACAATCTCCCCCTTTTTGATGATGACAAACAATAGTATTTAAAATGTTCAATTGTTGTTGATCTAATTAATAAGTTGACCACTGGGATAGAGGTTTGTAAGCTCCCCCTGAGTCTAATAGATCTTTAAGGTGAGGTTTGTAAGCTCCCCCTAAGTTCTATTCTTATTAATTAAATTTCAATAAAATACTCATAAAATCAAATCAGAAGTATTTAAAAGAAATTTAGAAGTGGTTGTAGTGGGGCTCAGTGCCTTAAAAATACTATACATTTACTCCCCCTTTTGTCATCAACAAAAAGAATAGAAACAAAAGAAAGAGTATCAGAGCAAAACAAAACAAAAGAATAAACATATAACCTTTAAAAATAGTATTTCAGAGCAAGCAGCATTAAATATCATCAGAGTTAAAGCTTGTAAAACATATTGAAGGTGAAAAAGCACAAGATCCAGAAACAATGATAATATATATATATAGAAAAGTTGAGATACAAATGCAGTGCAACTAAAGTACTTAGAACAAAAATTAAAACAAGCAAAAAAAATGTGCAACTAAGGTTGGGTTTGCTTGTACATCTGTTCCAATAGATACTTGATTTGCTCATCCTTCTTTTTGAGTAGCTCATCCTTTTCCCTCATTCTTCTTTTGTATCCAGCATGAATTCTTGTTGCCCTTGAGATGTACTCTTCTTCTGGATAGAAAGGAGTGATGTCCAGCAGAGGCACGTAATTCAGCTCTTTCACTCTAGCTGCTTCATGCATATCATCCAACAACTTTTGCAGCATGGCAGAGTGAGATGAGACACACTTAGAACTTAGCTTATCCAGCAGGTCATCAAAACTCTTTTTCAGATCCATCCATTGATCAAGATAGTGAATAGGAGGTACAGGAACTGTTCTGCGAAGAATCAGTGTCTGAATCTCATCACTAAGCTTGATTAACTGTTCATCTATATACTCAGATTCAAGGATATAGTCAGGGATGGTTGAAGGTTCAGATTGAGTTGTATGAGATGTGGAGGGTTGGTCAGAGGCTGTTTGTTGGTCAGAAGAAGTTAGGTCAATTATTGGTGGTTCTGGTTCTGTTGATTGATGGTCAGAAGCAACTTGTTCAGAAGCAACTTGTTCAGAAGCATCTTGTTCAGGAACAGTTTGTTCAGGAACAGTTTGCTCAGGAACATTTTGCTCAGGAACAGTTTGCTCAGGGATGGTTTCTGTTTGTTGGTTTTCTAACACAGTCTTTCCAGGGACTGTCTTAGAGGCCTTTGTAGGTGTAGGTTGCATTTCACCACCTAAGTGTTTTTCTAATTTGTGAATGGTTGAGGATTCTTGTTGTTGTTGGGGGATTTCTGAAGTAGTTGCTTCTGAAACTACTTCAGAGGCTCTTTGTGGAGTTTGGTTATTTGGTGAGTTTGTTTGGGTGGGTTCAGGTTGTTGTATACTAACAGGTTCTGGAATATCTGGATATAGTGGATGAGTAGTAGGCAAATTGAATTTCTCACACAGTTTAATCCTATTTTTGGAAAATTCTATTTGAGTTCTCTCATAGTCAAGTGTTCCAAATTCTGTTAGTTTGGTAGGTTTGGTTTTTAGAAGCTTGTCTATGTGTTGGCTAAGGGGTTGGTCATCTGATTCTGTTGATATGAAGAGGGTGAAGAGGGTAGAGATGGAATCTGAGTATAGATGTCAGGTTTGGATGAATTACCTGAAGATTGAGCTTCTGGATGAACTGCTTCTGGAGCTTTTGAAACTGGTTCTGATGAAGTTGCTCCTGAAGCTTGCTTATTCTTCAAGGCTTGAGAAAGCAGAGTTGCTCCATACTGAACAGTTTCTAACTCAGACGCTAAAGCAGCAATGTCAGGAGTAGGCACATACCCTGCAGCCTTGAGACGCTCATCCCTTTCTTTCTCAAACACTTCCTTCAACCTTTTCTTCTCTGCTATCTTGGATGCAGAGTACTCCTTAGCATACTGCTTTACTTCTTCAGTCATTTCAAAACTGGGCATGACTATAGGCTCTGAAGTTATAGTCCTTTTTGCCTTCTTGGGGCTTGAGTCTTCATCCCAGTTTTCTTCCAATTCTTCCAACATTTCTGCCCTTCGTCCTTCAGCTGTCTTCAGATTCCTTGAGGATCTCTTCCTTTTGATGGTCTTAAGAGCAGCTTCTCTTTTCTTCTTGGGACTTAGAGGCTCTTCAGAAGCAGCTTGCTCAGAACCTGTTTGTTCAGAAGCAGGCTGTTCTGCTGTTTCTTGAGCATTCCTTGTCCTTTTTGAGATAAGAGGGACATCATCCAAATCCTCCACTTCCTCAAGAATGGTGGACATAGCATATTTTTCCTTCTTGGCTTTCTTATGCTTCTGAGCACCCTCCTCAGTAGCATCTTCAGCAAGGTATTCTTCCTTGGTGATCTGCTTCTTCTTAGATTTTCTGCCTTTGGCCACAGGCAGATCACCACCATACATTTCTTCAGGGACATCTTTCAAGCTGATCTTCAGATTGTAGGTTTTGTAGAAGTCCAAGATGTAGGCTCTCTGCACATCCAGGGGATCCTTCTTGCAGATGGGGATGTGATGAGTGACTAGATCAGATATTGCATCAGATTCACGCATATCAGAATCTAGTTTCTTGAGAGCATTTGCTGGAATCAGTTTCATCTTCACAAGTGTTGATGCATTGATTATCTTCCCAGTTACTGCTCCCAGCTTCTGGTTATCATAGATGCCCACATCCTTCAAGGCACTTAGAAGTCCTCCTTCTTGAAAGATTACAGAGAGTAGTCTTCCATAAGGAACAAACTTTCTGTTTTCCATTTGACTCTTCTTTAGTTCCTTGATCATGTATTTGAACATGTACTTTGGAACATTCATCGTTGTTTCCTAAGTGATGGTGTGATGCAGAAAGACTTTATGACCAAGAGAGGGTTGATCACTTCCTCCACCTTTGGGAAAGATGTTTTCATTCTGGATCTTCAGCAGCATTTTCTTCTCAATGCTCAAAGTGCTGTAAGGTTGAGCAACCTTAGACCCATAGATGGTCTCATTGACAATTTCCTTCCAAGAGCTGGTTCTTGGATTAGGAATTTCTTCTCAAAAGTATTTGCCAGAAGTATCCCTTCCCATGGCTTGAGCAATAATCTGCTCATTTATGGTTACAGGAATACCCATGACATTTGATCTAATCTCTGTGCCGGTGAAGGAGAGTAGACCCATTTCTTCTCTGGTTTTTCCCTTTAGAGTAGGATCAACCAGAATCAGTTGAGCTTCTTCCTGTCTAGCAGCTTCAATGTCAAAGACTGAAGCTCTTACCCAAAATTGTCTGACCAGAACTTCATAAGTTGGACCATTGAGAAGACTGAAGTAACCCATCATCTTCTGCTTCTTGTAGAATCTTACCAAGTCGCACCCATGGTGAGTTAGAGAAGCGAAATCCACTGGATTTTCCGCTTGAATGATTAACTCCCATTCCTCAATAGACATAGTTCTTCCTTTGATTTCATATGCTTGAGTATCTATATCCATATTTGATGAAGAACCACCAGCAGAACTTGAAGATGCCATAGATTTGAAGTAGTTTTAGGGTTCTAAGGTGTTTTGAGAGGATGAGTGAATGCGCTTACTTTCGCAGAGGGTTGAGAAGAAAATAGAAAGTGTTTGTCGTGAAGTGAGTAGTGTGTGAATTGACTTAGTGTTTTTAATAAAACGTTTGCAATTCAGAAGGGACAAACAAACACAGCATTAATGACAAATTGGGGGAGCGTGTAAGTATGTTAAAAAGCGAATAAAACATCATTGCCCTTTTTTTTGTTATACTCCAATACAAATAGACCACGTCAGAGACTCTTCAGAAAACTACCTTTTGGGTAATGGGACAGCTGTTACATAAAGTAACTACCAACGTTCCCACTAACCATGCTATTCAGAAGCAAAGAATAACACTTCTGAAGTTTTAGTGCTGACGTCATCTTCAGAAGCACATTTTCCTCAGAACCTCAGTTAAGAGCTTCTGATGAACCAAATGCTTCTGAATAAACTTCAGAACCAAACTTCTTATTCAGAGGCAAGCAATTTTTCAATCAGACACAAAATGCATGTTCAAATTTTTCTTAATAAAATCAAATCTTTCAACAGATAAAGGTTTTGTAAATATATCAGCCCATTGATGTTCAGTATCAATGAATTGTATATCTAAAATCCCTTTTTGAACATAGTCTCTGATAAAATGGTGTTTGATTTCAATATGCTTGGCTCTTGAATGTAGAATTGGATTCTTTGACAAACAAATAGCAGCAGTATTATCACAATAAATGGGAATACTGTTAGCATTAATCTGATAGTCTTCCAACTGATGTTTCATCCAAAGTAGTTGTGTGCAACAACTTGCAGCTGAAATGTATTCTGCTTCTGCTGTAGACATAGCAATAGTTGCTTGTCTTTTGCTTGCCCAAGATATCAGATTCTCTCCCAGGAATTGACAATTTCCACTGGTTGATTTTCTTTCAATCCTATCACCAGCATAATCAGCATCACAGAATCCAATCAACTTATAATCTAGGGATTTCCTATACAGGAGTCCAAGATTAGTTGTTCCTTTCAGATACCTGAAGATTCTCTTAACTGCAGTTAAATGAGATTCTCTAGGATCTGATTGAAATCTTGCACACAAGCATACACTGAATAAAATATCAGGTCTAGATGCAGTGAGGTATAACAGAGAACCAATCATACCTCTGTATAGCTTCTGGTCTACTACTGTTCCAGTATCTTCTTTGCTTAAGGTGCAGGTTGGATGCATTGGAGTGTTCATCACTTTACAATCTTCTAGCTTGAACTTCTTCAGAAGCTCCTTTGTATATTTTGTTTGATGAACATATACTCCTTCTTTACTTTGGTTGATTTGAATTCCAAGAAAGAATTTCAATTCTCCCATCATACTCATTTCAAATTCATCCTGCATTAACTTAGAAAATTCTTTGCAAAGAGATGCATTAGTAGAACCAAATATTATATCATCAACATATATTTGCACAATCAAAATATCTTTCTTAAGAGTCCTTCTGAAGAGTGTTGTGTCAACTTGTCCTCTTTCAAAATCATTTTTAATTAAGAAATTACTTAGTCTATCATACCAAGCTCTGGGAGCTTGTTTCAAGCCATATAGTGATTTCTTAAGTTTATAAACATGGTCAGGATGCTTAAGATCCTCAAACCCAGGAGGTTGTTTAACATACACTTCTTCTTCAATGACACCATTAAGAAAGGCACTTTTGACATCCATTTGATATAATATTATGCCATGATTAATTGCGTAGGATAGAAGTAACCTGATTGCTTCCAATCTTGCAACTGGAGCAAATGTTTCGGTGTAATCAATGCTTCTTGTTGACTGTAGCCTTGAGCAACAAGTCTGGCTTTGTTTCTGGTTACTTCTCCTTGTTCATTCAGCTTGTTTCTGAATACCCATTTTGTTCCAATAATGTTCTTCTGAAAGGGTTTGGGTACCAGATCCCACACATCATTCCTTTGAAATTGATTTAGCTCTTCTTGCATAGCTAATATCCATCCATCATCTGAGAGAGCTTCTTCAACAGTTTTAGGCTCAATTATTGAAAGCAGTCCTATTAATGACTCTTCTTGTCTAAAATGTGATCTTGTTCTTCTAGGACTATCTTTGCTTCCAATGATTAGCTCCTCAGGATGTGAAGATTTGTGCTTGAATTTAGGTTGAATAACCTGCTGAGTGTTATCTTGAAAGTCCTCAGAAGCACTTTCAATCTGTACTTTTGGGCTAGGTTCTGCTTCTGAATTAGACTCAGCTTCTGGAGTGATTTCAGCTTCTGGACTAGATTCAACTTCTGTATACTTTTCAGAATCAGAAGGTTGATCAGATTCTGATGCATCTTCAGAATCAGTTGTACCTGCATTACTTTCACTTTGCTCTGAAGTTTTACTTCCAGGCTCTCTATCATCAAATTTTACATGCATAGATTCTTCAACACATTGTGTTTCTGAATTATACACTCTGTATGCCTTTGACCTTTCAGAGTAACCTAAAAAGATTCCTCTTTGAGCCTTGACATCAAATTTCTTCAGATAGTCTTTAGTGTTTAAGATGTAACAAGTACATCCAAACTGATGAAAGTAAGAGATATTGGGTCTTCTTCCTTTAAAGAGTTCATATGCTGTTTTCTCCAACATAGGTCTGATATAGATCCTATTTTGAATATAACATGAAGTATTGACTGCTTCTGCCCAAAAATGTTTAGCTAAGTTGTTTTCATGGATCATGGTTCTGGCCATTTCTTGTAATGTTCTGTTCTTTCTCTCTACAACCCCATTTTGTTGTGGAGTTCTAGGAGAGGAAAACTCATGGAGAATCCCATGTTTTTCACAAAAAAGTTCAAATGGCTCATTTTCAAATTCTCCACCATGATCACTTCTGACTTTCAAAATTTTCAATTCTTTTTCAGATTGTATTTGAGTGCAGAAGCTGCTAAACACTTCACATGCATAGTCTTTACTTTTAATGAATTTTACCCAAGTCCATCTGCTGTAATCATCAACAATGACTAATCCATATTTACTTCCATATAAAGATGCAGTGTTAACTGGACCAAAAAGATCAATATGGAGTAATTCTAAGGGTCTGGAGGTTGATACAATGTCTTTAGATTTGAAAGAACTTTTCACAATTTTCCCTTTCTGACATGCACCACAAAGTGCATCTGAATGATAATCAATGTTAGGCAATCCTTTGACCAGTTGTAACTTGCTAATTTTAGAAATTAATCTCCAATTAGCATGTCCCAACCTTTTATGCCATACCCATTTTTTATCATTCATTGACAGAAGGCAAACTACCTTCTGATCAGCCAGATCAGAGAAATTTATTTTATAGACATTCTCAACTCTCTTTCCCTTGAATGTAATGGATTTGTCATCCTTGTTGACTAGTGTGCAGTTGGTCTTACTGAACGTTACATCATACCCATTGTCACAAAATTGACTAATGCTCAATAGGTTATGCTTCAGACCATCTACTAGCCACACATTATTAATTGAGATGGAGGAATTACCAATAGTACCTGTACCAATGATCTTTCCAGTTTGGTTGCCACCAAACTTCACTTCTCCTCCATCTTTCATTGTAAGGGTAAGGAACAAAGCTTTCTCTCCAGTCATGTGCCTTGAACATCCGCTGTCTAGGTACCATGACCTTTGTTTCTCTCTTGCCCTTAAGCACACCTGCATTTTTGGCCAATTCAGATTTAGGTACCCATATCTTCATGGGTCCTTTTGGGTTAGTTTTGGAGGTTTTACTTTTCCTCCCTTGTACCTTAGGGTGAATGCTGAGTGGCTTCTGATCATTCAATACTTTAGGTTTGACACCTTTTGGTATTGTTTTCTCAGAAGCAGTAGCTGCTTTGTTCTTCTGATCCTTTTGTTTTGGGATTTTAGATTCTGGTTTAATCAGATTCTGATGAACAGGTTCTGATCTTTTCAGAATTTTAATCTTTTGACTCTTAGGATCAGATTTTGTCATTACCTTGATCTTAAGGTTTTCTGGCTTTGATGTGATCTTAGCCTGTGAACCAGAAGCTTCAGGTTTTGACTGAACAGCAGTTATAGCATTTCTACCTTCAGGCACAAAGGTGGATTTCAATCCATCCTTGATACAATCACAGTAGCTCTTGAGACTGTATTCTTTGGATTTCTCCTCAGAATATCCAATCCCTTTGCCTTTGTTCTTGTATGTGCTGTAGATCATAGAAGCAACTTTGCTTCTGTCTATTCCAGCCATAATAAAATCATCCAAGGCAATCTCATGTTTATTGCCTGAACCTTTATCACATTTTTCTTGTAGCTTCTGACAGAGACTCTTGAGTCTATCTTCATATGTTGTTGATATGAGGTTAAACCCTTTGAGTTCTTCTTCAGAAGCTTTCAGTTCCAATAGAGTTGACTTTTGTTGTTTCATCAAATCAACATATTTTTCTTTTAAATCTGTCAACTCATTGGTTCTGTGTTCAAACAGTGATAAAAGTTCTTTTAGAGAATCAACAAGTTCTTGTCTAGGGATTTTGGAATATACCTCATTTTCATCTTCTGAATCTGATTCAGCTTCTGATACTGCTTCTGATGATACTGTTGCCACTAACCCCACGGCTGCCTTAGCATCATCATCAGCTTCTTCTTTATCAGAACCAGATTCACTATCCAAATCTTCCCAGGTCGCCATCAAGCTCTTTTTGATTTGCTTTCTGAATTTACTGGAGTTGAAGCTTGATTTCTTGGATTTGCCTTTAAACTTCTCCTTCTGAAGATCAGGGCAATCAGCAATGAAATGACCAGGCTTCTTACAATTGAAGCATCCCTTCTGATCTTCTTTCTTGGAGTTCTTGTAGCTACCTCTCTTGCTCAATAATTTCTTCTGCTTCCTTGCCAGATACTCAAGCTTGTTGGACAGCATAGCCATTTTTACAAATTGATCTTCATCAGAATCTCCATCAGGTGATTCTTCTTCAGATTCACTGGCTTTGTAGGCTTTGGAAGATTTTGAGATCTTTCCTTTAGATGGTAAAGCAATGGATTTACTCTTCTTAGAGGTTTCATGCTCATTTAAACTCATTTCATGCACTTTGAGTGAGCTAACAAGATCTTCAACACTTAAAGTATTTAGATCCTTAGCTTCCTCAATAGCAGTTACTTTGGGTCTCCATCTTGAAGGTAAGCTTCTCAAAATCTTACTAACATGATCAGAAGCAACATAGCTTTTCTTCAGTATTTGCAATCCAGAAACTAAAGTTTGAAATCTTGAGTACATTTCTTCTATACTCTCATCATCCTTCATTCTGAAAAGTTCATACTGATGAACTAGCATCAAAGCTTTAGCCTCTTTTACTTTCTTGCTGCCTTCAAAGTTTGCACATAGAGAAGCAAACATAGCCTTCGCAGTAGATTTGTCACTCATTTTCATGTATTCGGTGCGAGGTATAGAAGCCACAATGATTCCTCTTATCTTGTGGTGTTTCTTATAAAGCTTCTTCTGAGCAGGAGTATGTATTCTTCTGTCTATAGCAGCTCCTTCTTCATCCAAATCCAGATCATCAACTCCATCTTCCAGTATGTCCTATAACTCTTCATCCAATCCCATGATAAAGCTGTACATATTAGTTTTCCACCATGAAAACTCTTCTGGATCTCCATTAAACTTTGGAGCTTTTCCAGAGTCTGTTTTCTTGTCAGCAGTATCATAGTCATGCTTGACACTTGTGTATTTTGTAGTAACTGATTCCTCATCTCCAGACATGTTTTTCTAATAGATCTTGAACTGTAACACGGTTAAGTGCTGTGATAACAGAGCAAGCTCTGATACCAATTGAAGGTGAAAAACACAAGAAGGGGGGGTTGAATTGTGTTTTCTTTTTCTCTTAAAAAATACTTCTTCTGATAAAACTTCAGAAGCAGTTTGATTGCTTCTGATGAAATGATCAGAGTCAGATTGCAGCGGAAAAGAACATAGCAGAGAAAAGAAAGACAAAGACACAAGCAGTTATCCTGGTTCCTTCCACAACACGGAAGTAGTCCAGTCCCCCTTGCACTTCCAAGGAGATTTCACTATAATCACAAAGATTACAACTGCTCAATACTTTCTAAGTATGAGACTTCACAAAAATGCTCAAGCACACACGCAAGAGTCTTCCAATGCTCAAGCACTAAGCAAGAGACTTCTAATGCTCAAGCACGCAGGCAAGAGACTTCTAATCAAACAAAAATACAGAGAATTGAGTTTGAATTGAACACTTGATATACAATCAGTGGTGTTCACAATACAATACAGAAAAGACTCTAGACTTTGAATTTCTAAGATGTATCAAATCAGTGCAGAAATTCAGTGTGCTTTGTAGAATCAAATTGACAGAGTTTTGGCGCTTTTGAACTTATGTATCTCTATCTACAATCTTCAAGTCTTCACTCCTTTATATAGAGGCGTGAAAGAGACGTTGAGATAATCAGCACGTCTAAAGAGTCGTTTGAAATCCTTTGATTATCCACCAGTGATCCTTTGCCTGATTTGGGTGTAGTCCTTTGAAGAATAAACTTCAAATTCATTCCCATCTTGAGTGTACAAATTCTGCAGGCATGGCTGTTGTTTTGTCTTGTAGCGTAGACAGAAAACAGAGTAGTGGAGGTAGTGGTTGTACACTTGTACTTTGTCAACTCTATTAATGAGAGACAAGTGCTCAGTGCTATCCATATATCCGTTGATACCTCCCTTTCAATTCTTCGTTCTTCTTTGATAAGACTGAATTGAGAATCAGCTACTTTGAATCTTTAGTTTGATTAAAGGATCAAACATAGCTTCTGGTGAAGATATTGCTTCTGATGAAAACTTTTGCTTCTGATGACCTTCTGCTTCTGATGACGTCATCTCTTCAGAAGCAGTTATCTTCAGATGCTCAGAATTTCTTTTTCTTTCCATTGTTCTTCCAAGACCTATTGAAATAACTTGAGTAGCCTTTGGTCCTGTACACTTGAACAATTATTAGTAATAACCAATTGACAATTTTTAATACCTTGTTATCATCAAAACTTAATAAGGTTCATTGTAAAACACATTTTGTTCCAACACAAACAACTTGACTCGCTGACAATGCCTCGTGGTGCGACAAGGTCCGAGCACAACGAGGCTCTCACACTCTCTAGCACGCCGTTCCAAGGGACTTGGGCCCGGTCCGCCGCTGAAGACACTTCTCCAAACTACAATTCGAACATTGAGGGCAATTGATTCTCATGGCGGGCTTAGTCCGGTTCTCTCGTCGTTACTAAGGTAATCCTTGTTACTTTGTTTTCATCCGCTTATTGATATGCTTAAATACAACAGGTAGGTTTATGTTATTAGGTTGCTAACCTATGAAAAAAAAAACTAAGGATAAAAGTAACAAAGGGTGAGTAAGATAGGATTAAAAATGAGTTTAATGTATCCTTTTTTATTGGTCCACAAAACACCGGATTAAATTAGGATATGATATCTCTATCATGTGTACCAAACAGATCCTTAGTATCTTAACAACAAAAAGACTAAAATAACAAATTTTATATACTTTACATATTATAAATCCCTTTTATACATTTTGAAAAATAAGTTGAAGAGAAAATGATATTTCAAAAGCAAGTTTATTTGATAAATTCATTGCAACTTTTCACAGATCAATTTTCTAGATCAGTATTGCTGATGTGTTCATCACCTCATACTGTTTGTGCACAATAGATGCATAATTTAGGCTTTATGCTTCCTAAATCCTAATTAAAGAACCAAAAAAGAGAAGCATACCCTAGTAGTGTCTGCCTCAAACGTAAAGATAGTTACAACCCACAGTACTGACTACTGACTAGGACAGAATCGATCTTTTTATCTCACAATCATAGCTCAAAATTCATGAACTAGCTTGCTTTAATCGAAACAAGTCACTGATTTTATTCTAAATTGCAAAGGTCAAAAGCAACTTTGCTTCATGAAAATCTTTCAGAAAAATAGTAAAGTAACAATAATGACTCAATTTAATTTGTAGCATATTTGGCAACAAGATGTACTTGCTAGTGGTATGTATAAAGCAAAAAGCAAAAGAGCTTCCAAACATGAATATTCCACTTTAATGTAAATTCAGATATGGGTGTCCTGTAAGAAATTTACAAACACGAGTATTGAGAATCTTATTTGTGAATTTCATCACTGTAAAATTGTCGTGGAGATTGCTTGAAGAAAGAATAATCAACGGAGATTATGAATATTTTATAGTTTTCTATAACTTTATTAAACTATTAAGTTGGTCTCTATGTTTAATCACTTATCAATTAGATTTCTACATCATAACAACTTACAATCAATACGGTCTTTATATTTAAAAATTTGCTATCAATTTAACATACACTTAGAGGAAATAATATGAATCAAATTTGACGGAGTAAGACCATCCACAATGGTGGTTTCTTCACTTATTTGTGGACCAAATAGATATGGTGCTCGTATAGAAGAAGAGTCCCCCTCCCCATTTTTTTTTTTTGAAGTTTCCCTAAATAAATTGTTTTAAAATAAATGATTTTTTGGTTAAATTTAATGATTTAGAGCTATTGGTGAACTAATTTAATATTGGTTAATGTTATCTCGTGCCTCCAGAACACTGATTAAGGAACAATAAATTAATGGATCCTACTTGTTTTAACTCAATCAAAACGAGAAATTAATCAACTAATTTTGATATAGGATTATTCTTGTTTGGTCACAAAATCATATATAATTTTTTTAGGCACGCTTAGACAATATTAATTCTACATTTTATTTTTATTGAATATGCTATGACCATAATCTTTCAAAAGTTTACGTCACATGGATCGTACATATTTAAATAAGTTTATATAAAATAAACATTAAAATAGATTAACATATCATATCAAACTTTCGAAAAATAAAAATCAAACCTATAAATTAAGCGTGCGACAAATCACAAATTAGACTTATACATTGCAAAGCCCCGACCTATTATCATCTCCGGTGACCATGTTACCTGACATAAACCACTTGATACAAGTAGACATGATAGTTCAACAACCGCCACTTCTAAATTAAAAATATCTCTTTGGAATTGAAATGTAAACACCTGAAAATGATTGCAACGTAATGTTTTCACATTCATGGAAGTTTCTTAGTGGGTGCTTGGTGGACGAACTATTATTTTCTCATGTTCATACATACAGATAATAATGTCTGTAAGATCCCCTTAGTTAAATATTTCATTGATTAACACCATTTTAGAAGTTGACCTCTTAATCATATGCTAAACAACTACGCAACTTTTGAAAGCTAATTATTTGTACATATCCCCCACATGACCATAATTATTTAGCGTACAATATTGACATATCAATAATATTGGACTGACCCTCACTCGAAGAGTCACGACCCCATGAACACGGCACATATATGTGAATGTGACCCTCTTTTGTTTCATTTCAATAAATCAAGCAAGTTATCCTAGAGCAAAGGGATAATTGAAAAAGACATAGGTGATAGGTGCATCTATCTCTTGAGTAAAAAAAAAGAAGAAGTGTACCTATCTCATTCATACCTCTCTTTGTTTCTATTGAGAGAATATTCTTTACAAAAGATAAAATAAATTAACCCATATGAATAAAGTATAAAGTGATATAAAACATTCTCCCCCAAACAAAAAAGTAATAGAAAACAAAGTGAAAGACCTAGTAAGACAAAATCAAAAGGATAAAAAAGAAAAACATATCATAGTAAGTGGGAATCTCTACTCTTTGCATGCTCACAAAAAAAATATACTTCACAACACTCCCATAAGGCATTCATCGATATTTGATTATCCTATCCAACATTTCCCTTCCCTAGTTCCTACCCCACTTCATTTTGTCCACCTTTCTTCCCTTTTTCTTTTTCCTTTTTTTCTCCTAAACTTTTTGGTATATATACATTGCAATCATAATCACCACAAATAAATATTTCAAAAAACAAAACAAAAACATGGTCCAATTTCATCTAGGTTAAACCTCAAACGCTTAAATGCATGTTTGATATCACATTGTGATCCTGACAACACCAATGTGATACCAAACACCCACTAAAAATATCGTGGACCATTAAACATTCCAGAAAAGAGAACAAGTCAATAGTCGAGTCAACTCATTCGAGTCCATTTTTCGGATGAATATCTTTGAGAAGGCCCAAAACTTGCTGCATAGTTGGCCTCTTCCCGGGTGATTCGGCCGTACAAAGGTACGCAACTCGGAGACTCTCCACCATCTGACTCTCCAAGTCACCACCTCCTAGCTTGAGTCTATCGTCAAGCGCCCTCACTCCATGACTTTCTCTTACAAGCTTCCTCACCCAAACCACGGTCTCTGCTGTACCGGGCTTCCCGGTTAGAAGCTCCATAAGCACTACACCAAAACAGTAAACGTCTGTTTCGGTGCTGCAATTTGGAGGACATTGTTGTCCGAATTTTCTAAATCCGAAATCGGCAATACGAGGCTCAAAGTCATCGGCTAGTAGAACGTTTGATGTTACTAGATGTCCATGAACGACGGGCCTTGATCCTGCATGGTGGAGAAATGCTAGACCACGCGCTACTCCTAGAGCAATACGGTGTCGTGTTGGCCACCCCATTTTTTCTGGTGATGATGCTCGTGAACCGGTGCCGTTTTGAATCTCCCATGTGTCGCTACTCCAGTCCTCCACATTAGTCTCACCCGTCGGTAGCTCGTGCATCCATCTGCCTAAATCTCCGTTTGACATAAACTCATACAACACTAGCTTTTCCTTCCCTGTGATTTCAATTAAATTAACAAAACCAGTTAATAACTCAGCCAAATATACATAGAACATTTTTTTGATTGGAAATATAAGTAGAACATAGATGAATGTAACAATGTAATGTTCTTTATTAAGGCAATTCCATTTCTCTATGGTTTGATTCTACCACTGTACATTTTTAGAATAAACAATAACGCCTCCTATTTCATGCAGCATTTCTGTTGCTTGCAAATTCATACATTTCACACAAATGCCAGCAAATCAAACTAAGAATGTAAATATTTTACTACAAAGTAGTGATCTAATCTTCTGCAAAGAAAATATCTAATTTTATAAATTCAGCTCATTAAGTCAGAGAAATTCAATTTCAATATGAATAATAAAGTACAGTTATTTTTCCTTAGTTAGAAAAAACACTACATGTTACTACATTTTTTTCTATATAAGTTGAAACATAATGTTACTGATAATTAATTTTTACCAAAAAATAATACATGTGAGTAAAAATTATCTACATTAATGCTCTTAAACAACCACATGTACTGCTACCAAAAAAACTCCAGCAGTTCTTGTATAGCACTAGTATTTTTATTTTTTGTTACAGCCAGTATATATACTTGAATACTTCACTATAATACTACTATGTACTATAGGAAATAATGTCATTTGTCACTAGTTAAAAGACCAATATTTTCAAATTTGTTGCACATACACCGTAAAAAGCAGAAAACTAGATAGTACTTGTATAAATTTCCAAATGTAATTATAACCATTGCTAGATTTTAGGTAAGGAAATTGTTCCACATGAAGAGAGTGACAATACTAAATATAAAACCCGTGAAAGTCATTTATTGATATCAGCTTAATCCAAAAGAAAGGACACTGCTACAAAAAATAAATCAGAACTTTGGAACCATTAGAAACTATGAATATGATGAAGCATAGACACATACATACATACACTTGAGACAATTAATACTAACACTAATACATTTAACACCGATAATAATTTGAAATCAAAAGATATATCTTTGATATCTTTTATCAAAAAGTGTCGTGTTGATATCAAATATGTCTCTGATATTAGATATATCTTTTATCAAAAGTGTCGATGTTACATAGATTAAATAAACGCATAGAAAATGATTACCTGCGATGCAGTAACCAGAAAGTGGCAAAAGATTGGGATGTTTAAGCTTAGACAAGTCAACAAAAGTATCAACAGCATCATCATGATCAACCTCTCTAGCATTTTCAAGAACCTTAATTGCCACGTGTAACTCCCCAGGTAAAACAGCACGATAAACGGGCCCACATCTACCTTCAGCTAGCTGAGAATCTTTCCCAAAATATGACGTGGCATTCATAAGATCCATGAAACTAATGTTCATCAAAGGTTTCTCAAACATGACAACTGATGCTGAAGTTGGTTCTTTTAGATCAGCTACCCACGATGTTCCAGATTCTGTCTCAAATGCAAACGGTCCAGATTTCTCCATCTTAACGGTTGTTGTTAATCCTGTCATTGGTTTTGATATTGAAATTGCCCATTTGTTTTTTTGAGCTAGTTTTCTTTTTCTTCTGTAACCAAAAAATGCACATAGACATAATACGACAAAAATAAGCGTTGACGCCGAGGTAACAGCTACAATAATCATGGTTTTTGTTTTTGACTTTTGTTTGTGTTTTGGTTTGGTTTGAATTGGTTTTGTCTTTGTCACATGAAGTTGTTGTTGGTGGTGGTGTTTTAGAGTTGATATTGAATTTGAATTTGAATGAATGTTTGGTTTTTTGGTAGTATTGTAGTGGTTGAGATTGAAGTTGTTATGAATGAATGATGATTTTCCAAATTTCTTGATGAAGTTGTTTAGAGAAGTTGAAGATTTGAAGTTGTTGTTTGAGATGTTGAGGAATTTAAGATTGTTTAGAGAAGGAAAATCAGACGGGAAACTACCATTCAAAGAGTTGTTTGAAAGGTTTAAGAAAGAGAGTGAAGTAAGATAAGAAATGGGTTTGATGTTTCCTATGATGTTACAGTTTGATAGATCAAGGTAGTTGAGTTTGGTAAGGTTTTGAAAACCAGAAGGTAGAGTGTTAAGATTGTTGTGTGAAAGGTCAAGGATTTTAAGGTTTTGAAAAAATGAAAGATGAAGTTGATTTGTGAACCTGTTGTGTGAAAGATTGAGATTTTGTAAAGTTGAACCATTTTGAGAAATGGGTTTTGTTTTGAATGCAATGGTTCCACCAAATCTGTTATTTGAGAGATTCACTGTTGATAAATTTGAACTACTTGACCAAAACCAGTTTGGTACTTGACCTTGTAGATAATTACCTGAAAGATCAAGAAACACTAAGTTTGTCATGTTTCTTAGATATCTCCATGAGATGTTGCCACTCAAGTTTTTTGATGGAAGTTCTATGATGTTAATTTGACCCTTTGAACAGTTGAAGCTTTTTGTTTGGAATAAGGTAGTGTTGAATCCTGAGACAGATTGGAAAGCCTTTGATATAAGGTTCTTGTTTTCATTGTTGCATGAAGATGATGATTGTGTGAGACTAATAAGTGTTAGAAGAATCAAGAACCTAAAAAGGTGTTTCATTTTTTTTCTTCCTCTTCTACTTGGTTGCACAATCTCAATCTTAATCTCATGTGGTATTATACTTGAAAGAAAGAAAAGACAGTGAAAAGAGACAGAGTTGGTGGTGTATTGTTGTTGTGGTTGTGTTTGTTTAGTGGGACTGTTTGGTGTTAGAATAGTGAAGTGGGAAGAAACGGTGTTATGTGGTTTAATAACGGAGGAGTTAACGGCACGTGAGTATGGTTATGACTTATGTGTATGGTGAATGAGAGAATTTAATGGAAATTGTACAATGGGAGTTGACTGCTTGAACATCATCATATCATAAACTTGGATATTTAAAAACTGATAGGTGAATTGTACTATTCAATAGTGATGTCACTTAATGAGACTTTTGTTTTGTTTTTCCATTTCAAGTGTTTCTTCATAGATTGTTCATTGTTTTTTTGAACAACATAGATTGTTCATTGTGAAAATTTATTGTGGCAATGATCCTCAAAATTGTAATGGTGAATGTTGTTTTTATTTTTGTAAGAGGTAAAATTGATTTTAGAGGCCTAGATTTAATTAGGATATGATAAAAGAGTAAATATTCAAATTCGTTCTTGAATTTGTAAGGATCAGCTAAATTTGTCATCTAATTTGTCGAAATATCACATTAATCCTAGAAGTTGTCAAATGTCAATCAAATTAGTCTCTCGTCAATTTAAGAGGTTAACGTTGCTTACGTGTTCTGTTAACCTCTCAAAAGATTTGTCAAGTCAGATGTCACACAAGCATATACTAATTTGATCGAAAGTGACAAAATTTCCAACGACCAAATTGATTGATTAGTAGAAAATTGGAACCCTGATTTGTAGAAAAATGGTGTTATACAACGGCTCTTTCTTTCTCAAATCTATAAAATTGGAACTCTAATTTTACAATTTGTCATCTAGAGTTTAAAATCTCCAAAATTCTTCCATTAATTGATGACAACGTTCTTCCTCAATGCTAAAAACTTCAAACCTATTTTTTTTTATTGAATCCTAAATGCAAAAATCCCCAAAATTTATTCAAGCTTTGGTGTTCAGGTTGAATACGAAATGATGGTTGGTGGTAATGGTGAAAGTATTCAACCTAAGAGGAGTAAAATTGAAAAAACAAAAATTGAAAGTGAAAAGTAAAAACTGAAATTTGTTGCGTTTCCATCAAATTGGTCCTTGTACACATGGCTTCGTGGATGACACGTGTGCAACACATCACAACATGCAGGATGACAGCTCAACATAACCAACAGAGATGTTGGACAGAGGGATGGGTTTGATGGACATTCTGTTAAATTCATAGACGAATGAGATATTTCGACAAATTGAAGGATGAATTTGGTTGATCCTTACAAATTCAAGGACGAATTTGGGTATTTACTCCATGTTAAAATGTTTTTGAGTAAGATTGGTTTTGTCTTTAAAATTAATAAAGTTGAAATTTGAAGTTTTTGTTTTTATGATTCCCAAACTTATTACTTAACTCAATTTCTATGAATGTATATAAACAAAATAGAATCAACGATTTAAAATAACTTTTCAAAAATTAATTTTGTTTATTACAGTATAATCTAATGAATATATTATATATTTTTTTGACAAAAATAAATGATATTCATTCATTCAAATTTATAGAGTACATCGATATAATACAAATTTGCTAAAAACAAAAAGGATGAATCTGTGAACAGGCTCACAACATCCATGTTAATAGCATAAAACGGCAAGGTACAAGTGCCTACACATATGACTATATTTAAATCTCCGGAATAGCCATGTCTCCGGATCTGCAACGTGGATGACGCCAAAGTCATTGATTGGATCTGCACTGGATCGAAGCTGATATGACAATATGAACCGATCAAATACCTGAGAGAAACAAGAAAGACAAACAACGTCGCACAAAGACGACGAACAAACCAACGTCGCACGAAGACGACGAAATCACAAAATAAAAAACATAACAGATGTGAAAATCACTTATTTCAATAAAAGAGAAATAGAAAAACGAGTTAAAGGGGCAATTTTGAGTCAAAAATTGACCCTAAATAACCTCTCCGATGAAAAGAAGAAAGAAGTGATGGCTAAAGTTTGAGAATGAGAGAAGAGAAAGAGAAAAAGGCTTAGATAATTATCGAATATATTATATAATTGACAATTGTGGTGGAAGAAAAAAGTATACATATATCCTCCTTAAAAAAAAAAAGTTTACATATTATGGTCCTGAACTCATTATCATCATCATGTACTACATTTTATGGTGAATAAAAGTGATGGGGTCCCGGTTCTTTAATTTGGTGTTCAGATGGCTAGAGAGATGAAAAAGAGCATATGATGTAATGCTAAGTTAAAGTTGTTCAGATCAGCATGCAATAAATTCCTCAATCTCAAACCACAGTTTCACAACACCTCGTGCTTCTACTTTTCAACTCTTCCAGAAACTGCTTCAAACACCATCACAAGATTTGGGCATTGTAGTAAACATCAATCTCAACAAGCCACTTGCTTATGTGTCTATTTCCCTATTGATTGTCTCCGCCGTGTATAATCATATTTGATGCGTATCGGACATTAAATATACGTACTTCTTTTTATCGGAATTCAAATTTTAGTTCGTCACATTATAAAAATCTAATCCTTTACACTAGACTTAAAGACTCTTGATTATCTATATAAATTAATAAATGCTACTAGATTTTAATATAAAATTTACTACACGTTATGCATATTAATCAATTCTTTAAACATGTGTAACATATTTAGATGGATAAAAAATGTTGGTGTTTCTGGATGCAAAATAGAAATACAGAAAAGGAGCTAGTACTTTAAGCACAGGTCAAAACTAAGTTTGCAGTCATCAATTGTTGACATATATGAAGTCTTGAGAAGGATTTATACGATTGTAGCTATTTCTGTATGCCTAGATGTTTGCAAAAAATATTATTTAATTTTGTTTGAGCTGGTTCCATAGTCTTTGCAATGTACTGCAAATTGACTACTCAAAATAGCAAAAGTTGAAGAGTGCTTCCTTCAAGGGATGGGCTAAAATCCTTTTCTGTGTTAGAAATGAAATTATTCTGATGACAGAGCCAGAAGAAATTGGCAATGTATTTATTTAATTTGTCACTGTTTTTCTTGACAAACACTCCTACCTAGCTCATTCAACAAGCAATGAATTATAGTATTCTAGTTTTATTTTTTTTGGACTCAAATTATAGTATTCTAGTTTTATGTGCAAATTTGCATTGCAAACCTCTTTCTAGGCAGCATTCAATTCCCATAAATGAAAGGTTACTTTTTATGTAAGAAAATGTTGATAAAATGGATCTAGGATTAATTATTAGAAAATAAATTATGGTTTAATTTCAGGTATTACGGCTATGAAACACATACACTTTTCGGATTAGGCGTATCCCGATATCAGATACGTGTTGTGTCCGACACCTACACTTGTAATTATACTAAATTATGTAATTTTTTCAAATTATTAGCTGTGTCGACGTATCAGTGTCCGTATTATATCCAGTTCTATGTCCATATCCGTGTTTCATAGTATTTCAGTCAATTTCTAACTTTTCCTTTTGACTAGACAAGTTTTTGCTGGTTTAAACTATGCCTATTCAATTGATTGCTAGAGCTATTAGACAAAAACAAATAGAAACCGATTGATTGCTACATATAGCTAAGTAAACATTACAAAATTGAATAGGCAAATTTGTGGAATAATCAACCTCTATTAAGTGGGACATTTTCTTTCTATCATCTAATTGCTTGGAGAAGCAAATTACCAAGACCTTGACCCAATAATGCATGCCTAGCTAGTCTTCCACTTACTTCTCATCAGTCAACAATATGTCGTTTTTGGTCCCTACCTCAATTGGTAAAACTCACCTATACAAATAAGTGTATGCAAGTATGAAAAAAGAAAAAAACACCTACCCAAAATTAAATCGTAGTTCCACCCTACCCATTCTAGGAAAAATCAATCCAAATGCAGTTTAACCTAGGCTTATATAGCTGTTATTGCCGACTATAATTACATTTTCAACTGAAATAAATTATAGTGGTTATTAGTTATTACTAACAATGACATGTACAATAACTATAATAATTTAATCTAAATAAAATGTGTTTTTTTATTGACTCTCGGTTTTAAGGAAAAGGACACCGATAGTATAGTTCGGTCAAGATTTAAATTCGGATTTTGTTCAACTATTCGTGTCTACCTGAAGTTCATTAACCACTTGAATTACGTAAAGTATATTTTAAGAATCAAGTATAGGACACATTAGATATATATACCCCCTAATCACAAAAGGACACATTAGATGAAATGATGCATTGGTCAAACCAAGACAAAGAAATGAACAAATGCATGCCGTGAAATGGTTCAATCAAAATAAAATTCTGGTGGATTTGGAATTAGGCAAGTAGCTTGCTCCACAAATTCCAGATACCGGTGGCTATTTCACCTGCTCTTCCACGTGGTTTTGGATGATCTCTTTTGCCATTTTATATATGTCATACTAATTTTTGGTGAATAAATTATAGTATACGACATGGTATCATCTAATCCACTACAATTCGAACAAGAATTCCAAGAGAATGACAACTCAATTTTAGGATATAGTATTTTAACTCAGAGACTGAGATTTAGGGTCTTTATAAAATAGTAGAACTACTTACATCTCTACCTTAAAGCTGGTTCACCATTATAGTTTTTCACTGGCTGGGAATTAATAAGAAAACAATATATTTGTAGTGCATGTCTGTATCAGTGGAAGTAGTTATTGTTGAAGGTGCAATTAGAACACAAGAAAGAGAGGTTTTTTTTTTTTTTTGACCGAGAGGGTTTAAATTGTATTTAAATTGAAAAACAAAATTACAAAACCTTTTTAAAATCTTTCTCTCTTCTAACAAATACCTTCATCAAAACATTTTCAAAAACAAATATTTAAAACATATCAAAGGTGAAGAGACAGAGATGAGAAAAACACACAAGAAATTTTTATACTAGTTCATAACTACGTCTATTCCAATCACTCGTAGATATTTACTTTTAAATCCTGAAGATTTTTTTCTCTATAATCAAATCTTAACTACATAAAACTTTACTATGTTTGTCAAAAAAAAAAAACTATTCTTGGGTATTTTCAGTTAAACCTTTACTAGCCCCCTCTCTCTCCCCACTCACTCTCCCTCTCTCTTATTGTATTTCTAATTGTTCTTACTCTCTTATATTAGACTTACAATTTTAAAAAATTGTCTCCCTCTCACACACACATTGTATTTCAAATTGTTCTTACTCTCTTATATCAGTCTTATTCATATATACGATGTTTAAAAATAATTGGTTCTTAAAAAAGATGGTTTAATGTTCGCCAATGTGACACTATTTTCGTTGGTTGGAAAAGACCTCAAAAAGGGTGGGTTAAACTTAACTGTGATGAAGCATACAAAGATTCGTCAGGTCCTACTGGTTGTGGTGGACTCTTTCGAAACTCAGATGGTAGATGGATTAAAGGCTACTTGCAAAAAATTGGAACCTGTGATGCTCTCTGTACGGAAATGTGGGGAATGTACTTGGAAATGCAGCTTGCTTGGAGACAAGGTTTCCACAATCTTCAAGTGGAAAGTGACTCAAAAACTTTGGTTGACATGATCACAAGGAAAGTTAAAATTAATGGGAACTCACCCACCTTGATACGCCGCATACAAGACATTTTAAAGTTGAACTGGCATTTGCATTTCAATCATACCTGGCAGGAGGGAAATAGAAGTGCTGATTGGATGGCTAATTTTAGCTTTTCTTTGGACTCTTTTAACATTCATGTTATGGAGACTCCTCCTAGTGGGATCTTAAGTCTAATTTTTTATGACTTTTTTGAGGCTTGCATGCCTAGAAATATTCATGTAATTCATTAGTGTTTCATTTTTGAACGTAAGCCCTCTTTTACTACCAAAAAAAAGATGGTTTAATTTTTTTTCTTTCTATGTTCGAACCCAAACGACCTCTATTAATTATGGTATTTCTTCAGTTTAACGTTATTCGAAATCAATCATCTGAGATTTAAATCAAACCATTATATTTTATCTTACCCTACCCTTTATTACTATGGTTATTTTAAAACTATTTTATATCAATGTGTTTTTTAACATATAATTATATATTGGCTTTTCATGATAGGTTAAGCATAATTTGTTTTGAGATTCATGCTAGCAATTGCCCTTAAGGATATTAGTTCATAGAGCAAAAAAGAGTAATTTTGTATTAAAAAATTTAATTTTTAAATTGTTTAAAAATTGAATACATCATTTTACAACACAAAATTTATATATTATTTCATTAACGAATGCCCCATAGACATTCACTAGCATTTTCCTTGTTTTAGTAGTACAAAAGACATGTAGTGTTGAGAAAAAAAAAAGTTTTTATTAGATATTTTAAATAAGTTTTAAAAAAAAAAAATAACAACCAAATAAAATCGAACCAAACCAACATGTTTTTCATCGATTTCTTCTTATTCGCAATTTGTGAGAGTTATATCTAAGTCTAAGCCAAATTGAATATTTTTTATTAGGTTATAATTTAGTAAAATTGTTGTTATATTTTTTTCCATTTATAACTTCTTGAAATGATCTCATGTGACAATTTTTGTTGGACAATTGGAGTAATATACTAATAAGTCCGAAAATAATTATAACGATAAAAAGTTTTTAGAATTTGTTTTCATGAAAAAACAGATATGAAATGGTATGAACATAGATACAAATAATCGCTCAAAAAACATAGATACAAATAAAAATAAAAAATAAAAACTATAAACACATTAAATGCAAAAATAGAATCATCATTATCTTAAAACCAAAAACGAAACAAAAAAGACAGAAACACCAAAGGAAGTGTATCACTTTGATCAAACATTGGTATTTGACGTCCGCGTGAGCTTAGCTCAGTTGACAGGGATAATGCATAATATATGCAAGTTCTGGAGTTCGAATCTCGAACACCAACAAAAAAAAAACATTGGTATTTGACTCGGAAATATGTTAAAGTGTGTCATACCGACTAATCGTATACCAAAACATTCTCTTCTACAAATATAGTCTTCTAACTTAAGTGCAACTTCTTCATTATCAATTACAACATTTGAACAATATGATGATAACTCATGAAATGCATGCAGTGTTTGTGATGATATATACAAAAGTTTTTATTGAAGACAAAATTTTATAGTACGCTTAGATACAAAAATATGGACAAAGTAGTATAAGAAGTTTCTATCTGCATTTCTCTCACACACATACACCAGGATCATCACAACATAAAAACTACTCTCTCCACACCACTCATGTTTTGAATTTTATTGAGCTAGGAAAGATAGTTAGAAGAAATAATTCATGGATAAAATGATAGAGAAGTTGAATATAACTTATGGAGCCCATGAAGTTTTTAGTTAAAATTTCCAAATGGAAAGTGAGGGGAAGTTGTTGAGCAGTGCATATATAATGATATTGTATAATTCAAATGCGAGCAAATTTGGAGATGTGAAGGGCACATAAGATGGAAGGAGGTGTGGAAAGAATTTCTCTAAAGATTGACAATTTTGCTTAATAGAGGCCTGTTAATTCAAGCCCATCAAAGTACAATGAATGCGTTTGGATCTAAACTCTTTTTTTAATTGTTTTGGAATTTCTTATCCCACTCTTCCTTCATCTCGAGATCCTATTAGGATTATAAAATCCGAAAAATGAAGGATTTATGAGGGTGCTTTAACGTGTTTTTGAGGGCGTTTAACATTTTTAGATTATAAAATTCAAAATTCGTAAGGCACGTGATTGTAGGTAACCTATTGGCTACACTTAAACTGCTTAAATATGAAAAAGTGAGGAATTATA
Source organism: Medicago truncatula (assembly GCF_003473485.1). Lineage (NCBI taxonomy): Eukaryota > Viridiplantae > Streptophyta > Magnoliopsida > Fabales > Fabaceae > Medicago > Medicago truncatula. The sequence goes on along the minus strand of NC_053043.1, from coordinate 5,014,614 downwards.
AGTTCAAATGCATGCCTCAATGTGTCAATGTTCTTGCTACCAACTGAGTTGTTTTTTTAGGGGAACTGAGTTGTTCTTAATGACACAATTGCTTTTTTTTAATTTTCATTATTATTTTCTTGGAAAAATGGACCAATCTATTTAAAATGCATTATTGGTTTGTCTAAAGATAATAAATTAGAAAAATACGATTTCAAACCTAATTTATCTATAAAAATATTCAAACAAAAAAAATTATAAGTAATAAGTTTATTGTCGTCCAAATTTTATTACTTCTTTTTTGGTTTAACCATATGTTTTATCGAGTGAAAAACTTATATACTTTTAAAAAATGACTATCTTATGTTCATGAATACTTTTGAGGAATGCTAGCAACATTCTCTTTTGAGTACTCTCTCTAGCACTCACTTTTTTATTGGGTGAAATCAATGTATGTCCCACCACTTTATGTGGATTTCATTTTCAAAGTGTAGGTCCTACATTGATCTTATCCAATAAAAGAGTGAGTGCTAGAGAGAGTATTCAAAAGAGAGTATTGCTAGCATTTCACATAAAAACAAATATGGTAGATAGATGATTCTTTGGATTTTTGCCTCACTGGGGTCAATTAAGATTAATCAAATGTGCAAGTTTTTCTTTCGAATGAACACACTTGTACAATATCATGCTTAATTTATTCAGCAAACAAACAACAAAGTATAAGGGATAAATGAATAAAATATGCCATATAATTAGTAAGATATCAGAAATGCAACAAATGCTATTTAGGTATCCTCCAAGTACAACTCCAACTCCATGTGCTTTGAACTGCAAGGTTTACACACCAATTCTATACCTGATTTTCCACTGTGTTTTGTTTTTTTTCTTATCACTAGTGCTGAAGCATTAAAGGAAACATTAAAAGTCAATAATTGATTATATTTGCAACAATGGTACGGTTGGATATAGCTAAAGGGCTGTCCCCCAAGGCCCAAGCTAGTTGGAAACCTATCATATGGGAAGAATGTTGTTCACAAATAATGTTTGGCTGGAAAACACCAGTAATTTACTAATATAATCTCATCGGCAGTTAACTGCTAATGGATTTTAACCGACAGTAGTTAACTGTTGATGAAAATTTATATGGAGGATAGAGGGGCCTCATATGCAACGAAAGAGTTGGATGATAATTTTTTAACGATGAAATCTTCAAAATTAGTTAATGATACTTTCAAATAATTATAAATAATGATGATCTAAAATAAGCACAAAAATATAGAATTTCAAAAAACCAGTACAAGTTATATTAGTTTTCCCACGTAACGTTATTTTCACATGAGGTCAGAATTTGAAGTGCAAGGTTTTTGGTATTACCACGTTATTCTGTTAATCCTGTTTGAATGGATAACTACCAACGTTATTTTCACATGTCATAATTTTGTTAGTTAATGTTGATTTTCTTCAATACAACCATTTATTTAAATTCTTGAATAATGTAAGGATGCATTGACACAAAACCGATATCAAGTCCATAACCCTCATCTAATTCACATAAAATTGAAGATCAAATAAACTAAATAGCATTTGATTTTTATTAAACTCTTGTATTATATTATTTGCGTGTGTGATTCATTATCACCGACCACAAATGAAGTTGACTTTCTAAAGTTGCATTGCAATGCATTTTTCCTTCTTCTAATTGACTAAATACCTTAATTAACAACAACACCGACTTTGCATTGTGATGGGTGGGATTAAAGTGTTTTGACCTTCATCATCGTTGATGATTTTGTTTTTGATTTGAGCATATATAATTGAGCTACTTAAGAAACAGATTTTATCAGGGCCAAGAGCAAAAAAATTAGTCAAAGCTCAAGTAGGAAGAAAATATGAACCCTCATTGCAACAAGATTAATATTAAACTTAAAAAACATCATGCACTTAGAACTTAGAAGTACACACGTGCACGCATAGGTACATACGAAAATAGTTTTTATTTATTTATTTATTTATTTATTTTAATGATATACTTTCCATTGTGGGTGATGACATATCTATTTAGTTTGTTACCTATATTTGTCTTTTGAGAAGTGTACCTACCATATCCACCCACCAATATTAAAGCCTAGGTGTCTTGTTACATTTGAATAAAACTGATATCGTACAAAAAAATGAGGTATACCAAATCTTATTTACCCTGTACAGGAAACCATTAGCGTGCATTCACGTTGCACTTTCATGTTGGGTAACAGACACAAACACAACATTTTGGTAGGACACATTTTTGGTTTGTGTAAATTAGTCATTTCCAAAATTAAATTCACTACTATTTACTATTTTGGTTTTGAAGTACAACTCACAGAAACTATTTCAACATCAAAATGCAAAATAGAACATTTGTGACTGTCGTTGAATCAAATTAACACTTTGAAACCATTTCTAACTAATATATACAATTTTGATTGACGGTGATGATGATGAATGACGGTGGTGATGATGATGATGATTTTGGTACGGTGATGATGATGGTGAATGACGGTGATGATGATGAACGACAATGTTGATGATGAGATTGAAGATTCCGGTGGTGATGATGATGAACGACGGTGATGATTCAGTTTATTTTCTTTTGTTTGATCCCGCATTTAGTTTCCTTTAAGAGTATAAGAAGCAATTATGTTAAACTACCAGTTAATAAACTGGAACTTATGCAGAGTGCACAAAGATTCTTTACGTACGATAACCACGCCCCATTCAAAGATGTGAGGAGACCCCAAAGAGTAGGAGTTGGTTGCATTTGAAAATTTCAAACCGACTTCAATTGTTTACTTGCAGATGCAATACACCGTTACACGTTGTTGGCACCATTTAATACACGTGTTGAGGCCATGTTCTCTATGTATCTTCCCCCCAATCATAAACTACTATAAAATAAATAGTTTTTTTATTAAAAAAAATAGAAAAAATATTTTTAGATTGGAGATCATAAGCACGTGCTGCGTTGTCAAAATGGTTCAAAATTCATTCATCTCAATCAAAATTATTTTAAATGACGAAACCTAACTCATTGATAGAATATTCAGTAGTAAGATATGGTACTATGGTAGTACACTATAATTAAGCAGTGTATAATAGTATGTATCACTTTAACAAATCAATCTAAATAAAGCTGACAGATGAATCTACGAAAAATACACAACATTTAGTTTAAGTTAATAATATAAAACGATTAAGTACAAACAAATTTAACAAAATCTATTAAGTGTTGATCCATAAATATAGCTAGTTAGTTAAAGTTGTTATCAATATTATAGGTATTACAATGAGGCAGGGTGGAAATGAGTTTTACCTTCCATGTCTTCATACCTTACTTTCATATATTTATTCGTTATTTTACCTATATCTAGTGGGATGATAAATTGAATCTCATCCCCGTCCTAGACAGGTTCGGGTATCCCGCTCCATCCCGCAGTGGATAATTTTTTTTAATAAAAATAAAAGTATTTTTCAGCCCAAAGCGCAATGTTGTAACACCTATCCAGCAAAGAGATGATGACAATCGATGACTATGGTGATGGAGAAGAGAGAGATCGAGAGTGTGAGATATGGAAGGAGAAAAGAGAGAAGTGTCATATGATTTAGAGCTTGGGTTTCTATTATAAAAGAGGTAATAAATTCATTTTCTATATTCGGGACGAGTTTGGGTATGGGTTCGAGGTGTGTACCTATATCCCTGTTACACGTCCCATACCCGTGATTACTTGACAAACAAGTTATATGACACTATAAATAAGTTGTAATGCCTTAAAAGATACTCATAGTCAATATTCCAACAAACACCCCTATTTTTTTTTACAACAAACACTATTATTTCAATAATCAATCAAGATTATTCATCTTAAACATTCGTCATTCAATTACTTATCGGGCAAAATAACGGTAAAGCTGCACTAACAATTGGCATCGAGAGTTTAGGGTTATGATTCTTGGGAACCATGAAAGATTTGTGAGGTGATCAATCTCTAGGAAACATCAGTTAAATGTGAGGGATTTTAGAAAGTTTCTTGCAAAGTAATTACGAATGTTTAATGACATTTTTCCATCTAATCTTATGGTTCTTGGTGGAAACAATTGAGAATGATGGAGTACTTTGATGAAGGTATTATTTGGCGTTCAAGAAGTCTTTAAAGTCGTGTAAAATGAATATGAAAAATTGGGTGTGAATCCAATTGATGCACAAAGAGCAACATTCAAAGAGTGAAATAAAAAAAATTGCAAATGTTTGTTCTACATTTAACAAAATATGGATTTATATCATTTTGAGAAAATCTCTAAGGTGACAGGATGAAAAGAGGCATGAGATATACTAGTGAAGTATCATGATGATGAAGACAAAGTTAAGAAGGTAAAACTTTAGTTTTTAAGAAAAAAAACTATGGGAGTGTTGCACATGAAAGAAGATAAAAAGATTGCAGACCACTTTCCAAAATTTATCGCATTGGTCAATCAAATGAAAATATGGGAAGAAGAAATCACTCATCAACAAGTGGTGGAAAAGGTAATGAGAACTCGGACACCTTAATTTGATTTCATAGTAGTGGCTATTGAGGAACCAGAACACATTAATGCCATAAT